>NC_079296.1:15855544-17354919 GCF_023638135.1 Falco biarmicus
ATAAATTGTCAGTATTCAGAAAACCCATCTTAAGCCTCTTTTGCTTACATAGTGTTATGGAAGTCAACTGCTATTGTAGAGAATTAATGATTTTTTAATACATATTAACAAATACTACTATTTTAACTTGAGGCAGTTGAGTGAGAAATACGTGTAGCATTTGAGGGAATGTCAGCATAAATCGCACTTACAGTAAGACTGCATTTTTAATTACAGTACTCGTTAAGATTCGATGATGCCATAAGGCTAAGGCCTTTTATCACACATTGGTTCTGAACTAAAAGGTGTGTGCACATGTAGATATGCACATTTGTGTTATTTTCCTTAATTGGCTACAAAGTAATATAATTAGGTTGGGGACTAGATCTTGGGAATTTGTCTATTATACTTCTGTTTGTTAAGGAACGTGCATAACACACAGCACCCATGTAGGCTTGGCTTGTGGCATAGTTGTCAAATTTAGCATAGACATTCAGACAGATAAGCAACGTACTCTTGTGTGTATCACCTACAAGCCATCATGGCTTAGTGTGTAAATCTGTATGTAACTATTGAAAAATCCACTTATGAATGTATATAGCTTAGAACTAATTTTTTCCCTTTGTTAATTCTTTGATATCAATGAGGTATTCTTTAGAAAATGTATGGACTGGTTGGTTGCATAAGGGCAGTTGTTATTTGGACAGAAAATTGTTAATGATCAGGGATTTTCCACTAAAATATTTGCAAATATTCCTAGTCAAACATCAGTTTGGTTTCTTTTGGGGTTTTGAGCTTGCATTAGTCCAGGTTCAGAACTTTAAAATTACCTTTGAATTTTTTAAACATTTTATATCACTGGAACAGAAAGAGCATCTAAATTAAAGCTTCAAGCTAACTTTATTTTTCAAGTATTTCAGGAATTATACTTCTGAACTGAGATTTTATAAGTTGGCTGTGTATTTTCCTGTGTTAAAACGCTGTTATTGAAAATGGTCAACCAAGCCTGTGTCGCCCAAAATAAAAACGGGGGAATTGTGGATAAGTGGCTAGCTGAAAAAGGTCTCATAGACATAGTCCGGCTGGCTGGACAAAAATGCACATCGCTCTCAGCTTAGCTGAAGTAAAGCAAAATACACTGTCTTTGGCTGTCCTTGTTACACAATAACAGGAAGATTTTGGTGGGAAAAGAATGTTGCAGGTGGGAACAGAAAACTACAGAAGAGAAACTAGGGGTGGGCTTGGTATTTAGGCAACTAACCAATAATGAGCTTAACTTTTGTAATATGTATGAGCTAATTATAAGAAGGCATAAAAGGTGACTGTAAGAGACAATAAACAAAGTCTGCTGATCACTCATATTGAGTGACTGTGTCTTCCCTCCATCGCAACAGAGACCCTCCTGAGACAAGGTCTCGGTGGCGCTTCTGTTGCGTGTGGAGCTGGCAAGACTAATGAAGTGAGGTGCCGGATCTGAAGACAGCAACTGGACCATATGATTAGTGGTCACAGAAACCTGAATGAAGTTTGCCTTGACCATGGAGAACACAGGGCTTTACAAGGTTAATTAACAATTCAGAATGTTAATTTCTGTCCCTTCTCCGAGCAGGGACTACAGACTTTGCATTAGTGTACTGACAAGCAAATAGCCAAAGGCAGAGCTGCTGGTGAAGCATAAGCAGAGGTGACTCTTACCTTCTCTGCCCGTTTTTGCTGCAGAGAGACGTAGGCCAAAGTACGTTCCAGCTCCAATTCCCTCTCGCGCGATGAACATAAACGATCAGAGAGGCTCTCGGCTTCTCCTGAACAAGTCAGAACAGAGTGAGTTGAGGCTGGACCACAAAGAGCTTTTTGGAACTGCTAAACAGCACTTTCTACTTTGTCAACAAGCTCTTAAGGCAGCACAGAGCTTTGCAAGTCAGCAGACCTGGTTCCGCCCCTGGCTCTACAGGTGGCTCACTAGCAGCTCTGGGCAGTAAAGCTCTCTGTAACTACCATCCTCACTTTGAGGGAGATGACGAAACTTCCTCTGCAGAATAGGCAGTATGTTGGTTGGGATCTTTCTTTCTAATAGAAGAAGTCGCTCAAACTTGGTTCAGAATGAAGGGCTCGGGTAAAACCTACCTTTACGCGATAGCTGTGTGGCAGGGAGGGTGGCGAAAAGGGAACTAAGTTTTAAAAGGATCAGAAGAAAGTCAGAAAGGAACAGCCTGGGGTAGTCGCCGGGGCTGAACAGGGCTGACAAGGCTTTAGCGATGCACAAAAGAACCTCAACTGCCATGGGATCAACATGCTCCCACTTGGGGGCAGCTCTGGCGACAGAGGCAGCGATGGTGCCAAGTATTGCCCACCGAGGAGTCGGCCACTGCTGTGAGCTGGCTGCCAGCAACTGTCATGCCTCTGGCTTGAAATTCACACTTTGACCAACAGCTTGAGCTGGAGTGCCCACAGTCAATTACCTGATTTCTTCCCTGCAGCTTCTCGAGTATGTGCAAGGGCCGCCTGCAACTCAGACTTCTCAGAAGTTACAATTCCAATAGTCTGGACACGAACCTTTGGGAAAGGAAAATCGGCTCAGCACAAAACTTCTTTGCTTGTAACTGCAACATCACTGTTGCCACAAAAGGCTAACTCAGTAAAGGGAAAGAGCTCGTGCAGTTAAGCACAGTCGGGCTGACTCCCAGTTTTCCTGAAGGAACGCGCTCGCGGCTTCCCGAGTAAAGACTATGAATGGTCAGTAATCCAGAGAACAGCAGAAGGCAGGCGGTGTTACTGTAATGGAGGCTCTGCCTTACCTGTAGCTGTTCCCTCAGTGCAGCTTGCTCTTCAGAAAATTTCTTTTCCAACTCCTTCTTTTCCTGTATAAAGAAATGATGCCTATTCAGCACAAAAACATAGATGGGTAACCCTTGTTTTGTAGCAAACTAAAAAAGCAGTGATACATTGGTAGGACTTGCAGCATCGAAACGACAGCAGCCTTTTAAAGACATACTTCAGCCCTGCGTTATTTGAACGCCTTCACTATTTATCCATCCTAGATTGGCAGTAACAGCATAGCACAATCGCTGCTAGCATAAAAACGGTAGTGCTTGGAAGCAAGCTGCTGGCAAGGACTTGTATTCTCCTGCCTCCACCACACTCCTCTAATACTTGAGTATTTAAACGTTCGCTTGTGTCAAAATAAGAACGCTACCTGCCAGGCAGGCCTAACTCATGAAGTCAAATCATTCAACCCTACGCTACAAATGAAACTGAATCTAACATAAGACAAGACCACACGTGCCTGGGCCACAGCCCACTATACTCTCTGCGCCGCCAAGGAAGAGATACTATTTTTCTGCCTATCCAAAACCAGGACACACTTTACCTTCTCCAGCTGATCCACTGCCTCCTGGCTCTGCTCTTTCTGTGGAAGAAAAGTGATGCACCAGTATCAAGAGAAAATACTCTCATACATCTGAAACACATTTTCACTTCAACAAAGTAGGATACATGCCCAATTCACGCAAACAGAATTTCCACTTTCTGTACCCCTTTCTGTAGAGGACTAGGAAGTTCATCTTAGCTATTAAAAATACGAGATCTGGAGCTGCCCTCACTAATGTACTTCATATGCCAGGCATCTTTTTCATCGCTCAGTAGATTGCCACAGTTGTTCTCCAACACCGCTGCTGAAACCCCTCCATGTCTACATCTGAGCATCTACCACCTTCAGTTAAACTCGCACCCCCACATCTGTGCAACTGATGGCAGTAATCCTGGTGTATTGGGATGATCGCCAGAAATGCTGGTTTTTTTTAAAAAACACCACCAATAATAAAAAAAAAAAACAACCAACCAATAACCCCAAAGAAAAACGTAGTCTTTTCCTTGAACTGAGACCTCAGACCTTTCTTCCACTGAAGAGCTGGCCTTAAGTCACGCAGAGCCGCACTTGTGTTGGCAGACTTCTGCGGGAGGTGGTATGGGAGGGCTGAAGCCAGATACAAAGAGAAGGGGTAATTCTGTCCTAGCCCATTTCCATCTTAGCGGTGAAGTATTTGGAGATTTGTTGTCCGTAGGTAATGCACCTTTAGATAGGAGGTGAAGGAGACAAAGGTGGCAGCTGCCTACCCAGGCCGCCACACAACTGTGCTGCTGTGTTTGCTATTTGCTTGTTGTCTCCCTGACAGCTTCTTCACAGATGCCTCGTAACTAACTACATAAGCAGGGCTTTTTTGCCTTCCCAAAGAATGAGCATTGTCCAAGCTCTTTCTTTACTACTGCTGCTACTACTTCAATGCATTTTGAAAGGTGACTACAGATGGAAGAGCGATGAGTGAGAGGTTTTGATTCTAGCAATGCCCATGCACAACATAACCAGCAAAAGCAAAGGCAAGACCACAAATGCAGCAAAGGCCCTACAGAGTTGCAGGCCAGCGTAAAAGCAGGCACACAAGGAGAATCTTGGGTGGGCAATGCACTATGCCAAGTTCCTCTGCAGCCCAGCTAAAACACAAAAAGAAACAGAATGGAACAAAAATAACCCAAAGCCCAAAGGAAAACAACAAGGGGGGGTCACGGGGTACACCGGGAAATGCTGAACTTTGCAAAAAGTGTACTTTTACAGAGGAACACAATGGGGAAAAGCATTTCACACAAGAAAGGCTCTTGTCAGACTGAAACAAGTCCACTTGGCTGCATTTCTTGCAGTGTTAAAGCTGAAGGCTGAAAAGCTGCAGCGGGAATCCATGCAGGCCACAGGACAAAGCAGTTCACTCATCGCGCCAAGAGAAGCTGAGGATATGATCAGAAACCAGCCCCAGACCCTCTCAGGCCTACTGCTCCCACTCTGCCGATATCGTTAGACCAGCAGCACCACCTGCAGAAACAGGTTTTCACACTGCTGCCAGCACCAGAGTTGTGTGTTTCAAGGATTCGGACAGGCGCAGAAATAGCTGTTTTATCAGGATGCTTATCATCCAGGGAAAGCCTGATGAGATCAGCAGAGCACACTTAAATGGAAACAACAAAACTCCGTTTCTTGTTCCTCAGTTGAGCCAATACATTCACCAGCGGCCTTAGACTTTGAGCCCCTTAACAGGTTTTCCGTGCAGCTCATTTTGTTCCCTACAGAGTGCCGTGTAAGCAGCCTTCCTTGTGGCACTAGGAGGGAACCCATAACTTTGCAGACACCCAAAGAGCTTGGAGGAGCAGCGAGGACCATGTCAGACTGGTTGGTTGGGTTGTTTCTTACCAGTTCCTCTATCTGTGTAACGAACTGCTTGTTCGTTAAGATTGCTGGAATCCAGGGCTACTGCCAGCTCCCGGTAACGTGTCTGATGGGCACATGCAGACAGGAGAAAAAGGAAGGAGCAGAAGAGGAGGAGGGGAGGAAAAAAAGCAGGAATTAAAGAGGACAGAAAAATAAATCCTATCGAACTGTGATAATCAGATTCTCCAAACAAAACAAAAATCTACCGTTTCAACAAAAGCAGCTGAGACATCAACACATTTCATCCATTCTGCCAAGGCTTCATTTTGACCCAACAGTGACTCAGAAATAAGAACGGCAGCTGCACGGAAGCCAGATTATCCCCAGTCCCCAAACTGGAAACACCTCCGATACCTGCCCCCCAGTGTTGATCACAACTACCCGATGATAGCACAAGACAACACTAGACAGCAGTGAACGAGAACTGTGCATTCAATTAGGTCTCGCTAACACTGCCGAAAGCAGAGTCCCAGTAAGTTATCAACAGTAGCAAATAAGAAAGGGGGCGGGGGGGGACGGGGACACTGAGAACAACCTCCTTCCGTTTCCTTAATATTTGTGGAAGAAACAGCACTTTCTCCATTCACATATGATGTAGACTACAAGCAAAGCAGTCAAGTCAGCCAGTTTTATTCCCCACGGAAACAAGTCACTACTAAGGAAGAACTGACTATCACAATAATGCTCCTTATAGCGCCTTTCACTCCAAAGTACCACACAGAGAAAACATCCTTTTCTGGGTAAGGAGAGATGCAGACTCCCTCTGCGACAAGCTAATGTCAATGATGCAGGTTGATTTCCCATTCTTTCCCACTAAATCAAGAATACATCTTTCCATGCATACATGCTGTCCATTCATCCCACTCAGCTTTTCTTCCCACTGCTGAAAGTTTACGTTCTAAACCAGGATTTTTTGCTTCTCAATGCTTAAATATCATATTGTTCAGTAGGATGACTGCAGACACCGCTGAGATCCAGGAGTGTTTTCTTGAGCTGACTGCTTAAAGCTCCACATCAAATATCAAGAGAATTAACAGGACAAAAGGATCAAAACGAGGCTGTACCCGAGAACACGGGGCAGTAACGTCACCCAACTCTTCAAGTTCACACACTAGATTAATGGCAAAGGACGCACCAAGAAGCAAGCGAGGGCAAAGCCAGATGGTGGCCACTCTGCTCTGAAAAGCGCTACCTTCAGGACGTATCTGGGGAAAACAGAGATCGCTGGATGCAGATTAAGATAGAAAAGGTCAGCGACTACCTGAAAACTGCTGGTTTTTTGAGTCAAACTCAAACGCTCCCTCTAAAACTTGGTGAGATGTGTGGCACGCTATGAACCACAAGTTTAGAAGGAGGACATTTACCAACAGGCCAAACTCAGCGTGGCTGGGAGCAGGTGCCAGTGGCCCTCATGGAGCGATGAATCCCATGACTAGAAGAAACTAAACGGAAAAGGGCCAAAAACCTGTTCCTGGACAGCAATGCAAGTTCTCATCCAGCCTTCGTGGGAGGACGAACAGCATCTGACCACACCTCTACCCACCGTGAACTGGACAACTTCATTTATCTTGTACAGCATCAGAGCACCATGAAGACCCAGAGCAGTGCTCTAGCGTTTCATGGCAAATTATTTCATCATCCAGCTCTGCTAAGCCATAATTTAAAAACACTACAAAACAAACAAGATAATCGTTTTCAACATCCAACCCCAGCAATGTATCACAGCTCTTTGCAATGCCACCTGCAAGGGTTCCCTCTTACTTCAGTTGCTTCCTTCTTGGCACTTCACGGGAAACAAGAAATCTCTCTCTTGGCATTCCCCGTCTACCTGCTCAGCACTTTTCTCGTGAATCGAGCAGCAAGAATACGGTAATGGTGAAGACATTTAAGGAAAGCAATAAAGTGGAAGACTGCAGAGGGAAACTAACAGAATTTTCTCCGTTTCTTTTTAGCAGGACAGATACTTGTGCTCTCAAGGGAAAACGTACGTTAGGTGCTTCTAGGAAGGTCAGGAACTCCCTTACTTCTTCCAGCTACAGGTCACCTCACCCTTATTGGTTCAAACACTCCTCAATATGAAACATCAGAGGGACAAGAGGAATACCTTCACCAGTACATGTCAAAAATGTTTCCTTCATTTCTTCCGGTCCAGACATTCTGTTTGCTTAACGCTTCAAGATGCAAAGAACAGTAATGAGCCATAACCACAAGAACTTCCTTCTTCCTCCACCATCAGTTGTGAAACAAATCAAAAAAAACAACCAACAACTCAATAAACTACTTGAACAGCTGGATTTGTTGGAAACAGAGAGAACTAGGAACAAGACACTTCTCGGGAAATTATGCATTGTGAGGTTCTAATAACATAGCAAAAAAAAGTTAGTAATT
This sequence comes from Falco biarmicus, assembly GCF_023638135.1. Taxonomy (NCBI): domain Eukaryota; kingdom Metazoa; phylum Chordata; class Aves; order Falconiformes; family Falconidae; genus Falco; species Falco biarmicus. The sequence goes on from NC_079296.1 coordinate 15,863,166, forward strand.
CTGCTCAGCTTGGCACGCCATGCTTGATCCATTTGCTTTCACACACGGAGTCCTATTTTGCTGGGCTTTCTGCGTTTCACAGCCAAGAAAGCTGAAGTGGCTGAGACGGGAAGGGTCTGCCTCGCATGAAGACACCAATGGCAGCAGCAGCTCATGCCAACAATCAGCTTTCCTGCCCTATTAGCGTCAAGTGAGCTTCTGAACAGCATTTTCCTGACGCAGGATTTTTACAAGACAGCAACTGGAAAAAGAAATCTGTCATGACATATTGCAATTAAAGATCAGTTTACAAATTATTTCTGAAACCTCAGACACAACGGTCCACATAACAGCCAATCAGATCAAAATGTATCTCTCCATGCTAAGAAAACGACAGCAGAGAAAAAACTAGGCTCAGAAACTTTGTGCATTTCCAGAGTCTGTATTACACAGCCAGATCAGATGGTCTAAAAGCTTGTGATTTTAAAAGTTGTCAAACACGTCAGGAATTTAAAGCCAGTGTCCGGAGCAAGTCAGTTGGCACACAGTACTTTTCCCAGAAGAGGAGCAGCTGCCTTTATTTCAAGGGTAACTTAAGCCACTGTCAGGGGAGGAAAAAAAACCCAAACCCAAAAATAAACAAAAGAGCAGTTTCTTCCCTCACAGGCTCAGGTTCACACCGGCTTGCTCTCTGAACTGCTAACAGCTGGCTTCCTGAATTCCCTTCCTAACTGGCTGCTTCTCTTAACTTTCCCCAGCTGACCTTCGAGTTACCATTGTCCAATTCACCTTCTGCAAGGGTGGGTACAAACACCACCCCTATTCAACTGGCTTCTCAGTGAGACCACGAGACAGCTGCGTAACCAAAATGCCAAACAGATACAAAGCAGGAAAAGTCTTCGTATTGTCACGCGCTGTATGTTCAGTCACCCTCTCATATTGTACAACATTCTTTTCGCAGACCAGCGTCACAACAGCTTTCAGTCTACTGCTCCAGCTCCTTCAAACAGACCTTCTGTTCCTCAGAGGCCTCGCTGAAGGCCTTTGACCAAGAGGATGCCTTGATGAGGTTTTGTGCCTTCCTTTCCGAACAAGGGTTAAGCCTTGCCCCCACTCTCAGAAGCAAAGTCTTACAACGGTCAGTGTGATCTACCCTCACAGCCTGGAAGCAGTATGGGCACCTGTTGGATCCTCCGTTCAGCCATGTCCAGTTTCTTACGCATATCCTTTATATATAACTGCAAGGCTGAGTCCTGGGAAACCAGGCAGCGAAACTTCCATGACAGCTTCGAATTCTGCACCTTCATTTCCTCACTGCTTTTGCTGAAACAAACCAAAATTAAAGCAGCATCACTGTATGTACTACGGGTCTGGGCAAGTACATGTCATAAATTTACAATCCAGCTAGTCGTAACAGTTAGAATCACAGAAACATCACATCCAGTCACTTTTTTTAAGCTGAATATCCAGCCTCCCAAGTCACCACCTGTGGTGCATGCCCCTTGTGATGTTTTGTGGCTCTACCGGGAAGAGCAGTGTTACTCTGCAGTAACAAGCAGCAAATGGACTTACCTTTGTTTGTACAGCTCCTGTTTCAGGTCTTCTAGCTCCTTCATTAACTCTTCGTTACACTGCAGAAAAAAAGAAATGACCGATTCAGCTGCAGACTTCAGCAAAATATTTCACCTTTAGCACATCAGCTGAAGTGGAAAGCATCAGAACTTTGGCAAAACCCTTCAGGACAGGTTGCTTAGAACCTCCTGAATTTGCCAGGAATAAATCTGCTCAGCCTTTTCAAACGCGATGCTACTAACTGAACGTGAGGTCATTTCTGCAGACTTCTGGATGAATATCAACACTGAAGTGTCTGCCTGATGGAGACCCTCCTGAGACAAGGTCTCGGTGGTGCTTCTGTTGCGTGTGGAGCTGGCAAGACTAATGAAGTGAGGTGCCGGATCTGAAGACAGCAACTGGACCATATGATTAGTGGTCACAGAAACCTGAATGAAGTTTGCCTTGACCATGGAGAACACAGGGCTTTACAAGGTTAATTAACAATTCAGAATGTTAATTTCTGTCCCTTCTCCGAGCAGGGACTACAGACTTTGCATTAGTGTACTGACAAGCAAATAGCCAAAGGCAGAGCTGCTGGTGAAGCATAAGCAGAGGTGACTCTTACCTTCTCTGCCCGTTTTTGCTGCAGAGAGACGTAGGCCAAAGTACGTTCCAGCTCCAATTCCCTCTCGCGCGATGAACATAAACGATCAGAGAGGCTCTCGGCTTCTCCTGAACAAGTCAGAACAGAGTGAGTTGAGGCTGGACCACAAAGAGCTTTTTGGAACTGCTAAACAGCACTTTCTACTTTGTCAACAAGCTCTTAAGGCAGCACAGAGCTTTGCAAGTCAGCAGACCTGGTTCCGCCCCTGGCTCTACAGGTGGCTCACTAGCAGCTCTGGGCAGTAAAGCTCTCTGTAACTACCATCCTCACTTTGAGGGAGATGACGAAACTTCCTCTGCAGAATAGGCAGTATGTTGGTTGGGATCTTTCTTTCTAATAGAAGAAGTCGCTCAAACTTGGTTCAGAATGAAGGGCTCGGGTAAAACCTACCTTTACGCGATAGCTGTGTGGCAGGGAGGGTGGCGAAAAGGGAACTAAGTTTTAAAAGGATCAGAAGAAAGTCAGAAAGGAACAGCCTGGGGTAGTCGCCGGGGCTGAACAGGGCTGACAAGGCTTTAGCGATGCACAAAAGAACCTCAACTGCCATGGGATCAACATGCTCCCACTTGGGGGCAGCTCTGGCGACAGAGGCAGCGATGGTGCCAAGTATTGCCCACCGAGGAGTCGGCCACTGCTGTGAGCTGGCTGCCAGCAACTGTCATGCCTCTGGCTTGAAATTCACACTTTGACCAACAGCTTGAGCTGGAGTGCCCACAGTCAATTACCTGATTTCTCCCCTGCAGCTTCTTGAGTACGTGCAAGGGCCGCCTGCAACTCAGACTTCTCAGAAGCTAGAATTCCAATAGTCTGGACACGAACCTTTGGGAAAGGAAAATCGGCTCAGCACAAAACTTCTTTGCTTGTAACTGCAACATCACTGTTGCCACAAAAGGCTAACTCAGTAAAGGGAAAGAGCTCGTGCAGTTAAGCACAGTCGGGCTGACTCCCAGTTTTCTGAAGGAACGCGCTCGCGGCTTCCCGAGTAAAGACTATGAATGGTCAGTAATCCAGAGAACAGCAGAAGGCAGGTAGTGTTACTGTAATGGAGGCTCTGCCATACCCGTAGCTGTTCCCTCAGTGCAGCTTGCTCTTCAGAAAATTTCTTTTCCAACTCCTTCTTTTCCTGTATAAAGAAATGATTCCTATTCAGCACAAAAACATAGATGGGTAACCCTTGTTTTGTAGCAAACTAAAAAAGCAGTGATACATTGGTAGGACTTGCAGCATCGAAACGACAGCAGCCTTTTAAAGACATACTTCAGCCCTGCGTTATTTGAACGCCTTCACTATTTATCCATCCTAGATTGGCAGTAACAGCATAGCACAATCGCTGCTAGCATAAAAACGGTAGTGCTTGGAAGCAAGCTGCTGGCAAGGACTTGTATTCTCCTGCCTCCACCACACTCCTCTAATACTTGAGTATTTAAACGTTCGCTTGTGTCAAAATAAGAACGCTACCTGCCAGGCAGGCCTAACTCATGAAGTCAAATCATTCAACCCTACGCTACAAATGAAACTGAATCTAACATAAGACAAGACCACACGTGCCTGGGCCACAGCCCACTATACTCTCTGCGCCGCCAAGGAAGAGATACTATTTTTCTGCCTATCCAAAACCAGGACACACTTTACCTTCTCCAGCTGATCCACTGCCTCCTGGCTCTGCTCTTTCTGTGGAAGAAAAGTGATGCACCAGTATCAAGAGAAAATACTCTCATACATCTGAAACACATTTTCACTTCAACAAAGTAGGATACATGCCCAATTCACGCAAACAGAATTTCCACTTTCTGTACCCCTTTCTGTAGAGGACTAGGAAGTTCATCTTAGCTATTAAAAATACGAGATCTGGAGCTGCCCTCACTAATGTACTTCATATGCCAGGCATCTTTTTCATCGCTCAGTAGATTGCCACAGTTGTTCTCCAACACCGCTGCTGAAACCCCTCCATGTCTACATCTGAGCATCTACCACCTTCAGTTAAACTCGCACCCCCACATCTGTGCAACTGATGGCAGTAATCCTGGTGTATTGGGATGATCGCCAGAAATGCTGGTTTTTTTTAAAAAACACCACCAATAATAAAAAAAAAAAAACAACCAACCAATAACCCCAAAGAAAAACGTAGTCTTTTCCTTGAACTGAGACCTCAGACCTTTCTTCCACTGAAGAGCTGGCCTTAAGTCACGCAGAGCCGCACTTGTGTTGGCAGACTTCTGCGGGAGGTGGTATGGGAGGGCTTTGTATCTGGATACAAAGAGAAGGGGTAATTCTGTCCTAGCCCATTTCCATCTTAGCAGTGAAGTATTTGGAGATTTGTTGTCCGTAGGTAATGCACCTTTAGATAGGAGGTGAAGGAGACAAAGGTGGCAGCTGCCTACCCAGGCCGCCACACAACTGTGCTGCTGTGTTTGCTATTTGCTTGTTGTCTCCCTGACAGCTTCTTCACAGATGCCTCGTAACTAACTACATAAGCAGGGCTTTTTTGCCTTCCCAAAGAATGAGCATTGTCCAAGCTCTTTCTTTACTACTGCTGCTACTACTTCAATGCATTTTGAAAGGTGACTACAGATGGAAGAGCGATGAGCGAGAGGTTTTGATTCTAGCAATGCCCATGCACAACATAACCAGCAAAAGCAAAGGCAAGACCACAAATGCAGCAAAGGCCCTACAGAGTTGCAGGCCAGCGTAAAAGCAGGCACACAAGGAGAATCTTGGGTGGGCAATGCACTATGCCAAGTTCCTCTGCAGCCCAGCTAAAACACAAAAAGAAACAGAATGGAACAAAAATAACCCAAAGCCCAAAGGAAAACAACAAGGGGGGGTCACGGGGTACACCGGGAAATGCTGAACTTTGCAAAAAGTGTACTTTTACAGAGGAACACAATGGGGAAAAGCATTTCACACAAGAAAGGCTCTTGTCAGACTGAAACAAGTCCACTTGGCTGCATTTCTTGCAGTGTTAAAGCTGAAGGCTGAAAAGCTGCAGCGGGAATCCATGCAGGCCACAGGACAAAGCAGTTCACTCATCGCGCCAAGAGAAGCTGAGGATATGATCAGAAACCAGCCCCAGACCCTCTCAGGCCTACTGCTCCCACTCTGCCGATATCGTTAGACCAGCAGCACCACCTGCAGAAACAGGTTTTCACACTGCTGCCAGCACCAGAATTGTGTGTTTCAAGGATTCGGACAGGCGCAGAAATAGCTGTTTTATCAGGATGCTTATCATCCAGGGAAAGCCTGATGAGATCAGCAGAGCACACTTAAATGGAAACAACAAAACTCCGTTTCTTGTTCCTCAGTTGAGCCAATACATTCACCAGCGGCCTTAGACTTTGAGCCCCTTAACAGGTTTTCCGTGCAGCTCATTTTGTTCCCTACAGAGTGCCGTGTAAGCAGCCTTCCTTGTGGCACTAGGAGGGAACCCATAACTTTGCAGACACCCAAAGAGCTTGGAGGAGCAGCGAGGACCATGTCAGACTGGTTGGTTGGGTTGTTTCTTACCAGTTCCTCTATCTGTGTAACGAACTGCTTGTTCGTTAAGATTGCTGGAATCCAGGGCTACTGCCAGCTCCCGGTAACGTGTCTGATGGGCACATGCAGACAGGAGAAAAAGGAAGGAGCAGAAGAGGAGGAGGGGAGGAAAAAAAGCAGGAATTAAAGAGGACAGAAAAATAAATCCTATCGAACTGTGATAATCAGATTCTCCAAACAAAACAAAAATCTACCGTTTCAACAAAAGCAGCTGAGACATCAACACATTTCATCCATTCTGCCAAGGCTTCATTTTGACCCAACAGTGACTCAGAAATAAGAACGGCAGCTGCACGGAAGCCAGATTATCCCCAGTCCCCAAACTGGAAACACCTCCGATACCTGCCCCCCAGTGTTGATCACAACTACCCGATGATAGCACAAGACAACACTAGACAGCAGTGAACGAGAACTGTGCATTCAATTAGGTCTCGCTAACACTGCCGAAAGCAGAGTCCCAGTAAGTTATCAACAGTAGCAAATAAGAAAGGGGGCGGGGGGGGACGGGGACACTGAGAACAACCTCCTTCCGTTTCCTTAATATTTGTGGAAGAAACAGCACTTTCTCCATTCACATATGATGTAGACTACAAGCAAAGCAGTCAAGTCAGCCAGTTTTATTCCCCACGGAAACAAGTCACTACTAAGGAAGAACTGACTATCACAATAATGCTCCTTATAGCGCCTTTCACTCCAAAGTACCACACAGAGAAAACATCCTTTTCTGGGTAAGGAGAGATGCAGACTCCCTCTGCGACAAGCTAATGTCAATGATGCAGGTTGATTTCCCATTCTTTCCCACTAAATCAAGAATACATCTTTCCATGCATACATGCTGTCCATTCATCCCACTCAGCTTTTCTTCCCACTGCTGAAAGTTTACGTTCTAAACCAGGATTTTTTGCTTCTCAATGCTTAAATATCATATTGTTCAGTAGGATGACTGCAGACACCGCTGAGATCCAGGAGTGTTTTCTTGAGCTGACTGCTTAAAGCTCCACATCAAATATCAAGAGAATTAATAGGACAAAAGGAATACAAAGGCAAATCAGAGTGAACTCCATTCCATCTTGCAGGTTTCACTGCATCTAACTGGTACCCCTGGTGATTACTATAGTTACGTTTATTGATAAGAGACGCACGGATATGTAGTAAACAGGAGTTACTTTATGACAACTGATCTGAAACAATGGTAGGAAAATAAGCTACCAAAATGATGCAAGTGGAACGAAAATCAGAGCTTTGCCACAGCAACAGCGGAAGACAGTTCTGGGCTACCAAATTTGACTTCCCTGAGCTTCTATCACAATTTGATCAAGCCTTCCGTTTAAATAAACTGCCTGAAAAGAATTGGTTTAAAAAGGCTGGGGTTTTATGTTTGTGCCTGAACACGTTTCTATTGCTTATCGGCATAGTTCCTGCCCTTTCCTCTTCAGAAGCCTGGCAACGTGAAGACGCTAAAGCCTGTAAACGCTTGACTCAAAGGATCCGACTTCCTGCCTAAACCTATTTAAACCCAGCACTGGAACTTGCCAGACTGTACATCCCCTGCGCAAGTTTCATCGCCTGTTGTAAAACGGGTTGGCAGGAGTAACTAGACAGCTTCCTCAGGGCAGCTGCTTGCCTGGAGATCAGCAGAGTCATGCCCTTCAGAAGCAAGGCCCTAGGGAATACAGCAACGACACGCACAGCGGGAGAAATACAGACTAAGAAAACACTGCCTCTCCCTACTGCACTTGCCCTCAGCAGCTCAGTTAGTTTATCGCCTCACCCCACACTCCTCCTTTTCCTCAAAGCTCAGCTGTCTCGCGGAAGAGGTTTTGACAAGGTTCACTTTTTCACACGTTCAGTTCAACACAAACCAGAAGGGCGCAAGCACTTTACGAGCAATGGCAACGCATGGTATCAACTAGCTCCATGATAATAAAAACAGCAACAAAACTCAAGCAACTGACAGGGGCTATGTCAGGACAAGGCTCCACCCAAGAAATCGAGGCCAGCGTAAACAGAACCTGAAGCATGCAGTAGGGAGAGCGAGTCACTGCGAGGGACACGAGCACTGCCTCACCTTCCTCCTGTCCAATGAGGGTATGGCTACCCCATTGGAGCGCTTCAGGTCCGACACCGGCACCTTCAGAATGTTCTGAATCTGAAGGAGGTGAAAGAAAAGGGGGAACGGCTCAGAAAAGGACAGAGAGAAAGTGTCGATCGGAGGGAGCCAAAGAAACCGGCATCCTCCGGCTGGCCAGGAGCACGCAGCTCAAAGCAGCAGCTCTGGGCACACCCAGGGCTGCGTGACAGCACCGCATGATCAGACACGGCTTTGGCACGTACCCTGAGCTCTAGTGTGCACCTTCCAGCAGCGGTAGCTGCTAACTATTGTGGCACGCTTCGCGTGCTGGCGATACAGGCAGCTGCGCCAGTCATCCATTACACCCGCATAACCATTTCCCGGCTCTAGTCACGTTGTTCAGAAAACCAAAGAACAAGGAGGTAGCAAATGAGCTGGGACAAAGACCGAGGCACTCACGTTCTCTGGAGGCTGCTGGTCATCGCCCGGGGGAGTCTCAGGTCGACCGTCTCCTTTAGTTTTGCAGTTTTCCTTACTTGCTGCAGCTGCTCCAGGGCTCTTCTTCTGCTGATACTCCTTCAGCTGTGAAAAATAATAATAATCTGAAATCCAAACTGAACATGCCTTCTGTGAGAATGATGTCAACCCCCAGCCCCAGCTCCACTGGGTAAAAAGACCAAGTGTAAGGACAAGAGAAACGCTCTTCAATGAGTTTGTCGCCCGGGGGGGGGGGAAGAAAAATAAAAATCAAAACACGTCCAAGAAAAAGGCTAAAGTAAGATCGAATGTGATGAGTTTACGACAAGAGGCTCAGAGCTGCAAACGTTCAACTTTTGTACACAGCTAAGAGTTGCTGGGAAACGACTTGATACTCCATCCTGCAACTACAAGGAGATGAAAAGAAGTATCTCGGGGTGGGGTTTTTTTAGGGTTCTAACTAAGAGCATTGAGGAAAAATGAGTAAAGGGCAATGAAATCTGAATGTTAAGTGAAACATCAACACCTTACAGTAAGATCTCCCACTCTGTGAAAGACTTTGAGAAGGAACATTACAGTCCTTACAGACAAATGCCATGTTAATACAAGCAGCGTAGTCACTGTGAACTAAGGGGAGAAGCATCCTACAACGGATTTTTCAATCGCACCCGCTTCACCCCGGAGAAGCTAGTCTGATAAGCCGTTCGCTTGAATTCGGCTGGGTCTTCCGAGCCGAATCGTTCGTGCTCCAGCAGGGTGAAGCCCCCAGGCAAGCGAGCCCCAGGCAGTTCGGTCAACTGCCCGTTTCCCCAGCCCGCAGCCCGCCCTCCGCCCCCCCGCCGGGCCGGGCCGGGCCGCGCCTCGGCCTCCAGGTGGGGAAAGAAGGCCCCGTTATTGGCAGAACTCCAAAATGGAAGCCCGAACCGCTCCAGGACACTTTCCCCTCCCCAGGACTTTCACATACGCCGCCCACGCCGCGGCCGGGGAACTAAGTAAAATGACACCAACCCCCCCCCAAAAAGGGTGTGGGGGAGGCCAGGGGGAGGGAAAACCGCCAAACCGAACCCGGCGGACCCACGGCACCGCCGGCCCGGCCCGCCCCGGCCCCCGCCGCCCCTCACCTTCTCCTTGCCCGCCGCCAGCCAGCTCTGCCCGCTGCCGTCCGCCACGGCCGCCCCGCGCCTGGGCCGCCTTGGCTTCGCCCACCGCCGGCGGCAGCAGCCAGGGCCCGCCCAGCCTGCGCTGCCGCCCTGGAGGCCCGGCCCATCGCCGTGCCGCGACGTGCTCGGCCCACCGCCGGGCCCCGCCTCGTCCCCGGGCTCCACCGGCTCCGGCACGGCGCCGGGCTGTGGCTCGTGGCCGGGCTCCACCGGCCGGGGCTCGCGGCCGGGCTCCATCGCCTCGAGGTTGCCGGGCCCGGTGGCTCTGCTTTTACTGCAGGGACTGGAGGAGCAGGTGCCACCTTGCAGTGCCTGCTCCCCGTGTTGGAGCCTGCAGTGCCTGCTCCCCGTGTTGGAGCCCGCACCGCCCGCTGCTCGGGTGACAGCCCGCACCGCCCGCTGCTCGGGTGACACCTGGCTGCCCGGCGTGCCCCACCCAGAGCTCACCTGCAGCTTCCCGGAGACGTTTGTTCCCCGGCGCTGACGGCACAGTGGGCCCTGTCGCTGGGAGACTCCACTTCCCAGCGTGCCCCGCGGCGCGCCCGCGCCTGCCGCTCCCGGCCGGCCCCGCGCGCACCCGGCCGGCCCGGCGGGAGGCGGCAGCCCTGGCCGAGCGGGTCCCGCCGAGCGCGGGTCGCAGCGCGCCCGCCCCGCCGCGGCCCGGGCCCGGCCGGTAGGAGCCGGGTCCCCGTGTTACAGATTTGCTAACGGTTACAATTAACTAACCTTATTTGATTTTATAAAATCATTTTCATAGAACTGTAGAGGAATAAGAAATATATTTTAGTGGAACTAGCAGCTGCACAACACAAGCTGCTGTGGAATCCTCTGTACAGCCCTGTACCACGGCCAAGGACTGAGAGCAACCGAATGAAACAACTCGTAGCTACCTGCCAAGAAACCGTGAACTTTAATAATAGTGATATAAAGAAATGGCATGGAATGGGGACAATCAGTTACGGGTAAATATATTTACACACAGAATGTAGGTCTAGTAATTAGGACTCACTCACGCACCCGGCCGTCCATAAAGAAGTGTCTGCTTATCTCCCTCACATCGGGGTCGGCAAGTTTTTCATTCCGAGATTTCGGTACCAGCCGCTCCCCGCCCCCGCCGCGGGCCGTGCCTGCGCTGAGGCGGCGCGGCCCGGCCCCTGACGCGGCGCCGCTCTGCTCTGCCAGGGCCTCCGGTGGCGGCCGGCGGAGCGGCGCGGCCGGCTGCAGGTCCGCGGTGAGGCCCTGCGCGGGCTGGGGGGAGCGGGCCCTGCTCCAGGGCTGCCCCGGCCGCCGTCTGTGGCACGGCACGGCCCGGCCCGGCCCGGCACGGCCCGGCACGGCACGGCACGGCCGGGGGTGTGTTTTCTTGGGGCGGAGCTGCCGGCCTCGCCCCCCGGCGCTGCCTCGTCCTGGCAGCGCCTCTGAACACCGAAATTGTGGGGGTTACGGTCTTATTGTCACCTGACGCTGTAAATCTACAAAACGCCGTAGAATATGATGGGGGGCGGGGCAACGTTACAGAAACCCATCAGTCTTTTACCTGAGCTTCCCCCCTTCCTGCCCAGGAGACACGTTTTCCCTTTTTATCTCTGTGGGTTATTTGTTGCAAAGGAGTGTTATTTTCTAAGGTCACGTGTAGTACAGAGAATGGAAACGGCAGAGCAACAAAGGCTGTTCCCAAAGCTTTTTTGCTTTACCACCACGCCTTTTTTTTTCACTAGCTACAGATTTGAGATACAGATACAAACTGAATTCACCACAGCCTATTCCTGTTTCTACTTGATTCTGAGAATTCAGGTGGGTTGGGGTTTTTTTGTAAGTCGATGCGGCAAAAAAAACCCCCACTCAAAATGAGGGTCTGCTCATTTGTAGCTTTCGTGTTGATGACTTGCAGCAACTGTACTTGCTGCCTTTGGATTCTGCTTTGGGTAGTGCCAGGCTTGAGCGTCTCAAATCTCCTTGCTGTGCTAGGTCAGTAGGGGCAACACTCGCCGTGCGGCATTTTTGACCTTTTCTGCTTTTATTGCTACAGAGGCTACAGCCTGGAGGAATTGGAGCAGCACATTTCTCTGCTCGCTCCATGAGTACAATGATATTAAAGATGCTGGGCAGATGCTGCTGGGCAAACTGGGTAAGGAAGGGGAAAACTGTTGATGAACAACTCAGTCAATGTTTTCATGTAGACAGAGAGAGAGAAGGTACTACGCCACGAAGGCAGAGCTTGTTTTAAAGATTCTTGAATTCTAGGGCTTTCATTGCCCAGCCACTTGTGCAGGCACAAACACTTCTGTCGTTATTTTCGCAGGATGTGTTTAGAACCGAACATGCGAAAGAATTGTCATCTACTGCTATTTTAGTCTGTGTTATGTACTGCCAAACTTTGTTCAGTCTTACCAATTTTTGTCAGTTTTGCTCTTCATATACTTTAAAAGAGTGTTGAGACAAGCAGAGAGCGCAGCTGCAAAACCTTAGGTTGGTTCCTTAGCTATGGGAGGTTCTGTGAGAGAGTTAGGGGCTACTGGGAGGAAAACACAACTTTTCTGACTGGTCTGATACTTCTGTAATGAAAATAGCGGTCTTTCTTTTCCAGCTGTTATCCGAGGGGTTACTACAAAGCAGCTCTGCCCTGAATACATACGACCTGGAGCTTAGCGACTAGTATTGAACCTGAAGATTGCCCCGTCCTGCAAAGCTGACACTTACTGGGCCGTGACGGTTTGGTGTGGTATTGGTTCAGAACGGACAGAAGGTGGCCTCAGAAGCTGTGTGTGGAATTGCAACAGCGCATGCATGAACAGCCTTATTTCCGAGCAGCTTTACAACGTGAAAGCTGTTGAATCTGTCAGCTGTGTCCTGCTTGTGGGAAAGGGATGTAGGACTTTGGATAATTTTGTCTCCTGTCTGATGGGACAGTATATTTTTTTTTTCGTTTGTTGGAAAGGCCGTAATTCAGGTTGATGTGAAGACTCTTCCCGTGGAGACCTTGCTTCTCTCCAGCATCCAGGGGCTGTTTGGTTACTGAATAATAGAGGAAGCGAGGGCATGCAAACGTGCAATGTAATAGCTCCTTGAAAGAAAAGAAAAAACCCTCGGAAGCAGCAAGGGAAGAAGGCTGAATTTGTGGTGGCTTGGGGGTTGGTTTTGTTTTATGATCACATCTGGGTGAGTCTGGGTATTCTGCATTTTTGTACTTAACTGCTCGGGTAGCTAGAGGTTCTGTATCATTTCTGTGGTGAATGGCAAAAGGTGAAGTTGTATTGAACTGTCCTGTCTGAATAAAGCAGCTGTCACATTTCTCAGGAATTCACTTATTGAAGAGCCTATAAAACAGTGCGTGAACCTGGGAGCAAATTCTTAACCTCTAATCTGAGACAACTGGAACATCTATTACTCAAATGTTTTCTGAGGACTCTCAATGGTGACGGTGTGGCAGCGCTACCCAGTAATGGGTAGGTGCCGAATTACCTTTACTGCTACAGAGGCTACAGCCTGGAGGAACTGGAGCAGCACATTTCGTTCTTGCAGCTAAAACAGGAACAGTCAAAAGTAAGGAGGAAGCGAGTGGTGCGGCAGAGCGGTAATAAGGGGAGCAGCGGCGATGATGAAAATGCTATCGGCAGACGCGTTACAGAGGGGTGGAGGAGAGTGCGCTTGGAAAGTATGAAAGAGGGAGCGCACGCGTTTCCCGTGATATTACAAGATAGACACCCAGGCCAGTATCAGGCATTTCACTGGGAAATGATTAAGGAACTACGGAAAACTGTCACGCAAAATGCACTATATTCTCCTTTTACACAAATTTTGTTAGAGAACGTGATGATGGGTCCGCAGCTAGTGACTCTGCTAGAATGGATCCGTGACAAAGTGCTGGACTTTCCACCTGATGGCACTTTGCAAATTCCTGCCTGGCAAGCAGTCGGCAGGCGATTGTGTGATGCTGCCGTGGAGGGGGACTCCGTGGCAGGCATGTGTTTAGCGCCTTGCTGGCAAATTCTGACTCCTCTTCCGCCAAGCGTGGGCTAATTCTACTAACGGTGCTAAACCAGGGGAGGCTGTAAAACCCCCCGACAGCGCGGCTCTTCTCAACACACCGCCAGCGATGGCGATTCCCTCCACACCTCCTCTGCCCCCAGAGCTCCTGTCACTGATTGCAGCGACCCTCACAGCACAGGACCGAGCGCGGGAACAGGACAACTCGGACAATGATTCCATTGACACCGATAAACCTTTTGACCCAGGTCCTATAGACCCGGAAGAGGAGCTAGACCTTTTTCCTCCTCCCCCTGATGCACTGGCTGTATGTTCGGGGAGGGTGAAAGGGGGTCTGAGGGATCGGTGGCAGCAATGCAGGCGGGAAGCGCTTAAGCGAGGGCATTTGGGAGGCGCCATGGCACGTTCACGATTTTGTCAGCCAAATCAACCTGCAGAGTGGCAGCCTGTGCAATACGAGGCTGTTAAAGGGTTAAGCAAAGCCGTGCGGGAAGGGGGGATTCATAGTACTTTTGCAAATAGGTGTCTGCATGCGTGTAGCGGTACATAGCTATGTAACTGCGTGAATGAGCTCTGCCCTGAGCCTGGTGGTACGTGCAGCTGCGGTTTGTGTCCGGGCTCAGAGATGTCAATACGGGCTTCTCTGTTACGGTCAAGTGTCTCTGGCTGCATTAAAAAACAAAACCAAACCAAACCAAAAAAACACAGTGACTTTAATAAGACTGCAACCTGATCGAATTCCAAGAAATGTGAGATAAGATGAACTTCTGAATTTTGTTCATAAGCTGTAATGGAGTGCTACCTATATATGAATGCTAGAACATAGCTCTATTTCAGTGTGACCAGAATTTAGCATGCAACTGCATCAGCATATTGACAGAATACCTTTTGAGTCATTTCTTTTTTTCATAACCTCTAAACTGGGAACAGCTCAAGGTGAAAAGAGACTGTTCAAATCCTCAGCTGTTGCCTCAGAAGGAATAACGTGTTCTTTGTGTACAGGTGAATTTAACACAGCTGAAAATTTGTTTTGGGTTAGAAGTATCTGTCACACCTTCATCCCCACCACCACAACCTTTAAGGCCGGTGGGAAAAGCATTCTGTACTCTGTTGCAGCGGGGAAACTTCAGTTGAGCTGCAGTAGTTTGCGTACGTAACTGCAGCTCCTTTGGTGGAAATGAAGTTGTCGTAGAAGTTAGACTTTGAGTAACATACCCTTTGATACCTTGTAAGCGAGAAAGATTGTGTCCTGACAGCATGCTCTTTCCCACGCTTGTGCCTAGAGTTGTACTTTGAAATCAGGTTGCGTGTTAAGTTTAAACCTAATCACACAGATATCTCAAAGTCCACAAAGATACATCACTGCTTAGGGGATTCTTGCAGTATAGCAGGTGCAAAACCCGTTCCAAAGTAACGATCCAGTGAAGCGTTTTCTTTCAGGAACACCATTTTCCCACTTCTCATAGGTTATACACCATACAACACAATATCTCTCCATCAAGTCTCTTGTGGCTAAACTGCATTCTGCAAATTTGTGTTAGAAATAGATGCTTGCATTTTCACCTGCCGAAGTTCCCTAAGCTAAAGGATTGTGACCTAGGCAATGCTACGAAGCTCAAAGATCGTGACAACAGCGATGGAGAAGAGTGATTTAACACGTAGTTGATTTATGGTTCATACAGGACTATATCACACTACAAAACCGGTATGAATTCAGAGTTGTGGATGTACTGCATGTTCACGTAATAGTTTCTCTACAATTTTTTTTTTTTTTTTAAAAAAGGTGCCTAAGCTATAAATACCGTATACTATTATCTTTCCCTATTTTTTTAAGCATTTTTTATTTCCCTGTTTGTGTATAGTTTTATCTATCTATCTCTATATAAACAACCAACACAAACAACCAGAACATTTTGAGAAACTTTTATAGTTAACTTCTGCATTTAATTCCAGTAACAATCTAGAGGTGTCCATTCAGCTGTTTGCTTAGTTCCAAGCCTTCATTGTGTGCTCCCAGGTTCTTTGAAAAGCAGCAATAACAGTCGAGCAGTTATTTAAAGTGAAACTTTGCTCTACGCAACTTCCACTTCCATGCTTTAGAATGGAGGCACAGCGGAACACTCACCCAAGGGCAAGATTTCAAGAGCTTTTAAGTAGGTTTTATCTTTTCATTTTAGGAGAGAAAATGTTCCTTAACAGCTTATATATAGAATTTACAAGTTAAACACAATTTCCCATGCTCAGGATTAGAAGTTCCTGAAAAATATTTTCATAAAACTTCCATAGCTTATTGCACGTTCTTCTAAATAATCATAAACCTGTATGTTGACCTCTGCATGAAATGCACCCATAACAAGTTTAACATTTTGTGAACCCGACTGAAATGTACAAACGTACACATAAAAGGCGGCCAAAATCGGTAATTAAGTAGTGAGAAAGAAAACAAAAGAAAAAGAGATGACAACTCCGTAACATGGTAAAGCAACCTTTTACCAAAAAAAAACCCAAAAACCCAGCAAAGAAACAAAACCAAAAACCACAAACAGGGGTGAATTGTAGAGAACAGAGACAGTGGGTTGTTTTGACATTGATAACGTGGAGCTGAGAACCTGCAGCAAAGAGTCACATAACTTTGAGGGAGCACGAGAAGAAACCAGCATGAGACAGAAAGAAAGGAGGGATGTGATCTCACCTGTAGAAGGCAAGTGAACAGCAGAGAGTGGCCTGTCGCAGCACTCTCCAAAGGAGCCAGCTGCAGCCAGGTCTTTTACCATCACACTCTCCATGGCAGTCCCTCTGCTGCCTTCTAGTCTCGCCTCATCCAGGGCACGCTCACCCTCTCTGCTTCTTCCTCGGCTGCCCAACCGCTTCACAGAACCAGCCACAGCTGCACCTTGTCTACACCAGCCAACCCACCGCCCCTGAAGCCAGCCCACAGCTGTACATTGTCAGTGCTGATTAACCCAGCTTCGTTCCTCTGCAGTAGCCTACAGTGCACAGCGCTAAGGAATGTGTTGTACGAACCTTCCGGGCTGTTCCGCGTCGATTCACAGTCAGTTACAAAAACTGAAGGACATGTCACAGGGCTTATGGCAGGAACTTTTGGGAGATTGGTTGCGGAATCTTTTCAAGTCTCGGGGAACCACCAGACGGTTGCAGGAGTTTACAACACGCGGAGGAATATTGTTATTGGTAATTGTAGTTATATTGACCATTATTCCCTGTATGCTGAACTGTGTAAGACCTATGATTCAAAAGTAGTTTAACCTCTAATGTTGTTTCTGTTCAAAATAAAGACGGGGGAAGTGTAGAGAGCTTTATGGCCAGTGCTGGAGGCCACGATGCCTGTGAAGGGCCTTGAAGGCTAAAGAAGAGAGAAAGTACGATAAGGTTGGCTGAACGCCTGGAAGGAAGACGGGGTATGAAGCAAGGCCAGAGCGGATGCGCGATGCCACATCTCGGCGGCTGGCTGAGAACATGAAACCCACAGAGATAAGAAGGAAGAGAGGAAAAAAAAGGCAAGAAGTTCAGTGCATTTGCAGCTTAGTAATTAACCAATTATATGTAGCCAAGACGTGTGTGAACAGCATTGATTAACCAATGATAATTTAGAATGGGGCGCGGGAACAGCAAACGAGGATATTATAAGCGTGGGTTCTGGACTAATAAAAGGTCTTCTGGTTGAACTCGGGAGTCCACGTCATCGTCTCCTCAGGCCATATGCTCCTCCGCCTCCTCGTCTGCCATTGCACGGACCTGCAAGGCCACACCATGAAAGTTAAAACAACGTTCGTGGTGCATTCACTCCTGCCTGTGTTTGTCTAGAGCAGCTGTGACGCTGCCCCTGGTGTTACCTGCTCAGAGAACTGCTGCACCTACTGCTGCCACATTCTCTGCACCTCCTTCAGTTTCTTTGCATACTGATCTCTTTCGAACTGGAGCTCGAAAACTGACCCTGAGAGCTGTTCAAAACAAAACAAAACACAAAAGAAAATCGTATTGGCTAAATAAATTTGGCAGTGACCGCTTCAGGGATAAAGCCTGAAGAAACCAGTGTTAACACAAAGCTCAGGCTGCATTCTTCTGCCACACAAGTTTCTTTACAGACATGAAGATCTGGATGTCATTCCGTACAAGCCCTGAGCAACCCCGGTTTCCAGGCCTGCCTTCTCCTCCAGTGCCACCTGCAACTGCTGCTTTGCATCCAGACTCCCTGCCTGATTTGACAACTGCCAAGAAAAATCAAAAAGTCATGGCAAAATGTTAACACGCCACTTCTGCATAGCCTTTCCCCTGATAGCAACCTGCCACATGATCCATGTTGCAACCTTAAAGTGCTCCAACTCACGGTGATGTTCAATGAAAAAAAAAAAAAAAAAAAAAAGGGGGGGAAGGAGATTAAAATCAAAAAGCTTAGATTTTAGCCCTGTAAAACAGGCTGAGCTAGACAGCTCCTCCCTACCAATTTTATATTTACTATATGTTTGATTAAAACCTATTTTCTTAATCTAAAAATCTGGCTCAGAAACTTTGTGCATTTCCAGAGTCTGTATTACACAGCCAGATCAGGTGGTCTAAAAGTTGTCAAACACGTCAGGAATTTAAAGCCAGTGTCTGGAGCATGTCAGTTGGCACACAGTACTTTTCCCAGAAGAGGAGCAGCTGCCTTTATTTCAAGGGTAACTTAAGCCACTGACTGGGGAGGAAAAAAACCCCAAAACCAACAATAAACAAAAGAGCAGTTTCTTCCCTCACAGGCTCAGGTTCACACCGGCTTGCTCTCTGAACTGCTAGCAGCTGGCTTCCTGAATTCCCTTCCTAACTGGCTGCTTCTCTTAACTTTCCCCAGCTGACCTTCGAGTTACCATTGTCCAATTCACCTTCTGCAAGGGTGGGTACAAACACCACCCCTATTCAACTGGCTTCTCAGTGAGACCACGAGACAGCTGCGTAACCAAAATGCCAAACAGATACAAAGCAGGAAAAGTCTTTGTATTGTCACGCGCTGTATGTTCAGTCACCCTCTCATATTGTACAACATTCTTTTCGCAGACCAGCGTCACAACAGCTTTCAGTCTACTGCTCCAGCTCCTTCAAACAGACCTTCTGTTCCTCAGAGGCCTCGCTGAAGGCCTTTGACCAAGAGGATGCCTTGATGAGGTTTTGTGCCTTCCTTTCCGAACAAGGGTTAAGCCTTGCCCCCACTCTCAGAAGCAAAGTCTTACAACGGTCAGTGTGATCTACCCTCACAGCCTGGAAGCAGTATGGGCACCTGGTGGATCCTCTGTTTAGCCATTTCCCGCTTGTTCTGCAAATATTCCAATTGCAGCTCCTTAACTTTGCTTTTCTTATCCAGGTAGAGAAGCTTCTCTGACAGCTGTGAATTCTTCTGCTTCATTTCCTCACTGCTTTTGCTGAAACAAACCAAAATTAAAGCAGCATCACTATATGTACTATGGGTCTGGGCAAGTACATGTCATACATTTACAATCCAGCTAGTCGTAACAGTTAGAATCACAGAAACATCACATCCAGTCACTTTTCTTAAGCTGAATATCCAGCCTCCCAAGTCACCACCTGTGGTGCATGCCCCTTGTGATGTTTTGTGGCTCTACCGGGAAGAGCAGTGTTACTCTGCAGTAACAAGCAGCAAATGGACTTACCTTTGTTTGTACAGCTCCTGTTTCAGGTCTTCTAGCTCCTTCATTAACTCTTCATTACGCTGCAGAAAAAAAGAAATGACTGATTCAGCTGCAGACTTCAGCAAAATATTTCACCTTTAGCACATCAGCTGAAGTGGAAAGCATCAGAACTTTGGCAAAACCCTTCAGGACAGGTTGCTTAGAACCTCCTGAATTTGCCAGGAATAAATCTGCTCAGCCTTTTCAAACGCGATGCTACTAACTGAACGTGAGGTCATTTCTGCAGACTTCTGGATGAATATCAACACTGAAGTGTCTGCGTGATGGAGACCCTCCTGAGACAAGGTCTCGGTGGCGCTTCTGTTGCGTGGAGCTGGCAAGACTAATGAAGTGAGGTGCCGGATCTGAAGACAGCAACTGGACCATATGATTAGTGGTCACAGAAACCTGAATGAACTTTGCCTTGACCATGGAGAACACAGGGCTTTACAAGGTTAATTAACAATTCAGAATGTTAATTTCTCCCTCTTCTCCGAGCAGGGACTACAGACTTTGCATTAGTGTACTGACAAGCAAATAGCCAAAGGCAGAGCTGCTGGTGAAGCATAAGCAGAGGTGACTCTTACCTTCTCTGCCTGTTTCTGCTGCAGAGAGACGGAGGCCAAAGTATGTTCCAGCTCCACTACCCTCTGGTGAGATGAACGTAAACGAGCAGCAAGGCTCTCGGCTTCTCCTGAACAAGTCAGAACAGAGTGAGTTGAGGCTGGACCACAAAGAGCTTTTTGGAACTGCTAAACAGCACTTTCTGCTTTGTCAACAAGCTCTTAAGGCAGCACAGAGCTTTGCAAGTCAGTAGACCTGGTTCCGCCCCTGGCTCTACAGGTGGCTCACTAGCAGCTCTGGGCAGTAAAGCTCTCTGTAACTACCATCCTCACTTTGAGGGAGATGATGAAACTTCCTCTGCAGAATAGGCAATATGTTGGTTGGGATCTTTCTTTCTAATAGAAGAAGTCGCTCAAACTTGGTTCAGAATGAAGGGCTCGGGTAAAACCTACCTTTACGCGATAGCTGTGTGGGAGGGAGGGTGGCGAAAAGGGAACTAAGTTTTAAAAGGATCAGAAGAAAGTCAGAAAGGAACAGCCTGGGGTAGTCACCGGGGCTGAACAGGGCTGACAAGGCTTTAGCGATGCACAAAAGAACCTCAACTGCCATGGGATCAACATGCTCCCACTTGGGGGCAGCTCTGGCGACAGAGGCAGCGATGGTGCCAAGTATTGCTCACCGAGGAGTCGGCCACTGCTGTGAGCTGGCTGCCAGCAACTGTCATGCCTCTGGCTTGAAATTCACACTTTGACCAACAGCTTGAGCTGGAGTGCCCACAGTCAATTACCTGATTTCTTCCCTGCAGCTTCTCGAGTATGTGCAAGGGCCGCCTGCAACTCAGGCTTCTCAGAAGCTAGAATTCCAATAGTCTGGATACAAACCTTTGGGAAAGGAAAATCGGCTCAGCATGAAACTTCTTTGCTTGTAATTGCAACATCACTGTTGCCACAAAAGGCTAACTCAGTAAAGGGAAAGAGCTCGTGTAGTTAAGCACAGTCGGGCTGACTCCCAGTTTTCCTGAAGGAACGCGCTCGCGGCTTCCCGAGTAAAGACTATGAATGGTCAGTAATCCAGAGAACAGCAGAAGGCAGGCGGTGTTACTGTAATGGAGGCTCTGCCTTACCTGTAGCTGTTCCCTCAGCGCGGCTTGCTCTTCAGAAAATTTCTTTTCCAACTCCTTCTTTTCCTGTATAAAGAAATGATGCCTATTTAGCACAAAAACATAGATGGGTAACCCTTGTTTTGTAGCAAACTAAAAAAGCAGTGATACATTGGTAGGACTTGCAGCATCGAAACGACAGCAGCCTTTTAAAGACATACTTCAGCCCTGCGTTATTTGAACGCCTTCACTATTTATCCATCCTAGATTGGCAGTAACAGCATAGCACAATCGCTGCTAGCATAAAAACGGTAGTGCTTGGAAGCAAGCTACTGGCAAGGACTTGTATTCTCCTGCCTCCACCACACTCCTCTAATACTTGAGTATTTAAACGTTCGCTTGTGTCAAAATAAGAACGCTACCTGCCAGGCAGGCCTAACTCATGAAGTCAAATCATTCAACCCTACGCTACAAATGAAACTGAATCTAACATAAGACAAGACCACACGTGCCTGGGCCACAGCCCACTATACTCTCTGCGCCGCCAAGGAAGAGATACTATTTTTCTGCCTATCCAAAACCAGGACACACTTTACCTTCTCCAGCTGATCCACTGCCTCCTGGCTCTGCTCTTTCTGTGGAAGGAAAGTGATGCACCAGTATCAAGAGAAAATACTCTCATACATCTGAAACACATTTTCACTTCAACAAAGTAGGATACATGCCCAATTCACGCAAACAGAATTTCCACTTTCTGTAGTCCTTTCTGTAGAGGACTAGGAAGTTCATCTTAGCTATTAAAAATACGAGATCTGGAGCTGCCTTCACTAATGTACTTCATATGCCAGGCATCTTTTTCATCGCTCAGTAGATTGCCACAGTTGTTCTCCAACACCGCTGCTGAAACCCCTCCATGTCTACATCTGAGCATCTACCACCTTCAGTTAAACTCGCACCCCCACATCTGTGCAACTGATGGCAGTAATCCTGGTGTATTGGGATGATCGCCAGAAATGCTGGGGGGTTTTAAAAAACACCACCAATACATTAAAAAAAAAAACAACCAACCAATAACCCCAAAGAAAAACATAGTCTTTTCCTTGACCTGAGACCTCAGACCTTTCTTCCACTGAAGAGCTGGCCTTAAGTCACGCAGAGCCGCACTTGTGTTGGCGGACTTCTGCAGGAGGTGGTATGGGAGGGCTGAAGCCAGATACAAAGAGAAGGGGTAATTCTGTCCTAGCCCATTTCCATCTTAGCGGTGAAGTATTTGGAGATTTGTTGTCCGTAGGTAATGCACCTTTAGATAGGAGGTGAAGGAGACAAAGGTGGCAGCTGCCTACCCAGGCCGCCACACAACTGTGCTGCTGTGTTTGCTATTTGCTGACTATCACAATAATACTCCTTATAGCGCCTTTCACTCCAAAGTACCACACAGAGAAAACATCCTTTTCTGGGTAAGGAGAGATGCAGACTCCCTCTGCGACAAGCTAATGTCAATGATGCAGGTTGATTTCCCATTCTTTCCCACTAAATCAAGAATACATCTTTCCATGCATACATGCTGTCCATTCATCCCACTCAGCTTTTCTTCCCACTGCTGAATGTTTACGTTCTAAACCAGGATTTTTTGCTTCTCAATGCTTAAATATCATATTGTTCAGTAGGATGACTGCAGACACCGCTGAGATCCAGGAGTGTTTTCTTGAGCTGACTGCTTAAAGCTCCACATCAAATATCAAGAGAATTAACAGGACAAAAGGAATACAAAGGCAAATCAGAGTGAACTCCATTCCATCTTGCAGGTTTCACTGCATCTAACTGGTACCCCTGGTGATTACTATAGTTACGTTTATTGATAAGAGACGCACGGATATGTAGTAAACAGGAGTTACTTTATGACAACTGATCTGAAACAATGGTAGGAAAATAAGCTACCAAAATGATGCAAGTGGAACGAAAATCAGAGCTTTGCCACAGCAACAGCGGAAGACAGTTCTGGGCTACCAAATTTGACTTCCCTGAGCTTCTATCACAATTTGATCAAGCCTTCCGTTTAAATAAACTGCCTGAAAAGAATTGGTTTAAAAAGGCTGGGGTTTTATGTTTGTGCCTGAACACGTTTCTATTGCTTATCGGCATAGTTCCTGCCCTTTCCTCTTCAGAAGCCTGGCAACGTGAAGACGCTAAAGCCTGTAAACGCTTGACTCAAAGGATCCGACTTCCTGCCTAAACCTATTTAAACCCAGCACTGGAACTTGCCAGACTGTACATCCCCTGCGCAAGTTTCATCGCCTGTTGTAAAACGGGTTGGCAGGAGTAACTAGACAGCTTCCTCAGGGCAGCTGCTTGCCTGGAGATCAGCAGAGTCATGCCCTTCAGAAGCAAGGCCCTAGGGAATACAGCAACGACACGCACAGCGGGAGAAATACAGACTAAGAAAACACTGCCTCTCCCTACTGCACTTGCCCTCAGCAGCTCAGTTAGTTTATCGCCTCACCCCACACTCCTCCTTTTCCTCAAAGCTCAGCTGTCTCGCGGAAGAGGTTTTGACAAGGTTCACTTTTTCACACGTTCAGTTCAACACAAACCAGAAGGGCGCAAGCACTTTACGAGCAATGGCAACGCATGGTATCAACTAGCTCCATGATAATAAAAACAGCAACAAAACTCAAGCAACTGACAGGGGCTATGTCAGGACAAGGCTCCACCCAAGAAATCGAGGCCAGCGTAAACAGAACCTGAAGCATGCAGTAGGGAGAGCGAGTCACTGCGAGGGACACGAGCACTGCCTCACCTTCCTCCTGTCCAATGAGGGTATGGCTACCCCATTGGAGCGCTTCAGGTCCGACACCGGCACCTTCAGAATGTTCTGAATCTGAAGGAGGTGAAAGAAAAGGGGGAACGGCTCAGAAAAGGACAGAGAGAAAGTGTCGATCGGAGGGAGCCAAAGAAACCGGCATCCTCCGGCTGGCCAGGAGCACGCAGCTCAAAGCAGCAGCTCTGGGCACACCCAGGGCTGCGTGACAGCACCGCATGATCAGACACGGCTTTGGCACGTACCCTGAGCTCTAGTGTGCACCTTCCAGCAGCGGTAGCTGCTAACTATTGTGGCACGCTTCGCGTGCTGGCGATACAGGCAGCTGCGCCAGTCATCCATTACACCCGCATAACCATTTCCCGGCTCTAGTCACGTTGTTCAGAAAACCAAAGAACAAGGAGGTAGCAAATGAGCTGGGACAAAGACCGAGGCACTCACGTTCTCTGGAGGCTGCTGGTCATCGCCCAGGGGAGTCTCAGGTCGACCGTCTCCTTTAGTTTTGCGGTTTTCCTTACTTCCAGCAGCTGCTCCAGGGCTCTTCTTCTGCTGATACTCCTTCAGCTGTGAAAAATAATAATAATCTGAAATCCAAACTGAACATGCCTTCTGTGAGAATGATGTTAACCCCCCAGCCCCAACTCCACTGGGTAAAAAGACCAAGTGTAAGGACAAGAGAAACGCTCTTCAATGAGTTTGTCGCCCGGGGGGGGGGGGGGGGGGGGGGGGGGAAGAGAAATAAAAATCAAAACACGTCCAAAAAAAAGGCTAAAGTAAGATCTAATGTGATGAGTTTACGACAAGAGGCTCAGAGCTGCAAACGTTCAACTTTTGTACACAGCTAAGAGTTGCTGGGAAACGACTTGATACTCCATCCTGCAACTACAAGGAGATGAAAAGAAGTATCTCGGGGTGGGGTTTTTTTAGGGTTCTAACTAAGAGCATTGAGGAAAAATGAGTAAAGGGCAATGAAATCTGAATGTTAAGTGAAACATCAACACCTGACAGTAAGGTCTCCCACTCTGTGAAAGACTTTGAGAAGGAACATTACAGTCCTTACAGACAAATGCCATGTTAATACAAGCAGCGTAGTCACTGTGAACTAAGGGGAGAAGCAACCTACAACGGATTTTTCAATCGCACCCGCTTCACCCCGGAGAAGCTAGTCTGATAAGCCGTTCGCTTGAATTCGGCTGGGTCTTCCGAGCCGAATCGTTTGTGCTCCAGCAGGGTGAAGCCCCCAGGCAAGCGAGCCCCAGGCAGTTCGGTCAACTGCCCGTTTCCCCAGCCCGCAGCCCGCCCTCCGCCCCCCGCCGGGCCGGGCCGGGCCGCGCCTCGGCCTCCAGGTGGAGAAAGAAGGACCCGTTATTGGCAGAACTCCAAAATGGAAGCCCGAACCGCTCCAGGACACTTTCCCCTCCCCAGGACTTTCACCCACGCCGCGGCCGGGGAGAAAACGAAGGCCGGGGAAATAAGCAACATGAGACCAAAAAACCCCAAAAAAGGGTGTGGGGGAGGCCAGGGGGAGGGAAAACCGCCAAACCAAACCCGGCGGACCCACGGCACCGCCGGCCCGGCCCGCCCCGGCCCCCGCCGCCCCTCACCTTCTCCTTGCCCGCCGCCAGCCAGCTCTGCCCGCTGCCGCCCGCCACGGCCGCCCCGCGCCTGCGCCGCCTTGGCTTCGCCCACCGCCGGCGGCAGCAGCCAGGGCCCGCCCAGCCTGCGCTGCCGCCCTGGAGGCCCGGCCCATCGCCGTGCCCCCGCCGGGCCCGGCAGCTCCGCTTTTCCCTCAGTCACTGGGGGAGCCGGTGCCACCTTGCAGTGCCTGCTCCCCATGTTGGAGCCCGCACCGCCCGCTGCTCGGGTGACAGCCCGCACCGCCCGCTGCTCGGGTGACAGCCCGCACCGCCCGCTGCTCGGGTGACACCTGGCTGCCCGGCGTGCCCCACCCAGAGCTCACCTGCAGCTTCCCGGAGACGTTTGTTCCCCGGCGCTGACGGCACAGCGGGCCCTGTCGCTGGGAGACTCCACTTCCCAGCGTGCCCCGCGGCGCGCCCGCGCCTGCCGCTCCCGGCCGGCCCCGCGCGCACCCGGCCGGCCCGGCGGGAGGCGGCAGCCCTGGCCGAGCGGGTCCCGCCGAGCGCGGGTCGCAGCGCGCCCGCCCCGCCGCGGCCCGGGCCCGGCCGGTAGGAGCCGGGTCCCCGTGTTACAGATTTGCTAACGGTTACAATTAACTAACCTTATTTGATTTTATAAAATCATTTTCATAGAACTGTAGAGGAATAAGAAATATATTTTAGTGGAACTAGCAGCTGCACCACACAAGCTGCTGTGGAATCCTCTGTACAGCCCTGTACCACGGCCAAGGACTGAGAGCAACCGAATGAAACAACTCGTAGCTACCTGCCAAGAAACCGTGAACTTTAATAATAGTGATATAAAGAAATGGCATGGAATGGGGACAGTCAGTTACGGGTAAATATATTTACACAAAGAATGTAGGTCTAGTAATTAGGACTCACTCACGCACCCGGCCGTCCATAAAGAAGTGTCTGCTTATCTCCCTCACATCGGGGTCGGCAAGTTTTTCATTCCGAGATTTCGGTACCAGCCGCTCCCCGCCCCCGCCGCGGGCCGTGCCTGCGCTGAGGCGGCGCGGCCCGGCCCCTGACGCGGCGCCGCTCTGCTCTGCCAGGGCCTCCGGTGGCGGCCGGCGGAGCGGCGCGGCCGGCTGCAGGTCCGCGGTGAGGCCCTGCGCGGGCTGGGGGGAGCGGGCCCTGCTCCAGGGCTGCCCCGGCCGCCGTCTGTGGCCCGGCACGGCACGGCCCGGCCCGGCCCGGCACGGCACGGCACGGCACGGCACGGCCGGGGGTGTGTTTTCTTGGGGCGGAGCTGCCGGCCTCGCCCCCCGGCGCTGCCTCGTCCTGGCAGCGCCTCTGAACACCGAAATTGTGGGGGTTACGGTCTTATTGTCACCTGACGCTGTAAATCTACAAAACGCCGTAGAATATGATGGGGGGCGGGGCAACGTTACAGAAACCCATCAGTCTTTTACCTGAGCTTCCCCCCTCCCTGCCCAGGAGACACGGTATTTTTTCCTTTCCTTTTTTTCTCCTCTTTTCTCCATTTCTGGTTAGTGCCCCCCAGCACCGCAGCATCTTCCCCTGGGCTGAGGTAGCGTGAAATGTCTCCTGTGCTCTACAGATGCCCTGTCCCGCGTCCTGCCAACCTAATGGAACCAGCCAAGAAGCCCTGCAGTATGAAATCGAAGAGCTGAAGCAGAAAGACCTTGCTCTAGACCAGGAAACTGCACAATTCTTGTCCGAGTATGTCCTTGGCGAGCTCAGTGTCCGCTGTGATGCCTCAGTTATTTTTGTTTCAAAAAAACCCAGCGGTCTAGGGCTTAGAGCTAAAAGCCGTCCTCTTACGCCACCGCTTTTATCGTGGCGTTGTGCAACGTTGATTACAGCGTTGTTTTGATTTATGGGACCCGTTAAGGGAGAACTCTTTCCACTTTATTTGGTAAAGCAACCCCAGGTTTTCCTAGGAGCTGGGATAGGAGGATTTTAACTTTACCCCAGGTGTTGCTGAGGCAAATTACCTGTGAACTGGGAATGAATGGTTTTAACCGTCGTGATGCTATGGCACATCATGCTACCAGAAGGCCTTGTTCATGTGAGAATTAAAATTGAGATTGTGGCTTGTATGACCTGCCCGGTTTAGCCCCGGATGAAACGGTTTCCTTGTTTGTTCCATCCCGATCAAGTGTCTATTTCTTTCCTGTCTGAAGCGAGTGGGTTAAACGTTGGTGTTCAAGAAGCAGAGGTGTTTCCCAGGCAAGCGAAGGGCCTGGAAAGAGATGGGTGCCGCTTACAGGGTAGCGCAACTGCTTTAACTGTGGTTTCTTATGACCTACTGTGGCAGCTGCTTATTAGCAGCTCTTTAGAGATCAAGTTGCTGCTTGGTTTTTAAAGAGAGGGTATCTCTGTGGGTTATTTGTTGCAAAGGAGTGTTATTTTCTAAGGTCACGTGTAGTACAGAGAATGGAAACGGCAGAGCAACAAAGGCTGTTCCCAAAGCTTTTTTGCTTTACCACCACGCCTTTTTTTTTCACTAGCTACAGATTAGAGATACAGATATAAACTGAATTCACCACAGCCTATTCCTGTTCCTACTTGATTCTGAGAATTCGGGTGGGTTGGGGTTTTTTTGTAAGTCGATGCGGCAAAAAAAACCCCACTCAAAATGAGGGTCTACTCATTTGTAGCTTTCGTGTTGATGACTTGCAGCAACTGTACTTGCTGCCTTCGGATTCTGCTTTGGATAGTGCCAGGCTTGAGCGTCTCAAATCTCCTTGCTGTGCTGGGTCAGTAGGGGCAACACTCGCCGTGCGGCATTTTTGACCTTTTCTGCTTTTATTGCTACAGAGGCTACAGCCTGGAGGAATTGGAGCAGCACATTTCTCTGCTCGCTCCATGAGTACAATGATATTAAAGATGCTGGGCAGATGCTGCTGGGCAAACTGGGTAAGGAAGGGGAAAACTGTTGATGAACAACTCAGTCAATGTTTTCATGTAGACAGAGAGAGAGAAGGTACTACGCCACGAAGGCAGAGCTTGTTTTAAAGATTCTTGAATTCTAGGGC
Organism: Falco biarmicus; assembly: GCF_023638135.1. Lineage (NCBI taxonomy): Eukaryota > Metazoa > Chordata > Aves > Falconiformes > Falconidae > Falco > Falco biarmicus. Next base: position 15,891,399 of record NC_079296.1, read on the forward strand.
TTTCATTGCCCAGCCACTTGTGCAGGCACAAACACTTCTGTCGTTATTTTCGCAGGATGTGTTTAGAACCGAACATGCGAAAGAATTGTCATCTACTGCTATTTTAGTCTGTGTTATGTACTGCCAAACTTTGTTCAGTCTTACCAATTTTTGTCAGTTTTGCTCTTCATATACTTTAAAAGAGTGTTGAGACAAGCAGAGAGCGCAGCTGCAAAACCTTAGGTTGGTTCCTTAGCTATGGGAGGTTCTGTGAGAGAGTTAGGGGCTACTGGGAGGAAAACACAACTTTTCTGACTGGTCTGATACTTCTGTAATGAAAATAGCCGTCTTTCTTTTCCAGCTGTTATCCGAGGGGTTACTACAAAGCAGCTCTGCCCTGAATACATACGACCTGGAGCTTAGCGACTAGTATTGAACCTGAAGATTGCCCCGTCCTGCAAAGCTGACACTTACTGGGCCGTGACGGTTTGGTGTGGTATTGGTTCAGAACGGACAGAAGGTGGCCTCAGAAGCTGTGTGTGGAATTGCAACAGCGCATGCATGAACAGCCTTATTTCCGAGCAGCTTTACAACGTGAAAGCTGTTGAATCTGTCAGCTGTGTCCTGCTTGTGGGAAAGGGATGTAGGACTTTGGATAATTTTGTCTCCTGTCTGATGGGACAGTATATTTTTTTTTTCGTTTGTTGGAAAGGCCGTAATTCAGGTTGATGTGAAGACTCTTCCCGTGGAGACCTTGCTTCTCTCCAGCATCCAGGGGCTGTTTGGTTACTGAATAATAGAGGAAGCGAGGGCATGCAAACGTGCAATGTAATAGCTCCTTGAAAGAAAAGAAAAAACCCTCGGAAGCAGCAAGGGAAGAAGGCTGAATTTGTGGTGGCTTGGGGGTTGGTTTTGTTTTATGATCACATCTGGGTGAGTCTGGGTATTCTGCATTTTTGTACTTAACTGCTCGGGTAGCTAGAGGTTCTGTATCATTTCTGTGGTGAATGGCAAAAGGTGAAGTTGTATTGAACTGTCCTGTCTGAATAAAGCAGCTGTCACATTTCTCAGGAATTCACTTATTGAAGAGCCTATAAAACAGCGCGTGAACCTGGGAGCAAATTCTTAACCTCTAATCTGAGACAACTGGAACATCTATTACTCAAATGTTTTCTGAGGACTCTCAATGGTGACGGTGTGGCAGCGCTACCCAGTAATGGGTAGGTGCCGAATTACCTTTACTGCTACAGAGGCTACAGCCTGGAGGAACTGGAGCAGCACATTTCGTTCTTGCGGCTAAAACAGGAACAGTCAAAAGTAAGGAGGAAGCGAGTGGTGCGGCAGAGCGGTAATAAGGGGAGCAGCGGCGATGATGAAAATGCTATCGGCAGACGCGTTACAGAGGGGTGGAGGAGAGTGCGCTTGGAAAGTATGAAAGAGGGAGCGCACGCGTTTCCCGTGATATTACAAGATAGACACCCGGGCCAGTATCAGGCATTTCACTGGGAAATGATTAAGGAACTACGGAAAACTGTCACGCAAAATGCACTATATTCTCCTTTTACACAAATTTTGTTAGAGAACGTGATGATGGGTCCGCAGCTAGTGACTCTGCTAGAATGGATCCGTGACAAAGTGCTGGACTTTCCACCTGATGGCACTTTGCAAATTCCTGCCTGGCAAGCAGTCGGCAGGCGATTGTGTGATGCTGCCGTGGAGGGGGACTCCGTGGCAGGCATGTGTTTAGCGCCTTGGTGGCAAATTCTGACTCCTCTTCCGCAGAGTGTGGGCTGATTCTACTAACGGTGCTAAACCAGGGGAGGCTGTAAAACCCCCCGACAGCGCGGCTCTTCTCAACACACCGCCAGCGATGGTGATTCCGTCCACACCTCCTCTGCCCCCAGAGCTCCTGTCACTGATTGCAGCGACCCTCACAGCACAGGACCGAGCGTGGGAACAGGACAACTCGGACAATGATTCCATTGACACCGATAAACCTTTTGACCCAGGTCCTATAGACCCGGAAGAGGAGCTAGACCTTTTTCCTCCTCCCCCTGATGCACTGGCTGTATGTTCAGGGAGGGTGAAAGGGGGTCTGAGGGATCGGTGGCAGCAATGCAGGCGGGAAGCGCTTAAGCGAGGGCATTTGGGAGGCGCCATGGCACGTTCACTATTTTGTCAGCCAAATCAACCTGCAGAGTGGCAGCCTGTGCAATACGAGGCTGTTAAAGGGTTAAGCAAAGCCGTGCGGGAAGGGGGGATTCATAGTACTTTTGCAAATAGGTGTCTGCATGCGTGTAGCGGTACATAGCTATGTAACTGCGTGAATGACCTCAGCCCTGAGCCTGGTTGTACGTGCAGCTGCGGTTTGTGTCCGGGCTCAGAGATGTCAATACGGGCTTCTCTGTTACGGTCAAGTGTCTCTGGCTGCATTAAAAAACCAAACCAAACCAAACCAAAAAAACACAGTGACTTTAATAAGACTGCAACCTGATCGAATTCCAAGAAATGTGAGATAAGATGAACTTCTGAATTTTGTTCATAAGCTGTAATGGAGTGCTACCTATATATGAATGCTAGAACATAGCTCTATTTCAGTGTGACCATTATTTAGCATGCAACTGCATCAGCATATTGACAGAATACCTTTTGAGTCATTTCTTTTTTTCATAACCTCTAAACTGGGAACAGCTCAAGGTGAAAAGAGACTGTTCAAATCCTCAGCTGTTGCCTCAGAAGGAATAACGTGTTCTTTGTGTACAGGTGAATTTAACACAGCTGAAAATTTGTTTTGGGTTAGAAGTATCTGTCACACCTTCATCCCCACCACCACAACCTTTAAGGCCGGTGGGAAAAGCATTCTGTACTCTGTTGCAGCGGGGAAACTTCAGTTGAGCTGCAGTAGTTTGCGTACGTAACTGCAGCTCCTTTGGTGGAAATGAAGTTGTCGTAGAAGTTAGACTTTAACTTGAGTAACATACCCTTTGATACCTTGTAAGCGAGAAAGATTGTGTCCTGACAGCATGCTCTTTCCCACACTTGTGCCTAGAGTTGTACTTGAAATCAGGTTGCGTGTTAAGTTTAAACCTAATCACACAGATATCTCAAAGTCCACAAAGATACATCACTGCTTAGGGGATTCTTGCAGTATAGCAGGTGCAAAACCCGTTCCAAAGTAACGACCTAGAGAAGCGTTTTCTTTCAGGAACACCATTTTCTCACTTCTCATAGGTTATACACCATACAACACAATATCTCTCCATCAAGTCTCTTGTGGCTAAACTGCATTCTGCAAATTTGTGTTAGAAATAGATGCTTGCATTTTCACCTGCCGAAGTTCCCTAAGCTAAAGGATTGTGACCTAGGCAATGCTACGAAGCTCAAAGATCGTGACAACAGCGATGGCGAAGAGTGATTTAACACGTAGTTGATTTATGGTTCATACAGGACTATATCACACTACAAAACCGGTATGAATTCAGAGTTGTGGATGTACTGCATGTTCACGTAATAGTTTCTCTACAATTTTTTTTTTTTTTTAAAAAAGGTGCCTAAGCTATAAATACCGTATACTATTATCTTTCCCTATTTTTTTAAGCATTTTTTATTTCCCTGTTTGTGTATAGTTTTATCTATCTATCTCTATATAAACAACCAACACAAAGCAACCAGAACATTTTGAGAAACTTTTATAGTTAACTTCTGCATTTAATTCCAGTAACAATCTAGAGGTGTCCATTCAGCTGTTTGCTTAGTTCCAAGCCTTCATTGTGTGCTCCCAGGTTCTTTGAAAAGCAGCAATAACAGTCGAGCAGTTATTTAAAGTAAAACTTTGCTCTACGCAACTTCCACTTCCATGCTTTAGAATGGAGGCACAGCGGAACACTCGCCCAAGGGCAAGATTTCAAGAGCTCTTAAGTAGGTTTTATCTTTTCATTTTAGGAGAGAAAATGTTTCTTAACAGCTTACATATAGAATTTACAAGTTAAACACAATTTCTCATGCTCATTTATTTGATTAGAAGTTCCTGAAAAATATTTTCATAACACTTCCATAGCTTATTGCACGTTCTTCTAAATAATCATAAACCTGTATGTTGACCTCTGCATGAAATGCACCGATAACAAGTTTAACATTTTGTGAACCCGACTGAAATGTACAAACGTACACATAAAAGGCGGCCAAAATCGGTAATTAAGTAGTGAGAAAGAAAACAAAAGAAAAAGAGATGACAACTCCGTAACATGGTAAAGCAACCTTTTACCAAAAAAAACCCCAAAAACCCAGCAAAGAAACAAAACCAAAAACCACAAACAGGGGTGAATTGTAGAGAACAGAGACAGTGGGTTGTTTTGACATTGATAACGTGCAGCTGAGAACCTGCAGCAAAGAGTCACATAACTTTGAGGGAGCACGAGAAGAAACCAGCATGAGACAGAAAGAAAGGAGGGATGTGATCTCACCTGTAGAAGGCAAGTGAACAGCAGAGAGTGGCCTGTCGCAGCACTCTCCAAAGGAGCCAGCTGCAGCCAGGTCTTTTACCATCACACTCTCCATGGCAGTCCCTCTGCTGCCTTCTAGTCTCGCCTCATCCAGGGCACGCTCACCCTCTCTGCTTCTTCCTCGGCTGCCCAACCGCTTCACAGAACCAGCCACAGCTGCACCTTGTCTACACCAGCCAACCCACCGCCCCTGAAGCCAGCCCACCGCCCCTGAAGCCAGCCCACAGCTGTACATTGTCAGTGCTGATTAACCCAGCTTCGTTCCTCTGCAGTAGCCTACAGTGCACAGCGCTAAGGAATGTGTTGTACGAACCTTCCGGGCTGTTCCGCGTCGATTCACAGTCAGTTACAAAAACTGAAGGACATGTCACAGGGCTTACGGCAGGAACTTTTGGGAGATTGGTTGCGGAATCTTTTCAAGTCTCGGGGAACCACCAGACGGTTGCAGGAGTTTACAACACGCGGAGCAATATTGTTATTGGTAATTGTAGTTATATTGACCATTATTCCCTGTATGCTGAACTGTGTAAGACCTATGATTCAAAAGTAGTTTAACCTCTAATGTTGTTTCTGTTCAAAATAAAGACGGGGGAAGTGTAGAGAGCTTTATGGCCAGTGCTGGAGGCCACGATGCCTGTGAAGGGCCTTGAAGGCTAAAGAAGAGAGAAAGTACGATAAGGTTGGCTGAACGCCTGGAAGGAAGACGGGGTATGAAGCAAGGCCAGAGCGGATGCGCGATGCCACATCTCGGCGGCTGGCTGGCTGAGAACATGAAACCCACAGAGATAAGAAGGAAGAGAGGAAAAAAAAGGCAAGAAGTTCAGTGCATTTGCAGCTTAGTAATTAACCAATTATATGTAGCCAAGACGTGTGTGAACAGCATTGATTAACCAATGATAATTTAGAATGGGGCGCGGGAACAGCAAACGAGGATATTATAAGCGTGGGTTCTGGACTAATAAAAGGTCTTCTGGTTGAACTCGGGAGTCCACGTCATCGTCTCCTCAGGCCATATGCTCCTCCGCCTCCTCGTCTGCCATTGCACGGACCTGCAAGGCCACACCATGAAAGTTAAAACAACGTTCATGGTGCATTCACTCCTGCCTGTGTTTGTCTAGAGCAGCTGTGACGCTGCCCCTGGTGTTACCTGCTCAGAGAACTGCTGCACCTACTGCTGCCACATTCTCTGCACCTCCTTCAGTTTCTTTGCATACTGATCTCTTTCGAACTGGAGCTCGAAAACTGACCCTGAGAGCTGTTCAAAACAAAACAAAACACAAAAGAAAATCGTATTGGCTAAATAAATTTGGCAGTGACCGCTTCAGGGATAAAGCCTGAAGAAACCAGTGTTAACACAAAGCTCAGGCTGCATTCTTCTGCCACACAAGTTTCTTTACAGACATGAAGATCTGGATGTCATTCCGTACAAGCCCTGAGCAACCCCGGTTTCCAGGCCTGCCTTCTCCTCCAGTGCCACCTGCAACTGCTGCTTTGCATCCAGACTCCCTGCCTGATTTGACAACTGCCAAGAAAAATCAAAAAGTCATGGCAAAATGTTAACACGCCACTTCTGCATAGCCTTTCCCCTGATAGCAACCTGCCACATGATCCATCTTGCAACCTTAAAGTGCTCCAACTCACGGTGATGTTCAATGAAAAAAAAAAAAAAAAAAAAGAGGGGGGAAGGAGATTAAAATCAAAAAGCTTAGATTTTAGCCCTGTAAAACAGGCTGAGCTAGACAGCTCCTCCCTACCAATTTTATATTTACGACTTGTTTGATTAAAACCTATTTTCTTAATCTAAAAATCTGGCTCAGAAACTTTGTGCATTTCCAGAGTCTGTATTACACAGCCAGATCAGGTGGTCTAAAAGTTGTCAAACACGTCAGGAATTTAAAGCCAGTGTCTGGAGCATGTCAGTTGGCACACAGTACTTTTCCCAGAAGAGGAGCAGCTGCCTTTATTTCAAGGGTAACTTAAGCCACTGACTGGGGAGGAAAAAAACCCCAAAACCAACAATAAACAAAAGAGCAGTTTCTTCCCTCACAGGCTCAGGTTCACACCGGCTTGCTCTCTGAACTGCTAGCAGCTGGCTTCCTGAATTCCCTTCCTAACTGGCTGCTTCTCTTAACTTTCCCCAGCTGACCTTCGAGTTACCATTGTCCAATTCACCTTCTGCAAGGGTGGGTACAAACACCACCCCTATTCAACTGGCTTCTCAGTGAGACCACGAGACAGCTGCGTAACCAAAATGCCAAACAGATACAAAGCAGGAAAAGTCTTTGTATTGTCACGCGCTGTATGTTCAGTCACCCTCTCATATTGTACAACATTCTTTTCGCAGACCAGCGTCACAACAGCTTTCAGTCTACTGCTCCAGCTCCTTCAAACAGACCTTCTGTTCCTCAGAGGCCTCGCTGAAGGCCTTTGACCAAGAGGATGCCTTGATGAGGTTTTGTGCCTTCCTTTCCGAACAAGGGTTAAGCCTTGCCCCCACTCTCAGAAGCAAAGTCTTACAACGGTCAGTGTGATCTACCCTCACAGCCTGGAAGCAGTATGGGCACCTGGTGGATCCTCTGTTTAGCCATTTCCCGCTTGTTCTGCAAATATTCCAATTGCAGCTCCTTAACTTTGCTTTTCTTATCCAGGTAGAGAAGCTTCTCTGACAGCTGTGAATTCTTCTGCTTCATTTCCTCACTGCTTTTGCTGAAACAAACCAAAATTAAAGCAGCATCACTGTATGTACTATGGGTCTGGGCAAGTACATGTCATACATTTACAATCCAGCTAGTCGTAACAGTTAGAATCACAGAAACATCACATCCAGTCACTTTTCTTAAGCTGAATATCCAGCCTCCCAAGTCACCACCTGTGGTGCATGCCCCTTGTGATGTTTTGTGGCTCTACCGGGAAGAGCAGTGTTACTCTGCAGTAACAAGCAGCAAATGGACTTACCTTTGTTTGTACAGCTCCTGTTTCAGGTCTTCTAGCTCCTTCATTAACTCTTCATTACGCTGCAGAAAAAAAGAAATGACTGATTCAGCTGCAGACTTCAGCAAAATATTTCACCTTTAGCACATCAGCTGAAGTGGAAAGCATCAGAACTTTGGCAAAACCCTTCAGGACAGGTTGCTTAGAACCTCCTGAATTTGCCAGGAATAAATCTGCTCAGCCTTTTCAAACGCGATGCTACTAACTGAACGTGAGGTCATTTCTGCAGACTTCTGGATGAATATCAACACTGAAGTGTCTGCGTGATGGAGACCCTCCTGAGACAAGGTCTCGGTGGCGCTTCTGTTGCGTGTGGAGCTGGCAAGACTAATGAAGTGAGGTGCCGGATCTGAAGACAGCAACTGGACCATATGATTAGTGGTCACAGAAACCTGAATGAAGTTTGCCTTGACCATGGAGAACACAGGGCTTTACAAGGTTAATTAACAATTCAGAATGTTAATTTCTGTCCCTTCTCCGAGCAGGGACTACAGACTTTGCATTAGTGTACTGACAAGCAAATAGCCAAAGGCAGAGCTGCTGGTGAAGCATAAGCAGAGGTGACTCTTACCTTCTCTGCCTGTTTCTGCTGCAGAGAGACGGAGGCCAAAGTACGTTCCAGCTCCACTACCCTCTGGTGAGATGAACGTAAACGAGCAGCAAGGCTCTCGGCTTCTCCTGAACAAGTCAGAACAGAGTGAGTTGAGGCTGGACCACAAAGAGCTTTTTGGAACTGCTAAACAGCACTTTCTACTTTGTCAACAAGCTCTTAAGGCAGCACAGAGCTTTGCAAGTCAGTAGACCTGGTTCCGCCCCTGGCTCTACAGGTGGCTCACTAGCAGCTCTGGGCAGTAAAGCTCTCTGTAACTACCATCCTCACTTTGAGGGAGATGACGAAACTTCCTCTGCAGAATAGGCAATATGTTGGTTGGGATCTTTCTTTCTAATAGAAGAAGTCGCTCAAACTTGGTTCAGAATGAAGGGCTCGGGTAAAACCTACCTTTACGCGATAGCTGTGTGGGAGGGAGGGTGGCGAAAAGGGAACTAAGTTTTAAAAGGATCAGAAGAAAGTCAGAAAGGAACAGCCTGGGGTAGTCACCGGGGCTGAACAGGGCTGACAAGGCTTTAGCGATGCACAAAAGAACCTCAACTGCCATGGGATCAACATGCTCCCACTTGGGGGCAGCTCTGGCGACAGAGGCAGCGATGGTGCCAAGTATTGCTCACCGAGGAGTCGGCCACTGCTGTGAGCTGGCTGCCAGCAACTGTCATGCCTCTGGCTTGGAATTCACACTTTGACCAACAGCTTGAGCTGGAGTGCCCACAGTCAATTACCTGATTTCTTCCCTGCAGCTTCTCGAGTATGTGCAAGGGCCGCCTGCAACTCAGGCTTCTCAGAAGCTAGAATTCCAATAGTCTGGATACAAACCTTTGGGAAAGGAAAATCGGCTCAGCACAAAACTTCTTTGCTTGTAACTGCAACATCACTGTTGCCACAAAAGGCTAACTCAGTAAAGGGAAAGAGCTCGTGTAGTTAAGCACAGTCGGGCTGACTCCCAGTTTTCCTGAAGGAACGCGCTCGCGGCTTCCCGAGTAAAGACTATGAATGGTCAGTAATCCAGAGAACAGCAGAAGGCAGGCGGTGTTACTGTAATGGAGGCTCTGCCTTACCTGTAGCTGTTCCCTCAGCGCGGCTTGCTCTTCAGAAAATTTCTTTTCCAACTCCTTCTTTTCCTGTATAAAGAAATGATGCCTATTTAGCACAAAAACATAGATGGGTAACCCTTGTTTTGTAGCAAACTAAAAAAGCAGTGATACATTGGTAGGACTTGCAGCATCGAAACGACAGCAGCCTTTTAAAGACATACTTCAGCCCTGCGTTATTTGAACGCCTTCACTATTTATCCATCCTAGATTGGCAGTAACAGCATAGCACAATCGCTGCTAGCATAAAAACGGTAGTGCTTGGAAGCAAGCTACTGGCAAGGACTTGTATTCTCCTGCCTCCACCACACTCCTCTAATACTTGAGTATTTAAACGTTCGCTTGTGTCAAAATAAGAACGCTACCTGCCAGGCAGGCCTAACTCATGAAGTCAAATCATTCAACCCTACGCTACAAATGAAACTGAATCTAACATAAGACAAGACCACACGTGCCTGGGCCACAGCCCACTATACTCTCTGCGCCGCCAAGGAAGAGATACTATTTTTCTGCCTATCCAAAACCAGGACACACTTTACCTTCTCCAGCTGATCCACTGCCTCCTGGCTCTGCTCTTTCTGTGGAAGGAAAGTGATGCACCAGTATCAAGAGAAAATACTCTCATACATCTGAAACACATTTTCACTTCAACAAAGTAGGATACATGCCCAATTCACGCAAACAGAATTTCCACTTTCTGTACCCCTTTCTGTAGAGGACTAGGAAGTTCATCTTAGCTATTAAAAATACGAGATCTGGAGCTGCCTTCACTAATGTACTTCATATGCCAGGCATCTTTTTCATCGCTCAGTAGACTGCCACAGTTGTTCTCCAACACCGCTGCTGAAACCCCTCCATGTCTACATCTGAGCATCTACCACCTTCAGTTAAACTCGCACCCCCACATCTGTGCAACTGATGGCAGTAATCCTGGTGTATTGGGATGATCGCCAGAAATGCTGGGGGGTTTTAAAAAACACCACCAATAAATTAAAAAAAAAAACAACCAACCAATAACCCCAAAGAAAAACATAGTCTTTTCCTTGACCTGAGACCTCAGACCTTTCTTCCACTGAAGAGCTGGCCTTAAGTCACGCAGAGCCGCACTTGTGTTGGCGGACTTCTGCAGGAGGTGGTATGGGAGGGCTGAAGCCAGATACAAAGAGAAGGGGTAATTCTGTCCTAGCCCATTTCCATCTTAGCGGTGAAGTATTTGGAGATTTGTTGTCCGTAGGTAATGCACCTTTAGATAGGAGGTGAAGGAGACAAAGGTGGCAGCTGCCTACCCAGGCCGCCACACAACTGTGCTGCTGTGTTTGCTATTTGCTGACTATCACAATAATACTCCTTATAGCGCCTTTCACTCCAAAGTACCACACAGAGAAAACATCCTTTTCTGGGTAAGGAGAGATGCAGACTCCCTCTGCGACAAGCTAATGTCAATGATGCAGGTTGATTTCCCATTCTTTCCCACTAAATCAAGAATACATCTTTCCATGCATACATGCTGTCCATTCATCCCACTCAGCTTTTCTTCCCACTGCTGAATGTTTACGTTCTAAACCAGGATTTTTTGCTTCTCAATGCTTAAATATCATATTGTTCAGTAGGATGACTGCAGACACCGCTGAGATCCAGGAGTGTTTTCTTGAGCTGACTGCTTAAAGCTCCACATCAAATATCAAGAGAATTAATAGGACAAAAGGAATACAAAGGCAAATCAGAGTGAACTCCATTCCATCTTGCAGGTTTCACTGCATCTAACTGGTACCCCTGGTGATTACTATAGTTACGTTTATTGATAAGAGACGCACGGATATGTAGTAAACAGGAGTTACTTTATGACAACTGATCTGAAACAATGGTAGGAAAATAAGCTACCAAAATGATGCAAGTGGAACGAAAATCAGAGCTTTGCCACAGCAACAGCGGAAGACAGTTCTGGGCTACCAAATTTGACTTCCCTGAGCTTCTATCACAATTTGATCAAGCCTTCCGTTTAAATAAACTGCCTGAAAAGAATTGGTTTAAAAAGGCTGGGGTTTTATGTTTGTGCCTGAACACGTTTCTATTGCTTATCGGCATAGTTCCTGCCCTTTCCTCTTCAGAAGCCTGGCAACGTGAAGACGCTAAAGCCTGTAAACGCTTGACTCAAAGGATCCGACTTCCTGCCTAAACCTATTTAAACCCAGCACTGGAACTTGCCAGACTGTACATCCCCTGCGCAAGTTTCATCGCCTGTTGTAAAACGGGTTGGCAGGAGTAACTAGACAGCTTCCTCAGGGCAGCTGCTTGCCTGGAGATCAGCAGAGTCATGCCCTTCAGAAGCAAGGCCCTAGGGAATACAGCAACGACACGCACAGCGGGAGAAATACAGACTAAGAAAACACTGCCTCTCCCTACTGCACTTGCCCTCAGCAGCTCAGTTAGTTTATCGCCTCACCCCACACTCCTCCTTTTCCTCAAAGCTCAGCTGTCTCGCGGAAGAGGTTTTGACAAGGTTCACTTTTTCACACGTTCAGTTCAACACAAACCAGAAGGGCGCAAGCACTTTACGAGCAATGGCAACGCATGGTATCAACTAGCTCCATGATAATAAAAACAGCAACAAAACTCAAGCAACTGACAGGGGCTATGTCAGGACAAGGCTCCACCCAAGAAATCGAGGCCAGCGTAAACAGAACCTGAAGCATGCAGTAGGGAGAGCGAGTCACTGCGAGGGACACGAGCACTGCCTCACCTTCCTCCTGTCCAATGAGGGTATGGCTACCCCATTGGAGCGCTTCAGGTCCGACACCGGCACCTTCAGAATGTTCTGAATCTGAAGGAGGTGAAAGAAAAGGGGGAACGGCTCAGAAAAGGACAGAGAGAAAGTGTCGATCGGAGGGAGCCAAAGAAACCGGCATCCTCCGGCTGGCCAGGAGCACGCAGCTCAAAGCAGCAGCTCTGGGCACACCCAGGGCTGCGTGACAGCACCGCATGATCAGACACGGCTTTGGCACGTACCCTGAGCTCTAGTGTGCACCTTCCAGCAGCGGTAGCTGCTAACTATTGTGGCACGCTTCGCGTGCTGGCGATACAGGCAGCTGCGCCAGTCATCCATTACACCCGCATAACCATTTCCCGGCTCTAGTCACGTTGTTCAGAAAACCAAAGAACAAGGAGGTAGCAAATGAGCTGGGACAAAGACCGAGGCACTCACGTTCTCTGGAGGCTGCTGGTCATCGCCCAGGGGAGTCTCAGGTCGACCGTCTCCTTTAGTTTTGCGGTTTTCCTTACTTCCAGCAGCTGCTCCAGGGCTCTTCTTCTGCTGATACTCCTTCAGCTGTGAAAAATAATAATAATCTGAAATCCAAACAGAACATGCCTTCTGTGAGAATGATGTTAACCCCCCAGCCCCAACTCCACTGGGTAAAAAGACCAAGTGTAAGGACAAGAGAAACGCTCTTCAATGAGTTTGTCGCCCGGGGGGGGGGGGGGGGGGGGGGGGAAGAGAAATAAAAATCAAAACACGTCCAAAAAAAAGGCTAAAGTAAGATCTAATGTGATGAGTTTACGACAAGAGGCTCAGAGCTGCAAACGTTCAACTTTTGTACACAGCTAAGAGTTGCTGGGAAACGACTTGATACTCCATCCTGCAACTACAAGGAGATGAAAAGAAGTATCTTGGGGTGGGGTTTTTTTAGGGTTCTAACTAAGAGCATTGAGGAAAAATGAGTAAAGGGCAATGAAATCTGAATGTTAAGTGAAACATCAACACCTGACAGTAAGGTCTCCCACTCTGTGAAAGACTTTGAGAAGGAACATTACAGTCCTTACAGACAAATGCCATGTTAATACAAGCAGCGTAGTCACTGTGAACTAAGGGGAGAAGCAACCTACAACGGATTTTTCAATCGCACCCGCTTCACCCCGGAGAAGCTAGTCTGATAAGCCGTTCGCTTGAATTCGGCTGGGTCTTCCGAGCCGAATCGTTCGTGCTCCAGCAGGGTGAAGCCCCCAGGCAAGCGAGCCCCAGGCAGTTCGGTCAACTGCCCGTTTCCCCAGCCCGCAGCCCGCCCTCCGCCCCCCCGCCGGGCCGGGCCGGGCCGCGCCTCGGCCTCCAGGTGGAGAAAGAAGGACCCGTTATTGGCAGAACTCCAAAATGGAAGCCCGAACCGCTCCAGGACACTTTCCCCTCCCCAGGACTTTCACCCACGCCGCGGCCGGGGAGAAAACGAAGGCCGGGGAAATAAGCAACATGAGACCAAAAAACCCCAAAAAAGGGTGTGGGGGAGGCCAGGGGGAGGGAAAACCGCCAAACCAAACCCGGCGGACCCACGGCACCGCCGGCCCGGCCCGCCCCGGCCCCCGCCGCCCCTCACCTTCTCCTTGCCCGCCGCCAGCCAGCTCTGCCCGCTGCCGCCCGCCACGGCCGCCCCGCGCCTGCGCCGCCTTGGCTTCGCCCACCGCCGGCGGCAGCAGCCAGGGCCCGCCCAGCCTGCGCTGCCGCCCTGGAGGCCCGGCCCATCGCCGTGCCCCGCCGGGCCCGGCAGCTCCGCTTTTCCCTCAGTCACTGGGGGAGCCGGTGCCACCTTGCAGTGCCTGCTCCCCATGTTGGAGCCCGCACCGCCCGCTGCTCGGGTGACAGCCCGCACCGCCCGCTGCTCGGGTGACAGCCCGCACTGCCCGCTGCTCGGGTGACACCTGGCTGCCCGGCGTGCCCCACCCAGAGCTCACCTGCAGCTTCCCGGAGACGTTTGTTCCCCGGCGCTGACGGCACAGCGGGCCCTGTCGCTGGGAGACTCCACTTCCCAGCGTGCCCCGCGGCGCGCCCGCGCCTGCCGCTCCCGGCCGGCCCCGCGCGCACCCGGCCGGCCCGGCGGGAGGCGGCAGCCCTGGCCGAGCGGGTCCCGCCGAGCGCGGGTCGCAGCGCGCCCGCCCCGCCGCGGCCCGGGCCCGGCCGGTAGGAGCCGGGTCCCCGTGTTACAGATTTGCTAACGGTTACAATTAACTAACCTTATTTGATTTTATAAAATCATTTTCATAGAACTGTAGAGGAATAAGAAATATATTTTAGTGGAACTAGCAGCTGCACCACACAAGCTGCTGTGGAATCCTCTGTACAGCCCTGTACCACGGCCAAGGACTGAGAGCAACCGAATGAAACAACTCGTAGCTACCTGCCAAGAAACCGTGAACTTTAATAATAGTGATATAAAGAAATGGCATGGAATGGGGACAGTCAGTTCCGGGTAAATATATTTACACAAAGAATGTAGGTCTAGTAATTAGGACTCACTCACGCACCCGGCCGTCCATAAAGAAGTGTCTGCTTATCTCCCTCACATCGGGGTCGGCAAGTTTTTCATTCCGAGATTTCGGTACCAGCCGCTCCCCGCCCCCGCCGCGGGCCGTGCCTGCGCTGAGGCGGCGCGGCCCGGCCCCTGACGCGGCGCCGCTCTGCTCTGCCAGGGCCTCCGGTGGCGGCCGGCGGAGCGGCGCGGCCGGCTGCAGGTCCGCGGTGAGGCCCTGCGCGGGCTGGGGGGAGCGGGCCCTGCTCCAGGGCTGCCCCGGCCGCCGTCTGTGGCACGGCACGGCACGGCCCGGCCCGGCACGGCACGGCACGGCACGGCACGGCACGGCCGGGGGTGTGTTTTCTTGGGGCGGAGCTGCCGGCCTCGCCCCCCGGCGCTGCCTCGTCCTGGCAGCGCCTCTGAACACCGAAATTGTGGGGGTTACGGTCTTATTGTCACCTGACGCTGTAAATCTACAAAACGCCGTAGAATATGATGGGGGGCGGGGCAACGTTACAGAAACCCATCAGTCTTTTACCTGAGCTTCCCCCCTCCCTGCCCAGGAGACACGGTATTTTTTCCTTTCCTTTTTTTCTCCTCTTTTCTCCATTTCTGGTTAGTGCCCCCCAGCACCGCAGCATCTTCCCCTGGGCTGAGGTAGCGTGAAATGTCTCCTGTGCTCTACAGATGCCCTGTCCCGCGTCCTGCCAACCTAATGGAACCAGCCAAGAAGCCCTGCAGTATGAAATCGAAGAGCTGAAGCAGAAAGACCTTGCTCTAGACCAGGAAACTGCACAATTCTTGTCCGAGTATGTCCTTGGCGAGCTCAGTGTCCGCTGTGATGCCTCAGTTATTTTTGTTTCAAAAAAACCCAGCGGTCTAGGGCTTAGAGCTAAAAGCCGTCCTCTTACGCCACCGCTTTTATCGTGGCGTTGTGCAACGTTGATTACAGCGTTGTTTTGATTTATGGGACCCGTTAAGGGAGAACTCTTTCCACTTTATTTGGTAAAGCAACCCCAGGTTTTCCTAGGAGCTGGGATAGGAGGATTTTAACTTTACCCCAGGTGTTGCTGAGGCAAATTACCTGTGAACTGGGAATGAATGGTTTTAACCGTCGTGATGCTATGGCACATCATGCTACCAGAAGGCCTTGTTCATGTGAGAATTAAAATTGAGATTGTGGCTTGTATGACCTGCCCGGTTTAGCCCCGGATGAAACGGTTTCCTTGTTTGTTCCATCCCGATCAAGTGTCTATTTCTTTCCTGTCTGAAGCGAGTGGGTTAAACGTTGGTGTTCAAGAAGCAGAGGTGTTTCCCAGGCAAGCGAAGGGCCTGGAAAGAGATGGGTGCCGCTTACAGGGTAGTGCAACTGCTTTAACTGTGGTTTCTTATGACCTACTGTGGCAGCTACTTATTAGCAGCTCTTTAGAGATCAAGTTGCTGCTTGGTTTTTAAAGAGAGGGTATCTCTGTGGGTTATTTGTTGCAAAGGAGTGTTATTTTCTAAGGTCACGTGTAGTACAGAGAATGGAAACGGCAGAGCAACAAAGGCTGTTCCCAAAGCTTTTTTGCTTTACCACCACACATTTTTTTTTCACTAGCTACAGATTAGAGATACAGATATAAACTGAATTCACCACAGCCTATTCCTGTTCCTACTTGATTCTGAGAATTCGGGTGGGTTGGGGTTTTTTTGTAAGTCGATGCGGCAAAAAAAACCCCCACTCAAAATGAGGGTCTACTCATTTGTAGCTTTCGTGTTGATGACTTGCAGCAACTGTACTTGCTGCCTTCGGATTCTGCTTTGGATAGTGCCAGGCTTGAGCGTCTCAAATCTCCTTGCTGTGCTGGGTCAGTAGGGGCAACACTCGCCGTGCGGCATTTTTGACCTTTTCTGCTTTTATTGCTACAGAGGCTACAGCCTGGAGGAATTGGAGCAGCACATTTCTCTGCTCGCTCCATGAGTACAATGATATTAAAGATGCTGGGCAGATGCTGCTGGGCAAACTGGGTAAGGAAGGGGAAAACTGTTGATGAACAACTCAGTCAATGTTTTCATGTAGACAGAGAGAGAGAAGGTACTACGCCACGAAGGCAGAGCTTGTTTTAAAGATTCTTGAATTCTAGGGCTTTCATTGCCCAGCCACTTGTGCAGGCACAAACACTTCTGTCGTTATTTTCGCAGGATGTGTTTAGAACCGAACATGCGAAAGAATTGTCATCTACTGCTATTTTAGTCTGTGTTATGTACTGCCAAACTTTGTTCAGTCTTACCAATTTTTGTCAGTTTTGCTCTTCATATACTTTAAAAGAGTGTTGAGACAAGCAGAGAGCGCAGCTGCAAAACCTTAGGTTGGTTCCTTAGCTATGGGAGGTTCTGTGAGAGAGTTAGGGGCTACTGGGGGGAAAACACAACTTTTCTGACTGGTCTGATACTTCTGTAATGAAAATAGCCGTCTTTCTTTTCCAGCTGTTATCCGAGGGGTTACTACAAAGCAGCTCTACCCTGAATACATACGATGTGGAGCTTAGCGACTAGTATTGAACCTGAAGATTGCCCCGTCCTGCAAAGCTGACACTTACTGGGCCGTGACGGTTTGGTGTGGTATTGGTTCAGAACGGACAGAAGGTGGCCTCAGAAGCGTGTGTGTGGAATTGCAACAGCGCGTGCATGAACAGCCTTATTTCCGAGCAGCTTTACAACGTGAAAGCTGTTGAATCTGTCAGCTGTGTCCTGCTTGTGGGAAAGGGATGTAGGACTTTGGATAATTTTGTCTCCTGTCTGATGGGACAGTATATTTTTTTTTTCGTTTGTTGGAAAGGCCGTAATTCAGGTTGATGTGAAGACTCTTCCCATGGAGACCTTGCTTCTCTCCAGCATCCAGGGGCTGTTTGGTTACTGAATAATAGAGGAAGCGAGGGCATGCAAACGTGCAATGTAATAGCTGCTTTGAAAGAAAAGAAAAAACCCTCGGAAGCAGCAAGGGAAGAAGGCTGAATTTGTGGTGGCTTGGGGGTTGGTTTTGTTTTATGATCACATCTGGGTGAGTCTGGGTATTCTGCATTTTTGTACTTAACTGCTCGGGTAGCTAGAGGTTCTGTATCATTTCTGTGGTGAATGGCAAAAGGTGAAGTTGTATTGAACTGTCCTGTCTGAATAAAGCAGCTGTCACATTTCTCAGGAATTCACTTATTGAAGAGCCTATAAAACAGCGCGTGAACCTGGGAGCAAATTCTTAACCTCTAATCTGAGACAACTGGAACATCTATTACTCAAATGTTTTCTGAGGACTCTCAATGGTGACGGTGTGGCAGCGCTACCCAGTAATGGGTAGGTGCCGAATTACCTTTACTGCTACAGAGGCTACAGCCTGGAGGAACTGGAGCAGCACATTTCGTTCTTGCGGCTAAAACAGGAACAGTCAAAAGTAAGGAGGAAGCGAGTGGTGCGGCAGAGCGGTAATAAGGGGAGCAGCGGCGATGATGAAAATGCTATCGGCAGACGCGTTACAGAGGGGTGGAGGAGAGTGCGCTTGGAAAGTATGAAAGAGGGAGCGCACGCGTTTCCCGTGATATTACAAGATAGACACCCGGGCCAGTATCAGGCATTTCACTGGGAAATGATTAAGGAACTACGGAAAACTGTCACGCAAAATGCACTATATTCTCCTTTTACACAAATTTTGTTAGAGAACGTGATGATGGGTCCGCAGCTAGTGACTCTGCTAGAATGGATCCGTGACAAAGTGCTGGACTTTCCACCTGATGGCACTTTGCAAATTCCTGCCTGGCAAGCAGTCGGCAGGCGATTGTGTGATGCTGCCGTGGAGGGGGACTCCGTGGCAGGCATGTGTTTAGCGCCTTGGTGGCAAATTCTGACTCCTCTTCCGCAGAGTGTGGGCTGATTCTACTAACGGTGCTAAACCAGGGGAGGCTGTAAAACCCCCCGACAGTGCGGCTCTTCTCAACACACCGCCAGCGATGGTGATTCCGTCCACACCTCCTCAGGTTGCGTGTTAAGTTTAAACCTAATCACACAGATATCTCAAAGTCCACAAAGATACATCACTGCTTAGGGGATTCTTGCAGTATAGCAGGTGCAAAACCCGTTCCAAAGTAACGATCCAGTGAAGCATTTTCTTTCAGGAACACCATTTTCCCACTTCTCATAGGTTATACACCATACAACATAATATCTCTCCATCAAGTCTCTTGTGGCTAAACTGCATACTGCAAATTTGTGTTAGAAATAGATGCTTGCATTTTCACCTGCCCAAGTTCCCTAAGCTAAAGGATTGTGACCTAGGCAATGCTACGAAGCTCAAAGATCGTGACAACAGCGATGGAGAAGAGTGATTTAACACGTAGTTGATTTATGGTTCATACAGGACTATATCACACTACAAAACCGGTATGAATTCAGAGTTGTGGATGTACTGCATGTTCACGTAATAGTTTCTCTACAATTTTATTTTTTTTTTAAAAAGGTGCCTAAGCTATAAATACCGTATACTATTATCTTTCCCTATTTTTTAAGCATTTTTATTTCCCTGTTTGTGTATAGTTTTATCTATCTATCTCTATATAAACAACCAACACAAAGCAACCAGAACATTTTGAGAAACTTTTATAGTTAACTTCTGCATTTAATTCCAGTAACAATCTAGAGGTGTCCATTCAGCTGTTTGCTTAGTTCCAAGCCTTCATTGTGTGCTCCCAGGTTCTTTGAAAAGCAGCAATAACAGTCGAGCAGTTATTTAAAGTGAAACTTTGCTCTACGCAACTTCCACTTCCATGCTTTAGAATGGAGGCACAGCGGAACACTCGCCCAAGGGCAAGATTTCAAGAGCTCTTAAGTAGGTTTTATCTTTTCATTTTAGGAGAGAAAATGTTTCTTAACAGCTTACATATAGAATTTACAAGTTAAACACAATTTCTCATGCTCATTTATTTGATTAGAAGTTCCTGAAAAATATTTTCATAACACTTCCATAGCTTATTGCACGTTCTTCTAAATAATCATAAACCTGTATGTTGACCTCTGCATGAAATGCACCGATAACAAGTTTAACATTTTGTGAACCCGACTGAAATGTACAAACGTACACATAAAAGGCGGCCAAAATCAGTAATTAAGTAGTGAGAAAGAAAACAAAAGAAAAAGAGACGACAACTCCGTAACATGGTAAAGCAACCTTTTACCAAAAAAAAACCCAAAAACCCAGCAAAGAAACAAAACCAAAAACCACAAACAGGGGTGAATTGTAGAGAACAGAGACAGTGGGTTGTTTTGACATTGGTAACGTGCAGCTGAGAACCTGCAGCAAAGAGTCACATAACTTTGAGGGAGCACGAGAAGAAACCAGCATGAGACAGAAAGAAAGGAGGGATGTGATCTCACCTGTAGAAGGCAAGTGAACAGCAGAGAGTGGCCTGTCGCAGCACTCTCCAAAGGAGCCAGCTGCAGCCAGGTCTTTTACCATCACACTCTCCATGGCAGTCCCTCTGCTGCCTTCTAGTCTCGCCTCATCCAGGGCACGCTCACCCTCTCTGCTTCTTCCTCGGCTGCCCAACCGCTTCACAGAACCAGCCACAGCTGCACCTTGTCTACACCAGCCAACCCACCGCCCCTGAAGCCAGCCCACAGCTGTACATTGTCAGTGCTGATTAACCCAGCTTCGTTCCTCTGCAGTAGCCTACAGTGCACAGCGCTAAGGAATGTGTTGTACGAACCTTCCGGGCTGTTCCGCGTCGATTCACAGTCAGTTACAAAAACTGAACGACATGTCACAGGGCTTACAGCAGGAACTTTTGGGAGATTGGTTGCGGAATCTTTTCAAGTCTTGGGGAACCACCAGACGGTTGCAGGAGTTTACAACACGCGGAGCAATATTGTTATTGGTAATTGTAGTTATATTGACCATTATTCCCTGTATGCCGAACTGTGTAAGACCTATGATTCAAAAGTAGTTTAACCTCTAATGTTGTTTCTGTTCAAAATAAAGACGGGGGAAGTGTAGAGAGCTTTATGGCCAGTGCTGGAGGCCACGATGCCTGTGAAGGGCCTTGAAGGCTAAAGAAGAGAGAAAGTACGATAAGGTTGGCTGAACGCCTGGAAGGAAGACGGGGTATGAAGCAAGGCCAGAGCGGATGCGCGATGCCACATCTCGGCGGCTGGCTGAGAACATGAAACCCGCAGAGATGCAAGAAGTTCAGTGCATTTGCAGCTTAGTAATTGACCAATTATACGTGGCCAAGAAGTGCGTGAACAGTATTGATTAACCAATGATATTTTAGTATGGGGCGCGTGAACAGCAAACGAGGATATTATAAGCGTGGGTTCTGGACTAATAAAAGGTCTTCTGGTCGAACTCAGGAGTCCACGTCATCATCTCCGCAGGCCACATGCTCCTCCTTCTCGTCTGCCATTGCACGGACCTGCAAGGCCACACAATAAAAGTCAAAACAGCGTTCATGGTGCATTCACTCCTGCCTGTGTTTGTCTAAAGCAGCTGTGATGCTGCCCCTGGTGTTACCTGTTCAGAGAGCTGCTGCACCTGCTGCTGCCAAATGCTCCACACCTTCACTTTCTCTACATACTGCTCTCTTTCTGCCTGGAGCTGGTGAACGGACTCCGAGAGCTGTTCAAAACAAAATTAAACACAAAGAAAATCGTATTGGCTAAATAAATTTGGCAGTGACCGCTTCAGGGATAAAGCCTGAAGAAACCAGTGTTAACGCAAAGCTCAGGCTGCATTCTTCTGCCACACAAGTTTCTTTACAGACATGAAGATTTGAATGTCATTTCGTACAACCCCTGAGCAACCTGGGTTTCCAGGCCTGCCTTCTCCTCCAGTGCCACCTGCAACTGCTGCTTTGCATCCAGACTCCCTGCCTGATTTGACAACTGCCAACAAAAATCAAAAAGTCATGGCAAAATGTTAACACTCCACTTCTGCATAGCCTTTCCCCTGACAGTAACCTGCCACTTATGATCCATGTTGCAACCCTAAAGTGCTCCGACTCACGGTGATGTCCAATGGAAAAAAAAAAAAAAAAAAAGAGGGAGGAAAGGAGATTTCTGTGTTTCACAGCCAAGAAAGCTGAAGTGGCTGAGACGGGAAGGGTCTGCCTCGCGTTAAGACACCAATGGCAGCAGAAGCTCATGCCAACAATCAGCTTTTCTGCCCTATTAGCGCCAAGTGAGCTTCTTAACAGCATTCTCCTGACGCAGGATTTTTACAAGACGGCAACTGGAAAAAGAAATCTGTCATGACATATTGCAATTAAAGATTAGTTTTCAAATGATTTCTGAAACCCCAGGCACAACGGTCCACATAACAGCCAATCAGATCAGAATGTATCTCTCCGTGCCAAGAAAACGAGAGCGGGGAAAAAACTGGGAAAACAAGAAGGAACATAATTCTCCTTTTTCAGAACAGGACTAAAACTGCAGATGCAGGTAGGCCTGCACTGCAAGACCAAATGCCAGCTCAGCAACAGCACCGGACCACCCATCTTCACCTCACCCTCCAGTGTGAAACCAGCCTCTTTCTCTGAGATCTAACTTAAACTGAGCTTACGAGCATTCACTGAAAATAATCCCCGTGACAAGAGCAAAACCCCAATCAAAATACATGCTTTCTGGTGCTAGACAGGCACACCCAGCACCCTCAGAGCTAACAGTATGTCACGTCACTCGGGTTCTACCGGTACGCAACCTACACGTACAAGGTCCAGCTGGAGGGACTTTCAGCTTTTCACTCTGTCTGCTGGACAGAACGGCTGCTGTATTATCACACAAAAAAAGGAGAAAAGGAATACCAAAGGCAAATCGGAGTGAACTCTGTTCCGTCTTGCGGGTTTCACTGCATCTACCTGGTACCCCTGGTGATTACTATAGTTACGTTTATTGATAAAAGACGCACGGATATGTAGTAAATAGGAGTTACTTTATGACAACTGAACTGAAGCAATGGTAGGAAAATAAGCTACCAAAATGATGCAAGTGAAACGAAAATCAGAGCTTTGCCACAGCAACAGCGGAAGACAACTCTGGGCTACCAAATTTGACTTCCCTGAGCTTCTATCCCAATTTGATCAAGCCTTACATTTAAATAAACTGCCCAAAAAGCATTTTTTTAAAAAGGCTGGGGTTTTATGTTTGTGCCTGAACACGTTTCTGTGGCTTGTTGGCATAGTTCCTGCCCTTTCCTCTTCAGAAGCCTGGCAACGTGAAGACGCTAAAGCCTGTAAATGCTTGACTCAAAGGATCTGACTTCCTGCCTAAACCTATTTAAACCCAGCACTGGAACTTGCCAGACTGTGCATCCCCTGCGCAAGTTTCATCGCCTGTTGTAAAACGGGTTGGCAGGAGTAACTAGACAGCTTCCTCAGGGCAGCTGTTCAGAAAAACCAAAGAGCAAGGAGGTAGCAAATGAGCTGGGACAAAGACCGAGGCACTCACATTCTCTGGAGGCTGCTGGTCATCGCCCGTGGGAGTCTCGGGCCGACTGTCGTCTTTAGTTTTGCGTTTTTTCTTAGCTCCTGCAGCTGCTCCAGGGCTCTTCTTCTGCTGATACTCCTTCAGCTGTGAAAAATAATAATAATAATGATCTGAAATCCAAACAGAATATGCCTTCCGTGAGAATGATGTCAACCCCCCAGCCCTAACTCCACTGGCTAAAAAGACCAAGAGAAATGCTCTTCAATGAGTTTGTCGCTCCGGCGGAAGAAAAATAAAAATCAAAACACGTCCAGAAAAAGCTAACCTAAGATCTAATGTGATGAGTGTTCAACTTTTGTATACAGCTAGGAGTTTTTGGGAAACGACTTGATACTCCATCCTGCAACTACAAGGAGATGAAAAGAAGTATCTTGGGGTGGGGTTTTTTTAGGGTTCTAACTAAGAGCATTAAGGAAAAATGAATAAAGGGCAATTAAATCTGAATGTCAAGTGAAACATCAACACCTGACAGTAAGGTGTCCCACTCTGTGAAAGATTTTGAGGAGGAAAATTACAATCCTCACAGACAAACGCCACGTTAATACAAGCAGCGTAGTCACTGTGAACTAAGGGGAGAAGCAACCTACAATGGATTTTTCAATCGCACCCGCTTCACCCAGGAGAAGCTAGTCTGATAAGCCATTCGCTTGAATTCGGCTGGGTCTTCCGAGCCGAATCGTTCGTGCTCCAGCAGGGTGAAGCCCCCAGGCAAGCGAGCCCCAGGCAGTTCGGTCAACTGCCCGTTTCCCCAGCCCGCAGCCCGCCCTCCGCCTCCCCGCCGGGCCGGGCCAGGCCGCGCCTCGGCCTCCAGGTGGGGAAAGAAGGACCCGTTATTGGCAGAACTCCAAAACGGAAGCCCGAACCGCTCCAGGACACTTTCCCCTCCCCAGGACTTTCATATACACCGCCCACGCCGCGGCCTGGGAAATAAGTAACATGAGTCCAAAAAACCCCAAAAAAGGGTGTGGGGGAGGCCAGGGGGAGGGAAAACCGCCAAACCGAACCCGGCAGATCCACGGCACCGCCGCCCCTCACCTTCTCCTTGCCCGCCGCCAGCCAGCTCTGCCCGCTGCCGCCCGCCACGGCCGCCCCGCGCCTGCGCCGCCTTAGCTTCGCCCACCAGCGGCGCCAGCAGCCAGGGCCCGCCCAGCCTGCGCTGCCGCCCTGGAGGCCCGGCCCATCGCCGTGCCGCGACGTGCCCGGCCCACCGCCGGGCCCCGCCTCGTGGCCGGGCTCCACCGGCTCGGGCTCGTCGGCGGGCCGCGGCTCGTGGCCGGGCTCCACCGGCTCGGGCTCGCCGCCAGGCTGCGGCGGCTCGGGCTCGCGGTCGGGCTGCGGCGGCTCGGGCTCGCCGCCGGGCTGCGGCCCATGTCCGTGCCCCGCCGGGCCCGGCAACTCTGCTTTTGCCTCCTTCTCCTCAGGAGCAGGTGCCACCTTGCAGTGCCTGCTCCCCATGTTGGAGCCCGCACCGCCCGCTGCTCGGGTGACAGCCCGCACCGCCCGCTGCTCGGGTGACAGCCCGCACTGCCCGCTGCTCGGGTGACACCTGGCTGCCCGGCGTGCCCCACCCAGAGCTCACCTGCAGCTTCCCGGAGACGTTTGTTCCCCGGCGCTGACGGCACAGCGGGCCCTGTCGCTGGGAGACTCCACTTCCCAGCGTGCCCCGCGGCGCGCCCGCGCCTGCCGCTCCCGGCCGGCCCCGCGCGCACCCGGCCGGCCCGGCGGGAGGCGGCAGCCCTGGCCGAGCGGGTCCCGCCGAGCGCGGGTCGCAGCGCGCCCGCCCCGCCGCGGCCCGGGCCCGGCCGGTAGGAGCCGGGTCCCCGTGTTACAGATTTGCTAACGGTTACAATTAACTAACCTTATTTGATTTTATAAAATCATTTTCATAGAACTGTAGAGGAATAAGAAATATATTTTAGTGGAACTAGCAGCTGCACCACACAAGCTGCTGTGGAATCCTCTGTACAGCCCTGTACCACGGCCAAGGACTGAGAGCAACCGAATGAAACAACTCGTAGCTACCTGCCAAGAAACCGTGAACTTTAATAATAGTGATATAAAGAAATGGCATGGAATGGGGACAATCAGTTCCGGGTAAATATATTTACACAAAGAATGTAGGTCTAGTAATTAGGACTCACTCACTCACGCACCCGGCCGTCCATAAAGAAGTGTCTGCTTATCTCCCTCACATCGGGGTCGGCAAGTTTTTCATTCCGAGATTTCGGTACCAGCCGCTCCCCGCCCCCGCCGCGGGCCGTGCCTGCGCTGAGGCGGCGCGGCCCGGCCCCTGACGCGGCGCCGCTCTGCTCTGCCAGGGCCTCCGGTGGCGGCCGGCGGAGCGGCGCGGCCGGCTGCAGGTCCGCGGTGAGGCCCTGCGCGGGCTGGGGGGAGCGGGCCCTGCTCCAGGGCTGCCCCGGCCGCCGTCTGTGGCACGGCACGGCACGGCACGGCACGGCCGGGGGTGTGTTTTCTTGGGGCGGAGCTGCCGGCCTCGCCCCCCGGCGCTGCCTCGTCCTGGCAGCGCCTCTGAACACCGAAATTGTGGGGGTTACGGTCTTATTGTCACCTGACGCTGTAAATCTACAAAACGCCGTAGAATATGATGGGGGGCGGGGCAACGTTACAGAAACCCATCAGTCTTTTACCTGAGCTTCCCCCCTCCCTGCCCAGGAGACACGGTATTTTTTCCTTTCCTTTTTTTCTCCTCTTTTCTCCATTTCTGGTTAGTGCCCCCCAGCACCGCAGCATCTTCCCCTGGGCTGAGGTAGCGTGAAATGTCTCCTGTGCTCTACAGATGCCCTGTCCCGCGTCCTGCCGACCTAATGGAACCAGCCAAGAAGCCCTGCAGTATGAAATCGAAGAGCTGAAGCAGAAAGACCTTGCTCTAGACCAGGAAACTGCACAATTATTGTCCGAGTATGTCCTTGGCGAGCTCAGTGTCCGCTGTGATGCCTCAGTTATTTTTGTTTCAAAAAAACCCAGCGGTCTAGGGCTTAGAGCTAAAAGCCGTCCTCTTACGCCACCGCTTTTATCGTGGCGTTGTGCAACGTTGATTACAGCGTTGTTTTGATTTATGGGACCCGTTAAGGGAGAACTCTTTCCACTTTATTTGGTAAAGCAACCCCAGGTTTTCCTAGGAGCTGGGATAGGAGGATTTTAACTTTACCCCAGGTGTTGCTGAGGCAAATTACCTGTGAACTGGGAATGAATGGTTTTAACCGTCGTGATGCTATGGCACATCATGCTACCAGAAGGCCTTGTTCATGTGAGAATTAAAATTGAGATTGTGGCTTGTATGACCTGCCCGGTTTAGCCCCGGATGAAACGGTTTCCTTGTTTGTTCCATCCCGATCAAGTGTCTACTTATTTCCTGTCTGAAGCGAGTGGGTTAAACGTTGGTGTTCAAGAAGCAGAGGTGTTTCCCAGGCAAGCGAAGGGCCTGGAAAGAGATGGGTGCCGCTTACAGGGTAGTGCAACTGCTTTAACTGTGGTTTCTTATGACCTACTGTGGCAGCTACTTATTAGCAGCTCTTTAGAGATCAAGTTGCTGCTTGGTTTTTAAAGAGAGGGTATCTCTGTGGGTTATTTGTTGCAAAGGAGTGTTATTTTCTAAGGTCACGTGTAGTACAGAGAATGGAAACGGCAGAGCAACAAAGGCTGTTCCCAAAGCTTTTTTGCTTTACCACCACACATTTTTTTTTCACTAGCTACAGATTAGAGATACAGATATAAACTGAATTCACCACAGCCTATTCCTGTTCCTACTTGATTCTGAGAATTCGGGTGGGTTGGGGTTTTTTTGTAAGTCGATGCGGCAAAAAAAACCCCACTCAAAATGAGGGTCTACTCATTTGTAGCTTTCGTGTTGATGACTTGCAGCAACTGTACTTGCTGCCTTCGGATTCTGCTTTGGATAGTGCCAGGCTTGAGCGTCTCAAATCTCCTTGCTGTGCTGGGTCAGTAGGGGCAACACTCGCCGTGCGGCATTTTTGACCTTTTCTGCTTTTATTGCTACAGAGGCTACAGCCTGGAGGAATTGGAGCAGCACATTTCTCTGCTCACTCCATGAGTACAATGATATTAAAGATGCTGGGCAGATGCTGCTGGGCAAACTGGGTAAGGAAGGGGAAAAGTGTTGATGAACAACTCAGTCAATGTTTTCATGTAGACAGAGAGAGAGAAGGTACTACGCCACGAAGGCAGAGCTTGTTTTAAAGATTCTTGAATTCTAGGGCTTTCATTGCCCAGCCACTTGTGCAGGCACAAACACTTCTGTCGTTATTTTCGCAGGATGTGTTTAGAACCGAACATGCGAAAGAATTGTCATCTACTGCTATTTTAGTCTGTGTTATGTACTGCCAAACTTTGTTCAGTCTTACCAATTTTTGTCAGTTTTGCTCTTCATATACTTTAAAAGAGTGTTGAGACAAGCAGAGAGCGCAGCTGCAAAACCTTAGGTTGGTTCCTTAGCTATGGGAGGTTCTGTGAGAGAGTTAGGGGCTACTGGGAGGAAAACACAACTTTTCTGACTGGTCTGATACTTCTGTAATGAAAATAGCCGTCTTTCTTTTCCAGCTGTTATCCGAGGGGTTACTACAAAGCAGCTCTACCCTGAATACATACGATGTGGAGCTTAGCGACTAGTATTGAACCTGAAGATTGCCCCGTCCTGCAAAGCTGACACTTACTGGGCCGTGACGGTTTGGTGTGGTATTGGTTCAGAACGGACAGAAGGTGGCCTCAGAAGCGTGTGTGTGGAATTGCAACAGCGCGTGCATGAACAGCCTTATTTCCGAGCAGCTTTACAACGTGAAAGCTGTTGAATCTGTCAGCTGTGTCCTGCTTGTGGGAAAGGGATGTAGGACTTTGGATAATTTTGTCTCCTGTCTGATGGGACAGTATATTTTTTTTTTCGTTTGTTGGAAAGGCCGTAATTCAGGTTGATGTGAAGACTCTTCCCGTGGAGACCTTGCTTCTCTCCAGCATCCAGGGGCTGTTTGGTTACTGAATAATAGAGGAAGCGAGGGCATGCAAACGTGCAATGTAATAGCTGCTTTGAAAGAAAAGAAAAAACCCTCGGAAGCAGCAAGGGAAGAAGGCTGAATTTGTGGTGGCTTGGGGGTTGGTTTTGTTTTATGATCACATCTGGGTGAGTCTGGGTATTCTGCATTTTTGTACTTAACTGCTCGGGTAGCTAGAGGTTCTGTATCATTTCTGTGGTGAATGGCAAAAGGTGAAGTTGTATTGAACTGTCCTGTCTGAATAAAGCAGCTGTCACATTTCTCAGGAATTCACTTATTGAAGAGCCTATAAAACAGTGCGTGAACCTGGGAGCAAATTCTTAACCTCTAATCTGAGACAACTGGAACATCTATTACTCAAATGTTTTCTGAGGACTCTCAATGGTGACGGTGTGGCAGCGCTACCCAGTAATGGGTAGGTGCCGAATTACCTTTACTGCTACAGAGGCTACAGCCTGGAGGAACTGGAGCAGCACATTTCGTTCTTGCAGCTAAAACAGGAACAGTCAAAAGTAAGGAGGAAGCGAGTGGTGCGGCAGAGCGGTAATAAGGGGAGCAGCGGCGATGATGAAAATGCTATCGGCAGACGCGTTACAGAGGGGTGGAGGAGAGTGCGCTTGGAAAGTATGAAAGAGGGAGCGCACGCGTTTCCCGTGATATTACAAGATAGACACCCAGGCCAGTATCAGGCATTTCACTGGGAAATGATTAAGGAACTACGGAAAACTGTCACGCAAAATGCACTATATTCTCCTTTTACACAAATTTTGTTAGAGAACGTGATGATGGGTCCGCAGCTAGTGACTCTGCTAGAATGGATCCGTGACAAAGTGCTGGACTTTCCACCTGATGGCACTTTGCAAATTCCTGCCTGGCAAGCAGTCGGCAGGCGATTGTGTGATGCTGCCGTGGAGGGGGACTCCGTGGCAGGCATGTGTTTAGCGCCTTGGTGGCAAATTCTGACTCCTCTTCCGCAGAGTGTGGGCTGATTCTACTAACGGTGCTAAACCAGGGGAGGCTGTAAAACCCCCCGACAGCGCGGCTCTTCTCAACACACCGCCAGCGATGGTGATTCCGTCCACACCTCCTCAGGTTGCGTGTTAAGTTTAAACCTAATCACACAGATATCTCAAAGTCCACAAAGATACATCACTGCTTAGGGGATTCTTGCAGTATAGCAGGTGCAAAACCCGTTCCAAAGTAACGATCCAGTGAAGCATTTTCTTTCAGGAACACCATTTTCCCACTTCTCATAGGTTATACACCATACAACATAATATCTCTCCATCAAGTCTCTTGTGGCTAAACTGCATACTGCAAATTTGTGTTAGAAATAGATGCTTGCATTTTCACCTGCCCAAGTTCCCTAAGCTAAAGGATTGTGACCTAGGCAATGCTACGAAGCTCAAAGATCGTGACAACAGCGATGGAGAAGAGTGATTTAACACGTAGTTGATTTATGGTTCATACAGGACTATATCACACTACAAAACCGGTATGAATTCAGAGTTGTGGATGTACTGCATGTTCACGTAATAGTTTCTCTACAATTTTATTTTTTTTTTAAAAAGGTGCCTAAGCTATAAATACCGTATACTATTATCTTTCCCTATTTTTTAAGCATTTTTATTTCCCTGTTTGTGTATAGTTTTATCTATCTATCTCTATATAAACAACCAACACAAACAACCAGAACATTTTGAGAAACTTTTATAGTTAACTTCTGCATTTAATTCCAGTAACAATCTAGAGGTGTCCATTCAGCTGTTTGCTTAGTTCCAAGCCTTCATTGTGTGCTCCCAGGTTCTTTGAAAAGCAGCAATAACAGTCGAGCAGTTATTTAAAGTGAAACTTTGCTCTACGCAACTTCCACTTCCATGCTTTAGAATGGAGGCACAGCGGAACACTCACCCAAGGGCAAGATTTCAAGAGCTCTTAAGTAGGTTTTATCTTTTCATTTTAGGAGAGAAAATGTTTCTTAACAGCTTACATATAGAATTTACAAGTTAAACACAATTTCTCATGCTCATTTATTTGATTAGAAGTTCCTGAAAAATATTTTCATAACACTTCCATAGCTTATTGCACGTTCTTCTAAATAATCATAAACCTGTATGTTGACCTCTGCATGAAATGCACCGATAACAAGTTTAACATTTTGTGAACCCGACTGAAATGTACAAACGTACACATAAAAGGCGGCCAAAATCGGTAATTAAGTAGTGAGAAAGAAAACAAAAGAAAAAGAGACGACAACTCCGTAACATGGTAAAGCAACCTTTTACCAAAAAAAAACCCCAAAAACCCAGCAAAGAAACAAAACCAAAAACCACAAACAGGGGTGAATTGTAGAGAACAGAGACAGTGGGTTGTTTTGACATTGATAACGTGCAGCTGAGAACCTGCAGCAAAGAGTCACATAACTTTGAGGGAGCACGAGAAGAAACCAGCATGAGACAGAAAGAAAGGAGGGATGTGATCTCACCTGTAGAAGGCAAGTGAACAGCAGAGAGTGGCCTGTCGCAGCACTCTCCAAAGGAGCCAGCTGCAGCCAGGTCTTTTACCATCACACTCTCCATGGCAGTCCCTCTGCTGCCTTCTAGTCTCGCCTCATCCAGGGCACGCTCACCCTCTCTGCTTCTTCCTCGGCTGCCCAACCGCTTCACAGAACCAGCCACAGCTGCACCTTGTCTACACCAGCCAACCCACCGCCCCTGAAGCCAGCCCACAGCTGTACATTGTCAGTGCTGATTAACCCAGCTTCGTTCCTCTGCAGTAGCCTACAGTGCACAGCGCTAAGGAATGTGTTGTACGAACCTTCCGGGCTGTTCCGCGTCGATTCACAGTCAGTTACAAAAACTGAAGGACATGTCACAGGGCTTACGGCAGGAACTTTTGGGAGATTGGTTGCGGAATCTTTTCAAGTCTCGGGGAACCACCAGACGGTTGCAGGAGTTTACAACACGCGGAGCAATATTGTTATTGGTAATTGTAGTTATATTGACCATTATTCCCTGTATGCCGAACTGTGTAAGACCTATGATTCAAAAGTAGTTTAACCTCTAATGTTGTTTCTGTTCAAAATAAAGACGGGGGAAGTGTAGAGAGCTTTATGGCCAGTGCTGGAGGCCACGATGCCTGTGAAGGGCCTTGAAGGCTAAAGAAGAGAGAAAGTACGATAAGGTTGGCTGAACGCCTGGAAGGAAGACGGGGTATGAAGCAAGGCCAGAGCGGATGCGCGATGCCACATCTCGGCGGCTGGCTGAGAACATGAAACCCGCAGAGATGCAAGAAGTTCAGTGCATTTGCAGCTTAGTAATTGACCAATTATACGTGGCCAAGAAGTGCGTGAACAGTATTGATTAACCAATGATATTTTAGTATGGGGCGCGTGAACAGCAAACGAGGATATTATAAGCGTGGGTTCTGGACTAATAAAAGGTCTTCTGGTCGAACTCAGGAGTCCACGTCATCATCTCCGCAGGCCACATGCTCCTCCTTCTCGTCTGCCATTGCACGGACCTGCAAGGCCACACAATAAAAGTCAAAACAGCGTTCATGGTGCATTCACTCCTGCCTGTGTTTGTCTAAAGCAGCTGTGATGCTGCCCCTGGTGTTACCTGTTCAGAGAGCTGCTGCACCTGCTGCTGCCAAATGCTCCACACCTTCACTTTCTCTACATACTGCTCTCTTTCTGCCTGGAGCTGGTGAACGGACTCCGAGAGCTGTTCAAAACAAAATTAAACACAAAGAAAATCGTATTGGCTAAATAAATTTGGCAGTGACCGCTTCAGGGATAAAGCCTGAAGAAACCAGTGTTAACGCAAAGCTCAGGCTGCATTCTTCTGCCACACAAGTTTCTTTACAGACATGAAGATTTGAATGTCATTTCGTACAACCCCTGAGCAACCTGGGTTTCCAGGCCTGCCTTCTCCTCCAGTGCCACCTGCAACTGCTGCTTTGCATCCAGACTCCCTGCCTGATTTGACAACTGCCAACAAAAATCAAAAAGTCATGGCAAAATGTTAACACTCCACTTCTGCATAGCCTTTCCCCTGACAGTAACCTGCCACTTATGATCCATGTTGCAACCCTAAAGTGCTCCGACTCACGGTGATGTCCAATGGAAAAAAAAAAAAAAAAAAAGAGGGAGGAAAGGAGATTTCTGTGTTTCACAGCCAAGAAAGCTGAAGTGGCTGAGACGGGAAGGGTCTGCCTCGCGTTAAGACACCAATGGCAGCAGAAGCTCATGCCAACAATCAGCTTTTCTGCCCTATTAGCGCCAAGTGAGCTTCTTAACAGCATTCTCCTGACGCAGGATTTTTACAAGACGGCAACTGGAAAAAGAAATCTGTCATGACATATTGCAATTAAAGATTAGTTTTCAAATGATTTCTGAAACCCCAGGCACAACGGTCCACATAACAGCCAATCAGATCAGAATGTATCTCTCCGTGCCAAGAAAACGAGAGCGGGGAAAAAACTGGGAAAACAAGAAGGAACATAATTCTCCTTTTTCAGAACAGGACTAAAACTGCAGATGCAGGTAGGCCTGCACTGCAAGACCAAATGCCAGCTCAGCAACAGCACCGGACCACCCATCTTCACCTCACCCTCCAGTGTGAAACCAGCCTCTTTCTCTGAGATCTAACTTAAACTGAGCTTACGAGCATTCACTGAAAATAATCCCCGTGACAAGAGCAAAACCCCAATCAAAATACATGCTTTCTGGTGCTAGACAGGCACACCCAGCACCCTCAGAGCTAACAGTATGTCACGTCACTCGGGTTCTACCGGTACGCAACCTACACGTACAAGGTCCAGCTGGAGGGACTTTCAGCTTTTCACTCTGTCTGCTGGACAGAACGGCTGCTGTATTATCACACAAAAAAAGGAGAAAAGGAATACCAAAGGCAAATCGGAGTGAACTCTGTTCCGTCTTGCGGGTTTCACTGCATCTACCTGGTACCCCTGGTGATTACTATAGTTACGTTTATTGATAAAAGACGCACGGATATGTAGTAAATAGGAGTTACTTTATGACAACTGAACTGAAGCAATGGTAGGAAAATAAGCTACCAAAATGATGCAAGTGAAACGAAAATCAGAGCTTTGCCACAGCAACAGCGGAAGACAACTCTGGGCTACCAAATTTGACTTCCCTGAGCTTCTATCCCAATTTGATCAAGCCTTACATTTAAATAAACTGCCCAAAAAGCATTTTTTTAAAAAGGCTGGGGTTTTATGTTTGTGCCTGAACACGTTTCTGTGGCTTGTTGGCATAGTTCCTGCCCTTTCCTCTTCAGAAGCCTGGCAACGTGAAGACGCTAAAGCCTGTAAATGCTTGACTCAAAGGATCTGACTTCCTGCCTAAACCTATTTAAACCCAGCACTGGAACTTGCCAGACTGTGCATCCCCTGCGCAAGTTTCATCGCCTGTTGTAAAACGGGTTGGCAGGAGTAACTAGACAGCTTCCTCAGGGCAGCTGTTCAGAAAAACCAAAGAGCAAGGAGGTAGCAAATGAGCTGGGACAAAGACCGAGGCACTCACATTCTCTGGAGGCTGCTGGTCATCGCCCGTGGGAGTCTCGGGCCGACTGTCGTCTTTAGTTTTGCGTTTTTTCTTAGCTCCTGCAGCTGCTCCAGGGCTCTTCTTCTGCTGATACTCCTTCAGCTGTGAAAAATAATAATAATAATGATCTGAAATCCAAACAGAATATGCCTTCCGTGAGAATGATGTCAACCCCCCAGCCCTAACTCCACTGGCTAAAAAGACCAAGAGAAATGCTCTTCAATGAGTTTGTCGCTCCGGCGGAAGAAAAATAAAAATCAAAACACGTCCAGAAAAAGCTAACCTAAGATCTAATGTGATGAGTGTTCAACTTTTGTATACAGCTAGGAGTTTTTGGGAAACGACTTGATACTCCATCCTGCAACTACAAGGAGATGAAAAGAAGTATCTTGGGGTGGGGTTTTTTTAGGGTTCTAACTAAGAGCATTAAGGAAAAATGAATAAAGGGCAATTAAATCTGAATGTCAAGTGAAACATCAACACCTGACAGTAAGGTGTCCCACTCTGTGAAAGATTTTGAGGAGGAAAATTACAATCCTCACAGACAAACGCCACGTTAATACAAGCAGCGTAGTCACTGTGAACTAAGGGGAGAAGCAACCTACAATGGATTTTTCAATCGCACCCGCTTCACCCAGGAGAAGCTAGTCTGATAAGCCATTCGCTTGAATTCGGCTGGGTCTTCCGAGCCGAATCGTTCGTGCTCCAGCAGGGTGAAGCCCCCAGGCAAGCGAGCCCCAGGCAGTTCGGTCAACTGCCCGTTTCCCCAGCCCGCAGCCCGCCCTCCGCCCCCCCGCCGGGCCGGGCCAGGCCGCGCCTCGGCCTCCAGGTGGGGAAAGAAGGACCCGTTATTGGCAGAACTCCAAAATGGAAGCCCGAACCGCTCCAGGACACTTTCCCCTCCCCAGGACTTTCACATACACCGCCCACGCCGCGGCCGGGGAACTAAGTAAAATGACACCAACCCCCCCCCAAAAAGGGTGTGGGGGAGGCCAGGGGGAGGGAAAACCGCCAAACCGAACCCGGCAGATCCACGGCACCGCCGCCCCTCACCTTCTCCTTGCCCGCCGCCAGCCAGCTCTGCCCGCTGCCGCCCGCCACGGCCGCCCCGCGCCTGCGCCGCCTTAGCTTCGCCCACCAGCGGCGCCAGCAGCCAGGGCCCGCCCAGCCTGCGCTGCCGCCCTGGAGGCCCGGCCCATCGCCGTGCCGCGACGTGCCCGGCCCACCGCCGGGCCCCGCCTCGTGGCCGGGCTCCACCGGCTCGGGCTCGTCGGCGGGCCGCGGCTCGCGGCCGGGCTCCACCGGCTCGGGCTCGCCGCCAGGCTGCGGCGGCTCGGGCTCGCGGTCGGGCTGCGGCGGCTCGGGCTCGCCGCCGGGCTGCGGCCCATGTCCGTGCCCCGCCGGGCCCGGCAACTCTGCTTTTGCCTCCTTCTCCTCAGGAGCAGGTGCCACCTTGCAGTGCCTGCTCCCCATGTTGGAGCCCGCACCGCCCGCTGCTCGGGTGACAGCCCGCACCGCCCGCTGCTCGGGTGACAGCCCGCACTGCCCGCTGCTCGGGTGACACCTGGCTGCCCGGCGTGCCCCACCCAGAGCTCACCTGCAGCTTCCCGGAGACGTTTGTTCCCCGGCGCTGACGGCACAGCGGGCCCTGTCGCTGGGAGACTCCACTTCCCAGCGTGCCCCGCGGCGCGCCCGCGCCTGCCGCTCCCGGCCGGCCCCGCGCGCACCCGGCCGGCCCGGCGGGAGGCGGCAGCCCTGGCCGAGCGGGTCCCGCCGAGCGCGGGTCGCAGCGCGCCCGCCCCGCCGCGGCCCGGGCCCGGCCGGTAGGAGCCGGGTCCCCGTGTTACAGATTTGCTAACGGTTACAATTAACTAACCTTATTTGATTTTATAAAATCATTTTCATAGAACTGTAGAGGAATAAGAAATATATTTTAGTGGAACTAGCAGCTGCACCACACAAGCTGCTGTGGAATCCTCTGTACAGCCCTGTACCACGGCCAAGGACTGAGAGCAACCGAATGAAACAACTCGTAGCTACCTGCCAAGAAACCGTGAACTTTAATAATAGTGATATAAAGAAATGGCATGGAATGGGGACAATCAGTTACGGGTAAATATATTTACACAAAGAATGTAGGTCTAGTAATTAGGACTCACTCACTCACGCACCCGGCCGTCCATAAAGAAGTGTCTGCTTATCTCCCTCACATCGGGGTCGGCAAGTTTTTCATTCCGAGATTTCGGTACCAGCCGCTCCCCGCCCCCGCCGCGGGCCGTGCCTGCGCTGAGGCGGCGCGGCCCGGCCCCTGACGCGGCGCCGCTCTGCTCTGCCAGGGCCTCCGGTGGCGGCCGGCGGAGCGGCGCGGCCGGCTGCAGGTCCGCGGTGAGGCCCTGCGCGGGCTGGGGGGAGCGGGCCCTGCTCCAGGGCTGCCCCGGCCGCCGTCTGTGGCACGGCACGGCACGGCACGGCACGGCCGGGGGTGTGTTTTCTTGGGGCGGAGCTGCCGGCCTCGCCCCCCGGCGCTGCCTCGTCCTGGCAGCGCCTCTGAACACCGAAATTGTGGGGGTTACGGTCTTATTGTCACCTGACGCTGTAAATCTACAAAACGCCGTAGAATATGATGGGGGGCGGGGCAACGTTACAGAAACCCATCAGTCTTTTACCTGAGCTTCCCCCCTCCCTGCCCAGGAGACACGGTATTTTTTCCTTTCCTTTTTTTCTCCTCTTTTCTCCATTTCTGGTTAGTGCCCCCCAGCACCGCAGCATCTTCCCCTGGGCTGAGGTAGCGTGAAATGTCTCCTGTGCTCTACAGATGCCCTGTCCCGCGTCCTGCCGACCTAATGGAACCAGCCAAGAAGCCCTGCAGTATGAAATCGAAGAGCTGAAGCAGAAAGACCTTGCTCTAGACCAGGAAACTGCACAATTATTGTCCGAGTATGTCCTTGGCGAGCTCAGTGTCCGCTGTGATGCCTCAGTTATTTTTGTTTCAAAAAAACCCAGCAGTCTAGGGCTTAGAGCTAAAAGCCGTCCTCTTACGCCACCGCTTTTATCGTGGCGTTGTGCAACGTTGATTACAGCGTTGTTTTGATTTATGGGACCCGTTAAGGGAGAACTCTTTCCACTTTATTTGGTAAAGCAACCCCAGGTTTTCCTAGGAGCTGGGATAGGAGGATTTTAACTTTACCCCAGGTGTTGCTGAGGCAAATTACCTGTGAACTGGGAATGAATGGTTTTAACCGTCGTGATGCTATGGCACATCATGCTACCAGAAGGCCTTGTTCATGTGAGAATTAAAATTGAGATTGTGGCTTGTATGACCTGCCCGGTTTAGCCCCGGATGAAACAGTTTCCTTGTTTGTTCCATCCCGATCAAGTGTCTACTTATTTCCTGTCTGAAGCGAGTGGGTTAAACGTTGGTGTTCAAGAAGCAGAGGTGTTTCCCAGGCAAGCGAAGGGCCTGGAAAGAGATGGGTGCCGCTTACAGGGTAGTGCAACTGCTTTAACTGTGGTTTCTTATGACCTACTGTGGCAGCTACTTATTAGCAGCTCTTTAGAGATCAAGTTGCTGCTTGGTTTTTAAAGAGAGGGTATCTCTGTGGGTTATTTGTTGCAAAGGAGTGTTATTTTCTAAGGTCACGTGTAGTACAGAGAATGGAAACGGCAGAGCAACAAAGGCTGTTCCCAAAGCTTTTTTGCTTTACCACCACACATTTTTTTTTCACTAGCTACAGATTAGAGATACAGATATAAACTGAATTCACCACAGCCTATTCCTGTTCCTACTTGATTCTGAGAATTCGGGTGGGTTGGGGTTTTTTTGTAAGTCGATGCGGCAAAAAAAACCCCACTCAAAATGAGGGTCTACTCATTTGTAGCTTTCGTGTTGATGACTTGCAGCAACTGTACTTGCTGCCTTCGGATTCTGCTTTGGATAGTGCCAGGCTTGAGCGTCTCAAATCTCCTTGCTGTGCTGGGTCAGTAGGGGCAACACTCGCCGTGCGGCATTTTTGACCTTTTCTGCTTTTATTGCTACAGAGGCTACAGCCTGGAGGAATTGGAGCAGCACATTTCTCTGCTCACTCCATGAGTACAATGATATTAAAGATGCTGGGCAGATGCTGCTGGGCAAACTGGGTAAGGAAGGGGAAAAGTGTTGATGAACAACTCAGTCAATGTTTTCATGTAGACAGAGAGAGAGAAGGTACTACGCCACGAAGGCAGAGCTTGTTTTAAAGATTCTTGAATTCTAGGGCTTTCATTGCCCAGCCACTTGTGCAGGCACAAACACTTCTGTCGTTATTTTCGCAGGATGTGTTTAGAACCGAACATGCGAAAGAATTGTCATCTACTGCTATTTTAGTCTGTGTTATGTACTGCCAAACTTTGTTCAGTCTTACCAATTTTTGTCAGTTTTGCTCTTCATATACTTTAAAAGAGTGTTGAGACAAGCAGAGAGCGCAGCTGCAAAACCTTAGGTTGGTTCCTTAGCTATGGGAGGTTCTGTGAGAGAGTTAGGGGCTACTGGGAGGAAAACACAACTTTTCTGACTGGTCTGATACTTCTGTAATGAAAATAGCCGTCTTTCTTTTCCAGCTGTTATCCGAGGGGTTACTACAAAGCAGCTCTACCCTGAATACATATGACCTGGAGCTTAGCGACTAGTATTGAACCTGAAGATTGCCCCGTCCTGCAAAGCTGACACTTACTGGGCCGTGACGGTTTGGTGTGGTATTGGTTCAGAACGGACAGAAGGTGGCCTCAGAAGCTGTGTGTGGAATTGCAACAGCGCATGCATGAACAGCCTTATTTCCGAGCAGCTTTACAACGTGAAAGCTGTTGAATCTGTCAGCTGTGTCCTGCTTGTGGGAAAGGGATGTAGGACTTTGGATAATTTTGTCTCCTGTCTGATGGGACAGTATATTTTTTTTTTCGTTTGTTGGAAAGGCCGTAATTCAGGTTGATGTGAAGACTCTTCCCGTGGAGACCTTGCTTCTCTCCAGCATCCAGGGGCTGTTTGGTTACTGAATAATAGAGGAAGCGAGGGCATGCAAACGTGCAATGTAATAGCTGCTTTGAAAGAAAAGAAAAAACCCTCGGAAGCAGCAAGGGAAGAAGGCTGAATTTGTGGTGGCTTGGGGGTTGGTTTTGTTTTATGATCACATCTGGGTGAGTCTGGGTATTCTGCATTTTTGTACTTAACTGCTCGGGTAGCTAGAGGTTCTGTATCATTTCTGTGGTGAATGGCAAAAGGTGAAGTTGTATTGAACTGTCCTGTCTGAATAAAGCAGCTGTCACATTTCTCAGGAATTCACTTATTGAAGAGCCTATAAAACAGCGCGTGAACCTGGGAGCAAATTCTTAACCTCTAATCTGAGACAACTGGAACATCTATTACTCAAATGTTTTCTGAGGACTCTCAATGGTGACGGTGTGGCAGCGCTACCCAGTAATGGGTAGGTGCCGAATTACCTTTACTGCTACAGAGGCTACAGCCTGGAGGAACTGGAGCAGCACATTTCGTTCTTGCG
Organism: Falco biarmicus; assembly: GCF_023638135.1. Taxonomy (NCBI): domain Eukaryota; kingdom Metazoa; phylum Chordata; class Aves; order Falconiformes; family Falconidae; genus Falco; species Falco biarmicus. The sequence continues at coordinate 15,930,483 of NC_079296.1, forward strand.
GCTAAAACAGGAACAGTCAAAAGTAAGGAGGAAGCGAGTGGTGCGGCAGAGCGGTAATAAGGGGAGCAGCGGCGATGATGAAAATGCTATCGGCAGACGCGTTACAGAGGGGTGGAGGAGAGTGCGCTTGGAAAGTATGAAAGAGGGAGCGCACGCGTTTCCCGTGATATTACAAGATAGACACCCGGGCCAGTATCAGGCATTTCACTGGGAAATGATTAAGGAACTACGGAAAACTGTCACGCAAAATGCACTATATTCTCCTTTTACACAAATTTTGTTAGAGAACGTGATGATGGGTCCGCAGCTAGTGACTCTGCTAGAATGGATCCGTGACAAAGTGCTGGACTTTCCACCTGATGGCACTTTGCAAATTCCTGCCTGGCAAGCAGTCGGCAGGCGATTGTGTGATGCTGCCGTGGAGGGGGACTCCGTGGCAGGCATGTGTTTAGCGCCTTGGTGGCAAATTCTGACTCCTCTTCCGCAGAGTGTGGGCTGATTCTACTAACGGTGCTAAACCAGGGGAGGCTGTAAAACCCCCCGACAGTGCGGCTCTTCTCAACACACCGCCAGCGATGGTGATTCCGTCCACACCTCCTCAGGTTGCGTGTTAAGTTTAAACCTAATCACACAGATATCTCAAAGTCCACAAAGATACATCACTGCTTAGGGGATTCTTGCAGTATAGCAGGTGCAAAACCCGTTCCAAAGTAACGATCCAGTGAAGCATTTTCTTTCAGGAACACCATTTTCCCACTTCTCATAGGTTATACACCATACAACATAATATCTCTCCATCAAGTCTCTTGTGGCTAAACTGCATACTGCAAATTTGTGTTAGAAATAGATGCTTGCATTTTCACCTGCCCAAGTTCCCTAAGCTAAAGGATTGTGACCTAGGCAATGCTACGAAGCTCAAAGATCGTGACAACAGCGATGGAGAAGAGTGATTTAACACGTAGTTGATTTATGGTTCATACAGGACTATATCACACTACAAAACCGGTATGAATTCAGAGTTGTGGATGTACTGCATGTTCACGTAATAGTTTCTCTACAATTTTATTTTTTTTTTAAAAAGGTGCCTAAGCTATAAATACCGTATACTATTATCTTTCCCTATTTTTTAAGCATTTTTATTTCCCTGTTTGTGTATAGTTTTATCTATCTATCTCTATATAAACAACCAACACAAACAACCAGAACATTTTGAGAAACTTTTATAGTTAACTTCTGCATTTAATTCCAGTAACAATCTAGAGGTGTCCATTCAGCTGTTTGCTTAGTTCCAAGCCTTCATTGTGTGCTCCCAGGTTCTTTGAAAAGCAGCAATAACAGTCGAGCAGTTATTTAAAGTGAAACTTTGCTCTACGCAACTTCCACTTCCATGCTTTAGAATGGAGGCACAGCGGAACACTCGCCCAAGGGCAAGATTTCAAGAGCTCTTAAGTAGGTTTTATCTTTTCATTTTAGGAGAGAAAATGTTTCTTAACAGCTTACATATAGAATTTACAAGTTAAACACAATTTCTCATGCTCATTTATTTGATTAGAAGTTCCTGAAAAATATTTTCATAACACTTCCATAGCTTATTGCACGTTCTTCTAAATAATCATAAACCTGTATGTTGACCTCTGCATGAAATGCACCGATAACAAGTTTAACATTTTGTGAACCCGACTGAAATGTACAAACGTACACATAAAAGGCGGCCAAAATCGGTAATTAAGTAGTGAGAAAGAAAACAAAAGAAAAAGAGACGACAACTCCGTAACATGGTAAAGCAACCTTTTACCAAAAAAAAACCCCAAAAACCCAGCAAAGAAACAAAACCAAAAACCACAAACAGGGGTGAATTGTAGAGAACAGAGACAGTGGGTTGTTTTGACATTGATAACGTGCAGCTGAGAACCTGCAGCAAAGAGTCACATAACTTTGAGGGAGCACGAGAAGAAACCAGCATGAGACAGAAAGAAAGGAGGGATGTGATCTCACCTGTAGAAGGCAAGTGAACAGCAGAGAGTGGCCTGTCGCAGCACTCTCCAAAGGAGCCAGCTGCAGCCAGGTCTTTTACCATCACACTCTCCATGGCAGTCCCTCTGCTGCCTTCTAGTCTCGCCTCATCCAGGGCACGCTCACCCTCTCTGCTTCTTCCTCGGCTGCCCAACCGCTTCACAGAACCAGCCACAGCTGCACCTTGTCTACACCAGCCAACCCACCGCCCCTGAAGCCAGCCCACAGCTGTACATTGTCAGTGCTGATTAACCCAGCTTCGTTCCTCTGCAGTAGCCTACAGTGCACAGCGCTAAGGAATGTGTTGTACGAACCTTCCGGGCTGTTCCGCGTCGATTCACAGTCAGTTACAAAAACTGAAGGACATGTCACAGGGCTTACGGCAGGAACTTTTGGGAGATTGGTTGCGGAATCTTTTCAAGTCTCGGGGAACCACCAGACGGTTGCAGGAGTTTACAACACGCGGAGCAATATTGTTATTGGTAATTGTAGTTATATTGACCATTATTCCCTGTATGCCGAACTGTGTAAGACCTATGATTCAAAAGTAGTTTAACCTCTAATGTTGTTTCTGTTCAAAATAAAGACGGGGGAAGTGTAGAGAGCTTTATGGCCAGTGCTGGAGGCCACGATGCCTGTGAAGGGCCTTGAAGGCTAAAGAAGAGAGAAAGTACGATAAGGTTGGCTGAACGCCTGGAAGGAAGACGGGGTATGAAGCAAGGCCAGAGCGGATGCGCGATGCCACATCTCGGCGGCTGGCTGAGAACATGAAACCCGCAGAGATGCAAGAAGTTCAGTGCATTTGCAGCTTAGTAATTGACCAATTATACGTGGCCAAGAAGTGCGTGAACAGTATTGATTAACCAAGGATATTTTAGTATGGGGCGCGTGAACAGCAAACGAGGATATTATAAGCGTGGGTTCTGGACTAATAAAAGGTCTTCTGGTCGAACTCAGGAGTCCACGTCATCATCTCCGCAGGCCACATGCTCCTCCTTCTCGTCTGCCATTGCACGGACCTGCAAGGCCACACAATAAAAGTCAAAACAGCGTTCATGGTGCATTCACTCCTGCCTGTGTTTGTCTAAAGCAGCCGTGATGCTGCCCCTGGTGTTACCTGTTCAGAGAGCTGCTGCACCTGCTGCTGCCAAATGCTCCACACCTTCACTTTCTCTACATACTGCTCTCTTTCTGCCTGGAGCTGGTGAACGGACTCCGAGAGCTGTTCAAAACAAAATTAAACACAAAGAAAATCGTATTGGCTAAATAAATTTGGCAGTGACCGCTTCAGGGATAAAGCCTGAAGAAACCAGTGTTAACGCAAAGCTCAGGCTGCATTCTTCTGCCACACAAGTTTCTTTACAGACATGAAGATTTGAATGTCATTTCGTACAACCCCTGAGCAACCTGGGTTTCCAGGCCTGCCTTCTCCTCCAGTGCCACCTGCAACTGCTGCTTTGCATCCAGACTCCCTGCCTGATTTGACAACTGCCAACAAAAATCAAAAAGTCATGGCAAAATGTTAACACTCCACTTCTGCATAGCCTTTCCCCTGACAGTAACCTGCCACTTATGATCCATGTTGCAACCCTAAAGTGCTCCGACTCACGGTGATGTCCAATGGAAAAAAAAAAAAAAAAAAAGAGGGAGGAAAGGAGATTTCTGTGTTTCACAGCCAAGAAAGCTGAAGTGGCTGAGACGGGAAGGGTCTGCCTCGCGTTAAGACACCAATGGCAGCAGAAGCTCATGCCAACAATCAGCTTTTCTGCCCTATTAGCGCCAAGTGAGCTTCTTAACAGCATTCTCCTGACGCAGGATTTTTACAAGACGGCAACTGGAAAAAGAAATCTGTCATGACATATTGCAATTAAAGATTAGTTTTCAAATGATTTCTGAAACCCCAGGCACAACGGTCCACATAACAGCCAATCAGATCAGAATGTATCTCTCCGTGCCAAGAAAACGAGAGCGGGGAAAAAACTGGGAAAACAAGAAGGAACATAATTCTCCTTTTTCAGAACAGGACTAAAACTGCAGATGCAGGTAGGCCTGCACTGCAAGACCAAATGCCAGCTCAGCAACAGCACCGGACCACCCATCTTCACCTCACCCTCCAGTGTGAAACCAGCCTCTTTCTCTGAGATCTAACTTAAACTGAGCTTACGAGCATTCACTGAAAATAATCCCCGTGACAAGAGCAAAACCCCAATCAAAATACATGCTTTCTGGTGCTAGACAGGCACACCCAGCACCCTCAGAGCTAACAGTATGTCACGTCACTCGGGTTCTACCGGTACGCAACCTACACGTACAAGGTCCAGCTGGAGGGACTTTCAGCTTTTCACTCTGTCTGCTGGACAGAACGGCTGCTGTATTATCACACAAAAAAAGGAGAAAAGGAATACCAAAGGCAAATCGGAGTGAACTCTGTTCCGTCTTGCGGGTTTCACTGCATCTACCTGGTACCCCTGGTGATTACTATAGTTACGTTTATTGATAAAAGACGCACGGATATGTAGTAAATAGGAGTTACTTTATGACAACTGAACTGAAGCAATGGTAGGAAAATAAGCTACCAAAATGATGCAAGTGAAACGAAAATCAGAGCTTTGCCACAGCAACAGCGGAAGACAACTCTGGGCTACCAAATTTGACTTCCCTGAGCTTCTATCCCAATTTGATCAAGCCTTACATTTAAATAAACTGCCCAAAAAGCATTTTTTAAAAAAGGCTGGGGTTTTATGTTTGTGCCTCTACACGTTTCTGTGGCTTGTTGGCATAGTTCCTGCCCTTTCCTCTTCAGAAGCCTGGCAACATGAAGACGCTAAAGCCTGTAAATGCTTGACTCAAAGGATCTGACTTCCTGCCTAAACCTATTTAAACCCAGCACTGGAACTTGCCAGACTGTGCATCCCCTGCGCAAGTTTCATCGCCTGTTGTAAAACGGGTTGGCAGGAGTAACTAGACAGCTTCCTCAGGGCAGCTGTTCAGAAAAACCAAAGAGCAAGGAGGTAGCAAATGAGCTGGGACAAAGACCGAGGCACTCACGTTCTCTGGAGGCTGCTGGTCATCGCCCAGGGGAGTCTCGGGCCGACCGTCGTCTTTAGTTTTGCGTTTTTTCTTAGCTCCTGCAGCTGCTCCAGGGCTCTTCTTCTGCTGATACTCCTTCAGCTGTGAAAAATAATAATAATAATGATCTGAAATCCAAACAGAATATGCCTTCCGTGAGAATGATGTCAACCCCCCAGCCCTAACTCCACTGGGTAAAAAGACCAAGAGAAATGCTCTTCAATGAGTTTGTCGCTCCGGCGGAAGAAAAATAAAAATCAAAACACGTCCAGAAAAAGCTAACCTAAGATCTAATGTGATGAGTGTTCAACTTTTGTATACAGCTAGGAGTTTTTGGGAAACGACTTGATACTCCATCCTGCAACTACAAGGAGATGAAAAGAAGTATCTCGGGGTGGGGTTTTTTTAGGGTTCTAACTAAGAGCATTAAGGAAAAATGAATAAAGGGCAATTAAATCTGAATGTCAAGTGAAACATCAACACCTGACAGTAAGGTGTCCCACTCTGTGAAAGATTTTGAGGAGGAAAATTACAATCCTCACAGACAAACGCCACGTTAATACAAGCAGCGTAGTCACTGTGAACTAAGGGGAGAAGCAACCTACAATGGATTTTTCAATCGCACCCGCTTCACCCAGGAGAAGCTAGTCTGATAAGCCATTCGCTTGAATTCGGCTGGGTCTTCCGAGCCGAATCGTTCGTGCTCCAGCAGGGTGAAGCCCCCAGGCAAGCGAGCCCCAGGCAGTTCGGTCAACTGCCCGTTTCCCCAGCCCGCAGCCCGCCCTCCGCCCCCCCGCCGGGCCGGGCCGGGCCGCGCCTCGGCCTCCAGGTGGGGAAAGAAGGACCCGTTATTGGCAGAACTCCAAAACGGAAGCCCGAACCGCTCCAGGACACTTTCCCCTCGCAAGGACTTTCACATACACCGCCCACGCCGCGGCCTGGGAAATAAGTAACATGAGTCCAAAAAACCCCAAAAAAGGGTGTGGGGGAGGCCAGGGGGAGGGAAAACCGCCAAACCGAACCCGGCAGATCCACGGCACCGCCGCCCCTCACCTTCTCCTTGCCCGCCGCCAGCCAGCTCTGCCCGCTGCCGCCCGCCACGGCCGCCCCGCGCCTGCGCCGCCTTAGCTTCGCCCACCAGCGGCGCCAGCAGCCAGGGCCCGCCCAGCCTGCGCTGCCGCCCTGGAGGCCCGGCCCATCGCCGTGCCGCGACGTGCCCGGCCCACCGCCGGGCCCCGCCTCGTGGCCGGGCTCCACCGGCTCGGGCTCGTCGGCGGGCCGCGGCTCGCGGCCGGGCTCCACCGGCTCGGGCTCGCCGCCAGGCTGCGGCGGCTCGGGCTCGCGGTCGGGCTGCGGCGGCTCGGGCTCGCCGCCGGGCTGCGGCCCATGTCCGTGCCCCGCCGGGCCCGGCAACTCTGCTTTTGCCTCCTTCTCCTCAGGAGCAGGTGCCACCTTGCAGTGCCTGCTCCCCATGTTGGAGCCCGCACCGCCCGCTGCTCGGGTGACAGCCCGCACTGCCCGCTGCTCGGGTGACACCTGGCTGCCCGGCGTGCCCCACGCAGAGCTCACCTGCAGCTTCCCGGAGACGTTTGTTCCCCGGCGCTGACGGCACAGTGGGCCCTGTCGCTGGGAGACTCCACTTCCCAGCGTGCCCCGCGGCGCGCCCGCGCCTGCCGCTCCCGGCCGGCCCCGCGCGCACCCGGCCGGCCCGGCGGGAGGCGGCAGCCCTGGCCGAGCGGGTCCCGCCGAGCGCGGGTCGCAGCGCGCCCGCCCCGCCGCGGCCCGGGCCCGGCCGGTAGGAGCCGGGTCCCCGTGTTACAGATTTGCTAACGGTTACAATTAACTAACCTTATTTGATTTTATAAAATCATTTTCATAGAACTGTAGAGGAATAAGAAATATATTTTAGTGGAACTAGCAGCTGCACAACACAAGCTGCTGTGGAATCCTCTGTACAGCCCTGTACCACGGCCAAGGACTGAGAGCAACCGAATGAAACAACTCGTAGCTACCTGCCAAGAAACCGTGAACTTTAATAATAGTGATATAAAGAAATGGCATGGAATGGGGACAGTCAGTTACGGGTAAATGTATTTTAATATATTTTAATAAATACGCAAAGAATGTAGGTCTAGTAATCAGGTCGTGGAACCATAGTTTGAACGAAATAATTAATGAAAGAGCTAGCGAAAGAAGGAGTCCGTTTCTCTAACTTTCTCTGACAAGGGGCCTGTTTATAAGTTATCTAGAGGGAGCGAGTAAAAGAAACAAGCAGAAGGACCAGATGGTCGACAAGGACATCCATTAGCTCGGACCGACAAGAACACTGCAGACTTGCAAGACCATCACATACCAGGCAAAAGGTGAAACGTACCCCATGAGGTGACGTACGGAATTAAACTCTGTAACTCAAAAGTTATAAAGTAGGTATGTTTATTGCGCGCAGATGCATGGGGGATCGCTCCTCCACAAGCGTGCGTGCCCCATCTCACATTTATACAATAAAACAAATGAATATTCAATTAACGCCTATACATATTCGTTACCTAAACCCGCTTACTCCCGCTTCATATGTTAATTAGCTTACCAGTCCTTTGCCTGGAATGTGGTGGTCTTGCAGGTTTGTAGGTCCTTGTGACCATCTGATCTTCTCCAGCAAGAAGACTTAGCACTCCCTTCCTCTAGATAACATTGGAATGTCTCTCATCCTTTTCTCATCCTTTTTATAAATAGCCCCTTTGTTAGAGGAAGAAGGGCAGGCATCTCCTCAAAGCTGTGTGCCTATGTGACCAGACACCGCACCCATGACCGGTCACCATACCCACATTCCTTGAGCAGACATATACAATCACAATCGATGTCCATTGTCCCCATTTCACGCTATTTCTCCATATCAGAGAAATATTCACTGCAAAACTGGCTTCATAAAGTATTGGAAGAATTTTTAACATTTTGCCCAATTACAGACAATTTAACGTCTCTGCAATGCCTGTGCCTGTCCACAGAATTTAAATACTGCTTATAGCACAGGAGGCACCTTACCTTCCCTACAGGGAGGTACAGAAAAAGCGAGCATACACAGTTATTTCTCTTTCAGTGAGATCTTCTGCTCCAGCTATTAATGCATTGTAGTAGAGCAAGGGTATTTCACCTCAATTTCCTATTCCGTTTGCAGGGCAGTGCCACTGGCTTCAACAGCACCAGAGGCCCAAAGGACCACCTGCCAAGTCTGAGGGGACTTACAGACAAGACTTTCCACATACCCTGATTTTCTCTGATTTCTTCGGAGGGAAGAAAAACCAAGCTTAATGTGCCATCATCGGCTGCTACAGCCTGTGCGTGCTACGCCTGGAGCCAAGTGATCAGGCAGATTCCTGCCACCCATTCAGGGAAATCACACAAACACATTAATTGAATGCTCTTAGTACTGCTGGGTTGGGGCTCTGAAAATACATTCTTAATTTCTGGCACAATTAACACTTGAGCAACATTAACTGCTCATTTTCTTACCACTGCGTTGTTGAGGTGCACTCAACGATTTAAGACACAAGTATGCAGTGGCAGAGTCCTGTAGAGAGCTCTCTCCCTGGCAATGCTTCAAACCCACAGCAGGAGCACAAAACTCCTGGAAAAAAATGGAATATGGGGGGATTTCAAAAGGCAACTACAGAAGTAAGTAAAAGGTTGTGCCTTGTACTTTGCCAGCTGGTTTTCTTCAGGACGTATTTAATAGCAGAATAAGTGACATCTCTGTTCCTGTCCTTCACAGGTCAAACTGATTTAATATACAGAGAATCAGCATTAAACACATAGTTAATTACAAAATAAGACTAAGAAAACAGGCTTTTGAGGCTAATCTTAGTAGCTCAAGAGGCAGCATCTCAGCCACGCTGAGGGTAATTCTTGCCAGTCTTGGCTAACTACTGCATCTCGCCTCCACCAACCAGCCTGACCAGATGCATGGGGAGATGAAGCTGAAAAGCAGTCATAGCACTAGGGAACCAACTAGGGAGAAACATCCCCAGAAGGCACAGCACTGGCCTTGCACCCTGTCCTGACAGATGACTCATGGTGCAAGATGGTGACCGTCTTGCTGAGCTGACACTGTTTGGCCCTGAGCCCTGTTGTTCTGGACTCCAGCATTCAGCTCCCTCTAATGATGAAACGAAGTCTTGAAGATGCCTTGTGGCAGGGCTTCTCAGACAAGGATGGTCTCAGACCTACAGCCTTTTCTGTCTTTCTCTAATCCCTAGACTGCAAGCTTCTTTGCGAAAAGCAAAGCACCCACAACTCTCTCAACCTCTGACTTGAGGGCTTCCCTGTAGCATACACAGAGAGCTCTCCCAGTTTACACATTTCTCCCCAACACCCACCCCCCCACCCCCCCATGTGTGGGTTTTAGGTTGAACAGGAACATGTTAGGGAAGCTGCAAACCTAGCAAGGCACCCCAAAGTGTACCCATGTAGAGCTTGCTTGGAGATGAAGGCGCTCTTCTTTTTTGAAGACATGGTTGGGTGCTGGAGCCTCTGTGTTCCTCTACTAAAAGAAGGTTACAGTAAACAAGAGATGTGTTCAAAATCCAGGGCACCAAAGCACGTATCGATAACAGATTTCCTTTTAGTTATCAAAACAAAAAGCAGCAGTCTAGCCAACTAGGCAATATACAGGCGAGGGAGGCATCAGATTCCCAGCATGTCCAGCGTGGCAGATCATTGACGACAGGACCCCGCAGTCAGTGCTAAAGAAACTCTGTCCTCTAGGGTGTAGGAAAATCTGCTGTTGGGCAGGATGTATTCCCAGTCATGCTAATAGTAACAAGGCACATGAGGTCCTGAGCAGTTTCTCTTCTCAACATCTAAAATTTAGGAAAGTGGTTAAGGTCCTTGAGGAAATGCAGCAGTTGACAGATGATGAGAGTGGGGCACAGATACTGAAGGAGGGTCATCAGCTTCTCACTCGTCCCTCTGGTTCCTCATCCTAGCACTCAGCTAGCAATGCTGAAGAGGACCACACCTGTACACTTTTCAAACCCATAGCGCTCTCCCATCTAGAAGTGCAGGTGCTACACAGACAGATCCTGATAGGGAAATACAGTTGAAGGAAAGCTGAACTCTGCAGCAGCAGATGTAAAATAAATATATTTAAACCCAGGGAGTGAGAATTGTATAATCATAGGACGGTTTGGGTTGGAAGGGGCCTTAAAGATCATCTGGTTCGAACCTCCCTGCTATGTGCAGGGCCACCTTCCACTTGACCAGGTTGCTCAAAGCCCCATTAAAATAGAAAAAATATGGAAATGCTCTTAAAACACTCAAACCCCCACATACAGTTTGCCAGAAGAACAGTTAGAGAGCTAGCTCAGCATTTATATGACACAAGCTCTTTTGGCAACCTAAAATTCAAAACACTGCAGAAGTACCCCTCTCTGTTTCATTTTCTTCTCCTGACACATAATTAAAATGACAAAAGAGACCACATAGCCAAGCCTAGCACTTAGTCCATGCAGCACAGATGCAAACCAAAGCACGTGCCACCAGTTCTCTCATCCACCTGCTCCTTCTAGGAAAGCCTGGGGTCGCACTGTCGTGCAGGTGGGTGGTTGCTGGACCCTGAACGCCCTAATAATGGGAACAGTTACCTCCACTGCAGCAAGCTGTAGCCAGCAGAAGGTCAGATGACATTTGCCTGTAAGCAAAGGAAAACCAACAGCAGTACAGTGGTCTTTGGTCTCAGTCCTTTCATTGCAACTGTCCTTGCTCCAGAAGACACAGCGACCAGCCTCTGTCCCCATCCACCACATCAAGCTGCCCCCAAGTCAGAAACTCAGCTCCCACCCCATTAGCCCCAGCGAAGCTCTCATAAAATGAGTTTTTAACGTGAAAAGCTTTAGCATGCAACAGGGGAAGCCCTTTTGGGTCTTGGCTCAGGAGCAAGCACAGAGAATAGAAGAACTAAGTTTTCTAAGACTACTTTGCCAATACATACTATTTCTACCTTCCCACTTTTGCCACCTAGTCCCACTTTACTAATCATTTTAATTTTTTTTTTCCCCACTCAACATGACAACTTTTCTAGAACTCATTTCCCTTCCTTTTCAGAGCAAGAACAATGTCAGCTTCCTTTGGCAAGGTACAATAAAGAAACACACCGCGGATTGCACTTGGTGCCCCACCACTGCTTTACCTGGGGGATCTTCACTCGTGGTACTGGCAAAGACACACATGCATTTAAATGGGAAACAGACCCTATTAACATTGCCTGGCTTTGTAGTCAGGTAAAAAGTGACACTTGAATGTAAAGCACTTAGATTTTCATACTCCAGTCAGGGGAATGAAGACATTATTCTTATCAATTATATTGCCACAAATTAATTTTCTCACAGCTGCCAATTTCTGTTACGAAAGAACCACACACAAATTTGAGCCTCTCCATTGCAGTTCTCCACCAGAACAAAACTATTCTGCAAGCAGAGTTTTAAAGTTTGTTTAGGTTCAAATGATTATAATGGTGGGACTCACTTAGGCTGTAACAGTATTAACTTTTGCAGTGAACAGAGTACTCTCCTCTTATTAACTGTATGTACCTGTGTGTGCACATTGTACTCCCCCCCATATGGCTGGGGAAAAAAAAAGAATCTTGATTTATTGCACAGGAGAAATGCTTGCCTTTTACAGCAAATGAAGTGCTAATCCTTTATTTAATAAAAGGGACAAATAATCTCACTTACACTGTTTCCAAATTACATTTTTCATATAATACCCAGGCATCAGTGAATGAAGGTGCTCTACAAGTACCTTGCCTTACAACAGCTTCATGTAACACACTCTCAAAATTATCGCTTCCTAATTAATTTCATTGTGAAGTACAGAGATTGAAAATGTCAATAATCCATAAATGCTTTCACGAACCACAACCTAAATTAGATCCCTAAATATGGTATCTATAGATTTTCAGAAATCAAAGCTGTCATTTTTCATAAGTGGAATTTTTTTTTTCTGCTTAGATTTCCACTCATCTGATAAATTCGTGAAACCTTTCAAACCATTAATTTGGGCTTCCTTAAAATGTCAGTGGTTTTAGTCTGCTTTTTAATACATAATAACTAAATTTAATAGATGTTCACTGAAATAATACTAAGGATTATTAATGTTAAAATCCTTGTCAGTCTAACTGTGAATCATCAGGACCCAGGAAACCACTAATATACATTAACTCTTCTTGTCCACTAGAGGTTTCTGAGAGATGAAAAAAGTCACCGTTATCTACAAAATTGTCTTGTGTATTATAGATCAAACTCTAGGCTATTTTGGGAGGAAGCCATATTTTTGTTAGACATTTCTATAAGGAACGACAGGCATCAGAGGCCCAAGCCTTCACACAGAGTTTCTGCCAAACCCAAAAATCAACAAATGCTTTTCCACAGCACTATCCTCTCAAGGCCAATTTTCTAGGAGCTTAAACATTATGAACTCATTTCCAAATTTTAGGTAATAAAGTACACAAAAATTATGCCTTTAAATATTTTGTTGGGGGGGGGGGGGGGTGCGGGGAAACACAAAACCCACAACATTGGGATTCTGAGTTTCAGGGTCAAACTGTAAGATTCCTACTACATGCCCGGCCCTGCAAGAGCTGACGTGGTGTGCAGAGCAGAGATCATCAGTGAGATGATTCTGAACGGTTCTGCAAACATTCAGATTTCCCAACATTCTGTGAATAATTTCTATTCTTTCTTTGCTTCTCTCTTCTTGTTATTATTCCAGGTGGCAGTCACAGTGACTGGCTTCTCTGAAGAAGCAGACACTTCATCAGCTTCAGCAGATACTGAATGTGATTGCACTGCATTTCTAAGTGTATTATTCCAAGAGGTAAATATTTTTTGCTCAAGTAAAGATAATTCATTTAAGGTCTAATAAGCCCCGAAATATACTACACTGGGAAAAAAAGGAGCAACTATTGTTATATTCAAAGTTCATCTTCAGAAGGAATATCTAATTTTTTTCAAGTGTATAAATCTCTTCTGTAGATGAGATTTTATGTTTGGAGCACTATTCCTGAGATAAAGCCACCTCAATTTTTGAAATAGAAAGGTTGTTTATGCTAGTCAAAGTGTCAGAGCAGTGGCCACTACCCACCGCCATCACAAGCAGAAAAATGAACCGTTGCAGACTTCTGCTGTGACCCTACTGCCAGTAGCACATCCCCCTGTTGTCAGTAGTTTATACAAAAACCAGTAGTAACTTCTCAGTTCACTGCAACCCTCAACTTGTTGTACACCCGAATTTTCCTTTAGAATTTGTCAATTAAAAAGAAGCAGCAAGATGAGTTAGCAAAAAGAGGGGGAAGGAGCATACAAGTACTGCGTGAAATCCAATTATGGCTGCAAGTCATTCAGCCCAACTTCCCTTGGCAGTTGGCCTCTTACTGTTTCCAGCACAACAGCAGATGAGTGAGCTGCCATTACATTACAGCAGAATCAGCCACCTGGACATCATTGTCCAATAATGAGGGAAGGGCGGGGGGGGGGGACGGGACGACATGAACGGACAACACACGACAGGACAGGAAAAGTGAAAGTGCAGATCCAGAAAGGGAGGCAAGCACGGCAGGACTGACCCTCTGCAGCACTGCTTCTGTAGCCGGCTCTTGCTGCCGATGAAAACCCACCAGCCTTTTGCAACACAGCCTGATGGTTAGGACGAGAGAGTTATGTGGAGATCTGGTCCCTCCAATGGAGGTGTGGATTAAACCTCACCTGGGTTTTGAGCTCCTTTTATAGGGGAGAGCGGCATTACCATGCATTACTTACAGCTCCAGGTCCAAAAAAAAACCAACCAAAAAACCACAAACCACCCAAAAAAAAAAAGCCGAGCATTTTCCAAGAATGTTAATTCCAGGGTGCCCCTCTGGAAAAGATTTGGACACAAAATGAGTACTAAGATGCTGCTCCCCTCCATCAGGAAAGGCTTCTGTGCACATAAAGGAGCACGAGGAGGTGCTGGCAGCAGGGTTTGATTCTCCAGGGCTGTTAAACGTGGCTTTCCAGGGAATGAACCTTCCTTACACCTGATTCCCAGTGCTGCCAGGTCAACCCAGGAGTGCTCAGAGAAGGGGCATGGAGACATGGACCAACAGAACCGTTAAAACCCCCACAACAGAGCAGCTGTTTGAGAAATAACCTTGCCTGGTAAAATCTAACCCTGGAGAGCTCTTGTAAGCAAGTTTGAGTCTGGGCCTTACTCCCCCTGTAAGGGAGTGGAATCGGGTCAGGTAAACGGACCCGCAAAACCACCCCACTTCTTCCCCCTGAGATGTCAAACACATGGAAAGATTACTTGGCAACTAGGCAAATGTAGCTAATTAAGAATAATTATTATTTGCATAGCTCTTTATGTCTTCCTTGCCAGATGAATTGTAAACCCTCCTCGCCTGACTTTAAAAGGAACAAACCCCTGAAGTTCATTAAAGATTTGTCCTCAGCCAGGCATGAGATAAATCTGGGATGTCAAGAGCCTGACAGAGCCATCAAGGCAAACATTAGGTGTCTTGCCTTAAGCAATAAGCAGGAAGGAAAAAATGTCTTAGGTGGGGGAAGGCAGAATTAAAGCTCTGTGTCTTTTGGTCTGATTTCTCTCCAAAGAGGAATAAAACCGGCTATGAGACTAGCTATAAAATAATGGATTTCACAGGCCCAGATGAGGCTAATCATGATTGCCAAGGCATGTCTGTGCTGTGAGAAGTGAGTGAAATCTGATACTCTTCAGAGAAAACATGTTTTGAAAAGCTCTTTGCTCTGCAATAAGCCTTGGCAGTTATCTCATGTCTTGGAGTATCTACCATATTTCTTGTTCGATTGCAAGGCGTATTGCTGACACTGGCTGCTATGGCTGAGTTTCCTTTAATAACACTTTGGTAGGTAAAACACCGCTTCTTTTTTAACTATTGAGAAAATGGTATGGAAGGGTTTTGCATCAATTGCCTCTCTCGGTAGTACTTAAAGGGTAAGTGTCTCCAACCGAATGCTGTAGTAAAATGCCCCATCAAAATCAGAAAAGGATTTCCACAAAGCTGAACACCAAAACAACACATTTGTTTTTTCCTCTCTGGATTGGGGGAACACCTACAAAGTAGCTGGAGAGGTGGGATTTTACTACAACCACTTTGGAGAGCAAGTGAACAGCAGGGGAAGGAGTCGTCAGATTTCTTCAGGAACTGGTCCTTTGGAACAAGATTTTACAATCTGGTCTAAATTTTAACAACATCTGCTGTTTTACAAAAAAGCAGAAAAAAAAGAATCAAGGCGCGACTTCTAGCATTTTTAGGTTTAAGTAATTAACGCAAGTGTGCCGTATGTGTGTGCACATATGCACACTCATATGCAGAGGAGTGACTTCCAAGACTTAAAGATTTAAATAATTAACCCAAGCGTGTCACACGCACATACGTTCACATGTGTTACAGAAAGGTACTGGCATAGCTTACACTTTGAGGCACATTCCCAATCACTCTAAAGAAACGATTCTGCAGTAGACTGACACGCACATCCCATCTACTACCCGTTAAAGCAAGTATTGCAGAAAATTGCTTGGGAGTCTTAATTTAAATCATCTTTTCTTTTGCTCCAACTCTCAGTACTCAAGAGTCAACACAAATCTCAGCTGAGAGGCAGATGTTTCAGAGGAGATCATGCCCTGCTGAATTGTGAAATGCTCTCATGCCTTTTCCCCAGTTCACGCTCCAGATGTGCTGGGGAGATGGGAGAGACTGTGTGCACGCCTATGCAGTGCAGAGACAGTCATCGCTGCCTCCTCGAGATGCACAGACCAGAAGGTAACATTAAATGTGCTGGTTCTGGTGAACGTTAGCGTGTCCTCAAACCCCAGCTGAGCAAATCTCTCTCTGCTGTGCACAAGCATCTTCCTCGCCTCTGTTTCACTTGTCTCCCTGCCACGCCAAGCGCCCAGTAATCACTACCTACCAAACAGTGCAGAAAACCCTCATAGATTTGCAGAGCTGAGTGAGGAGCAGAAATGAAGCCGGGAGTCCCTGTGGTGCTCTTGGCAAGGCTGCGGCAAGCCAGCCTGCCACCAGCTGAGGCTGCCGTGCCAGCAAACCCTCCATAGGCTGGTGCTGGGGTGCATCTACTCAACCAAGCATGCAGGTAAATGCATTAAGGGACAGTAGCTTACTACTAATGTGTGCTCTGAGCCCAAGTGTGAATACAGAGCACTGTATGGGGTTTGGGATTGGGCTCCCCACTATTTGAATCTGGGACTAAGAAGGATGACGTTATATTTTATACTTTTTTTCAATGAATAAGTACTGATACAAAGGGACCTAGCTAGAATGTACTGTCATTTTAAAGGAATACATCTGAGACCTTTAACTTGTACTGGTATAACCAGTCAAGTAAAAATATTATTCTGCTTGGGAGAACCACAAATCACAGCAATAAAATATATGCAGGGAATACACAGAAATTTGGTACTATTTGCAATGAACGAATATTAGGCACCGCTAAGACCTATCATTTTCATCGCTAATGAAAAAGAGACTATTTTATTTCTAATTTAAAGCATAAGAATTTATGAAGGTTCAGAGAAGTCTTTTGTGTGCGTGTGCTTTTGGAACAGCTTAACTTCTAATATATTATGTATTCTAAAACTAGGATCCTTGAGCTCTTGCACAATATATACTGGTGCACGTTACTGGAGCAGTCAGTGTGTGGTGCCCTCTGTCTATTTCATAGCCAATGCAGCATTTTCCCCATAGCACCAATAGATTAAAAAAAAATAATATCTTGCTAAGTAAAACAAAACAAAACAAAAGTGACAATGAAACACACTCATTTTGCTATGAGGTAATTCAATACATCTGTCTATTTTGCTAAGGCTTAGTTTTTATGTAAAACAACACTTGTTTATCTTGCTAACTTCAAAAATGGAAAAAAGAATGAAGTGCGAGGTTTAGTTTTCAGCCCAGATCTTACTAATTTGAAAATAGGAAATAGAGCTAAGAGGGATGCTGAGAAATCTAGGGGACAGAGCCAGATGACAAGGCTATGCCTGCTTCACGTAAATGCTCTCTTGAAATCTCTTTTGGACAATTCAGATGAGGCAAACTCACAAGAATTAAATGATCGTGTTGTCAGAGGTTCCCAGGGGGACATCAATGATGTCATGCTGATATGGTGGCACAGAAGACTTGGCCCTTTTCTTTCACTGTATGCTATTCTGTTCTGCACAGGAGGCCTCATCTAACAGATCAAATGGAAGCATGTCATGGCCTGAGCCCATGTGCAGCACGAGCATATAGCTTACAGCATCTCCTGGGAGAGGCTTTTGAAGATCCAGCTTCCCACCAAATTACTAAAAAACCTTGCATTGGAAGGAAAGGTTGAGAAGGTAGAGAAGAGCTGGAACAAAAGAAGTACTACTAGGTGACCTAAGGCTGGTGAGAAGAGGCTGCACCAGGATAGAACCTGAAGTGAAACAGTTTAAGAAGCATCTACCAGTAAGACTGGTATGGAAACACAACCTAGAGACCACCCAACAACACACATCTCAACTAGTACACACCACAGCTCATTGCTAACCCAGCCTGCTTTTTCCATGTTCACCTCTTAGAGACATGCAGCAGTTTCTGATGACCAGCAAAACACCAACATGAGAATAACATGTGTTCTTGGCAGTGACAGCACATCATAAAATTCACACTTAAAAATCATACTTGGGCACAACGCAACAAAGATTTAGTCAACTGTGTAGTCTCAACAGGTTTATGAAAGCCTAGGATGCCGTGCATCTTCATCACAACTTGAGGGCAAGAGCAGTGCCTCAAGTGAGGGTTGTGGGTAGCCCATCCTACTGCTACAAGGAGCTTGTGCGGTATGATATTTCACAAACACATACTTCATACAAATGTACACAATTTCCAGTGCATTACTATGTTCTCATTGAGCTAACGCATGAAACAGAAAGTCCCCACGACAGCTCTACCCGGGTTGACTGAGGCGGAAGGCCTGATCTTTAGTCTACATTAGCAGAAGACCAACCTATTTTTCAAAGAGGCCTCTAATTTAAAGAGAGCAGGTATTCAGCAGTTTCAGAAAGATGATAGCCCATACCTTCATTTAACGCCCATATTCTTAATAATAGTAGGTTGTGTGTGTGACCTGAGACGTGGAGAAAGGATGAAAGTGTACGTATTACATTGGCTGAGAGACTGCCCTTCTCTGAGAGTTAAAGGAAGGGGTGCTGGGGGCTCTCGGCAGCTGGTGTTGCCTGTTCTGGTGTCACACTCAAATGGAGGGAAGGAAAAAAGGTAGATGGATGGGATGGCTCCAGTGCTGCATGGTCACAGGCAGCTGCGGGAGACAGCTGACATGGGAGTCAGGGAGAAGAAAAAGCAGCAGCAGGGACATCCTGCTCCTTGGTGTGCACTGAGGTTTTGATGAACCCAGGCCAGGCTCCCAGCAAAGGAACCTACTGTTGGGCTGTAGCATCCAAGCTTTTTCATGATGCACGATTTCAACCAGCAGAACACGTGCCCTTGAGACATGCCATTGGAAACAAATACAAAATGGGCACAACAATGCCACGTGGCATTTCAGGGTGCATCAGAACAAAGAAAAGCCGTCCTCATCTCTGCAAAAATCCCCAATTCCCTCTTGCCTGAAGGTACATCCGGAAGACCCCATGCTTTCTTATCCTCTCCTTACATGACCACATGCCCGTGTCTTCCAGACAGTGTTTCTGCGGCTCTCACTCCCACAGCTGTACAGCAAAGACAGCATTCCTTACAACAAGTGCAAAATCTATAGGGAAAGACAGATCTGATTGATTTACAGGAACTCTCACTGCTGAGTGGCTCATAACCCCAGCAGACATCTCTGGTTTTAAGCCATGGTGAACCTCCTGGGCAGGGCTACGGCATTGCTCTTGTCATGCCCAAAAGGCAAGAAACATAAGCTGGAAGCAGCCTGGTTTGCTGGCCTCCAGATCTTTTAGTGGACCTCTCCGAGTCTGCAAAATAAACATGCGACTAATGAGTTCTGGACTCTCCATTCAATGCGAAGACTAGGTATTATAAAGCTACTCCCTCCAAACCACATCTGAGGAAGTGGTATCTCCATCATGCTGGTAACGAAGCCAACACAAATGCAACACCCTGCAACCCTGGCAGTGCAAGGATCAGTGACCTGGCACAGCTGGCCAGGTATTTAATTCAATGTCCATTAACTTACAGCAATTTTTAGTTCAAAAACTCTCTAAAAATATTACTACTCCGGTTTTCAGGATGGCAAAAGGGAAAAAAAAAGCCCAGGGATTTTACAGTTTGCTCCAAGTCATGCAACAAAGTCAGAGGAAAACTGGACCAGGTGCTCATAGCACAATCTGTAGTGAATTAAGTGAAATGAAACTGTGCTTGACATATGCACAGCCATGCATGAACACAAGGACAGGAGAAATACGCTCAATGAAATACTGAGATGAAAAGTCTAGTACGTCAGAGCTCTTCAAAGGTCTGGATGTTCCACAGTAAACCTACATTTGCTAAATATGTCTCATTCCTTGCTGAAGTGTGAGTGGAGCCAGGAGAAAGCATCCACAGTATGAACAGCAAAGGCACTTTTTTTTTTTTTTTTTTTTTTGGGGGGGGGGCGGGGGCAGGGAAGTGAAGCATATGAAGACAGCTATATGTAAGTTTTACTGTGAAACCAAACAAACCCAATATCCAACACCTAAAGAGGTACTTTAAAAAATATCTGTAATTTCCATCCAAAGTCACATGCCACTTTGGACTGGAATTGCAATTTGAAGCTCTTGTCAAAAAACTTATTTCATTGCTCACAACTCTGGTCATCTCTGACTGTATCACAGCCAAATACAGAGAAAAATACCAGCCCAAAAGAACAGTGCTCATTTTTCTAATGAAAGGGAGGAAACAATCACTTCACAACCCTAACTCACAGGAAAAAAAACCCACTAATGGTAAAACTATATACATATTCTCAGCTTGTCACGCTGAGTCTCTTAAGCAAAGACCTTCAGAAATAAAAAGCATTTTGTTTATACTTGCTTAAAGTTAGAAACACAATACAAACACTAGATGAAATGTGAAAAATCCCTAAACCACTGAGTTTTGCTATGAAGAAAGTTTGCTTTTTCATGGATGTATCTTGTTTTGCTCCTCTTAATCCTATAGTAAGCGTAAGTCTCATAGATGTTGCAAAACTGCTTCTCTGAACACTCCTGTTACGCATGCTGGAATTCGTTAAAATTATGGATCAACAAGTCAATGACAGTATTTCCACCATGGGTGTGACTGCAACAGCAAAGACACGGACGAGGAAATACCACGTTATTTTTGATGATACAGGTCCAATAGCAATATCCCAGGGCCAGAGCAGAAACAGACAGCCGTCCACTGCTAATGGGAGAAAAAAATGTTCTCCCAATAGCTTGCAAGCTCATCAGACAAAACAGTCAGGATTAATGAAAGACTGATTAAGAGTCCTGTTAGGGAACAGTGGCAGGAAAACATTACTTGCTTCACCTGAGAAGCTGTGGCAGAGCTGGGAAATGGTGCCCAATCCGGATTCCATCACTTAAACCGTAGTCCAAAATAAAATACAAAAACCTGCAAGCAGCAGAAGTGAACACAGATGCTACCACCTGCCTGGATGCCTATTGGCTGCTGTCAGTAGTCTGGTTGACAGTGGGGAATGCCTCGTCATGTGGAGATCTGCTTTAAGGAACTGGGAAAATTTGTTACCTTACAGCATCATTTTCAGGTGTTGGCTTGTTAACTGGCCAAGCCACTTCCTAGGGACGGCCTCGCCACACATCTGACTCTATGACTCATGAAGCAGCAGGAGGGAAAAAAAGCCTGTAAGAAAAGCTCCTCTGTCTTCCTCAGCTTGTCAAAAGTCTGTTCTCTTCCTCTGAGAGATGGGCCTGGCCTCAACCATTACAAGGTTAAACTCCCAGAAATAGGCTGTACTTTGGAAAGCCACCAAGCTTTCCAAAGCCACCAAGATTAAAGCTGGCGCACAGCACAGCTCTTCCTCCTTCACACAATTCGGCTCCCAAGAGGAAAGGCCATGGTCTCTGCTCTGGACAAGGTGCCAGTTGCCTTCTGGATGCACTTCAACCTACCACGATGCTGGCAAAGACTCAGAAGCAGCTACCCCCAGCACCCTGTTGTCAGGGCAGCTGTCTTTGCATGAACCTGCTGGCAATGGCCATCTCAGGAGTGGGGATGGCCAAAGAAGTGACAGCCATCCTCCCCAGCAGCCAAAGCTGGGAAAAAACAGGAATGCTGCTCCATGGGCACCAAACACAGGAAAACAGTATGGGGCTGCAGCCATAGCCGCTTTGACAAATGATGCAAGGGTGCCACCATCCTTCCCATCTCTATCAGGCATATGGCACTCTCACTGATGCTCATTCTCCCCCATTCCTGATGTCTGCACAGCAGCTGCAAGGTGAAGTCAAACTCTGCATGTACGCATATGCTGTAGAGCCACGCTGGACTGATGGATGTCAGTTTGGTCATGGATAAGGATACATGCTGAATATCCACCACCAGAGCTGCACCAGTTTGAAGGGGCTCTGGATAATGGCCTTACTGTTTTCTTTCCTGGCAATGCCAGGGGAGGCCAAGGATCATCAAGATGCTACCTTAAAAAAAACACAGACCAGAACTACAGGAAAGTGGAAAATATGACAGCAAGAGCTGGAGTTCAGTATCACTGCGAGACCACACAGGGGTGGCATTCACAGCAGGGGAGAGCAAAATGAGATGTTTAGGAGCTTCAGGAAAATAAATGCCAAGACAGACAGATGCCAGCGGAGCACCACCAGTTCGACCCTCTGTTACGTTCTCAGCTTTGCCAGGCCAGGACTGCAGGGATAGCCTGATGCAGTGACATGCGTGACATACACACGATGGCTTAGAAAGTCGCAGGACCTTCAAGTCTGAATTCCCCTACCATAACAGCAGGAATTTGCCTTGTTAGATTATACCATAAAAATCATTTAGTGTATGCATGCTTTGAGGACTGTGATGAAAGGAACCAACAACCCCTCCCCCAAGAGACAGTATGAGATACAGTTCCTTCCAGGAAAGGGTTAAGGGATTCTTCAAAGCGAGTCTTGCTACCCTTCCTCACAAGGAGGATAAATTGAGAGCCCTTAGTGTGCAGAGAGGACTTCAGATCTGAACAGTGCAGTCCGTGGGGAGGAGCCCCAGGAGCAGCTCAGCACGCTGTTTTTTGTTGCTTGCTCTGTTAATAAATCTAAAGGGGACTTTGAGCTTTGTGTGCAACATGGACTGTATTTATAGATCGGGTCAGGGAAGGCTCCTGCTCACAAAGTCGATAGTGGAAAATGGCACTGCTGTACACAGTATCGTCACACCAGGGACCTGAGTGTGCAGAATGCTGAGCTTGTTGACTGTAATCAGAATTTCTGCTTTGTCTTCCAATCTTTAGCCACATAATGACTATGTTTCACAAGAGGAAAACTGGAACAGAAAATAGTGGCCACCAGGTTAGGGCATAACTGGGTTTCCTTCTGGACCATCAGGATTCATCCAAGTCACACCCAATCAACACAGTGTTTGCAAGCATGACCTTCTCTGGCAATTACAGCTTTGCTTCCCTGTTAAAATGTTTTATCCAGCAATGATTTTGCAGCTGCATGAAGCATTCCTGATTAGATTTTCAACACTGCTACACATGAGGTCTCTTGTACAGAACAGTTTCCACACAGAGAGTGTGAGAATTGCCGTTCAGCACTTTTCAGTGCACATTTTGAAGGAAAATAGAAAGAGAAACCCCTTATTTTATAAAAAAAGTAATTTTAAAGTGCTTGAAAATTCTTTAAAAACAAGGGTTCCCCCCCCCCACCCGCCACCACCATGTGTGCATTTCAACAAACGTGTATAAATGAAACTGTGTTAAGAGTAAGAAAATAACAACTCCTAGCACCACACATATTCAGGAACTGTAAGTCAATATTAAAATCATCTATAGCGCCATCGTAGGCTATTGCCCTATAGTTTTAGGGCAAAGCTGAAGCAGAGAGAGTTTTCAACTTGTCCTAGATTAATTCCACATGTTAAAGCTGGAGATAGGAAAAGATGGGTGGTATACAGCCTGTAAAAAACCTTCAGGTCATGTCCAACCAAGTCCCGTACCGGCTATTTTACAGACAGAAGGGGGAAGAGGAGAGGAAAGTGACACATTATGACCAAACTGTTCTAGACAGGAAGAATGTTGAGCACATCTATTAGCTTTTCTAAAAGTAATCTCCATCAGATGGAGGAATGGAGGGGGAGATCTCCTACCTGTGGAATAGAAATGCAGTCTGCAGCACCAATGTCATGCTGTAAGGCCAAGACTCTTTCCTTCCAGACGATAGAAATCCAACACAAGGGAGCCAGGGCATTAGCAAGAGCAAAACAGGAATGATGAAACACCCTGCATATCTTGTCTTCTCTACACCCTACATTGCGATACTCCCAACTGAAGCATAAACATTTTGATGCAACTGGTCCAAAAGGTCTCCATAATCATGGAGAGCTTGCCTTCCCCTAGAATGTTACATGGCAAGCCATGGCATCCCTTGAAGTGGGATCATGGCAATGAAAGAAACAGTGGGACAGACAAAGAGCAATCAGATCCTATTTGGTTTCTCTTTTTTGACGTCTTTCAGCAGATATAATTTCAATTCCTTAAAAGCAATTAACTGTGAGAAGCTGGCAACAGCTTACATCATCTACACTTACCATCAAAGGATGCAGGGTCCTGCAATCAATAGGCTTTTTTTTATTTTATTTGGTCAATTTACAATGAACTCTTAACATTTGGTAAAATTCCACCCCAACTAAATAGGCACAGGATTTGTAAACGTTGCTCCATTAGCAGTGAAACAGTCAAGGATTAGCTCTTCTGGATAAAAAGAGAAAGTGTATCCAAAAATTCTAAATAATGACAACTTCACACTAAATAGAAGTAGAAGAAGATTTTTTTTTTTTATTTATTTTACCTATTATTTCACTCACAAGTTTCACCTGCCAAGCTTGCTATTTTTGTCACTAATCTTTTTACAATTACTCAGTTGCCTGAGCAGCTAGGAATAACACAGGCAGCACACAATGCCCACTGCAAAGCACCTTCAGCAGGATAACTATCAAACAAGGCTGCATTAATCATCTCTTGCAGACTAAACCTTACTGAGAGCCGACTGGGTTTTTAAAAACAAACTACTTCTGTGTGCCTAGTCCAAAACATTTGGAGCTTTTAGTTCAGTTGTATGCTGCAGGTACACACAATGGCGCATTTATATTTCCAGCAATTCCTTGGTATCAAATCTTTTAAAGTTCAGGTCAATTAGGTTTGGAGCCTGCCAGCCCATGAAGTTGGAAAAGCCCTTCCACTAGGTACTGGACTACTAAGGAGGTTTTGCATCTACACAAGCATTACAGATCAGGCATCTCCCTGAGAAACTAAACCAAATTTTGTTTGGATTTAAGTTAAAAGAATGACTCAAACGTTGAAGCAGTGGTGCTGAAATTCTGTTTTCTGCTCCATCCCCATTTCAAGGCAGGCAAAAGCCTGCCCAAATGGCCCAGCGGGAGCATCCACTGGCCCAAAATTCAGGCCCACATATCGCACTCTTTCCCAACTACAAAGACAAATGAGTAAAGCCAGTGTTTTCTTTGCATGTTGTCCAGAGCATCACCCAGTTTGTTACGCTTTTTTATAGAGCTGCCATGTATCACCACATAAACGTCTCCTGGGTGAAGAGAGACATCAGGATGCGGCTACATGTTAATTAATATGTGAAAGAATTTCTGTTTTTTCAAATAAAATGTGTTTTGGAGCAAAAGTTGTTTGCATATTCATTTCTTTAAATGGAACTAACAAGTCACGTAAATAATAAAACCTAAAAGCAAAGGAAAAAACTCTATAAAATTAATTTTCTCTTAGGTACGTCCAATTCAACATTTTCTGTAGCACATAATTCTTTGGAGCTTTAATGTCCATGCTTCTATAGACCAAAAACAATCTGTTATTTTGCTTGAAAGAAAACATGCAGGCTGTGAAAAGAAGGCTCTAATTGACTTATTTTGTTTTATGAAAAACTGTCCCCCCAAATTCTTTATGCAGTAAATTGAATTTTCAAACTGATGCTTATCATATGTGCAATTGTTTCCAGAAATTAATTTTCAAAACAGTGATACTGGACAGACCACTCTGGTAAAGAGCTTGCCTGATGTTTTTAAAACTAATGGTTGCAGTACAAATGTCAGTCTGAAGAGGAAGTAACAATATTGGCTTCTGCTGCTGATTTCATACATTTCAAATTTTTATTAGGACATTCATTTATGGCCAGCACTAATCAGGAGTCATATAGCTGTAGGTCAGAGCGATTATATGCATTTAGAAGCAAGTCCATTATTTCTGCATATGATTTTTCTTTGTAGGTTAAGAATAGTTTTATGGTGAATATATGTTGTTAGTCTCCAATAAAAGCATAATTCTTATTTTTAGATCCATTACACATACACAATTCATTCTGGGAACTTCGGAAATTCAGCAAGGTACACTATATTTAGAAACAGGAGTTGTTCTCAGTTTGATGCTTTCTTACTGATCATTAACTACCACACAACTGGCAATGAAATCAAGCCGCCCAATTGTCTTTTAAATTCAATAAATACATAACCGGGTCATATTATTGCTGTGAATCATCTTTATCCACTTTTATATCATGTAATTTAATATCCATTTGCAGAAGAGCTGACACTACCACTCTATTCTTGTTCAATATCGGAAAATTTAATTGCCTACCTATCCGACTTCAGGCAAACCGTGGTATAAACCTGACAAACCCTTTCGTCTTGACCCTATTGACTGACCAAAGTAAAACACACCACTGGTACCACAAAACCCATGTGCACATTAAGTTACAACAATTCTGCATTCCTAGCAGTGAACAGATTTTAGGACTCTCTACTGGCATAACAAGAAAAACTTGGGGGGGGGGGGGGGGCGGCGGTGGGAAGTCCATGTTGACCATTTAATAGTAAATACAATTCTCTGCAAGCCAATATCCTCCCAGAACCCTGTCTTTCAGAAGATCCTCTGCTCCCAAAAGGCAAGGTCAACTGCAAAGAACAGCATTTGGATTTAAAAGACTGAAGCTTGTAAAGCCAAAGTCACAGCTGTACAGGTACATTTATGATAGAGTAAGTAGGAGTGGGAGAAAGGAAGTGGAAAGAGAATAGGAGGGGAGAGGAAATGTGAATTTTCAATAACATTTCCCTGAATTCAGGCAGAGAGAAGGAAAAGGAATAAATAATCTCTCTGCAGATAGCTCACATGTCTACACTGTTTAACAGTATTCATACACCTAACTTCCATAGACTCTGGTATCATGAGGAAGACAGCAAATTTTGGCTACCTGGGGCTCCTTCCTACACATCCTGACTTCCTGACTTCTAATGGGTCTGTCAACCTGCTGAGATTTATGCCGCCCGCAAATAGCATGGCAAAGGTAACAGTAGCTCAGTGTTGGACCAAAAGCATTGCAGGGAGCATGATCACAAGTGGGAGAGAAGAAGGAAGAAGATGCGTCTCTCATGCATCTTCACGCAGCAATATTCAGGTAGCAGGAGGTGCACCTCTTGCCAAGATGACCATCAGTATCTAAGTCTGCCCCTTCTTGCCCCTAGCTCTACAGAAACTAAAACGTTTAGAGCTTGCATGACTCTCACCATGCTTCTGCAGATGATCAGGAAGGAGCCACAGAGCAGCAAATCTCACCACAAAAAAATAGGCTTTTACAGTGGACACTCTCTACAACCAGATCTGACCTACAGCACAATACAAGAACTTTGTCCCACAGAGAGCACTGCAGAATTCCTCTAATTTTGTCAGATAAAAATAAAATGGTTTTTTTTCTTCCCATTAAAATAAATATCAAAAGTAGTGCTTAAGAAACTTGTTTAACTTCAGAGCTTTCTTTAGATTTATTTATTTTCTTTGCCTGAAGAGAGGGCTGTGTAAATGCTGCTCTGTTAAGGGAAAGAAGTTCAAACTTTACATCAGGGCTTTTTGCCCAGTGTCTCTTGGCATGCTTCCTTGGGTTTTAGATTGCTTTGTATGGTGAAGCATTACAGAATAAGATAACACTGTGTTATCTAGGCACTAAGGAAGGGCTTTGCACTAAAGAAATTGAGCCAAAATTTCTTTTCAAGGAGAGCAGAGAATGCATTTGAATAAGCACTAAATTCAGCAGGAGAATAACTAATATGGTTGGTTTTAAAGACACAGAAATTAATATTTTGCTGTGTTATGAATGTTAAGTGTGGATTTTAAAAGGCCAGAGGAAGAACATACATGATTTCTACTCCCAGTTTCTGGCAAGATGCTGTAGCAATTTTATACATGAGAAAGTAAGCAAATGATTGTGATTTCATTTTTGAATGGCTACTATCACAAAAGACCTTTGGCCCATTTGTTCTGGCAATATGTGCCTTAATGATGTCTTTTGCATCATAGCCAGCAAACATTTTTGCAGCATATTTTGTAAAAGCAACAAAGAACAGCCTGTTCTCCACCAAATTAAGCACCGATCCTGCAGATGCTTACACAGTTTGTTTGTTTCCAGATAAGGCGTGTGCATGGACTTTTATGTCTGTAGTAAAACTAGGCACACCCTCAGAGAATGTAGTCTCTGAGACGGTTGGTCCAGTTTCTGAGGATGGCTGGGCTGCAGTCATCTGGATGCAAATGAATCACAGCATTGCTGTTATCTGGATTGCTCTTCAAGGGCCAGGCTTTTATTCCACAACCACCTTTCACCTGGCTGTATTTAGAGCAATAATTTCATTTTTAGAAGAAAGCAGTGCAACAGATGCAGAATGAAAGGAAAACTAGCTTACTAAAGGAATACACTGTATTTTCTGCAGAGCCAGGCAACTGACAAAGCACCCATGAACATCATCATGATACACCTTCACCTTAGGTTACCAGCTGCCCCCCTTGCAGTAAACATTGTACGAAGTTCTCAAGATGTCAGGTAAGAGCTCTTGCAAAACTTCCCGGTCCCAAGGTCCCTCAGGAAAGGCTGATCAATACTTTTTTGTTGTGTTGCGAACACAAATTTCAGCCTTGCCCAGACAAGTGCAGCTCCCACCAAGCTGAGAAAGAGCAGGATTCTCTTACACTGGAATTGATGTTTGCTCACAGTTTTCCATCATGCAGTATTTCATGGTCTTCATTCTCTGGTTATTAAAACAGGATGTTAATCAACAAGTGGAGAAGGAGGAGTCAGGGAGTTGGTTCCCATCTCAGAAGTGGCAGCTAAAGCTGCAGAGCAACACGTGTTTCTCATTTGAAACTTATACTCATTCTTAAAAACAATAAGACATACCATCTGTTGCAGCCATTCATAATAAGATTTGGGCTGAGTTTGACTGTGAAAACCCATTTCAACATGAGTATAAATGTGCAGATGAAGAAGTGTTGCGAAGCAATTCATTGGAGCTTTCCTTGCTATACACTACAGGCAACAATGGCCAACTGTCTCCAGGCGTACACACGGGGTTCTATAAGCCCCATTTATCGAGTCATTGCAAAGCATCAACATCTTCCTGTGGCAAAAATAGTTTTAACAATTTGGCACCATTTCCCTCAAGCAGTTAATAAACAAATTACTAGATGTTTGTGGGACTGTGCAAAGCAGTTGACTCTGTCAACAGAACTTTTAAAATGCAAGGATAGACAGGGCATATTTTCAGTTGAAAGGGACCTACAAGGATCATCTAGCCCAACTGCCTGACCAATTCAGGGCGGACCAAAAGTTAAAGCATGTTATTAAGGGCATTGTCCAAATGGCCAACACTGACAGGCTTGGGCATCGACTGCCTCTCAGGGAAGCCTCTTCCAGTGTTTGACCACCCTCACAGTAAAGAAATGCTTCCTAACGCCCAGTCTAAAACCTGTCCTGGCACAGCTGTGAACCCTTCCCGCGTGTCCTGTCAGTGGGTATCAGGGAGAAGAGATCAGCACCTGCCTCTCCACTTCACCTCCTCAGGAAGCTGTAGAGAGCCATGAGGTCATTCCTTGGCCACCTCCTCTCCAAATTAGGCGAACCCAAAGTGCTCAGCTGCTCCTCACAGGACATGCCTTCCAGCCCTTCCACCAGCTTTGCTGCCCTCCTCTCGAGACATGCAAGTCCAATTGTAGGGCCCAAACCTGCACACAGTACTCAAAGTGAGGAGGCTGAACCAACTCTAAATACAGCGGGATAAACACCTCTTTTGACTGGCTGGTTAGACTGTGTTTGATGCACCCCAGGATGCGGTTTGCCCTCTTGGCTGCCTGGGCACACTGCTGATTCATATTGAGCCGCTGTCAACAAGCACACCCAGATCCCTTTCTGCAGGGCTGCTCTCCAGCCACTCCCCTCCCAATTTACGTTTGTGCCTGACTTTACTCCATCCCAGATAAAGAATCCAGCAGTTGTTCTCATTAAATTTCATCCCATTAATCATTGTCCCATGCTCTGATCTATGGAGATGCCTCTGCAAAGCCTCTTGTCCCTCTAGAGAGTCAATACCACCTCCCAGTTTGGTATCATCATCAAACTTGCTAATAGTGCATTCAAATCCTGCACCTAGACCTTTGATAAATACATTGAACAGAACTGGCCCTAGAATTGAGCCCTGAGGAACAGCCCTGGTGACCAGTCACCAGCCAGATGTAGCCCCACTCACTACAACCCTTTCAACTCTGCCCTTCAGCCAGTTCTTCACCCAGTGCACTGTAAACCCACTCATCCAACAGTTGGACAACTTGCCTTATTAATCTCCAGAAAAACTACATTTACCACATTCTTTTCATCTACTGGGTGGGTGACCTTATCATATAAGGGTATCAAATCAGTTGAACAGGACTTTCCCAATCTGAACCCACGTTGACTGTGCCCGATGATCACATTATTCTTTAAATGTCTTGCAATAGTATCCAGTATAATCTTCTCCGTATTTTTTTCAGGATCTTAGGTCAGACTAATAGGTCTGTAGTTCCCTGACTCTTCCCTCATACACTTCTTGTAAATTGGAATGACATTGGCTAGCTTCCAGTCAGCAGGGACCTCCCCAGACTCCAAAGACCTTTGGTCAGTAGTTGAGAGGGGTCCCTGCTGTAACATCTACTAGCTCATTCAGCGCTCTGGGATGAATCCTATCAGGCTACATGGACTTGTGAATGTTCAGCCGATACAGCTTGTCTCTTACAATTTCAGTGTCCACAAATGGAAAGTCACTGCTCCCACGCTCATGGTCCTCCAGCTCAGGGAACTGGGCAGCCCAAGGTCTATCAGCATTATTAAAGACAGAGACAAGAAAAAAACCCCAAAACATCACTGAATGCCTCTGCTCTTTCCTTTTTTCTTTTTCTTCTTTTTCTTTTTTTTTTCCAATCCCTATCAGTCAGATAACAATTTCCAACAAGTATTGGTCCAATGTTTTCTTAGACCTCCTCTTGCTATGAATGTACTCTAAAAAGTCCTTCTTGTTATCTGATGCAACACTGGCCAGTTCCAACCCTAACTGAGCTTTGGCCTTCCATGTCTTCTTGCATATATGAACCATAGCTCTGTAATCTTCCTTGTATCAAGGGAAAAACAGAATGATTGCTTTATGTACTCTGGAACTGGTATAGGACTTTGATAGCAATTAAATTTTGTCTCTGAGAGGAGACAGGAGGACGGAGCAGTCCTCTTTGAGAAAGGAATGCCTTTCCTTTGCACTGGAAATATCTTCATTATCATCTCTGCACCACAGATTTCTCCACTCACAAATCTGAAGGCTCAGACTCACTCTGTTTAATAACCAAGGCTGCACTGATTTTAATACTGCCCAATTTTACTCTGTACATTCAAATTCCCTCCAAGTCAACAAGAAAACTCCCAAGTGTTTCATTGGGTTCTCATCAGAAGCACGTGCTCAAAGACAACTACTGCACCTTTATCAAGTCTGTTTGAAAAAACTAAAAACATACAACACAATCAACAATTAAAAACACCCAGAAACCCCCCCCCTCAAATTTGAAGACATTAATTTAACAAATGTGACAATAGAACCAAGACATATTTTTAATGGATTCTATTTGAAACACAGACTTTGTTTTCAAAGTACCTGCACAGAATGTAAATTTGTCACTTTATGGTAATTACTAATATCCTCCCCGACCAGAGTCATCTGGAACGTATTTAATTACTGACGTCATTGAAAATGTACATGGCACATGCTCACTGTTCGGAGTCAGTCTTTAAATGGACAAAGGCCCATTTGTTCCTTCTTTGAAAATGTAGCCTCAGCATATAAAGTGACCCCCAAACTACGCTTCTGTTATTTGTGCACAGCATACATAAAATGTAAAAACAAGCTGACATTCATCAAGCATTGAAGCACATGCCTAGGTAGAAGCATCCCAGTGGTCTCAATGGGAAAAAAATGGGGAAAAATCTAGGGGTGCAACTGTGCCTCATACAAATATTCATGTGGTACATTTATGCCTCTGCCACACCTTGTGCCTCTGCATCACTTCCAGTTGGTATCAGAGCCACCTCAGGTGTGCCTGTATGTACTGCTGGCACTCCCTGCACATGCATTGCTCCGTATCAAACCCGTGGCAGGACTCAGATACCACCACATTTTCCCTGTGACATTTTAATAGCTGATGCCTCCATATTTTCAGCTCTACGCTGACTATCAACTAAAAGTTTCTAAAAGTAAAAAGGCACTGCCAACCTGAGTATAAATACCCAAAGTAGCAATAGCATACAAATGCAATTATACTTGAAGCAGGACTAATTTCAGCCTATGATAAGAAAGGGACCACCAGTATCCATATAGTGTAATTTTATAGTGAAGCCACTAGTGGTTAGAGCCACTAGACGCTCCTTTCTACTCTCCTAAGCAAGGGTAGAATATCAGTCATTCATCTTACAATTTCAGTGTTTTCTGCCAAGCCTTATCAATAAAAAATACCTCCAACATCAGCTTTGTATTGTTTCTTGATTTTTTTTTTCTATTCAGGGTCAAATCTTCAAACCCTAGTCTGCATTCGCTACGTGGACTTCACATTCCTTCCCATTCCTTCAGTTTTGCTGCAGAAACATGGAACCATCTTTTAAGGTTGCATTCAGAATAGCACTTAAATGCACGATTTGTTACTTTAAATAGCAACACAGGTGGAATAACTCTGGAGTGTTTCATATACAGACATTAAAGGCAGATTTCTAGGGGAGCTTAGCTTTCATTAGGGCACCTGAAAATAATGGGCTCATTTTCAAAATCCCGCAGAGTGCAACAGCTCCTGTTCTGTTTAGCAGAACCATTATTTTGCGAATCTGAACATCTGAGGGTTTGGAAGCTTTCAGGTATGAGTGTGTGTCTGTGTGGTCCCGCAAGCTTCTGCAAGAGCTTAAATTGAAAACTGTGCAATTATTAATTTTTAAAGCAAAAATGACAAAGGCCCGACACTGCCTCTCCTGGCATAAAAAGAAAGGACTCAGCTGGATTACGTAGTGAGGTGCTAGCCGAAGCCTCTGCTGAACTAGCATGTGCTCTCCTGCAAAGGGCAAGACAATAGTTTCACTCACACACACTGTTCCACACACACAAGAGAGGAAAAAAACAGAGTTAATGCAGGGCAGCTGAATAATACCTTCACAGAAGCAGAGAGAGAAACCAGGTAGACGTCATCTGCAAGGTGAATTAAAATTATACATCTCTGAGGATTATTGGTGAAAATTGAGACCTGGAAGGGAATTTGCTTTTGATGTTGGAAAGGATAAATACCCAATGTAAATCCTTTTATGTGGGCCTCTAGAGTAGAACAGAGAAATTAAAGATAAATGAGATTAAGGCATTTTTTAAAACTACCTCAGACATATTTAAATTACCCATGGAGGGGAAAAAGGCTTTGGAGGAGGACATTAGTTTAGACCCTCAACAAGACATTCATCTAGGAAATCAATTGGAAGAAATCTTTTCTAATCTGAATTGGTCACTGCCCCCCGCAAAAGCCAGACACATCCCCGAAAAACATTTAAGAACATTTCTGCATAGCCTGGCAATCAGCCTGGGGGGGTAAATGACATGCCATGTCATTTTTTTGGTGAGGTCTGGGTTAGGAAACATGTAGGTATAACTTGATCCCTTCCCAACCCCCCCAGAGTATGCCCTGGGGAAGGCCCCTTTGCCTTAGCCTCCCACAAATCCTCCTCTCATTTAATTGCTCTTGGAAACAGAGACAGCAGCTAACAAAAGTCAAATGCTACGCAGTCTGTGTTTCTGTCTCTTTTGCCAGAGTTTGAGGTACATACAACTACTGTGGTTTCATGCAGGCCTATATTGTTATTAAAAGTGGACTGGAAATGTTGTTAGCAAGGGAAGTGCAGGAAATGAGTAAAAAAGTAATACATTCAGATACATTTGGCTCTCTTCCGGGGAGCTCTTTCAATATAAAGAAACTCAACAAAGTTGTATTTTTAGATCTGGAAAGATGCGTTCTCGTATTTCACACACTAAAGGGATTTGCCTCAATACACTCAAATTTCCCCCTCCCTCCTCCTCCCTCATGTGCTAGAAGACATGAACTTCAATCCTCAACTTAACCACTGGGTATACGTATTCTGTTCTCCCCATTGGCCAGAATAAAACCCAAAAAATGTATTTAATTTCTTTTTTGGATTTATAATGGCACCTGGCAAGGATGGTCTTAATCTCCTTACACTGCTTGCACCAATGAAAGAAAACTTTGCAGTACTTTTTGCTAAAGAAAGGAAAGGATAACAGGAAAAAAATCTAGAAATATAAATATAATCTCCGTGTAGATCTGTTATAAAATGTATAAAATCCCTATCCATGTTTCCAGAGGGCACTTGGCATAACAGCACAATTTAAACAATGATTATTGAAGACAGAAAGAAATATATTCTACTTAATGATGACAGAATTGTTCAGAGATAATTGGGAAGTATGGGGTCATGTTTAGACAAGAAACTGGTGGCAAATATCTAGTAGTAGACCTGTCAGAAAAGATGTACAGATGACCTAAAGTCAGTGGTTTTTTCCCCATTGGTATGCCAGGCAAGCACATTTGCAGGAGTCACGCTGCTTTGTTTCGTCAACATGTTTGTTAAGCAAACACAATTCTATTGCAGACATCCAAAAGACACTCTGCTATTTGGATGTGGAACCATCAGCCTCTAAGGTGGAAGGATGGTAGTGTATTAATATATTGAGGAATTCAACAACATTTCATTCTTCTTTCTGCCCAGTACTGGTTACAATTCCAGTTTTAGGTGGGACAGTATCAGTTATTTGCTATGCTAGAAATGGGGGTGACAAAGACTAATTTGTGGAGAAAAGCTAATGGCTTCAGATAGCCTCAGGTTGCCAGGATATGGCCCAAAGTTTGCTGACACTGATCATTGCCTTGTGATTTAATGACCTTTGATTCAGACTCAAAGGCCAAAGGCATTCAGGCAACAGATTGAAAGATTTTAAGCAACTTTTAGTTTAAATGGCTAAACCTAAAGCAACAAGATACGCTTTCTTACCAAAAAATGCAGCTGCTGTGGGACAAGATCAGAAAGGAGTAAGTGGTGCACAGAAGTCACACAAGGAATTGAGTTACTCCCTTATATTCATAATCTTCATAAAATGAGATGTTACACTACTCATCGCAGTTTTCCACCTTCAGTTTCCATAATAAACCAGTTATAGAGGCCCTAGGGAGAACTGACCGGGCTCTACATCAAGAAAAACATCAGATGTGAGAAACGCTTATCTACAGTAAAGTCTCTGACTTATTCACAGTCTGGATCTCCACACTGCAAATTTTGTGAGCGTGAGGTGATGGCGGGGATAAAGATGTAAATTTTGCCTCTCTTGCTTACCACAGAAGCCTTTTTCTATTCTCTAAAGAATACCTTCTCCCAGCTACACTTGTTTCAGAAAAAAAAATATTAAATTAAACCCAACATTAAATTACTGTCATACTTTCCATGTTCCCCCGCATTCCCTTCAGTCTGTGAATTTTACTCTTGCAAACTTCTCACTGGTACCCATTTAACTTTCCACCTACTTAAGTATTAATTGGAAGGGAAAATGGAAGGGAAAAATCTAATCTCCTCTTTAATTATATCTATCACCAGAATACCCACATTTTCACACCAGAAGAATCACATCATTCCTGCTGTTTCTCTCACCTATGTTCAATGTGTCCAACATCTCCAAAAGATGCTCAGTGTTTTCCAAATTAGTGGAAAAGGAAGTTCTCAATTTGCCTCAGAAAATAAATAAAAATACACCTTTCTCACTCTGAGACTTGGCATTCAGACCATGTGTGTTTAATTTATACCTTGTGTAGCCCAACAAGCTGTGCCATTCAGACACCTGTCAGTAGAGCATGCTGCTGGCTGCTCTGCTTGTAGTTCATATAATGGGTTAGCTCAGCCTTCAGGTAAAAAAAAAAAAAGACATGTTTTAATGTTGTGGGAAAAAATACACTTTTTTGGAGTGAAAATTGAAAAATCTGGAGGTAATGAAACTGTTATGATAGAACAGAGAAAAAGGAATATACAGGGGTGCAAGGCATCCTTCTGTATTCTTGAGAGCAAATTAAACTGTCTCCCCCCCTCCACCTCCTGCAACACTTTGGTTTTCACTGTGCTTGAGTGCAAGATCTTCAACAACTACAAAGCTTGTAGATGTCCAGCTTAAATATCAGATCTCATTCTGGGGTTACCTCACTTCCATGATTAATTAGGAGTGCAACTTTAAAGTGGGCAGAGAAGTGACGCTCAAACATTCATATGACTGAATTTACACTTACTCATGGCAATGACTCTTCCATAACAACCTGTTCAGCTGGTAAGCTACCAAGTTATTTTTCTAAGTGGTATTCATACATGTCCATCAAATTATGTCCTTACTGACTTTGACAGCAAATGTGCAATAAAACACCCTGTGATTGGCTGACAAGTTCATAGGTGCCCAGGCTATAACAGACTCCAACTCCTTTCCTCTGCTGCATTTCAGAACTAATACCATTAACCAGGAGCACTGTGGCGACTTTTCTGATAAAGATAGCATGTGCGATTCAAAGACACACGGGAGCACTGCCTGTTGTATGTGGAGATAGGATTTTCAGAACCAACACAAGGCGTAAAGATAGAATGTGTCAGTAAATAGAGGCATTTCAATATTTTAAGCCTGGCACTGGGGAGTGATGAGCTAGTTCAGGAAGTGACCAGCTAAACACTCAGAAGAGAGAAACAGAGGTAAACAGAAAAGATTACTTTTCACACAAAGGCTCGTACTGGCAGAAGTTGGAGACATGAAGAAGTGTCCCACAGACACTAGAGGAAAGGACCAAGACAGCAGGAGCTGGCTTTACACAAGAGCACGCTGGAAATTATTGATGGAGCAAGCAGTGATGGCATTCATACCATGGAGACCATCTAACATTTATCTAACTTCTCCGAAGAAGATCCATAGTGCTCCTGGTGACCACAGACTTTTAAACCAGTAGGTATTACAGGCACAAACAGCTGAAATCATCTTGTTAATCTAAACAAAACTCACCTTAGGTCCAAAAATGAACCACATTGCCATATATTTCACCGTGTCTCACAAAAAAACGTCCTTTTCCCCTCGTCTCAGGCTACTCTCAAGTTTTCGAACACCAAAATTTCCCCCAGATCTCAGCACTTAGTTTTCTTCCCATTCTTGAAAACCATGCACACACCTATGCAGATAGCTCAGCCTCCATGATCGCAAAGTACCATAATAGCAGGTTATTTTAATTAAGGGTCTTTTCCAGCTGGCTGTTGTGTAGGTCCGTTCTCCCCACAAACACACAGTGAAAGGAGACTGACAGGGCAAGTACCACATCCTTAATTTCTGCCTCTGTGGATAAAGAACGAACAAGCAAAGCTGGAAGTTTCAGCAAATACAAAACCAAAGGTTTTTTTGGTTGCAATGCCCAGGAAATTGTATGCCTTGGAAGAAAGGCAATTAGTCAGCAGGATACAAAGTAAAGAATCTTTGCTCAGAAATAATCATAATGGGTAGTTAGGTCTGGTGGTTTTTGTTTGGTTGGTTAGTCTTAATTATTGTTCCTAGCCCAAGCACACAAATCATTTATTTAACTAAATAAAACAAAGGATTCCTGGCTTCAGGTGGAAATCACTCATTACTGACCAAAGCACCAATAGCTGGGTTTAACTCCTTGGGAATGCTTGCCATTTTCGCTGGTGGGCCCCAGAGGACCAAATTCTCCTGGGAAAAGACAAAACACCCAGAAACCCAGAGCAAAAGAAAAGCGGAGAAGCCACACGTCCATTTGTTTAACAAAACACAGCACTGCTCTCAATGGGCAAACGCCGCTTCTCAACCGATAGGGAAGGCGGCAAGAAAACACACGCAGGGAAAGTCTGGAGGCCACATAATGGTCTTATAGCACTCCAGAAATAATTAAGAACTGCATTCTTGGGAAAAGTGGTCTCATTAAATTGCTTTCAGACTGCAATTTTCTCCCAGCTTCTCCCCCCTATTCCCCCTTCCACCAGCAATCTTGGAGCAATGAAAACATCAGTTTGCTTTCTAGTGCTTGCATTCTCTTAAAAATGTCATTATTCAATTATCTGTCTATTCACTGGCCCGAAGGTCCAGTGGAGCAGATATTGTGAGCCTTCATTTAATGTTTTTAAATGCACTTTAGTCCACTCGTGCTACAATAAAACTTTATTGAAGTCTGTTCCCACATCACATTTACCATCGATGCCACACTTTTTTGGATATGTGAGCCCATCTATTCTTCTGCCAGCAGTAATAGGGATATTTCTAGCAAAGAAATGACCTTTCCTTCCGTCAATACAGTAATTGGGAAATGTGATTTCAGGTTCCATGCGTAAAAAGAAAAAAAGTCTTAAGAAAAGATGAACCATGCTCAAGTGTTGTTTTCCTTCCCCTTGTTAGCATTTAAGAAGCAGGAAAATCTCTGTAAGCACCAAAGATATTTGGTGCCTTCATAACATTTATTAGCCCATTTACCCAGAGGAACAGAAAGAAAGGATGAATCATCTTTCCTCAGAAGCCACAGATATTTTTCCCTTGCGGGGAACAGCCCTTTGAATAGATCTCCCCAATATTAAAAGCTGATGGAAGACTTGTCGCCTGGGTGCAAGACAAGTTATCATCACAGTGGGCTATGCCATGCCTGGGCCACCTGTCTTGCTCCCTTCTGCTGCCATCCTTTCCGTTAATGCAGCAACGGCCCTCGTTAAGCCCCCATCTTTTTTACACTTTGTCCTGCCCCCTACCTTAGATTTTCCAATTCTAGTAGAAAAACAGACTGTTTCTGGAGGACAACAGTGCACAAGTTATTCTGCGAACTCCAAAACCTAGAACCTAAGGGAACTGAGAGTTCAGAAAAAACTGAAGGTAAATTTCAACTCGGCTAGCTAAATCCTCTTCCTAGCACCATGCTGGATCCTTGGGAGCCTGAACAGCTGTCTCAAGGGGGAAATGAACAGAAAAAGCACTTCGAAATACCTCCACACATTCAACTCACACTTTTTTTCAAAACTAAAGTAAAATCTAAATGCAGACAATCCCTGATTTTCAGTCAAAGCCAGTGGGGGGTAGTTGCTCACATGTTGGAAAATCTCCCCCTGTTCTGACTTGGGGTATCACCCATGAAGGGCAGCACTGTCGCTGTGGCTCACAGAGCTCCCATGCTCAGGAGAGCAAAGGCAAGGAGGCTTGTCAGCCCCAAGTGGATTGTTCTTTCTCTTCATCCATCTTGAAAATACATAAAGGGCTACTAAAACATGGATGGTTTACACATACTAAAGGCTGTGTTTCTATACGGAAAACCAACACGTTGGTTTGAGTTTGTCAGATTACCAATACAAAAACTGGCTACTTACAATGACAACTAGCTCAGCAGCTCTCCCTGTCACCAAAGCTCTTGCAAAATTGGACTCTCTTGGCTGTCACCAGTCTCGTGTATGGCATTGGACAAATTGTTCATCTGCTTTCTGTGCTGGCTCATGAGCAAAATGGGAAGTTCTTCAGCACATTACAAAGGTGAAGTAAGAAAAATTACAGTCCTACATGTACTGGCGCCAGGACAACAGGACTGTACAAGCACCAGAAGAAGATACTGACGTGTTTCTGCAATCGGAGAGTTGGCCTAGCTTCACAAACCACCTCCACCACTGCTATTCTCATTATCCATTTAATGCTGCTTTGTAAAGGGAGAAGGAGAGAGGGAAGGGATGCACTAGGAAACAACAGAGTACTGGATCAAAGGGACCCTCGCAGAGCAAGGTTTCTCATACTTACATACAGAGCAACACTGCCTAAAATGCAGTTTCAGACATCTCTGCAACGTGCCATGTATGCGCAGCTCTAGCAATAGCAAACTACAGGTCTGGAGTAGCAAATAATTAATAGAAAACCGGGGAAAAGCTGTCTTGGTCAGAAAGAAAATTCAATTTAAGAAAACTGGAGTAGTAATTTCAGTATTTTGGAAGAAAAGGGGCAGTCTTTAAGGCAGGTGTCAGAGGAATAAAGAGCACATGCCAAGGCCTGCTCTGACAAGGACAAAAATAATTTGGCAACTTCAATGCAACTGAGGCCTGTCAGTTTAGGCCCAGTATCTTTTAACCTGCTGAAATCATCAGTTTTTCCCTTGGATTTCATTGTCAGAGGGCAACAAACAAAGTCCAGAGATCCTTGGAATGACTGTCCATTTTTTCAGACAGCATCTGCCATCACCTAAACTGACTACAGCATCAGCAAAACGAGGAGACAACCGGGCTGTCTGTGTGATCATCTGTTTTCCTCCCCACATGTCAAGTAACTGCAGCCTCATGAAACTCTCATTATCAGGAGTATCTGTACTGAACACACAGGAAGGTGGTGCAGAGGGTAACACAGAGGACATTTTAAAATATATGAACTACTGAAGTTAGAAGAGGTTGGGTTTTCCCCCCCTCCTGACAGGAAAGGGGGATGCTTTCCTTTTGAAAATGAAATGAGTTGTTGGTGGAAAATTTAATAAATAAATAAGAGTTCAAGAGGAGTATGCTACCCAATGGAGTTTTAAATCTTCTGTAATTTTTCTCCAAGGGAATGTATACACTAGCACTATACTGAGCATAAGCACCTAAGGTCAGCCCTAACAACATATGTTAAAGATGACTCCTAAACGCTGGTCTCTTGAGACACACACACACTCCCTTCTGCTGCTGAGCTAGCGCTTAGGTAAACTCTCTCTCTCCATCCATAAGGAATAATTTGAAACCATAAGGAGTAACTCATCCAACGAGACAAAGAAAGCTGGAATTGCACACAAGTACAAGTGCCTGCTGACATATTAATTCCTTTGTTACGCAGCTGCTGTCTTTCTTTAGGAGGTGGCCATATGGCAGACACCACCATTCATTCACCAAGGGCTTGGTGCACGAAGCCACTGAGGAAACGTCAGCGGATAAGGAGGGGTCGTCCCCAGTAGCAGCCAGCACCATGGAACCTGTAGAGCCCACTCCCCTCCCTCCAGTGAAGCATCACGCAAGGCAGCTGGGTGTGGGTAGCAACGCTAAGAAAGCTGGACCTGAAAGGACATGGGCAACAGCCCAAATTCAGCTAGACAGGCTGAAGCACGTGGGCTCAGTGACAAGGGGACCAACTGACCCACAGCAAATGGCAGAGGTATCACCAAGGGCATCAAAGGGGAAACAGATTTCATCCGCCGGGGTAGCTTTGGTCTGACCATACCCTTGCTGACTTCCTTGTCCAGAGCTGACACCTTCCCCATCACCTGGATGGCCTTCACTCATGGGGCACTCCTGGGGCCCAGGCAAGGAACATCTGTACAGCTGAGCTGACCATTTTCAGAGGGCAGAAACGGAGGAAGTAACAAAGCCAGACAGAGACTGAGGTAGGGCAAGAATAAAAAGGAGGCCTAGGTTTCCCCCTCCATGTCTGCAGATGAAGGGACACAGTTTGCTTGAACACAACCAACTTCCCTGGAGCTACACTGAATAACAATAATTAAGGTTTGACCCAAAATATCCTAGACGATACAGAAAAACAAGGGCGGAGATGGGACCCTATTTTACAATGTGCCTCCCCCTCATTTCCACCCCCATAACTGTACTAGCAGAGGCCCTATATTTGGCTTATAAAGAAACTGAGGAAACAGCCAGCTAAACCACTAACTTAACTGTAAAGGCAGCATGACTTGTCATTATTGTTTTCCTCCCCACATTCAGTCCATTAAAATACACTCAATCCCTACGGTATGTTTGGTACTCAGCAGCCCCTCACAAGAGTTACTTACATCTTGTACACAGGTCCGATTAACACCTCAGGGCATAATATTCACATATTACCTTTCTCACGAGACACCACTATTCCTCTTTGTTTTATATGCAACAAGGGCTACAGAGGCATACTATGTAATCACTATTGCTTTACCAGCTCAGCCTCAGAAGGGAGCAGCATGCCTCACGCAAATCACAAATCACAAGGAAATACAACCTGCTATGATAAGTAGAAACCAATCCCCTTGCCCTCCCCACACACAGTGTTGTGTGTAAAATGAAAGATCTCATTTAGAGTGGAACAACTCCAAACCAGTAATTTGGTACGAGCCTGCTAGGGCAGACCCTAAGCCCTGATGTCATTCTTTCCATGGGTTTAATAGTTCACCCCATTAAAAATATTCCAGCACTGCCTTTAGAAGCTTCACATTTTTGTTTAGAAAACATCAAATATGGTTATGCCGAGACCCCTGCCAGCAGACAGAGTCGCTCAGCAGAGAGGGTCTCCTTTGCTCAGAGAGGTGGTCTTAGCTGCATCCCTCAACTCGTGGTTTCACAAGCAAAACCTTGCACAACCTTTCCACATCGTAGTGGCAGACAGGTGCCCACCTCCTGCATGAGGGACAGGGACCACCCAAAGGACTGTAAATTCTTGCTTCCCCTCCAGACAGCATGTCTATCATTTGTCAGCCACATCTGCTCTCCAGCAGCCCACGCTCAAGGCAACAAAGAAGATGCTTTTAGTCCTCAAGCCAAATCCTGGGTTTCAGCAAACTGAAGTCTAATGCAACTCTGTAGCTAAAAAGCATCCATTCCTGTACCTGCTTTATTATTTTGAGAGCTGTGCTATGAGCACTGGCCTACACAAACTGAGAACCTAGAGATGGTGCTGCTATTCACCGCTCAGCCTTTACGACTGCTAACAAAAAGTGCACTCCTACTATTGCTGTTTTTATGTCTTTTTTGAGGTATGCCATTTTTGATAGTAGGACCATAACTGCACCTAACACATTTGGTTTCTACAGGAAGCAAAACCTGAGATATACTTAACTTTTTGTAGCTCTGACACTTCCCATTTGGCACATATTCTGTAATCCCAGATGACTGTCTGTCTACCTGCAAAAATTTAGGCTAAATAGCTTGCCTGTAATTTGCCTTCATAATCTTAGAAGCTTATAAATTAGTATTTTCTATCATCAAACATCAAATTTCCCGAAACACTAGCTTTCTACCTCCTCAGTGATACAATACTGTATTTAAGGCACTTATTAAATGTCACCAATTACATGGACACATGCTGGTCAAAGTGCGCTGCTGTATGTTTACAAGCATAAAACCCTGGAAAGAGAAACTATAAGCTAGCAATAGTGCTTCATTCTCCCGGTCTGCTTCCCAAGTGTTTTCCAAAAGGAGATATGTCACTGTTACACTGTACTACATGGAAAACATGGGGCACTATTAGGATATTTTTAACATGAACACAAATCTTGCACAGAGGAAATTTTTTTACAGCTTGCTAGCTCAGTCTCATATGATGTACCTGGTTTGTCACCAAGCATTTACTTGCCCTTGGGCAACAACAGACAAGCTCAAGGATGGCCTAGTCTCCACAATCAATCAGATCTCTATTAAAGAAACAAAGGCAAATATATCAAAATACATACTGTAAGGGACGCATTCATACTGCACTTCCAGGTACTTGTATGTCCCAGGGCAAGGGTCTGGAAACACATCAGGGCCAGCAACAACCGCACATTGGGTCCGATTACTGCATCTGAAAAACAAGAAAAAAGGGAGTCAGAAAACAGTCCAGACAGAAGGACAGGTCAAGAGGTTGAGCAGCAGCCCCCACAGTGTCAACAGGAGTGAACATGCAGAAGCCAGGACTTCAGCATCAGCTGGGGAAGCTCGACAGAGAGCGTGTAAAGGCTGATGGCAAACGCTGATGTCTTCATCAGCTTATTGCCAGAAGCGAAGACATATGGTGGCACAACCCCTTTCCCTCCAAGCAGTTCTTACAGCACTAGGAATTATTTTTTTAAAACGGAACTGAGAGGATGGTTTAAAACAAATAACAATAACAAAACCCAAATAATTACAGATATGTGGTCCTCTAAAGCTTGAAACCCAAACTCCATCACAGTGATTTCAACTAACCTTAAATACCAGCATTCCCACGAAACAAAATGCAAAGACTAAACCGACAACATTTGTGGCAAAAATAATCATTGTATATTTTATAGCAGGCATAATAAATACATTTTACAACATATTTATAAAGTGTTCCCACAAAAACAGTCATCTCAAATAATGTTTAATACAAAGACTAGAAACAGCAGCCTTTGAGGGAAAAAAATAACCACCCAATAAGGTGTCTAAAAACACATTAATTTTAATTTTAAGTGGATTTTTAATTGTCAAGTAGTTTTTCACACAGAGCCAACACACATCAGTTATAAATGGCCAAGTTTTAGTTACTCATTCTGCCCAGCATGGATGCACCTACTGAGACAATGTATTTTTTCCAGAAGCAAACCTTGTTCTCACTAAAGAACTTGCCATACAAGTGCACAGAGAAGGAAGCGACCCTGTCCGCTGCAGCAAGCATCTTTCAGGTTAAGATTATGCACACACACAGGTTGGGCTTTGCGAGATGCTTTCTCTGTGGCACATATGACTCACATCCATGGGTGACTGATTTTAGCATGTGTGGAATGCCAAATTACTTAGTTTACAGCAGTTTTACAGAGAAGAATCCTCAGCTTGTTTGTTGGGGTGGGGGTGGGGGGGTGGTGTATGTGTGTGAAGAGAGAGAAGTATAGTTAGCATTTGATTTTTATGCTTTTGCACGACAAAGAGACCTCCTAAGGGCTAGTTCATTGCATTTACTTTCTCTGCGATGCTGCATCCTCTGATGTGACATAAGACCCCTGACACTCCTGCTCTTCTAGCAGAAGCTGTGACATCCAGCACAGAACTCATTTAGGTCTGCGGTGGAAATGCTTCATGTTTACCTGAGGCTACAGTTTGTCATCCTTAATGCAGATTTTATTTGAGCCCATAAATTAAAATTGATTCATTAGTGACTGCCTTAAGCTCCATACTTTCTTTAATTTTATGGAAAGATTAATAAGAGCTGATACGCTTGCTCATCAGGCTGTTTTGCTGGATAACACACAATCCAGAGGGCTGGGTTGTTCTCTTTTTTCCTAGCTGAAAGATGACAGTTATCACAGCAACTGACTAGTTTTATTATACACACAGAAAAACAGTTGAATTAACAGAACAGGGTAACTATGTTGTCCTCACCCTTGCTACTTACACTTAGGTGGCTTGGCTGGGATATCACAGGTAGACTAGACCATGCAAGTGG
This sequence comes from Falco biarmicus, assembly GCF_023638135.1. NCBI lineage: Eukaryota > Metazoa > Chordata > Aves > Falconiformes > Falconidae > Falco > Falco biarmicus. Next base: position 15,975,373 of record NC_079296.1, read on the forward strand.
GCAGTCTTCCAGGAGAGGCTTTGAACATCATCCAAACCTTCACTTTCAACAAAAGTCGTTTACTGGGCTCAATGTGCCTTTCAAAAAGCAATTGTGCTGGCCTAATCAATAGTCTCTCTGGCTGTAGCGACATTCCTGGCCACGCTATATAGAAGAGCAGCAATGGATCAAAGAGACATTTCAAAAGCATGAGCCAGGATCAAAAATTGCGAGGAACTGGATGTGGGGGGAGAAACAGACATTTAGGGTTCATCTGTGTGTTTTTTCTTTCTTTCTATCTGTAAGTGTTTGGTTTGAATCACCACTTGACCAAGCGTTTCCTTGTGGTCAAAAACCAGAAGTGAAAACACACAACCCAGAAAGCTCCAGGTTCATAACCAGTATTTCAAAACTTGGTTTGGAAGTCGAAAGTCGTGAACACCAGCTTTAACCTCTCCAAATGCACACTGCCTTCTGAGATATCACCAAAGAGAGTAAAAACACCATGATACAAGAGGTCAAGTTGGGAATGCAGAGTGGTGGTATGGGCTTTTCCCCCTAACTCTAGGCAGTCCTGAAGCCCCCTTGCACATCCCTGGGGATTGGGGGATGGCAAAGCACTGTGCCTACCAAGCACAGAAACTTCAATAGCAGGCAAAATCAAATCAACAGTATCACCTTACGGGGTAAACAACAGAAAAGCAGGTGAAAAAGTCCTAAATAAAAGCTCAAATAGTATGCCATGTCACCTCACACAATTTGCAAAAAAGGGCTCATACAAAACACCCCACCAAAACCAGAGAAACTCAGCCTCCTCTCTTTTTCACAGCCATTTCGAATGGGCAGCAGTCCCGAGTCTAGACTTGGCATTTTTAGTTTCCTTTTATCACCCCAGGGTGAAACATGCAGGTTCCCATTCTAACACGCTAAGAGATGAGGGCAATATGGACTAAAAACCTCAGGAAAAAACCCTAATAACTGTTTAACCAACTACTACTGTCAGACATCAGTCTATGAAAATTGTAAGCAGAGAAAGAGGTAAAAAATACTCATCATTAAAGCTCTGGTCACTGTGCTTTTGCTCAAACTTTTTCTTCATTTTCACAACAGCTTCCTGGTCCCTTCAGGTTTTTTTTATTTCTTTCCCGACAGATTAAAGGCCCGGGTGACACTATGTGACACACAAGAACCGACACAGAAAAGGAGATGTTTAAAAGAAGATGCATCTGTAGACTTGAAAACACAGGGGTGGGCGGTGGGGAAATATAATCTTGCTTTACTGCATTCCCAGCAAATCAGCCCATGAGCTCTTCTTTGTAAATTACGGGACTATACAATGAACCCTGGGATTTCTTGGTGCTTGGGTTTTAGTAATACTTGCTCCAAACTCCTGCAAGGTGCGAAGCTCGCTGCTGGGTATTGACCTTTCCAGCCAATACAACAAGAATCCCTTCTTTTAATTATGGGTTGGTTTTCCTTTTCTTTTTTCCCCTCCTTTCTTGAAGGAAGATCTTTACTAACTACTGGAGTTACAATTCGCAGTAAGAACCAGTGCTGCATCATTTCATAAAACTGTCTCTTCTGTAGGTCGATTGCAGGAATACTACCCGAGTCCCTTAGCTGTATGCTAGAAACAGCAGCTCTACATCTTGCCAGACTCCCCTCCAAAACAGGGCAGAAACTGTTTGCATCATTGGCTCTAGCATAACTGTACTCCAAAAAACTACAGTCACCTTTTTTACAGCCATCAATACCTCTTTTACTTTCTTTTGGCAAGCAGTATATTAGTTTATATAAATATATTTCCAACACTGATTCATCAGCTCCTTCAGATGAAACTACTTCCCTTGCCCCTGCATTACCCTCACGGCACATCTTTCCCAAGCGAACCCTGGTGTCTTGGAATATGTTCTCATTCTCCGTATGCTCTGACACCAAGAAAACAAGAGAGCTGTGGGAGAAATCTGTGAATTTGGGGGAACAAATACACAAGTTTATGCCTGTTAAAAAAGTAGCTTCGATTTTATGAGTTTGTACCATATTTTAAGGCAAATGTTCTGGAGACACGGAAGAATTAAAGGAGCCCCTCAAGTGGTTTTAGTTCCCTTTATTGCCATTTATCATTAAATCTGACAAGAAATTTATCACCATCCTGTTGTTTGGGGTTGGTTTGTTTTATCTGGAAATCCTTATTTCTAACTGTAATCGCTCCTCTCTGTTGCTCCCTGAAGTGCGAGGTGGGCACATGAAGATACAGCTTGCTTCTCGGAGACCCTGCATGTCTCAGGCCACCTCCATAACTGGTGCTGGGATTCGTGGACACTTTGCCGCGACCAAGAGCATCCACACAGCTCTTCAGAAATAACTCACCACGCTGCCACAGCATTCAGGCTAGCAAGGCAAAAAGCCTGCTGCATCTTCCATTTCGCAAGACATGGAAACTGTGACTTGCCAGTGCCCAGGTTTCCTTTGAAAATGCTTATGTTGGTGCAAAGGGCAATGAAAAGGCCAGTACGTCACATCCACTTGCCAAGGTGCAGATGCCTACCAAGACCAACGAAGAGATCAGAAACCAAAGCATAACCCGAGGTCTGTATTTTCACCCCGACTTGAAAGACTGATGGAAATATATGTTCCTGTGGTTCAGGAAAAGAGAATAACTCAAAACCCTCCTAAAAATCAGTCTGAGATACTCAGCAGTCTTTAAGAACCCAGCATCTCATAAACAGAAGTTCACGTTATTCACTTATATGTTTTGGCGAGGAAAAATTAGCCCCTGGGAAAATTATAAATTGTCCCAGTCATAAGAAAAAAAAAAAAAGAGAGAAAAAGAAAGAAAGAAGAAGAAAGAAAGGGGGTTTCTTTTTGCCTTTTTTCTAGCTACATTTATTCCCACCACTTACTAATGTACCTGTTCTGTCTTTCAGATGTGGAAAAGTATTTATCCTAGAAGAGAAGCATCAATCCAGTGTAACACAGACACTGTAACAGAAAGCATGCATCATTTTTTCAGAACTTCTCCCAGTTCCAGTGGAAAATGACTTTCAAGAGTTTTAATGTGAAACAGTAATAATAATTCATGTGGCATTTGTTTTACATTTATAGCAGTGGGACTGAAGGAAGCATTTGAGTTCAGAAGCAGCTGCAGGGCTCAATGCTGCTTGCAACTCCCAGTTCAGACTTTAAAAAAAAAAAAAAACAAAAAACCACACCACTAAAACTTGATTTCCCTTCAGCAAACTTCCATTCCTTCTCCCTGGCAACAGTTTTATGATTTTTAAGTGACAAGGTCGTTTTGTGATAGTGAGGCAGGAACACTTTAAGACATAAACAGCTCCTTACTCCTGCTCCAATATCTTTGCTTTCTTCCAATGCTGACATTTCTGATATATTTACCAAGAGAGAGAAAAAAAAAAAGAGAAACAATAATAGTTTAGCAGGTGATGTTTATTTTAGGCCTTTCCACAAACGTTAATAGCACAGACATGTTGACAGCATCGGGCTAGATATGTCTGTGGTGATATGTTTGCCAGAAGAAAAATGCAAAGGCAGCACAAAATAAAAGATCAATCTCAAACAAAAGCCTTTCAGCATTAATCATTGCAGGTGCAATACCAGTAAGAAGACAAGAAAAACAGGTGCCAAAACCATGGGGGCAGGCACCCATCATACTAGGGTCAGCAGGAGTAGAGCAACCAAAAATCCGTGCAGAAGTCCACAACAAGCCTAGAGGCTCAAACATCCATTTCATCCCAACGCACCCTCTTTCTCCTCACCCTTATACTCTAGAGACAAGCACTTCTGAGGTGGAGCAAGGCTTTCTGTGACACCAGGGCAGGGAGCTCCTGTAAACAGGGCGTACTGGAAAACACTACAAATGGGGAAGTCACCCGCTCCCTCTGAATTCACAAGCAGATGGTCAGAGTCCAGGGCTAGGCTCTTAAATACCCTGAGGATCAGAAAATTTCAGGCTACACGTCTGTGAACTTGGACCTGTGCGGAGAGCACTGTGCTGCCATTTCCATCCCTTGCTGCTGCTGCTGACAAACCCTGCTCAGAGCTGGCGCTACCCTCCACCTACAGCAACCTATAACAAGGGTTTCTTAATGCCCACATGTGCAGACCAAGCTGCCTCACCTGCCTTCATGAGCACCAGTCACCAAAAGCAAAGATAAAGAGAAATTTCACTTGTAAAGTGGAGTTAATGTGATGCCTTGCAAATAAGAAGAAAAAAAGCAAGCAGAGAAGGAAGGCAGTGGAAGGTGGAGAGGGGAGAACAGAACCGCAAGCCCCAAGAAAAGCCTTTGGTTCACCACATTTGCTTTCAATAACGCAGTACACAAGAGCAAACCTAAATCTTCACCTGTTTAGCTTCCAGAAACAATGAATTCCTCAACAGAATCTTTTTCTGCCTCTGCAAAACCTTAAAAGCAAAGGATCTAATGACAGGGAGATGAAAATCCAGCCTCTCTAATGTTTTCTCCATTATGAATGGGCCTTGTTATTGACCTTTCAGAGCACAGAGAAGCTGGCTTTCCAACCTCTGCTGCGATACAATTATCTGCAGTGTTTAATGCTAGTACAGGTGATTCCCACTACATACTGCATTTTGTTGTTTTGTTGATGAGTTTTAATTATCCATCTGGGTGCTAGAGCTGTCAGATGGGCTGCTGCTTATGTGATCAAACTAATACAAGGAGAGGCAAAGCACACTAATTGCAGCCTCACCAAGTGCCTTTGTGGAGATATGCCAATGAGATACATTTAAACTGCTGTGTTTATTGTAAAATATTATTATGTTTGATGAGAAAAAATAGTCCTCTTTCTATAGCCTCAAACAATTTCATTCCTCTGATTATTGTTCTACGTTGAGAAAAGCAAAACTGAGGAAAAACAAACCACCAAAACCACACCCAGCCAAACAGCAGAAAATTCCTGCAGAGCCAAACTGAATCAGAGTTGTAAAGGTCACCAATGGGATTACTTTCATATATTATGGAGAGCCTGGGAGCAAGACGGAAAACAGGTACTGGAAATAATTTAAATATTAGTTTTACATAAGGGAAAAAAGTAATTATGCTGTTTCAACTCATTGATAAGGCCCTTAAAATTTAACAAGAGCATTAAACAGCAAATTCATAAGATTTTACAGATTTAATGGCAATTTGGGGCACCCCTTTAAATGGTGCATCTGCTCCCCTGCCAGGAACTCCCCAGCTTAGGAATCTGAGGTCTCGGACAGGACTTGCCAGTAGGGTGTGCTGCCTCATCATCACCCTCCAAGGAGGGTCTCCCCCAAGCGATGAAAGGTTTGTCCTCTGTGCTTCATCATGTAATGCCTCACATTTTATAGTTTCCTTGGATTTCTTTCTGTCCCATCTCTTTGTGATTAACAGAGTGAGAAGGGGAGATGAAACCCCCAAAGGCAATGAATGTGTAACCCAACAGGAAAACCTGCCGAGAACCATGTACTAATGCGCCTGGCTACAGCATCCCTGCAGCAAAGGCAACCTGAATGCAAGGCTAGTGAAAGAAACATTCAATGTTAGCGCAAGAACAACAAAGCAATGTACCCAATTCTGTCCAAGCCATTGGGTATGTTTTGACAAAAGCTTTGGGTCACCATGGAAACCAGATCTGCACTGAGCACGTCTGAAGCAGTCACAGTGCTGCATCAGCTGCAAGTAGCTGAGGTTCCAAGCAAGGGCAGGTTTGCGATATAGACTAACGTCTTTCATTGGATGCTGGTCTGTAGGGCTGAAAACCAAACTAGGCAAGCCTTAAGGCTGTAAAGTACATCTTTTAAAGGACTACATCTGCCTTTTTACAGGTATTCTACTTCTTCCAACTCCATAAACTTCTGTAGCACACTAATAAAAATCCACTTTACAAAACACTGACAGGATATCTGGAGAGGAGAGTAAACACCTGAAGTAAACCAACCGATAAAAGGCTCATCAGTTTAGCCAGAGTTAACACTACTTAAAATAACTGCGAACAGAAAACAATTTGGCTTTTAGTTTGGATTATGAGTTCAAATTAAATGCTAGATGAGGTCAAGGCTGAATTTCAGCTGGTGTTCCACATTACTTTGTCTTCACTGCCACTTTAACAAGAGTCATTGCAAGTTAAAGCCCATTTTTTCTTCTTTAGTACAGCTGCCGAGAGCTAGGATAGCCAGGGGAAGTGGCAAAGGATTATATTCTCTAGAACAGCTCTGAAGTGCTTTCAGACCCTCAGTCTACTATTGCCTACCTATCCACCGAGTCGGCAGCACAGGGAGCCCACGCCATGCTGCACACCAAGGTGCTGCAGCCGTGTAGCAGCACAAAGGTGTGAACTTGGCGCTCAGCACTGGCAAAGCAAAAAGCAAATCTGAATGTGAGCACGTAGAAGCCTTTTAAAAATACTAACAAAAGAAATTTTTTTAAAAAAAGATAATTCTGTCCTGTTGTTAAAGCAAAATCCAGTATTACTCCCACTGCATCCCCCTTCAGTAACTGTCAAGTTTTCTTGAAGGACAAGGAATTACACAGCCTGTAATAACCACAGTGCTGCCGTTTACTGTCACCACCCAATGCCCCTGTCCCAACCACTGACTGATTCCTGCAAAAGGAAAAACTGAGATTAGAGAGTATTGTCTGTAAAAGGGCTAAAGTAATCTGTATTCATGGGTTGGTAGGTTTAATGTATTAGCCTTTCGCCGCTGCAAACAGGGTTAAAGAAGGGTTTGGGGCCAAAATAATTTGTACTGCTCTCCATCTCAAATTTGACATAATAATTGAATGACTCAATGAAACAAAAATGAATACATCCAAACAGCACAGGAGGTCGAAGCTGGGCAACTCCCTGATGAACTCAGGAGTGAACCGAAGGCAGCCATGCAGCACTGCTTCTAAAACCCAGAGCAACCGCTCCCTTCATCACTCTCGCCGATGACATGATACCAAGGTGATTTTTAAGTACAGGTCTATAGATTTTAGTTAAGAAACAATCATCCCTCAGCCTCTTGGGGGGGGGGGGGGGGGGAAGCTTCCCAACTGAGTCAGATTTAGGATCAACATGTGACAGGTTATGCCTTTAGCATCATTGCTAAATCAGTTCAGACAAAAAGGTAATACTGCCAAGTAAAACAAACAGCCTGCCAGGGTTGTATGCTGTTAATACAGCATCTGTTTATGGTGCCTGATTTTGTATAGCACCTTGTGCAAAGGAGTCTTGGCCCCTGTCTGTCTGAGGCATTAAATCAGTACAAATATTAATCAGAAGCAAACCAAATTTTCTCAAAAAATAATCCTGAAATGAGCTAAATACGTTTTTGATATTCAAAAGCCTGTTCTGGGGTTTTTGTTGTTGTTGTTTTTTGGTTGTTTTTTTTTTTCCAACGTAGCCAACTCTGCCTCTCTGATCTTCAGCCCAAAGCTTGAATATAGGCAGCCTGCACTTTGATTCTAAGCTCAACAGAAAGCACAGCCTCACAAAACCTTCATGTGCTTCCCAGCCCGGCACTGCCCAACCCAAGCATACACAAAAGCAAATGGTAGGGGGGGTGGGGAGGGCAGGAAGCCTATTCTTAAATATATTACTGGAAACGTCCATTGTGAAATTCCTCAAAATGTCTAAACACAGCCCTGAACTTTCTGTGGCTGCATGCAGCAACATGGAGGGGCTGGAGGGATGCATTTTTGAGAACACCTGTCCAGCAGCTCCCCTGAGGCTTTCTCATGCTGTGCTCAGCACTAAGCTGGGGAAAGTCAGGGATCAGACTCTGCTGCCTGCCCTCCCACCACCCCATTCCCTCCTCACTTCTTCTTCCAGGGGTAGTTTTCAGCATATCTATCTATCTATCTCCGTTTTCAGCTATATACACCCAGCAGCTCTTTTCCTGCTCCACCTATCTGGTCACCATCCTGAAAGGGACACTACTTGCTCATTACATATCTTATCTGCCTGTAAAATACATGATTAAAATACATACAGATTTAGCTAAAAAGACTATGCTGAAAAAAAGTCTGATAGGAAAATGGCTTCTGAACACCTGTGGGACAACAACTGGCAGGAACCGAGCAACTGGGCTTCTGCAAAACTCCAAGTCTTTTTTGTGAGATGCAGAAACTACTTTGTTAGTGGAGGACTGACAATTTCATGCTACAGAGCCTGCCTAATGCTGTACTCACAGAATTAAACTCGCTGTATGCAAGAACGTTTCCTTTGAGGAAGCTAAACTCAAAGACCAAGTTTTCTGGAAAGGCTATGCCTCCCACTGGAGCTGAACTTTTCCAGAGCTTGGTTCTTGGAGGAACTACAAAAAGGCGTAGCTGCTGAGCATGGCCAGGGACTCCTGTGTTCTCATGGACAGCAGTGAAGCTGCTGGCTATGAAGCATTTTTCAGGCAGCAGGCTGTGTCATGGAGTGCGTAACCGCTTTAGTAATCCAACCCAAACAGCTCTGCAGAAAAAAAACCCTGCCTGCCTGGGATTCCACAGGAGCCTTAGGTGGAGCAGAAACTGGGAAATCCACATTCCAGAGCATGGAGCATTTCTCCAGCAAGTCAACTTTAAAATATGTGACTGATGCTGCTCAGACATACTAGCTGAAGCCCAGGGAGATGGATGAAAGGGTAAAGATGCAGAATAAATTCATCAGATGTCTCCATAAATCATTTCTATAGTTCACATTTGTTCTCTGCCTTTCATTACTTACATTTCTAAAGCCACCGGGTGCCTTGGTGCAGTAGATCTAATAAAAAGGAAGATAAAGTTTAACATCCCTTTTTGAAACATATTAAAATGATGTAGCTTTCTTCTGAATGTTAATGGCAAGCATTACAAGAAACATACTGTCTCAAAACAATTCACTGGGGCTGGGAACGAAAGCAGAGTCCCACTGCAGCCCGGAAATTCACGGTCCTCACCTCCACTCCCCCACCCCCATCTCCACTCCCCCACCTGGTAGAAAAGATCTTATTTCTGACCCTAATGTTTTGGCAGTCTTAAGTTTGTCACCAAATCCTGACCTTGCTTTGTGCAGACCCTCTGACTCAGGGTCAAAATTCCATACTTGAGGAGAGGAGAAAATATTTTTGGAGACTGGCATTTTGGGAAAGAATCTAAGCTGTGTGACAGCTGTTTGGAGATGTGGCATGCCAGAGGGGTCCCAGCGGAGCATACAGTTTTACACACACGCACACGTACAGAAAATCATTAAAGTTTCTGTCTCTAAAGTTTCACATTTAATGAAAGAAAGCAAGAGAGATATCTGGAGAACTCTTGGGTTATATTAACAACTAGTGATACTCCCTTTGCCAAGAGCACAGGCCTGGGAAGCTCACCGACAGGGATGGGAAGGACCCACAAAAACAACAGCAGGTCCAAGCGGTGTGGCGAGAGGGAGCGGGAAGAGCCGAGGGGGAGCGGGAAGAGCCGTCCTGCCCTCTCCCTGCCATGACCCTGGGCCGGTCAGGAATTGAGCAGAGAACCTGCTCTTGCGGCTGGAGTTGTTCTACGACAGAGGCAAGGACCTTTATAACAGAGTTTAATCTGCTGCAGGTTAAACAAAACAAATGACTGCACAAGTGAGCAATTACAGAGCATTCCACAGCCAGCACTCGGAAAGCCTTGCCATTGATTAATTAGGTTCTGAGGGCCAAGGCTAACCTCACAGTCCCCTGAGAAAGAGAGACCACTTAGCCCCTTTAAAAAACAAACAAACAACAACAAAATTAAGATTTTTTTCAGTATTCTTATTTAATACTTGAGCATTAGTTAAACAGCTGCTAAAGTATTTGAACAGTTACTTGGGACTGACCTACATTCAGCTGTATCGCTTTATTACACAGGAGAAACTTAGTTAAGCTTCTGTTCCTTAACAAAAGCAAATAAAATCCTCCACTTTATGACAAGGAGCTGCACAGCTACAGCCATGTAAAGCTTTCAAATTTGTCAGCAGTTTCCCAAGAGTGTGGCTCCCACTATCACATTCCTCCTCTTTGCATTTGAGAGATAACAAGATACAGGGTATTTTTATGCATTAATGCTCCTCAAGGCAGGCTAGCTCACTCTGCTAGCCACCGCCAAGGTGGAGAAGACTGTAGCCTGTGATACCCACCCTGTTATCTTATGAGACCTACTGTACCTGTGCAATATGGTCTGCTCCCAGTCACATCATGGGCTAGGTCATGAGTACTTCAGCCCTGCCAGGAGGAAGGCATCAACTATTCACTTCATGGCAAGAAGTAAAAGAGTAACCTGTGCCTTGAAAAAAAACACAAACGAAACAACCAAACCACATCCTGCTGGCCATATAGTTGCACTTACCCATGGGCCTGATCCGCACCCCACTGAATTCAGGGGGTGAATGGTCATTTACAGGCACCACTAACCATTAACAGGGTTAATGAGCTAGGTAGTGGCAGCGTACAATGAAGGATGCTCCCGTTTTAAGAAAATACACAAGAGTTTCACCAGCTCATGTCACCAAAGCGACCCCCCAAGTCACCTACCCAAAGCCTCCCATGAGCATTAACATTTTAAAATGCTGTTAATGAAAAGAACCACCCCATACATGTGACCCACACTCAGCTACACTCACCACTGTAACTGTGCCGAACCTCTCTACAGGATTATTCAGCCACATGTTACGTGCTCATCACCCTCCTCCCTAAAACACTCATCTTGGCCTCCTTGTCTCCTGCCCTCACACAAGCAGCTCCCCTGCTCTGACTTATCAGAGATCCATTTTGGGGGAGAAATCTGTCCCCAGCCTTGTACAGCTAATGAAAGCAAGCGCTTAAAATATAAACAGCTAGACAAAAACACTCACCAGCTGCCCAGATCCTCTAGATTTTCGTTGAAGTGACTACAGATACTCAGACAAACCCTTGGAACTTTGGTGAGGTAACAGGATGTTTTTTTCTACATGAGGGAGAAAACCCAAAAACTGTTCGTTGCTGAGCACAGACCGTGGGTGGGCAGCCCTTCCAGCACCGGCATCATGGTCAGAAAATTACTTCTGAATACCCGACAGCTCCTCCCATGTTTCCCAATCAAGGGATAATTTTCCAACTGGCTTTCAGTCCTGCTGAACCCTGTGCTGAATGCTTGAGACCATGAAGCTGCTACTGGACTTTTTGCCAAATCCAATTCTATATGTGCCTTGCTGACATCTATATTTATAAAGCTCCCGATTCTCTCAAGAGGATGAAGAGACAGGTGCAGAGGTGGGAGTCATGCACCAAAGAGCAATTCCCCCAGCCTCATGACACAGGAGTCCTTCTACCAGCTCAACAACTCACAGAAATTAACTGGTACAAATGCTACAACACCTCCCAGGCTTAAAAAAAAAACAAAAACAAAAAAAAAAACCCCACAAAATAAAAAAAAAAACCAACAACAAACCAAAAAACACCAAAAAACACACAAAAAACCAACCAACCAAAAAAAAACCAACCACAAAACACAACAAAAAAAGAAAAAACAACAACAACAACAAAAATACCCAACAACAACACCACCACCACACAAGAAGCTCTTAAGTCCTGCACCCCATCAGGGCCATTAGTGCTGAGCACAGTGGCCTGATGATGCCTTGTCCCTTGGGCCTACTTTATTCCTGCTCTCTGAAGGACCACAGACATTGTTCAGGATCTGAAAAAGTTGGATTTAATTCCATGGATGGCTGTAAACCTTTAGTTCCCATCCTGTAGCAGAACAGCCTTACAATGAAGTCCAACCTCGTCTCTGCAACGGGCTCCACTTTTTCTGAATAATTAAGGAAGCATTTGGGTAGGGGCTGAAAATGGCATCCTCACTTTCTAGTATATGTTGGACTGTTAGAATGAAGTATCAGGCAGGCTCTGCTGCTATCTGTCTCTATGAATATTTGACTAATTAACATGTAAGCAAGAGCAGCAATGGAAAAAATGATGCATTCAGTTCTATGCAATGCCGTTACAATTGTGATGACTTAAAATCCTGCAATACTTTGGTAGGCCATTTTACAGCCTGGCTGTAACAAGGAGCTGTGGTGAATGGTATCTCAGGTGCTGGAGAGTAAGCAGTTAGGGGTGAAGACACCTCAAGTCAGCTTTGGGGTTAAAGAAACTCTCCGTATACTCACTACTGCCAACCCTGAAGGCAGTAAAAATAATGGGTGACTATCAGTATTTTATTTGCTTTGTTAGTGTAAATAAGACTAGCTTAAGTCACAGGTTGCATATAAATTCGTCCTCCTTTTTTTCAGTGCATCTATGGAAAGTAAATTCTTTTCCAAGTGTTGAGAAAACGATGCTTTCCCTTATGTCAGTCAGTGCCTTTAACAGCATTCATCTCACTCCAGGCTTTTTGAAGCTTTGTGTATAGAAAACCAGTGCCCCTCAGTATACTGAAGTAGCCAGTACAGGCATCTGGACAGCGCTGAGGAACAGTTTAGTGCAAACAAATTGACAGGCGAACTGTAAAATACTGACCAACGAGGAAATTCTCTCTGTGTCCCAACCAGCCTCATCCTACCGGTCACTCCCCGCAACCGTGCAGCCTGGGCAAGAGAAGCTTCAGTTTTCCAGCTAACAGCAATCTACCTGCTAGTGCCAGGGGATCGGGTTTGATTCTGTGGCCTCTGCCTTTACAAATACTCTTAACAACTCTCTCAAAAAGCCAGCAAGCCTCATCTCACTTACTCTGACGTGACTGAGTAAACAAATAATGCTATTTATGCACTGCAAACCGTTTGTCAACCCATTTGTCATTTCCAATCTTTCATTGCTCATGCAGTAAAAATATGTGGGATTTTATTCAAACCTCCCTTGCAGGTGTGATGAATGCTTTATTTATACAACAGCACTTCATCTCACAGAACTGTTACTATGCATATGCAGCCCTTTAAGTCCCTGTGTGGCGTAAGCAGAAGGTGTAAAGAGAGATGAAAACAAGAGGCAGTGCTGTAATTATAGCCAAGGGGGTAATCATGGATGGCTCAGCTAAAACTGGAGAATGTGTGCCAGAGGAAAGTTAACCACTTCAGAAGAGTTCAGTCCCCATCAGCAGGCAAGGTGAAAAACATGGACCCATTCTCAAAGACCTCTTAAAGGTCAGCGTTACACTGTCAATCCCCGCTCAGCTTATCAGCGTACTCATGGCATCAGCATCCACTGTATATAGCGAGCACATTATTTCCAGGCAAATCATCTCCCATTGACACCCCCCAATTTGAATTTCAGTCCAGGACTGAAAAACCTGGAAGCAGACGCTGCTACAAATAACTACAATTTTGCAAGACATGAATAAATTCCTTTGGGCAGTCTTCTAGTGGCCAGATCAGACAGGGAGCAGCAAAAGGGCTTCTACTGTAATTTCTACTGCAAGGCAGAGTGACCTTGGAGGCAGCACCTGTGCTCTTCTGCAAAATGGGAAGAATGATAGTGAACTCCCTGCAAAGTCTTTTGAGATTCACAGATAGAAAAAAAAAATATTACTTTGATTACTATTCATTGATGTGTGAAGTCTGCTACACAAACCTGCTGAGACCTACGGCATCTCCTCTAGAAGTAAAGCACCACTGGGATGAAGGGCAGCAGAACCTGTCCCTTGTTTCTACTTTGCATCACTGACACCACAGTAAGACTTGAGTTTCATTCACTCATGCCATGGAGCACACCAAATGCTTCCCTGGCTTACAGAAGCCTCACAACCATTTGACTCAAGCCAGTTTGCGGTAAAAAGAGTAAAGGATCGGTCCCAAGTGGATCCCTGTCTCTTGGAAGGCACATCCCTTGCAGTTTTTACCATGAGGGCAAAACATCGTCAGCTCCAGCACGATCTTCCTGGAAGCTCCTGGTTGCCTCTGATAAATCTGCAAGAGCTACCATCAATTTTCATATTTCTGAGGGTGTGGGGTAAAGAAAAGGTGAGAGGAGCAGCTGTGGACCAATTTCAGGTACCTTGATATCAAACCTCTCTTTCCTCCACCTTTTATTAAAAATTTCAAGGGGAGGGTGGGATTCACAAAGAACTATGTAAACAGACACCAGACTTATGTTTATTGCCTAAGCAAAAGAAGATTAGAATTGACAACTGGAGAGGTTTTTGGAGACACAGATGCTACAATCATTTTAATATAATTTGGATTTCCAAATCAGTAATTACTCTATCACATATCTATGATTTTGTAGATGCTACTAGAAATGCTGATGTCTTTTTCTATGCATAGTAATGAGCAACAACAAGGGCTGTTAATATAAAGCCTGTAATGTTTGTATTCATATGTAAATAGGTTATGTAAACGTTTTAGACATTTTTCAGTAAAACACTGAGTTCTAACCTAAGTGGCTCCATTCCTAAAGTAGAAAAATTGCACTCTACATAGAAATTGTTTACTAGTCTGTCAGCAAAGCCGCCAAAGCAGTGAGCTGAATTTATAGGGGCATTTACATCTCTCCATTAGATGCGATATTAGAGTAACTGGAAACTTATAAATGTGCAGACAGATACTGGTTGATATTTAGAAAGTTGCTTGCACGTACATGGTGGCATACACATTCAGCACACATGCACCTTCTGCATATACATATGCACAAGCACAGGAACCTTCTTGGGAGACTGAGGAAAGCAGTAGTGTTTGATTTAATTAAACTCATTTAGTTAAGCTGATACAAACCCCTGGTTAAGAGTGACAGAATCAGTTTCTGTCCTGTTCTGCCTGCTAATTGACTTATGATAAAACTAAATAAGGCATGTTAAAACACCAACACATGTCTCCAAGCAGGAGTAAATTACACAAACACGAAACCACAGCTTTAGCTGACTCCAAACAATGCTAGGGTTGGGAAAGGGGTGGGGGGTGGAGGGTGGGGAAGGGGGGGTAGTGGGCTAAATTACACTAAGGCCGCCCTTTGTACCTAAGAATGTTACCATTTTCCTTCCGACCCCTTCCACTCACGCATGCATAACTGTGGCCTCCACGTGTCCCACCTGGTGCATGGACAGTGGTCCCTGCGTCTTACGCAAGCCATTTCTAACTCAGCTGGAGCACAGACACACCACCATGGTACTGTTCCTTACAGGACCCGATGTGCCTATGGACGCAAAACCCTGGGACTCTCTACTCTTTGAACACCATACGACTAACGTGCATTACCTTCAGTGAGATCCACTCTCAACTCTATGATGCAGAGAATCACATCGTGAGACTTTTTCCTTGGTGTCTTTAACAAATCATATGCAGCCTCTCATCTCCTTCTCTTCTCCTCGAAGGTATGTATTTGAAAAGATGGTTTTGTGCCATTAAAGGCTTTAGAAAGACAGCTCAGAGACCCCTGTGTCTCCACTACAGCACGAGTAAGTCCCAGTTGTATAGGAGACAACAGACGTATTCTCTTCATAATAGATGTTCTTCTCTCGTAAGCAAAAATTAAATGGAAATGACAACAAGGGAGCAAACATACTGCTGTTGCTCCAGCAACTCTCAGCACCTTCTACCATCCTAGGGGCAGTATTTTCAAGATCTGTTCAGTCCTTCACTTTTTATGAGGCTGCCAAAAGCTGCCAGAGGTAGCTACTGGCATTTTGACCTTTCTCTCTTGTGCCTTCTCTGCTCATCCTTCCTCACCACTTTCCCTCTGCTCTACTTCAGAGCACTCTCACACTGTTCCTGGAATAGTATTAACACCAAAAGAGTCAAGGTACATTTACATCTCATGCAATCGTAGCTTGACTCATCCTGTCCCCTTAACTGCTGCCTTCAACCAATGCAAAGGAACAGCAGTCATGCCACAAAACAAAAGGGAGACAGCCTGACATCCATACCAAGTAGCTGAATTATTGCCATTTCCCTGGTGAGCTGCAGTGATGTGGGATGACCTCTGGCAAACAAGGCAGTTTTCACCAGATACAGGAAGAAAGAAAAGGAAAAAAAAAAAAGAAAAAAAGAGGCAGATAGCTCTACTGGAAAAGCCAGGCCACAAGTGTAGACTCTGTTATGCCCATGCCAACAACAGTTACTTACACAAGTAAAATTGAGAGGACTACCGACTAGGTGAGTAAATCCATGTCCACTTTGTTTCCAAGGGAAGAAATTCACCCTGGCAAGATTCTGTTTGTACACTGGAATAGCAGTATTGATTTCAGCAGTTATTCCAGTCCCCCAGTACTAGAACACTGCAGTGCGGCAAATGGAGAGACGGGACGCAGCTTGATGCAAGCAAATGTCAAGTTATTGTACAGAAGCACGAGTTTTTATACACTTTCAGAAGCTGCGCGTTTTAAACAGATTGGTCCTTGAAGCTAAGCCTTGCATACTAGGCAATCCCTGATTGGTGGTTAACTGCCAGCAATTAACCGCAAGGTGTTACCTTTCCTTGGCGCCATCCGTCCCCCACTCCCCCGTGCTCTGTAAACATGCCTCATCATGTTAATTGCTGTCTAGACAAGCTCGAGCACATTCCCCTCAGCTAACCGATTGCCACGCGTGGTCCTAGTTTCCAGCCCGCTCCTGCACTGCAGTGAATCAAACCCGCTGTGGTTTTGCCCCCGCTACCTTTGTGCTAAGAACTACTGGGATGCCCAGTGCTTTAAAACCGGCTCATAGACTGCTTTCAGGTTTTATTCCCTTTTAAAGGGGACACTCCTGGATATGATAAATGGTCAGCACTTTCTTGTGATGATGTAAGTGTCAAAAGCTGGTTGCATCTAAAAAAACCCATGGAACTGAAAGACATTTTGCCTATTCACCTGGAACTTGTTACATCAAGTGAAATAGCAGACAAGCAATCACAGCAAAATGAAAGCTCTTTGCTCCTGTTTGGTGAACCTTCACCTATAAATTCTGTGAAGAAAAAGTAAATAATGGCCCACATGGCACATGCTCAGCAGCACTGGTGGTCTGACATCACTATGTTACTTTATTATAGCTGTATACTTATCAAATCTAACCAGATTTCTCATTACCTAATGATTTCCAACAAGGATGATTATTTTTACTACATCACCCCAACGAGAGACCTTCACTGGGTGTCCAAAGCCCCCCTTGGTTTTGAAACACAAGCCCTGACCTGATGAGTTTGCAGTCTAACCTGCAGACTGTAATAACTTTGATGCTCAAAATGATGCTCTGAAATCGGGGAAGCACCCAGGCCCCTCGTGTCACCCAAGAGAAGGGGACCTTGTCTGAAGGGGCCAGCCTCTGTCTAAGGTCTGCATAGGGAGCAAAGTCAGCGCTGTCTCCGTTGGAAGTATTGCAAGTGATGTTGAATCCAGTTTAGCATTTGTGTTTAATAACAATAATGCTTGCTTCATAAAAACCTGATTTTTGTGTAACCATATCCAAACTAAACCAACTGAACAACACTGTGAAGTAAAAGAGGTTGATAAGTGAGGGCTTTTGCTGGCAGAGCTTTCCTCATGCTCTTTGTAAAACCAGCTACCCTTGCAAAACAAGTTATTTGCTAATAGTTATGTGCTCAAATTATGAGTCCCTGTAGCATGGCACAACTTCCCAGACTGTTAACAAACGCACTGGCAAAATGGTCCAGTGCAGACCAGCCTGCAGATTGGTGTCCAGTGTTGTTTCCAAAGGCTTCCCCCTCACATCAGGAAAATCCCATTCAGCTTTTGATTCCTCTGGTGCTGATATGCCCTTAAACATCTGCCCTTAAGAATATCCATCCACTTTACCTCACAGCATAATTACAAGGGCACAAAGCTGGAGTCTCCCTCCCTATCCACTCCAAATCCTCTCTCACACTGGCCTGCCTATTCCTGTGTTGCCACCCCATTTCAGGCAAATCCCAATTATAGCAACAGAAAAGGAATCAGACGTCTTTGTTCAGATGCAGATTGAACATCATCAGCAAGACAGATATCGAGTGCTTGTATTTGTAGAGGTCTCTGCTGCCTTTGGGTTTTTTTTCCCCTTTTCTTCTTCTGTTATTGATGTTAAAGAGGGAGCTAAAAAGTCTGTAACCATTTCACCAATTAAAAAATCACAATGGTCTTCTGCAAAAGCTACTAAGAAACTCCATTCTCTCCCTCTTTCAGTTATAGCTGCTACACGTTCTTACATAAGAGATACTGCTCCCAAATATGTTTAGGTCCCTATTGATCTAGCCTAAGTCCACTTGGCTATGGGTGGGAGAGAAAGCAGGAATGAAAACTGAAGCAGGAAAAGGTTCATAATTTTGTACCACAATTCAGAGGGCTGTGAGGAACTGCCAGCTTGTCTTGCCTTGAACTTGTCATCAAGTCTTGCCAACTCATCTGTTTAATCAAAGAATTTTAATCAAAGTACAGTTCAAGAAACCACAGGCTAACGTGGACAAATGATAAGAATAATTAAACCACTCAGCTAATCTGTAGCTTGTCTGTCATTGGCTCCTAAGTATGCTGGAGGCTTGAGATACAACTATCTTGCATATTTAGCAAGCTAGATCCTTAGCAGGTCTCAGTCAATAAAGATCCCATGGAGCTACGAGTAATCCCTGCTGAACGCAGAGCTAGTACCACCAAATGTTGCACCACTCCAGTCTCTGTGTTTCTTTAGACTCTCACATGCATTCCCAGGAAGAGCCACCATGTTGTTTCTTATCAACACAACTGAATCCACATAGTTGTCACAGCCAAATATTTTTGAGGGATGGTTTTCCTTAGGAATATGATGGAACCATTGAATCAAAATGTTATGAACATGTTTATTCACATTGTCATTTAGGAAAAAGCTTTCCAGTTTAAAATGCATTTTATGTGTTCTCGTTAAAATTGGTTATGTAGCCTTGAAAATCAGAATACTCCGATTCAACAGAAATATTTCTTTCAATGCAAAAATCAGTTTTCTGGACTATTTACAAATGTTTGATCTTATGTTAATACAGAATTGTTTTACAATGAAGTTACATTGCCACTTCAATGACAGAATTTCCTGCAGCACAGAATAATTGGTCTCCAGTTAACTCCAAAAGTTGCTTATTTTTATTCCTGTCTTTTAACTGAATATATATTTGCTCTCCAGCAGCTGACCATGCTTTCAGCAAATGCCAGGTAATGCAGCTTACGAGCTACCTAGAATTGACTTGGGATTACTATATGGTCCCTCAAAAGACATATATATATATATATTTGAGAGTTACTGCAGAGCCACTGTTCTGCAGTGCCTCACTGTCCAGACAAAGCCCTTCCCTTGGTCCCTAATCCTGGACACTTACAGTATTTCAAAGGATTGGCTGAGCAGATTTCTGGGCATTAAAATGCAAAAAACAAGTGTGCACACATGAGATGTTGATTGCACTGCAGCCTAGGAGAAACTACTCGGCAAGAGACAACCTGAGCCTTTTACAGGAAGCAGGCTTCTAAGGAGGGAATAAGATTTCATGTTGGTCCAGCTGCATTGTAAAGCCTTTTAAGTTAAGCAGTTTGTATACCACTGTGTGTTTAGCTCTCATAATACGACTCCTGTTTTTAAATAAGAAGTTTTCTTATCAACACATTTCTTATTTTCTCCTCCTCAAGATGACCCTTCACTCCACAGCTGCAAGAGTGCCGGGGTATCCAGCAGCCACTGGGACAACCATTGCCATTCAGATCTTGCTTGTGTTGGTATTGTGACACAGCACTTCTGAGGTTTAACCTGCTCCTACCACTGCCTGTTGGCATTGCTGACCTTCACTCAGCTGCTTTTTGAGGGAGGCCCCGTGATCACGACACAGCACTTGAATTCTGCTGGGCTGAGGTGAACTCAGTATTTATCTGAGAGCAGTGAAAGAAAATGAGAGCAACAGGAACTTCTTCCTGTGCTGCAGAGGAGCTGAACCCATACATGCTCACCAGGCTGAGGGAGCACAGCAAAGTCTAAGCTTCAGGACATCACCTATGGTCTAGAAGAGGACATTTGTAAAGGAACCTGCAGGAAAAAATATACAAGGAAGGGTAAAGTAGAGTTGTTGAGCAGGGAACCCTAGATGATGCTCTTGAAAAGAAAAAAAAAAAAAAAAAAGAAACAAAACAAAAAAGCATAGTATTGTTCCCCAGAGGATATTTCCCAACATTTTTGAAGTAGGTCTGGAAAATGAACTAATGGCCACAGGAAAGGTAAGAAGATGGCCAAGGCCATTTTTCCTACACTGTTAAAAGCAAAAATTGTACTAGCAGAAAATTAAGGTCAACATGTCCCAGAACTCAGGAGATCCAGAGGGGAAAAACAAACAAACAATGGGGTCCCCCCTTTGGGATGTGGGTGGGCTGCAGCAGTCACAAGAGGACAAGGAAATCTTTACTATTTTGTCCAAAGCTGTACTCATAATAAAGAGAATGGACATTCTAGCTAATACCTGCAAACATGCAGATTATGAATCAGTGGGAAAACCAAAGCATAACCATAGGCAGACTGCCACCTTTTTAAAAGCAAACAAAACTCTTTGGTTACAATGGTGGTAGTTCTTGTATTTTTGTCTCAAGTTTATCCTTCGGTCATCCCTGTGAATTGGAAATGTGCTACCAGGACCAATTTATTATCTAATACATTGCAACAGCTACTGCTGCTTATTATGAAATGCTACAGCAATGTTACTCAAACATTCAAGAAGAGCAATTTCATATCCCACCTTAGACTGCTTGTTCGGCTGCACACTGATACTGATGCTACCCAACATCAAGTTAAAAATCACACATTAGAAACACTAGCTTCCACCTGTTTTGCCCCTATGTTTTATCACCAAGGATCAGATAAATCAAAACAATTTTTTTTTCCTTTCATCTGCTTTTAAACATATTCTACTGTACATTGGTTTTACTTGGGTCGAGAGATGGCTGTATAATACACAAGACATTTGCTTCTGCAGACTCGGAAAGGCATTTAATCAGTGCATGAATGAGGCTTAAAGAAACAGAAAGCTTCCTAATGCAAATGCAGCTGTGATTGATAAGAAGGACAATGGACAGAAATCCTTGACTTGATTAACTTAGTGACCTAGAAAGAGGGATGTGTCTCAGTCCAACAGGGCAGAACAGAGAAACACTCATGAACTGTTCCTTTCTGCAGCGCTCACTTCCGCACCCAAAGGAGCCATTCACCAGAAACCTGGACACACTAGGGAAGCCTTTCTTTCAGTTTCTGACTGTACAGAGTCGAACGGAGGGACAGACTTCACATAAATAAGTGTCTCTCTCCCCTCTCCCTCTCTTGCTCCCTGTGTTGGCTTTGCAGAGGATTCAGCTGGTCCTAAACCACATACAGTAAGAAAGATTATTTCAAAAGGCCTTAATTCACTTTGATGTATTGTTTTGGTTTAATGCGGTGTCTTTTCTAAGGACACACAAGAACTCTGAAGTATTTCATATCTGCGCATCTACTGTGCACATCTCACGGTAATTGTATGGGAAAGAGCAAAAGTCTGCAAAACTCAACTTAGTAATACATTTAAAAACATTTCAGATATACCTTACACCTTCAGAGCCCCGTGGACAGCAGCTAATTAAATCTCTCAACACTGTTCTTACACAGATGGGTAGTTATCTCTGTTTTGCAGATGGAAGGAGTGAAATAACACGACATGCTGCAGAATTTACAAAGGCTACAGGCGCTTCCTTCTCCAACTCACAGCTCTAAGTGCACACCGCAAAGCCTCACAGAGCAGACCGACTGCGAGGGCAGAAGGGGTCACAGCTGACCCTGGGGGACAGGGAGGACATGAACCCTGAGCCAGTCTCCTGACCCCAAGGACTCATGCCACAGAGCAATGCTGCCAAACAGCACTGACATGTTTTGCACAGAAAGAAATGGAGCACAGAGGCCTCATCAAGAATCAATTAGATACTGCAAGAGAACACAAAGTAAAGGTGGGACAGCCACACACACATGACGTATCAAATGGAGAGGAGAAAGGCGGCTGGCTCACGTCCCCACCCCAGGTATCACAGGGTTAACCGGCACACAGGAGGATAGGAATCCAGAAGTGTAACAGAGCTGGAAAAGAAGCCAGATGTTTCTTATCTTGCCACTATGGTCCCAATTCATCCAAATGACAGAGGTTCGGAAAATTAATTAACATTCTGAAAGGAAAACCTGACTGTAAGAGCAGATTTCTAATTAGCTACAGACAGCGCTGGCAGGCTGCTTAAAAGTCAAGGCTGATTCTACCCGCCACACATCGGGTGTGGGCCCTGGCCGAGTAAAAAGCAAACAAACCTGGAGACTGCTTACTACCGTGATTCACGGGTGGCAGGGCAAAAAGAGCACATTAATATTGGATTATGAGATAGTGGGATTGCAGCATATCCCTAAGGATCCTAACAGCACTTCCTAAGAAATAAGACCCATGTGTCTCTGAATGCCTATACGAGCCTAACCCTTTTTCCTTCTCTCATCTCAAAACAGCAACGTACAAAAGATAGCATAAAAAAATTGTGAGAGCTTATCTGAGCCTCAGCCCTGTTTTGATCATACTGCTAAGCATATAACTCACGCTTGGCTAAGGACTGCAGAAGCAGTGGGATAAAAGTAATGGGAAGGCAGTGGGAATGCCAGGACTCTTCAATGAATGGAGCTCTTTCATTCCACCTGACCAGCATTATGGGAGTTAAGTATTTTTGATGATAAAACCAGCAACAGAGATCTTCAGGAGTGTCATCACTGTGCCGAATCTCAGGAAGCTGCCTGAGATTTCCAAAGTCACTTTAACCTTCCTGCTCCCACCAGCACTACCATGCTCTCCCCTCCAAACACTTCTTGTCATAATGGAAGTCTGCTGTTTTGGAGGGGTCCAAATTTTCCCCTGAAGCTTAAAGTCATCTTTTGCAACCATATCTAAATCAGAATAACGCTCGTAAGAAATGAGAGCATAGGAGAGATTTAATGTAGAACTAGAGCAGGAAAGAAGAGCCAACCAATAAGAGGGAAAGGTGCCGATAAACTAAGAGACTGAAAACCACCTAAGCACAGCTAAATGCAGTTAGCAGGGAAGGAACATCTCGTCTGCTGGGCAGGAAGATGCACCAAGGGTAGAACGAGGTGTGCGAGGGGGCGCGCCAGCTCTGCAGAACAGAAAGCACACAAAAAGAAGCTGCAAGTCCTTCCGGGAGGCATAAAGGCATGATCCACAAGTGGAATCCCTGGGAGGAGGGGGGAAGCGGGAAGTGCCAACTTCTCCTGACAGCCTCTGAGGCTGGCACAAGGTGATTGATGGGGGACATGTGAGATGTATAAAGGAAAGGAACTGCAAGGAGAAGGAAGAACCAGCTAATTTTCCCACAAGCAACTAATACAGCCAAAATCGTGCTAGGGTCAGGAGGCAGGCAAAAATCAGGAGCTTTGACTTGACAGGAAGGTGCTCAGCAAAGAGACAAAGACAACCCAGTTTCTTTGTAAAAAGACTGTGGAAATGGAGGCTGTTAGGAGGAACACACTAATTGTTTAAAAAAACAAAACAAAACAAAAACCCAACAAAAAAAACCCAACAAAACAAAACCAAAAAACCAACAAACCCACAAGCAAAAAAACCCTCACAAGATGTAAGAAGAAAGGAGGTAACGAAAGAAACCTGTTCTAGAAAGGGAGTGGGGAGTGAAGTGCCTGACATGAAGCTGAAAGAATGAGCTGGTCAGTGGCAAAAGAAAGAGGAAGACAGATTTATGATTTTGGAACAAATCACTGAATTACAGACAGAACAAATAAAGCTTTCACCTAATAACCTACTTCTTAATGAAACTCCAAGATAGTTTGCTGTGTGCCTACCGCTAAGAAGCTAGTTCAAAATAAAAGGAAAACAAACACAAACCTTCAGGCGCTTACAAAAATCCAGTATATGATCTTATCCTGCTGGTAAGATTCGTGTGACTACAGCCAGCCACATGCAAGCCATTCGCATTTAGCCGGCAGGAGAGGCAGATCAGACCCTGGAAGGAGCAGGGCTCTTATTCCAGGGAAGCAGCTGACAAGGACACGTGGAGGCAAACACTCAAACACATTGCCAGAAATGCAATCTACAAGAAGTGGCTCCTTCGTAGTCTGGATTAGGGACAAGGGCCAGCCCTGATAGGAAAAAAGGTCTACAACTATAGCCTGAAACTGAAGTGGGGCGGGGGGGGGGAGGGGGGAGCATTAGTGCCCCAAAATAAAGCTTGAATGATGTTTAATTCAAAACAAATGTCTGAAAAATTGCAGGAACCTCTCTAATCCCATCACTGACACCTTATTTTTCAGCCACCTTATCTAATCTCTCTTTTTCAGAAGGAAGAGAGAAAAGATTTTAGTAATTAAATTAATAAAATCCCTTGTTGACTCCAGTCCATCCTGAGTGATAAGAAATCCTTTCCAGATGGATTGTAATTTCCATTTAATCTTTTATTCCTCTGCTGGTCAGCAACCCACAGGGCATGAGAACTCATTTTCTGGCCATCACTGGCGTGGTGCTAGATGGTCAGATGTAACCATTACAGCCCTTTAAAAGACTTTAATCCATTTTGAGATCACATTCAAAATCAGAGTCCTTTAGTACCCCCATAGAGGTGAAACACTGAATCACACCCCAGCCCTTCAGTCATATCTGTGAAAACCTCTCTTCTCAAAAGTTACCCAAAGATGAGCAGGATCTGCTAACATAACTCCGATTCAAATGCTGGAGGCTTAGATTTGAGAATGTGCTGCATGTTTAGGTTCATCCTCTAGCCCTTTACCATTACAAATCATGCTTGTGATGTTGCTCAATATTGTCATGAGTGTGTGTCTGCATTGCTAAATCGCTGACTGCAGCTGCTTTCACATATACTTTAGGAAGCTGTATTAATAGCATGACTGAAGCTTGCACGAAGGGAGTGAAAAGTGCCATCCTTCTTAGAACAATAATAATAAAAGACTGTTAACAAGGAAGAGCTGAAAATCCTATTTTAGTGCTACAGCTCTGTGTCTGCAGATCATTAATTAACGTCTTTGTGCATCACAAGATTCTGCCCTTTGATTGAGCCATTAACCAGGTTTGGAAAAGGATGCTAGCAGCGCTCTCACCTTTTTTCTCTCTCTCCGTTTCCTTGCCCCTCACAGGGCAGCCACAATGAAGATGCCCAAAGAGGGAGTGAAGGCTCCTCCTAAGCCCATCACAGATAAGGAAAGGTGGAAAAAGCAATGTAGACAGCACATTTTCTCAGCCATTTTAAAACAAAATATCCTTTTATCGTCACTTGATAATGCATCACTTGATGCACTTCCCTGCATCAACTTGAAAGAACAGGCTTCCTTTCCTGTTCAATGATAGTGAAGGGATTAAAACAGAATACCCTTGCTATAAACGACTGTCACACACAATGCAAATTCCTTAGCCTGAGGTAAACCCTAAGAAAACATTTATTAATATTAAGGGATGGGCGGGGGCAGGAGGGGGAGATGCTGAAAATCCCTGCCAAAAAAGATTCTCAAAGCCCCTCACTTGTTGAAAACAAAGTAATAACAACCTATACATTTACAGGAGGGAATACATTCTCAAACTTCAGCCCAAATTTCCAAAAGCTACGAAGGGATTCAGGAGTCCTGACAAGCTGCCAATCCCGGGCTCTCAGCTACCCTCAGAAGGGGACAGTTTAACAAAACAACAGCAAGGTGGTCTCAAAGGCTGACACAAATAGCAAGAAGAGAGGCATGAAGACTGTCTTAACCTTTCAATTTGCCCAAGCTGGCAATTGAACAGTGTAGTTTTTGCAGCTGGGTCTCTGTGGTGCAGAGAGCTCCAAAATGCAAAGGAACAGCCGGAACCATGAGCCCACATTATGTTGCGCTTCATTAGACCTAGGGTCTAGGTTTCCATCCAAAAAGAGAAAAACTGCTGTTCAGGTATGTCCAGAAAAAGAAACCATCTCTTTCCCCTTAGCATAACCATTTCAAAACAACTCCAGTTCCATTAGTTTACCTATGTTTAACCGTTGTGTTCACATAAAACCAAGTAACAGCAGCACTGAAAGCCACAATGAACTATTATGTCAAATGACTTCTGACTTCTCTCTTCGGTGGTCACTTAACTCTGCAGCAAGACAACTGAAATAATGTTTATTTTAAGGAGTAATGAAGAATAGCCTTAATAAAATAAATCAAGTTTATTTTCCCTGATTATTTTTCCTGTTTCCTTGAATGACTTACCTATGCTCATTGAAATACCGTTCTTGAGTGCCTAGGGGTAGACAGTTAATGATTTTAATAGGAACAAGATTTCAACCACTACATTCAGATGTTGTTCACATCTGCATAAAATCACATTCCTAATAACAGAATTTAATTCTGTACATATTCACACAGAACAATACGTACAGGGATAGGCCAATACTGGTTTCAGACCCAAGGGTACTTATGCTATAGGCATATGTACTTAAATACAGATCTTTTCCAAAATACACTTATAAAACTACACACACAATATACATACGCACACATCTAACGCACAGGTATAACATATTCAATAAGATGCCGCCCAACAAATGAAAGAAATGATTCTGAATATGACTGAAAATAGGGTAATAGTACAATCTAAGACTTGCTCTTTGCACGCGTTTCTTAGAAATGTTCTGTGGATGACCGAGGGCTGCTCATACATCTACAATGCTGAATGCAGGAATGTCTGGGCATCTGGTAGCCCAGATGAAGCTACTGTATGTCCACAAATCTTAGCTATGCACACTGTACAGGCTCTGGTGAAATTACACAGCACATGC
This sequence comes from Falco biarmicus, assembly GCF_023638135.1. Classification (NCBI taxonomy): domain Eukaryota; kingdom Metazoa; phylum Chordata; class Aves; order Falconiformes; family Falconidae; genus Falco; species Falco biarmicus. The sequence continues at coordinate 16,002,024 of NC_079296.1, forward strand.
ACAAAGGGTCCAGGAATTTGGGAAAAAGTTTAAGGTGTAGGCAAAGAAGCAACTCATGCATATTTAAACACACACTTCCCAAGAGCATCCAGCTGATTTTCTGTACAGGAAAGAATCATGCAGACAGTCATGGATACAAAACTGGAAGATTCCTGTACTGTATCACTGAAGTGCTGCTTCAAAGATGCTTTGGAAAGAAATATAGTAGCTGTAAGATTCAAGGCACTGACATGTGTCTTCATTTGCATTCAATCAAAAAAAAAAAAACCTCTTTGGCTAAAAAGTGAACCAGTACACCATCCATTTGAAACACACACACATATATATATATGTATATATGTAAATAGTTTCAAAAAAGAAAAAGAAAAACCAGAGTTACTAAGTTAAATTAGACTCAAACACAACACTAGGACATTTCTGATGTAAAGCATCTGAAGAAACTCTATCACAACTAAAACCTACCATACATTTCTTAACTGTGGAAAGAGTCAGCTAAGAAAACTTCGACACACTCCCCATATTGAATGTTCTGTACAAAGTCGTTCTCATTTCCCTCTCTTCCTTTGGCTGTCAAAATGAAGAATTGTAAAGTTTTTACCCAAAGACTGGCAGAGTCTGTCAAAGATTTAGCAATGTAATTGATGGGGAATCTAGTGTGTTTAAACTGCACTGACTAAAATCAGCCTCTACAACATAATGTGCCAGAATCTTATGCCATTACAAAACATGTCCAACAAAAGCAGTCCAAGTTCCAGCAGCTTGTAATGGCAGCTTACTTGGATATGACCAAAAGCAGCTTTGTCCAAAAGAGAACAGAACATGGATTTACGCTGTTAACTAATAAAAATGGGTGCATTGCCAGTAATATGTAACCGACATGGAAATGGAAACTGTAAACAATGGATGCATACGGGACAGTGGCATCGCTGTGACAAAAGGAAGTTGACAATGTAATGTTCCTGAGGTGGAGAAAAACCAAGCAGCTAGAATTAATAACAGCGTAACTACCTACAAAGCTTTCCAGCTAGAACGGACATCAGATCATTAGTATTTTTTACTTAGACATCTTTGACGGCGAGCAGAAGCCTGGAAGCTGCGAGCATAACAACCAGCAGCAGAAAGATCAGGCTCAACCTGCAAGGTGAATTTCAATACATAGTTCTCCCCCAATGGGAGTTCAGTCAGGTACCACAAAACACATCAGAAATATTTAACAAAGCTTAACTCTCTGCAAAGGCATCTGCATGCTGCTTTCTTGCACCATATTGACAGTTTGAGTTACTCAAAGCGGGATTACCAACTCTATTGACAAGTCCACCTCGACATTCCTCAGTGTTCAGCAGCTCAAACTAACAAGATGCGGCAGTTTCCTAACAAACATGAATTAATGTCATCACCAGTCAATAGCAAAGTTTCAAAATAAAGGCTATATTCACAAACACAAGAGGCCAATGACAGGGGCAGTATATCAAATGTGGTATCAAGAAATAATTGTGATTTAACAGTCTAAAAATTTTTAGGTGAAATTTCCTGCAAGGCACATTTTCTGTGATATATGCAGGTTTAACATGAATGCTCAGCTTTTACATGCTAAGCTATGTGTTATATTTTTGCTTTGTAGGTTTTCTTTAAGATGTCTTTAGGCAGACAAATGGTTTACGACTCCAAGCTCCCCAGAAGGCAGCCGAGAGTATCTATTGGTAGGCAAGCTTTCACAGATTAAAGAAAGGAAAGGTACTTCCCCAAGAAACAAAAATAGTAATGGTCGACTGATTTTTCTTTTATTATTTTTTGGCTGGCATACTTGCAGTTGAAATCAAATTCCTCCCTCCCTCTACCAACGCATCATCTAGAACCAAAGCTGTGTAATGTCAATGCAAGTTTGGAGTATCAACGATATCATGATCTGTAACGGTGTACAGGACATAAAGCTAGGCAAAGCCTTTTATTGCATTTCTTGACAAACTGTTCAGATGCATAATCTCAAAATGGAAAAAAACCAAACACAAAATAAAACCCAAATCAAAAAGCATTTGTGTGGTTAAAAAGTTACTGGAGTTTAATAAACACAAAGGGAAACGAGCAGCAAAGAAATCTGAAGTATTGGTCTCAAATACATAAAAGCATACGCTTACTAAGATTAGTACTACAATGTGTAAGTAAATGTTATCAGTAAAAATCAGTAATATTTTTTTCCAATATCTGCCATACCTTAAAGGAGGGTTTTATAAGAAAAAAACCTCTGCATTGCAATCCACGCTTCATAGTTTTTGTATTTAAAAAGAAAAGAAAAGACAGCTTTATAGAAATGCACTTCCCTCTACTCCATTCTGTGTAACTTGTGTGGGTAGCAAACCATACAAATCAACTAAAAATACAGAATTCGTAAGTGGGAAAAAAAATGCATGCCCTAACTCTAACAGTAAGGTGGCGATGTTTTCCTTCTCACAGTTTTTTTACTGGACTATTTCTTCATTGTAATAACAATTCTTCATTTCTTCACAAATTTATATATCGTACCTAAGAAATACAGGGAAAGGGAGGAAGTGTTTGGGATTATAAAGAGTATAGACGGTGAATCATTATTTCAGTTTTTTAAGGAAATGGATGAAAAGGCAACAAGATTCACCCGAATCATGTACTCCTTAAGAAGAACCTATACTGATTGCTAACTGAGTAGTATTGCCAAACCCAGATGCTTGAACATCACGTGTTAATTCCCTTAAAAACAGGATGATTTAAGAAAAAAAACGATGTAAAAAGAAGGAACATTTTCCTGACATTTCTGAGCATGAATCTCTCAAATAAAAGTCTTTTTAAATAGCCAGTGTAAAAATATAGTTTCAAAAATCAAAATGGTAAAAAATAACATGCCTGCAGCAGCTAGAGATTAAGGTGAAAAAACGTCCAGTTTGCTAAAGAAAACAAGATCACTATCACACTGGAAACTTCAGAAAGCTGCTCCAGGGTTTCTCTCCTCTGCAAAACTGGGATACCGTTAAAGCTGGTAAAGACTGGCTGCCCTCACAGAAGCAAATGATGGCCCTAATCCTGCAGATAGCTTGCAAGTGCTTCCAGGACTAGGGCAGATGAATTGAAATAATTTCCTTTTTATGGCTTGCAATAGCAGGATCATCTGTATTCTGCACAGAAGACAATTCATTGCAGGCAGGCAAACAAATCAGATACTCTTGGGGTTTGCAAGCTGAGCTTATTATTTGTCATTAACAACTTCAGTAACTACGCTGCAAATGACCACCTGTTTAAACTACTCGGGTATCTGTGTTCCAGTCAGACTACTGGAAAATCTAGGCCTGTGGAGTTTTAGGGAAGTCAGTCCATAGCTCAATAATTGAGTTTGATCTTATTACGAAGAGAGGAAACCTTAGGAAAAAAACATAAAACACGTGCAGATTGAGGAGTAACCATGCACACAAACTGCTACCACACACGCAATTGGAGAGAACAGCCATACCATACATCCTGCTCTCTGGGAAAACTTAAGTGGTTTGATTCCTGATTTTCCTTCAACCTCCAATCCCTGGCTGCTCTCCTCCACGCCCAGAGTATCTGCCTTAATTCAGAGCCGCTCCTTGATGTGTTCTGGCTTTCTGGCCTAAATTTAAATGACACCATTTTGCTCCACATTTCCTTGTCGCAACACATTATGGATTTACCATTCCCACTACTGCTCCTGAAAAGACGCTGTCAGATTTCATGCAGAAGAAATCTGCACACAAGTTATTTAGACCACGTGACATCTCTACCCAGAGAGAATACTTCTGGAAAGGGAATCTAGGAAGGCTTCTAGGAAGTGATTCAAAAGGTTTTAAACACACACTTGTTAAATAACTATTTCTGAAACTTCAACAAAAGCCACTGGATATAGAAATTAACTTACTAACTTGCATTACAGACCATGTTTGCCATCTCATCAACGCACGCATTCCTCCAAAGTGGGAAGCAGGGGGATTACCTGCTCACTGATAGGCGCCGATGGAAAAAAATTCGGGGTTTTGTTTGGGTTTGGCAGGTGGCGGACTGTTTTGGGTCAGTGTAGCTTGTTGATTATATTTTGTATGTTATCTCAAAAATACTGCAGAGATTTCAAAGTCTTACTCTGCTAGTCCGCTTGACAGTGTTGACAGTCTGCAATATTTTGGTTGTTAAATGAACTACATTACATTTACTATGCAGCTCAGGGAAGGGAAATGGGAAACCAAACTAACTTACAAAAAGAGGGGCACGGGGAGGTTTTGGCAGAAACAGTAGCCTGATAGGCTGTTAATAGGAAATGCACCCTTAAACAAGTAGTCAAGAATTCCAAATAAGATGTGAAGAACTTCTTGCTGTATTAACAACTTTCATTTTCTTAAGACAATGCTGTGGTATCCCCAGATAAGTTCTTGGATATAGAACAGAAGCGTTAAGCCTTTGCTCTTGCCATTACTAGCCAGCTTACTTAGACAAAAGCTTAATGGCAAACTACTTTCCACTGCTGGAAAATACCCATACTTTACCGAAAGGGTTAGCGATTTTATAGCATGCATTAGTTGCCAACTCTCTGTCAATTTACTTTCCAACTAATTTAACACACCTTGACTCTGAAGTGGTGGGGTTTTTTTTATTTTCTCCCCTGCTGGTATCACAGTGTCAGAGATCAAAGGCTTGTCCCCATCTTCCAGCTTGTGCTACATTCAACTAAATTACCAGATTGGTTACAGAAAATTTGCAGCACTCATCCAAGCACGGTCACAAGCAACCCAACAAAGCCCTGAACTCATCAGTCAGGGGTACTGACAAGCTGGGGCTGGAAAGGCAAGCTAATAAACTATGAAAATGTGTCTCCTGCACCAAGCAGGCACTTACACATGTGTGGGCTGGAAAGAAAAACCCCAAATCCTATGGGGGTAGGAGGATGGGGGTGGGGTGAGAATAAAGGAGAAAGAAAGAAGATATACGGGGTTTCTTTTAGCTTGGTTTAATAAAGCTAGTAAAGACGTTTGTAAAGCTTTGGCAGGTCTACATGGTTTTTAACCTGTTCTTGTCCACAGGCATGAGGAAGGACTTGCAAAACATTCAAAAGAAAATAATGAGCAAATGTCTAGTAAAGACCAGGTCAAGCATTTCTATCTCACCTCTCTACTCCTTTCAGCACAAGCTAATCCTCCTCCTTTGGCACTGAAACAGAGAAATACAAACAGAAATCCCTTCTGCCTTGGCTGCCTGCCTGAACTATGGTGACTGTAAACTTCCATTGCAAACGCGGTTGTAGTGAAAATTAATTCGGTGAGGACAATTCATTGCTACAGTAAGTGACTCCTTCATAACAAAACATACCTGACAGTTCAGCTTTATGACCTACATCAGAGGAAAAGACGTATGTATATACAACACATGGCAAGTATGCACTGGAAATGGGGAATAGTTGGCTTCTGACTTGAAGTTTGCAAGAATACATCAAAGTTACAGACCTGTGATGAGGATTTTCCCATTCAAAAGCAAACAGTTTTCTACTTCCCTTTTCCAAAGGTATACAAAAGAGAGCATCTTTTAAATCAAGCACTGTAAACCACTGATAAGTCTCCCTTAACGCTGTTAACAGTGTATAAGGGTTTGCTACTACAGGATAAATATCCTTAACTATTTAATTTACTGCTCTCAAGTCTTGCACCAGCCTATATTCACCCGAGGGTTTTCTGACTGGTAAAATAGAAGTATTATACTCAGATTCACATTCTTCCAAAATTTTATACTCCAAAAATTTACCAATCAATTTCTTCAATTCCTGTCTCACTTCTGATTTGATTGGATATTGTTTAATTCTCACTGTTCCTGCGCCTTCCTTCAAATCTATTTTAACAGGTTCTGCTAGTTTTGATTTACCAGGAATATCCGTTTCCCATACAGTAGGGATCACTGCCAAATCCACCTCCGGTGGAATTTCTTGTTCCTTTACTTTTTCTTGTATCATCAGGATTTCTCCCGTTTTTGACTCAGGTATTTTCAAGAAAAGTTCTCCTTCGTCAAAAACAATTTGTGCATTTCATTTGGATAACAGATCTCTTCCTAAGAAGGGTATCGGACACTCTGGTACATACAAAAATTCATGTGTAATTATCTTATTTCCAAATTTCAAATCCGGGGGTTGCAGGAATGGCCTGGTTTTGTTCCAATTTTTCCTTTACAGGTATTTAATAAAAAAAATGTCGCTCCTGTATCCACTCCCAATCTCACAGGTTGAACAACATTTTTTTTCCACTTTCTTATTATCAGAAGTTATAGCCATTACCAGATTATCTCTAATAGTTAGCTTACATTCATCCTGCCAATCCTTTCTTTGTCTTAAGTTAAAAGAACAAATCCACATTTGGCATTTTATTCCATTTCCCTTCTCTTTTACAATACAGCATTAACTGCAGAACAGTGTTATAATTCAGCGTCCCATTCATGGGCCACTTTTCCTCATCATCCAATATATACAAAGGCCACCAATTATTACAATACTCAATCATCTGGCTCTTTTGTAGATCATCATGTAAATTTCCCCAATGTGCCAATAAACATCCCAACAAAGAATTTTTCGGGATTTTGTCATTTACAGCAAGATTACCCATGCTTTTACTTTTAAACAACCGAGTTAACTTAGATGCCCTGGTATAATCACTCACAGTACAATACACAATTATTCAGCTCTGTCACTCTGATCCGCGGATCCACTCTCCACACTCGCTTTTGTGCTCAATTGCACGTCTCACCCTTACAGCCACACTCCCACTTTCCCACAGTTACTTTAAACAAAGACATAAAACACAAGATTATACACTTCTTAATTTTCTTCTCAATACACAAACACAAGAAAAAATTCCGTATCAAAAAAAAAAACAAACCAAAACCCTTCTAACTTCTTGTTAGAGGCACTACCTTAGAGAACACTACAGCATATTCTTGTTCTCTTGTTTCCACTTTTGTCCAACCCTGCAATAGCTTTCGCTTTTGTCTTACGGGCAGACGCCTAGGCTTCCAGTTCCACAAGGATCCTTTTAGTCCAACCCTGCAATAGCTTTCACTTATGTCTTACGGGCAGACTCCCAGTCCTACCCTGCGCAGCTTTCACTGCGTCTGACAGGCAGACTTACTCAGTGGGACTCCAACCCACTGGTGGGACTCCATCCCACTCCTTACCATACACTTACTATAGTGGGACTCCTACCCACTTCCTCTAGTGCACTTACTTACTTACTTTAGTGGGACTCCAACCCACTTACTACAATTAGAAAAAGAAGTGTCTTACCAAAAATCCAGGGAACGTCGCGAAGAGCCTTATGAATCGGGGATCGATGGGTATCCCCGAGAAATCCTCGGTGCTGGCTGGAACCGATCAGGTCCCCGACTCCTCCGGTCTCCTTCAGCGAGGTCCCATCTGGGTCGCCAAAACTGTTACCGAAATCTCGGAATGAAGAACTTATCGACACCAATGTGATGTAGATAAGCAGACACATCTTTATTGACGGCCGGGTGCGTGAGCGAGTCCTCTCACGATCAACGCACACCAAGACTCAAAATTAGACACCATATATAGAACTTATTCATACATATTCATTAAGTATTCATGCATAACCATGATATTCCCCATCAATCATTAACATATTCTCCTCCTATATCCGATTCTGCGCAGTAGAGCTTAGAAAGGTCCAGAAATGGGTCTGGGGTACGATTTGGGTAGGTGGTATGTATATGAGTCGGTGGTCGCGATCTCCCCCTGCCGGAATTACCTTTTAGTAAAGTTCACGATTTCTTGGCAGGTAACTACAAGCTGTTCCAGTCGACTCTCCCCAGTTTCCATTCATCTCATATTCTGACATTTCAATACACTTCTACATACAGAAGACTGGTCAAATACAAAGGAACCTTTCAAACCCTAAAGTTATTAGCTAAGTTTTAACAATGGTTCTGGCCCATTCTTCTAGCCTTGGTACGGGATGCACAGAGGATCTCATAGCAGCTTTTACTGTGCAACTCTAAGTTTCATTAAAATATATTTCTTATCCTTCTATATTTCTGTTCTATAAAATAATTTTATAAAATCAAATAATCAATCGAATAAAGGAAATCAATCTTAACTTATTAGCAAATCTATAACATTGGTACCCCCCTTTTCTTGGGAGTTTGGAAAATCAGCTTGCCACTGTTGTCCTGGATAATTTCCTCTACTAATGTTCCCTAGTTTTATTTTATTTGCTGTATTGGGATTATTGCGTAAACACATTTCACATTGCTGAGTCACCTGTTTTATTACAGTATACAAGTTTTGCCCTATCAATTTCTGATTTAGACTTTTATATAAAGTATCAGCTCCCCAATGAGTCTCATTATGTTCTGTTAGGGCTGTGGTCCATATTAAATTGGATGGTACCACTATACGACCATCCCTTAAATAAGTCCACTTACTTACTTTTATTTTATCATTCATGTCCTGAATTACCTTTAAGTTTTCTTTAGAATAGTTTGGCTCCTGATCTGTACTTACAGTTTGGATTTTATCGTCTGGTATTAAGGATAATTCCTCCTTTCCTACCTCCTCTGTTACTCGTCTGGCCTCATGGTCGGCCAGGCGGTTTCCAATTTCCAGATCAGTCCCTCAATGGGCCATCTTATGTTCTTTCTTCCTGGATGACCCTCTTATAACAGAGGGGGCCATTCCTCACATCAAGGTCTGGCATGGCATATGTTCCCACTGCTCAGCACCTACTGGGCTGCAGCCAACAGCAGAGCTCAAGATTCTTCTCGGTGGCAAACACAGAGGCCAACCCAGTCTTGCCCTTGACTATGGTAGGAGGCACCTGACCAACCTTATTCCTTGTACTTCGTTGTCAATGCGGAGTTTCATCTGCACATCCCATAACAAGTCACCGTCATGGTAAGACACACAGATTTACATTAGTGGAACTACTAGAGAGTGTATTTTATTTCAGTTTTTCTGCCAATATCCCCCACAGCCTTGCTGACCAAGGGATATTGTTTTAGCTGAACTGGGCAAGCCTCCCCCTTATCATTTTTACTGTAACAGGTAAAGCATTTTTCACCTTTCCTGGAATTTATTTTAAGATACACCTGGTTAAAAATTTCTTTTACTTCAGGGAGGTCCTCTTTTCCTTTTTTCTGTTGAATTAAAGATAAGCTCAATATTTCAATTACTTGATCATTTTTAACTTTTAGTTTCATTTCTCCTTCTTTAAACGTCTAGATGTTCTAATAAATCTCATCCCAACAAAGATTTTGGTGAATTTGGCATTCTTATTTGTTTTCTTAGTTTGTACTTTAAAGGTTTCAGGATGTTTTCCTGTGGCCAGCAGCTCCCACAACTGTAACAAATTATTTAATTTTTTTTACTGCAGTTTAACAAATAAGTTAGTTTTGTATTCACTAAAATTCCACCTCATTTTTCCTAGTCCCTAGTTCACCAGAACCCCTTGATGGTTCTTTAGCTTAGGGCCATCTCGCTTCCAGTGTCCACTTTCCCCACAACATGCACAGTGATCCGATCCCATAGGAGAGGGATTCACTCTTTCACTTCTGCCCGACATTCCTCCCGTCCCTGCCTCATCTCCTCTACCGGTTTAGCACGACCCAGCTCTTCTTCTCTTACCTTCTGTACACCTTCCCTGTTCCTTCTATCAGCTTTTCTATATCACGCTTACCTAGTAACTCGAACCTTTCTCTAGTCCTATTAGATCATCCTGACAAATCTTCCATAACCAACTTTCAAACATCTACATTTCCCATCAAAGGTTCACCTTTACTCTCCTCAGACCCATTGCCTGCCCTAAAGGGGCCGTTACCGGTCCTGTTGTACTGCAAATGCTGCAGCAATTGGGCTGACATTGTCAGGTCCTTCTGCTCAATTGTCAGCAACAGCAACCCCCTCCTCCTCACCATCGGAAGGATTCGGGGCAGGAGATGCTCTTCCTGCTCTGCAGGTTACACAAGCCTGCCTCTGCAACAGCACTTCTGTTTTAACTCTTTCTTACCCTGAATGCAAATCTGCTCCTTGTTGCTTTAAGTCTGCGTTCTTACATATCATGCCTTTGCAGGCAAACAGAAAACATCCTGCCGTGCATCCCAGCATGACTCAGTCGCACCTTCGAGGGGGTACGGGGGTTTGTACAAACTCACCCCAATACTTTAACACTTTCACAAGGTCTTTGATTCTCCACCCCCACCCCCCGCCTCAGGTTTTTACATACATTGGTACAAGTTTTTATCTTACAACGCGTTTCATTCTGGTTGCTCCACAGAAGGAACTACAACCTGAGCTTTTTAACACAAAAATTTCAACAAGAACATCCTTCTAGTTTAGGTCTCAGTTTGGTTTTTTTTCCTATCCTTTTCTAGAGCCATAATCAAAGATCAGGTGATGTTAATCCCGCACTCTTTCTGCCACACAAACATATCTGCACACATTATTTCATCCCACTTTTGTTCTCTACGAAGAAACAACATAAGCTGTAAAATCGTGTTGTAATACAAGACCTCCTTCAGGTGGCCATCTTTCACCATCACCTAATGTATACAAAGGCCACCAATTCTGACAATATTTTAAAAATGTCTTTTTTGTTCAAATTTCCTCCGGGAATTCCGCCAAATTCTTTCCAATGCTTCAAAATACATCCCAGGGGTATTTTGGTATTTATTTCTTGGCTCGGTTTGCCCCCCATCTTCCTAATAAGTCTGATATATTTGCCTACAATGTATTAGTTAGTTAGCCTTATTTCTTGGTCTCTTTTTTTTTTTTTTTTTTTTTTTTTTGAAAGGAGATAATATATTTTAGCAGCACCTACAACACTAAGGGCAGAGGTTAACCCGTGTTTTTTCCAAATGATGTTAGCTCTAATGTTTTGTCCACAGTCTCCCTCTCTAATTTCTAATTATGCATTCCAACACTTCATAAATTGATTTTTCAATCGCTCCGTCCCTCTCTGGCCGGCCCCTCGCGGGGAACACGGACACGCAGATCGGGACTCCCGACTCACTGCGCAGTGACACTCACACACTTCACACTCTCCGGGCAGCCCTCAGTCACACAAGTAGTATGTTATACGGTACCGTGCACTTATGTACAACTTTTAGGAACACTGACAGTTCACAAAGTATGCATTTCAATGAACAATTGCCAAAAAACCAAACAACAGATTCTAATTTTTCCTGGTCTTAAGCAGAGTGTTAAGTTTTCCGCTATTTGCCTAGAATTACCAGAATATTAGTATTTTTCAACATACATTTCATTGAACATGTAACAAGACAACACATAGAACCAACGACACAGAGCGCTATTTCAGTTGTTACATTCTAGGAATTCCCCAATTCTTAAGACAACCTAAAGGAAGTTTTTAGCTTCCCAGATCTTTATCAAGTATTTAAGATTTTGTTACTCTCATGTTTTCCTTTTTTTTTTTTTTTTCCCGACCTTTTGCTATGAGGTTCCTCTTAACTTGTTACTGTGAGATTCCGCCTTACTTCGCCCCCGCCCCCCCCCCCCCGCTTTCCGTCACGAGGCCTCCGGGCTTTTAGGATCTGGCAGTAACCTCGGGTTTGCTCGATCTGCCCTCAAGATCGCTAGCGGCCACCCCTTGGTCAGCAAACCCCCTCCCAAGGTACCTTTCCTCCTGGGGACTACGCTGAACAGCTGAGAAGAGGAGGCTCCTCCGAGGAAATCTGCCGGGGCGCGCCTAGGAGCGTCCGCTCCGCAGCTGGTCCCTCAGCCGAGCAGAAACCCTCCTGCCTGGCTCGCCAAAAGGACGTGCGGAATTAGACTCTATCACTCGAAAGTTATAAAGCAGGTATGTTTCTTGCGCGCAGATGCACGGGGATCGCTCCTCCACAAGCGTGCGTGCCCGAAGTGACGAACCATCTCACATTTATACAATAAAACAAATGAATATTCAATTAACGCCTATGCATACTCGTTACCTAAAATTGCTTACTCTCGCTTCGTATGTTAATTAGCTTACCAGTCCTTTGCCTGGAATGTGGTGGTCTTGCAGGTTTGTAGGTGATTCGTGTCCTTGTGACCATCCGATCTTCTCCAGCAAGGAGACTTAGCACTCCCTCCCTCTAGACAGCATTTGAATGTCTCTCATCCTTTTCTCATTCTTTTTTAAATAGCCCCTTTGTTAGAGGAAGAAGGGCAGGCGTCTCCTCGAAGCTGTGTGCCTATGTGACCAGACACCGCACCCATGACCGGTCACCATACCCACATTCCTTGAGCAGACATATACAATCACAATCGATGTCCATTGTCCCCATTTCACGCTATTTCTCCATATCATGTCAAACCCAAATGGACTGCACCAAAAAAATCCCAGCTGGCAAACCACCAAATACAATTTTTTACCATTTTCCAATGGTTTTCGTGCCGCATACCTTCAAGCTATTCGACTGCACTACCTATCAGACAGAATGGCTAGATAGATGGGAGGTGATTAGCGTCAGAGAAACTCCTGCATAGGGGCTGAGCTACCCAGGGCATTAACAAGCGAGGATTTAAAGAAAAAAAAAGAAAGAAAATGAAAAAGAGCTGCACAAAAATAGAGTGAATCACATAGGGTGATCGATACTTCATTACAAAGGGTTTATCCTGCTTTTCTGGCAGGGCTGCAGTGACAAGTACCAATGATGAGAAACAACTTGAGAGACAAATTTCAGCTGTTACTGGGGTTACAAAGACAACAGCTTCCACAGGGTGAAAGCTGTCAGGTTACAGCAACCAAGCAAGAGATAAATGAAGGTATTTAAAGTAGATAGTGAGGTAATCTTTGCCCCCTCCCCCCCTTCATTGTTCTTTCTTACTATTCCCCCCTCATTCTACTAGCGTAACTAACCATCCTACCCCTTATCTTTGTGAGCTAGTTGCCACACAGCAGGCAGACCTACCAGTTGTACTGAAATTGAAATGGTGACCAGACAGATGTTTTCAGTTAAGTTTATATGACTTCTTGTTTCAGTCCTCTTTCCAATAAACTGCAATTGCGTGAATCTTGCTTGTGTAAATCTGAGGTATCCAGCACCAGGTCATACATAATGACTGTCATGTTTTCTGGGCTAAATTCTCCAACGCGCTCAGCTCCTGTTTAGAGTTGTTAGGTGAACCAGGTCATATTTAAAGGGTTTGGCAGACAGCAAAATAATCAGTCTCACAGCTATTTCCCAACAAATGTACTTTCCAAAATGACATGCCTTCTCCCTTCTCATTGTAAAAACAGAGCCGAAAACCATGCTACCATTCCTCATCTAGAGCGGGGGTTGTACAAACAGCAAATGCCAAATCCCTCAAAACACTGGAGAGTCACACGTATCATCACTAGAAGGACACTGCAAAAAAAAGTTTTCAGTTGGATTATTCACCCATTCAGCCCCATTTAAAAAACACCAAACAAGCCTGTCTTCCCGACACTTATTGAGCACACAACTTAAAATTAAGTATGGGTCCATTGCACAGCTAACTGCACTTTAATTACTGCTGTGTCTTCCTAAATCTGCTTGTCCTGATACTGGGTCTACAGAAACGGGACAAGTACTAGTTGTATTAAACAACAGCAAAGAGTTAGAATTAATCTTACAAGCACGAACAAAATATACTTGGTACTAATGGTGAGAGCAGCCTGCCCACACACAGCCTGTCAACCCAGGCTACAAAATCCACCTGAAATTCAACTCTTTGTAAAGCGGGAGATTATCTGAACTGGGGTTGATGCGGTCTGACCAGTTTTAATTGTCTTCTTTTCTTTTTTTTTCCTTCTACCAACTCCCTTGATATTCCTTATTCTTTTAAATCCACGCACGCAATCCTTCTACAGCTTCCAAGTCAGGCATTTCCAAGACTCCTCCCCAAGCCGTTTACAATGTGCCAGAGCTGACTCGGTGCATTTCAGTACTGAACGCTGATACAATGAGAAAGGTTATTTTACCCACGGCTCCTTGACCATGTGAGGGAGCTTTCTTTTACTGGGAATGGTCTGCTGTCACCTTGGCTGCAATCCTCTGTTAATGTGACTTGGAAGACGGTGCTAAGCTAAAGCCCCCACTTCTTTCGCTTTTCTTCAGAGAATCAAGCTCCGCATCTTGATAAAATGACACAGAGTATCTTCCTCAAGAACAGAACCGATTTTCCAGCCTTTGATTGCTGAAAGCACGCTTGATAAATTGAATGGGTTAGCATAAAAAAAAAAAAAAAAAAAAAAAAAGGTGTGTGACAGAGAACAAGACGTGTTAACAATGAAGCTCTTATGTGAGGAGGATTCAGGTCATCAATTTTCCTTCAGTATGAATCAAGTACTGTTAACATGGAAGCGGCTCCACGATAAGGCACACAGACGTGCTTCAGAAATTTAATGCTTTGCCCCTCATCGCAGAATTTACAGCATTTAATCGACCAAATGGAAAGGCAGAGGCTCTTGTCAACTGGAAAGCGGGAGGCATGACAGGAGAGTAGGCTGGGATAACGAACGCACAATGAAGTCATAGGGATGCTTGCAAAGTCACTCCAGCGTCTGGATGATACTGAGGTTCTCTGAGATAATTAAATTACATCTCCACATGGCCACAATCTAATTTGGGATGTGATGGAAGTCAGGGATTGCCTCCGTTTTCTTCCATGGCCCAGAGGACAGGGAGAATCACTGAGACAGATGTCCCATGATCCATGTCAAGGTTTGCATCCATGTCAGTGCACTCTTCTGCCTTTACCCACATTTCCCTCCTTTTCTTCCCCAGATCCTCTCTCCAGGCTCCTTCCCAGAATACTTCCCTAGAAATCTCTCTCAGCTATCACACAGATGTCCATCCCTGCCACCACACATTTAATACTAACCAAATTTGTCTGCCTCCGGGTTGTGCCTGTTGCATGCTTGTTGCATGCTTTGCTGTCTCATCATTCTCCAAATTAATGTTGCTAGTACACAGCATGTAGTAGGTAACAGCAGCAACACCGCCACCACCACCACACCCGCTAAAAAAAAAAACAAACAACAAACCAAAACCACAAACAAAAAACAACAACCAAAAAAACCCCCAAACCAACAAAACCAAACCATCCAGCACTCAACAAGACGATCCAGTCCTTCACCAGGCTTTCATACACATCTCTTCTTCCTCAAAGGTGGTTACAATATCTTGGAGGCTTTTTCCAGTCTAAATTTCTCTAAGAGACAAAAGTACTTCTCAAGCGAAAGCTATCTGATACGGATGCAAACTTTTACGCGCAGAAAGATCTTCATTAAACAATGTAAAGGACACAACATTTAATTAAAATATAGACTCTGCTAACAGAGACAGTCCCATTCTTCCCCGTTACCTTTTTAATGTTGGTGGAAAGGATACCAAGTAAGCTTTACAGATTATCCCATATTTTTTTTTAGCACGTATTGATGTAACCATGTATTTTAATACACAAGAATGTCAAAGACACAGAGTATTCTAATATTTCTTGGAAACAGAAATCACTTACTGTTCACAAGGAACTTGTCCTATAAAAATTCAGGGTAAAATTAATATATAGCACCCACATTCAGATCAAGCAACCTGTAAGCAGAAAATTGAACAGAAATGAAAGGTTATTGGCAGTAATAGTTGCAAATGGCTATCCAGGGGACTTCTCCCTGCTCACAACACTCATCTAAACATTGATTCAGCACACAAAAAACATCTTTGGTAACCTGAATGGGACCTGCTAGTACCTGTTTTTATTATGTTAGTTGAATCACACCATCTTTCAGCTTCTGGAGAGCCAAGAAACAAATATATTCAAGTATCTACGGTGTCAGTTTCCCCGGCACATTCTTCCCAGAATTTCTCTTTTGACAAGCATTTCATTCTTTCTATTGATCCAAAACACACACTAAAATGACTTAACAGAAAACGAATTACTCTATCCTTACTGTACTCAATACTTGCCATTCTCCAAGGCAAAAAACCCGGTGCCTTTCAATTACAGAAAAAAGGGACAAACTGCAACTTCACCCAGAAGTTCACTCAGATTCCTGCGACACCCAGCTTTCCTTACAAGTTTGGTCTCAATAACGCTCCTTCTGTGAAGCTGCTAAAACTTTTCTGCTGCCTTGATGCAGCCAAAGGGCCCAGCTAAGGATGTGGGAGAGGTTCTGCTTACACTCTGCAGCTTGTGAGCAGCTGCTGCCAACACCACTGATGGCCCTCCTTGTGATCAACTAGTACAAAATCATCATCTCTGACATGGGAAGGATCCATGTTTCTCCCGAAAGCATGCATTTACTTGTGGAGAAAAGACACTGGTGGACAAAGTCTCAGCCAACAGTCTCTCTGTTTCATGACCAGAAATAGTCCTCCCTTAGGAAGGGATCTCAAGGTGGCATTTCTTACTTGACAGCAAGCTGAAAGAACAGTTTTCATCAAAGAACAACATACTCAGGTAAACAATAATTAAAGAATAATCCTCACACTTTATTCACATGCTAATTGGTCCTCTTTATCTAGGTAGATCTAGACACACAATCAGGTAATCACATTTTTCATCACAGAAAAGACTTTTCGAATGGCATCACTTCTGGATTCAGAAAACGGAATCTACTGCACACTTCAAATGAGGGGAAAGACTTTTCTTCAGATTGCTTCTGAGGAAGCACATAAAAGACAAAATTGTAGGAACACGAGAAATGCCAGAGGCTTTGACCATCCAACTCTGCTCTCACTGCCCTGGTGAAATTCTCATTGTCTGTCAGCAATATAGGCAACAGAGGTACACAATGATGAAATACCATTATTGCAACTTAATTCCTGACTTGAATACATATATGCTTTCCGTTTTTGGACAACAGAGAACGGGAATTACCCCAGCGATCCACACATTGAGTGTTTCAGGTGGAATTGGGATGAGGAGTGGAGGGCATGGGAAGCTGCCTTCTTTCCTCTGTTGAACTTGCCAACAGTGTCTGCACTGGAGAAGGAATCAGAGATTTTTACCCTGCCATTGCCCCTCAGCATTTCTGCCTGTGCACCTACCAAACTGAAAACTAGTTCTGTTTTACTGTGTAAAAGCAACTTCGGAGGCACCTTTGGGACTATACATAAAAAATACAAAAGAAAGAGGCTCAGTTTTGAGTTCTCTGCAAGGATCACAAAATACCTGAGAGCAAACCACACATTTTATGATTTTCAGGACCAAAGCGACAAATTCCTGACCATATTACTGCAGGTATCATTGAGGCAATTAAGCAATAACACAGAGATACAGGCTATCAGACAATCCTGTTGTCAGCAGCAACCAAAGGCATCTGCAACAAAAAGGATCAGCAGAAGCAGAAGCACCAGGGACATCAATTCATTCCAAACATCTTACAGGAAAGTAAATGCCACGGACAGGCAGGAAGACAGATCTCTCTACACTGAAGCGATATATAAGCCTTAAAAACCCCAGAAGGTATTCACACTGAGAAAAAGCAAAAGCACAGTGCTGGCAAGGCAGCTGGTTAGGAGAACAGAAACCTCTGCCACTTGCCCCAGGGGTGCCCAAGAGCTCTAAGACACTATTAGGATGCCAGAAAAAGAGAATAGAGAACAACATGTGTAATATTATATCTGGGGAAAACTACTAAATCAGTGACAGCAAGGATCAGAAAGGAGAGGTGGCAAGAACTTGCCCTAAAGGCAAATTTTCACAATTGCCTGCTTCAGGACTACTCAAGTCCTAAGCACTACTCCAGTTTAATCTCCATAAAATCAGTTCGCAGTGCTGAATACTGCTAATTTTGAAAACAATTTCTTTATAAAGATTAGTGATAACATGTATTCGCATATAGCGTTAAGTGGAAAAGTCAGGAGCAAATAGTAGATGAATTCTGATGTGACTCGGTCTAACAAACCCAGGATAAATCATTCCTCCCCTCACTGTTTAAATCCTTGGTCCACAGTGTTAATGACACATCAACAAAGCACTCTGCAATCACAACCAGAGGATCAATTCTACCCCAGCCATCCATCTGAAGGTTTTTTGGAAACAGCCCTTTCTCCCCCACCATTATATTGCAACTTAAGTATTTCTTTGTAGATGTTTTGACTTCATAGCTAAAGCTCTTGCAGCTTAGAGTAGAAAGCCTTTCCTTACCTAAAGCGCTGGCATCCTTAAAGATATGAGTAATAAAACACAGTTTGAGATACAGCCATTCAGGATAAATTCTCTTTTAGAAAAGACGAAAAACCCATTCTGTCCCCAGAGCCAAGCTGAAGCAGTCAGGAGTATTCATGTCTTTCTGCTATTAACTCAATTAAGTAGGCAATAAGGATTGCTGGGTAAAATGCAGCGCGTATTTGCATGCATGTAAAATGCAGACTCAAGGAGTCTTAAAATGCCCTTACAAATACAGAAAAAATAGACCAATAAAATATTTTGTAGTGACTATTTATGTATGTGTAACAACTCATTATTTCAATTCTCCGCATCAGGGATTTCTTGTTTCTTTCCTCTACCCCTTAAATAAGTCTAAATAAATTATACATTTAAAAACAGTCTATGCATCTGTAACAACAGAAACAAATTTCATTTAGCACCCAGCTGTCAAAGCCAGCCCTTCTGTCACTCTTTATTCAAGTTTGTTTTACAGAATGCATGCCATCTTAATTATTTCCTTCTCTTCTGGGTAGGATAGCACTTAAGGACGAGCCACTTCCAGCATAAGTCATTTCCTTTGGAGATGGTATGACTGCGTGACATGATCCGTCACAAAAATATACAGTGATCTTTTAAGGTCTCCAGGTGGGAAATTATGTATATGCAGAGCTTATCATGATGGGATGTCACTTGATCCACATACTACAGCAATAAAAATAACAGTATATATGCATAATACTGTATTTTAATGCAGACATACTGTACTGTTAATAGCCTCTGATTTTACTTCTTTAACTCCTTTACAAACAGATGCTGACAGAGTTTATGGAAAGCAGAGGAAGAGAGCATTGCTCAAATCAAATTGAGATTTTGGGGGTGGGCTCTCCCACTCCAAAGTCTCCAAAATTCAAAATCCTTAACCCTCAGCCAAGGTCCTTGCCATCCTTCACCACTCCATGCCATTAGTTAATTAGCAGGAATTACAAACAGACCTTTAATCACATGTATACTAAAATATCTCTAAAAGCAATACAGGCATTACTGTAGAAGTATCCTATCCCACCTGCACAGGATAAATTAATAAATTGTCTTAAGCGGTCTAATCTATTAACACCTGGAGAGGCCTTAATTTTGGCCACTAAATTTCAAGAAGCTACGTTCATCAGTTCAATACAGTTAACAGCCATAAATCAACTTCCTTGCTGTACATGACTAATGAATTTACTACTTGATGAAAAAAGCCAATTCCTCAGATTAAGGTTTGCCTCAAAAATGTTCTTTATTCTCCTTATTGCGAAGCACGTTTCTCTTCCACCTCCCTCCTTCCTGTGGCCTCCTGAAATCCACAGCAAGAGACCTTCAAAAGCAATAGGCTGGATCTTGCAAACATCACAAAGATGACCACTATGACTCAGGAAATGTCTTCAGTTGAACCAAGCCACTAATGCACAACAGCGCTTTGAATTACCTCAGACCCTCCAGCATCAGGCTTTTCATGCTCCAAAACACCGTTAGAACCATCATTGACCATGGCCAATGCTTCCCAGGCTATAAACTCATCTGGTTTTGCTCCCTGTGCATACAGCCCTGTACTTTCCACCCTACTGTGCTGCTCAGGATGCTTTGCACACCATCTCAAGCTATTCAGAGCCTCAGGGAAGCATGACCACTTACGCTGAGCTGAGCTGAAATGGCAGGAAGAGTCTCCATGCCCAGCACAGACCACAGCCCAAGGCCAGGAATACAAACACAGATTTATCTGCAGAGCCGCACACACAGCACACAAAGTCAGGGCTCCCACCTCATTAGGTACTAGAAAGATTGAAGGGATTGAACACAGCCACAGAACAAGTGCCTTGCAAAATATTCACGTAATTCCATACCAGCTGACTGTGCAACTTCAGAAAAATTCCCCTCTTCTCCAGTCATGCAATGTACCTCACTAAGACACAGATTGCCTGTTCAGTGCAAAACCTGAATCTGAAGATAGCCTGCTGCTGGTCATATGAAGTCACTAAAAGTAGAAACTTCCCTCCCTGGTGATGCTATCCCCATGGAAGGCATTTGCTGGTGCAGCCATGCAATGGATGTATTGAATGCAACAGATCCTCAGAACTTGCAGATCAGGTGCTCCAACTGCATCAGCAAAGTGCAGCTTACCTCAAGCAGTTCAGGACCTAGACTTCCATGCCGCGTAATGAAAGTCCCTGCAACCACATAAAACCCCCAAGCATAAGGATTACCTATAAATAAGCAACAACAGTGTGGGTTTCACAGTTACAGAGAAAATACAGTGATCACCCGGGGGCAAAAGGACGCTGAAAAGCTCCTAGGAAGAAAAAAATCCAACAGATATAAAGTCAGGAAAAAATAGAAAGTGTTAAAAGCAAGAGTTACAGCTTTCTCCACTGCCTAATAATGAGATGATAATAATACGATAATAAAGTTAAAAGCTTGGATAAGATGGAAAAATTTATACAGTTGGAAGTCAAAGTCTAAATTCTTGTGTGTATGTATTATGGAGCCAGCTCCCTTGGACCCTATTTGCCTCCCATGGTCTTACGCACCAAGTGGGCTATAAGGTCACAGTGTGAGTTCATTGATTAGGAGTCATACAAGTTTGGAGGTGCCAAGCTGAACGTCACAACACCTGTATGGGATATGAAGACACAGCAATTTTTCAGCCTTATGTGTGGTGGAACAGTGCAGGCTTAACAGACATCCAGGACAGTGCAACTTTCTTACTTGCTTTGTGGTTTCAAAGAAAAACAAATGACCAACAAATATATGCATCATAAACCAATGTGGACTTGCCAGTATGCTACACCACCTTTGGGGTCTTCTGGACGTTGATAGTGGTTTTAATTATCTTCAGAGATAGTGAGCTGTTTCTGCTTTCCTTCTTATTTTAAATCTGTTCTACTCTTTGTGTACACGAAAGGGAAGAATTGTGAAGTTTCCCATTTTAAAAAGGCTGTCATTTGCTATTTTTCTGTGCACGTTTCTGTACTTTCTCATCTGTATATCCCTTTCTACATATATGCAAGTCAACCTAGATATATACAAACATGCCAAATGTTTCACATTAAAGAAATGCATATATTTAAAATATCATACTGTATACTGTCTATTTTGGCAATAGCCATCTGGAAGAGGAAAAAACCATAGAAGAAATACTTAATGTAATCAAACTAGATTTTGTACACTTCTGCCAACCTACACAAAGAAAATTTACCAGCTGCTTTTCGTTCTGCAAGCAAATTACCCATTACTGCAATAGCTTTTTCAGAGACACCCAGGCTACATCAAGTGGCAACCAACATCAGCAGAAGACCATCTTGCTTTTCAGTGCATTGTAAACTGCTGTGGAAGATAGGACAGACACACTTTTATCACCGCTACAAAGGACATACCCCGTGAAAATCGCAGTCTCTCAAATATCTTTTATTTTCCTGTGTGGTCAACACATTTTTTGTACCATTTATTTCTAGTTAAGTCCTCCCCTGGACCAGGTCTGGGCAACCAACAGCTGACAATGGCTCCTGTCGCAGCACAGGGATTTCAGAATCACCTACTGTTTACCCCAGGGCTTCATATCCACGACTAAGCACTCCAGCCCGTTCCTGCTGCCCATGCTAAGCATGTCTTTAAATTAGCTTCTCTTCCAGACGAGTAACACTGGACTGTGACCAAAGCCCTACCTGTCCTATAGATTTTCTCCTTCCTACAACACCTTTAATAAAATCTGTGTTATCAGAAAGTGATGGGCTCTTGATTTCACATTCCTCTTTCACAGCTGCCTTATTCCTGCTGAAACAGTGGAATGAAATTATGCATGGAAACTCCGCTGAAAATTTTCTTCATGGAAGAAGAAAAAATGCCCAACATGCTCAGAATCCAAATCGGAACCAGAAGGGCCCTGATTCCATATACATGTTATCAATATGGTACACATTTGAAAATTGCACAGTACTTATCAAACGTGAGGGTCTTCCCCTGGGAGGAAGAGGATTAAGATGCAACCTTGGGTCAAAAGAGGTTACACAATCAGGCTTTGCCATACCAACACCGAGGATACTAAATTCATGGTGGAGATGCTCACCTGCAGAAATGCAAGGGAACACTGGAAGAAACTAAAATGATTAAAAAACATAAATTAATTACTTTATGCAGAAGAGCCCCAAAACACAGATTTGGCAGGAATGCTCCTCAGACTCACTTATTTATTCATTCATTTTAGTGGCCATGCTCTACTTTGTGAATTATTCTTGATAATTCAAGCAGACATTTGGGAAAGTACCCAGTTCCCACATATATTAATATATATTATACAGCTTCAAAAATGAGTTTTTGAACTACATATCCATTCCTGTGTGTGCCTATCTGTGTACATCTCCAAAGACGACAGCTGAAAAAGGGCGTATTTGTTTTTCATCTCTTAATTATGCTTCCCCTCCCCTCCTCTTTGGCTGCTAAAGGTTTCTGCTCTCACTGAAGGGTGAGACAACAGAGCCTCTCAGAGCCCCGATTTTTGGCACCACCTCACTCCAACTTGATGCTTGAGGCTACTTCCCCTCTGACTGATTCTTAATTTGAACAAGCTTTCACAGAAGACTGTATCAGAACTGCAGCAAGTTAATCTTATTAAACCACACGAGTTTAAAAACTCAGAGCTTGATGTCAGGCAGGCTGTTTCCAAATTGGTATACTTAAGATCCAAATTAGATCATGAGCAAAATATTAAAAGGCACTAAAGCTACTACAGAGTGAATTTCACTTTCCAAAAGAAATTTCCAGACATTGGGAACCCAGGACTCGTGCCAGTTCAGTGGGAGTCAGGCTCCTGGCTGCAATGGGCACTTTTGAGTGTTTTTAAGCCCTTAAATTGTAAGCTACAGAGAAAGGTTGTTAAGACGTAAAAGAATTTACTTCACCTATTGTCAAACCCAGTGAAAATACATGGGTCCTTCTGAAAGGATACTTTCGTTATAGGAGGTTTCTGCTCCACTCAAAGTCTCCTGACACAAAACACCTTTGGCGGATGCTGTGTTAATTGGCACTGAATCTGTAAACTGATGAAACAGCGTGTTCTTTAAACACTATAGAAGAAAATCTCCATCCTCTTCCTCTCCCTTCACTCTTCATAGAGTACTTTTGGTTTTTAAATAATTGACAAATATTTACAATTTCAGTTTCACTTCAGCCACCCCTGGGCATAGAAAACTGCAGTGATCAGAAATGGGGGAAGTGGTGACTAGGATACAATCCACCCTTGGCTTGCCAACCCAATCACCTGCACAGTTTGCAGCGAAGAAGCTGGCTGCTTAGTTGCCCTTACGTCCCCTTGGCTTCCAGTGACTTGGCAAGATGACCCACCATGTGCTTTTGCTGGCCTCGATGCCATCCACGACACACAAAGTTTGCAGAGATCTCATGGAATGCTTCTACCTCTGCACTGGCTTCAGACAGCTCCTGTCACATGCATGGCATTACACAAGCACCAATGTGTTTTCTGGATTGCAGCCTGACACAAGAGACATTAGTCTGTGTAGCCTGGTACCTGGCTTTAACTCTTTACATCTGGCTACAAGTGCAACTAATCAACTGAAATTGATTTTCCAGAGCTCAGTCTAAATCCACTGCATTGAAGGTGACCTATATTATTTGTGTGTATGTATAGGTAAGGGCTTTAAGTTTTTTTAAAGTGTCTCAGATATTAGATGTCTGTGTTCAGCTGTCGCCAACATGGCCAGTAATTCCAAAGAATGCCAAGGAGCAGTTCTGACACAGGCAGATTTTACAGGGTTCCTACAGATTTTTCCCCTGCTCCCCTAAATGTCAACAGAGATTATTCGTCTGTCTCCACACACGCAATTCTCTGTTACCCATGGGAAAAATCACAACTTGAGCACACCTCCCGTCCACCAACATCCCTGATAACAGCACAGTGCTCTGATATGCAGCGCGGTTAAGACCCAGGACATCTGCAACAAGCACTAATTTTTTTCCAGAATTAACCTTGCTCCCTCCAAGCTAACGGTTGCTTTTGTATTTTACTCCACACATTTGCTAGTACTAGCATCGAGGACCAAACTTTACTTTCCATCAGTGCTAGCTGGGCACCACTGTAATCATTTAAGTAGAACAACCTGTTCCAAGTGACCAAGAGAGCTAATTTATCAGCAACAGAACAGGCATTTTGGGGAAGGACATAGCTATATATTTATGTGGCTTGTAATATTTGAGTCAAATGGGACATTCTGCTTAATTCAAAGCCACTTTGGGGAAAGGAAGAGAGGAAGCAAGCTTTCCAAAGAGAAATGGCTCCAAACTCTCAAATTTATCATAAATTTATCATAAAGATCTTTTTTCTCCCTCTCCTGTCCTTTTGGTTTTGCTTAAAATAAAGAAAACCCTCAGCATTTGGAGTAGGCTTCACAGGGGGCGGGGGCAGCAAGAGCACATAATAATAAAAAAATAACATCTTGCCTTTATATAGGTCAAGATGCAGCCTGAACTGAAACACTGTACAGCTCATCTTGCCTCAAACATGGCAATGTAGAATTAAAGGGTAACCAGGGAAAAACAAGAAGAACCTTCACATACTCAATAAAAACTCAAAACACCACCCATAAGAAAGATCATAACTTTCTCCCTTGGAGAGCAGCTAAGTTAGAAGCAACATGACGGATGCATACAAGCTAATGAACAGAAATGGAAAAGGTAGCTTGGATGCCTCCCTCTCCACAGTCTGAGGAGGGAAAATTAAAACCTGACAAAAACCCAATCATTTTTCACATGATAAGCTGTTATCCTGCTGGAAGTCATCATGGCCAGGGATTTGATGAGATTCAGAAAGGATTTGGCATTTCATGCGGACAGCAAGAACATCTAGCAATTGCAATTAATGCTAACAAAAAAAAACAACCTAGAAAGAGTATTAACAATTTTGGGCATTGGGGTGAAAGCCCCTCTCTAACTATGAGGGATCAGGATAAAAAAATGCATGGGAGTGGCAGAGACAGTTCTTGCCCAAGGTGGGCACGCCAAGGCACAGCGGTAGCCCAGTGACTGCATGGGGGAATCCTATTCCCATTCTGGCATCTTTTCTTCTGGCTAGCTCCAAATCATCCCTTCTTCCCTTGCATTAGTTTTATAGTTTTCTATGGTTTTCTTGCCCGTAACTCCATCTCCCACTCCTCAAAGCATCTCTGCCATAAACGTTTTCCTCCTTTGTCACCAGTCCTACTCTGGGTAAAAGCACGTAATACACTGTCTACCACAAACTGCAACTCTCATTAACAGACTGAATGCTGAGACCGTAATTCAGTCCAGAGGCTCTACCACTGCCCATAAACTACTTGCTGTCTCCCAGTTTACGATGTCAGCAGGACTCCAGCTGAATTAAGGCTTCTACTGCATATAACTGACACCAATGTATTATCTTATGCATAATGCATAGAAGATGGCTCTAATCATAAATTCCATATCCTGCCCTTCCTTTACATCACAGATGCGGCCTGGCATCTCTTATGCACTCTGCTTACTGATACATAAACTCCTTCTCCTGAATCATAATGGCAGCAAAACCTTTTCTTGGGTCACTGCTCCTGATAATAGCCATTCGTTCCTTCTTTTCCTCAAAGAGGTTGAAATAAACTCCAGTTCATCCCACTAAAAAACTCACACTAAAATGTAAGGACCATGTTGAACTGATGATCCAGGAACATTGCCTGCATCAGTCTGTATTTTTGACACTGGGAAGCAAATGATTTTTGCCTAATACCCATCTTTTGCCTGTTTGCATTTGGTATCAGCAGAGTGGTTACACAAAATGCAAAGCTACACTGTGGATGCCAAAGTACAAACGTGCAGAGGTGAGTGAAGACTGCAGAGTGCATTTCCAGCCCCGCAGAGAAGTACAGAAAACCCAGGGATACACACAGAGAGGCTGTGGTATAACCCAGCACAGGTTTTACATGTCTTGGAATGGAATATGGAGTTCAAGCTCCAAAGATTCCACAAATGATGCAGTCAAAAACGTGCTGAATGCAAGCTTTGAAATATCCTGGAGAACAGACAATCCCCTCTGTATAAACCCAGTTTTGACCTCAGGCAAAGACTAACTGAGCTCTTTTGTACAAGAAGAAAGAAAAAAAGCAAAATAAACCGATATAGATGCATTACTTCAAAGTCATCTTACCTCTCAGCCTTTTAGCCATTATTTCTAGCCAGAAGACTAACTGGAGAAGGAGCATGCATGTATCTATTTCCTGAAACTAAATTATTTCTTTGTTATCTTAAGACAGTGTAAGTCCATTTAGCCTGAATAAACTCATTACACTACCTTGCAATGCTCTAAATCAGTTTAAGCCTTGTGACAAAAAGACCAAGCACCTGAAGAACAAGCCCTGAGATGGCCTTGTAAGGCTGTCACATTCAAGTGGACTGAAGATGTAGGAAGACTGAGCAGAAGCATCTTCAATGTTGACTGCTTCAGCAATTTAGGCAATGGACAGGAGGTACCATGGGCACCACGCAGATACTTGGTTTAAACTTTGCTTTTCAGGCATCTTGGATAATGCTTTTCAGGTACAAAATCTGTTTCAGCAAAAGCAGAGAACGGTACCTGAGGGTCTAGAGCTGCATCTTCCCCGACTGCCCTCCCTGCAGCTACAGGAAGGCTTTCTATGAGCTTGCACCTGCCTCCTGCAACGTAGTAATAAATGTAACACACGTTTCAAATGGTGGACACCACTGTCAGCAAGATGTCTCCATCTTTGCTCAACACCTCCTCCTTGGGTACAAATTACTAGCTGCTATTTTCAACAAGCCTCAAACGTTCAGAAAAAACAGATGACAGGAGCATGTTTCACATAGGCCTCCTCCCACTGGCAAAAGCTACACGCAGCGAGCTGCCAGGGGCTGGCCGGTCCCTTCCCTCTGACAGGCTTGAGCTGGCCACTTTCATACTCTTAAAGAAATGGATGGAGTAATAAACCTGGATTTTCCCTGCTTGGTTTTCAGCACACCAAAGTGTTCAGCACTTCTGAGAACACTTCAAGACAGGATTTATCCAAGAGATTATCCCATGCCTTCTCTTTGTCAGTTAAGGCCAGCGAGGGGGAAAAAAATGAAATTAACAAAACAAAATAACCAGAAAATTTAAAACAGTCTTAGAAAACAGCAATGATTAATTCCTCCAGCTTCCTCCAGCCTGTGCACTTCAGGGTGGCCTTTCCCTTTGGCCACAGAGGTCACCAGTTGCACATCGCTTTCCCAGTGCAAGCCTGGATCTTCTCAAATGATAGCAGATTGGAGTTGCATGCTAACAGCAACAAAAAGCGGCCATGGCACAGCACACCTGTCTAGTCATTTATTTAAGTGTGGTGGTTTATAGCAGACCACGGCTACCGGTTGGTAACCAAAGACGCCTAAAGCATTATTTTTGATCTACAGAGCCTTCCACGATTTGGAACCTGATTACCTTCAGAAACTGCTGCCTCCTCATCTGTTACCATGGCAGCTGCAATCAGCTGAGATGCTTGGACTGACAAGACCTGATTTACTAAGGTACCAGGGCAATTCCAGGGGGCTGTCTCAGAATTTACTCCTCTGCTCGGGTCTGCCAGCATTTTCAGGAAAGGAAAAGGTGGGATAAATTAAGACTGTACAGGCTGGGAAGTACTGTCTTTTTTTACAGTGATACAACAGCTCAGTGCACGCTGCTCCACCCAGCACTTACCGGGTTGTTTTTTTTTTCTTTTTTATTTCTTCCCCACTCTTAGCAACAGTATATGTGCCCTTGTCCCAGGGTCAAAGTGCAAATGAGATCAGTATAATTTACTTCACTTTAAAATATCTTTCCACATGGTGAGAAAATAGATTGTTTAATCAAGTCATGAGGCTAGTTTTCTAGCCTTTAAAAGCTAAATCCTGAGAATATGAGTTTCAGTATTCCCTATTAATTTCTGCTGGTTACAGAAACTACTGCTTAACTGAAACATTAATATTTTTCCATACAGATGCTTTTCACGTGGTAATCTCAAAGCACCAGACACACTTCCCAGGAAGAGAAAAAAGCTTCCCATTGCAACAACTCAGTCCTTCAAAAATGTACTTCCCATGCCATCTGTGTGATAACGAATTTAGAAAAATGAGTAGTATCTTGGCAGTCTTTGCAAAATGTACTCAGGATGCAGGGAAAGGAGGAGGGGTTCCTACCAAATGGGACATTCAGTATCCAAGTCAGAGGCGATGACAACGTCTAAGCAGGGGGCTTTTTTTCTGAGAAATATGCCATTAATTTTGAAGAGCCTGACACAACTGTGCTGCAATTCAGCTGAAGTCTGCTCATTCAGTCCTACTGACAGCCATGTCATTACAGAACTTCCAGATCTGCAGCTCTCCTTGTCCTGCACATTTCCCCCCACGTACGCCGTGACAAGCTACTTTATAAAAAACTCTGCCAGAACATCCCAAAATTGGTGTGATCAAAAACTGTGGCTATTTCTTGAATTATTGCAGTGAATTATCCTATCTGTAAAATACGCACATCTCTGCCTCTTATTTCCCAATGCAAGAGCAGATCACTGGCATTTGAGAAGTGTCTTGAAAATCACAGGTGCCGATAGCATCAATAACAGCACACCACGAGATGTAATATTATTACAAGAATAACGGCACTTGTTTGGGACTCCTGCATTTTTCAGGTCATCAACCAAAAACATTAACAAAACACAGCCCTTCAGGAAATGAAAAATCTTTGCAGTGTAATGCAAGGTGGTTCATACAGTTTCTTTCTTCTCACCCACCACGTGCAGAGCGCCTGCCGCTGTGCTTCTGACTACTGGAAAAGAAACTGCAGGCTTCTTCAACGATGCCAACGCTGAAACCACAGCGACAAACCATGCAGATTAAACTCAAACCTAAAGGAAACTAGCTTAGCTAAGCAACTGCAGCTTGGTAGGCCATCTAGTACCTTCCAGCTCTGCCTCCACCAGAGCTGCTAGAAATTCCCTATCTGCTTGTCCAGCAGAGCTGCAGCGCCCAGCTGCCAGGCCCTGGTGGGCACCGCACAAGGGCGCTTTGCTGGGGCAGACGGCACCATGGCCAGCTTCTGTGGTGCTGAGGGCACCCATCCTGCTGCACTGTGCAGACTACACATCCTCCACCGGAGCACCCGCAGTTTCTCTGTCCTGTGAGCAGCAGGTTGCTTTGGGCAAGAGGTGTCTTGCCTGTGAGACGCAAAATGGGTCCAGTCCTTCCTTCAGGCGAGGAGAGAGCTGAGCAGCTTTCAGCCCTCATCCCTAAGCCAGAAGTGGCAAAAGCGGCACAGAGCTCTACAATGCTCTGCTGTGGCAGAAAGCAAAAGCTGCCCCCTTTGCAAACTGAGCTGAGTTGATGAGAAATCTGAGTTCCCCAGCAAGAGCTTTCCACGTTTTCTAACTTCCAGATTTTGAAAAGGCAGAAGGAATTTTGCTTTGATTTTGGGAACAGCTGTTGAGACCTGCGAACATTTCTCCCCTGATTCTCCTGTTGTGCCTGCTGGTTTTATCTTGTTATTCCATCCCTCCTTTCCTTCCTCCAGCTTAAGAGTAGCAGACAATGGTTGGGGCAGACAAAGATCCCCTCACCCCTGATACATGGAAAGCAAAAGGAAAGCCTTGATCTTGCCTTTAATACAAAAAAATACAATTGTTCTGCGTATGTGTACCTACATGTGCCAGCTTTGCTACTTGGAGGTTCCAGCCCATAATAACATTCAAGGTTAAAGCCTACAGGAAAGGATAAGGAGCTCAGTAACTGTTTCAAATTACAAAGTTAAAAACAAAAGTGGTATCAAGAGCGCTCAGTTCTGCGAACATACATGCAAAACCTGATCCACCCCATCTTCTTCCTTCCATTGGCTTCAACCCAGGAGAGTACACGGACAGTTCTTCATTCCACAAAATGCTTAAGCACGTGCCTTAAAAAGAAACATGTGCTGGTGTATTTGTCTGAATCAAGGAGGAGGCAACTAAATGTTTAATTCCCTTGCCCACGTTGCAGCCTTAAATTTCTGTGGCACTTTTACAGGGTGACTAGCTCCGCTGACTTGTGAAACCACCAACATGCAAAAAATAATACACAGATTTTGTCTTTCGGAGTGGGGCATTTCCTTGGTGGAAAGCATCCACAAGAAATTCAAGAGAGGATGCTGAAAGCTTTTTTTTTTCTTTTCTTTTCTCTTTTCTTCAGTAGGGTGTTTTTTAATAAACGGCAGTGTCAACACTATGAAAACAAAGGCAACTCTTATGGGAATAGGAGGCTGCTTTTCCCTGTTGTTTGCAGAGAACCCCGGCTGTTTGAATGGATGATATGTTAATTTTGTGGCACAGTTGCTCAACGGAGGACATAGTGAAGTCTCCCATGGTACAGTGCACGCAGTTTACAATGGACATGGCTAGAATGTTATTGTGTGTTGTAGCCCTCAAAAAGACGTTTCTCCCAAGCAAACATGCTATGAAATACATTTTTCTCTAATCATATCAGAAAAACTTCACTCCGTAAAGCAGTCTTTTTGAGCTTTTATGAGCAGCTGCTGCTCGAATGCTTGAAGGAAGAGCTGGCAAGTTAAAAAACAAAACAGGCCACAGAGATTTAATTTCCTATAAAATAGCTCCCTACAAACTGTTTAAACAATTCTTTACTTAGAGCAATACTCCAAAGATTTTAGAGATTTTCAGGGCAACGCTTGCAGTAAGAACTCCTTGTGTTCCCTCTGCTCAGGGGGCTACACAAACACACCATCAGATTTATGCCTTTCCCCTTCCAAATAACCTCACGTACTTGTCTGCAAAATTAATTTAAATAAACATAGAGAAGAAAGAAACATGCTCGCTTTTTTTTTTTTTTTTTTTTTTTTTTTTCAGTGGCAGTGGGTGCAGGGGGAGGTTGTGCTAGGGGAGCAGTTTCTAATATCTACCATAAATCTGCTCACTCACAGCCTCAGCTCACATACTAATAACATGTCTCACACATACTTTTCTTCCCAACTTTCTGTCTTCCCCAACCCCACAGCCATGCCATAATGTGTCTAAGTACAGCACTGCCGATTAAAAACTGCCAGCAGTTAAGACAACTTATTTTAAAAAAGGGGACTGTGTATTTATGAATGCAATAATTAATCAATGCATAATAAGCATGCACTGCGCATATCATTTTTCTTTCCATACACAGACAGCTTCGATTACCATGCGGGTTACACTGCCACAGGATCTTTAGTTCCCAGTAACTGCTTCCCCACCCCGCAGTGTTAGCAAAGACAAGCTCATTGTATTAAAGTCTGCAAAACCACCCAAATACTGCTAAATTGATTAATTTTGCAGGTAAAGTCTTTCAGAAGAAAATGCCGTAGTTACTGCCACAGCTACTAGGGCTGTCACAGTTTTGCGTTTACAATACTTTTTTCAGAGGATAAGCTATAAAGGCGTACTCAGGGCTGTGAGCTGGTAGACTGGTTTGCATTTTAAGAACGTATTTCATTTTAATGGCTTTGTTTTAAAATTGTTTCAACTCTTTGAATTAATCAAGAGTTAAAAAAGACGTGAGACTGACATAAAAACGTATTTTTTATAGGCAACACTTTGCCTATATCAATACCATTATTAATACACTGAAATATTAATGTCTATTATATTTAATTAACAGTCAAAAGTAATGAATAAATATTCACGTGCCGTTATTCCGAGAAATACTGCACGCAACTACATGTCAAGAGCTGTGACTTGCAACTCTTTCCCACAGCACCTCTGGTGCCAGAAAATACCCTGAACAATTCAGCACGAGTTAAACCTTCCACAACCAGGATACCTCTAGGTTGGAATAAGCTGTTAGGCCCTGGTTCTGCCATACAGGAGTCTAAGTAGTGTGTATCGCAGTTACCATTTCCAGATGCAGTAGCCTGGTTCTGCAATATAGGAGTCTGTCGAAATAGTGTGTATCTCAGTGCCATTTCCAGATGCAGTAGCCACACTTAACAACAATAGTTACTATACAGAAATTTAGCAGGTCTTCTGCAAAACCAGTGTGAATACGAGTCCTTGACCGGGAATTCAGACCTCTCCTAAAACTAAACATGGCAACACAAGGAAAAATGGAGAGTTTTCATTGTATTGTGAAAAATGTTATTCTGGACACAAAATATTAATGGTTTATTGGCCATCTCTTTGAACACAGCGCAAAAAACAATGAATGTGCATTTAAGAAAGACTTCACTTCCATGTTCATTAAAAGCAATGACATTTAGGTACTTCAGAGGTAAAACTGGCACACAGTGAGTATCAAGATAACTGATTAGTAGCACTTACAGCAAATGTTATTTATATTGTGTGATGCTAACCCAGCTCTGCTAAACCCACAGTTTAGCAATGATAGCTGAAATTTTATGCACATACATACAGACTAAGTACCTGCATTTTCTCATGCAAACACAAGCACAAATTGGTGTGTACACACTGGATTAAAAAAATGACAGTCAGCAAACAAAGATTATTAAATACTATACCTTTGAGTCATAATCTTATCTGCATCTGGCAGATAACAGCGGATATTCTCCATCTGAGCAGGATCAGAGTCACAGATTTTATCATCAGTCCTCCCATAGCTGGCACTTTCAATCATGATGACATCTGTTCCCGGGCAGCGAAGCTCTATGGGGTAACTCTCACAGGACAGTTCCCTTCGGACCACAGCCATGGGGACTGGGGCACGGCTGAAAGCTGCAAGGATTAACACAGAAACACAGCAAACATTTACTTTCCATACCGAGGCTAGGATTAAAAGCGGAACGACTTTTAGCAGCAAATTTTATCCATATGCTGTACTGAGATAGTTTCAGTACCATTGGGATATGATCTGCAGAAATGAGGTCTGATCCCCAGTTTGCTGGCTGCCCAGAGAAATTACTTCTCCACTCAGTGGCTTGATTTTCTCATCTCAAAAATAAGCTAGCGATCTCCTTTGTTCTAAAGCTAGCTTTAGAAATACCCTATTGAACGAGGTAAATAGCAACTATGGCATTGTTATTACTTCTACTTACCAGGTGAAAAGCTAGTTGGCTTTGATACATAAAATTACAGACCTTTGTCGTACCTGATCAACCAGGGAAAATTTTCTGACCATGAGCAATCCAAGCACCAGGATCCCACCTGCTCAGTGAGATTGCTTCTGTCCTCCTGCAGATGTAACAGCATCTGCATTGCTCCTGGTACTTCTCTTGGTCCTTAGAAAACGAGCCTAATGGCTTTTGCTGTTGCCTGCAGTGTGTCGGGGGATGGTCTGCAGGTTCTGGCAACCATCCCAAGGTTTGGGCCCTGCAGTGATATTTTCCACGGAAAGGCCAATATATTGGACACTAGGTGATTAAAGTTTAGCCCTAGCTTTGCATCAGATCTGCCTGAATGTTCAATACTGGCACGTACTTGCAAAGTTAAAGATCTCTCAGAAATCTTACCCGTTTTAAAAGAAATCCAGGCTACAGTTTGCAAAAGAAAAAAGAAACACGCTTTGAGATGCTTTGAAAACAAAGCCCTGAATTATTAGTACATAAACTCACATGACAACAAGCAATGATATTTCCCATTTTTACAGAGTCTTTGATTTAAAGATCTTCAACGGCTTGGCAAACATTAATGCATTAATCCCCCAAATATCCATACGAAGTAGCTATGCATTGCCTTTCTCGTCTCAGCCGCAGAAGGGTTATGTGGCTTCCAGAAGATCTCAAAGGAAATCCATGGTGAAACTGGAAATAAAATACTTATTTTCCAGCCGAACACACCAGCTGGAAGCTGAAACTAAAGCTAGCCCCTTCCCTTCCTTATTACACGGGAATGAAAACTCACCCACACCAAAAGGTTTGCAGCTGCAGGGATGACATGCCCTTCTGGCTCCATGTTGTACTACTTCCAACCACAAAACAAAAGATAGAAACTAAGTCTGTACCTGTGTGACGGTCACAGAGCAGTCAGGGAAGTTTTAACCCTCTAACAGATTCAGGGCCCATCTGACACCAAGCATCTTTCAACAACTCACTCACCCTCAAGCACCATTTTAAAAGCCGCTATACCCTCTCAAAATCAAAAAAATCCCTTCCAAAACTCTGTGCACGGTACACGCACACCAACTTCGCTTATGGAAATAAAAGTGTACTGATAATTCTCAGTATACCCCTTAACTCCATCAAGGCTGTTGTGTTTTTCTAGCAAGCAGCAATCCAATACGTTACTCTGACTTCTGTTAAGCCTTTTATTATTGTTGTCTCATTTAGATTTGTATTATTGGACATATAAGAATTCCCATTTCTGTAAATTTGCAGGGATTACTCTAATATCAGATTCTTACTGATGTGCCAGAGTTGTGGACTAATTGCCAAACTCCCAAGACAGACGTGCATTTATTCTTGAATAATAGCTTCTACAATTAGCACAGACAGCTTTAGAGCTTGGATCACGTACGATGTCCTTCCCTGATATCG
Source organism: Falco biarmicus (assembly GCF_023638135.1). Classification (NCBI taxonomy): domain Eukaryota; kingdom Metazoa; phylum Chordata; class Aves; order Falconiformes; family Falconidae; genus Falco; species Falco biarmicus. The sequence continues at coordinate 16,036,682 of NC_079296.1, forward strand.
GAGAAACGGTTTTGCCCTGAGCTTGTATCACACCATATGTTTGTGTAATGCAGTAAATTCTTACCACAAACAAGTTTTCCTATTACAGAAGGAAGGAAGCCAGGACAATTGTGAACCTCTGAGACACAATACCTTGTTCTTACCTGTGGCTTTACATCACTAAACAACAAGGTGAGCGGAGGAAGAACGGGACATAAAGTTAGAGACAACATTTGACCAAGGAGGTAAGCCTGTCAGAAAGGTAGAGTCAGCAAAGCCCAGCAATTTTAGCCTGTCCTACACACGACATCAAGAGCTATTGACTCTGCTTAAAAGGATCTGTCTGCAGAAGCTTGCAGCAGCCCCTGCTCCGTGAAACGCCAGGCTCTGTGGCAACAGAGGGAGAGTTTATATTCGCCTGCATTACCTTTAGCATTCACAGGCCCAGTGCTGACTAGAAAACGTTTGATGCCAGGCTGCTGATTTTTCACAAGAGCTGTGGTGAGCTTTCTCTTCAAGCCTCTTCTGTACTAAACCTGAGCAGATTAGCGACATGGGAGGCAGAAAGTTTCTAGCAGCATTTGGCAGAACGCTGAGGCCAAGTGCCCTCCCTCCTCCTGCCATGTGCTTAGATGACTCCTATTAACTGCCAAGAAAGCAGAAAAATCAGGTTTACAGTAAACATTAGCTGTTTGGGGCTATGGTTCAGCCCGGTTCTTGGGCAAATGGGATCCTTGTCTCTGGGAGGCTACTGTAGACTACAGAAACAGCAAAGACGGTTGCTAATACTACTTCACAGTTCCCATTACTCAACACAAAACTCAAACCCCCAACCCAATTGCTTCAGAAAGTGTATTTTTGCTGTTAATTCCTATACATTTTTTTGCAGTAACCATCCTGTATTGTCAAAGAAAGCAAACGTTCAACATATGATAGTTGAGGAATATCACGCTTAAAATCACAGAAATGAACTGTCTGGGAGTTCACTCATACAAACCTGGTGTGTTTCTCAAACAGCAATCCTGTACATATGCAGCTAATCTTAACTCTCGTGTTTTGTTGGAAAGAAGACATTAGGATCTGCTAAGAGCAATGTGGTTCTATTAAAATAGAACCTTATCTGAGGGCAAAGGTAGCATTTTCAATCTCACAGCAACTCTATCAACCATGACGATGCAGTACTTCAGGCTTCTGGTGGAGGATTTCACAGTTAATACAAAAATACAGAAGTTTAGTAAAAGCTTTTAAACAAATTTCTTTACCAGATTAGAAAGCACATTTATTGTACCTTGGGTAACGTCCCTGTACATGAGACTCTATGGCATTGATCTACCAAAACTGCATGAATGACAGTGCCTGGTGTCCCCCTAAAAACCAAAACCAACCCACCCACCCCTTGCCCCCAAAGTAACAGCTCACATTCTACTTCACATTGAAGAACATCTGGACAGATGCAAACATTTCTAGATGTGGCTTTCTGTTTACTGGTATTCACCTTTTTGTTTCTCACATAATCACTTGACCGCTTGCCATTAGAAGGGCAGCTTTTACTTACAGGCACCCCGCTGTGGAATCATGGACTTAACATTTATTTCCTGGGTATATGACATAAAGGAAATGGGACACTCCGGAGAAACCGTAGGAATAGCCGAACACTATAATAGAATATAATAGGAGAAAGCAATGGTGCATGCTTTACATCCTGCCATCCTCCCACAAATCAGTTGCTCTGCATGGCTTTTTTTCTACCCTGATAATCTGCAATAAATACTCCAAAGGGAGATTAGAGGTTGGCTGTTTATCTCCTTGTAAGCACATTTCTCGATGCTGTGTCCCTATATGATAATCTTAAACATTTCTACTAGTTCTTCTGTGAGAAGCAAAGATTTTTTGTTGGTTTTGCTATGAAATAAGATACAACAAAGGCCATCTGTGAAATACACAGCACAATTGTATTAATTCATTAATACACTTCTCACTTCCTTGAGTAGCTCTCTCTCTTTGCAGTCTCTCACTGAGCTCCTTATTTAATCTCCTAAGTAAGTGACCTAATTGTTGGCTTGAAGTCAAGAGGAGCTGATGGCTGCTCACTACTTTGGAAAACAGGTGTCTTTTTCCACGATCCTATGTGCAGACAGCCATCTAAATACAGATGACAGAACTTACAGATTTTGAAAAACACTCTTTTTAACATTTAAACGTGTGCCAACTTGAGTGTTCTAAGTGCAGCCATTTGGTTGAAAATCGTCCTCCTGAGCCTCTGCAGGGCAAAGCAAGAGCAGAGGGTAAAAAGGCAACAGATAACGACAGGATTTTATCTGAGCGATTTAGAACTTCTTTGTCTCTGCTAATTTCAGGAGCTGGAAAATTAAGTAAGTCATCAAAATCTTGTGCTTTTTCTCCCCCTTGCTTTTGACCTCAGAACATAATTGCCTCTTGTCATGCCTGCAGGGCATGGGCTTGTAGTTATCACTGTGTGCTTAATCAAATGCTGAAATAGCCTTTAAATTACATGTCTTCTTGGCAGCTAGAGACTTGCTGAGCTCTGTTACATTTAGAGCCATGATGGCAGTAGAGGTACTTTTAAAAGAAAAGTGTGGGATGATGGTATTAAATAGGTTTTATATGCAATTTTCCCAGCAACATCATGTTCTGGCTCAGAATTTTGAGAGTGAAATTTCTGTGCATATTTAAGGGCAGTGAAACAAAAGCTGGAAATGTAGAGATAATTATTTTCACAAGCTCTGCAAATGATTTGGTCTGCCCAGGTAAAAATCGGACTGACTGTTCCCAAAGGCAAATACAACATGCTGGCAGAAAAGTTTTCCCGCTAATTTGGAGGAATGCTTCTGTGTTTGTAATTCCCCAGTACATAATATTCATACAGTTCACCTTCAGTCGGGGGTGGGGGTGGCGGGAAATATCAGAAAGCAATAATGAAAAAATCCTTTACCCCCTCTTATTCTGAAGCCTACTCAGGTATGGGTATGAGCTGAAATCCCTTACAGTTCTTGAGTCAACAGGCCTTACGTGACTGTCACTCCCTAAAGAGAAGCAACACGTTTAAGTGATTTTCTAAATCAGGGCCCTGCTTTTCGCTATTAAGATATAAAGTCTCATTAATGCATTCATTTGCAGCATGCTGTATCGGGCCTGGCTGAGCCCCACAGCAGCCTTCCCAGCGCTGTGCTTGTGTTGGTAGCTGGAAAGGTGGTGATAACACACTGGTGTTTCGGCTGCTGCTGAGCAGCGCTCACACAGCATCAAGGCTGGCTCTCCAACCTCCCCACCACCAGTAGGCTGGGGGTGGGCAAGATCTTGGGAGGGGACGCAGCCAGGACAGCTGACCCAAAGTGACCAAAGGGATATCCCACACCATATGATACCTGCTCAGATATAAAAGCTAAGAGAAAGGAGGAGGAAGGGGGAGTATTTGTTATTTACAGTGTTTGCCTTCCTGAGCAACTGCTACGCGTACCGAAGCCCTGCTTCCCGGGAGGTGGCTGAACATCACCTGCTGATGGGAAGTAGAGAATATTATCTTTTGGTTTCCTTACCTTCCATACACATAACTTTTGCTGTTGCTTCCACTGAACTGCAGTTACCTTGACCCACAATTTTTTTCATCTTATTTTCTCCCCCCTATTCTGCTGAGGAGTGATAGAGCAGCTTGGTGGGCACCTGGCGTCCAGCCAAAGTCAACCCACCACACGTGCAAGCACAGCTCAGTGCTTCTTCTCTGTCTCCCTTTTCCTTAATCAAGTTATACCTGGCCTCTGATCTCGTCATTATTAGTAGCAAACAAAAACTCAGGTTAAAGATCGTGAGAACAGACATTTGTCCAATGCACAATACTCCCATTCCCCAGTATTTTCACTGCTCACAAATATCAATCCAGTACCGAACAGCTTAAAATCCTCATTGGTCCAAAGTTCTCTGCAAACTTGGGATTGGTATACGAGTATGGAAATACTATTCTCTCCCACCCAATTTTCTCTACATACGCTGACAACAAATTAAACAGGATACAACACTGTGTCTTTTCTAGGGAACAGTTTTCTTCTACTCTCAGCCTGCAGAAGGGTTAAAGGTGCATCCTACAGACAGTGGCTAGTGCCAAGGCATTGCAGCAAATATTTGGAACAGTTCACATCCAGCTCCCCTGGGGAAGAAATGAAGACTGAAGGCAGCCAGCGTGGCCAAACGGCTGGAGCCATCAGCAATGCAAAGGTGGAGCTCGACAGTGCTACTCTCCACTCCTGCCTCTCCCTCTGTGACTCAGATGATTGCTTTCTCAGTGATAAAAATGGGGATATTATCTGATCTCCTCCATTAGGGACTCCAAAATCTGCTAGAGAAAGGAAAAAGAGAACTAGATATAATCCTCCGAGAGACGAGTGTGGCCTCAGCCTGGGTTGCCTCAGCCTGGGTTTCCCCATGAGAATCAAATACCCACATCCCCCCCAGGCTACCTTGGATTCCTATTTTATAGAAGATATTAAAAAAAAAACCACCAACCCTGTGACTTTCCTTCAGGGACCTCCACCAGCAGTGATTCCCCTTACCCAATAAACACCCACCTACGAACAGACTTCACAAACTGCAAGAGCATCCTTCTACATGGTGGGATGGAGTATACCAAAAAGACAGAAGAGAAACACATGCTGTGCAACACCCCCGCCATGGCAACAAAAGAAAAGCTAAAAACACTCTCACACACTTCCATGTGCATTTTAGGTGGAGGCTGAGGTCAACTATCTTATGGTTCCATAAACTGCTCAATATACCTCCATCATAACACTCAAGTGACGCTTGCTAGGGATTTGCTCTCAGGTTATGTGACTGAAAATACAATAGATGTTTGTCACCATGTTTACATCTGACACCCTCCTCCACAATGAAGAGGAGACACAGGAGAAGGGTGTAGTAAACATAGAGAGAGTTTTCTATAGGGGTTGCCAAACCTACACACAGAAAACATTTTCCAAGGCAATACAGCCGAGGATGCAAACAGGAGCACAATGAAAAGCCTAGCCAAGTCCCAAACAGCACGTCTTTGAAGCGAGCCTCAGCCCCTAGGTACCAGCCTTCTGGAAAATACCTTTTATTTCCATGGAAGATCTCTTCCTTCCACGTTTCTAGACACCCTAGAGGGTGATGCAGAAACAACTCTCCCTTTCTAGCACCCACTGGATGTCCAAGAAGCCCAGGAACAGCAGCCAGAGAACTAAGCACCAGACAGCTACATCCTTGGGCACTTCTGCTGCTCATACTTCGTACCACTGATATTCCTCATCTTCTTCCTATGCCCAGTTAGTAAATGCCCTTCTTCTCTCCCCTCACTCTTCCAAAACCCAGATCAAAGTATGGAGAAGCTATTCTCATTAGTAAAAATATTAGATTCTCTTAAACTCCCTAAGTATTACATTAGCTCTTCCTATAGGTGAAAAGAGAAAATAAATCCACAAATAATGGGCAAAGAGGACTGGTGGAAGATCACCAGAAAGAGGGGAGAACAGTGAATTCGATGCACTTGCACCTAAGGATGGGCATTCACAAGGGAAACGGGTCTTTGTGAGGCCTTATGAGGAAAGGACATGAAGTGATAAAAGAGCAAGACCACAGAAACTAGATGGGAACTACGAATGGAGGAGTCTGACAGTAGGAAGTGACTGAGGACATGTAAAGAGAGAGAGGCAAGGTGGCAGACTGCCTCAGGGAGACGTGGCATTGAACCGAACCAGACCTGCAGGAGAAAGCAGTGCAACAGCAGTACTGCAGTTTCTTTCTGGTTCTCCACTCCCAATTTTTGGGACTCACCGGCCGTTGCCTCATCAGTGAGTGATGAGAATTGCAACTAATGTTTCTTTTGACAAGCTCTCCTCTTCACAAATATCCCACTTACAGCAGTAAATGCCTCTGCTGCTAATATTTACACCATTACAGCATACTGCAAGGCAAGGCATCACCGAGGGCCAGCCTCCATGCTGCTAAAGAGGCAGCGGTTCAGGGTAAGCTGACATACCAGGTCCACTGTTGTTGAAGAGAAAGTAGGTCCTGCTTCTCACCCAGCCAAGCCCTCCTATCTCCAGCCATGGTTCAGCTGCTGGACCTGCACTCAGTTCTGATGCTCACTGCATCCCTTCATGAAGAATGTCAACTTAGCAGTCCACCAAGAAACTAAACTGGGGGTGGGGGTGGGGTGGGGGAGGCAGAGGAGAGAGAAAGAGAGATTCTGCTGGACCGGTAGAGTTGAATCAGCTCAGAACAGGTTTGCTAAGGTCATAGAAAGGAAGGAAAAGGTTTTTAGGTGGCAGGAAAGGAAACTGCATTTAAGTGCTTTCCAAAAACACAGGGCCAACCTACCTTCAAATCAGAGGTCAGAAGTACAATCCCAGCCTGACCTGAACGTCACTTAAATGATTTTAATTGAAGCAGAAGCAATCAGTTGAGAACAACAGACAAATGAAACGCTGTCTCCAACAGAAAGGTTGAATGCAAGTACATTAATATTTAGGCTCCATCATGGGAAAAAGCTATTCCCAAGTATCTTTTCCTTTGCAGTGTACCACCTCATTTGTAATGAAAGGCACGCACAAGAAGATACTTGGATATGACTGCTCTTTAAATTCACAGGCTTCCTTCATGTGAATTAACTTTCCAGTGTAGAAAAATGGTGCACAGATACAGAAAGAGTCCATGGTTAAAGCCCTGTACTGCAGTGCATAAGATGTATAACCAACCGTTATGCTAAACTTGCCCTCCAGCCTAACAGTGGCGTCACTTAAAATATCAGGGTTTCAGATACTGGTCCATAACACTGAGATGCTCATGTTCTCGATAAAGGAAGCTTTAGGTGCTGTGCCAGGTGGACCAGTCCTTTTTACAAATTCACACTGCAAATCAGACTGGGGCCTTCAATATGGAAAACCACACCATTTATTACCTACCGCACTCAAAGTTATTGCTGTTACAATAGATACTTAACTGTTTCCCAAACAAAAGAACAAAAACCAATTAACCCCCCCCAAAAGACCCAAAAAACCAGTGAACTCTAACAAACAACCTTGAAATCTCAAATATAATGCAGCACAAATTGTGGTGAGGCCAGCAGAATCTGAGTAACAACAAAACTCACCCCATTTTTAAACTACTCTACTGTAGCTTTTTATTTTAGCCATTAGTAAGATTAATTTTATGATCACCGGTAAAAAAACTTTTATAAACCACCATAGTAGGTATCATCATAGAGGCAGCTAGATAAACGAGTATCAAGGGGTTAGCCTAAGATAAACTAAGGAAAAAGAATCTGTTTACCATTTTCAGATTTCATATTAAATCATAAGTTCATTTGATATTGCACTTTAGTATCATTTCCATCTAAAACAATAACTTAAATTCTTAGCCTTGCTAAAATAATGCTGATCTGGAATAACTTTTCTGTTACCAGCAGAGATTTTTTAGGTATCTAATCAAAATGGGCTTCATTAGGATTAGTGGTGTCCCCAGATGGACACTGCCCAAACGCTGAGGACATGCTTCTCTCCATCATTTGTATCGCTGTAAACTGGGAAGCATCAACCGTGAGCTACAGGAAGCAGGACAAGGATAAGCTGGCGGAGACTGAAACCCAAATGCATCCTCAAAAGTTAGAGATTGTCTGCCATGGAGGCTGGCTGAATGCCATAGAGGCCAGGCTGACATCTATCTCCCCACAGGAGAAAAAAAAATATGGGGAAACCAAAAAAGCAAACAATGACACAAACAAAACAAAACCCAAAACAAACCACCAAAACAAAAATACCCCCAAACCCCTCCAAAGTCGGGAAGAGATACAGTTCACTTAGCAGGTTCGGAAATTAGAAATTATTTTATGGCTGACCCAAATCGGACAAGTTGGATGTATTTGGAGTTTTGCTAAGGAGCATAGTGACTACAAATAATAGATTCCTACTGAGTAACCCCTCCTCAAAGTTAGAATTTCAGTTCCCTGGAGAGCCTAGGAAGGAGAACATGAAAGCTCTTGTAGAAGTATTTGCATTGTTAAAGAAATTATGAACAGCAGAGTGAGGATTACTTTGTGCTGTTTATGGACTTGTTTGCCAGAGTAGTAAATCTGTTTTTAAGTTTGTGTTGTCTGGAAAGGAGAAGTGTGTGAAACCTGAAGAACTGTCCAGAGAAAAAAGATAGGCAGGCAAAAGAAAAGACTTTCTCCCTAAGTATTACAGCCTGTCATTCAAATAACTGTATAAAAATCTAGGGCGTCACATATTTGTTTTTTAAACCACTTGCTTTACATCATCAAATGCCAAGAATTTAGAGTTAATTTTTCAAGAAATTACCCCGACCTTGAAGACTAGCCATCTCCAGCAAGTAGTATGGCTAAACTGTAGATCTTTGAAAAAATAATTGTGATTTTTCTTGGTGTTTTTGACATCACAGCTCCTTTGAGTCTCTGCCATAAACAGCAACTGCCCATGACACATACATATATATATCATTTATATATATACGCATATATATATACATATATATATACACACATACTTCTATAAAAGCATGATATATATTAAACAGTCAAAATGGAAAGTGTAGTATTCTACATGACAAGATGAAATTTGGGGTCCCCTACTCAGGCAGGACCTGCTCAGCACAACTTAAGGTCACTTATTTTTAGAAACCAGTGGGTGCTTATCAGCAAGATCTGTGAGTAAACTACAAAGAGAATCCACCCTTCAGCTTCTGGGCAAGGATTTCCATAGCATGTCACTTAGGAGCTCCATCTCTGAAACAGTGGCATGAGATCTAAGACCCTTTTTGCTGATATGCTGACAAGAATTACAAGTCGGCTGTGGCAAGCCATTCTTTGCAGCCCCCTGAATCATGACTCTCCCAAAAGCCTTTGGCGTAATTCCCCTCTGACCTCAAAAAATTAAGGATTTCACCTCAAATATGCTAGCAGCTAAGAAGAGCTTTTCAGAAGCATATGCAGTCATCTGAACAGTGGCCAACTTTATCTACACTCCCCACCCCACCGCCCACCCCCCATGTCTTAAAAATAAAAAATAATAGGAGATTTAAATCTGGAGAATGACCTGCAGCACGTACACTTGCTCCAGGTGGAAACATATTCCAAGTAGAAGCAGGTTTTCAGGGAAGTCACATGCCTGCAGATACACATTCTCCTCAGTGGAAATATAGCAAAACATTAAAACTAATGAACTAAATTAACTCCACAACATGGTCCACTTACTGGGATACACAACTAAAATCCTGAGTGATAAAGTTTCCTATTGTACTTACCTGCTCACAGCAAACACTGCGGTTAATTGTTTTTCCACCTAATGCAGCCTGTGCAAACATTGCTTCAGAAACAGTGTGTATGCAGATATGCCTGTATCTATAATACACATACACACACAATACTTCCCTTCTCAAGGTGAGCCACAAAAAATTCTGAAATAATGGTCACCTGTCGGCTCCCAGAAATGCTCTGAACAGATTCACTGTTCCCAGAAGGGTCAGGTGAACAGCTCTGCAAAATAGCTGCAAACTCCTGGGCTTCACACTAGGGAGGTGATGCTTATCCTGCAGCACCACCAGGACTGCCATCCCTAACCCAGCTTGCTTGGGGCTTGGCAGCCTGACCAAACTCGCCTGATTACATTTTTGTCTGCAATAAATGCTCTGAATCCTGCCCTCCACACCCCACAATTTCAGTTTAAAGTAACCAGGGTACACCAGAATATGTTTCCACTTACTTTCCACTCCAGCCTTCAAAAGTGGTTAACAATAGCCTAAAAAAACATTTTAAAAAGCAGTAATAACACATACGGATATCCACAGAGGCATTGCACCCAGTAAGAAAACAACCCAGTACCAGTTAAAAGGTAACACTGTTTTATGGAAGTCCCTACGGCACTGGATATCATGATTTATTACTTGTCTTGTGGGAAAGCATAGGGCTCCATCACAGACACCCAATGAACCAAAAGAGTGTCAGGCCCACAAAGGACGCTTTAAAAAGAAGAGGAAATACATGCAGATTAGAGACAGGAACTACGGTAACACAGAAAAGGACAGCCATGCAGCACGGTTAACAAACAGATGCAGATACTATACTTGAGGGCATAATGCTCACCAGGTCAATGAAAATACGGTTTAGGAAAAAAAAGCAAAATCTAACTTACTTCAGGAAAAATAAAATCACCTGCAAACAGCTATGATGGGTGGAATACTCCCCCAACCCCCACCCTTTTTTTTTTTTTAAACACAATCACTAATCTTGTTTCAACTTTTCTTCCTCTGAGAGACAGATGAAAGAAGTAAATCTTTTGCAGATCTCTCTGGCAAAAACCACCAGGATCTAATTGCCCAACAAAACCAGAGAGAGATAGCAGGTCTAAAGGCATGTGTTTAGCGCCTTGGTGGCAAATTCTGACTCCTCTTCCGCAGAGTGTGGGCTGATTCTAGTAACGGTGCTAAACCAGGGGAGGCTGTAAATCCCCCCGACAGCGCGGCTCTTCTCAACACACCGCCAGCGATGGCGATTCCCTCCACACCTCCTCTGCCCCCAAAGCTCCTGTCACTGATTGCAGCGACCCTCACAGCACAGGACCGAGCGCGGGAACAGGACAACTCGGACAATGATTCCATTGACACCGATAAACCTTTGGACCCAGGTCCTATAGACCCGGAAGAGGAGCTAGACCTTTTTCCTCCTCCCCCTGATGCACTGGCTGTATGTTCGGGGAGGGTGAAAGGGGGTCTGCGGGATCGGTGGCAGCAATGCAGGCGGGAAGCGCTTAAGCGAGGGCATTTGGGAGGCGCCATGGCACGTTCACGATTTTGTCAGCCAAATCAACCTGCAGAGTGGCAGCCTGTGCAATACGAGGCTGTTAAAGGGTTAAGCAAAGCCGTGCGGGAAGGGGGGATTCATAGTACTTTTGCAAATAGGTGTCTGCATGCGTGTAGCGGTACATAGCTATGTAACTGCGTGAATGACCTCAGCCCTGAGCCTGGTGGTACGTGCAGCTGCGGTTTGTGTCCGGGCTCAGAGATGTCAATACGGGCTTCTCTGTTACGGTCAAGTGTCTCTGGCTGCATTAAAAAACAAAACCAAACCAAACCAAAAAAACACAGTGACTTTAGTAAGACTGCAACCTGATCGAATTCCAAGAAATGTGAGATAAGATGAACTTCTGAATTTTGTTCATAAGCTGTAATGGAGTGCTACCTATATATGAATGCTAGAACATAACTCTATTTCAGTGTGACCAGAATTTAGCATGCAACTGCATCAGCATATTGACAGAATAGCTTTTGAGTTATTTCTTTTTTTTCATAACCTCTAAACTGGGAACAGCTCAAGGTGAAAAGAGACTGTTCAAATCCTCAGCTGTTGCCTCAGAAGGAATAACGTGTTCTTTGTGTACAGGTGAATTTAACACAGCTGAACATTTGTTTTGGGTTAGAAGTATCTGTCACACCTTCATCCCCACCACCACAACCTTTAAGGCCGGTGGGAAAAGCATTCTGTACTCTGTTGCAGCGGGGAAACTTCAGTTGAGCTGCAGTAGTTTGCGTACGTAACTGCAGCTCCTTTGGTGGAAATGAAGTTGTCGTAGAAGTTAGACTTTGAGTAACATACCCTTTGATACCTTGTAAGCGAGAAAGATTGTGTCCTGACAGCATGCTCTTTCCCACACTTGTGCCTAGAGTTGTACTTGAAATCAGGTTGCGTGTTAAGTTTAAACCTAATCACACAGATATCTCAAAGTCCACAAAGATACATCACTGCTTAGGGGATTCTTGCAGTATAGCAGGTGCAAAACCCGTTCCAAAGTAACGACCTAGAGAAGCGTTTTCTTTCAGGAACACCATTTTCTCACTTCTCATAGGTTATACACCATACAACACAATATCTCTCCATCAAGTCTCTTGTGGCTAAACTGCATTCTGCAAATTTGTGTTAGAAATAGATGCTTGCATTTTCACCTGGTGAAGTTCCCTAAGCTAAAGGATTGTGACCTAGGCATTGCTACGAAGCTCAAAGATCGTGACAACAGCGATGGAGAAGAGTGATTTAACACGTAGTTGATTTATGGTTCATACAGGACTATATCACACTACAAAACCGGTATGAATTCAGAGTTGTGGATGTACTGCATGTTCACGTAATAGTTTCTCTACAATTTTTTTTTTTTTTAAAAAAGGTGCCTAAGCTATAAATACCATATACTATTATCTTTCCCTATTTTTTTAAGCATTTTTTTATTTCCCTGTTTGTGTATAGTTTTATCTATCTATCTCTATATAAACAACCAACACAAAGCAACCAGAACATTTTGAGAAACTTTTATGGTTAACTTCTGCATTTAATTCCAGTAACAATCTAGAGGTGTCCATTCAGCTGTTTGCTTAGTTCCAAGCCTTCATTGTGTGCTCCCAGGTTCTTTGAAAAGCAGCAATAACAGTCGAGCAGTTATTTAAAGTGAAACTTTGCTCTACGCAACTTCCACTTCCATGCTTTAGAATGGAGGCACAGCGGAACACTCACCCAAGGGCAAGATTTCAAGAGCTTTTAAGTAGGTTTTATCTTTTCACGTTAGGATAGAAAATGTTCCTTAACAGCTTATATATAGAATTTACAAGTTAAACACAATTTCCCATGCTCAGGATTAGAAGTTCCTGAAAAATATTTTCATAACACTTCCATAGCTTATTGCACGTTCTTCTAAATAATCATAAACCTGTATGTTGACCTCTGCATGAAATGCACCGATAACAAGTTTAACATTTTGTGAACCCGACTGAAATGTACAAACGTACACATAAAAGGCGGCCAAAATCGGTAATTAAGTAGTGAGAAAGAAAACAAAAGAAAAAGAGACGACAACTCCGTAACATGGTAAAGCAACCTTTTACCAAAAAAAAACCCCAAAAACCCAGCAAAGAAACAAAACCAAAAACCACAAACAGGGGTGAATTGTAGAGAACAGAGACAGTGGGTTGTTTTGACATTGATAACGTGCAGCTGAGAACCTGCAGCAAAGAGTCACATAACTTTGAGGGAGCACGAGAAGAAACCAGCATGAGACAGAAAGAAAGGAGGGATGTGATCTCACCTGTAGAAGGCAAGTGAACAGCAGAGAGTGGCCTGTCGCAGCACTCTCCAAAGGAGCCAGCTGCAGCCAGGTCTTTTACCATCACACTCTCCATGGCAGTCCCTCTGCTGCCTTCTAGTCTCGCCTCATCCAGGGCACGCTCACCCTCTCTGCTTCTTCCTCGGCTGCCCAACCGCTTCACAGAACCAGCCACAGCTGCACCTTGTCTACACCAGCCAACCCACCGCCCCTGAAGCCAGCCCACAGCTGTACATTGTCAGTGCTGATTAACCCAGCTTCGTTCCTCTGCAGTAGCCTACAGTGCACAGCGCTAAGGAATGTGTTGTACGAACCTTCCGGGCTGTTCCGCGTCGATTCACAGTCAGTTACAAAAACTGAAGGACATGTCACAGGGCTTACGGCAGGAACTTTTGGGAGATTGGTTGCGGAATCTTTTCAAGTCTCGGGGAACCACCAGACGGTTGCAGGAGTTTACAACACGCGGAGGAATATTGTTATTGGTAATTGTAGTTATATTGACCATTATTCCCTGTATGCTGAACTGTGTAAGACCTATGATTCAAAAGTAGTTTAACCTCTAATGTTGTTTCTGTTCAAAATAAAGACGGGGGAAGTGTAGAGAGCTTTATGGCCAGTGCTGGAGGCCACGATGCCTGTGAAGGGCCTTGAAGGCTAAAGAAGAGAGAAAGTACGATAAGGTTGGCTGAACGCCTGGAAGGAAGACGGGGTATGAAGCAAGGCCAGAGCGGATGCGCGATGCCACATCTCGGCGGCTGGCTGAGAACATGAAACCCACAGAGATAAGAAGGAAGAGAGGAAAAAAAAGGCAAGAAGTTCAGTGCATTTGCAGCTTAGTAATTAACCAATTATATGTAGCCAAGACGTGTGTGAACAGCATTGATTAACCAATGATAATTTAGAATGGGGCGCGGGAACAGCAAACGAGGATATTATAAGCGTGGGTTCTGGACTAATAAAAGGTCTTCTGGTTGAACTCGGGAGTCCACGTCATCGTCTCCTCAGGCCATATGCTCCTCCGCCTCCTCGTCTGCCATTGCACGGACCTGCAAGGCCACACCATGAAAGTTAAAACAACGTTCATGGTGCATTCACTCCTGCCTGTGTTTGTCTAGAGCAGCTGTGACGCTGCCCCTGGTGTTACCTGCTCAGAGAACTGCTGCACCTACTGCTGCCACATTCTCTGCACCTCCTTCAGTTTCTTTGCATACCGATCTCTTTCGAACTGGAGCTCGAAAACTGACCCTGAGAGCTGTTCAAAACAAAACAAAACACAAAAGAAAATCGTATTGGCTAAATAAATTTGGCAGTGACCGCTTCAGGGATAAAGCCTGAAGAAACCAGTGTTAACACAAAGCTCAGGCTGCATTCTTCTGCCACACAAGTTTCTTTACAGACGTGAAGATCTGGATGTCATTCCGTACAAGCCCTGAGCAACCCCGGTTTCCAGGCCTGCCTTCTCCTCCAGTGCCACCTGCAACTGCTGCTTTGCATCCAGACTCCCTGCCTGATTTGACAACTGCCAAGAAAAATCAAAAAGTCATGGCAAAATGTTAACACGCCACTTCTGCATAGCCTTTCCCCTGATAGCAACCTGCCACATGATCCATGTTGCAACCTTAAAGTGCTCCAACTCACGGTGATGTTCAATGAAAAAAAAAAAAAAAAAAAAAAAGAGGGGGGAAGGAGATTAAAATCAAAAAGCTTAGATTTTAGCCCTGTAAAACAGGCTGAGCTAGACAGCTCCTCCCTACCAATTTTATATTTACGACTTGTTTGATTAAAACCTATTTTCTTAATCTAAAAATCTGGCTCAGAAACTTTGTGCATTTCCAGAGTCTGTATTACACAGCCAGATCAGGTGGTCTAAAAGTTGTCAAACACGTCAGGAATTTAAAGCCAGTGTCTGGAGCATGTCAGTTGGCACACAGTACTTTTCCCAGAAGAGGAGCAGCTGCCTTTATTTCAAGGGTAACTTAAGCCACTGACTGGGGAGGAAAAAAAAACCAAAACCAACAATAAACAAAAGAGCAGTTTCTTCCCTCACAGGCTCAGGTTCACACCGGCTTGCTCTCTGAACTGCTAACAGCTGGCTTCCTGAATTCCCTTCCTAACTGGCTGCTTCTCTTAACTTTCCCCAGCTGACCTTCGAGTTACCATTGTCCAATTCACCTTCTGCAAGGGTGGGTACAAACACCACCCCTATTCAACTGGCTTCTCAGTGAGACCACGAGACAGCTGCGTAACCAAAATGCCAAACAGATACAAAGCAGGAAAAGTCTTTGTATTGTCACGCGCTGTATGTTCAGTCACCCTCTCATATTGTACAACATTCTTTTCGCAGACCAGCGTCACAACAGCTTTCAGTCTACTGCTCCAGCTCCTTCAAACAGACCTTCTGTTCCTCAGAGGCCTCGCTGAAGGCCTGTGACCAAGAGGATGCCTTGATGAGGTTTTGTGCCTTCCTTTCCGAACAAGGGTTAAGCCTTGCCCCCACTCTCAGAAGCAAAGTCTTACAACGGTCAGTGTGATCTACCCTCACAGCCTGGAAGCAGTATGGGCACCTGGTGGATCCTCTGTTTAGCCATTTCCCGCTTGTTCTGCAAATATTCCAATTGCAGCTCCTTAACTTTGCTTTTCTTATCCAGGTAGAGAAGCTTCTCTGACAGCTGTGAATTCTTCTGCTTCATTTCCTCACTGCTTTTGCTGAAACAAACCAAAATTAAAGCAGCATCACTGTATGTACTATGGGTCTGGGCAAGTACATGTCATACATTTACAATCCAGCTAGTCGTAACAGTTAGAATCACAGAAACATCACATCCAGTCACTTTTCTTAAGCTGAATATCCAGCCTCCCAAGTCACCACCTGTGGTGCATGCCCCTTGTGATGTTTTGTGGCTCTACCGGGAAGAGCAGTGTTACTCTGCAGTAACAAGCAGCAAATGGACTTACCTTTGTTTGTACAGCTCCTGTTTCAGGTCTTCTAGCTCCTTCATTAACTCTTCATTACGCTGCAGAAAAAAAGAAATGACTGATTCAGCTGCAGACTTCAGCAAAATATTTCACCTTTAGCACATCAGCTGAAGTGGAAAGCATCAGAACTTTGGCAAAACCCTTCAGGACAGGTTGCTTAGAACCTCCTGAATTTGCCAGGAATAAATCTGCTCAGCCTTTTCAAACGCGATGCTACTAACTGAACGTGAGGTCATTTCTGCAGACTTCTGGATGAATATCAACACTGAAGTGTCTGCCTGATGGAGACCCTCCTGAGACAAGGTCTCGGTGGCGCTTCTGTTGCGTGTGGAGCTGGCAAGACTAATGAAGTGAGGTGCCGGATCTGAAGACAGCAACTGGACCATATGATTAGTGGTCACAGAAACCTGAATGAACTTTGCCTTGACCATGGAGAACACAGGGCTTTACAAGGTTAATTAACAATTCAGAATGTTAATTTCTGCCTCTTCTCCGAGCAGGGACTACAGACTTTGCATTAGTGTACTGACAAGCAAATAGCCAAAGGCAGAGCTGCTGGTGAAGCATAAGCAGAGGTGACTCTTACCTTCTCTGCCTGTTTCTGCTGCAGAGAGACGGAGGCCAAAGTACGTTCCAGCTCCACTACCCTCTGGTGAGATGAACGTAAACGAGCAGCAAGGCTCTCGGCTTCTCCTGAACAAGTCAGAACAGAGTGAGTTGAGGCTGGACCACAAAGAGCTTTTTGGAACTGCTAAACAGCACTTTCTGCTTTGTCAACAAGCTCTTAAGGCAGCACAGAGCTTTGCAAGTCAGTAGACCTGGTTCTGCCCCTGGCTCTACAGGTGGCTCACTAGCAGCTCTGGGCAGTAAAGCTCTCTGTAACTACCATCCTCACTTTGAGGGAGATGATGAAACTTCCTCTGCAGAATAGGCAATATGTTGGTTGGGATCTTTCTTTCTAATAGAAGAAGTCGCTCAAACTTGGTTCAGAATGAAGGGCTCGGGTAAAACCTACCTTTACGCGATAGCTGTGTGGGAGGGAGGGTGGCGAAAAGGGAACTAAGTTTTAAAAGGATCAGAAGAAAGTCAGAAAGGAACAGCCTGGGGTAGTCACCGGGGCTGAACAGGGCTGACAAGGCTTTAGCGATGCACAAAAGAACCTCAACTGCCATGGGATCAACATGCTCCCACTTGGGGGCAGCTCTGGCGACAGAGGCAGCGATGGTGCCAAGTATTGCCCACCGAGGAGTCGGCCACTGCTGTGAGCTGGCTGCCAGCAACTGTCATGCCTCTGGCTTGAAATTCACACTTTGACCAACAGCTTGAGCTGGAGTGCCCACAGTCAATTACCTGATTTCTTCCCTGCAGCTTCTCGAGTATGTGCAAGGGCCGCCTGCAACTCAGGCTTCTCAGAAGCTAGAATTCCAATAGTCTGGATACAAACCTTTGGGAAAGGAAAATCGGCTCAGCATGAAACTTCTTTGCTTGTAATTGCAACATCACTGTTGCCACAAAAGGCTAACTCAGTAAAGGGAAAGAGCTCGTGTAGTTAAGCACAGTCGGGCTGACTCCCAGTTTTCCTGAAGGAACGCGCTCGCGGCTTCCCGAGTAAAGACTATGAATGGTCAGTAATCCAGAGAACAGCAGAAGGCAGGCGGTGTTACTGTAATGGAGGCTCTGCCTTACCTGTAGCTGTTCCCTCAGCGCGGCTTGCTCTTCAGAAAATTTCTTTTCCAACTCCTTCTTTTCCTGTATAAAGAAATGATGCCTATTTAGCACAAAAACATAGATGGGTAACCCTTGTTTTGTAGCAAACTAAAAAAGCAGTGATACATTGGTAGGACTTGCAGCATCGAAACGACAGCAGCCTTTTAAAGACATACTTCAGCCCTGCGTTATTTGAACGCCTTCACTATTTATCCATCCTAGATTGGCAGTAACAGCATAGCACAATCGCTGCTAGCATAAAAACGGTAGTGCTTGGAAGCAAGCTGCTGGCAAGGACTTGTATTCTCCTGCCTCCACCACACTCCTCTAATACCTGAGTATTTAAACGTTCGCTTGTGTCAAAATAAGAACGCTACCTGCCAGGCAGGCCTAACTCATGAAGTCAAATCATTCAACCCTACGCTACAAATGAAACTGAATCTAACATAAGACAAGACCACACGTGCCTGGGCCACAGCCCACTATACTCTCTGCGCCGCCAAGGAAGAGATACTATTTTTCTGCCTATCCAAAACCAGGACACACTTTACCTTCTCCAGCTGATCCACTGCCTCCTGGCTCTGCTCTTTCTGTGGAAGGAAAGTGATGCACCAGTATCAAGAGAAAATACTCTCATACATCTGAAACACATTTTCACTTCAACAAAGTAGGATACATGCCCAATTCACGCAAACAGAATTTCCACTTTCTGTAGTCCTTTCTGTAGAGGACTAGGAAGTTCATCTTAGCTATTAAAAATACGAGATCTGGAGCTGCCTTCACTAATGTACTTCATATGCCAGGCATCTTTTTCATCGCTCAGTAGACTGCCACAGTTGTTCTCCAACACCGCTGCTGAAACCCCTCCATGTCTACATCTGAGCATCTACCACCTTCAGTTAAACTCGCACCCCCACATCTGTGCAACTGATGGCAGTAATCCTGGTGTATTGGGATGATCGCCAGAAATGCTGGGGGTTTTTAAAAAACACCACCAATAAATTAAAAAAAAAAACAACCAACCAATAACCCCAAAGAAAAACGTAGTCTTTTCCTTGAACTGAGACCTCAGACCTTTCTTCCACTGAAGAGCTGGCCTTAAGTCACGCAGAGCCGCACTTGTGTTGGCAGACTTCTGCAGGAGGTGGTATGGGAGGGCTGAAGCCAGATACAAAGAGAAGGGGTAATTCTGTCCTAGCCCATTTCCATCTTAGCGGTGAAGTATTTGGAGATTTGTTGTCCGTAGGTAATGCACCTTTAGATATGAGGTGAAGGAGACAAAGGTGGCAGCTGCCTACCCAGGCCGCCACACAACTGTGCTGCTGTGTTTGCTATTTGCTGACTATCACAATAATACTCCTTATAGCGCCTTTCACTCCAAAGTACCACACAGAGAAAACATCCTTTTCTGGGTAAGGAGAGATGCAGACTCCCTCTGCGACAAGCTAATGTCAATGATGCAGGTTGATTTCCCATTCTTTCCCACTAAATCAAGAATACATCTTTCCATGCATACATGCTGTCCATTCATCCCACTCAGCTTTTCTTCCCACTGCTGAATGTTTACGTTCTAAACCAGGATTTTTTGCTTCTCAATGCTTAAATATCATATTGTTCAGTAGGATGACTGCAGACACCGCTGAGATCCAGGAGTGTTTTCTTGAGCTGACTGCTTAAAGCTCCACATCAAATATCAAGAGAATTAATAGGACAAAAGGAATACAAAGGCAAATCAGAGTGAACTCCATTCCATCTTGCAGGTTTCACTGCATCTAACTGGTACCCCTGGTGATTACTATAGTTACGTTTATTGATAAGAGACGCACGGATATGTAGTAAACAGGAGTTACTTTATGACAACTGATCTGAAACAATGGTAGGAAAATAAGCTACCAAAATGATGCAAGTGGAACGAAAATCAGAGCTTTGCCACAGCAACAGCGGAAGACAGTTCTGGGCTACCAAATTTGACTTCCCTGAGCTTCTATCACAATTTGATCAAGCCTTCCGTTTAAATAAACTGCCTGAAAAGAATTGGTTTAAAAAGGCTGGGGTTTTACGTTTGTGCCTGAACACATTTCTATTGCTTATCGGCATAGTTCCTGCCCTTTCCTCTTCAGAAGCCTGGCAACGTGAAGACGCTAAAGCCTGTAAACGCTTGACTCAAAGGATCCGACTTCCTGCCTAAACCTATTTAAACCCAGCACTGGAACTTGCCAGACTGTACATCCCCTGCGCAAGTTTCATCGCCTGTTGTAAAACGGGTTGGCAGGAGTAACTAGACAGCTTCCTCAGGGCAGCTGCTTGCCTGGAGATCAGCAGAGTCATGCCCTTCAGAAGCAAGGCCCTAGGGAATACAGCAACGACACGCACAGCGGGAGAAATACAGACTAAGAAAACACTGCCTCTCCCTACTGCACTTGCCCTCAGCAGCTCAGTTAGTTTATCGCCTCACCCCACACTCCTCCTTTTCCTCAAAGCTCAGCTGTCTCGCGGAAGAGGTTTTGACAAGGTTCACTTTTTCACACGTTCAGTTCAACACAAACCAGAAGGGCGCAAGCACTTTACGAGCAATGGCAACGCATGGTATCAACTAGCTCCATGATAATAAAAACAGCAACAAAACTCAAGCAACTGACAGGGGCTATGTCAGGACAAGGCTCCACCCAAGAAATCGAGGCCAGCGTAAACAGAACCTGAAGCATGCAGTAGGGAGAGCGAGTCACTGCGAGGGACACGAGCACTGCCTCACCTTCCTCCTGTCCAATGAGGGTATGGCTACCCCATTGGAGCGCTTCAGGTCCGACACCGGCACCTTCAGAATGTTCTGAATCTGAAGGAGGTGAAAGAAAAGGGGGAACGGCTCAGAAAAGGACAGAGAGAAAGTGTCGATCGGAGGGAGCCAAAGAAACCGGCATCCTCCGGCTGGCCAGGAGCACGCAGCTCAAAGCAGCAGCTCTGGGCACACCCAGGGCTGCGTGACAGCACCGCATGATCAGACACGGCTTTGGCACGTACCCTGAGCTCTAGTGTGCACCTTCCAGCAGCGGTAGCTGCTAACTATTGTGGCACGCTTCGCGTGCTGGCGATACAGGCAGCTGCGCCAGTCATCCATTACACCCGCATAACCATTTCCCGGCTCTAGTCACGTTGTTCAGAAAACCAAAGAACAAGGAGGTAGCAAATGAGCTGGGACAAAGACCGAGGCACTCACGTTCTCTGGAGGCTGCTGGTCATCGCCCGGGGGAGTCTCAGGTCGACCGTCTCCTTTAGTTTTGTGGTTTTCCTTACTTCCAGCAGCTGCTCCAGGGCTCTTCTTCTGCTGATACTCCTTCAGCTGTGAAAAATAATAATAATCTGAAATCCAAACAGAACATGCCTTCTGTGAGAATGATGTTAACCCCCCAGCCCCAACTCCACTGGGTAAAAAGACCAAGTGTAAGGACAAGAGAAACGCTCTTCAATGAGTTTGTCGCCCGGGGGGGGGGGGGGGGGGGGAAGAGAAATAAAAATCAAAACACGTCCAAAAAAAAGGCTAAAGTAAGATCGAATGTGATGAGTTTACGACAAGAGGCTCAGAGCTGCAAACGTTCAACTTTTGTACACAGCTAAGAGTTGCTGGGAAACGACTTGATACTCCATCCTGCAACTACAAGGAGATGAAAAGAAGTATCTCGGGGTGGGGTTTTTTTAGGGTTCTAACTAAGAGCATTGAGGAAAAATGAGTAAAGGGCAATGAAATCTGAATGTTAAGTGAAACATCAACACCTGACAGTAAGGTCTCCCACTCTGTGAAACACTTTGAGAAGGAACATTACAGTCCTTACAGACAAATGCCATGTTAATACAAGCAGCGTAGTCACTGTGAACTAAGGGGAGAAGCAACCTACAACGGATTTTTCAATCGCACCCGCTTCACCCCGGAGAAGCTAGTCTGATAAGCCGTTCGCTTGAATTCGGCTGGGTCTTCCGAGCCGAATCGTTTGTGCTCCAGCAGGGTGAAGTCCCCAGGCAAGCGAGCCCCAGGCAGTTCGGTCAACTGCCCGTTTCCCCAGCCCGCAGCCCGCCCTCCGCCCCCCCGCCGGGCCGGGCCGGGCCGGGCCGCGCCTCGGCCTCCAGGTGGAGAAAGAAGGACCCGTTATTGGCAGAACTCCAAAATGGAAGCCCGAACCGCTCCAGGACACTTTCCCCTCCCCAGGACTTTCACCCACGCCGCGGCCGGGGAGAAAACGAAGGCCGGGGAAATAAGCAACATGAGACCAAAAAACCCCAAAAAAGGGTGTGGGGGAGGCCAGGGGGAGGGAAAACCGCCAAACCGAACCCGGCGGACCCACGGCACCGCCGGCCCGGCCCGCCCCGGCCCCCGCCGCCCCTCACCTTCTCCTTGCCCGCCGCCAGCCAGCTCTGCCCGCTGCCGTCCGCCACGGCCGCCCCGCGCCTGCGCCGCCTTGGCTTCGCCCACCGCCGGCGGCAGCAGCCAGGGCCCGCCCAGCCTGCGCTGCCGCCCTGGAGGCCCGGCCCATCGCCGTGCCCCGCCGGGCCCGGCAGCTCCGCTTTTCCCTCAGTCACTGGGGGAGCCGGTGCCACCTTGCAGTGCCTGCTCCCCATGTTGGAGCCCGCACCGCCCGCTGCTCGGGTGACAGCCCGCACCGCCCGCTGCTCGGGTGACACCTGGCTGCCCGGCGTGCCCCACCCAGAGCTCACCTGCAGCTTCCCGGAGACGTTTGTTCCCCGGCGCTGACGGCACAGTGGGCCCTGTCGCTGGGAGACTCCACTTCCCAGCGTGCCCCGCGGCGCGCCCGCGCCTGCCGCTCCCGGCCGGCCCCGCGCGCACCCGGCCGGCCCGGCGGGAGGCGGCAGCCCTGGCCGAGCGGGTCCCGCCGAGCGCGGGTCGCAGCGCGCCCGCCCCGCCGCGGCCCGGGCCCGGCCGGTAGGAGCCGGGTCCCCGTGTTACAGATTTGCTAACGGTTACAATTAACTAACCTTATTTGATTTTATAAAATCATTTTCATAGAACTGTAGAGGAATAAGAAATATATTTTAGTGGAACTAGCAGCTGCACCACACAAGCTGCTGTGGAATCCTCTGTACAGCCCTGTACCACGGCCAAGGACTGAGAGCAACCGAATGAAACAACTCGTAGCTACCTGCCAAGAAACCGTGAACTTTAATAATAGTGATATAAAGAAATGGCATGGAATGGGGACAATCAGTTACGGGTAAATATATTTACACAAAGAATGTAGGTCTAGTAATTAGGACTCACTCACTCACGCACCCGGCCGTCCATAAAGAAGTGTCTGCTTATCTCCCTCACATCGGGGTCGGCAAGTTTTTCATTCCGAGATTTCGGTACCAGCCGCTCCCCGCCCCCGCCGCGGGCCGTGCCTGCGCTGAGGCGGCGCGGCCCGGCCCCTGACGCGGCGCCGCTCTGCTCTGCCAGGGCCTCCGGTGGCGGCCGGCGGAGCGGCGCGGCCGGCTGCAGGTCCGCGGTGAGGCCCTGCGCGGGCTGGGGGGAGCGGGCCCTGCTCCAGGGCTGCCCCGGCCGCCGTCTGTGGCACGGCACGGCCCGGCCCGGCCCGGCCGGGGGTGTGTTTTCTTGGGGCGGAGCTGCCGGCCTCGCCCCCCGGCGCTGCCTCGTCCTGGCAGCGCCTCTGAACACCGAAATTGTGGGGGTTACGGTCTTATTGTCACCTGACGCTGTAAATCTACAAAACGCCGTAGAATATGATGGGGGGCGGGGCAACGTTACAGAAACCCATCAGTCTTTTACCTGAGCTTCCCCCCTCCCTGCCCAGGAGACACGGTATTTTTTCCTTTCCTTTTTTTCTCCTCTTTTCTCCATTTCTGGTTAGTGCCCCCCAGCACCGCAGCATCTTCCCCTGGGCTGAGGTAGCGTGAAATGTCTCCTGTGCTCTACAGATGCCCTGTCCCGCGTCCTGCCAACCTAATGGAACCAGCCAAGAAGCCCTGCAGTATGAAATCGAAGAGCTGAAGCAGAAAGACCTTGCTCTAGACCAGGAAACTGCACAATTCTTGTCCGAGTATGTCCTTGGCGAGCTCAGTGTCCGCTGTGATGCCTCAGTTATTTTTGTTTCAAAAAAACCCAGCGGTCTAGGGCTTAGAGCTAAAAGCCGTCCTCTTACGCCACCGCTTTTATCGTGGCGTTGTGCAACGTTGATTACAGCGTTGTTTTGATTTATGGGACCCGTTAAGGGAGAACTCTTTCCACTTTATTTGGTAAAGCAACCCCAGGTTTTCCTAGGAGCTGGGATAGGAGGATTTTAACTTTACCCCAGGTGTTGCTGAGGCAAATTACCTGTGAACTGGGAATGAATGGTTTTAACCGTCGTGATGCTATGGCACATCATGCTACCAGAAGGCCTTGTTCATGTGAGAATTAAAATTGAGATTGTGGCTTGTATGACCTGCCCGGTTTAGCCCCGGATGAAACGGTTTCCTTGTTTGTTCCATCCCGATCAAGTGTCTACTTATTTCCTGTCTGAAGCGAGTGGGTTAAACGTTGGTGTTCAAGAAGCAGAGGTGTTTCCCAGGCAAGCGAAGGGCCTGGAAAGAGATGGGTGCCGCTTACAGGGTAGTGCAACTGCTTTAACTGTGGTTTCTTATGACCTACTGTGGCAGCTGCTTATTAGCAGCTCTTTAGAGATCAAGTTGCTGCTTGGTTTTTAAAGAGAGGGTATCTCTGTGGGTTATTTGTTGCAAAGGAGTGTTATTTTCTAAGGTCACGTGTAGTACAGAGAATGGAAACGGCAGAGCAACAAAGGCTGTTCCCAAAGCTTTTTTGCTTTACCACCACACATTTTTTTTTCACTAGCTACAGATTAGAGATACAGATATAAACTGAATTCACCACAGCCTATTCCTGTTCCTACTTGATTCTGAGAATTCGGGTGGGTTGGGGTTTTTTTGTAAGTCGATGCGGCAAAAAAAACCCCACTCAAAATGAGGGTCTACTCATTTGTAGCTTTCGTGTTGATGACTTGCAGCAACTGTACTTGCTGCCTTCGGATTCTGCTTTGGATAGTGCCAGGCTTGAGCGTCTCAAATCTCCTTGCTGTGCTGGGTCAGTAGGGGCAACACTCGCCGTGCGGCATTTTTGACCTTTTCTGCTTTTATTGCTACAGAGGCTACAGCCTGGAGGAATTGGAGCAGCACATTTCTCTGCTCGCTCCATGAGTACAATGATATTAAAGATGCTGGGCAGATGCTGCTGGGCAAACTGGGTAAGGAAGGGGAAAAGTGTTGATGAACAACTCAGTCAATGTTTTCATGTAGACAGAGAGAGAGAAGGTACTACGCCACGAAGGCAGAGCTTGTTTTAAAGATTCTTGAATTCTAGGGCTTTCATTGCCCAGCCACTTGTGCAGGCACAAACACTTCTGTCGTTATTTTCGCAGGATGTGTTTAGAACCGAACATGCGAAAGAATTGTCATCTACTGCTATTTTAGTCTGTGTTATGTACTGCCAAACTTTGTTCAGTCTTACCAATTTTTGTCAGTTTTGCTCTTCATATACTTTAAAAGAGTGTTGAGACAAGCAGAGAGCGCAGCTGCAAAACCTTAGGTTGGTTCCTTAGCTATGGGAGGTTCTGTGAGAGAGTTAGGGGCTACTGGGAGGAAAACACAACTTTTCTGACTGGTCTGATACTTCTGTAATGAAAACAGCCGTCTTTCTTTTCCAGCTGTTATCCGAGGGGTTACTACAAAGCAGCTCTACCCTGAATACATACGACCTGGAGCTTAGCGACTAGTATTGAACCTGAAGATTGCCCCGTCCTGCAAAGCTGACACTTACTGGGCCGTGACGGTTTGGTGTGGTATTGGTTCAGAACGGACAGAAGGTGGCCTCAGAAGCTGTGTGTGGAATTGCAACAGCGCATGCATGAACAGCCTTATTTCCGAGCAGCTTTACAACGTGAAAGCTGTTGAATCTGTCAGCTGTGTCCTGCTTGTGGGAAAGGGATGTAGGACTTTGGATAATTTTGTCTCCTGTCTGATGGGACAGTATATTTTTTTTTTCGTTTGTTGGAAAGGCCGTAATTCAGGTTGATGTGAAGACTCTTCCCGTGGAGACCTTGCTTCTCTCCAGCATCCAGGGGCTGTTTGGTTACTGAATAATAGAGGAAGCGAGGGCATGCAAACGTGCAATGTAATAGCTGCTTTGAAAGAAAAGAAAAAACCCTCGGAAGCAGCAAGGGAAGAAGGCTGAATTTGTGGTGGCTTGGGGGTTGGTTTTGTTTTATGATCACATCTGGGTGAGTCTGGGTATTCTGCATTTTTGTACTTAACTGCTCGGGTAGCTAGAGGTTCTGTATCATTTCTGTGGTGAATGGCAAAAGGTGAAGTTGTATTGAACTGTCCTGTCTGAATAAAGCAGCTGTCACATTTCTCAGGAATTCACTTATTGAAGAGCCTATAAAACAGCGCGTGAACCTGGGAGCAAATTCTTAACCTCTAATCTGAGACAACTGGAACATCTATTACTCAAATGTTTTCTGAGGACTCTCAATGGTGACGGTGTGGCAGCGCTACCCAGTAATGGGTAGGTGCCGAATTACCTTTACTGCTACAGAGGCTACAGCCTGGAGGAACTGGAGCAGCACATTTCGTTCTTGCGGCTAAAACAGGAACAGTCAAAAGTAAGGAGGAAGCGAGTGGTGCGGCAGAGCGGTAATAAGGGGAGCAGCGGCGATGATGAAAATGCTATCGGCAGACGCGTTACAGAGGGGTGGAGGAGAGTGCGCTTGGAAAGTATGAAAGAGGGAGCGCACGCGTTTCCCGTGATATTACAAGATAGACACCCGGGCCAGTATCAGGCATTTCACTGGGAAATGATTAAGGAACTACGGAAAACTGTCACGCAAAATGCACTATATTCTCCTTTTACACAAATTTTGTTAGAGAACGTGATGATGGGTCCGCAGCTAGTGACTCTGCTAGAATGGATCCGTGACAAAGTGCTGGACTTTCCACCTGATGGCACCTGGAAAATTCCTGCCTGGCAAGCAGTCGGCAGGCGATTGTGTGATGCTGCCGTGGAGGGGGACTCCGTGGCAGGCATGTGTTTAGCGCCTTGGTGGCAAATTCTGACTCCTCTTCCGCAGAGTGTGGGCTGATTCTACTAACGGTGCTAAACCAGGGGAGGCTGTAAAACCCCCCGACAGCGCGGCTCTTCTCAACACACCGCCAGCGATGGTGATTCCGTCCACACCTCCTCTGCCCCCAAAGCTCCTGTCACTGATTGCAGCGACCCTCACAGCACAGGACCGAGCGCGGGAACAGGACAACTCGGACAATGATTCCATTGACACCGATAAACCTTTGGACCCAGGTCCTATAGACCCGGAAGAGGAGCTAGACCTTTTTCCTCCTCCCCCTGATGCACTGGCTGTATGTTCGGGGAGGGTGAAAGGGGGTCTGAGGGATCGGTGGCAGCAATGCAGGCGGGAAGCGCTTAAGCGAGGGCATTTGGGAGGCGCCATGGCACGTTCACGATTTTGTCAGCCAAATCAACCTGCAGAGTGGCAGCCTGTGCAATACGAGGCTGTTAAAGGGTTAAGCAAAGCCGTGCGGGAAGGGGGGATTCATAGTACTTTTGCAAATAGGTGTCTGCATGCGTGTAGCGGTACATAGCTATGTAACTGCGTGAATGACCTCAGCCCTGAGCCTGGTTGTACGTGCAGCTGCGGTTTGTGTCTGGGCTCAGAGATGTCAATACGGGCTTCTCTGTTACGGTCAAGTGTCTCTGGCTGCATTAAAAAACAAAACCAAACCAAACCAAAAAAACACAGTGACTTTAATAAGACTGCAACCTGATCGAATTCCAAGAAATGTGAGATAAGATGAACTTCTGAATTTTGTTCATAAGTTGTAATGGAGTGCTACCTATATATGAATGCTAGAACATAGCTCTATTTCAGTGTGACCAGAATTTAGCATGCAACTGCATCAGCATATTGACAGAATACCTTTTGAGTCATTTCTTTTTTTCATAACCTCTAAACTGGGAACAGCTCAAGGTGAAAAGAGACTGTTCAAATCCTCAGCTGTTGCCTCAGAAGGAATAACGTGTTCTTTGTGTACAGGTGAATTTAACACAGCTGAACATTTGTTTTGGGTTAGAAGTATCTGTCACACCTTCATCCCCACCACCACAACCTTTAAGGCCGGTGGGAAAAGCATTCTGTACTCTGTTGCAGCGGGGAAACTTCAGTTGAGCTGCAGTAGTTTGCGTACGTAACTGCAGCTCCTTTGGTGGAAATGAAGTTGTCGTAGAAGTTAGACTTTAACTTGAGTAACATACCCTTTGATACCTTGTAAGCGAGAAAGATTGTGTCCTGACAGCATGCTCTTTCCCACACTTGTGCCTAGAGTTGTACTTGAAATCAGGTTGCGTGTTAAGTTTAAACCTAATCACACAGATATCTCAAAGTCCACAAAGATACATCACTGCTTAGGGGATTCTTGCAGTATAGCAGGTGCAAAACCCGTTCCAAAGTAACGATCTAGTGAAGCGTTTTCTTTCAGGAACACCATTTTCTCACTTCTCATAGGTTATACACCATACAACACAATATCTCTCCATCAAGTCTCTTGTGGCTAAACTGCATTCTGCAAATTTGTGTTAGAAATA
This sequence comes from Falco biarmicus, assembly GCF_023638135.1. NCBI lineage: Eukaryota > Metazoa > Chordata > Aves > Falconiformes > Falconidae > Falco > Falco biarmicus. The sequence goes on from NC_079296.1 coordinate 16,065,143, forward strand.
GATGCTTGCATTTTCACCTGCCGAAGTTCCCTAAGCTAAAGGATTGTGACCTAGGCATTGCGACGAAGCTCAAAGATCGTGACAACAGCGATGGAGAAGAGTGATTTAACACGTAGTTGATTTATGGTTCATACAGGACTATATCACACTACAAAACCGGTATGAATTCAGAGTTGTGGATGTACTGCATGTTCACGTAATAGTTTCTCTACAATTTTTTTTTTTTTTTAAAAAAGGTGCCTAAGCTATAAATACCGTATACTATTATCTTTCCCTATTTTTTTAAGCATTTTTTATTTCCCTGTTTGTGTATAGTTTTATCTATCTATCTCTATATAAACAACCAACACAAAGCAACCAGAACATTTTGAGAAACTTTTATAGTTAACTTCTGCATTTAATTCCAGTAACAATCTAGAGGTGTCCATTCAGCTGTTTGCTTAGTTCCAAGCCTTCATTGTGTGCTCCCAGGTTCTTTGAAAAGCAGCAATAACAGTCGAGCAGTTATTTAAAGTGAAACTTTGCTCTACGCAGCTTCCACTTCCATGCCTTAGAATGGAGGCACAGCGGAACACTCGCCCAAGGGCAAGATTTCAAGAGCTCTTAAGTAGGTTTTATCTTTTCATTTTAGGAGAGAAAATGTTTCTTAACAGCTTACATATAGAATTTACAAGTTAAACACAATTTCTCATGCTCATTTATTTGATTAGAAGTTCCTGAAAAATATTTTCATAACACTTCCATAGCTTATTGCACGTTCTTCTAAATAATCATAAACCTGTATGTTGACCTCTGCATGAAATGCACCGATAACAAGTTTAACATTTTGTGAACCCGACTGAAATGTACAAACGTACACATAAAAGGCGGCCAAAATCGGTAATTAAGTAGTGAGAAAGAAAACAAAAGAAAAAGAGATGACAACTCCGTAACATGGTAAAGCAACCTTTTACCAAAAAAAACCCCAAAAACCCAGCAAAGAAACAAAACCAAAAACCACAAACAGGGGTGAATTGTAGAGAACAGAGACAGTGGGTTGTTTTGACATTGATAACGTGCAGCTGAGAACCTGCAGCAAAGAGTCACATAACTTTGAGGGAGCACGAGAAGAAACCAGCATGAGACAGAAAGAAAGGAGGGATGTGATCTCACCTGTAGAAGGCAAGTGAACAGCAGAGAGTGGCCTGTCGCAGCACTCTCCAAAGGAGCCAGCTGCAGCCAGGTCTTTTACCATCACACTCTCCATGGCAGTCCCTCTGCTGCCTTCTAGTCTCGCCTCATCCAGGGCACGCTCACCCTCTCTGCTTCTTCCTCGGCTGCCCAACCGCTTCACAGAACCAGCCACAGCTGCACCTTGTCTACACCAGCCAACCCACCGCCCCTGAAGCCAGCCCACAGCTGTACATTGTCAGTGCTGATTAACCCAGCTTCGTTCCTCTGCAGTAGCCTACAGTGCACAGCGCTAAGGAATGTGTTGTACGAACCTTCCGGGCTGTTCCGCGTCGATTCACAGTCAGTTACAAAAACTGAAGGACATGTCACAGGGCTTACGGCAGGAACTTTTGGGAGATTGGTTGCGGAATCTTTTCAAGTCTCGGGGAACCACCAGACGGTTGCAGGAGTTTACAACACGCGGAGGAATATTGCTATTGGTAATTGTAGTTATATTGACCATTATTCCCTGTATGCTGAACTGTGTAAGACCTATGATTCAAAAGTAGTTTAACCTCTAATGTTGTTTCTGTTCAAAATAAAGACGGGGGAAGTGTAGAGAGCTTTATGGCCAGTGCTGGAGGCCACGATGCCTGTGAAGGGCCTTGAAGGCTAAAGAAGAGAGAAAGTACGATAAGGTTGGCTGAACGCCTGGAAGGAAGACGGGGTATGAAGCAAGGCCAGAGCGGATGCGCGATGCCACATCTCGGCGGCTGGCTGAGAACATGAAACCCACAGAGATAAGAAGGAAGAGAGGAAAAAGAAGGCAAGAAGTTCAGTGCATTTGCAGCTTAGTAATTAACCAATTATATGTAGCCAAGACGTGTGTGAACAGCATTGATTAACCAATGATAATTTAGAATGGGGCGCGGGAACAGCAAACGAGGATATTATAAGCGTGGGTTCTGGACTAATAAAAGGTCTTCTGGTTGAACTCGGGAGTCCACGTCATCGTCTCCTCAGGCCATATGCTCCTCCGCCTCCTCGTCTGCCATTGCACGGACCTGCAAGGCCACACCATGAAAGTTAAAACAACGTTCATGGTGCATTCACTCCTGCCTGTGTTTGTCTAGAGCAGCTGTGACGCTGCCCCTGGTGTTACCTGCTCAGAGAACTGCTGCACCTACTGCTGCCACATTCTCTGCACCTCCTTCAGTTTCTTTGCATACCGATCTCTTTCGAACTGGAGCTCGAAAACTGACCCTGAGAGCTGTTCAAAACAAAACAAAACACAAAAGAAAATCGTATTGGCTAAATAAATTTGGCGGTGACCGCTTCAGGGATAAAGCCTGAAGAAACCAGTGTTAACACAAAGCTCAGGCTGCATTCTTCTGCCACACAAGTTTCTTTACAGACATGAAGATCTGGATGTCATTCCGTACAAGCCCTGAGCAACCCCGGTTTCCAGGCCTGCCTTCTCCTCCAGTGCCACCTGCAACTGCTGCTTTGCATCCAGACTCCCTGCCTGATTTGACAACTGCCAAGAAAAATCAAAAAGTCATGGCAAAATGTTAACACGCCACTTCTGCATAGCCTTTCCCCTGATAGCAACCTGCCACATGATCCATCTTGCAACCTTAAAGTGCTCCAACTCACGGTGATGTTCAATGAAAAAAAAAAAAAAAAAAAAGAGGGGGGAAGGAGATTAAAATCAAAAAGCTTAGATTTTAGCCCTGTAAAACAGGCTGAGCTAGACAGCTCCTCCCTACCAATTTTATATTTACGACTTGTTTGATTAAAACCTATTTTCTTAATCTAAAAATCTGGCTCAGAAACTTTGTGCATTTCCAGAGTCTGTATTACACAGCCAGATCAGGTGGTCTAAAAGTTGTCAAACACGTCAGGAATTTAAAGCCAGTGTCTGGAGCATGTCAGTTGGCACACAGTACTTTTCCCAGAAGAGGAGCAGCTGCCTTTATTTCAAGGGTAACTTAAGCCACTGACTGGGGAGGAAAAAAAAACCAAAACCAACAATAAACAAAAGAGCAGTTTCTTCCCTCACAGGCTCAGGTTCACACCGGCTTGCTCTCTGAACTGCTAACAGCTGGCTTCCTGAATTCCCTTCCTAACTGGCTGCTTCTCTTAACTTTCCCCAGCTGACCTTCGAGTTACCATTGTCCAATTCACCTTCTGCAAGGGTGGGTACAAACACCACCCCTATTCAACTGGCTTCTCAGTGAGACCACGAGACAGCTGCGTAACCAAAATGCCAAACAGATACAAAGCAGGAAAAGTCTTTGTATTGTCACGCGCTGTATGTTCAGTCACCCTCTCATATTGTACAACATTCTTTTCGCAGACCAGCGTCACAACAGCTTTCAGTCTACTGCTCCAGCTCCTTCAAACAGACCTTCTGTTCCTCAGAGGCCTCGCTGAAGGCCTGTGACCAAGAGGATGCCTTGATGAGGTTTTGTGCCTTCCTTTCCGAACAAGGGTTAAGCCTTGCCCCCACTCTCAGAAGCAAAGTCTTACAACGGTCAGTGTGATCTACCCTCACAGCCTGGAAGCAGTATGGGCACCTGGTGGATCCTCTGTTTAGCCATTTCCCGCTTGTTCTGCAAATATTCCAATTGCAGCTCCTTAACTTTGCTTTTCTTATCCAGGTAGAGAAGCTTCTCTGACAGCTGTGAATTCTTCTGCTTCATTTCCTCACTGCTTTTGCTGAAACAAACCAAAATTAAAGCAGCATCACTGTATGTACTATGGGTCTGGGCAAGTACATGTCATACATTTACAATCCAGCTAGTCGTAACAGTTAGAATCACAGAAACATCACATCCAGTCACTTTTCTTAAGCTGAATATCCAGCCTCCCAAGTCACCACCTGTGGTGCATGCCCCTTGTGATGTTTTGTGGCTCTACCGGGAAGAGCAGTGTTACTCTGCAGTAACAAGCAGCAAATGGACTTACCTTTGTTTGTACAGCTCCTGTTTCAGGTCTTCTAGCTCCTTCATTAACTCTTCATTACGCTGCAGAAAAAAAGAAATGACTGATTCAGCTGCAGACTTCAGCAAAATATTTCACCTTTAGCACATCAGCTGAAGTGGAAAGCATCAGAACTTTGGCAAAACCCTTCAGGACAGGTTGCTTAGAACCTCCTGAATTTGCCAGGAATAAATCTGCTCAGCCTTTTCAAACGCGATGCTACTAACTGAACGTGAGGTCATTTCTGCAGATTTCTGGATGAATATCAATACTGAAGTGTCTGCCTGATGGAGACCCTCCTGAGACAAGGTCTCGGTGGCGCTTCTGTTGCGTGTGGAGCTGGCAAGACTAATGAAGTGAGGTGCCGGATCTGAAGACAGCAACTGGACCATATGATTAGTGGTCACAGAAACCTGAATGAACTTTGCCTTGACCATGGAGAACACAGGGCTTTACAAGGTTAATTAACAATTCAGAATGTTAATTTCTGCCTCTTCTCCGAGCAGGGACTACAGACTTTGCATTAGTGTACTGACAAGCAAATAGCCAAAGGCAGAGCTGCTGGTGAAGCATAAGCAGAGGTGACTCTTACCTTCTCTGCCTGTTTCTGCTGCAGAGAGACGGAGGCCAAAGTACGTTCCAGCTCCACTACCCTCTGGTGAGATGAACGTAAACGAGCAGCAAGGCTCTCGGCTTCTCCTGAACAAGTCAGAACAGAGTGAGTTGAGGCTGGACCACAAAGAGCTTTTTGGAACTGCTAAACAGCACTTTCTGCTTTGTCAACAAGCTCTTAAGGCAGCACAGAGCTTTGCAAGTCAGTAGACCTGGTTCTGCCCCTGGCTCTACAGGTGGCTCACTAGCAGCTCTGGGCAGTAAAGCTCTCTGTAACTACCATCCTCACTTTGAGGGAGATGATGAAACTTCCTCTGCAGAATAGGCAATATGTTGGTTGGGATCTTTCTTTCTAATAGAAGAAGTCGCTCAAACTTGGTTCAGAATGAAGGGCTCGGGTAAAACCTACCTTTACGCGATAGCTGTGTGGGAGGGAGGGTGGCGAAAAGGGAACTAAGTTTTAAAAGGATCAGAAGAAAGTCAGAAAGGAACAGCCTGGGGTAGTCACCGGGGCTGAACAGGGCTGACAAGGCTTTAGCGATGCACAAAAGAACCTCAACTGCCATGGGATCAACATGCTCCCACTTGGGGGCAGCTCTGGCGACAGAGGCAGCGATGGTGCCAAGTATTGCTCACCGAGGAGTCGGCCACTGCTGTGAGCTGGCTGCCAGCAACTGTCATGCCTCTGGCTTGAAATTCACACTTTGACCAACAGCTTGAGCTGGAGTGCCCACAGTCAATTACCTGATTTCTTCCCTGCAGCTTCTCGAGTATGTGCAAGGGCCGCCTGCAACTCAGGCTTCTCAGAAGCTAGAATTCCAATAGTCTGGATACAAACCTTTGGGAAAGGAAAATCAGCTCAGCATGAAACTTCTTTGCTTGTAATTGCAACATCACTGTTGCCACAAAAGGCTAACTCAGTAAAGGGAAAGAGCTCGTGTAGTTAAGCACAGTCGGGCTGACTCCCAGTTTTCCTGAAGGAACGCGCTCGCGGCTTCCCGAGTAAAGACTATGAATGGTCAGTAATCCAGAGAACAGCAGAAGGCAGGCGGTGTTACTGTAATGGAGGCTCTGCCTTACCTGTAGCTGTTCCCTCAGCGCGGCTTGCTCTTCAGAAAATTTCTTTTCCAACTCCTTCTTTTCCTGTATAAAGAAATGATGCCTATTTAGCACAAAAACATAGATGGGTAACCCTTGTTTTGTAGCAAACTAAAAAAGCAGTGATACATTGGTAGGACTTGCAGCATCGAAACGACAGCAGCCTTTTAAAGACATACTTCAGCCCTGCGTTATTTGAACGCCTTCACTATTTATCCATCCTAGATTGGCAGTAACAGCATAGCACAATCGCTGCTAGCATAAAAACGGTAGTGCTTGGAAGCAAGCTACTGGCAAGGACTTGTATTCTCCTGCCTCCACCACACTCCTCTAATACTTGAGTATTTAAACGTTCGCTTGTGTCAAAATAAGAACGCTACCTGCCAGGCAGGCCTAACTCATGAAGTCAAATCATTCAACCCTACGCTACAAATGAAACTGAATCTAACATAAGACAAGACCACACGTGCCTGGGCCACAGCCCACTATACTCTCTGCGCCGCCAAGGAAGAGATACTATTTTTCTGCCTATCCAAAACCAGGACACACTTTACCTTCTCCAGCTGATCCACTGCCTCCTGGCTCTGCTCTTTCTGTGGAAGGAAAGTGATGCACCAGTATCAAGAGAAAATACTCTCATACATCTGAAACACATTTTCACTTCAACAAAGTAGGATACATGCCCAATTCACGCAAACAGAATTTCCACTTTCTGTAGTCCTTTCTGTAGAGGACTAGGAAGTTCATCTTAGCTATTAAAAATACGAGATCTGGAGCTGCCTTCACTAATGTACTTCATATGCCAGGCATCTTTTTCATCGCTCAGTAGACTGCCACAGTTGTTCTCCAACACCGCTGCTGAAACCCCTCCATGTCTACATCTGAGCATCTACCACCTTCAGTTAAACTCGCACCCCCACATCTGTGCAACTGATGGCAGTAATCCTGGTGTATTGGGATGATCGCCAGAAATGCTGGGGGGTTTTAAAAAACACCACCAATAAATTAAAAAAAAAAACAACCAACCAATAACCCCAAAGAAAAACATAGTCTTTTCCTTGACCTGAGACCTCAGACCTTTCTTCCACTGAAGAGCTGGCCTTAAGTCACGCAGAGCCGCACTTGTGTTGGCAGACTTCTGCAGGAGGTGGTATGGGAGGGCTGAAGCCAGATACAAAGAGAAGGGGTAATTCTGTCCTAGCCCATTTCCATCTTAGCGGTGAAGTATTTGGAGATTTGTTGTCCGTAGGTAATGCACCTTTAGATATGAGGTGAAGGAGACAAAGGTGGCAGCTGCCTACCCAGGCCGCCACACAACTGTGCTGCTGTGTTTGCTATTTGCTGACTATCACAATAATACTCCTTATAGCGCCTTTCACTCCAAAGTACCACACAGAGAAAACATCCTTTTCTGGGTAAGGAGAGATGCAGACTCCCTCTGCGACAAGCTAATGTCAATGATGCAGGTTGATTTCCCATTCTTTCCCACTAAATCAAGAATACATCTTTCCATGCATACATGCTGTCCATTCATCCCACTCAGCTTTTCTTCCCACTGCTGAATGTTTACGTTCTAAACCAGGATTTTTTGCTTCTCAATGCTTAAATATCATATTGTTCAGTAGGATGACTGCAGACACCGCTGAGATCCAGGAGTGTTTTCTTGAGCTGACTGCTTAAAGCTCCACATCAAATATCAAGAGAATTAATAGGACAAAAGGAATACAAAGGCAAATCAGAGTGAACTCCATTCCATCTTGCAGGTTTCACTGCATCTAACTGGTACCCCTGGTGATTACTATAGTTACGTTTATTGATAAGAGACGCACGGATATGTAGTAAACAGGAGTTACTTTATGACAACTGATCTGAAACAATGGTAGGAAAATAAGCTACCAAAATGATGCAAGTGGAACGAAAATCAGAGCTTTGCCACAGCAACAGCGGAAGACAGTTCTGGGCTACCAAATTTGACTTCCCTGAGCTTCTATCACAATTTGATCAAGCCTTCCGTTTAAATAAACTGCCTGAAAAGAATTGGTTTAAAAAGGCTGGGGTTTTATGTTTGTGCCTGAACACATTTCTATTGCTTATCGGCATAGTTCCTGCCCTTTCCTCTTCAGAAGCCTGGCAACGTGAAGACGCTAAAGCCTGTAAACGCTTGACTCAAAGGATCCGACTTCCTGCCTAAACCTATTTAAACCCAGCACTGGAACTTGCCAGACTGTACATCCCCTGCGCAAGTTTCATCGCCTGTTGTAAAACGGGTTGGCAGGAGTAACTAGACAGCTTCCTCAGGGCAGCTGCTTGCCTGGAGATCAGCAGAGTCATGCCCTTCAGAAGCAAGGCCCTAGGGAATACAGCAACGACACGCACAGCGGGAGAAATACAGACTAAGAAAACACTGCCTCTCCCTACTGCACTTGCCCTCAGCAGCTCAGTTAGTTTATCGCCTCACCCCACACTCCTCCTTTTCCTCAAAGCTCAGCTGTCTCGCGGAAGAGGTTTTGACAAGGTTCACTTTTTCACACGTTCAGTTCAACACAAACCAGAAGGGCGCAAGCACTTTACGAGCAATGGCAACGCATGGTATCAACTAGCTCCATGATAATAAAAACAGCAACAAAACTCAAGCAACTGACAGGGGCTATGTCAGGACAAGGCTCCACCCAAGAAATCGAGGCCAGCGTAAACAGAACCTGAAGCATGCAGTAGGGAGAGCGAGTCACTGCGAGGGACACGAGCACTGCCTCACCTTCCTCCTGTCCAATGAGGGTATGGCTACCCCATTGGAGCGCTTCAGGTCCGACACCGGCACCTTCAGAATGTTCTGAATCTGAAGGAGGTGAAAGAAAAGGGGGAACGGCTCAGAAAAGGACAGAGAGAAAGTGTCGATCGGAGGGAGCCAAAGAAACCGGCATCCTCCGGCTGGCCAGGAGCACGCAGCTCAAAGCAGCAGCTCTGGGCACACCCAGGGCTGCGTGACAGCACCGCATGATCAGACACGGCTTTGGCACGTACCCTGAGCTCTAGTGTGCACCTTCCAGCAGCGGTAGCTGCTAACTATTGTGGCACGCTTCGCGTGCTGGCGATACAGGCAGCTGCGCCAGTCATCCATTACACCCGCATAACCATTTCCCGGCTCTAGTCACGTTGTTCAGAAAACCAAAGAACAAGGAGGTAGCAAATGAGCTGGGACAAAGACCGAGGCACTCACGTTCTCTGGAGGCTGCTGGTCATCGCCCGGGGGAGTCTCAGGTCGACCGTCTCCTTTAGTTTTGTGGTTTTCCTTACTTCCAGCAGCTGCTCCAGGGCTCTTCTTCTGCTGATACTCCTTCAGCTGTGAAAAATAATAATAATCTGAAATCCAAACAGAACATGCCTTCTGTGAGAATGATGTTAACCCCCCAGCCCCAACTCCACTGGGTAAAAAGACCAAGTGTAAGGACAAGAGAAACGCTCTTCAATGAGTTTGTCGCCCGGGGGGGGGGGGGGGGGGGGGGAAGAGAAATAAAAATCAAAACACGTCCAAAAAAAAGGCTAAAGTAAGATCGAATGTGATGAGTTTACGACAAGAGGCTCAGAGCTGCAAACGTTCAACTTTTGTACACAGCTAAGAGTTGCTGGGAAACGACTTGATACTCCATCCTGCAACTACAAGGAGATGAAAAGAAGTATCTCGGGGTGGGGTTTTTTTAGGGTTCTAACTAAGAGCATTGAGGAAAAATGAGTAAAGGGCAATGAAATCTGAATGTTAAGTGAAACATCAACACCTGACAGTAAGGTCTCCCACTCTGTGAAACACTTTGAGAAGGAACATTACAGTCCTTACAGACAAATGCCATGTTAATACAAGCAGCGTAGTCACTGTGAACTAAGGGGAGAAGCAACCTACAACGGATTTTTCAATCGCACCCGCTTCACCCCGGAGAAGCTAGTCTGATAAGCCGTTCGCTTGAATTCGGCTGGGTCTTCCGAGCCGAATCGTTTGTGCTCCAGCAGGGTGAAGTCCCCAGGCAAGCGAGCCCCAGGCAGTTCGGTCAACTGCCCGTTTCCCCAGCCCGCAGCCCGCCCTCCGCCCCCCCGCCGGGCCGGGCCGGGCCGGGCCGCGCCTCGGCCTCCAGGTGGAGAAAGAAGGACCCGTTATTGGCAGAACTCCAAAATGGAAGCCCGAACCGCTCCAGGACACTTTCCCCTCCCCAGGACTTTCACCCACGCCGCGGCCGGGGAGAAAACGAAGGCCGGGGAAATAAGCAACATGAGACCAAAAAACCCCAAAAAAGGGTGTGGGGGAGGCCAGGGGGAGGGAAAACCGCCAAACCAAACCCGGCGGACCCACGGCACCGCCGGCCCGGCCCGCCCCGGCCCCCGCCGCCCCTCACCTTCTCCTTGCCCGCCGCCAGCCAGCTCTGCCCGCTGCCGTCCGCCACGGCCGCCCCGCGCCTGCGCCGCCTTGGCTTCGCCCACCGCCGGCGGCAGCAGCCAGGGCCCGCCCAGCCTGCGCTGCCGCCCTGGAGGCCCGGCCCATCGCCGTGCCCCGCCGGGCCCGGCAGCTCCGCTTTTCCCTCAGTCACTGGGGGAGCCGGTGCCACCTTGCAGTGCCTGCTCCCCATGTTGGAGCCCGCACCGCCCGCTGCTCGGGTGACAGCCCGCACCGCCCGCTGCTCGGGTGACACCTGGCTGCCCGGCGTGCCCCACCCAGAGCTCACCTGCAGCTTCCCGGAGACGTTTGTTCCCCGGCGCTGACGGCACAGTGGGCCCTGTCGCTGGGAGACTCCACTTCCCAGCGTGCCCCGCGGCGCGCCCGCGCCTGCCGCTCCCGGCCGGCCCCGCGCGCACCCGGCCGGCCCGGCGGGAGGCGGCAGCCCTGGCCGAGCGGGTCCCGCCGAGCGCGGGTCGCAGCGCGCCCGCCCCGCCGCGGCCCGGGCCCGGCCGGTAGGAGCCGGGTCCCCGTGTTACAGATTTGCTAACGGTTACAATTAACTAACCTTATTTGATTTTATAAAATCATTTTCATAGAACTGTAGAGGAATAAGAAATATATTTTAGTGGAACTAGCAGCTGCACCACACAAGCTGCTGTGGAATCCTCTGTACAGCCCTGTACCACGGCCAAGGACTGAGAGCAACCGAATGAAACAACTCGTAGCTACCTGCCAAGAAACCGTGAACTTTAATAATAGTGATATAAAGAAATGGCATGGAATGGGGACAATCAGTTCCGGGTAAATATATTTACACAAAGAATGTAGGTCTAGTAATTAGGACTCACTCACTCACGCACCCGGCCGTCCATAAAGAAGTGTCTGCTTATCTCCCTCACATCGGGGTCGGCAAGTTTTTCATTCCGAGATTTCGGTACCAGCCGCTCCCCGCCCCCGCCGCGGGCCGTGCCTGCGCTGAGGCGGCGCGGCCCGGCCCCTGACGCGGCGCCGCTCTGCTCTGCCAGGGCCTCCGGTGGCGGCCGGCGGAGCGGCGCGGCCGGCTGCAGGTCCGCGGTGAGGCCCTGCGCGGGCTGGGGGGAGCGGGCCCTGCTCCAGGGCTGCCCCGGCCGCCGTCTGTGGCACGGCACGGCCCGGCACGGCCCGGCCCGGCCCGGCCGGGGGTGTGTTTTCTTGGGGCGGAGCTGCCGGCCTCGCCCCCCGGCGCTGCCTCGTCCTGGCAGCGCCTCTGAACACCGAAATTGTGGGGGTTACGGTCTTATTGTCACCTGACGCTGTAAATCTACAAAACGCCGTAGAATATGATGGGGGGCGGGGCAACGTTACAGAAACCCATCAGTCTTTTACCTGAGCTTCCCCCCTCCCTGCCCAGGAGACACGGTATTTTTTCCTTTCCTTTTTTTCTCCTCTTTTCTCCATTTCTGGTTAGTGCCCCCCAGCACCGCAGCATCTTCCCCTGGGCTGAGGTAGCGTGAAATGTCTCCTGTGCTCTACAGATGCCCTGTCCCGCGTCCTGCCAACCTAATGGAACCAGCCAAGAAGCCCTGCAGTATGAAATCGAAGAGCTGAAGCAGAAAGACCTTGCTCTAGACCAGGAAACTGCACAATTCTTGTCCGAGTATGTCCTTGGCGAGCTCAGTGTCCGCTGTGATGCCTCAGTTATTTTTGTTTCAAAAAAACCCAGCGGTCTAGGGCTTAGAGCTAAAAGCCGTCCTCTTACGCCACCGCTTTTATCGTGGCGTTGTGCAACGTTGATTACAGCGTTGTTTTGATTTATGGGACCCGTTAAGGGAGAACTCTTTCCACTTTATTTGGTAAAGCAACCCCAGGTTTTCCTAGGAGCTGGGATAGGAGGATTTTAACTTTACCCCAGGTGTTGCTGAGGCAAATTACCTGTGAACTGGGAATGAATGGTTTTAACCGTCGTGATGCTATGGCACATCATGCTACCAGAAGGCCTTGTTCATGTGAGAATTAAAATTGAGATTGTGGCTTGTATGACCTGCCCGGTTTAGCCCCGGATGAAACGGTTTCCTTGTTTGTTCCATCCCGATCAAGTGTCTACTTATTTCCTGTCTGAAGCGAGTGGGTTAAACGTTGGTGTTCAAGAAGCAGAGGTGTTTCCCAGGCAAGCGAAGGGCCTGGAAAGAGATGGGTGCCGCTTACAGGGTAGTGCAACTGCTTTAACTGTGGTTTCTTATGACCTACTGTGGCAGCTGCTTATTAGCAGCTCTTTAGAGATCAAGTTGCTGCTTGGTTTTTAAAGAGAGGGTATCTCTGTGGGTTATTTGTTGCAAAGGAGTGTTATTTTCTAAGGTCACGTGTAGTACAGAGAATGGAAACGGCAGAGCAACAAAGGCTGTTCCCAAAGCTTTTTTGCTTTACCACCACACATTTTTTTTTCACTAGCTACAGATTAGAGATACAGATATAAACTGAATTCACCACAGCCTATTCCTGTTCCTACTTGATTCTGAGAATTCGGGTGGGTTGGGGTTTTTTTGTAAGTCGATGCGGCAAAAAAAACCCCACTCAAAATGAGGGTCTACTCATTTGTAGCTTTCGTGTTGATGACTTGCAGCAACTGTACTTGCTGCCTTCGGATTCTGCTTTGGATAGTGCCAGGCTTGAGCGTCTCAAATCTCCTTGCTGTGCTGGGTCAGTAGGGGCAACACTCGCCGTGCGGCATTTTTGACCTTTTCTGCTTTTATTGCTACAGAGGCTACAGCCTGGAGGAATTGGAGCAGCACATTTCTCTGCTCGCTCCATGAGTACAATGATATTAAAGATGCTGGGCAGATGCTGCTGGGCAAACTGGGTAAGGAAGGGGAAAACTGTTGATGAACAACTCAGTCAATGTTTTCATGTAGACAGAGAGAGAGAAGGTACTACGCCACGAAGGCAGAGCTTGTTTTAAAGATTCTTGAATTCTAGGGCTTTCATTGCCCAGCCACTTGTGCAGGCACAAACACTTCTGTCGTTATTTTCGCAGGATGTGTTTAGAACCGAACATGCGAAAGAATTGTCATCTACTGCTATTTTAGTCTGTGTTATGTACTGCCAAACTTTGTTCAGTCTTACCAATTTTTGTCAGTTTTGCTCTTCATATACTTTAAAAGAGTGTTGAGACAAGCAGAGAGCGCAGCTGCAAAACCTTAGGTTGGTTCCTTAGCTATGGGAGGTTCTGTGAGAGAGTTAGGGGCTACTGGGAGGAAAACACAACTTTTCTGACTGGTCTGATACTTCTGTAATGAAAACAGCCGTCTTTCTTTTCCAGCTGTTATCCGAGGGGTTACTACAAAGCAGCTCTACCCTGAATACATACGACCTGGAGCTTAGCGACTAGTATTGAACCTGAAGATTGCCCCGTCCTGCAAAGCTGACACTTACTGGGCCGTGACGGTTTGGTGTGGTATTGGTTCAGAACGGACAGAAGGTGGCCTCAGAAGCTGTGTGTGGAATTGCAACAGCGCGTGCATGAACAGCCTTATTTCCGAGCAGCTTTACAACGTGAAAGCTGTTGAATCTGTCAGCTGTGTCCTGCTTGTGGGAAAGGGATGTAGGACTTTGGATAATTTTGTCTCCTGTCTGATGGGACAGTATATTTTTTTTTTCGTTTGTTGGAAAGGCCGTAATTCAGGTTGATGTGAAGACTCTTCCCGTGGAGACCTTGCTTCTCTCCAGCATCCAGGGGCTGTTTGGTTACTGAATAATAGAGGAAGCGAGGGCATGCAAACGTGCAATGTAATAGCTGCTTTGAAAGAAAAGAAAAAACCCTCGGAAGCAGCAAGGGAAGAAGGCTGAATTTGTGGTGGCTTGGGGGTTGGTTTTGTTTTATGATCACATCTGGGTGAGTCTGGGTATTCTGCATTTTTGTACTTAACTGCTCGGGTAGCTAGAGGTTCTGTATCATTTCTGTGGTGAATGGCAAAAGGTGAAGTTGTATTGAACTGTCCTGTCTGAATAAAGCAGCTGTCACATTTCTCAGGAATTCACTTATTGAAGAGCCTATAAAACAGCGCGTGAACCTGGGAGCAAATTCTTAACCTCTAATCTGAGACAACTGGAACATCTATTACTCAAATGTTTTCTGAGGACTCTCAATGGTGACGGTGTGGCAGCGCTACCCAGTAATGGGTAGGTGCCGAATTACCTTTACTGCTACAGAGGCTACAGCCTGGAGGAACTGGAGCAGCACATTTCGTTCTTGCGGCTAAAACAGGAACAGTCAAAAGTAAGGAGGAAGCGAGTGGTGCGGCAGAGCGGTAATAAGGGGAGCAGCGGCGATGATGAAAATGCTATCGGCAGACGCGTTACAGAGGGGTGGAGGAGAGTGCGCTTGGAAAGTATGAAAGAGGGAGCGCACGCGTTTCCCGTGATATTACAAGATAGACACCCGGGCCAGTATCAGGCATTTCACTGGGAAATGATTAAGGAACTACGGAAAACTGTCACGCAAAATGCACTATATTCTCCTTTTACACAAATTTTGTTAGAGAACGTGATGATGGGTCCGCAGCTAGTGACTCTGCTAGAATGGATCCGTGACAAAGTGCTGGACTTTCCACCTGATGGCACCTGGAAAATTCCTGCCTGGCAAGCAGTCGGCAGGCGATTGTGTGATGCTGCCGTGGAGGGGGACTCCGTGGCAGGCATGTGTTTAGCGCCTTGGTGGCAAATTCTGACTCCTCTTCCGCAGAGTGTGGGCTGATTCTACTAACGGTGCTAAACCAGGGGAGGCTGTAAAACCCCCCGACAGTGCGGCTCTTCTCAACACACCGCCAGCGATGGTGATTCCGTCCACACCTCCTCTGCCCCCAAAGCTCCTGTCACTGATTGCAGCGACCCTCACAGCACAGGACCGAGCGTGGGAACAGGACAACTCGGACAATGATTCCATTGACACCGATAAACCTTTGGACCCAGGTCCTATAGACCCGGAAGAGGAGCTAGACCTTTTTCCTCCTCCCCCTGATGCACTGGCTGTATGTTCGGGGAGGGTGAAAGGGGGTCTGAGGGATCGGTGGCAGCAATGCAGGCGGGAAGCGCTTAAGCGAGGGCATTTGGGAGGCGCCATGGCACGTTCACTATTTTGTCAGCCAAATCAACCTGCAGAGTGGCAGCCTGTGCAATACGAGGCTGTTAAAGGGTTAAGCAAAGCCGTGCGGGAAGGGGGGATTCATAGTACTTTTGCAAATAGGTGTCTGCATGCGTGTAGCGGTACATAGCTATGTAACTGCGTGAATGACCTCAGCCCTGAGCCTGGTTGTACGTGCAGCTGCGGTTTGTGTCCGGGCTCAGAGATGTAAATACGGGCTTCTCTGTTACGGTCAAGTGTCTCTGGCTGCATTAAAAAACAAAACCAAACCAAACCAAAAAAACACAGTGACTTTAATAAGACTGCAACCTGATCGAATTCCAAGAAATGTGAGATAAGATGAACTTCTGAATTTTGTTCATAAGCTGTAATGGAGTGCTACCTATATATGAATGCTAGAACATAGCTCTATTTCAGTGTGACCAGAATTTAGCATGCAACTGCATCAGCATATTGACAGAATACCTTTTGAGTCATTTCTTTTTTTCATAACCTCTAAACTGGGAACAGCTCAAGGTGAAAAGAGACTGTTCAAATCCTCAGCTGTTGCCTCAGAAGGAATAACGTGTTCTTTGTGTACAGGTGAATTTAACACAGCTGAAAATTTGTTTTGGGTTAGAAGTATCTGTCACACCTTCATCCCCACCACCACAACCTTTAAGGCCGGTGGGAAAAGCATTCTGTACTCTGTTGCAGCGGGGAAACTTCAGTTGAGCTGCAGTAGTTTGCGTACGTAACTGCAGCTCCTTTGGTGGAAATGAAGTTGTCGTAGAAGTTAGACTTTAACTTGAGTATCATACCCTTTGATACCTTGTAAGCGAGAAAGATTGTGTCCTGACAGCATGCTCTTTCCCACACTTGTGCCTAGAGTTGTACTTGAAATCAGGTTGCGTGTTAAGTTTAAACCTAATCACACAGATATCTCAAAGTCCACAAAGATACATCACTGCTTAGGGGATTCTTGCAGTATAGCAGGTGCAAAACCCGTTCCAAAGTAACGATCTAGTGAAGCGTTTTCTTTCAGGAACACCATTTTCTCACTTCTCATAGGTTATACACCATACAACACAATATCTCTCCATCAAGTCTCTTGTGGCTAAACTGCATTCTGCAAATTTGTGTTAGAAATAGATGCTTGCATTTTCACCTGCCCAAGTTCCCTAAGCTAAAGGATTGTGACCTAGGCAATGCTACGAAGCTCAAAGATCGTGACAACAGCGATGGAGAAGAGTGATTTAACACGTAGTTGATTTATGGTTCATACAGGACTATATCACACTACAAAACCGGTATGAATTCAGAGTTGTGGATGTACTGCATGTTCACGTAATAGTTTCTCTACAATTTTTTTTTTTTTTTAAAAAAGGTGCCTAAGCTATAAATACCGTATACTATTATCTTTCCCTATTTTTTTAAGCATTTTTTATTTCCCTGTTTGTGTATAGTTTTATCTATCTATCTCTATATAAACAACCAACACAAAGCAACCAGAACATTTTGAGAAACTTTTATGGTTAACTTCTGCATTTAATTCCAGTAACAATCTAGAGGTGTCCATTCAGCTGTTTGCTTAGTTCCAAGCCTTCATTGTGTGCTCCCAGGTTCTTTGAAAAGCAGCAATAACAGTCGAGCAGTTATTTAAAGTGAAACTTTGCTCTACGCAACTTCCACTTCCATGCCTTAGAATGGAGGCACAGCGGAACACTCGCCCAAGGGCAAGATTTCAAGAGCTCTTAAGTAGGTTTTATCTTTTCATTTTAGGAGAGAAAATGTTTCTTAACAGCTTACATATAGAATTTACAAGTTAAACACAATTTCTCATGCTCATTTATTTGATTCGAAGTTCCTGAAAAATATTTTCATAACACTTCCATAGCTTATTGCACGTTCTTCTAAATAATCATAAACCTGTATGTTGACCTCTGCATGAAATGCACCGATAACAAGTTTAACATTTTGTGAACCCGACTGAAATGTACAAACGTACACATAAAAGGCGGCCAAAATTGGTAATTAAGTAGTGAGAAAGAAAACAAAAGAAAAAGAGATGACAACTCCGTAACATGGTAAAGCAACCTTTTACCAAAAAAAACCCCAAAAACCCAGCAAAGAAACAAAACCAAAAACCACAAACAGGGGTGAATTGTAGAGAACAGAGACAGTGGGTTGTTTTGACATTGATAACGTGCAGCTGAGAACCTGCAGCAAAGAGTCACATAACTTTGAGGGAGCACGAGAAGAAACCAGCATGAGACAGAAAGAAAGGAGGGATGTGATCTCACCTGTAGAAGGCAAGTGAACAGCAGAGAGTGGCCTGTCGCAGCACTCTCCAAAGGAGCCAGCTGCAGCCAGGTCTTTTACCATCACACTCTCCATGGCAGTCCCTCTGCTGCCTTCTAGTCTCGCCTCATCCAGGGCACGCTCACCCTCTCTGCTTCTTCCTCGGCTGCCCAACCGCTTCACAGAACCAGCCACAGCTGCACCTTGTCTACACCAGCCAACCCACCGCCCCTGAAGCCAGCCCACAGCTGTACATTGTCAGTGCTGATTAACCCAGCTTCGTTCCTCTGCAGTAGCCTACAGTGCACAGCGCTAAGGAATGTGTTGTACGAACCTTCCGGGCTGTTCCGCGTCGATTCACAGTCAGTTACAAAAACTGAAGGACATGTCACAGGGCTTACGGCAGGAACTTTTGGGAGATTGGTTGCGGAATCTTTTCAAGTCTCGGGGAACCACCAGACGGTTGCAGGAGTTTACAACACGCGGAGGAATATTGTTATTGGTAATTGTAGTTATATTGACCATTATTCCCTGTATGCTGAACTGTGTAAGACCTATGATTCAAAAGTAGTTTAACCTCTAATGTTGTTTCTGTTCAAAATAAAGACGGGGGAAGTGTAGAGAGCTTTATGGCCAGTGCTGGAGGCCACGATGCCTGTGAAGGGCCTTGAAGGCTAAAGAAGAGAGAAAGTACGATAAGGTTGGCTGAACGCCTGGAAGGAAGACGGGGTATGAAGCAAGGCCAGAGCGGATGCGCGATGCCACATCTCGGCGGCTGGCTGAGAACATGAAACCCACAGAGATAAGAAGGAAGAGAGGAAAAAAAAGGCAAGAAGTTCAGTGCATTTGCAGCTTAGTAATTAACCAATTATATGTAGCCAAGACGTGTGTGAACAGCATTGATTAACCAATGATAATTTAGAATGGGGCGCGGGAACAGCAAACGAGGATATTATAAGCGTGGGTTCTGGACTAATAAAAGGTCTTCTGGTTGAACTCGGGAGTCCACGTCATCGTCTCCTCAGGCCATATGCTCCTCCGCCTCCTCGTCTGCCATTGCACGGACCTGCAAGGCCACACCATGAAAGTTAAAACAACGTTCATGGTGCATTCACTCCTGCCTGTGTTTGTCTAGAGCAGCTGTGACGCTGCCCCTGGTGTTACCTGCTCAGAGAACTGCTGCACCTACTGCTGCCACATTCTCTGCACCTCCTTCAGTTTCTTTGCATACTGATCTCTTTCGAACTGGAGCTCGAAAACTGACCCTGAGAGCTGTTCAAAACAAAACAAAACACAAAAGAAAATCGTATTGGCTAAATAAATTTGGCAGTGACCGCTTCAGGGATAAAGCCTGAAGAAACCAGTGTTAACACAAAGCTCAGGCTGCATTCTTCTGCCACACAAGTTTCTTTACAGACGTGAAGATCTGGATGTCATTCCGTACAAGCCCTGAGCAACCCCGGTTTCCAGGCCTGCCTTCTCCTCCAGTGCCACCTGCAACTGCTGCTTTGCATCCAGACTCCCTGCCTGATTTGACAACTGCCAAGAAAAATCAAAAAGTCATGGCAAAATGTTAACACGCCACTTCTGCATAGCCTTTCCCCTGATAGCAACCTGCCACATGATCCATGTTGCAACCTTAAAGTGCTCCAACTCACGGTGATGTTCAATGAAAAAAAAAAAAAAAAAAAAAAAGAGGGGGGAAGGAGATTAAAATCAAAAAGCTTAGATTTTAGCCCTGTAAAACAGGCTGAGCTAGACAGCTCCTCCCTACCAATTTTATATTTACGACTTGTTTGATTAAAACCTATTTTCTTAATCTAAAAATCTGGCTCAGAAACTTTGTGCATTTCCAGAGTCTGTATTACACAGCCAGATCAGGTGGTCTAAAAGTTGTCAAACACGTCAGGAATTTAAAGCCAGTGTCTGGAGCATGTCAGTTGGCACACAGTACTTTTCCCAGAAGAGGAGCAGCTGCCTTTATTTCAAGGGTAACTTAAGCCACTGACTGGGGAGGAAAAAAAAACCAAAACCAACAATAAACAAAAGAGCAGTTTCTTCCCTCACAGGCTCAGGTTCACACCGGCTTGCTCTCTGAACTGCTAACAGCTGGCTTCCTGAATTCCCTTCCTAACTGGCTGCTTCTCTTAACTTTCCCCAGCTGACCTTCGAGTTACCATTGTCCAATTCACCTTCTGCAAGGGTGGGTACAAACACCACCCCTATTCAACTGGCTTCTCAGTGAGACCACGAGACAGCTGCGTAACCAAAATGCCAAACAGATACAAAGCAGGAAAAGTCTTTGTATTGTCACGCGCTGTATGTTCAGTCACCCTCTCATATTGTACAACATTCTTTTCGCAGACCAGCGTCACAACAGCTTTCAGTCTACTGCTCCAGCTCCTTCAAACAGACCTTCTGTTCCTCAGAGGCCTCGCTGAAGGCCTTTGACCAAGAGGATGCCTTGATGAGGTTTTGTGCCTTCCTTTCCGAACAAGGGTTAAGCCTTGCCCCCACTCTCAGAAGCAAAGTCTTACAACGGTCAGTGTGATCTACCCTCACAGCCTGGAAGCAGTATGGGCACCTGGTGGATCCTCTGTTTAGCCATTTCCCGCTTGTTCTGCAAATATTCCAATTGCAGCTCCTTAACTTTGCTTTTCTTATCCAGGTAGAGAAGCTTCTCTGACAGCTGTGAATTCTTCTGCTTCATTTCCTCACTGCTTTTGCTGAAACAAACCAAAATTAAAGCAGCATCACTGTATGTACTATGGGTCTGGGCAAGTACATGTCATACATTTACAATCCAGCTAGTCGTAACAGTTAGAATCACAGAAACATCACATCCAGTCACTTTTCTTAAGCTGAATATCCAGCCTCCCAAGTCACCACCTGTGGTGCATGCCCCTTGTGATGTTTTGTGGCTCTACCGGGAAGAGCAGTGTTACTCTGCAGTAACAAGCAGCAAATGGACTTACCTTTGTTTGTACAGCTCCTGTTTCAGGTCTTCTAGCTCCTTCATTAACTCTTCATTACGCTGCAGAAAAAAAGAAATGACTGATTCAGCTGCAGACTTCAGCAAAATATTTCACCTTTAGCACATCAGCTGAAGTGGAAAGCATCAGAACTTTGGCAAAACCCTTCAGGACAGGTTGCTTAGAACCTCCTGAATTTGCCAGGAATAAATCTGCTCAGCCTTTTCAAACGCGATGCTACTAACTGAACGTGAGGTCATTTCTGCAGACTTCTGGATGAATATCAACACTGAAGTGTCTGCCTGATGGAGACCCTCCTGAGACAAGGTCTCGGTGGCGCTTCTGTTGCGTGTGGAGCTGGCAAGACTAATGAAGTGAGGTGCCGGATCTGAAGACAGCAACTGGACCATATGATTAGTGGTCACAGAAACCTGAATGAACTTTGCCTTGACCATGGAGAACACAGGGCTTTACAAGGTTAATTAACAATTCAGAATGTTAATTTCTGCCTCTTCTCCGAGCAGGGACTACAGACTTTGCATTAGTGTACTGACAAGCAAATAGCCAAAGGCAGAGCTGCTGGTGAAGCATAAGCAGAGGTGACTCTTACCTTCTCTGCCTGTTTCTGCTGCAGAGAGACGGAGGCCAAAGTACGTTCCAGCTCCACTACCCTCTGGTGAGATGAACGTAAACGAGCAGCAAGGCTCTCGGCTTCTCCTGAACAAGTCAGAACAGAGTGAGTTGAGGCTGGACCACAAAGAGCTTTTTGGAACTGCTAAACAGCACTTTCTGCTTTGTCAACAAGCTCTTAAGGCAGCACAGAGCTTTGCAAGTCAGTAGACCTGGTTCTGCCCCTGGCTCTACAGGTGGCTCACTAGCAGCTCTGGGCAGTAAAGCTCTCTGTAACTACCATCCTCACTTTGAGGGAGATGATGAAACTTCCTCTGCAGAATAGGCAATATGTTGGTTGGGATCTTTCTTTCTAATAGAAGAAGTCGCTCAAACTTGGTTCAGAATGAAGGGCTCGGGTAAAACCTACCTTTACGCGATAGCTGTGTGGGAGGGAGGGTGGCGAAAAGGGAACTAAGTTTTAAAAGGATCAGAAGAAAGTCAGAAAGGAACAGCCTGGGGTAGTCACCGGGGCTGAACAGGGCTGACAAGGCTTTAGCGATGCACAAAAGAACCTCAACTGCCATGGGATCAACATGCTCCCACTTGGGGGCAGCTCTGGCGACAGAGGCAGCGATGGTGCCAAGTATTGCCCACCGAGGAGTCGGCCACTGCTGTGAGCTGGCTGCCAGCAACTGTCATGCCTCTGGCTTGAAATTCACACTTTGACCAACAGCTTGAGCTGGAGTGCCCACAGTCAATTACCTGATTTCTTCCCTGCAGCTTCTCGAGTATGTGCAAGGGCCGCCTGCAACTCAGGCTTCTCAGAAGCTAGAATTCCAATAGTCTGGATACAAACCTTTGGGAAAGGAAAATCGGCTCAGCATGAAACTTCTTTGCTTGTAATTGCAACATCACTGTTGCCACAAAAGGCTAACTCAGTAAAGGGAAAGAGCTCGTGTAGTTAAGCACAGTCGGGCTGACTCCCAGTTTTCCTGAAGGAACGCGCTCGCGGCTTCCCGAGTAAAGACTATGAATGGTCAGTAATCCAGAGAACAGCAGAAGGCAGGCGGTGTTACTGTAATGGAGGCTCTGCCTTACCTGTAGCTGTTCCCTCAGCGCGGCTTGCTCTTCAGAAAATTTCTTTTCCAACTCCTTCTTTTCCTGTATAAAGAAATGATGCCTATTTAGCACAAAAACATAGATGGGTAACCCTTGTTTTGTAGCAAACTAAAAAAGCAGTGATACATTGGTAGGACTTGCAGCATCGAAACGACAGCAGCCTTTTAAAGACATACTTCAGCCCTGCGTTATTTGAACGCCTTCACTATTTATCCATCCTAGATTGGCAGTAACAGCATAGCACAATCGCTGCTAGCATAAAAACGGTAGTGCTTGGAAGCAAGCTACTGGCAAGGACTTGTATTCTCCTGCCTCCACCACACTCCTCTAATACTTGAGTATTTAAACGTTCGCTTGTGTCAAAATAAGAACGCTACCTGCCAGGCAGGCCTAACTCATGAAGTCAAATCATTCAACCCTACGCTACAAATGAAACTGAATCTAACATAAGACAAGACCACACGTGCCTGGGCCACAGCCCACTATACTCTCTGCGCCGCCAAGGAAGAGATACTATTTTTCTGCCTATCCAAAACCAGGACACACTTTACCTTCTCCAGCTGATCCACTGCCTCCTGGCTCTGCTCTTTCTGTGGAAGGAAAGTGATGCACCAGTATCAAGAGAAAATACTCTCATACATCTGAAACACATTTTCACTTCAACAAAGTAGGATACATGCCCAATTCACGCAAACAGAATTTCCACTTTCTGTAGTCCTTTCTGTAGAGGACTAGGAAGTTCATCTTAGCTATTAAAAATACGAGATCTGGAGCTGCCTTCACTAATGTACTTCATATGCCAGGCATCTTTTTCATCGCTCAGTAGACTGCCACAGTTGTTCTCCAACACCGCTGCTGAAACCCCTCCATGTCTACATCTGAGCATCTACCACCTTCAGTTAAACTCGCACCCCCACATCTGTGCAACTGATGGCAGTAATCCTGGTGTATTGGGATGATCGCCAGAAATGCTGGGGGTTTTTAAAAAACACCACCAATAAATTAAAAAAAAAAACAACCAACCAATAACCCCAAAGAAAAACGTAGTCTTTTCCTTGAACTGAGACCTCAGACCTTTCTTCCACTGAAGAGCTGGCCTTAAGTCACGCAGAGCCGCACTTGTGTTGGCAGACTTCTGCAGGAGGTGGTATGGGAGGGCTGAAGCCAGATACAAAGAGAAGGGGTAATTCTGTCCTAGCCCATTTCCATCTTAGCGGTGAAGTATTTGGAGATTTGTTGTCCGTAGGTAATGCACCTTTAGATATGAGGTGAAGGAGACAAAGGTGGCAGCTGCCTACCCAGGCCGCCACACAACTGTGCTGCTGTGTTTGCTATTTGCTGACTATCACAATAATACTCCTTATAGCGCCTTTCACTCCAAAGTACCACACAGAGAAAACATCCTTTTCTGGGTAAGGAGAGATGCAGACTCCCTCTGCGACAAGCTAATGTCAATGATGCAGGTTGATTTCCCATTCTTTCCCACTAAATCAAGAATACATCTTTCCATGCATACATGCTGTCCATTCATCCCACTCAGCTTTTCTTCCCACTGCTGAATGTTTACGTTCTAAACCAGGATTTTTTGCTTCTCAATGCTTAAATATCATATTGTTCAGTAGGATGACTGCAGACACCGCTGAGATCCAGGAGTGTTTTCTTGAGCTGACTGCTTAAAGCTCCACATCAAATATCAAGAGAATTAATAGGACAAAAGGAATACAAAGGCAAATCAGAGTGAACTCCATTCCATCTTGCAGGTTTCACTGCATCTAACTGGTACCCCTGGTGATTACTATAGTTACGTTTATTGATAAGAGACGCACGGATATGTAGTAAACAGGAGTTACTTTATGACAACTGATCTGAAACAATGGTAGGAAAATAAGCTACCAAAATGATGCAAGTGGAACGAAAATCAGAGCTTTGCCACAGCAACAGCGGAAGACAGTTCTGGGCTACCAAATTTGACTTCCCTGAGCTTCTATCACAATTTGATCAAGCCTTCCGTTTAAATAAACTGCCTGAAAAGAATTGGTTTAAAAAGGCTGGGGTTTTATGTTTGTGCCTGAACACATTTCTATTGCTTATCGGCATAGTTCCTGCCCTTTCCTCTTCAGAAGCCTGGCAACGTGAAGACGCTAAAGCCTGTAAACGCTTGACTCAAAGGATCCGACTTCCTGCCTAAACCTATTTAAACCCAGCACTGGAACTTGCCAGACTGTACATCCCCTGCGCAAGTTTCATCGCCTGTTGTAAAACGGGTTGGCAGGAGTAACTAGACAGCTTCCTCAGGGCAGCTGCTTGCCTGGAGATCAGCAGAGTCATGCCCTTCAGAAGCAAGGCCCTAGGGAATACAGCAACGACACGCACAGCGGGAGAAATACAGACTAAGAAAACACTGCCTCTCCCTACTGCACTTGCCCTCAGCAGCTCAGTTAGTTTATCGCCTCACCCCACACTCCTCCTTTTCCTCAAAGCTCAGCTGTCTCGCGGAAGAGGTTTTGACAAGGTTCACTTTTTCACACGTTCAGTTCAACACAAACCAGAAGGGCGCAAGCACTTTACGAGCAATGGCAACGCATGGTATCAACTAGCTCCATGATAATAAAAACAGCAACAAAACTCAAGCAACTGACAGGGGCTATGTCAGGACAAGGCTCCACCCAAGAAATCGAGGCCAGCGTAAACAGAACCTGAAGCATGCAGTAGGGAGAGCGAGTCACTGCGAGGGACACGAGCACTGCCTCACCTTCCTCCTGTCCAATGAGGGTATGGCTACCCCATTGGAGCGCTTCAGGTCCGACACCGGCACCTTCAGAATGTTCTGAATCTGAAGGAGGTGAAAGAAAAGGGGGAACGGCTCAGAAAAGGACAGAGAGAAAGTGTCGATCGGAGGGAGCCAAAGAAACCGGCATCCTCCGGCTGGCCAGGAGCACGCAGCTCAAAGCAGCAGCTCTGGGCACACCCAGGGCTGCGTGACAGCACCGCATGATCAGACACGGCTTTGGCACGTACCCTGAGCTCTAGTGTGCACCTTCCAGCAGCGGTAGCTGCTAACTATTGTGGCACGCTTCGCGTGCTGGCGATACAGGCAGCTGCGCCAGTCATCCATTACACCCGCATAACCATTTCCCGGCTCTAGTCACGTTGTTCAGAAAACCAAAGAACAAGGAGGTAGCAAATGAGCTGGGACAAAGACCGAGGCACTCACGTTCTCTGGAGGCTGCTGGTCATCGCCCGGGGGAGTCTCAGGTCGACCGTCTCCTTTAGTTTTGTGGTTTTCCTTACTTCCAGCAGCTGCTCCAGGGCTCTTCTTCTGCTGATACTCCTTCAGCTGTGAAAAATAATAATAATCTGAAATCCAAACAGAACATGCCTTCTGTGAGAATGATGTTAACCCCCCAGCCCCAACTCCACTGGGTAAAAAGACCAAGTGTAAGGACAAGAGAAACGCTCTTCAATGAGTTTGTCGCCGGGGGGGGGGGGGGGGGGGGGGGAAGAGAAATAAAAATCAAAACACGTCCAAAAAAAAGGCTAAAGTAAGATCGAATGTGATGAGTTTACGACAAGAGGCTCAGAGCTGCAAACGTTCAACTTTTGTACACAGCTAAGAGTTGCTGGGAAACGACTTGATACTCCATCCTGCAACTACAAGGAGATGAAAAGAAGTATCTCGGGGTGGGGTTTTTTTAGGGTTCTAACTAAGAGCATTGAGGAAAAATGAGTAAAGGGCAATGAAATCTGAATGTTAAGTGAAACATCAACACCTGACAGTAAGGTCTCCCACTCTGTGAAACACTTTGAGAAGGAACATTACAGTCCTTACAGACAAATGCCATGTTAATACAAGCAGCGTAGTCACTGTGAACTAAGGGGAGAAGCAACCTACAACGGATTTTTCAATCGCACCCGCTTCACCCCGGAGAAGCTAGTCTGATAAGCCGTTCGCTTGAATTCGGCTGGGTCTTCCGAGCCGAATCGTTTGTGCTCCAGCAGGGTGAAGTCCCCAGGCAAGCGAGCCCCAGGCAGTTCGGTCAACTGCCCGTTTCCCCAGCCCGCAGCCCGCCCTCCGCCCCCCCGCCGGGCCGGGCCGGGCCGGGCCGCGCCTCGGCCTCCAGGTGGAGAAAGAAGGACCCGTTATTGGCAGAACTCCAAAATGGAAGCCCGAACCGCTCCAGGACACTTTCCCCTCCCCAGGACTTTCACCCACGCCGCGGCCGGGGAGAAAACGAAGGCCGGGGAAATAAGCAACATGAGACCAAAAAACCCCAAAAAAGGGTGTGGGGGAGGCCAGGGGGAGGGAAAACCGCCAAACCAAACCCGGCGGACCCACGGCACCGCCGGCCCGGCCCGCCCCGGCCCCCGCCGCCCCTCACCTTCTCCTTGCCCGCCGCCAGCCAGCTCTGCCCGCTGCCGTCCGCCACGGCCGCCCCGCGCCTGCGCCGCCTTGGCTTCGCCCACCGCCGGCGGCAGCAGCCAGGGCCCGCCCAGCCTGCGCTGCCGCCCTGGAGGCCCGGCCCATCGCCGTGCCCCGCCGGGCCCGGCAGCTCCGCTTTTCCCTCAGTCACTGGGGGAGCCGGTGCCACCTTGCAGTGCCTGCTCCCCATGTTGGAGCCCGCACCGCCCGCTGCTCGGGTGACAGCCCGCACCGCCCGCTGCTCGGGTGACACCTGGCTGCCCGGCGTGCCCCACCCAGAGCTCACCTGCAGCTTCCCGGAGACGTTTGTTCCCCGGCGCTGACGGCACAGTGGGCCCTGTCGCTGGGAGACTCCACTTCCCAGCGTGCCCCGCGGCGCGCCCGCGCCTGCCGCTCCCGGCCGGCCCCGCGCGCACCCGGCCGGCCCGGCGGGAGGCGGCAGCCCTGGCCGAGCGGGTCCCGCCGAGCGCGGGTCGCAGCGCGCCCGCCCCGCCGCGGCCCGGGCCCGGGCGGTAGGAGCCGGGTCCCCGTGTTACAGATTTGCTAACGGTTACAATTAACTAACCTTATTTGATTTTATAAAATCATTTTCATAGAACTGTAGAGGAATAAGAAATATATTTTAGTGGAACTAGCAGCTGCACCACACAAGCTGCTGTGGAATCCTCTGTACAGCCCTGTACCACGGCCAAGGACTGAGAGCAACCGAATGAAACAACTCGTAGCTACCTGCCAAGAAACCGTGAACTTTAATAATAGTGATATAAAGAAATGGCATGGAATGGGGACAATCAGTTCCGGGTAAATATATTTACACAAAGAATGTAGGTCTAGTAATTAGGACTCACTCACTCACGCACCCGGCCGTCCATAAAGAAGTGTCTGCTTATCTCCCTCACATCGGGGTCGGCAAGTTTTTCATTCCGAGATTTCGGTACCAGCCGCTCCCCGCCCCCGCCGCGGGCCGTGCCTGCGCTGAGGCGGCGCGGCCCGGCCCCTGACGCGGCGCCGCTCTGCTCTGCCAGGGCCTCCGGTGGCGGCCGGCGGAGCGGCGCGGCCGGCTGCAGGTCCGCGGTGAGGCCCTGCGCGGGCTGGGGGGAGCGGGCCCTGCTCCAGGGCTGCCCCGGCCGCCGTCTGTGGCCCGGCACGGCACGGCACGGCCCGGCACGGCCCGGCCCGGCACGGCCCGGCCGGGGGTGTGTTTTCTTGGGGCGGAGCTGCCGGCCTCGCCCCCCGGCGCTGCCTCGTCCTGGCAGCGCCTCTGAACACCGAAATTGTGGGGGTTACGGTCTTATTGTCACCTGACGCTGTAAATCTACAAAACGCCGTAGAATATGATGGGGGGCGGGGCAACGTTACAGAAACCCATCAGTCTTTTACCTGAGCTTCCCCCCTCCCTGCCCAGGAGACACGGTATTTTTTCCTTTCCTTTTTTTCTCCTCTTTTCTCCATTTCTGGTTAGTGCCCCCCAGCACCGCAGCATCTTCCCCTGGGCTGAGGTAGCGTGAAATGTCTCCTGTGCTCTACAGATGCCCTGTCCCGCGTCCTGCCAACCTAATGGAACCAGCCAAGAAGCCCTGCAGTATGAAATCGAAGAGCTGAAGCAGAAAGACCTTGCTCTAGACCAGGAAACTGCACAATTCTTGTCCGAGTATGTCCTTGGCGAGCTCAGTGTCCGCTGTGATGCCTCAGTTATTTTTGTTTCAAAAAAACCCAGCGGTCTAGGGCTTAGAGCTAAAAGCCGTCCTCTTACGCCACCGCTTTTATCGTGGCGTTGTGCAACGTTGATTACAGCGTTGTTTTGATTTATGGGACCCGTTAAGGGAGAACTCTTTCCACTTTATTTGGTAAAGCAACCCCAGGTTTTCCTAGGAGCTGGGATAGGAGGATTTTAACTTTACCCCAGGTGTTGCTGAGGCAAATTACCTGTGAACTGGGAATGAATGGTTTTAACCGTCGTGATGCTATGGCACATCATGCTACCAGAAGGCCTTGTTCATGTGAGAATTAAAATTGAGATTGTGGCTTGTATGACCTGCCCGGTTTAGCCCCGGATGAAACGGTTTCCTTGTTTGTTCCATCCCGATCAAGTGTCTACTTATTTCCTGCCTGAAGCGAGTGGGTTAAACGTTGGTGTTCAAGAAGCAGAGGTGTTTCCCAGGCAAGCGAAGGGCCTGGAAAGAGATGGGTGCTGCTTACAGGGTAGTGCAACTGCTTTAACTGTGGTTTCTTATGACCTACTGTGGCAGCTGCTTATTAGCAGCTCTTTAGAGATCAAGTTGCTGCTTGGTTTTTAAAGAGAGGGTATCTCTGTGGGTTATTTGTTGCAAAGGAGTGTTATTTTCTAAGGTCACGTGTAGTACAGAGAATGGAAACGGCAGAGCAACAAAGGCTGTTCCCAAAGCTTTTTTGCTTTACCACCACACATTTTTTTTTCACTAGCTACAGATTAGAGATACAGATATAAACTGAATTCACCACAGCCTATTCCTGTTCCTACTTGATTCTGAGAATTCGGGTGGGTTGGGGTTTTTTTGTAAGTCGATGCGGCAAAAAAAACCCCACTCAAAATGAGGGTCTACTCATTTGTAGCTTTCGTGTTGATGACTTGCAGCAACTGTACTTGCTGCCTTCGGATTCTGCTTTGGATAGTGCCAGGCTTGAGCGTCTCAAATCTCCTTGCTGTGCTGGGTCAGTAGGGGCAACACTCGCCGTGCGGCATTTTTGACCTTTTCTGCTTTTATTGCTACAGAGGCTACAGCCTGGAGGAATTGGAGCAGCACATTTCTCTGCTCGCTCCATGAGTACAATGATATTAAAGATGCTGGGCAGATGCTGCTGGGCAAACTGGGTAAGGAAGGGGAAAACTGTTGATGAACAACTCAGTCAATGTTTT
Organism: Falco biarmicus; assembly: GCF_023638135.1. NCBI lineage: Eukaryota > Metazoa > Chordata > Aves > Falconiformes > Falconidae > Falco > Falco biarmicus. Next base: position 16,094,828 of record NC_079296.1, read on the forward strand.
CATGTAGACAGAGAGAGAGAAGGTACTACGCCACGAAGGCAGAGCTTGTTTTAAAGATTCTTGAATTCTAGGGCTTTCATTGCCCAGCCACTTGTGCAGGCACAAACACTTCTGTCGTTATTTTCGCAGGATGTGTTTAGAACCGAACATGCGAAAGAATTGTCATCTACTGCTATTTTAGTCTGTGTTATGTACTGCCAAACTTTGTTCAGTCTTACCAATTTTTGTCAGTTTTGCTCTTCATATACTTTAAAAGAGTGTTGAGACAAGCAGAGAGCGCAGCTGCAAAACCTTAGGTTGGTTCCTTAGCTATGGGAGGTTCTGTGAGAGAGTTAGGGGCTACTGGGAGGAAAACACAACTTTTCTGACTGGTCTGATACTTCTGTAATGAAAACAGCCGTCTTTCTTTTCCAGCTGTTATCCGAGGGGTTACTACAAAGCAGCTCTACCCTGAATACATACGACCTGGAGCTTAGCGACTAGTATTGAACCTGAAGATTGCCCCGTCCTGCAAAGCTGACACTTACTGGGCCGTGACGGTTTGGTGTGGTATTGGTTCAGAACGGACAGAAGGTGGCCTCAGAAGCTGTGTGTGGAATTGCAACAGCGCGTGCATGAACAGCCTTATTTCCGAGCAGCTTTACAACGTGAAAGCTGTTGAATCTGTCAGCTGTGTCCTGCTTGTGGGAAAGGGATGTAGGACTTTGGATAATTTTGTCTCCTGTCTGATGGGACAGTATATTTTTTTTTTCGTTTGTTGGAAAGGCCGTAATTCAGGTTGATGTGAAGACTCTTCCCGTGGAGACCTTGCTTCTCTCCAGCATCCAGGGGCTGTTTGGTTACTGAATAATAGAGGAAGCGAGGGCATGCAAACGTGCAATGTAATAGCTGCTTTGAAAGAAAAGAAAAAACCCTCGGAAGCAGCAAGGGAAGAAGGCTGAATTTGTGGTGGCTTGGGGGTTGGTTTTGTTTTATGATCACATCTGGGTGAGTCTGGGTATTCTGCATTTTTGTACTTAACTGCTCGGGTAGCTAGAGGTTCTGTATCATTTCTGTGGTGAATGGCAAAAGGTGAAGTTGTATTGAACTGTCCTGTCTGAATAAAGCAGCTGTCACATTTCTCAGGAATTCACTTATTGAAGAGCCTATAAAACAGCGCGTGAACCTGGGAGCAAATTCTTAACCTCTAATCTGAGACAACTGGAACATCTATTACTCAAATGTTTTCTGAGGACTCTCAATGGTGACGGTGTGGCAGCGCTACCCAGTAATGGGTAGGTGCCGAATTACCTTTACTGCTACAGAGGCTACAGCCTGGAGGAACTGGAGCAGCACATTTCGTTCTTGCGGCTAAAACAGGAACAGTCAAAAGTAAGGAGGAAGCGAGTGGTGCGGCAGAGCGGTAATAAGGGGAGCAGCGGCGATGATGAAAATGCTATCGGCAGACGCGTTACAGAGGGGTGGAGGAGAGTGCGCTTGGAAAGTATGAAAGAGGGAGCGCACGCGTTTCCCGTGATATTACAAGATAGACACCCGGGCCAGTATCAGGCATTTCACTGGGAAATGATTAAGGAACTACGGAAAACTGTCACGCAAAATGCACTATATTCTCCTTTTACACAAATTTTGTTAGAGAACGTGATGATGGGTCCGCAGCTAGTGACTCTGCTAGAATGGATCCGTGACAAAGTGCTGGACTTTCCACCTGATGGCACTTTGCAAATTCCTGCCTGGCAAGCAGTCGGCAGGCGATTGTGTGATGCTGCCGTGGAGGGGGACTCCGTGGCAGGCATGTGTTTAGCGCCTTGGTGGCAAATTCTGACTCCTCTTCCGCAGAGTGTGGGCTGATTCTACTAACGGTGCTAAACCAGGGGAGGCTGTAAAACCCCCCGACAGCGCGGCTCTTCTCAACACACCGCCAGCGATGGTGATTCCGTCCACACCTCCTCTGCCCCCAAAGCTCCTGTCACTGATTGCAGCGACCCTCACAGCACAGGACCGAGCGTGGGAACAGGACAACTCGGACAATGATTCCATTGACACCGATAAACCTTTTGACCCAGGTCCTATAGACCCGGAAGAGGAGCTAGACCTTTTTCCTCCTCCCCCTGATGCACTGGCTGTATGTTCGGGGAGGGTGAAAGGGGGTCTGAGGGATCGGTGGCAGCAATGCAGGCGGGAAGCGCTTAAGCGAGGGCATTTGGGAGGCGCCATGGCACGTTCACTATTTTGTCAGCCAAATCAACCTGCAGAGTGGCAGCCTGTGCAATACGAGGCTGTTAAAGGGTTAAGCAAAGCCGTGCGGGAAGGGGGGATTCATAGTACTTTTGCAAATAGGTGTCTGCATGCGTGTAGCAGTACATAGCTATGTAACTGCGTGAATGACCTCAGCCCTGAGCCTGGTTGTACGTGCAGCTGCGGTTTGTGTCCGGGCTCAGAGATGTCAATACGGGCTTCTCTGTTACGGTCAAGTGTCTCTGGCTGCATTAAAAAACAAAACCAAACCAAACCAAAAAAACACAGTGACTTTAATAAGACTGCAACCTGATCGAATTCCAAGAAATGTGAGATAAGATGAACTTCTGAATTTTGTTCATAAGCTGTAATGGAGTGCTACCTATATATGAATGCTAGAACATAGCTCTATTTCAGTGTGACCAGAATTTAGCATGCAACTGCATCAGCATATTGACAGAATACCTTTTGAGTCATTTCTTTTTTTCATAACCTCTAAACTGGGAACAGCTCAAGGTGAAAAGAGACTGTTCAAATCCTCAGCTGTTGCCTCAGAAGGAATAACGTGTTCTTTGTGTACAGGTGAATTTAACACAGCTGAAAATTTGTTTTGGGTTAGAAGTATCTGTCACACCTTCATCCCCACCACCACAACCTTTAAGGCCGGTGGGAAAAGCATTCTGTACTCTGTTGCAGCGGGGAAACTTCAGTTGAGCTGCAGTAGTTTGCGTACGTAACTGCAGCTCCTTTGGTGGAAATGAAGTTGTCGTAGAAGTTAGACTTTGAGTAACATACCCTTTGATACCTTGTAAGCGAGAAAGATTGTGTCCTGACAGCATGCTCTTTCCCACGCTTGTGCCTAGAGTTGTACTTGAAATCAGGTTGCGTGTTAAGTTTAAACCTAATCACACAGATATCTCAAAGTCCACAAAGATACATCACTGCTTAGGGGATTCTTGCAGTATAGCAGGTGCAAAACCCGTTCCAAAGTAACGATCTAGTGAAGCGTTTTCTTTCAGGAACACCATTTTCTCACTTCTCATAGGTTATACACCATACAACACAATATCTCTCCATCAAGTCTCTTGTGGCTAAACTGCATTCTGCAAATTTGTGTTAGAAATAGATGCTTGCATTTTCACCTGCCCAAGTTCCCTAAGCTAAAGGATTGTGACCTAGGCAATGCTACGAAGCTCAAAGATCGTGACAACAGCGATGGAGAAGAGTGATTTAACACGTAGTTGATTTATGGTTCATACAGGACTATATCACACTACAAAACCGGTATGAATTCAGAGTTGTGGATGTACTGCATGTTCACGTAATAGTTTCTCTACAATTTTTTTTTTTTTTTAAAAAGGTGCCTAAGCTATAAATACCGTATACTATTATCTTTCCCTATTTTTTTAAGCATTTTTTATTTCCCTGTTTGTGTATAGTTTTATCTATCTATCTCTATATAAACAACCAACACAAAGCAACCAGAACATTTTGAGAAACTTTTATAGTTAACTTCTGCATTTAATTCCAGTAACAATCTAGAGGTGTCCATTCAGCTGTTTGCTTAGTTCCAAGCCTTCATTGTGTGCTCCCAGGTTCTTTGAAAAGCAGCAATAACAGTCGAGCAGTTATTTAAAGTGAAACTTTGCTCTACGCAACTTCCACTTCCATGCCTTAGAATGGAGGCACAGCGGAACACTCGCCCAAGGGCAAGATTTCAAGAGCTCTTAAGTAGGTTTTATCTTTTCATTTTAGGAGAGAAAATGTTTCTTAACAGCTTACATATAGAATTTACAAGTTAAACACAATTTCTCATGCTCATTTATTTGATTCGAAGTTCCTGAAAAATATTTTCATAACACTTCCATAGCTTATTGCACGTTCTTCTAAATAATCATAAACCTGTATGTTGACCTCTGCATGAAATGCACCGATAACAAGTTTAACATTTTGTGAACCCGACTGAAATGTACAAACGTACACATAAAAGGCGGCCAAAATCGGTAATTAAGTAGTGAGAAAGAAAACAAAAGAAAAAGAGATGACAACTCCGTAACATGGTAAAGCAACCTTTTACCAAAAAAAACCCCAAAAACCCAGCAAAGAAACAAAACCAAAAACCACAAACAGGGGTGAATTGTAGAGAACAGAGACAGTGGGTTGTTTTGACATTGATAACGTGCAGCTGAGAACCTGCAGCAAAGAGTCACATAACTTTGAGGGAGCACGAGAAGAAACCAGCATGAGACAGAAAGAAAGGAGGGATGTGATCTCACCTGTAGAAGGCAAGTGAACAGCAGAGAGTGGCCTGTCGCAGCACTCTCCAAAGGAGCCAGCTGCAGCCAGGTCTTTTACCATCACACTCTCCATGGCAGTCCCTCTGCTGCCTTCTAGTCTCGCCTCATCCAGGGCACGCTCACCCTCTCTGCTTCTTCCTCGGCTGCCCAACCGCTTCACAGAACCAGCCACAGCTGCACCTTGTCTACACCAGCCAACCCACCGCCCCTGAAGCCAGCCCACAGCTGTACATTGTCAGTGCTGATTAACCCAGCTTCGTTCCTCTGCAGTAGCCTACAGTGCACAGCGCTAAGGAATGTGTTGTACGAACCTTCCGGGCTGTTCCGCGTCGATTCACAGTCAGTTACAAAAACTGAAGGACATGTCACAGGGCTTACGGCAGGAACTTTTGGGAGATTGGTTGCGGAATCTTTTCAAGTCTCGGGGAACCACCAGACGGTTGCAGGAGTTTACAACACGCGGAGGAATATTGTTATTGGTAATTGTAGTTATATTGACCATTATTCCCTGTATGCTGAACTGTGTAAGACCTATGATTCAAAAGTAGTTTAACCTCTAATGTTGTTTCTGTTCAAAATAAAGACGGGGGAAGTGTAGAGAGCTTTATGGCCAGTGCTGGAGGCCACGATGCCTGTGAAGGGCCTTGAAGGCTAAAGAAGAGAGAAAGTACGATAAGGTTGGCTGAACGCCTGGAAGGAAGACGGGGTATGAAGCAAGGCCAGAGCGGATGCGCGATGCCACATCTCGGCGGCTGGCTGGCTGAGAACATGAAACCCACAGAGATAAGAAGGAAGAGAGGAAAAAAAAGGCAAGAAGTTCAGTGCATTTGCAGCTTAGTAATTAACCAATTATATGTAGCCAAGACGTGTGTGAACAGCATTGATTAACCAATGATAATTTAGAATGGGGCGCGGGAACAGCAAACGAGGATATTATAAGCGTGGGTTCTGGACTAATAAAAGGTCTTCTGGTTGAACTCGGGAGTCCACGTCATCGTCTCCTCAGGCCATATGCTCCTCCGCCTCCTCGTCTGCCATTGCACGGACCTGCAAGGCCACACCATGAAAGTTAAAACAACGTTCATGGTGCATTCACTCCTGCCTGTGTTTGTCTAGAGCAGCTGTGACGCTGCCCCTGGTGTTACCTGCTCAGAGAACTGCTGCACCTACTGCTGCCACATTCTCTGCACCTCCTTCAGTTTCTTTGCATACTGATCTCTTTCGAACTGGAGCTCGAAAACTGACCCTGAGAGCTGTTCAAAACAAAACAAAACACAAAAGAAAATCGTATTGGCTAAATAAATTTGGCAGTGACCGCTTCAGGGATAAAGCCTGAAGAAACCAGTGTTAACACAAAGCTCAGGCTGCATTCTTCTGCCACACAAGTTTCTTTACAGACATGAAGATCTGGATGTCATTCCGTACAAGCCCTGAGCAACCCCGGTTTCCAGGCCTGCCTTCTCCTCCAGTGCCACCTGCAACTGCTGCTTTGCATCCAGACTCCCTGCCTGATTTGACAACTGCCAAGAAAAATCAAAAAGTCATGGCAAAATGTTAACACGCCACTTCTGCATAGCCTTTCCCCTGATAGCAACCTGCCACATGATCCATGTTGCAACCTTAAAGTGCTCCAACTCACGGTGATGTTCAATGAAAAAAAAAAAAAAAAAAAAAGAGGGGGGAAGGAGATTAAAATCAAAAAGCTTAGATTTTAGCCCTGTAAAACAGGCTGAGCTAGACAGCTCCTCCCTACCAATTTTATATTTACGACTTGTTTGATTAAAACCTATTTTCTTAATCTAAAAATCTGGCTCAGAAACTTTGTGCATTTCCAGAGTCTGTATTACACAGCCAGATCAGGTGGTCTAAAAGTTGTCAAACACGTCAGGAATTTAAAGCCAGTGTCTGGAGCATGTCAGTTGGCACACAGTACTTTTCCCAGAAGAGGAGCAGCTGCCTTTATTTCAAGGGTAACTTAAGCCACTGACTGGGGAGGAAAAAAAAACCAAAACCAACAATAAACAAAAGAGCAGTTTCTTCCCTCACAGGCTCAGGTTCACACCGGCTTGCTCTCTGAACTGCTAACAGCTGGCTTCCTGAATTCCCTTCCTAACTGGCTGCTTCTCTTAACTTTCCCCAGCTGACCTTCGAGTTACCATTGTCCAATTCACCTTCTGCAAGGGTGGGTACAAACACCACCCCTATTCAACTGGCTTCTCAGTGAGACCACGAGACAGCTGCGTAACCAAAATGCCAAACAGATACAAAGCAGGAAAAGTCTTTGTATTGTCACGCGCTGTATGTTCAGTCACCCTCTCATATTGTACAACATTCTTTTCGCAGACCAGCGTCACAACAGCTTTCAGTCTACTGCTCCAGCTCCTTCAAACAGACCTTCTGTTCCTCAGAGGCCTCGCTGAAGGCCTGTGACCAAGAGGATGCCTTGATGAGGTTTTGTGCCTTCCTTTCCGAACAAGGGTTAAGCCTTGCCCCCACTCTCAGAAGCAAAGTCTTACAACGGTCAGTGTGATCTACCCTCACAGCCTGGAAGCAGTATGGGCACCTGGTGGATCCTCTGTTTAGCCATTTCCCGCTTGTTCTGCAAATATTCCAATTGCAGCTCCTTAACTTTGCTTTTCTTATCCAGGTAGAGAAGCTTCTCTGACAGCTGTGAATTCTTCTGCTTCATTTCCTCACTGCTTTTGCTGAAACAAACCAAAATTAAAGCAGCATCACTGTATGTACTATGGGTCTGGGCAAGTACATGTCATACATTTACAATCCAGCTAGTCGTAACAGTTAGAATCACAGAAACATCACATCCAGTCACTTTTCTTAAGCTGAATATCCAGCCTCCCAAGTCACCACCTGTGGTGCATGCCCCTTGTGATGTTTTGTGGCTCTACCGGGAAGAGCAGTGTTACTCTGCAGTAACAAGCAGCAAATGGACTTACCTTTGTTTGTACAGCTCCTGTTTCAGGTCTTCTAGCTCCTTCATTAACTCTTCATTACGCTGCAGAAAAAAAGAAATGACTGATTCAGCTGCAGACTTCAGCAAAATATTTCACCTTTAGCACATCAGCTGAAGTGGAAAGCATCAGAACTTTGGCAAAACCCTTCAGGACAGGTTGCTTAGAACCTCCTGAATTTGCCAGGAATAAATCTGCTCAGCCTTTTCAAACGCGATGCTACTAACTGAACGTGAGGTCATTTCTGCAGACTTCTGGATGAATATCAACACTGAAGTGTCTGCCTGATGGAGACCCTCCTGAGACAAGGTCTCGGTGGCGCTTCTGTTGCGTGTGGAGCTGGCAAGACTAATGAAGTGAGGTGCCGGATCTGAAGACAGCAACTGGACCATATGATTAGTGGTCACAGAAACCTGAATGAACTTTGCCTTGACCATGGAGAACACAGGGCTTTACAAGGTTAATTAACAATTCAGAATGTTAATTTCTGCCTCTTCTCCGAGCAGGGACTACAGACTTTGCATTAGTGTACTGACAAGCAAATAGCCAAAGGCAGAGCTGCTGGTGAAGCATAAGCAGAGGTGACTCTTACCTTCTCTGCCTGTTTCTGCTGCAGAGAGACGGAGGCCAAAGTACGTTCCAGCTCCACTACCCTCTGGTGAGATGAACGTAAACGAGCAGCAAGGCTCTCGGCTTCTCCTGAACAAGTCAGAACAGAGTGAGTTGAGGCTGGACCACAAAGAGCTTTTTGGAACTGCTAAACAGCACTTTCTGCTTTGTCAACAAGCTCTTAAGGCAGCACAGAGCTTTGCAAGTCAGTAGACCTGGTTCCGCCCCTGGCTCTACGGGTGGCTCACTAGCAGCTCTGGGCAGTAAAGCTCTCTGTAACTACCATCCTCACTTTGAGGGAGATGATGAAACTTCCTCTGCAGAATAGGCAATATGTTGGTTGGGATCTTTCTTTCTAATAGAAGAAGTCGCTCAAACTTGGTGCAGAATGAAGGGCTCGGGTAAAACCTACCTTTACGCGATAGCTGTGTGGGAGGGAGGGTGGCGAAAAGGGAACTAAGTTTTAAAAGGATCAGAAGAAAGTCAGAAAGGAACAGCCTGGGGTAGTCGCCGGGGCTGAACAGGGCTGACAAGGCTTTAGCGATGCACAAAAGAACCTCAACTGCCATGGGATCAACATGCTCCCACTTGGGGGCAGCTCTGGCGACAGAGGCAGCGATGGTGCCAAGTATTGCCCACCGAGGAGTCGGCCACTGCTGTGAGCTGGCTGCCAGCAACTGTCATGCCTCTGGCTTGAAATTCACACTTTGACCAACAGCTTGAGCTGGAGTGCCCACAGTCAATTACCTGATTTCTTCCCTGCAGCTTCTCGAGTATGTGCAAGGGCCGCCTGCAACTCAGGCTTCTCAGAAGCTAGAATTCCAATAGTCTGGATACAAACCTTTGGGAAAGGAAAATCGGCTCAGCATGAAACTTCTTTGCTTGTAATTGCAACATCACTGTTGCCACAAAAGGCTAACTCAGTAAAGGGAAAGAGCTCGTGTAGTTAAGCACAGTCGGGCTGACTCCCAGTTTTCCTGAAGGAACGCGCTCGCGGCTTCCCGAGTAAAGACTATGAATGGTCAGTAATCCAGAGAACAGCAGAAGGCAGGCGGTGTTACTGTAATGGAGGCTCTGCCTTACCTGTAGCTGTTCCCTCAGCGCGGCTTGCTCTTCAGAAAATTTCTTTTCCAACTCCTTCTTTTCCTGTATAAAGAAATGATGCCTATTTAGCACAAAAACATAGATGGGTAACCCTTGTTTTGTAGCAAACTAAAAAAGCAGTGATACATTGGTAGGACTTGCAGCATCGAAACGACAGCAGCCTTTTAAAGACATACTTCAGCCCTGCGTTATTTGAACGCCTTCACTATTTATCCATCCTAGATTGGCAGTAACAGCATAGCACAATCGCTGCTAGCATAAAAACGGTAGTGCTTGGAAGCAAGCTACTGGCAAGGACTTGTATTCTCCTGCCTCCACCACACTCCTCTAATACTTGAGTATTTAAACGTTCGCTTGTGTCAAAATAAGAACGCTACCTGCCAGGCAGGCCTAACTCATGAAGTCAAATCATTCAACCCTACGCTACAAATGAAACTGAATCTAACATAAGACAAGACCACACGTGCCTGGGCCACAGCCCACTATACTCTCTGCGCCGCCAAGGAAGAGATACTATTTTTCTGCCTATCCAAAACCAGGACACACTTTACCTTCTCCAGCTGATCCACTGCCTCCTGGCTCTGCTCTTTCTGTGGAAGGAAAGTGATGCACCAGTATCAAGAGAAAATACTCTCATACATCTGAAACACATTTTCACTTCAACAAAGTAGGATACATGCCCAATTCACGCAAACAGAATTTCCACTTTCTGTAGTCCTTTCTGTAGAGGACTAGGAAGTTCATCTTAGCTATTAAAAATACGAGATCTGGAGCTGCCTTCACTAATGTACTTCATATGCCAGGCATCTTTTTCATCGCTCAGTAGACTGCCACAGTTGTTCTCCAACACCGCTGCTGAAACCCCTCCATGTCTACATCTGAGCATCTACCACCTTCAGTTAAACTCGCACCCCCACATCTGTGCAACTGATGGCAGTAATCCTGGTGTATTGGGATGATCGCCAGAAATGCTGGGGGGTTTTAAAAAACACCACCAATAAATTAAAAAAAAAAACAACCAACCAATAACCCCAAAGAAAAACGTAGTCTTTTCCTTGACCTGAGACCTCAGACCTTTCTTCCACTGAAGAGCTGGCCTTAAGTCACGCAGAGCCGCACTTGTGTTGGCAGACTTCTGCAGGAGGTGGTATGGGAGGGCTGAAGCCAGATACAAAGAGAAGGGGTAATTCTGTCCTAGCCCATTTCCATCTTAGCGGTGAAGTATTTGGAGATTTGTTGTCCGTAGGTAATGCACCTTTAGATATGAGGTGAAGGAGACAAAGGTGGCAGCTGCCTACCCAGGCCGCCACACAACTGTGCTGCTGTGTTTGCTATTTGCTGACTATCACAATAATACTCCTTATAGCGCCTTTCACTCCAAAGTACCACACAGAGAAAACATCCTTTTCTGGGTAAGGAGAGATGCAGACTCCCTCTGCGACAAGCTAATGTCAATGATGCAGGTTGATTTCCCATTCTTTCCCACTAAATCAAGAATACATCTTTCCATGCATACATGCTGTCCATTCATCCCACTCAGCTTTTCTTCCCACTGCTGAATGTTTACGTTCTAAACCAGGATTTTTTGCTTCTCAATGCTTAAATATCATATTGTTCAGTAGGATGACTGCAGACACCGCTGAGATCCAGGAGTGTTTTCTTGAGCTGACTGCTTAAAGCTCCACATCAAATATCAAGAGAATTAACAGGACAAAAGGAATACAAAGGCAAATCAGAGCGAACTCCATTCCATCTTGCAGGTTTCACTGCATCTAACTGGTACCCCTGGTGATTACTATAGTTACGTTTATTGATAAGAGACGCACGGATATGTAGTAAACAGGAGTTACTTTATGACAACTGATCTGAAACAATGGTAGGAAAATAAGATACCAAAATGATGCAAGTGGAACGAAAATCAGAGCTTTGCCACAGCAACAGCGGAAGACAGTTCTGGGCTACCAAATTTGACTTCCCTGAGCTTCTATCACAATTTGATCAAGCCTTCCGTTTAAATAAACTGCCTGAAAAGAATTGTTTTAAAAAGGCTGGGGTTTTATGTTTGTGCCTGAACACGTTTCTATTGCTTATCGGCATAGTTCCTGCCCTTTCCTCTTCAGAAGCCTGGCAACGTGAAGACGCTAAAGCCTGTAAACGCTTGACTCAAAGGATCCGACTTCCTGCCTAAACCTATTTAAACCCAGCACTGGAACTTGCCAGACTGTACATCCCCTGCGCAAGTTTCATCGCCTGTTGTAAAACGGGTTGGCAGGAGTAACTAGACAGCTTCCTCAGGGCAGCTGCTTGCCTGGAGATCAGCAGAGTCATGCCCTTCAGAAGCAAGGCCCTAGGGAATACAGCAACGACACGCACAGCGGGAGAAATACAGACTAAGAAAACACTGCCTCTCCCTACTGCACTTGCCCTCAGCAGCTCAGTTAGTTTATCGCCTCACCCCACACTCCTCCTTTTCCTCAAAGCTCAGCTGTCTCGCGGAAGAGGTTTTGACAAGGTTCACTTTTTCACACGTTCAGTTCAACACAAACCAGAAGGGCGCAAGCACTTTACGAGCAATGGCAACGCATGGTATCAACTAGCTCCATGATAATAAAAACAGCAACAAAACTCAAGCAACTGACAGGGGCTATGTCAGGACAAGGCTCCACCCAAGAAATCGAGGCCAGCGTAAACAGAACCTGAAGCATGCAGTAGGGAGAGCGAGTCACTGCGAGGGACACGAGCACTGCCTCACCTTCCTCCTGTCCAATGAGGGTATGGCTGCCCCATTGGAGCGCTTCAGGTCCGACACCGGCACCTTCAGAATGTTCTGAATCTGAAGGAGGTGAAAGAAAAGGGGGAACGGCTCAGAAAAGGACAGAGAGAAAGTGTCGATCGGAGGGAGCCAAAGAAACCGGCATCCTCCGGCTGGCCAGGAGCACGCAGCTCAAAGCAGCAGCTCTGGGCACACCCAGGGCTGCGTGACAGCACCGCATGATCAGACACGGCTTTGGCACGTACCCTGAGCTCTAGTGTGCACCTTCCAGCAGCGGTAGCTGCTAACTATTGTGGCACGCTTCGCGTGCTGGCGATACAGGCAGCTGCGCCAGTCATCCATTACACCCGCATAACCATTTCCCGGCTCTAGTCACGTTGTTCAGAAAACCAAAGAACAAGGAGGTAGCAAATGAGCTGGGACAAAGACCGAGGCACTCACGTTCTCTGGAGGCTGCTGGTCATCGCCCAGGGGAGTCTCAGGTCGACCGTCTCCTTTAGTTTTGCGGTTTTCCTTACTTCCAGCAGCTGCTCCAGGGCTCTTCTTCTGCTGATACTCCTTCAGCTGTGAAAAATAATAATAATCTGAAATCCAAACAGAACATGCCTTCTGTGAGAATGATGTTAACCCCCCAGCCCCAACTCCACTGGGTAAAAAGACCAAGTGTAAGGACAAGAGAAACGCTCTTCAATGAGTTTGTCGCCCGGGGGGGGGGGGGGGGGGGGGGAGAGAAATAAAAATCAAAACACGTCCAAAAAAAAGGCTAAAGTAAGATCGAATGTGATGAGTTTACGACAAGAGGCTCAGAGCTGCAAACGTTCAACTTTTGTACACAGCTAAGAGTTGCTGGGAAACGACTTGATACTCCATCCTGCAACTACAAGGAGATGAAAAGAAGTATCTCGGGGTGGGGTTTTTTTAGGGTTCTAACTAAGAGCATTGAGGAAAAATGAGTAAAGGGCAATGAAATCTGAATGTTAAGTGAAACATCAACACCTGACAGTAAGGTCTCCCACTCTGTGAAAGACTTTGAGAAGGAACATTACAGTCCTTACAGACAAATGCCACGTTAATACAAGCAGCGTAGTCACTGTGAACTAAGGGGAGAAGCAACCTACAACGGATTTTTCAATCGCACCCGCTTCACCCCGGAGAAGCTAGTCTGATAAGCCGTTCGCTTGAATTCGGCTGGGTCTTCCGAGCCGAATCGTTTGTGCTCCAGCAGGGTGAAGCCCCCAGGCAAGCGAGCCCCAGGCAGTTCGGTCAACTGCCCGTTTCCCCAGCCCGCAGCCCGCCCTCCGCCCCCCCGCCGGGCCGGGCCGGGCCGCGCCTCGGCCTCCAGGTGGGGAAAGAAGGCCCCGTTATTGGCAGAACTCCAAAATGGAAGCCCGAACCGCTCCAGGACACTTTCCCCTCCCCAGGACTTTCACCCACGCCGCGGCCGGGGAGAAAACGAAGGCCGGGGAAATAAGCAACATGAGACCAAAAAACCCCAAAAAAGGGTGTGGGGGAGGCCAGGGGGAGGGAAAACCGCCAAACCGAACCCGGCGGACCCACGGCACCGCCGGCCCGGCCCGCCCCGGCCCCCGCCGCCCCTCACCTTCTCCTTGCCCGCCGCCAGCCAGCTCTGCCCGCTGCCGTCCGCCACGGCCGCCCCGCGCCTGCGCCGCCTTGGCTTCGCCCACCGCCGGCGGCAGCAGCCAGGGCCCGCCCAGCCTGCGCTGCCGCCCTGGAGGCCCGGCCCATCGCCGTGCCCCGCCGGGCCCGGCAGCTCCGCTTTTCCCTCAGTCACTGGGGGAGCCGGTGCCACCTTGCAGTGCCTGCTCCCCATGTTGGAGCCCGCACCGCCCGCTGCTCGGGTGACAGCCCGCACCGCCCGCTGCTCGGGTGACAGCCCGCACCGCCCGCTGCTCGGGTGACACCTGGCTGCCCGGCGTGCCCCACCCAGAGCTCACCTGCAGCTTCCCGGAGACGTTTGTTCCCCGGCGCTGACGGCACAGCGGGCCCTGTCGCTGGGAGACTCCACTTCCCAGCGTGCCCCGCGGCGCGCCCGCGCCTGCCGCTCCCGGGGTCGCAGTGTTACAGATTTGCTAACGGTTACAATTAACTAACCTTATTTGATTTTATAAAATCATTTTCATAGAACTGTAGAGGAATAAGAAATATATTTTAGTGGAACTAGCAGCTGCACCACACAAGCTGCTGTGGAATCCTCTGTACAGCCCTGTACCACGGCCAAGGACTGAGAGCAACCGAATGAAACAACTTGTAGCTACCTGCCAAGAAACCGTGAACTTTAATAATAGTGATATAGAGAAATGGCATGGAATGGGGACAATCAGTTACGGGTAAATGTATTTTAATATATTTTAATAAATACGCAAAGAATGTAGGTCTAGTAATCAGGTCATGGAACCATAGTTTGAACGAAATAATTAATGAAAGAGCTAGCGAAAGAAGGAGTCCGTTTCTCTAACTTTCTCTGACAAGGGGCCTGTTTATAAGTTATCTAGAGGGAGCGAGTAAAAGAAACAAGCAGAAGGACCAGATGGTCGACAAGGACATCCATTAGCTCGGACCGACAAGAACACTGCAGACTTGCAAGACCATCACATACCAGGCAAAAGGTGAAAAGTACCCCATGAGGAAGACCTACGGCCTTCCTCCCAGAGACCACTGCCCACGTCCCGCAGACCCCTGCCCACAGTTCTTGGAAGGATTTGCGCAGGCGCGAAGGACTGAGAAGCTGATTAACATACGAAGCGAGAGTGTTAATGATTTTGGGGAAACAGTATGTTCATGCATGAATACTTACGGCATATGCATGACTCAGTCCTAGATGAGCTGTATGATGTCGAAGCTCGGTGTGCGTTGGTCGGGAGAGGACTCACTCACGCACCCGGCCGTCCATAAAGAAGTGTCTGCTTATCTCCCTCACATCGGGGTCGGCAAGTTTTTCATTCCGAGATTTCGGTACCAGCCGCTCCCCGCCCCCGCCGCGGGCCGTGCCTGCGCTGAGGCGGCGCGGCCCGGCCCCTGACGCGGCGCCGCTCTGCTCTGCCAGGGCCTCCGGTGGCGGCCGGCGGAGCGGCGCGGCCGGCTGCAGGTCCGCGGTGAGGCCCTGCGCGGGCTGGGGGGAGCGGGCCCTGCTCCAGGGCTGCCCCGGCCGCCGTCTGTGGCCCGGCCCGGCACGGCACGGCCCGGCACGGCCCGGCACGGCCCGGCACGGCACGGCACGGCACGGCACGGCCCGGCCCGGCACGGCCCGGCACGGCCCGGCACGGCACGGCACGGCCCGGCACGGCCGGGGGTGTGTTTTCTTGGGGCGGAGCTGCCGGCCTCGCCCCCCGGCGCTGCCTCGTCCTGGCAGCGCCTCTGAACACCGAAATTGTGGGGGTTACGGTCTTATTGTCACCTGACGCTGTAAATCTACAAAACGCCGTAGAATATGATGGGGGGCGGGGCAACGTTACAGAAACCCATCAGTCTTTTACCTGAGCTTCCCCCCTCCCTGCCCAGGAGACACGGTATTTTTTCCTTTCCTTTTTT
Organism: Falco biarmicus; assembly: GCF_023638135.1. Lineage (NCBI taxonomy): Eukaryota > Metazoa > Chordata > Aves > Falconiformes > Falconidae > Falco > Falco biarmicus. Next base: position 16,110,364 of record NC_079296.1, read on the forward strand.
TCTCCTCTTTTCTCCATTTCTGGTTAGTGCCTCCCAGCACCGCAGCATCTTCCCCTGGGCTGAGGTAGCGTGAAATGTCTCCTGTGCTCTACAGATGCCCTGTCCCGCGTCCTGCCAACCTAATGGAACCAGCCAAGAAGCCCTGCAGTATGAAATCGAAGAGCTGAAGCAGAAAGACCTTGCTCTAGACCAGGAAACTGCACAATTCTTGTCCGAGTATGTCCTTGGCGAGCTCAGTGTCCGCTGTGATGCCTCAGTTATTTTTGTTTCAAAAAAACCCAGCGGTCTAGGGCTTAGAGCTAAAAGCCGTCCTCTTACGCCACCGCTTTTATCGTGGCGTTGTGCAACGTTGATTACAGCGTTGTTTTGATTTATGGGACCCGTTAAGGGAGAACTCTTTCCACTTTATTTGGTAAAGCAACCCCAGGTTTTCCTAGGAGCTGGGATAGGAGGATTTTAACTTTACCCCAGGTGTTGCTGAGGCAAATTACCTGTGAACTGGGAATGAATGGTTTTAACCGTCGTGATGCTATGGCACATCATGCTACCAGAAGGCCTTGTTCATGTGAGAATTAAAATTGAGATTGTGGCTTGTATGACCTGCCCGGTTTAGCCCCGGATGAAACGGTTTCCTTGTTTGTTCCATCCCGATCAAGTGTCTACTTATTTCCTGCCTGAAGCGAGTGGGTTAAACGTTGGTGTTCAAGAAGCAGAGGTGTTTCCCAGGCAAGCGAAGGGCCTGGAAAGAGATGGGTGCCGCTTACAGGGTAGCGCAACTGCTTTAACTGTGGTTTCTTATGACCTACTGTGGCAGCTACTTATTAGCAGCTCTTTAGAGATCAAGTTGCTGCTTGGTTTTTAAAGAGAGGGTATCTCTGTGGGTTATTTGTTGCAAAGGAGTGTTATTTTCTAAGGTCACGTGTAGTACAGAGAATGGAAACGGCAGAGCAACAAAGGCTGTTCCCAAAGCTTTTTTGCTTTACCACCACACATTTTTTTTTCACTAGCTACAGATTAGAGATACAGATATAAACTGAATTCACCACAGCCTATTCCTGTTCCTACTTGATTCTGAGAATTCGGGTGGGTTGGGGTTTTTTTGTAAGTCGATGCGGCAAAAAAAACCCCACTCAAAATGAGGGTCTACTCATTTGTAGCTTTCGTGTTGATGACTTGCAGCAACTGTACTTGCTGCCTTCGGATTCTGCTTTGGATAGTGCCAGGCTTGAGCGTCTCAAATCTCCTTGCTGTGCTGGGTCAGTAGGGGCAACACTCGCCGTGCGGCATTTTTGACCTTTTCTGCTTTTATTGCTACAGAGGCTACAGCCTGGAGGAATTGGAGCAGCACATTTCTCTGCTCGCTCCATGAGTACAATGATATTAAAGATGCTGGGCAGATGCTGCTGGGCAAACTGGGTAAGGAAGGGGAAAACTGTTGATGAACAACTCAGTCAATGTTTTCATGTAGACAGAGAGAGAGAAGGTACTACGCCACGAAGGCAGAGCTTGTTTTAAAGATTCTTGAATTCTAGGGCTTTCATTGCCCAGCCACTTGTGCAGGCACAAACACTTCTGTCGTTATTTTCGCAGGATGTGTTTAGAACCGAACATGCGAAAGAATTGTCATCTACTGCTATTTTAGTCTGTGTTATGTACTGCCAAACTTTGTTCAGTCTTACCAATTTTTGTCAGTTTTGCTCTTCATATACTTTAAAAGAGTGTTGAGACAAGCAGAGAGCGCAGCTGCAAAACCTTAGGTTGGTTCCTTAGCTATGGGAGGTTCTGTGAGAGAGTTAGGGGCTACTGGGAGGAAAACACAACTTTTCTGACTGGTCTGATACTTCTGTAATGAAAATAGCCGTCTTTCTTTTCCAGCTGTTATCCGAGGGGTTACTACAAAGCAGCTCTACCCTGAATACATACGACCTGGAGCTTAGCGACTAGTATTGAACCTGAAGATTGCCCCGTCCTGCAAAGCTGACACTTACTGGGCCGTGACGGTTTGGTGTGGTATTGGTTCAGAACGGACAGAAGGTGGCCTCAGAAGCTGTGTGTGGAATTGCAACAGCGCATGCATGAACAGCCTTATTTCCGAGCAGCTTTACAACGTGAAAGCTGTTGAATCTGTCAGCTGTGTCCTGCTTGTGGGAAAGGGATGTAGGACTTTGGATAATTTTGTCTCCTGTCTGATGGGACAGTATATTTTTTTTTTCGTTTGTTGGAAAGGCCGTAATTCAGGTTGATGTGAAGACTCTTTCCGTGGAGACCTTGCTTCTCTCCAGCATCCAGGGGCTGTTTGGTTACTGAATAATAGAGGAAGCGAGGGCATGCAAACGTGCAATGTAATAGCTGCTTTGAAAGAAAAGAAAAAACCCTCGGAAGCAGCAAGGGAAGAAGGCTGAATTTGTGGTGGCTTGGGGGTTGGTTTTGTTTTATGATCACATCTGGGTGAGTCTGGGTATTCTGCATTTTTGTACTTAACTGCTCGGGTAGCTAGAGGTTCTGTATCATTTCTGTGGTGAATGGCAAAAGGTGAAGTTGTATTGAACTGTCCTGTCTGAATAAAGCAGCTGTCACATTTCTCAGGAATTCACTTATTGAAGAGCCTATAAAACAGCGCGTGAACCTGGGAGCAAATTCTTAACCTCTAATCTGAGACAACTGGAACATCTATTACTCAAATGTTTTCTGAGGACTCTCAATGGTGACGGTGTGGCAGCGCTACCCAGTAATGGGTAGGTGCCGAATTACCTTTACTGCTACAGAGGCTACAGCCTGGAGGAACTGGAGCAGCACATTTCGTTCTTGCGGCTAAAACAGGAACAGTCAAAAGTAAGGAGGAAGCGAGTGGTGCGGCAGAGCGGTAATAAGGGGAGCAGCGGCGATGATGAAAATGCTATCGGCAGACGCGTTACAGAGGGGTGGAGGAGAGTGCGCTTGGAAAGTATGAAAGAGGGAGCGCACGCGTTTCCCGTGATATTACAAGATAGACACCCGGGCCAGTATCAGGCATTTCACTGGGAAATGATTAAGGAACTACGGAAAACTGTCACGCAAAATGCACTATATTCTCCTTTTACACAAATTTTGTTAGAGAACGTGATGATGGGTCCGCAGCTAGTGACTCTGCTAGAATGGATCCGTGACAAAGTGCTGGACTTTCCACCTGATGGCACCTGGAAAATTCCTGCCTGGCAAGCAGTCGGCAGGCGATTGTGTGATGCTGCCGTGGAGGGGGACTCCGTGGCAGGCATGTGTTTAGCGCCTTGGTGGCAAATTCTGACTCCTCTTCCGCAGAGTGTGGGCTGATTCTACTAACGGTGCTAAACCAGGGGAGGCTGTAAAACCCCCCGACAGTGCGGCTCTTCTCAACACACCGCCAGCGATGGTGATTCCGTCCACACCTCCTCTGCCCCCAAAGCTCCTGTCACTGATTGCAGCGACCCTCACAGCACAGGACCGAGCGTGGGAACAGGACAACTCGGACAATGATTCCATTGACACCGATAAACCTTTGGACCCAGGTCCTATAGACCCGGAAGAGGAGCTAGACCTTTTTCCTCCTCCCCCTGATGCACTGGCTGTATGTTCGGGGAGGGTGAAAGGGGGTCTGAGGGATCGGTGGCAGCAATGCAGGCGGGAAGCGCTTAAGCGAGGGCATTTGGGAGGCGCCATGGCACGTTCACGATTTTGTCAGCCAAATCAACCTGCAGAGTGGCAGCCTGTGCAATACGAGGCTGTTAAAGGGTTAAGCAAAGCCGTGCGGGAAGGGGGGATTCATAGTACTTTTGCAAATAGGTGTCTGCATGCGTGTAGCGGTACATAGCTATGTAACTGCGTGAATGAGCTCTGCCCTGAGCCTGGTGGTACGTGCAGCTGCGGTTTGTGTCCGGGCTCAGAGATGTAAATACGGGCTTCTCTGTTACGGTCAAGTCTTTCTGGTTGCATTAAAAAAACAAAACAAAACAAAACAAAACAAAACAGTGACTTTAATAAGACTGCAACCTGATCGAATTCCAAGAAATGTGAGATAAGATGAACTTCTGAATTTTGTTCATAAGCTGTAATGGAGTGCTACCTATATATGAATGCTAGAACATAGCTCTATTTCAGTGTGACCAGAATTTAGCATGCAACTGCATCAGCATATTGACAGAATACCTTTTGAGTTATTTCTTTTTTTCATAACCTCTAAACTGGGAACAGCTCAAGGTGTAAAGAGACTGTTCAAATCCTCAGCTGTTGCCTCAGAAGGAATAACGTGTTCTTTGTGTACAGGTGAATTTAACACAGCTGAAAATTTGTTTTGGGTTAGAAGTATCTGTCACACCTTCATCCCCACCACCACAACCTTTAAGGCCGGTGGGAAAAGCATTCTGTACCCTGTTGCAGCGGGGAAACTTCAGTTGAGCTGCAGTAGTTTGTGTACTTAACTGCAGCTCCTTTGGTGGAAATGAAGTTGTCGTAGAAGTTAGACTTTAACTTGAGTAACATACCCTTTGATACCTTGTAAGCGAGAAAGATTGTGTCCTGACAGCATGCTCTTTCCCACACTTGTGCCTAGAGTTGTACTTGAAATCAGGTTGCGTGTTAAGTTTAAACCTAATCACACAGATATCTCAAAGTCCACAAAGATACATCACTGCTTAGGGGATTCTTGCGGTATAGCAGGTGCAAAACCCGTTCCAAAGTAACGATCCAGTGAAGCATTTTCTTTCAGGAACACCATTTTCCCACTTCTCATAGGTCATACACCATACAACACAATATCTCTCCATCAAGTCTCTTGTGGCTAAACTGCATTCTGCAAATTTGTGTTAGAAACAGATGCTTGCATTTTCACCTGCCGAAGTTCCCTAAGCTAAAGGATTGTGACCTAGGCAATGCTACGAAGCTCAAAGATCGTGACAACAGTGATGGAGAAGAGTGATTTAACACGTAGTTGATTTATGGTTCATACAGGACTATATCACACTACAAAACTGGTATGAATTCAGAGTTGTGGATGTACTGCATGTTCACGTAATAGTTTCTCTACAATTTTATTTTTTTTTTAAAAAAGGTGCCTAAGCTATAAATACCGTATACTATTATCTTTCCCTATTTTTTTAAGCATTTTTTATTTCCCTGTTTGTGTATAGTTTTATCTATCTATCTCTATATAAACAACCAACACAAAGCAACCAGAACATTTTGAGAAACTTTTATAGTTAACTTCTGCATTTAATTCCAGTAACAATCTAGAGGTGTCCATTCAGCTGTTTGCTTAGTTCCAAGCCTTCATTGTGTGCTCCCAGGTTCTTTGAAAAGCAGCAATAACAGTCGAGCAGTTATTTAAAGTGAAACTTTGCTCTACGCAACTTCCACTTCCATGCTTTAGAATGGAGGCACAGCGGAACACTCGCCCAAGGGCAAGATTTCAAGAGCTCTTAAGTAGGTTTTATCTTTTCATTTTAGGAGAGAAAATGTTTCTTAACAGCTTACATATAGAATTTACAAGTTAAACACAATTTCTCATGCTCATTTATTTGATTCGAAGTTCCTGAAAAATATTTTCATAACACTTCCATAGCTTATTGCACGTTCTTCTAAATAATCATAAACCTGTATGTTGACCTCTGCATGAAATGCACCGATAACAAGTTTAACATTTTGTGAACCCGACTGAAATGTACAAACGTACACATAAAAGGCGGCCAAAATCGGTAATTAAGTAGTGAGAAAGAAAACAAAAGAAAAAGAGACGACAACTCCGTAACATGGTAAAGCAACCTTTTACCAAAAAAAACCCCAAAAACCCAGCAAAGAAACAAAACCAAAAACCACAAACAGGGGTGAATTGTAGAGAACAGAGACAGTGGGTTGTTTTGACATTGGTAACGTGCAGCTGAGAACCTGCAGCAAAGAGTCACATAACTTTGAGGGAGCACGAGAAGAAACCAGCATGAGACAGAAAGAAAGGAGGGATGTGATCTCACCTGTAGAAGGCAAGTGAACAGCAGAGAGTGGCCTGTCGCAGCACTCTCCAAAGGAGCCAGCTGCAGCCAGGTCTTTTACCATCACACTCTCCATGGCAGTCCCTCTGCTGCCTTCTAGTCTCGCCTCATCCAGGGCACGCTCACCCTCTCTGCTTCTTCCTCGGCTGCCCAACCGCTTCACAGAACCAGCCACAGCTGCACCTTGTCTACACCAGCCAACCCACCGCCCCTGAAGCCAGCCCACAGCTGTACATTGTCAGTGCTGATTAACCCAGCTTCGTTCCTCTGCAGTAGCCTACAGTGCACAGCGCTAAGGAATGTGTTGTACGAACCTTCCGGGCTGTTCCGCGTCGATTCACAGTCAGTTACAAAAACTGAAGGACATGTCACAGGGCTTACGGCAGGAACTTTTGGGAGATTGGTTGCGGAATCTTTTCAAGTCTCGGGGAACCACCAGACGGTTGCAGGAGTTTACAACACGCGGAGCAATATTGTTATTGGTAATTGTAGTTATATTGACCATTATTCCCTGTATGCCGAACTGTGTAAGACCTATGATTCAAAAGTAGTTTAACCTCTAATGTTGTTTCTGTTCAAAATAAAGACGGGGGAAGTGTAGAGAGCTTTATGGCCAGTGCTGGAGGCCACGATGCCTGTGAAGGGCCTTGAAGGCTAAAGAAGAGAGAAAGTACGATAAGGTTGGCTGAACGCCTGGAAGGAAGACGGGGTATGAAGCAAGGCCAGAGCGGATGCGCGATGCCACATCTCGGCGGCTGGCTGAGAACATGAAACCCGCAGAGATGCAAGAAGTTCAGTGCATTTGCAGCTTAGTAATTGACCAATTATACGTGGCCAAGAAGTGCGTGAACAGTATTGATTAACCAATGATATTTTAGTATGGGGCGCGTGAACAGCAAACGAGGATATTATAAGCGTGGGTTCTGGACTAATAAAAGGTCTTCTGGTCGAACTCAGGAGTCCACGTCATCATCTCCGCAGGCCACATGCTCCTCCTTCTCGTCTGCCATTGCACGGACCTGCAAGGCCACACCATGAAAGTCAAAACAGCGTTCATGGTGCATTCACTCCTGCCTGTGTTTGTCTAGAGCAGCTGTGACGCTGCCCCTGGTGTTACCTGTTCAGAGAGCTGCTGCACCTGCTGCTGCCAAATGCTCCACACCTTCACTTTCTCTACATACTGCTCTCTTTCTGCCTGGAGCTGGTGAACGGACTCCGAGAGCTGTTCAAAACAAAATTAAACACAAAGAAAATCGTATTGGCTAAATAAATTTGGCAGTGACCGCTTCAGGGATAAAGCCTGAAGAAACCAGTGTTAACGCAAAGCTCAGGCTGCATTCTTCTGCCACACAAGTTTCTTTACAGACATGAAGATTTGAATGTCATTTCGTACAACCCCTGAGCAACCTGGGTTTCCAGGCCTGCCTTCTCCTCCAGTGCCACCTGCAACTGCTGCTTTGCATCCAGACTCCCTGCCTGATTTGACAACTGCCAACAAAAATCAAAAAGTCATGGCAAAATGTTAACACTCCACTTCTGCATAGCCTTTCCCCTGACAGTAACCTGCCACTTATGATCCATGTTGCAACCCTAAAGTGCTCCGACTCACGGTGATGTCCAATGGAAAAAAAAAAAAAAAAAAAGAGGGAGGAAAGGAGATTTCTGTGTTTCACAGCCAAGAAAGCTGAAGTGGCTGAGACGGGAAGGGTCTGCCTCGCGTTAAGACACCAATGGCAGCAGAAGCTCATGCCAACAATCAGCTTTTCTGCCCTATTAGCGCCAAGTGAGCTTCTGAACAGCATTCTCCTGACGCAGGATTTTTACAAGACGGCAACTGGAAAAAGAAATCTGTCATGACATATTGCAATTAAAGATCAGTTTTCAAATGATTTCTGAAACCCCAGGCACAACGGTCCACATAACAGCCAATCAGATCAGAATGTATCTCTCCGTGCCAAGAAAACGAGAGCGGGGAAAAAACTGGGAAAACAAGAAGGAACATAATTCTCCTTTTTCAGAACAGGACTAAAACTGCAGATGCAGGTAGGCCTGCACTGCAAGACCAAATGCCAGCTCAGCAACAGCACCGGACCACCCATCTTCACCTCACCCTCCAGTGTGAAACCAGCCTCTTTCTCTGAGATCTAACTTAAACTGAGCTTACGAGCATTCACTGAAAATAATCCCCGTGACAAGAGCAAAACCCCAATCAAAATACATGCTTTCTGGTGCTAGACAGGCACACCCAGCACCCTCAGAGCTAACAGTATGTCACGTCACTCGGGTTCTACCGGTACGCAACCTACACGTACAAGGTCCAGCTGGAGGGACTTTCAGCTTTTCACTCTGTCTGCTGGACAGAACGGCTGCTGTATTATCACACAAAAAAAGGAGAAAAGGAATACCAAAGGCAAATCGGAGTGAACTCTGTTCCGTCTTGCGGGTTTCACTGCATCTACCTGGTACCCCTGGTGATTACTATAGTTACGTTTATTGATAAAAGACGCACGGATATGTAGTAAATAGGAGTTACTTTATGACAACTGAACTGAAGCAATGGTAGGAAAATAAGCTACCAAAATGATGCAAGTGAAACGAAAATCAGAGCTTTGCCACAGCAACAGCGGAAGACAACTCTGGGCTACCAAATTTGACTTCCCTGAGCTTCTATCCCAATTTGATCAAGCCTTACATTTAAATAAACTGCCCAAAAAGCATTTTTTTAAAAAGGCTGGGGTTTTATGTTTGTGCCTCTACACGTTTCTGTGGCTTGTTGGCATAGTTCCTGCCCTTTCCTCTTCAGAAGCCTGGCAACGTGAAGACGCTAAAGCCTGTAAATGCTTGACTCAAAGGATCTGACTTCCTGCCTAAACCTATTTAAACCCAGCACTGGAACTTGCCAGACTGTGCATCCCCTGCGCAAGTTTCATCGCCTGTTGTAAAACGGGTTGGCAGGAGTAACTAGACAGCTTCCTCAGGGCAGCTGTTCAGAAAAACCAAAGAGCAAGGAGGTAGCAAATGAGCTGGGACAAAGACCGAGGCACTCACATTCTCTGGAGGCTGCTGGTCATCGCCCGTGGGAGTCTCGGGCCGACTGTCGTCTTTAGTTTTGCGTTTTTTCTTAGCTCCTGCAGCTGCTCCAGGGCTCTTCTTCTGCTGATACTCCTTCAGCTGTGAAAAATAATAATAATAATGATCTGAAATCCAAACAGAATATGCCTTCCGTGAGAATGATGTCAACCCCCCAGCCCTAACTCCACTGGCTAAAAAGACCAAGAGAAATGCTCTTCAATGAGTTTGTCGCTCCGGCGGAAGAAAAATAAAAATCAAAACACGTCCAGAAAAAGCTAACCTAAGATCTAATGTGATGAGTGTTCAACTTTTGTATACAGCTAGGAGTTTTTGGGAAACGACTTGATACTCCATCCTGCAACTACAAGGAGATGAAAAGAAGTATCTTGGGGTGTGGTTTTTTTAGGGTTCTAACTAAGAGCATTAAGGAAAAATGAATAAAGGGCAATTAAATCTGAATGTCAAGTGAAACATCAACACCTGACAGTAAGGTGTCCCACTCTGTGAAAGATTTTGAGGAGGAAAATTACAATCCTCACAGACAAACGCCACGTTAATACAAGCAGCGTAGTCACTGTGAACTAAGGGGAGAAGCAACCTACAACGGATTTTTCAATCGCACCCGCTTCACCCAGGAGAAGCTAGTCTGATAAGCCATTCGCTTGAATTCGGCTGGGTCTTCCGAGCCGAATCGTTCGTGCTCCAGCAGGGTGAAGCCCCCAGGCAAGCGAGCCCCAGGCAGTTCGGTCAACTGCCCGTTTCCCCAGCCCGCAGCCCGCCCTCCGCCCCCCCGCCGGGCCGGGCCGGGCCGCGCCTCGGCCTCCAGGTGGGGAAAGAAGGACCCGTTATTGGCAGAACTCCAAAATGGAAGCCCGAACCGCTCCAGGACACTTTCCCCTCCCCAGGACTTTCACATACACCGCCCACGCCGCGGCCTGGGAAATAAGTAACATGAGTCCAAAAAACCCCAAAAAAGGGTGTGGGGGAGGCCAGGGGGAGGGAAAACCGCCAAACCGAACCCGGCAGATCCACGGCACCGCCGCCCCTCACCTTCTCCTTGCCCGCCGCCAGCCAGCTCTGCCCGCTGCCGCCCGCCACGGCCGCCCCGCGCCTGCGCCGCCTTAGCTTCGCCCACCAGCGGCGCCAGCAGCCAGGGCCCGCCCAGCCTGCGCTGCCGCCCTGGAGGCCCGGCCCATCGCCGTGCCGCGACGTGCCCGGCCCACCGCCGGGCCCCGCCTCGTGGCCGGGCTCCACCGGCTCGGGCTCGTCGGCGGGCCGCGGCTCGCGGCCGGGCTCCACCGGCTCGGGCTCGCCGCCAGGCTGCGGCGGCTCGGGCTCGCGGTCGGGCTGCGGCGGCTCGGGCTCGCCGCCGGGCTGCGGCCCATGTCCGTGCCCCGCCGGGCCCGGCAACTCTGCTTTTGCCTCCTTCTCCTCAGGAGCAGGTGCCACCTTGCAGTGCCTGCTCCCCATGTTGGAGCCCGCACCGCCCGCTGCTCGGGTGACAGCCCGCACCGCCCGCTGCTCGGGTGACACCTGGCTGCCCGGCGTGCCCCACCCAGAGCTCACCTGCAGCTTCCCGGAGACGTTTGTTCCCCGGCGCTGACGGCACAGTGGGCCCTGTCGCTGGGAGACTCCACTTCCCAGCGTGCCCCGCGGCGCGCCCGCGCCTGCCGCTCCCGGCCGGCCCCGCGCGCACCCGGCCGGCCCGGCGGGAGGCGGCAGCCCTGGCCGAGCGGGTCCCGCCGAGCGCGGGTCGCAGCGCGCCCGCCCCGCCGCGGCCCGGGCCCGGGCGGTAGGAGCCGGGTCCCCGTGTTACAGATTTGCTAACGGTTACAATTAACTAACCTTATTTGATTTTATAAAATCATTTTCATAGAACTGTAGAGGAATAAGAAATATATTTTAGTGGAACTAGCAGCTGCACCACACAAGCTGCTGTGGAATCCTCTGTACAGCCCTGTACCACGGCCAAGGACTGAGAGCAACCGAATGAAACAACTCGTAGCTACCTGCCAAGAAACCGTGAACTTTAATAATAGTGATATAAAGAAATGGCATGGAATGGGGACAGTCAGTTACGGGTAAATGTATTTTAATATATTTTAATAAATACGCAAAGAATGTAGGTCTAGTAATCAGGTCGTGGAACCATAGTTTGAACGAAATAATTAATGAAAGAGCTAGCGAAAGAAGGAGTCCGTTTCTCTAACTTTCTCTGACAAGGGGCCTGTTTATAAGTTATCTAGAGGGAGCGAGTAAAAGAAACAAGCAGAAGGACCAGATGGTCGACAAGGACATCCATTAGCTCGGACCGACAAGAACACTGCAGACTTGCAAGACCATCACATACCAGGCAAAAGGTGAAACGTACCCCATGAGGTGACGTACGGAATTAAACTCTGTAACTCAAAAGTTATAAAGTAGGTATGTTTATTGCGCGCAGATGCATGGGGGATCGCTCCTCCACAAGCGTGCGTGCCCCATCTCACATTTATACAATAAAACAAATGAATATTCAATTAACGCCTATACATATTCGTTACCTAAACCCGCTTACTCTCGCTTCGTATGTTAATTAGCTTACCAGTCCTTTGCCTGGAATGTGGTGGTCTTGCAGGTTTGTAGGTCCTTGTGACCATCTGATCTTCTCCAGCAAGAAGACTTAGCACTCCCTTCCCCTAGATAACATTGGAATGTCTCTCATCCTTTTCTCATCCTTTTTATAAATAGCCCCTTTGTTAGAGGAAGAAGGGCAGGCGTCTCCTCAAAGCTGTGTGCCTATGTGACCAGACACCGCACCCATGACCGGTCACCATACCCGCATTCCTTGAGCAGACATATACAATCACAATCGATGTCCATTGTCCCCATTTCACGCTATTTCTCCATATCAGAGAAATATTCACTGCAAAACTGGCTTCATAAAGTATTGGAAGAATTTTTAACATTTTGCCCAATTACAGACAATTTAACGTCTCTGCAATGCCTGTGCCTGTCCACAGAATTTAAATACTGCTTATAGCACAGGAGGCACCTTACCTTCCCTACAGGGAGGTACAGAAAAAGCGAGCATACACAGTTATTTCTCTTTCAGTGAGATCTTCTGCTCCAGCTATTAATGCATTGTAGTAGAGCAAGGGTATTTCACCTCAATTTCCTATTCCGTTTGCAGGGCAGTGCCACTGGCTTCAACAGCACCAGAGGCCCAAAGGACCACCTGCCAAGTCTGAGGGGACTTACAGACAAGACTTTCCACATACCCTGATTTTCTCTGATTTCTTCGGAGGGAAGAAAAACCAAGCTTAATGTGCCATCATCGGCTGCTACAGCCTGTGCGTGCTACGCCTGGAGCCAAGTGATCAGGCAGATTCCTGCCACCCATTCAGGGAAATCACACAAACACATTAATTGAATGCTCTTAGTACTGCTGGGTTGGGGCTCTGAAAATACATTCTTAATTTCTGGCACAATTAACACTTGAGCAACATTAACTGCTCATTTTCTTACCACTGCGTTGTTGAGGTGCACTCAACGATTTAAGACACAAGTATGCAGTGGCAGAGTCCTGTAGAGAGCTCTCTCCCTGGCAATGCTTCAAACCCACAGCAGGAGCACAAAACTCCTGGAAAAAAATGGAATATGGGGGGATTTCAAAAGGCAACTACAGAAGTAAGTAAAAGGTTGTGCCTTGTACTTTGCCAGCTGGTTTTCTTCAGGACGTATTTAATAGCAGAATAAGTGACATCTCTGTTCCTGTCCTTCACAGGTCAAACTGATTTAATATACAGAGAATCAGCATTAAACACATAGTTAATTACAAAATAAGACTAAGAAAACAGGCTTTTGAGGCTAGTCTTAGTAGCTCAAGAGGCAGCATCTCAGCCACGCTGAGGGTAATTCTTGCCAGTCTTGGCTAACTACTGCATCTCGCCTCCACCAAGCAGCCTGACCAGATGCATGGGGAGATGAAGCTGAAAAGCAGTCATAGCACTAGGGAACCAACTAGGGAGAAACATCCCCAGAAGGCACAGCACTGGCCTTGCACCCTGTCCTGACAGATGACTCATGGTGCAAGATGGTGACCGTCTTGCTGAGCTGACACTGTTTGGCCCTGAGCCCTGTTGTTCTGGACTCCAGCATTCAGCTCCCTCTAATGATGAAACGAAGTCTTGAAGATGCCTTGTGGCAGGGCTTCTCAGACAAGGATGGTCTCAGACCTACAGCCTTTTCTGTCTTTCTCTAATCCCTAGACTGCAAGCTTCTTTGCGAAAAGCAAAGCACCCACAACTCTCTCAACCTCTGACTTGAGGGCTTCCCTGTAGCATACACAGAGAGCTCCCCCAGTTTACACATTTCTCCCCAACACCCACCCCCCCACCCCCCCATGTGTGGGTTTTAGGTTGAACAGGAACATGTTAGGGAAGCTGCAAACCTAGCAAGGCACCCCAAAGTGTACCCATGTAGAGCTTGCTTGGAGATGAAGGCGCTCTTCTTTTTTGAAGACATGGTTGGGTGCTGGAGCCTCTGTGTTCCTCTACTAAAAGAAGGTTACAGTAAACAAGAGATGTGTTCAAAATCCAGGGCACCAAAGCACGTATCGATAACAGATTTCCTTTTAGTTATCAAAACAAAAAGCAGCAGTCTAGCCAACTAGGCAATATACAGGCGAGGGAGGCATCAGATTCCCAGCATGTCCAGCGTGGCAGATCATTGACGACAGGACCCCGCAGTCAGTGCTAAAGAAACTCTGTCCTCTAGGGTGTAGGAAAATCTGCTGTTGGGCAGGATGTATTCCCAGTCATGCTAATAGTAACAAGGCACATGAGGTCCTGAGCAGTTTCTCTTCTCAACATCTAAAATTTAGGAAAGTGGTTAAGGTCCTTGAGGAAATGCAGCAGTTGACAGATGATGAGAGTGGGGCACAGATACTGAAGGAGGGTCATCAGCTTCTCACTCGTCCCTCTGGTTCCTCATCCTAGCACTCAGCTAGCAATGCTGAAGAGGACCACACCTGTACACTTTTCAAACCCATAGCGCTCTCCCATCTAGAAGTGCAGGTGCTACACAGACAGATCCTGATAGGGAAATACAGTTGAAGGAAAGCTGAACTCTGCAGCAGCAGATGTAAAATAAATATATTTAAACCCAGGGAGTGAGAATTGTATAATCATAGGACGGTTTGGGTTGGAAGGGGCCTTAAAGATCATCTGGTTCGAACCTCCCTGCTATGTGCAGGGCCACCTTCCACTTGACCAGGTTGCTCAAAGCCCCATTAAAATAGAAAAAATATGGAAATGCTCTTAAAACACTCAAACCCCCACATACAGTTTGCCAGAAGAACAGTTAGAGAGCTAGCTCAGCATTTATATGACACAAGCTCTTTTGGCAACCTAAAATTCAAAACACTGCAGAAGTACCCCTCTCTGTTTCATTTTCTTCTCCTGACACATAATTAAAATGACAAAAGAGACCACATAGCCAAGCCTAGCACTTAGTCCATGCAGCACAGGTGCAAACCAAAGCACGTGCCACCATTTCTCTCACCCACCTGCTCCTTCTAGGAAAGCCTGGGGTCGCACTGTCGTGCAGGTGGGTGGTTGCTGGACCCTGAACGCCCTAATAATGGGAACAGTTACCTCCACTGCAGCAAGCTGTAGCCAGCAGAAGGTCAGATGACATTTGCCTGTAAGCAAAGGAAAACCAACAGCAGTACAGTGGTCTTTGGTCTCAGTCCTTTCATTGCAACTGTCCTTGCTCCAGAAGACACAGCGACCAGCCTCTGTCCCCATCCACCACATCAAGCTGCCCCCAAGTCAGAAACTCAGCTCCCACCCCATTAGCCCCAGCGAAGCTCTCATAAAATGAGTTTTTAACGTGAAAAGCTTTAGCATGCAACAGGGGAAGCCCTTTTGGGTCTTGGCTCAGGAGCAAGCACAGAGAATAGAAGAACTAAGTTTTCTAAGACTACTTTGCCAATACATACTATTTCTACCTTCCCACTTTTGCCACCTAGTCCCACTTTACTAATCATTTTAATTTTTTTTTTCCCCACTCAACATGACAACTTTTCTAGAACTCATTTCCCTTCCTTTTCAGAGCAAGAACAATGTCAGCTTCCTTTGGCAAGGTACAATAAAGAAACACACCGCGGATTGCACTTGGTGCCCCACCACTGCTTTACCTGGGGGATCTTCACTCGTGGTACTGGCAAAGACACACATGCATTTAAATGGGAAACAGACCCTATTAACATTGCCTGGCTTTGTAGTCAGGTAAAAAGTGACACTTGAATGTAAAGCACTTAGATTTTCATACTCCAGTCAGGGGAATGAAGACATTATTCTTATCAATTATATTGCCACAAATTAATTTTCTCACAGCTGCCAATTTCTGTTACGAAAGAACCACACACAAATTTGAGCCTCTCCATTGCAGTTCTCCACCAGAACAAAACTATTCTGCAAGCAGAGTTTTAAAGTTTGTTTAGGTTCAAATGATTATAATGGTGGGACTCACTTAGGCTGTAACAGTATTAACTTTTGCAGTGAACAGAGTACTCTCCTCTTATTAACTGTATGTACCTGTGTGTGCACATTGTACTCCCCCCCATATGGCTGGGGAAAAAAAAAGAATCTTGATTTATTGCACAGGAGAAATGCTTGCCTTTTACAGCAAATGAAGTGCTAATCCTTTATTTAATAAAAGGGACAAATAATCTCACTTACACTGTTTCCAAATTACATTTTTCATATAATACCCAGGCATCAGTGAATGAAGGTGCTCTACAAGTACCTTGCCTTACAACAGCTTCATGTAACACACTCTCAAAATTATCGCTTCCTAATTAATTTCATTGTGAAGTACAGAGATTGAAAATGTCAATAATCCATAAATGCTTTCACGAACCACAACCTAAATTAGATCCCTAAATATGGTATCTATAGATTTTCAGAAATCAAAGCTGTCATTTTTCATAAGTGGATTTTTTTTTTTCTGCTTAGATTTCCACTCATCTGATAAATTCGTGAAACCTTTCAAACCATTAATTTGGGCTTCCTTAAAATGTCAGTGGTTTTAGTCTGCTTTTTAATACATAATAACTAAATTTAATAGATGTTCACTGAAATAATACTAAGGATTATTAATGTTAAAATCCTTGTCAGTCTAACTGTGAATCATCAGGACCCAGGAAACCACTAATATACATTAACTCTTCTTGTCCACTAGAGGTTTCTGAGAGATGAAAAAAGTCACCGTTATCTACAAAATTGTCTTGTGTATTATAGATCAAACTCTAGGCTATTTTGGGAGGAAGCCATATTTTTGTTAGACATTTCTATAAGGAACGACAGGCATCAGAGGCCCAAGCCTTCACACAGAGTTTCTGCCAAACCCAAAAATCAACAAATGCTTTTCCACAGCACTATCCTCTCAAGGCCAATTTTCTAGGAGCTTAAACATTATGAACTCATTTCCAAATTTTAGGTAATAAAGTACACAAAAAATTATGCCTTTAAATATTTTGTTGGGGGGGGGGGGGTGGTGCGGGGAAACACAAAACCCACAACATTGGGATTCTGAGTTTCAGGGTCAAACTGTAAGATTCCTACTACATGCCCGGCCCTGCAAGAGCTGACGTGGTGTGCAGAGCAGAGATCATCAGTGAGATGATTCTGAACGGTTCTGCAAACATTCAGATTTCCCAACATTCTGTGAATAATTTCTATTCTTTCTTTGCTTCTCTCTTCTTGTTATTATTCCAGGTGGCAGTCACAGTGACTGGCTTCTCTGAAGAAGCAGACACTTCATCAGCTTCAGCAGATACTGAATGTGATTGCACTGCATTTCTAAGTGTATTATTCCAAGAGGTAAATATTTTTTGCTCAAGTAAAGATAATTCATTCAAGGTCTAATAAGCCCTGAAATATACTACACTGGGAAAAAAAGGAGCAACTATTGTTATATTCAAAGTTCATCTTCAGAAGGAATATCTAATTTTTTTCAAGTGTATAAATCTCTTCTGTAGATGAGATTTTATGTTTGGAGCACTATTCCTGAGATAAAGCCACCTCAATTTTTGAAATAGAAAGGTTGTTTATGCTAGTCAAAGTGTCAGAGCAGTGGCCACTACCCACCGCCATCACAAGCAGAAAAATGAACCGTTGCAGACTTCTGCTGTGACCCTACTGCCAGTAGCACATCCCCCTGTTGTCAGTAGTTTATACAAAAACCAGTAGTAACTTCTCAGTTCACTGCAACCCTCAACTTGTTGTACACCCGAATTTTCCTTTAGAATTTGTCAATTAAAAAGAAGCAGCAAGATGAGTTAGCAAAAAGAGGGGGAAGGAGCATACAAGTACTGCGTGAAATCCAATTATGGCTGCAAGTCATTCAGCCCAACTTCCCTTGGCAGTTGGCCTCTTACTGTTTCCAGCACAACAGCAGATGAGTGAGCTGCCATTACATTACAGCAGAATCAGCCACCTGGACATCATTGTCCAATAATGAGGGAAGGGCGGGGGGGGGGGGGACGTGACGACATGAACGGACAACACACGACAGGACAGGAAAAGTGAAAGTGCAGATCCAGAAAGGGAGGCAAGCACGGCAGGACTGACCCTCTGCAGCACTGCTTCTGTAGCCGGCTCTTGCTGCCGATGAAAACCCACCAGCCTTTTGCAACACAGCCTGATGGTTAGGACGAGAGAGTTATGTGGAGATCTGGTCCCTCCAATGGAGGTGTGGATTAAACCTCACCTGGGTTTTGAGCTCCTTTTATAGGGGAGAGCGGCATTACCATGCATTACTTACAGCTCCAGGTCCAAAAAAAAACCAACCAAAAAACCACAAACCACCCAAAAAAAAAAAGCCGAGCATTTTCCAAGAATGTTAATTCCAGGGTGCCCCTCTGGAAAAGATTTGGACACAAAATGAGTACTAAGATGCTGCTCCCCTCCATCAGGAAAGGCTTCTGTGCACATAAAGGAGCACGAGGAGGTGCTGGCAGCAGGGTTTGATTCTCCAGGGCTGTTAAACGTGGCTTTCCAGGGAATGAACCTTCCTTACACCTGATTCCCAGTGCTGCCAGGTCAACCCAGGAGTGCTCAGAGAAGGGGCATGGAGACATGGACCAACAGAACCGTTAAAACCCCCACAACAGAGCAGCTGTTTGAGAAATAACCTTGCCTGGTAAAATCTAACCCTGGAGAGCTCTTGTAAGCAAGTTTGAGTCTGGGCCTTACTCCCCCTGTAAGGGAGTGGAATCGGGTCAGGTAAACGGACCCGCAAAACCACCCCACTTCTTCTTCCCCCTGAGATGTCAAACACATGGAAAGATTACTTGGCAACTAGGCAAATGTAGCTAATTAAGAATAATTATTATTTGCATAGCTCTTTATGTCTTCCTTGCCAGATGAATTGTAAACCCTCCTCGCCTGACTTTAAAAGGAACAAACCCCTGAAGTTCATTAAAGATTTGTCCTCAGCCAGGCATGAGATAAATCTGGGATGTCAAGAGCCTGACAGAGCCATCAAGGCAAACATTAGGTGTCTTGCCTTAAGCAATAAGCAGGAAGGAAAAAATGTCTTAGGTGGGGGAAGGCAGAATTAAAGCTCTGTGTCTTTTGGTCTGATTTCTCTCCAAAGAGGAATAAACTGTTTGTCATCCTGCCGGCTATGAGACTAGCTATAAAATAATGGATTTCACAGGCCCAGATGAGGCTAATCATGATTGCCAAGGCATGTCTGTGCTGTGAGAAGTGAGTGAAATCTGATACTCTTCAGAGAAAACATGTTTTGAAAAGCTCTTTGCTCTGCAATAAGCCTTGGCAGTTATCTCATGTCTTGGAGTATCTACCATATTTCTTGTTCGATTGCAAGGCGTATTGCTGACACTGGCTGCTATGGCTGAGTTTCCTTTAATAACACTTTGGTAGGTAAAACACCGCTTCTTTTTTAACTATTGAGAAAATGGTATGGAAGGGTTTTGCATCAATTGCCTCTCTCGGTAGTACTTAAAGGGTAAGTGTCTCCAACCGAATGCTGTAGTAAAATGCCCCATCAAAATCAGAAAAGGATTTCCACAAAGCTGAACACCAAAACAACACATTTGTTTTTTCCTCTCTGGATTGGGGGAACACCTACAAAGTAGCTGGAGAGGTGGGATTTTACTACAACCACTTTGGAGAGCAAGTGAACAGCAGGGGAAGGAGTCGTCAGATTTCTTCAGGAACTGGTCCTTTGGAACAAGATTTTACAATCTGGTCTAAATTTTAACAACATCTGCTGTTTTACAAAAAAGCAGAAAAAAAAGAATCAAGGCGCGACTTCTAGCATTTTTAGGTTTAAGTAATTAACGCAAGTGTGCCGTATGTGTGTGCACATATGCACACTCATATGCAGAGGAGTGACTTCCAAGACTTAAAGATTTAAATAATTAACCCAAGCGTGTCACACGCACATACGTTCACATGTGTTACAGAAAGGTACTGGCATAGCTTACACTTTGAGGCACATTCCCAATCACTCTAAAGAAACGATTCTGCAGTAGACTGACACGCACATCCCATCTACTACCCGTTAAAGCAAGTATTGCAGAAAATTGCTTGGGAGTCTTAATTTAAATCATCTTTTCTTTTGCTCCAACTCTCAGTACTCAAGAGTCAACACAAATCTCAGCTGAGAGGCAGATGTTTCAGAGGAGATCATGCCCTGCTGAATTGTGAAATGCTCTCATGCCTTTTCCCCAGTTCATGCTCCAGATGTGCTGGGGAGATGGGAGAGACTGTGTGCACGCCTATGCAGTGCAGAGACAGTCATCGCTGCCTCCTCGAGATGCACAGACCAGAAGGTAACATTAAATGTGCTGGTTCTGGTGAACGTTAGCGTGTCCTCAAACCCCAGCTGAGCAAATCTCTCTCTGCTGTGCACAAGCATCTTCCTCGCCTCTGTTTCACTTGTCTCCCTGCCACGCCAAGCGCCCAGTAATCACTACCTACCAAACAGTGCAGAAAACCCTCATAGATTTGCAGAGCTGAGTGAGGAGCAGAAATGAAGCCGGGAGTCCCTGTGGTGCTCTTGGCAAGGCTGCGGCAAGCCAGCCTGCCACCAGCTGAGGCTGCCGTGCCAGCAAACCCTCCATAGGCTGGTGCTGGGGTGCATCTACTCAACCAAGCATGCAGGTAAATGCATTAAGGGACAGTAGCTTACTACTAATGTGTGCTCTGAGCCCAAGTGTGAATACAGAGCACTGTATGGGGTTTGGGATTGGGCTCCCCACTATTTGAATCTGGGACTAAGAAGGATGACGTTATATTTTATACTTTTTTTCAATGAATAAGTACTGATACAAAGGGACCTAGCTAGAATGTACTGTCATTTTAAAGGAATACATCTGAGACCTTTAACTTGTACTGGTATAACCAGTCAAGTAAAAATATTATTCTGCTTGGGAGAACCACAAATCACAGCAATAAAATATATGCAGGGAATACACAGAAATTTGGTACTATTTGCAATGAACGAATATTAGGCACCGCTAAGACCTATCATTTTCATCGCTAATGAAAAAGAGACTATTTTATTTCTAATTTAAAGCATAAGAATTTATGAAGGTTCAGAGAAGTCTTTTGTGTGCGTGTGCTTTTGGAACAGCTTAACTTCTAATATATTATGTATTCTAAAACTAGGATCCTTGAGCTCTTGCACAATATATACTGGTGCACGTTACTGGAGCAGTCAGTGTGCGGTGCCCTCTGTCTATTTCATAGCCAATGCAGCATTTTCCCCATAGCACCAATAGATTAAAAAAAAATAATATCTTGCTAAGTAAAACAAAACAAAACAAAAGTGACAATGAAACACACTCATTTTGCTATGAGGTAATTCAATACATCTGTCTATTTTGCTAAGGCTTAGTTTTTATGTAAAACAACACTTGTTTATCTTGCTAACTTCAAAAATGGAAAAAAGAATGAAGTGCGAGGTTTAGTTTTCAGCCCAGATCTTACTAATTTGAAAATAGGAAATAGAGCTAAGAGGGATGCTGAGAAATCTAGGGGACAGAGCCAGATGACAAGGCTATGCCTGCTTCACGTAAATGCTCTCTTGAAATCTCTTTTGGACAATTCAGATGAGGCAAACTCACAAGAATTAAATGATCGTGTTGTCAGAGGTTCCCAGGGGGACATCAATGATGTCATGCTGATATGGTGGCACAGAAGACTTGGCCCTTTTCTTTCACTGTATGCTATTCTGTTCTGCACAGGAGGCCTCATCTAACAGATCAAATGGAAGCATGTCATGGCCTGAGCCCATGTGCAGCACGAGCATATAGCTTACAGCATCTCCTGGGAGAGGCTTTTGAAGATCCAGCTTCCCACCAAATTACTAAAAAACCTTGCATTGGAAGGAAAGGTTGAGAAGGTAGAGAAGAGCTGGAACAAAAGAAGTACTACTAGGTGACCTAAGGCTGGTGAGAAGAGGCTGCACCAGGATAGAACCTGAAGTGAAACAGTTTAAGAAGCATCTACCAGTAAGACTGGTATGGAAACACAACCTAGAGACCACCCAACAACACACATCTCAACTAGTACACACCACAGCTCATTGCTAACCCAGCCTGCTTTTTCCATGTTCACCTCTTAGAGACATGCAGCAGTTTCTGATGACCAGCAAAACACCAACATGAGAATAACATGTGTTCTTGGCAGTGACAGCACATCATAAAATTCACACTTAAAAATCATACTTGGGCACAACGCAACAAAGATTTAGTCAACTGTGTAGTCTCAACAGGTTTATGAAAGCCTAGGATGCCGTGCATCTTCATCACAACTTGAGGGCAAGAGCAGTGCCTCAAGTGAGGGTTGTGGGTAGCCCATCCTACTGCTACAAGGAGCTTGTGCGGTATGATATTTCACAAACACATACTTCATACAAATGTACACAATTTCCAGTGCATTACTATGTTCTCATTGAGCTAACGCATGAAACAGAAAGTCCCCACGACAGCTCTACCCGGGTTGACTGAGGCGGAAGGCCTGATCTTTAGTCTACATTAGCAGAAGACCAACCTATTTTTCAAAGAGGCCTCTAATTTAAAGAGAGCAGGTATTCAGCAGTTTCAGAAAGATGATAGCCCATACCTTCATTTAACGCCCATATTCTTAATAATAGTAGGTTGTGTGTGTGACCTGAGACGTGGAGAAAGGATGAAAGTGTACGTATTACATTGGCTGAGAGACTGCCCTTCTCTGAGAGTTAAAGGAAGGGGTGCTGGGGGCTCTCGGCAGCTGGTGTTGCCTGTTCTGGTGTCACACTCAAATGGAGGGAAGGAAAAAAGGTAGATGGATGGGATGGCTCCAGTGCTGCATGGTCACAGGCAGCTGCGGGAGACAGCTGACATGGGAGTCAGGGAGAAGAAAAAGCAGCAGCAGGGACATCCTGCTCCTTGGTGTGCACTGAGGTTTTGATGAACCCAGGCCAGGCTCCCAGCAAAGGAACCTACTGTTGGGCTGTAGCATCCAAGCTTTTTCATGATGCACGATTTCAACCAGCAGAACACGTGCCCTTGAGACATGCCATTGGAAACAAATACAAAATGGGCACAACAATGCCACGTGGCATTTCAGGGTGCATCAGAACAAAGAAAAGCCGTCCTCATCTCTGCAAAAATCCCCAATTCCCTCTTGCCTGAAGGTACATCCGGAAGACCCCATGCTTTCTTATCCTCTCCTTACATGACCACATGCCCGTGTCTTCCAGACAGTGTTTCTGCGGCTCTCACTCCCACAGCTGTACAGCAAAGACAGCATTCCTTACAACAAGTGCAAAATCTATAGGGAAAGACAGATCTGATTGATTTACAGGAACTCTCACTGCTGAGTGGCTCATAACCCCAGCAGACATCTCTGGTTTTAAGCCATGGTGAACCTCCTGGGCAGGGCTACGGCATTGCTCTTGTCATGCCCAAAAGGCAAGAAACATAAGCTGGAAGCAGCCTGGTTTGCTGGCCTCCAGATCTTTTAGTGGACCTCTCCGAGTCTGCAAAATAAACATGCGACTAATGAGTTCTGGACTCTCCATTCAATGCGAAGACTAGGTATTATAAAGCTACTCCCTCCAAACCACATCTGAGGAAGTGGTATCTCCATCATGCTGGTAACGAAGCCAACACAAATGCAACACCCTGCAACCCTGGCAGTGCAAGGATCAGTGACCTGGCACAGCTGGCCAGGTATTTAATTCAATGTCCATTAACTTACAGCAATTTTTAGTACAAAAACTCTCTAAAAATATTACTACTCCGGTTTTCAGGATGGCAAAAGGGAAAAAAAAAGCCCAGGGATTTTACAGTTTGCTCCAAGTCATGCAACAAAGTCAGAGGAAAACTGGACCAGGTGCTCATAGCACAATCTGTAGTGAATTAAGTGAAATGAAACTGTGCTTGACATATGCACAGCCATGCATGAACACAAGGACAGGAGAAATACGCTCAATGAAATACTGAGATGAAAAGTCTAGTACGTCAGAGCTCTTCAAAGGTCTGGATGTTCCACAGTAAACCTACATTTGCTAAATATGTCTCATTCCTTGCTGAAGTGTGAGTGGAGCCAGGAGAAAGCACCCACAGTATGAACAGCAAAGGCACTTTTTTTTTTTTTTTTTTTTTTTGGGGGGGGGGGGGGCAGGGAAGTGAAGCATATGAAGACAGCTATATGTAAGTTTTACTGTGAAACCAAACAAACCCAATATCCAACACCTAAAGAGGTACTTTAAAAAATATCTGTAATTTCCATCCAAAGTCACATGCCACTTTGGACTGGAATTGCAATTTGAAGCTCTTGTCAAAAAACTTATTTCATTGCTCACAACTCTGGTCATCTCTGACTGTATCACAGCCAAATACAGAGAAAAATACCAGCCCAAAAGAACAGTGCTCATTTTTCTAATGAAAGGGAGGAAACAATCACTTCACAACCCTAACTCACAGGAAAAAAAACCCACTAATGGTAAAACTATATACATATTCTCAGCTTGTCACGCTGAGTCTCTTAAGCAAAGACCTTCAGAAATAAAAAGCATTTTGTTTATACTTGCTTAAAGTTAGAAACACAATACAAACACTAGATGAAATGTGAAAAATCCCTAAACCACTGAGTTTTGCTATGAAGAAAGTTTGCTTTTTCATGGATGTATCTTGTTTTGCTCCTCTTAATCCTATAGTAAGCGTAAGTCTCATAGATGTTGCAAAACTGCTTCTCTGAACGCTCCTGTTACGCATGCTGGAATTCGTTAAAATTATGGATCAACAAGTCAATGACAGTATTTCCACCATGGGTGTGACTGCAACAGCAAAGACACAGACGAGGAAATACCACGTTATTTTTGATGATACAGGTCCAATAGCAATATCCCAGGGCCAGAGCAGAAACAGACAGCCGTCCACTGCTAATGGGAGAAAAAAATGTTCTCCCAATAGCTTGCAAGCTCATCAGACAAAACAGTCAGGATTAATGAAAGACTGATTAAGAGTCCTGTTAGGGAACAGTGGCAGGAAAACATTACTTGCTTCACCTGAGAAGCTGTGGCAGAGCTGGGAAATGGTGCCCAATCCGGATTCCATCACTTAAACCGTAGTCCAAAATAAAATACAAAAACCTGCAAGCAGCAGAAGTGAACACAGATGCTACCACCTGCCTGGATGCCTATTGGCTGCTGTCAGTAGTCTGGTTGACAGTGGGGAATGCCTCGTCATGTGGAGATCTGCTTTAAGGAACTGGGAAAATTTGTTACCTTACAGCATCATTTTCAGGTGTTGGCTTGTTAACTGGCCAAGCCACTTCCTAGGGACGGCCTCGCCACACATCTGACTCTATGACTCATGAAGCAGCAGGAGGGAAAAAAAGCCTGTAAGAAAAGCTCCTCTGTCTTCCTCAGCTTGTCAAAAGTCTGTTCTCTTCCTCTGAGAGATGGGCCTGGCCTCAACCATTACAAGGTTAAACTCCCAGAAATAGGCTGTACTTTGGAAAGCCACCAAGCTTTCCAAAGCCACCAAGATTAAAGCTGGCGCACAACACAGCTCTTCCTCCTTCACACAAGTCGGCTCCCAAGAGGAAAGGCCATGGTCTCTGCTCTGGACAAGGTGCCAGTTGCCTTCTGGATGCACTTCAACCTACCACGATGCTGGCAAAGACTCAGAAGCAGCTACCCCCAGCACCCTGTTGTCAGGGCAGCTGTCTTTGCATGAACCTGCTGGCAATGGCCATCTCAGGAGTGGGGATGGCCAAAGAAGTGACAGCCATCCTCCCCAGCAGCCAAAGCTGGGAAAAAACAGGAATGCTGCTCCATGGGCACCAAACACAGGAAAACAGTATGGGGCTGCAGCCATAGCCGCTTTGACAAATGATGCAAGGGTGCCACCATCCTTCCCATCTCTATCAGGCATATGGCACTCTCACTGATGCTCATTCTCCCCCATTCCTGATGTCTGCACAGCAGCTGCAAGGTGAAGTCAAACTCTGCATGTACGCATATGCTGTAGAGCCACGCTGGACTGATGGATGTCAGTTTGGTCATGGATAAGGATACATGCTGAATATCCACCACCAGAGCTGCACCAGTTTGAAGGGGCTCTGGATAATGGCCTTACTGTTTTCTTTCCTGGCAATGCCAGGGGAGGCCAAGGATCATCAAGATGCTACCTTAAAAAAAACACAGACCAGAACTACAGGAAAGTGGAAAATATGACAGCAAGAGCTGGAGTTCAGTATCACTGCGAGACCACACAGGGGTGGCATTCACAGCAGGGGAGAGCAAAATGAGATGTTTAGGAGCTTCAGGAAAATAAATGCCAAGACAGACAGATGCCAGCGGAGCACCACCAGTTCGACCCTCTGTTACGTTCTCAGCTTTGCCAGGCCAGGACTGCAGGGATAGCCTGATGCAGTGACATGCGTGACATACACACGATGGCTTAGAAAGTCGCAGGACCTTCAAGTCTGAATTCCCCTACCATAACAGCAGGAATTTGCCTTGTTAGATTATACCATAAAAATCATTTAGTGTATGCATGCTTTGAGGACTGTGATGAAAGGAACCAACAACCCCTCCCCCAAGAGACAGTATGAGATACAGTTCCTTCCAGGAAAGGGTTAAGGGATTCTTCAAAGCGAGTCTTGCTACCCTTCCTCACAAGGAGGATAAATTGAGAGCCCTTAGTGTGCAGAGAGGACTTCAGATCTGAACAGTGCAGTCCGTGGGGAGGAGCCCCAGGAGCAGCTCAGCACGCTGTTTTTTGTTGCTTGCTCTGTTAATAAATCTAAAGGGGACTTTGAGCTTTGTGTGCAACATGGACTGTATTTATAGATCGGGTCAGGGAAGGCTCCTGCTCACAAAGTCGATAGTGGAAAATGGCACTGCTGTACACAGTATCGTCACACCAGGGACCTGAGTGTGCAGAATGCTGAGCTTGTTGACTGTAATCAGAATTTCTGCTTTGTCTTCCAATCTTTAGCCACATAATGACTATGTTTCACAAGAGGAAAACTGGAACAGAAAATAGTGGCCACCAGGTTAGGGCATAACTGGGTTTCCTTCTGGACCATCAGGATTCATCCAAGTCACACCCAATCAACACAGTGTTTGCAAGCATGACCTTCTCTGGCAATTACAGCTTTGCTTCCCTGTTAAAATGTTTTATCCAGCAATGATTTTGCAGCTGCATGAAGCATTCCTGATTAGATTTTCAACACTGCTACACATGAGGTCTCTTGTACAGAACAGTTTCCACACAGAGAGTGTGAGAATTGCCGTTCAGCACTTTTCAGTGCACATTTTGAAGGAAAATAGAAAGAGAAACCCCTTATTTTATAAAAAAAGTAATTTTAAAGTGCTTGAAAATTCTTTAAAAACAAGGGTTCCCCCCCCCACCCGCCACCACCATGTGTGCATTTCAACAAACGTGTATAAATGAAACTGTGTTAAGAGTAAGAAAATAACAACTCCTAGCACCACACATATTCAGGAACTGTAAGTCAATATTAAAATCATCTATAGCGCCATCGTAGGCTATTGCCCTATAGTTTTAGGGCAAAGCTGAAGCAGAGAGAGTTTTCAACTTGTCCTAGATTAATTCCACATGTTAAAGCTGGAGATAGGAAAAGATGGGTGGTATACAGCCTGTAAAAAACCTTCAGGTCATGTCCAACCAAGTCCCGTACCGGCTATTTTACAGACAGAAGGGGGAAGAGGAGAGGAAAGTGACACATTATGACCAAACTGTTCTAGACAGGAAGAATGTTGAGCACATCTATTAGCTTTTCTAAAAGTAATCTCCATCAGATGGAGGAATGGAGGAGGAGATCTCCTACCTGTGGAATAGAAATGCAGTCTGCAGCACCAATGTCATGCTGTAAGGCCAAGACTCTTTCCTTCCAGACGATAGAAATCCAACACAAGGGAGCCAGGGCATTAGCAAGAGCAAAACAGGAATGATGAAACACCCTGCATATCTTGTCTTCTCTACACCCTACATTGCGATACTCCCAACTGAAGCATAAACATTTTGATGCAACTGGTCCAAAAGGTCTCCATAATCATGGAGAGCTTGCCTTCCCCTAGAATGTTACATGGCAAGCCATGGCATCCCTTGAAGTGGGATCATGGCAATGAAAGAAACAGTGGGACAGACAAAGAGCAATCAGATCCTATTTGGTTTCTCTTTTTTGACGTCTTTCAGCAGATATAATTTCAATTCCTTAAAAGCAATTAACTGTGAGAAGCTGGCAACAGCTTACATCATCTACACTTACCATCAAAGGATGCAGGGTCCTGCAATCAATAGGCTTTTTTTTATTTTATTTGGTCAATTTACAATGAACTCTTAACATTTGGTAAAATTCCACCCCAACTAAATAGGCACAGGATTTGTAAACGTTGCTCCATTAGCAGTGAAACAGTCAAGGATTAGCTCTTCTGGATAAAAAGAGAAAGTGTATCCAAAAATTCTAAATAATGACAACTTCACACTAAATAGAAGTAGAAGAAGATTTTTTTATTTATTTATTTTACCTATTATTTCACTCACAAGTTTCACCTGCCAAGCTTGCTATTTTTGTCACTAATCTTTTTACAATTACTCAGTTGCCTGAGCAGCTAGGAATAACACAGGCAGCACACAATGCCCACTGCAAAGCACCTTCAGCAGGATAACTATCAAACAAGGCTGCATTAATCATCTCTTGCAGACTAAACCTTACTGAGAGCCGACTGGGTTTTTAAAAACAAACTACTTCTGTGTGCCTAGTCCAAAACATTTGGAGCTTTTAGTTCAGTTGTATGCTGCAGGTACACACAATGGCGCATTTATATTTCCAGCAATTCCTTGGTATCAAATCTTTTAAAGTTCAGGTCAATTAGGTTTGGAGCCTGCCAGCCCATGAAGTTGGAAAAGCCCTTCCACTAGGTACTGGACTACTAAGGAGGTTTTGCATCTACACAAGCATTACAGATCAGGCATCTCCCTGAGAAACTAAACCAAATTTTGTTTGGATTTAAGTTAAAAGAATGACTCAAACGTTGAAGCAGTGGTGCTGAAATTCTGTTTTCTGCTCCATCCCCATTTCAAGGCAGGCAAAAGCCTGCCCAAATGGCCCAGCGGGAGCATCCACTGGCCCAAAATTCAGGCCCACATATCGCACTCTTTCCCAACTACAAAGACAAATGAGTAAAGCCAGTGTTTTCTTTGCATGTTGTCCAGAGCATCACCCAGTTTGTTACGCTTTTTTATAGAGCTGCCATGTATCACCACATAAACGTCTCCTGGGTGAAGAGAGACATCAGGATGCGGCTACATGTTAATTAATATGTGAAAGAATTTCTGTTTTTTCAAATAAAATGTGTTTTGGAGCAAAAGTTGTTTGCATATTCATTTCTTTAAATGGAACTAACAAGTCACGTAAATAATAAAACCTAAAAGCAAAGGAAAAAACTCTATAAAATTAATTTTCTCTTAGGTACGTCCAATTCAACATTTTCTGTAGCACATAATTCTTTGGAGCTTTAATGTCCATGCTTCTATAGACCAAAAACAATCTGTTATTTTGCTTGAAAGAAAACATGCAGGCTGTGAAAAGAAGGCTCTAATTGACTTATTTTGTTTTATGAAAAACTGTCCCCCCAAATTCTTTATGCAGTAAATTGAATTTTCAAACTGATGCTTATCATATGTGCAATTGTTTCCAGAAATTAATTTTCAAAACAGTGATACTGGACAGACCACTCTGGTAAAGAGCTTGCCTGATGTTTTTAAAACTAATGGTTGCAGTACAAATGTCAGTCTGAAGAGGAAGTAACAATATTGGCTTCTGCTGCTGATTTCATACATTTCAAATTTTTATTAGGACATTCATTTATGGCCAGCACTAATCAGGAGTCATATAGCTGTAGGTCAGAGCGATTATATGCATTTAGAAGCAAGTCCATTATTTCTGCATATGATTTTTCTTTGTAGGTTAAGAATAGTTTTATGGTGAATATATGTTGTTAGTCTCCAATAAAAGCATAATTCTTATTTTTAGATCCATTACACATACACAATTCATTCTGGGAACTTCGGAAATTCAGCAAGGTACGCTATATTTAGAAACAGGAGTTGTTCTCAGTTTGATGCTTTCTTACTGATCATTAACTACCACACAACTGGCAATGAAATCAAGCCGCCCAATTGTCTTTTAAATTCAATAAATACATAACCGGGTCATATTATTGCTGTGAATCATCTTTATCCACTTTTATATCATGTAATTTAATATCCATTTGCAGAAGAGCTGACACTACCACTCTATTCTTGTTCAATATCGGAAAATTTAATTGCCTACCTATCCGACTTCAGGCAAACCGTGGTATAAACCTGACAAACCCTTTCGTCTTGACCCTATTGACTGACCAAAGTAAAACACACCACTGGTACCACAAAACCCATGTGCACATTAAGTTACAACAATTCTGCATTCCTAGCAGTGAACAGATTTTAGGACTCTCTACTGGCATAACAAGAAAAACTTGGGGGGGGGGGGGGGGGGGGCGGCGGTGGGAAGTCCATGTTGACCATTTAATAGTAAATACAATTCTCTGCAAGCCAATATCCTCCCAGAACCCTGTCTTTCAGAAGATCCTCTGCTCCCAAAAGGCAAGGTCAACTGCAAAGAACAGCATTTGGATTTAAAAGACTGAAGCTTGTAAAGCCAAAGTCACAGCTGTACAGGTACATTTATGATAGAGTAAGTAGGAGTGGGAGAAAGGAAGTGGAAAGAGAATAGGAGGGGAGAGGAAATGTGAATTTTCAATAACATTTCCCTGAATTCAGGCAGAGAGAAGGAAAAGGAATAAATAATCTCTCTGCAGATAGCTCACATGTCTACACTGTTTAACAGTATTCATACACCTAACTTCCATAGACTCTGGTATCATGAGGAAGACAGCAAATTTTGGCTACCTGGGGCTCCTTCCTACACATCCTGACTTCCTGACTTCTAATGGGTCTGTCAACCTGCTGAGATTTATGCCGCCCGCAAATAGCATGGCAAAGGTAACAGTAGCTCAGTGTTGGACCAAAAGCATTGCAGGGAGCATGATCACAAGTGGGAGAGAAGAAGGAAGAAGATGCGTCTCTCATGCATCTTCACGCAGCAATATTCAGGTAGCAGGAGGTGCACCTCTTGCCAAGATGACCATCAGTATCTAAGTCTGCCCCTTCTTGCCCCTAGCTCTACAGAAACTAAAACGTTTAGAGCTTGCATGACTCTCACCATGCTTCTGCAGATGATCAGGAAGGAGCCACAGAGCAGCAAATCTCACCACAAAAAAATAGGCTTTTACAGTGGACACTCTCTACAACCAGATCTGACCTACAGCACAATACAAGAACTTTGTCCCACAGAGAGCACTGCAGAATTCCTCTAATTTTGTCAGATAAAAATAAAATGGTTTTTTTTCTTCCCATTAAAATAAATATCAAAAGTAGTGCTTAAGAAACTTGTTTAACTTCAGAGCTTTCTTTAGATTTATTTATTTTCTTTGCCTGAAGAGAGGGCTGTGTAAATGCTGCTCTGTTAAGGGAAAGAAGTTCAAACTTTACATCAGGGCTTTTTGCCCAGTGTCTCTTGGCACGCTTCCTTGGGTTTTAGATTGCTTTGTATGGTGAAGCATTACAGAGTAAGATAACACTGTGTTATCTAGGCACTAAGGAAGGGCTTTGCACTAAAGAAATTGAGCCAAAATTTCTTTTCAAGGAGAGCAGAGAATGCATTTGAATAAGCACTAAATTCAGCAGGAGAATAACTAATATGGTTGGTTTTAAAGACACAGAAATTAATATTTTGCTGTGTTATGAATGTTAAGTGTGGATTTTAAAAGGCCAGAGGAAGAACATACATGATTTCTACTCCCAGTTTCTGGCAAGATGCTGTAGCAATTTTATAAATGAGAAAGTAAGCAAATGATTGTGATTTTATTTTTGAATGGCTACTATCACAAAAGACCTTTGGCCCATTTGTTCTGGCAATATGTGCCTTAATGATGTCTTTTGCATCATAGCCAGCAAACATTTTTGCAGCATATTTTGTAAAAGCAACAAAGAACAGCCTGTTCTCCACCAAATTAAGCACCGATCCTGCAGATGCTTACACAGTTTGTTTGTTTCCAGATAAGGCGTGTGCATGGACTTTTATGTCTGTAGTAAAACTAGGCACACACTCAGAGAATGTAGTCTCTGAGACGGTTGGTCCAGTTTCTGAGGATGGCTGGGCTGCAGTCATCTGGATGCAAATGAATCACAGCATTGCTGTTATCTGGATTGCTCTTCAAGGGCCAGGCTTTTATTCCACAACCACCTTTCACCTGGCTGTATTTAGAGCAATAATTTCATTTTTAGAAGAAAGCAGTGCAACAGATGCAGAATGAAAGGAAAACTAGCTTACTAAAGGAATACACTGTATTTTCTGCAAAGCCAGGCAACTGACAAAGCACCCATGAACATCATCATGATACACCTTCACCTTAGGTTACCAGCTGCCCCCCTTGCAGTAAACATTGTACGAAGTTCTCAAGATGTCAGGTAAGAGCTCTGGCAAAACTTCCCGGTCCCAAGGTCCCTCAGGAAAGGCTGATCAATACTTTTTTGTTGTGTTGCGAACACAAATTTCAGCCTTGCCCAGACAAGTGCAGCTCCCACCAAGCTGAGAAAGAGCAGGATTCTCTTACACTGGAATTGATGTTTGCTCACAGTTTTCCATCATGCAGTATTTCATGGTCTTCATTCTCTGGTTATTAAAACAGGATGTTAATCAACAAGTGGAGAAGGAGGAGTCAGGGAGTTGGTTCCCATCTCAGAAGTGGCAGCTAAAGCTGCAGAGCAACACGTGTTTCTCATTTGAAACTTATACTCATTCTTAAAAACAATAAGACATACCATCTGTTGCAGCCATTCATAATAAGATTTGGGCTGAGTTTGACTGTGAAAACCCATTTCAACATGAGTATAAATGTGCAGATGAAGAAGTGTTGCGAAGCAATTCATTGGAGCTTTCCTTGCTATACACTACAGGCAACAATGGCCAACTGTCTCCAGGCGTACACACGGGGTTCTATAAGCCCCATTTATCGAGTCATTGCAAAGCATCAACATCTTCCTGTGGCAAAAATAGTTTTAACAATTTGGCACCATTTCCCTCAAGCAGTTAATAAACAAATTACTAGATGTTTGTGGGACTGTGCAAAGCAGTTGACTCTGTCAACAGAACTTTTAAAATGCAAGGATAGACAGGGCATATTTTCAGTTGAAAGGGACCTACAAGGATCATCTAGCCCAACTGCCTGACCAATTCAGGGCGGACCAAAAGTTAAAGCATGTTATTAAGGGCATTGTCCAAATGGCCAACACTGACAGGCTTGGGCATCGACTGCCTCTCAGGGAAGCCTCTTCCAGTGTTTGACCACCCTCACAGTAAAGAAATGCTTCCTAACGCCCAGTCTAAAACCTGTCCTGGCACAGCTGTGAACCCTTCCCGCGTGTCCTGTCAGTGGGTATCAGGGAGAAGAGATCAGCACCTGCCTCTCCACTTCACCTCCTCAGGAAGCTGTAGAGAGCCATGAGGTCATTCCTTGGCCACCTCCTCTCCAAATTAGGCGAACCCAAAGTGCTCAGCTGCTCCTCACAGGACATGCCTTCCAGCCCTTCCACCAGCTTTGCTGCCCTCCTCTCGAGACATGCAAGTCCAATTGTAGGGCCCAAACCTGCACACAGTACTCAAAGTGAGGAGGCTGAACCAACTCTAAATACAGCGGGATAAACACCTCTTTTGACTGGCTGGTTAGACTGTGTTTGATGCACCCCAGGATGCGGTTTGCCCTCTTGGCTGCCTGGGCACACTGCTGATTCATATTGAGCCGCTGTCAACAAGCACACCCAGATCCCTTTCTGCAGGGCTGCTCTCCAGCCACTCCCCTCCCAATTTACGTTTGTGCCTGACTTTACTCCATCCCAGATAAAGAATCCAGCAGTTGTTCTCATTAAATTTCATCCCATTAATCATTGTCCCATGCTCTGATCTATGGAGATGCCTCTGCAAAGCCTCTTGTCCCTCTAGAGAGTCAATACCACCTCCCAGTTTGGTATCATCATCAAACTTGCTAATAGTGCATTCAAATCCTGCACCTAGACCTTTGATAAATACATTGAACAGAACTGGCCCTAGAATTGAGCCCTGAGGAACAGCCCTGGTGACCAGTCACCAGCCAGATGTAGCCCCACTCACTACAACCCTTTCAACTCTGCCCTTCAGCCAGTTCTTCACCCAGTGCACTGTAAACCCACTCATCCAACAGTTGGACAACTTGCCTTATTAATCTCCAGAAAAACTACATTTACCACATTCTTTTCATCTACTGGGTGGGTGACCTTATCATATAAGGGTATCAAATCAGTTGAACAGGACTTTCCCAATCTGAACCCACGTTGACTGTGCCCGATGATCACATTATTCTTTAAATGTCTTGCAATAGTATCCAGTATAATCTTCTCCGTATTTTTTTCAGGATCTTAGGTCAGACTAATAGGTCTGTAGTTCCCTGACTCTTCCCTCATACACTTCTTGTAAATTGGAATGACATTGGCTAGCTTCCAGTCAGCAGGGACCTCCCCAGACTCCAAAGACCTTTGGTCAGTAGTTGAGAGGGGTCCCTGCTGTAACATCTACTAGCTCATTCAGCGCTCTGGGATGAATCCCATCAGGCTACATGGACTTGTGAATGTTCAGCCGATACAGCTTGTCTCTTACAATTTCAGTGTCCACAAATGGAAAGTCACTGCTCCCACGCTCATGGTCCTCCAGCTCAGGGAACTGGGCAGCCCAAGGTCTATCAGCATTATTAAAGACAGAGACAAGAAAAAAACCCCAAAACATCACTGAATGCCTCTGCTCTTTCCTTTTTTCTTTTTCTTTTTTTTTTTTTTTCCAATCCCTATCAGTCAGATAACAATTTCCAACAAGTATTGGTCCAATGTTTTCTTAGACCTCCTCTTGCTATGAATGTACTCTAAAAAGTCCTTCTTGTTATCTGATACAACACTGGCCAGTTCCAACCCTAACTGAGCTTTGGCCTTCCATGTCTTCTTGCATATATGAACCATAGCTCTGTAATCTTCCTTGTATCAAGGGAAAAACAGAATGATTGCTTTATGTACTCTGGAACTGGTATAGGACTTTGATAGCAATTAAATTTTGTCTCTGAGAGGAGACAGGAGGACGGAGCAGTCCTCTTTGAGAAAGGAATGCCTTTCCTTTGCACTGGAAATATCTTCATTATCATCTCTGCACCACAGATTTCTCCACTCACAAATCTGAAGGCTCAGACTCACTCTGTTTAATAACCAAGGCTGCACTGATTTTAATACTGCCCAATTTTACTCTGTACATTCAAATTCCCTCCAAGTCAACAAGAAAACTCCCAAGTGTTTCATTGGGTTCTCATCAGAAGCACGTGCTCAAAGACAACTACTGCACCTTTATCAAGTCTGTTTGAAAAAACTAAAAACATACAACACAATCAACAATTAAAAACACCCAGAAACCCCCCCCCTCAAATTTGAAGACATTAATTTAACAAATGTGACAATAGAACCAAGACATATTTTTAATGGATTCTATTTGAAACACAGACTTTGTTTTCAAAGTACCTGCACAGAATGTAAATTTGTCACTTTATGGTAATTACTAATATCCTCCCCGACCAGAGTCATCTGGAACGTATTTAATTACTGACGTCATTGAAAATGTACATGGCACATGCTCACTGTTCGGAGTCAGTCTTTAAATGGACAAAGGCCCATTTGTTCCTTCTTTGAAAATGTAGCCTCAGCATATAAAGTGACCCCCAAACTACGCTTCTGTTATTTGTGCACAGCATACATAAAATGTAAAAACAAGCTGACATTCATCAAGCATTGAAGCACATGCCTAGGTAGAAGCATCCCAGTGGTCTCAATGGGAAAAAAATGGGGAAAAATCTAGGGGTGCAACTGTGCCTCATACAAATATTCATGTGGTACATTTATGCCTCTGCCACACCTTGTGCCTCTGCATCACTTCCAGTTGGTATCAGAGCCACCTCAGGTGTGCCTGTATGTACTGCTGGCACTCCCTGCACATGCATTGCTCCGTATCAAACCCGTGGCAGGACTCAGATACCACCACATTTTCCCTGTGACATTTTAATAGCTGATGCCTCCATATTTTCAGCTCTACGCTGACTATCAACTAAAAGTTTCTAAAAGTAAAAAGGCACTGCCAACCTGAGTATAAATACCCAAAGTAGCAATAGCATACAAATGCAATTATACTTGAAGCAGGACTAATTTCAGCCTATGATAAGAAAGGGACCACCAGTATCCATATAGTGTAATTTTATAGTGAAGCCACTAGTGGTTAGAGCCACTAGACGCTCCTTTCTACTCTCCTAAGCAAGGGTAGAATATCAGTCATTCATCTTACAATTTCAGTGTTTTCTGCCAAGCCTTATCAATAAAAAATACCTCCAACATCAGCTTTGTATTGTTTCTTGATTTTTTTTTTCTATTCAGGGTCAAATCTTCAAACCCTAGTCTGCATTCGCTACGTGGACTTCACATTCCTTCCCATTCCTTCAGTTTTGCTGCAGAAACATGGAACCATCTTTTAAGGTTGCATTCAGAATAGCACTTAAATGCACGATTTGTTACTTTAAATAGCAACACAGGTGGAATAACTCTGGAGTGTTTCATATACAGACATTAAAGGCAGATTTCTAGGGGAGCTTAGCTTTCATTAGGGCACCTGAAAATAATGGGCTCATTTTCAAAATCCCGCAGAGTGCAACAGCTCCTGTTCTGTTTAGCAGAACCATTATTTTGCGAATCTGAACATCTGAGGGTTTGGAAGCTTTCAGGTATGAGTGTGTGTCTGTGTGGTCCCGCAAGCTTCTGCAAGAGCTTAAATTGAAAACTGTGCAATTATTAATTTTTAAAGCAAAAATGACAAAGGCCCGACACTGCCTCTCCTGGCATAAAAAGAAAGGACTCAGCTGGATTACGTAGTGAGGTGCTAGCCGAAGCCTCTGCTGAACTAGCATGTGCTCTCCTGCAAAGGGCAAGACAATAGTTTCACTCACACACACTGTTCCACACACACAAGAGAGGAAAAAAACAGAGTTAATGCAGGGCAGCTGAATAATACCTTCACAGAAGCAGAGAGAGAAACCAGGTAGACGTCATCTGCAAGGTGAATTAAAATTATACATCTCTGAGGATTATTGGTGAAAATTGAGACCTGGAAGGGAATTTGCTTTTGATGTTGGAAAGGATAAATACCCAATGTAAATCCTTTTATGTGGGCCTCTAGAGTAGAACAGAGAAATTAAAGATAAATGAGATTAAGGCATTTTTTAAAACTACCTCAGACATATTTAAATTACCCATGGAGGGGAAAAAGGCTTTGGAGGAGGACATTAGTTTAGACCCTCAACAAGACATTCATCTAGGAAATCAATTGGAAGAAATCTTTTCTAATCTGAATTGGTCACTGCCCCCCGCAAAAGCCAGACACATCCCCGAAAAACATTTAAGAACATTTCTGCATAGCCTGGCAATCAGCCTGGGGGGGTAAATGACATGCCATGTCATTTTTTTGGTGAGGTCTGGGTTAGGAAACATGTAGGTATAACTTGATCCCTTCCCAACCCCCCCAGAGTATGCCCTGGGGAAGGCCCCTTTGCCTTAGCCTCCCACAAATCCTCCTCTCATTTAATTGCTCTTGGAAACAGAGACAGCAGCTAACAAAAGTCAAATGCTACGCAGTCTGTGTTTCTGTCTCTTTTGCCAGAGTTTGAGGTACATACAACTACTGTGGTTTCATGCAGGCCTATATTGTTATTAAAAGTGGACTGGAAATGTTGTTAGCAAGGGAAGTGCAGGAAATGAGTAAAAAAGTAATACATTCAGATACATTTGGCTCTCTTCCGGGGAGCTCTTTCAATATAAAGAAACTCAACAAAGTTGTATTTTTAGATCTGGAAAGATGCGTTCTCGTATTTCACACACTAAAGGGATTTGCCTCAATACACTCAAATTTCCCCCTCCCTCCTCCTCCCTCATGTGCTAGAAGACATGAACTTCAATCCTCAACTTAACCACTGGGTATACGTATTCTGTTCTCCCCATTGGCCAGAATAAAACCCAAAAAATGTATTTAATTTCTTTTTTGGATTTATAATGGCACCTGGCAAGGATGGTCTTAATCTCCTTACACTGCTTGCACCAATGAAAGAAAACTTTGCAGTACTTTTTGCTAAAGAAAGGAAAGGATAACAGGAAAAAAATCTAGAAATATAAATATAATCTCCGTGTAGATCTGTTATAAAATGTATAAAATCCCTATCCATGTTTCCAGAGGGCACTTGGCATAACAGCACAATTTAAACAATGATTATTGAAGACAGAAAGAAATATATTCTACTTAATGATGACAGAATTGTTCAGAGATAATTGGGAAGTATGGGGTCATGTTTAGACAAGAAACTGGTGGCAAATATCTAGTAGTAGACCTGTCAGAAAAGATGTACAGATGACCTAAAGTCAGTGGTTTTTTCCCCATTGGTATGCCAGGCAAGCACATTTGCAGGAGTCACGCTGCTTTGTTTCGTCAACATGTTTGTTAAGCAAACACAATTCTATTGCAGACATCCAAAAGACACTCTGCTATTTGGATGTGGAACCATCAGCCTCTAAGGTGGAAGGATGGTAGTGTATTAATATATTGAGGAATTCAACAACATTTCATTCTTCTTTCTGCCCAGTACTGGTTACAATTCCAGTTTTAGGTGGGACAGTATCAGTTATTTGCTATGCTAGAAATGGGGGTGACAAAGACTAATTTGTGGAGAAAAGCTAATGGCTTCAGATAGCCTCAGGTTGCCAGGATATGGCCCAAAGTTTGCTGACACTGATCATTGCCTTGTGATTTAATGACCTTTGATTCAGACTCAAAGGCCAAAGGCATTCAGGCAACAGATTGAAAGATTTTAAGCAACTTTTAGTTTAAATGGCTAAACCTAAAGCAACAAGATACGCTTTCTTACCAAAAAATGCAGCTGCTGTGGGACAAGATCAGAAAGGAGTAAGTGGTGCACAGAAGTCACACAAGGAATTGAGTTACTCCCTTATATTCATAATCTTCATAAAATGAGATGTTACACTACTCATCGCAGTTTTCCACCTTCAGTTTCCATAATAAACCAGTTATAGAGGCCCTAGGGAGAACTGACCGGGCTCTACATCAAGAAAAACATCAGATGTGAGAAACGCTTATCTACAGTAAAGTCTCTGACTTATTCACAGTCTGGATCTCCACACTGCAAATTTTGTGAGCGTGAGGTGATGGCGGGGATAAAGATGTAAATTTTGCCTCTCTTGCTTACCACAGAAGCCTTTTTCTATTCTCTAAAGAATACCTTCTCCCAGCTACACTTGTTTCAGAAAAAAAAATATTAAATTAAACCCAACATTAAATTACTGTCATACTTTCCATGTTCCCCCGCATTCCCTTCAGTCTGTGAATTTTACTCTTGCAAACTTCTCACTGGTACCCATTTAACTTTCCACCTACTTAAGTATTAATTGGAAGGGAAAATGGAAGGGAAAAATCTAATCTCCTCTTTAATTATATCTATCACCAGAATACCCACATTTTCACACCAGAAGAATCACATCATTCCTGCTGTTTCTCTCACCTATGTTCAATGTGTCCAACATCTCCAAAAGATGCTCAGTGTTTTCCAAATTAGTGGAAAAGGAAGTTCTCAATTTGCCTCAGAAAATAAATAAAAATACACCTTTCTCACTCTGAGACTTGGCATTCAGACCATGTGTGTTTAATTTATACCTTGTGTAGCCCAACAAGCTGTGCCATTCAGACACCTGTCAGTAGAGCATGCTGCTGGCTGCTCTGCTTGTAGTTCATATAATGGGTTAGCTCAGCCTTCAGGTAAAAAAAAAAAAAGACATGTTTTAATGTTGTGGGGAAAAATACACTTTTTTGGAGTGAAAATTGAAAAATCTGGAGGTAATGAAACTGTTATGATAGAACAGAGAAAAAGGAATATACAGGGGTGCAAGGCATCCTTCTGTATTCTTGAGAGCAAATTAAACTGTCTCCCCCCCTCCACCTCCTGCAACACTTTGGTTTTCACTGTGCTTGAGTGCAAGATCTTCAACAACTACAAAGCTTGTAGATGTCCAG
Organism: Falco biarmicus; assembly: GCF_023638135.1. NCBI lineage: Eukaryota > Metazoa > Chordata > Aves > Falconiformes > Falconidae > Falco > Falco biarmicus. Next base: position 16,150,262 of record NC_079296.1, read on the forward strand.
CTTAAATATCAGATCTCATTCTGGGGTTACCTCACTTCCATGATTAATTAGGAGTGCAACTTTAAAGTGGGCAGAGAAGTGACGCTCAAACATTCATATGACTGAATTTACACTTACTCATGGCAATGACTCTTCCATAACAACCTGTTCAGCTGGTAAGCTACCAAGTTATTTTTCTAAGTGGTATTCATACATGTCCATCAAATTATGTCCTTACTGACTTTGACAGCAAATGTGCAATAAAACACCCTGTGATTGGCTGACAAGTTCATAGGTGCCCAGGCTATAACAGACTCCAACTCCTTTCCTCTGCTGCATTTCAGAACTAATACCATTAACCAGGAGCACTGTGGCGACTTTTCTGATAAAGATAGCATGTGCGATTCAAAGACACACGGGAGCACTGCCTGTTGTATGTGGAGATAGGATTTTCAGAACCAACACAAGGCGTAAAGATAGAATGCGTCAGTAAATAGAGGCATTTCAATATTTTAAGCCTGGCACTGGGGAGTGATGAGCTAGTTCAGGAAGTGACCAGCTAAACACTCAGAAGAGAGAAACAGAGGTAAACAGAAAAGATTACTTTTCACACAAAGGCTCGTACTGGCAGAAGTTGGAGACATGAAGAAGTGTCCCACAGACACTAGAGGAAAGGACCAAGACAGCAGGAGCTGGCTTTACACAAGAGCACGCTGGAAATTATTGATGGAGCAAGCAGTGATGGCATTCATACCATGGAGACCATCTAACATTTATCTAACTTCTCCGAAGAAGATCCATAGTGCTCCTGGTGACCACAGACTTTTAAACCAGTAGGTATTACAGGCACAAACAGCTGAAATCATCTTGTTAATCTAAACAAAACTCACCTTAGGTCCAAAAATGAACCACATTGCCATATATTTCACCGTGTCTCACAAAAAAACGTCCTTTTCCCCTCGTCTCAGGCTACTCTCAAGTTTTCGAACACCAAAATTTCCCCCAGATCTCAGCACTTAGTTTTCTTCCCATTCTTGAAAACCATGCACACACTTATGCAGATAGCTCAGCCTCCATGATCGCAAAGTACCATAATAGCAGGTTATTTTAATTAAGGGTCTTTTCCAGCTGGCTGTTGTGTAGGTCCGTTCTCCCCACAAACACACAGTGAAAGGAGACTGACAGGGCAAGTACCACATCCTTAATTTCTGCCTCTGTGGATAAAGAACGAACAAGCAAAGCTGGAAGTTTCAGCAAATACAAAACCAAAGGTTTTTTTGGTTGCAATGCCCAGGAAATTGTATGCCTTGGAAGAAAGGCAATTAGTCAGCAGGATACAAAGTAAAGAATCTTTGCTCAGAAATAATCATAATGGGTAGTTAGGTCTGGTGGTTTTTGTTTGGTTGGTTAGTCTTAATTATTGTTCCTAGCCCAAGCACACAAATCATTTATTTAACTAAATAAAACAAAGGATTCCTGGCTTCAGGTGGAAATCACTCATTACTGACCAAAGCACCAATAGCTGGGTTTAACTCCTTGGGAATGCTTGCCATTTTCGCTGGTGGGCCCCAGAGGACCAAATTCTCCTGGGAAAAGACAAAACACCCAGAAACCCAGAGCAAAAGAAAAGCGGAGAAGCCACACGTCCATTTGTTTAACAAAACACAGCACTGCTCTCAATGGGCAAACGCCGCTTCTCAACCGATAGGGAAGGCGGCAAGAAAACACACGCAGGGAAAGTCTGGAGGCCACATAATGGTCTTATAGCACTCCAGAAATAATTAAGAACTGCATTCTTGGGAAAAGTGGTCTCATTAAATTGCTTTCAGACTGCAATTTTCTCCCAGCTTCTCCCCCCTATTCCCCCTTCCACCAGCAATCTTGGAGCAATGAAAACATCAGTTTGCTTTCTAGTGCTTGCATTCTCTTAAAAATGTCATTATTCAATTATCTGTCTATTCACTGGCCCGAAGGTCCAGTGGAGCAGATATTGTGAGCCTTCATTTAATGTTTTTAAATGCACTTTAGTCCACTCGTGCTACAATAAAACTTTATTGAAGTCTGTTCCCACATCACATTTACCATCGATGCCACACTTTTTTGGATATGTGAGCCCATCTATTCTTCTGTCAGCAGTAATAGGGATATTTCTAGCAAAGAAATGACCTTTCCTTCCGTCAATACAGTAATTGGGAAATGTGATTTCAGGCTCCATGCGTAAAAAGAAAAAAAGTCTTAAGAAAAGATGAACCATGCTCAAGTGTTGTTTTCCTTCCCCTTGTTAGCATTTAAGAAGCAGGAAAATCTCTGTAAGCACCAAAGATATTTGGTGCCTTCATAACATTTATTAGCCCATTTACCCAGAGGAACAGAAAGAAAGGATGAATCATCTTTCCTCAGAAGCCACAGATATTTTTCCCTTGCGGGGAACAGCCCTTTGAATAGATCTCCCCAATATTAAAAGCTGATGGAAGACTTGTCGCCTGGGTGCAAGACAAGTTATCATCACAGTGGGCTATGCCATGCCTGGGCCACCTGTCTTGCTCCCTTCTGCTGCCATCCTTTCCGTTAATGCAGCAACGGCCCTCGTTAAGCCCCCATCTTTTTTACACTTTGTCCTGCCCCCTACCTTAGATTTTCCAATTCTAGTAGAAAAACAGACTGTTTCTGGAGGACAACAGTGCACAAGTTATTCTGCGAACTCCAAAACCTAGAACCTAAGGGAACTGAGAGTTCAGAAAAAACTGAAGGTAAATTTCAACTCGGCTAGCTAAATCCTCTTCCTAGCACCATGCTGGATCCTTGGGAGCCTGAACAGCTGTCTCAAGGGGGAAATGAACAGAAAAAGCACTTCGAAATACCTCCACACATTCAACTCACACTTTTTTTCAAAACTAAAGTAAAATCTAAATGCAGACAATCCCTGATTTTCAGTCAAAGCCAGCGGGGGGTAGTTGCTCACATGTTGGAAAATCTCCCCCTGTTCTGACTTGGGGTATCACCCATGAAGGGCAGCACTGTCGCTGTGGCTCACAGAGCTCCCATGCTCAGGAGAGCAAAGGCAAGGAGGCTTGTCAGCCCCAAGTGGATTGTTCTTTCTCTTCATCCATCTTGAAAATACATAAAGGGCTACTAAAACATGGATGGTTTACACATACTAAAGGCTGTGTTTCTATACGGAAAACCAACACGTTGGTTTGAGTTTGTCAGATTACCAATACAAAAACTGGCTACTTACAATGACAACTAGCTCAGCAGCTCTCCCTGTCACCAAAGCTCTTGCAAAATTGGACTCTCTTGGCTGTCACCAGTCTCGTGTATGGCATTGGACAAATTGTTCATCTGCTTTCTGTGCTGGCTCATGAGCAAAATGGGAAGTTCTTCAGCACATTACAAAGGTGAAGTAAGAAAAATTACAGTCCTACATGTACTGGCGCCAGGACAACAGGACTGTACAAGCACCAGAAGAAGATACTGACGTGTTTCTGCAATCGGAGAGTTGGCCTAGCTTCACAAACCACCTCCACCACTGCTATTCTCATTATCCATTTAATGCTGCTTTGTAAAGGGAGAAGGAGAGAGGGAAGGGATGCACTAGGAAACAACAGAGTACTGGATCAAAGGGACCCTCGCAGAGCAAGGTTTCTCATACTTACATACAGAGCAACACTGCCTAAAATGCAGTTTCAGACATCTCTGCAACGTGCCATGTATGCGCAGCTCTAGCAATAGCAAACTACAGGTCTGGAGTAGCAAATAATTAATAGAAAACCGGGGAAAAGCTGTCTTGGTCAGAAAGAAAATTCAATTTAAGAAAACTGGAGTAGTAATTTCAGTATTTTGGAAGAAAAGGGGCAGTCTTTAAGGCAGGTGTCAGAGGAATAAAGAGCACATGCCAAGGCCTGCTCTGACAAGGACAAAAATAATTTGGCAACTTCAATGCAACTGAGGCCTGTCAGTTTAGGCCCAGTATCTTTTAACCTGCTGAAATCATCAGTTTTTCCCTTGGATTTCATTGTCAGAGGGCAACAAACAAAGTCCAGAGATCCTTGGAATGACTGTCCATTTTTTCAGACAGCATCTGCCATCACCTAAACTGACTACAGCATCAGCAAAACGAGGAGACAACCGGGCTGTCTGTGTGATCATCTGTTTTCCTCCCCACATGTCAAGTAACTGCAGCCTCATGAAACTCTCATTATCAGGAGTATCTGTACTGAACACACAGGAAGGTGGTGCAGAGGGTAACACAGAGGACATTTTAAAATATATGAACTACTGAAGTTAGAAGAGGTTGGGTTTTCCCCCCCTCCTGACAGGAAAGGGGGATGCTTTCCTTTTGAAAATGAAATGAGTTGTTGGTGGAAAATTTAATAAATAAATAAGAGTTCAAGAGGAGTATGCTACCCAATGGAGTTTTAAATCTTCTGTAATTTTTCTCCAAGGGAATGTATACACTAGCACTATACTGAGCATAAGCACCTAAGGTCAGCCCTAACAACATATGTTAAAGATGACTCCTAAACGCTGGTCTCTTGAGACACACACACACTCCCTTCTGCTGCTGAGCTAGCGCTTAGGTAAACTCTCTCTCTCCATCCATAAGGAATAATTTGAAACCATAAGGAGTAACTCATCCAACGAGACAAAGAAAGCTGGAATTGCACACAAGTACAAGTGCCTGCTGACATATTAATTCCTTTGTTACGCAGCTGCTGTCTTTCTTTAGGAGGTGGCCATATGGCAGACACCACCATTCATTCACCAAGGGCTTGGTGCACGAAGCCACTGAGGAAACGTCAGCGGATAAGGAGGGGTCGTCCCCAGTAGCAGCCAGCACCATGGAACCTGTAGAGCCCACTCCCCTCCCTCCAGTGAAGCATCACGCAAGGCAGCTGGGTGTGGGTAGCAACGCTAAGAAAGCTGGACCTGAAAGGACATGGGCAACAGCCCAAATTCAGCTAGACAGGCTGAAGCACGTGGGCTCAGTGACAAGGGGACCAACTGACCCACAGCAAATGGCAGAGGTATCACCAAGGGCATCAAAGGGGAAACAGATTTCATCCGCCAGGGTAGCTTTGGTCTGACCATACCCTCGCTGACTTCCTTGTCCAGAGCTGACACCTTCCCCATCACCTGGATGGCCTTCACTCATGGGGCACTCCTGGGGCCCAGGCAAGGAACATCTGTACAGCTGAGCTGACCATTTTCAGAGGGCAGAAACGGAGGAAGTAACAAAGCCAGACAGAGACTGAGGTAGGGCAAGAATAAAAAGGAGGCCTAGGTTTCCCCCTCCATGTCTGCAGATGAAGGGACACAGTTTGCTTGAACACAACCAACTTCCCTGGAGCTACACTGAATAACAATAATTAAGGTTTGACCCAAAATATCCTAGACGATACAGAAAAACAAGGGCGGAGATGGGACCCTATTTTACAATGTGCCTCCCCCTCATTTCCACCCCCATAACTGTACTAGCAGAGGCCCTATATTTGGCTTATAAAGAAACTGAGGAAACAGCCAGCTAAACCACTAACTTAACTGTAAAGGCAGCATGACTTGTCATTATTGTTTTCCTCCCCACATTCAGTCCATTAAAATACACTCAATCCCTACGGTATGTTTGGTACTCAGCAGCCCCTCACAAGAGTTACTTACATCTTGTACACAGGTCCGATTAACACCTCAGGGCATAATATTCACATATTACCTTTCTCACGAGACACCACTATTCCTCTTTGTTTTATATGCAACAAGGGCTACAGAGGCATACTATGTAATCACTATTGCTTTACCAGCTCAGCCTCAGAAGGGAGCAGCATGCCTCACGCAAATCACAAATCACAAGGAAATACAACCTGCTATGATAAGTAGAAACCAATCCCCTTGCCCTCCCCACACACAGTGTTGTGTGTAAAATGAAAGATCTCATTTAGAGTGGAACAACTCCAAACCAGTAATTTGGTACGAGCCTGCTAGGGCAGACCCTAAGCCCTGATGTCATTCTTTCCATGGGTTTAATAGTTCACCCCATTAAAAATATTCCAGCACTGCCTTTAGAAGCTTCACATTTTTGTTTAGAAAACATCAAATATGGTTATGCCGAGACCCCTGCCAGCAGACAGAGTCGCTCAGCAGAGAGGGTCTCCTTTGCTCAGAGAGGTGGTCTTAGCTGCATCCCTCAACTCGTGGTTTCACAAGCAAAACCTTGCACAACCTTTCCACATCGTAGTGGCAGACAGGTGCCCACCTCCTGCATGAGGGACAGGGACCACCCAAAGGACTGTAAATTCTTGCTTCCCCTCCAGACAGCATGTCTATCATTTGTCAGCCACATCTGCTCTCCAGCAGCCCACGCTCAAGGCAACAAAGAAGATGCTTTTAGTCCTCAAGCCAAATCCTGGGTTTCAGCAAACTGAAGTCTAATGCAACTCTGTAGCTAAAAAGCATCCATTCCTGTACCTGCTTTATTATTTTGAGAGCTGTGCTATGAGCACTGGCCTACACAAACTGAGAACCTAGAGATGGTGCTGCTATTCACCGCTCAGCCTTTACGACTGCTAACAAAAAGTGCACTCCTACTATTGCTGTTTTTATGTCTTTTTTGAGGTATGCCATTTTTGATAGTAGGACCATAACTGCACCTAACACATTTGGTTTCTACAGGAAGCAAAACCTGAGATATACTTAACTTTTTGTAGCTCTGACACTTCCCATTTGGCACATATTCTGTAATCCCAGATGACTGTCTGTCTACCTGCAAAAATTTAGGCTAAATAGCTTGCCTGTAATTTGCCTTCATAATCTTAGAAGCTTATAAATTAGTATTTTCTATCATCAAACATCAAATTTCCCGAAACACTAGCTTTCTACCTCCTCAGTGATACAATACTGTATTTAAGGCACTTATTAAATGTCACCAATTACATGGACACATGCTGGTCAAAGTGCGCTGCTGTATGATTACAAGCATAAAACCCTGGAAAGAGAAACTATAAGCTAGCAATAGTGCTTCATTCTCCCGGTCTGCTTCCCAAGTGTTTTCCAAAAGGAGATATGTCACTGTTACACTGTACTACATGGAAAACATGGGGCACTATTAGGATATTTTTAACATGAACACAAATCTTGCACAGAGGAAATTTTTTTACAGCTTGCTAGCTCAGTCTCATATGATGTACCTGGTTTGTCACCAAGCATTTACTTGCCCTTGGGCAACAACAGACAAGCTCAAGGATGGCCTAGTCTCCACAATCAATCAGATCTCTATTAAAGAAACAAAGGCAAATATATCAAAATACATACTGTAAGGGACGCATTCATACTGCACTTCCAGGTACTTGTATGTCCCAGGGCAAGGGTCTGGAAACACATCAGGGCCAGCAACAACCGCACATTGGGTCCGATTACTGCATCTGAAAAACAAGAAAAAAGGGAGTCAGAAAACAGTCCAGACAGAAGGACAGGTCAAGAGGTTGAGCAGCAGCCCCCACAGTGTCAACAGGAGTGAACATGCAGAAGCCAGGACTTCAGCATCAGCTGGGGAAGCTCGACAGAGAGCGTGTAAAGGCTGATGGCAAACGCTGATGTCTTCATCAGCTTATTGCCAGAAGCGAAGACATATGGTGGCACAACCCCTTTCCCTCCAAGCAGTTCTTACAGCACTAGGAATTATTTTTTTAAAACGGAACTGAGAGGATGGTTTAAAACAAATAACAATAACAAAACCCAAATAATTACAGATATGTGGTCCTCTAAAGCTTGAAACCCAAACTCCATCACAGTGATTTCAACTAACCTTAAATACCAGCATTCCCACGAAACAAAATGCAAAGACTAAACCGACAACATTTGTGGCAAAAATAATCATTGTATATTTTATAGCAGGCATAATAAATACATTTTACAACATATTTATAAAGTGTTCCCACAAAAACAGTCATCTCAAATAATGTTTAATACAAAGACTAGAAACAGCAGCCTTTGAGGGAAAAAAATAACCACCCAATAAGGTGTCTAAAAACACATTAATTTTAATTTTAAGTGGATTTTTAATTGTCAAGTAGTTTTTCACACAGAGCCAACACACATCAGTTATAAATGGCCAAGTTTTAGTTACTCATTCTGCCCAGCATGGATGCACCTACTGAGACAATGTATTTTTTCCAGAAGCAAACCTTGTTCTCACTAAAGAACTTGCCATACAAGTGCACAGAGAAGGAAGCGACCCTGTCCGCTGCAGCAAGCATCTTTCAGGTTAAGATTATGCACACACACAGGTTGGGCTTTGCGAGATGCTTTCTCTGTGGCACATATGACTCACATCCATGGGTGACTGATTTTAGCATGTGTGGAATGCCAAATTACTTAGTTTACAGCAGTTTTACAGAGAAGAATCCTCAGCTTGTTTGTTGGGGTGGGGGTGGGGGGGTGGTGTATGTGTGTGAAGAGAGAGAAGTATAGTTAGCATTTGATTTTTATGCTTTTGCACGACAAAGAGACCTCCTAAGGGCTAGTTCATTGCATTTACTTTCTCTGCGATGCTGCATCCTCTGATGTGACATAAGACCCCTGACACTCCTGCTCTTCTAGCAGAAGCTGTGACATCCAGCACAGAACTCATTTAGGTCTGCGGTGGAAATGCTTCATGTTTACCCGAGGCTACAGTTTGTCATCCTTAATGCAGATTTTATTTGAGCCCATAAATTAAAATTGATTCATTAGTGACTGCCTTAAGCTCCATACTTTCTTTAATTTTATGGAAAGATTAATAAGAGCTGATACGCTTGCTCATCAGGCTGTTTTGCTGGATAACACACAATCCAGAGGGCTGGGTTGTTCTCTTTTTTCCTAGCTGAAAGATGACAGTTATCACAGCAACTGACTAGTTTTATTATACACACAGAAAAACAGTTGAATTAACAGAACAGGGTAACTATGTTGTCCTCACCCTTGCTACTTACACTTAGGTGGCTTGGCTGGGATATCACAGGTAGACTAGACCATGCAAGTGGGCAGTCTTCCAGGAGAGGCTTTGAACATCATCCAAACCTTCACTTTCAACAAAAGTCGTTTACTGGGCTCAATGTGCCTTTCAAAAAGCAATTGCGCTGGCCTAATCAATAGTCTCTCTGGCTGTAGCGACATTCCTGGCCACGCTATATAGAAGAGCAGCAATGGATCAAAGAGACATTTCAAAAGCATGAGCCAGGATCAAAAATTGCGAGGAACTGGATGTGGGGGGAGAAACAGACATTTAGGGTTCATCTGTGTGTTTTTTCTTTCTTTCTATCTGTAAGTGTTTGGTTTGAATCACCACTTGACCAAGCGTTTCCTTGTGGTCAAAAACCAGAAGTGAAAACACACAACCCAGAAAGCTCCAGGTTCATAACCAGTATTTCAAAACTTGGTTTGGAAGTCGAAAGTCGTGAACACCAGCTTTAACCTCTCCAAATGCACACTGCCTTCTGAGATATCACCAAAGAGAGTAAAAACACCATGATACAAGAGGTCAAGTTGGGAATGCAGAGTGGTGGTATGGGCTTTTCCCCCTAACTCTAGGCAGTCCTGAAGCCCCCTTGCACATCCCTGGGGATTGGGGGATGGCAAAGCACTGTGCCTACCAAGCACAGAAACTTCAATAGCAGGCAAAATCAAATCAACAGTATCACCTTACGGGGTAAACAACAGAAAAGCAGGTGAAAAAGTCCTAAATAAAAGCTCAAATAGTATGCCATGTCACCTCACACAATTTGCAAAAAAGGGCTCATACAAAACACCCCACCAAAACCAGAGAAACTCAGCCTCCTCTCTTTTTCACAGCCATTTCGAATGGGCAGCAGTCCCGAGTCTAGACTTGGCATTTTTAGTTTCCTTTTATCACCCCAGGGTGAAACATGCAGGTTCCCATTCTAACACGCTAAGAGATGAGGGCAATATGGACTAAAAACCTCAGGAAAAAACCCTAATAACTGTTTAACCAACTACTACTGTCAGACATCAGTCTATGAAAATTGTAAGCAGAGAAAGAGGTAAAAAATACTCATCATTAAAGCTCTGGTCACTGTGCTTTTGCTCAAACTTTTTCTTCATTTTCACAACAGCTTCCTGGTCCCTTCAGGTTTTTTTTATTTCTTTCCCGACAGATTAAAGGCCCGGGTGACACTATGTGACACACAAGAACCGACACAGAAAAGGAGATGTTTAAAAGAAGATGCATCTGTAGACTTGAAAACACAGGGGTGGGCGGTGGGGAAATATAATCTTGCTTTACTGCATTCCCAGCAAATCAGCCCATGAGCTCTTCTTTGTAAATTACGGGACTATACAATGAACCCTGGGATTTCTTGGTGCTTGGGTTTTAGTAATACTTGCTCCAAACTCCTGCAAGGTGCGAAGCTCGCTGCTGGGTATTGACCTTTCCAGCCAATACAACAAGAATCCCTTCTTTTAATTATGGGTTGGTTTTCCTTTTCTTTTTTCCCCTCCTTTCTTGAAGGAAGATCTTTACTAACTACTGGAGTTACAATTCGCAGTAAGAACCAGTGCTGCATCATTTCATAAAACTGTCTCTTCTGTAGGTCGATTGCAGGAATACTACCCGAGTCCCTTAGCTGTATGCTAGAAACAGCAGCTCTACATCTTGCCAGACTCCCCTCCAAAACAGGGCAGAAACTGTTTGCATCATTGGCTCTAGCATAACTGTACTCCAAAAAACTACAGTCACCTTTTTTACAGCCATCAATACCTCTTTTACTTTCTTTTGGCAAGCAGTATATTAGTTTATATAAATATATTTCCAACACTGATTCATCAGCTCCTTCAGATGAAACTACTTCCCTTGCCCCTGCATTACCCTCACGGCACATCTTTCCCAAGCGAACCCTGGTGTCTTGGAATATGTTCTCATTCTCCGTATGCTCTGACACCAAGAAAACAAGAGAGCTGTGGGAGAAATCTGTGAATTTGGGGGAACAAATACACAAGTTTATGCCTGTTAAAAAAGTAGCTTCGATTTTATGAGTTTGTACCATATTTTAAGGCAAATGTTCTGGAGACACGGAAGAATTAAAGGAGCCCCTCAAGTGGTTTTAGTTCCCTTTATTGCCATTTATCATTAAATCTGACAAGAAATTTATCACCATCCTGTTGTTTGGGGTTGGTTTGTTTTATCTGGAAATCCTTATTTCTAACTGTAATCGCTCCTCTCTGTTGCTCCCTGAAGTGCGAGGTGGGCACATGAAGATACAGCTTGCTTCTCGGAGACCCTGCATGTCTCAGGCCACCTCCATAACTGGTGCTGGGATTCGTGGACACTTTGCCGCGACCAAGAGCATCCACACAGCTCTTCAGAAATAACTCACCACGCTGCCACAGCATTCAGGCTAGCAAGGCAAAAAGCCTGCTGCATCTTCCATTTCGCAAGACATGGAAACTGTGACTTGCCAGTGCCCAGGTTTCCTTTGAAAATGCTTATGTTGGTGCAAAGGGCAATGAAAAGGCCAGTACGTCACATCCACTTGCCAAGGTGCAGATGCCTACCAAGACCAACGAAGAGATCAGAAACCAAAGCATAACCCGAGGTCTGTATTTTCACCCCGACTTGAAAGACTGATGGAAATATATGTTCCTGTGGTTCAGGAAAAGAGAATAACTCAAAACCCTCCTAAAAATCAGTCTGAGATACTCAGCAGTCTTTAAGAACCCAGCATCTCATAAACAGAAGTTCACGTTATTCACTTATATGTTTTGGCGAGGAAAAATTAGCCCCTGGGAAAATTATAAATTGTCCCAGTCATAAGAAAAAAAAAAAAAGAGAGAAAAAGAAAGAAAGAAGAAGAAAGAAAGGGGGTTTCTTTTTGCCTTTTTTCTAGCTACATTTATTCCCACCACTTACTAATGTACCTGTTCTGTCTTTCAGATGTGGAAAAGTATTTATCCTAGAAGAGAAGCATCAATCCAGTGTAACACAGACACTGTAACAGAAAGCATGCATCATTTTTTCAGAACTTCTCCCAGTTCCAGTGGAAAATGACTTTCAAGAGTTTTAATGTGAAACAGTAATAATAATTCATGTGGCATTTGTTTTACATTTATAGCAGTGGGACTGAAGGAAGCATTTGAGTTCAGAAGCAGCTGCAGGGCTCAATGCTGCTTGCAACTCCCAGTTCAGACTTTAAAAAAAAAAAAAAACAAAAAACCACACCACTAAAACTTGATTTCCCTTCAGCAAACTTCCATTCCTTCTCCCTGGCAACAGTTTTATGATTTTTAAGTGACAAGGTCGTTTTGTGATAGTGAGGCAGGAACACTTTAAGACATAAACAGCTCCTTACTCCTGCTCCAATATCTTTGCTTTCTTCCAATGCTGACATTTCTGATATATTTACCAAGAGAGAGAAAAAAAAAAAGAGAAACAATAATAGTTTAGCAGGTGATGTTTATTTTAGGCCTTTCCACAAACGTTAATAGCACAGACATGTTGACAGCATCGGGCTAGATATGTCTGTGGTGATATGTTTGCCAGAAGAAAAATGCAAAGGCAGCACAAAATAAAAGATCAATCCCAAACAAAAGCCTTTCAGCATTAATCATTGCAGGTGCAATACCAGTAAGAAGACAAGAAAAACAGGTGCCAAAACCATGGGGGCAGGCACCCATCATACTAGGGTCAGCAGGAGTAGAGCAACCAAAAATCCGTGCAGAAGTCCACAACAAGCCTAGAGGCTCAAACATCCATTTCATCCCAACGCACCCTCTTTCTCCTCACCCTTATACTCTAGAGACAAGCACTTCTGAGGTGGAGCAAGGCTTTCTGTGACACCAGGGCGGGGAGCTCCTGTAAACAGGGCGTACTGGAAAACACTACAAATGGGGAAGTCACCCGCTCCCTCTGAATTCACAAGCAGATGGTCAGAGTCCAGGGCTAGGCTCTTAAATACCCTGAGGATCAGAAAATTTCAGGCTACACGTCTGTGAACTTGGACCTGTGCGGAGAGCACTGTGCTGCCATTTCCATCCCTTGCTGCTGCTGCTGCTGACAAACCCTGCTCAGAGCTGGCGCTACCCTCCACCTACAGCAACCTATAACAAGGGTTTCTTAATGCCCACATGTGCAGACCAAGCTGCCTCACCTGCCTTCATGAGCACCAGTCACCAAAAGCAAAGATACTCGTTCCCTCTGCCCTCAACTGAAACACTTACTTTACACAGACGTTATTTTATTTTTTTTTCTGCAATGACAGGCACGGCAGCCATCGTGTGCCTAGGCACACTAATATAGCCAAGCCATCAGTACCTAAGCCTCTTTCTCAAGGTCTATTATACTTCTCTAATGGTTTTACGGTAAGAGACAGACTTAATTCATTATCCTTCATGGTAACGCTGCAAGACATCCTTTTTCCATCTCTGGAACACAAAATTCTCTTCTCTGGATGACCGCTTTAAGAAAGAGGCTGTCACAGCAAATAAGTCAGCCTGGAGTGTGTTCTCCCTTGTCAATATGTGATATTTCCAAATCAACCCTTTAGGAAGGGCCAAGGAAAAAAAAATAAAAATGCCCTGGAGAAAGTAAACAGGAAGAAAAGAGAAATTTCACTTGTAAAGTGGAGTTAATGTGATGCCTTGCAAATAAGAAGAAAAAAAGCAAGCAGAGAAGGAAGGCAGTGGAAGGTGGAGAGGGGAGAACAGAACCGCAAGCCCCAAGAAAAGCCTTTGGTTCACCACATTTGCTTTCAATAACGCAGTACACAAGAGCAAACCTAAATCTTCACCTGTTTAGCTTCCAGAAACAATGAATTCCTCAACAGAATCTTTTTCTGCCTCTGCAAAACCTTAAAAGCAAAGGATCTAATGACAGGGAGATGAAAATCCAGCCTCTCTAATGTTTTCTCCATTATGAATGGGCCTTGTTATTGACCTTTCAGAGCACAGAGAAGCTGGCTTTCCAACCTCTGCTGCGATACAATTATCTGCAGTGTTTAATGCTAGTACAGGTGATTCCCACTACATACTGCATTTTGTTGTTTTGTTGATGAGTTTTAATTATCCATCTGGGTGCTAGAGCTGTCAGATGGGCTGCTGCTTATGTGATCAAACTAATACAAGGAGAGGCAAAGCACACTAATTGCAGCCTCACCAAGTGCCTTTGTGGAGATATGCCAATGAGATACATTTAAACTGCTGTGTTTATTGTAAAATATTATTATGTTTGATGAGAAAAAATAGTCCTCTTTCTATAGCCTCAAACAATTTCGTTCCTCTGATTATTGTTCTACGTTGAGAAAAGCAAAACTGAGGAAAAACAAACCACCAAAACCACACCCAGCCAAACAGCAGAAAATTCCTGCAGAGCCAAACTGAATCAGAGTTGTAAAGGTCACCAATGGGATTACTTTCATATATTATGGAGAGCCTGGGAGCAAGACGGAAAACAGGTACTGGAAATAATTTAAATATTAGTTTTACATAAGGGAAAAAAGTAATTATGCTGTTTCAACTCATTGATAAGGCCCTTAAAATTTAACAAGAGCATTAAACAGCAAATTCATAAGATTTTACAGATTTAATGGCAATTTGGGGCACCCCTTTAAATGGTGCATCTGCTCCCCTGCCAGGAACTCCCCAGCTTAGGAATCTGAGGTCTCGGACAGGACTTGCCAGTAGGGTGTGCTGCCTCATCATCACCCTCCAAGGAGGGTCTCCCCCAAGCGATGAAAGGTTTGTCCTCTGTGCTTCATCATGTAATGCCTCACATTTTATAGTTTCCTTGGATTTCTTTCTGTCCCATCTCTTTGTGATTAACAGAGTGAGAAGGGGAGATGAAACCCCCAAAGGCAATGAATGTGTAACCCAACAGGAAAACCTGCCGAGAACCATGTACTAATGCGCCTGGCTACAGCATCCCTGCAGCAAAGGCAACCTGAATGCAAGGCTAGTGAAAGAAACATTCAATGTTAGCGCAAGAACAACAAAGCAATGTACCCAATTCTGTCCAAGCCATTGGGTATGTTTTGACAAAAGCTTTGGGTCACCATGGAAACCAGATCTGCACTGAGCACGTCTGAAGCAGTCACAGTGCTGCATCAGCTGCAAGTAGCTGAGGTTCCAAGCAAGGGCAGGTTTGCGATATAGACTAACGTCTTTCATTGGATGCTGGTCTGTAGGGCTGAAAACCAAACTAGGCAAGCCTTAAGGCTGTAAAGTACATCTTTTAAAGGACTACATCTGCCTTTTTACAGGTATTCTACTTCTTCCAACTCCATAAACTTCTGTAGCACACTAATAAAAATCCACTTTACAAAACACTGACAGGATATCTGGAGAGGAGAGTAAACACCTGAAGTAAACCAACCGATAAAAGGCTCATCAGTTTAGCCAGAGTTAACACTACTTAAAATAACTGCGAACAGAAAACAATTTGGCTTTTAGTTTGGATTATGAGTTCAAATTAAATGCTAGATGAGGTCAAGGCTGAATTTCAGCTGGTGTTCCACATTACTTTGTCTTCACTGCCACTTTAACAAGAGTCATTGCAAGTTAAAGCCCATTTTTTCTTCTTTAGTACAGCTGCCGAGAGCTAGGATAGCCAGGGGAAGTGGCAAAGGATTATATTCTCTAGAACAGCTCTGAAGTGCTTTCAGACCCTCAGTCTACTATTGCCTACCTATCCACCGAGTCGGCAGCACAGGGAGCCCACGCCATGCTGCACACCAAGGTGCTGCAGCCGTGTAGCAGCACAAAGGTGTGAACTTGGCGCTCAGCACTGGCAAAGCAAAAAGCAAATCTGAATGTGAGCACGTAGAAGCCTTTTAAAAATACTAACAAAAGAAATTTTTTTAAAAAAAGATAATTCTGTCCTGTTGTTAAAGCAAAATCCAGTATTACTCCCACTGCATCCCCCTTCAGTAACTGTCAAGTTTTCTTGAAGGACAAGGAATTACACAGCCTGTAATAACCACAGTGCTGCCGTTTACTGTCACCACCCAATGCCCCTGTCCCAACCACTGACTGATTCCTGCAAAAGGAAAAACTGAGATTAGAGAGTATTGTCTGTAAAAGGGCTAAAGTAATCTGTATTCATGGGTTGGTAGGTTTAATGTATTAGCCTTTCGCCGCTGCAAACAGGGTTAAAGAAGGGTTTGGGGCCAAAATAATTTGTACTGCTCTCCATCTCAAATTTGACATAATAATTGAATGACTCAATGAAACAAAAATGAATACATCCAAACAGCACAGGAGGTCGAAGCTGGGCAACTCCCTGATGAACTCAGGAGTGAACCGAAGGCAGCCATGCAGCACTGCTTCTAAAACCCAGAGCAACCGCTCCCTTCATCACTCTCGCCGATGACATGATACCAAGGTGATTTTTAAGTACAGGTCTATAGATTTTAGTTAAGAAACAATCATCCCTCAGCCTCTTGGGGGGGGGGGGGGGGGGGGAAGCTTCCCAACTGAGTCAGATTTAGGATCAACATGTGACAGGTTATGCCTTTAGCATCATTGCTAAATCAGTTCAGACAAAAAGGTAATACTGCCAAGTAAAACAAACAGCCTGCCAGGGTTGTATGCTGTTAATACAGCATCTGTTTATGGTGCCTGATTTTGTATAGCACCTTGTGCAAAGGAGTCTTGGCCCCTGTCTGTCTGAGGCATTAAATCAGTACAAATATTAATCAGAAGCAAACCAAATTTTCTCAAAAAATAATCCTGAAATGAGCTAAATACGTTTTTGATATTCAAAAGCCTGTTCTGGGGTTTTTGTTGTTGTTGTTTTTTGGTTGTTTTTTTTTTTCCAACGTAGCCAACTCTGCCTCTCTGATCTTCAGCCCAAAGCTTGAATATAGGCAGCCTGCACTTTGATTCTAAGCTCAACAGAAAGCACAGCCTCACAAAACCTTCATGTGCTTCCCAGCCCGGCACTGCCCAACCCAAGCATACACAAAAGCAAATGGTAGGGGGGGTGGGGAGGGCAGGAAGCCTATTCTTAAATATATTACTGGAAACGTCCATTGTGAAATTCCTCAAAATGTCTAAACACAGCCCTGAACTTTCTGTGGCTGCATGCAGCAACATGGAGGGGCTGGAGGGATGCATTTTTGAGAACACCTGTCCAGCAGCTCCCCTGAGGCTTTCTCATGCTGTGCTCAGCACTAAGCTGGGGAAAGTCAGGGATCAGACTCTGCTGCCTGCCCTCCCACCACCCCATTCCCTCCTCACTTCTTCTTCCAGGGGTAGTTTTCAGCATATCTATCTATCTATCTCCGTTTTCAGCTATATACACCCAGCAGCTCTTTTCCTGCTCCACCTATCTGGTCACCATCCTGAAAGGGACACTACTTGCTCATTACATATCTTATCTGCCTGTAAAATACATGATTAAAATACATACAGATTTAGCTAAAAAGACTATGCTGAAAAAAAGTCTGATAGGAAAATGGCTTCTGAACACCTGTGGGACAACAACTGGCAGGAACCGAGCAACTGGGCTTCTGCAAAACTCCAAGTCTTTTTTGTGAGATGCAGAAACTACTTTGTTAGTGGAGGACTGACAATTTCATGCTACAGAGCCTGCCTAATGCTGTACTCACAGAATTAAACTCGCTGTATGCAAGAACGTTTCCTTTGAGGAAGCTAAACTCAAAGACCAAGTTTTCTGGAAAGGCTATGCCTCCCACTGGAGCTGAACTTTTCCAGAGCTTGGTTCTTGGAGGAACTACAAAAAGGCGTAGCTGCTGAGCATGGCCAGGGACTCCTGTGTTCTCATGGACAGCAGTGAAGCTGCTGGCTATGAAGCATTTTTCAGGCAGCAGGCTGTGTCATGGAGTGCGTAACCGCTTTAGTAATCCAACCCAAACAGCTCTGCAGAAAAAAAACCCTGCCTGCCTGGGATTCCACAGGAGCCTTAGGTGGAGCAGAAACTGGGAAATCCACATTCCAGAGCATGGAGCATTTCTCCAGCAAGTCAACTTTAAAATATGTGACTGATGCTGCTCAGACATACTAGCTGAAGCCCAGGGAGATGGATGAAAGGGTAAAGATGCAGAATAAATTCATCAGATGTCTCCATAAATCATTTCTATAGTTCACATTTGTTCTCTGCCTTTCATTACTTACATTTCTAAAGCCACCGGGTGCCTTGGTGCAGTAGATCTAATAAAAAGGAAGATAAAGTTTAACATCCCTTTTTGAAACATATTAAAATGATGTAGCTTTCTTCTGAATGTTAATGGCAAGCATTACAAGAAACATACTGTCTCAAAACAATTCACTGGGGCTGGGAACGAAAGCAGAGTCCCACTGCAGCCCGGAAATTCACGGTCCTCACCTCCACTCCCCCACCCCCATCTCCACTCCCCCACCTGGTAGAAAAGATCTTATTTCTGACCCTAATGTTTTGGCAGTCTTAAGTTTGTCACCAAATCCTGACCTTGCTTTGTGCAGACCCTCTGACTCAGGGTCAAAATTCCATACTTGAGGAGAGGAGAAAATATTTTTGGAGACTGGCATTTTGGGAAAGAATCTAAGCTGTGTGACAGCTGTTTGGAGATGTGGCATGCCAGAGGGGTCCCAGCGGAGCATACAGTTTTACACACACGCACACGTACAGAAAATCATTAAAGTTTCTGTCTCTAAAGTTTCACATTTAATGAAAGAAAGCAAGAGAGATATCTGGAGAACTCTTGGGTTATATTAACAACTAGTGATACTCCCTTTGCCAAGAGCACAGGCCTGGGAAGCTCACCGACAGGGATGGGAAGGACCCACAAAAACAACAGCAGGTCCAAGCGGTGTGGCGAGAGGGAGCGGGAAGAGCCGAGGGGGAGCGGGAAGAGCCGTCCTGCCCTCTCCCTGCCATGACCCTGGGCCGGTCAGGAATTGAGCAGAGAACCTGCTCTTGCGGCTGGAGTTGTTCTACGACAGAGGCAAGGACCTTTATAACAGAGTTTAATCTGCTGCAGGTTAAACAAAACAAATGACTGCACAAGTGAGCAATTACAGAGCATTCCACAGCCAGCACTCGGAAAGCCTTGCCATTGATTAATTAGGTTCTGAGGGCCAAGGCTAACCTCACAGTCCCCTGAGAAAGAGAGACCACTTAGCCCCTTTAAAAAACAAACAAACAACAACAAAATTAAGATTTTTTTCAGTATTCTTATTTAATACTTGAGCATTAGTTAAACAGCTGCTAAAGTATTTGAACAGTTACTTGGGACTGACCTACATTCAGCTGTATCGCTTTATTACACAGGAGAAACTTAGTTAAGCTTCTGTTCCTTAACAAAAGCAAATAAAATCCTCCACTTTATGACAAGGAGCTGCACAGCTACAGCCATGTAAAGCTTTCAAATTTGTCAGCAGTTTCCCAAGAGTGTGGCTCCCACTATCACATTCCTCCTCTTTGCATTTGAGAGATAACAAGATACAGGGTATTTTTATGCATTAATGCTCCTCAAGGCAGGCTAGCTCACTCTGCTAGCCACCGCCAAGGTGGAGAAGACTGTAGCCTGTGATACCCACCCTGTTATCTTATGAGACCTACTGTACCTGTGCAATATGGTCTGCTCCCAGTCACATCATGGGCTAGGTCATGAGTACTTCAGCCCTGCCAGGAGGAAGGCATCAACTATTCACTTCATGGCAAGAAGTAAAAGAGTAACCTGTGCCTTGAAAAAAAACACAAACGAAACAACCAAACCACATCCTGCTGGCCATATAGTTGCACTTACCCATGGGCCTGATCCGCACCCCACTGAATTCAGGGGGTGAATGGTCATTTACAGGCACCACTAACCATTAACAGGGTTAATGAGCTAGGTAGTGGCAGCGTACAATGAAGGATGCTCCCGTTTTAAGAAAATACACAAGAGTTTCACCAGCTCATGTCACCAAAGCGACCCCCCAAGTCACCTACCCAAAGCCTCCCATGAGCATTAACATTTTAAAATGCTGTTAATGAAAAGAACCACCCCATACATGTGACCCACACTCAGCTACACTCACCACTGTAACTGTGCCGAACCTCTCTACAGGATTATTCAGCCACATGTTACGTGCTCATCACCCTCCTCCCTAAAACACTCATCTTGGCCTCCTTGTCTCCTGCCCTCACACAAGCAGCTCCCCTGCTCTGACTTATCAGAGATCCATTTTGGGGGAGAAATCTGTCCCCAGCCTTGTACAGCTAATGAAAGCAAGCGCTTAAAATATAAACAGCTAGACAAAAACACTCACCAGCTGCCCAGATCCTCTAGATTTTCGTTGAAGTGACTACAGATACTCAGACAAACCCTTGGAACTTTGGTGAGGTAACAGGATGTTTTTTTCTACATGAGGGAGAAAACCCAAAAACTGTTCGTTGCTGAGCACAGACCGTGGGTGGGCAGCCCTTCCAGCACCGGCATCATGGTCAGAAAATTACTTCTGAATACCCGACAGCTCCTCCCATGTTTCCCAATCAAGGGATAATTTTCCAACTGGCTTTCAGTCCTGCTGAACCCTGTGCTGAATGCTTGAGACCATGAAGCTGCTACTGGACTTTTTGCCAAATCCAATTCTATATGTGCCTTGCTGACATCTATATTTATAAAGCTCCCGATTCTCTCAAGAGGATGAAGAGACAGGTGCAGAGGTGGGAGTCATGCACCAAAGAGCAATTCCCCCAGCCTCATGACACAGGAGTCCTTCTACCAGCTCAACAACTCACAGAAATTAACTGGTACAAATGCTACAACACCTCCCAGGCTTAAAAAAAAAACAAAAACAAAAAAAAAAACCCCACAAAATAAAAAAAAAAACCAACAACAAACCAAAAAACACCAAAAAACACACAAAAAACCAACCAACCAAAAAAAAACCAACCACAAAACACAACAAAAAAAGAAAAAACAACAACAACAACAAAAATACCCAACAACAACACCACCACCACACAAGAAGCTCTTAAGTCCTGCACCCCATCAGGGCCATTAGTGCTGAGCACAGTGGCCTGATGATGCCTTGTCCCTTGGGCCTACTTTATTCCTGCTCTCTGAAGGACCACAGACATTGTTCAGGATCTGAAAAAGTTGGATTTAATTCCATGGATGGCTGTAAACCTTTAGTTCCCATCCTGTAGCAGAACAGCCTTACAATGAAGTCCAACCTCGTCTCTGCAACGGGCTCCACTTTTTCTGAATAATTAAGGAAGCATTTGGGTAGGGGCTGAAAATGGCATCCTCACTTTCTAGTATATGTTGGACTGTTAGAATGAAGTATCAGGCAGGCTCTGCTGCTATCTGTCTCTATGAATATTTGACTAATTAACATATAAGCAAGAGCAGCAATGGAAAAAATGATGCATTCAGTTCTATGCAATGCCGTTACAATTGTGATGACTTAAAATCCTGCAATACTTTGGTAGGCCATTTTACAGCCTGGCTGTAATAAGGAGCTGTGGTGAATGGTATCTCAGGTGCTGGAGAGTAAGCAGTTAGGGGTGAAGACACCTCAAGTCAGCTTTGGGGTTAAAGAAACTCTCCGTATACTCACTACTGCCAACCCTGAAGGCAGTAAAAATAATGGGTGACTATCAGTATTTTATTTGCTTTGTTAGTGTAAATAAGACTAGCTTAAGTCACAGGTTGCATATAAATTCGTCCTCCTTTTTTTCAGTGCATCTATGGAAAGTAAATTCTTTTCCAAGTGTTGAGAAAACGATGCTTTCCCTTATGTCAGTCAGTGCCTTTAACAGCATTCATCTCACTCCAGGCTTTTTGAAGCTTTGTGTATAGAAAACCAGTGCCCCTCAGTATACTGAAGTAGCCAGTACAGGCATCTGGACAGCGCTGAGGAACAGTTTAGTGCAAACAAATTGACAGGCGAACTGTAAAATACTGACCAACGAGGAAATTCTCTCTGTGTCCCAACCAGCCTCATCCTACCGGTCACTCCCCGCAACCGTGCAGCCTGGGCAAGAGAAGCTTCAGTTTTCCAGCTAACAGCAATCTACCTGCTAGTGCCAGGGGATCGGGTTTGATTCTGTGGCCTCTGCCTTTACAAATACTCTTAACAACTCTCTCAAAAAGCCAGCAAGCCTCATCTCACTTACTCTGACGTGACTGAGTAAACAAATAATGCTATTTATGCACTGCAAACCGTTTGTCAACCCATTTGTCATTTCCAATCTTTCATTGCTCATGCAGTAAAAATATGTGGGATTTTATTCAAACCTCCCTTGCAGGTGTGATGAATGCTTTATTTATACAACAGCACTTCATCTCACAGAACTGTTACTATGCATATGCAGCCCTTTAAGTCCCTGTGTGGCATAAGCAGAAGGTGTAAAGAGAGATGAAAACAAGAGGCAGTGCTGTAATTATAGCCAAGGGGGTAATCATGGATGGCTCAGCTAAAACTGGAGAATGTGTGCCAGAGGAAAGTTAACCACTTCAGAAGAGTTCAGTCCCCATCAGCAGGCAAGGTGAAAAACATGGACCCATTCTCAAAGACCTCTTAAAGGTCAGCGTTACACTGTCAATCCCCGCTCAGCTTATCAGCGTACTCATGGCATCAGCATCCACTGTATATAGCGAGCACATTATTTCCAGGCAAATCATCTCCCATTGACACCCCCCAATTTGAATTTCAGTCCAGGACTGAAAAACCTGGAAGCAGACGCTGCTACAAATAACTACAATTTTGCAAGACATGAATAAATTCCTTTGGGCAGTCTTCTAGTGGCCAGATCAGACAGGGAGCAGCAAAAGGGCTTCTACTGTAATTTCTACTGCAAGGCAGAGTGACCTTGGAGGCAGCACCTGTGCTCTTCTGCAAAATGGGAAGAATGATAGTGAACTCCCTGCAAAGTCTTTTGAGATTCACAGATAGAAAAAAAAAATATTACTTTGATTACTATTCATTGATGTGTGAAGTCTGCTACACAAACCTGCTGAGACCTACGGCATCTCCTCTAGAAGTAAAGCACCACTGGGATGAAGGGCAGCAGAACCTGTCCCTTGTTTCTACTTTGCATCACTGACACCACAGTAAGACTTGAGTTTCATTCACTCATGCCATGGAGCACACCAAATGCTTCCCTGGCTTACAGAAGCCTCACAACCATTTGACTCAAGCCAGTTTGCGGTAAAAAGAGTAAAGGATCGGTCCCAAGTGGATCCCTGTCTCTTGGAAGGCACATCCCTTGCAGTTTTTACCATGAGGGCAAAACATCGTCAGCTCCAGCACGATCTTCCTGGAAGCTCCTGGTTGCCTCTGATAAATCTGCAAGAGCTACCATCAATTTTCATATTTCTGAGGGTGTGGGGTAAAGAAAAGGTGAGAGGAGCAGCTGTGGACCAATTTCAGGTACCTTGATATCAAACCTCTCTTTCCTCCACCTTTTATTAAAAATTTCAAGGGGAGGGTGGGATTCACAAAGAACTATGTAAACAGACACCAGACTTATGTTTATTGCCTAAGCAAAAGAAGATTAGAATTGACAACTGGAGAGGTTTTTGGAGACACAGATGCTACAATCATTTTAATATAATTTGGATTTCCAAATCAGTAATTACTCTATCACATATCTATGATTTTGTAGATGCTACTAGAAATGCTGATGTCTTTTTCTATGCATAGTAATGAGCAACAACAAGGGCTGTTAATATAAAGCCTGTAATGTTTGTATTCATATGTAAATAGGTTATGTAAACGTTTTAGACATTTTTCAGTAAAACACTGAGTTCTAACCTAAGTGGCTCCATTCCTAAAGTAGAAAAATTGCACTCTACATAGAAATTGTTTACTAGTCTGTCAGCAAAGCCGCCAAAGCAGTGAGCTGAATTTATAGGGGCATTTACATCTCTCCATTAGATGCGATATTAGAGTAACTGGAAACTTATAAATGTGCAGACAGATACTGGTTGATATTTAGAAAGTTGCTTGCACGTACATGGTGGCATACACATTCAGCACACATGCACCTTCTGCATATACATATGCACAAGCACAGGAACCTTCTTGGGAGACTGAGGAAAGCAGTAGTGTTTGATTTAATTAAACTCATTTAGTTAAGCTGATACAAACCCCTGGTTAAGAGTGACAGAATCAGTTTCTGTCCTGTTCTGCCTGCTAATTGACTTATGATAAAACTAAATAAGGCATGTTAAAACACCAACACATGTCTCCAAGCAGGAGTAAATTACACAAACACGAAACCACAGCTTTAGCTGACTCCAAACAATGCTAGGGTTGGGAAAGGGGTGGGGGGTGGAGGGTGGGGAAGGGGGGGGTAGTGGGCTAAATTACACTAAGGCCGCCCTTTGTACCTAAGAATGTTACCATTTTCCTTCCGACCCCTTCCACTCACGCATGCATAACTGTGGCCTCCACGTGTCCCACCTGGTGCATGGACAGTGGTCCCTGCGTCTTACGCAAGCCATTTCTAACTCAGCTGGAGCACAGACACACCACCATGGTACTGTTCCTTACAGGACCCGATGTGCCTATGGACGCAAAACCCTGGGACTCTCTACTCTTTGAACACCATACGACTAACGTGCATTACCTTCAGTGAGATCCACTCTCAACTCTATGATGCAGAGAATCACATCGTGAGACTTTTTCCTTGGTGTCTTTAACAAATCATATGCAGCCTCTCATCTCCTTCTCTTCTCCTCGAAGGTATGTATTTGAAAAGATGGTTTTGTGCCATTAAAGGCTTTAGAAAGACAGCTCAGAGACCCCTGTGTCTCCACTACAGCACGAGTAAGTCCCAGTTGTATAGGAGACAACAGACGTATTCTCTTCGTAATAGATGTTCTTCTCTCGTAAGCAAAAATTAAATGGAAATGACAACAAGGGAGCAAACATACTGCTGTTGCTCCAGCAACTCTCAGCACCTTCTACCATCCTAGGGGCAGTATTTTCAAGATCTGTTCAGTCCTTCACTTTTTATGAGGCTGCCAAAAGCTGCCAGAGGTAGCTACTGGCATTTTGACCTTTCTCTCTTGTGCCTTCTCTGCTCATCCTTCCTCACCACTTTCCCTCTGCTCTACTTCAGAGCACTCTCACACTGTTCCTGGAATAGTATTAACACCAAAAGAGTCAAGGTACATTTACATCTCATGCAATCGTAGCTTGACTCATCCTGTCCCCTTAACTGCTGCCTTCAACCAATGCAAAGGAACAGCAGTCATGCCACAAAACAAAAGGGAGACAGCCTGACATCCATACCAAGTAGCTGAATTATTGCCATTTCCCTGGTGAGCTGCAGTGATGTGGGATGACCTCTGGCAAACAAGGCAGTTTTCACCAGATACAGGAAGAAAGAAAAGGAAAAAAAAAAAAGAAAAAAAGAGGCAGATAGCTCTACTGGAAAAGCCAGGCCACAAGTGTAGACTCTGTTATGCCCATGCCAACAACAGTTACTTACACAAGTAAAATTGAGAGGACTACCGACTAGGTGAGTAAATCCATGTCCACTTTGTTTCCAAGGGAAGAAATTCACCCTGGCAAGATTCTGTTTGTACACTGGAATAGCAGTATTGATTTCAGCAGTTATTCCAGTCCCCCAGTACTAGAACACTGCAGTGCGGCAAATGGAGAGACGGGACGCAGCTTGATGCAAGCAAATGTCAAGTTATTGTACAGAAGCACGAGTTTTTATACACTTTCAGAAGCTGCGCGTTTTAAACAGATTGGTCCTTGAAGCTAAGCCTTGCATACTAGGCAATCCCTGATTGGTGGTTAACTGCCAGCAATTAACCGCAAGGTGTTACCTTTCCTTGGCGCCATCCGTCCCCCACTCCCCTGTGCTCTGTAAACATGCCTCATCATGTTAATTGCTGTCTAGACAAGCTCGAGCACATTCCCCTCAGCTAACCGATTGCCACGCGTGGTCCTAGTTTCCAGCCCGCTCCTGCACTGCAGTGAATCAAACCCGCTGTGGTTTTGCCCCCGCTACCTTTGTGCTAAGAACTACTGGGATGCCCAGTGCTTTAAAACCGGCTCATAGACTGCTTTCAGGTTTTATTCCCTTTTAAAGGGGACACTCCTGGATATGATAAATGGTCAGCACTTTCTTGTGATGATGTAAGTGTCAAAAGCTGGTTGCATCTAAAAAAACCCATGGAACTGAAAGACATTTTGCCTATTCACCTGGAACTTGTTACATCAAGTGAAATAGCAGACAAGCAATCACAGCAAAATGAAAGCTCTTTGCTCCTGTTTGGTGAACCTTCACCTATAAATTCTGTGAAGAAAAAGTAAATAATGGCCCACATGGCACATGCTCAGCAGCACTGGTGGTCTGACATCACTATGTTACTTTATTATAGCTGTATACTTATCAAATCTAACCAGATTTCTCATTACCTAATGATTTCCAACAAGGATGATTATTTTTACTACATCACCCCAACGAGAGACCTTCACTGGGTGTCCAAAGCCCCCCTTGGTTTTGAAACACAAGCCCTGACCTGATGAGTTTGCAGTCTAACCTGCAGACTGTAATAACTTTGATGCTCAAAATGATGCTCTGAAATCGGGGAAGCACCCAGGCCCCTCGTGTCACCCAAGAGAAGGGGACCTTGTCTGAAGGGGCCAGCCTCTGTCTAAGGTCTGCATAGGGAGCAAAGTCAGCGCTGTCTCCGTTGGAAGTATTGCAAGTGATGTTGAATCCAGTTTAGCATTTGTGTTTAATAACAATAATGCTTGCTTCATAAAAACCTGATTTTTGTGTAACCATATCCAAACTAAACCAACTGAACAACACTGTGAAGTAAAAGAGGTTGATAAGTGAGGGCTTTTGCTGGCAGAGCTTTCCTCATGCTCTTTGTAAAACCAGCTACCCTTGCAAAACAAGTTATTTGCTAATAGTTATGTGCTCAAATTATGAGTCCCTGTAGCATGGCACAACTTCCCAGACTGTTAACAAACGCACTGGCAAAATGGTCCAGTGCAGACCAGCCTGCAGATTGGTGTCCAGTGTTGTTTCCAAAGGCTTCCCCCTCACATCAGGAAAATCCCATTCAGCTTTTGATTCCTCTGGTGCTGATATGCCCTTAAACATCTGCCCTTAAGAATATCCATCCACTTTACCTCACAGCATAATTACAAGGGCACAAAGCTGGAGTCTCCCTCCCTATCCACTCCAAATCCTCTCTCACACTGGCCTGCCTATTCCTGTGTTGCCACCCCATTTCAGGCAAATCCCAATTATAGCAACAGAAAAGGAATCAGACGTCTTTGTTCAGATGCAGATTGAACATCATCAGCAAGACAGATATCGAGTGCTTGTATTTGTAGAGGTCTCTGCTGCCTTTGGGTTTTTTTTCCCCTTTTCTTCTTCTGTTATTGATGTTAAAGAGGGAGCTAAAAAGTCTGTAACCATTTCACCAATTAAAAAATCACAATGGTCTTCTGCAAAAGCTACTAAGAAACTCCATTCTCTCCCTCTTTCAGTTATAGCTGCTACACGTTCTTACATAAGAGATACTGCTCCCAAATATGTTTAGGTCCCTATTGATCTAGCCTAAGTCCACTTGGCTATGGGTGGGAGAGAAAGCAGGAATGAAAACTGAAGCAGGAAAAGGTTCATAATTTTGTACCACAATTCAGAGGGCTGTGAGGAACTGCCAGCTTGTCTTGCCTTGAACTTGTCATCAAGTCTTGCCAACTCATCTGTTTAATCAAAGAATTTTAATCAAAGTACAGTTCAAGAAACCACAGGCTAACGTGGACAAATGATAAGAATAATTAAACCACTCAGCTAATCTGTAGCTTGTCTGTCATTGGCTCCTAAGTATGCTGGAGGCTTGAGATACAACTATCTTGCATATTTAGCAAGCTAGATCCTTAGCAGGTCTCAGTCAATAAAGATCCCATGGAGCTACGAGTAATCCCTGCTGAATGCAGAGCTAGTACCACCAAATGTTGCACCACTCCAGTCTCTGTGTTTCTTTAGACTCTCACATGCATTCCCAGGAAGAGCCACCATGTTGTTTCTTATCAACACAACTGAATCCACATAGTTGTCACAGCCAAATATTTTTGAGGGATGGTTTTCCTTAGGAATATGATGGAACCATTGAATCAAAATGTTATGAACATGTTTATTCACATTGTCATTTAGGAAAAAGCTTTCCAGTTTAAAATGCATTTTATGTGTTCTCGTTAAAATTGGTTATGTAGCCTTGAAAATCAGAATACTCCGATTCAACAGAAATATTTCTTTCAATGCAAAAATCAGTTTTCTGGACTATTTACAAATGTTTGATCTTATGTTAATACAGAATTGTTTTACAATGAAGTTACATTGCCACTTCAATGACAGAATTTCCTGCAGCACAGAATAATTGGTCTCCAGTTAACTCCAAAAGTTGCTTATTTTTATTCCTGTCTTTTAACTGAATATATATTTGCTCTCCAGCAGCTGACCATGCTTTCAGCAAATGCCAGGTAATGCAGCTTACGAGCTACCTAGAATTGACTTGGGATTACTATATGGTCCCTCAAAAGACATATATATATATATATTTGAGAGTTACTGCAGAGCCACTGTTCTGCAGTGCCTCACTGTCCAGACAAAGCCCTTCCCTTGGTCCCTAATCCTGGACACTTACAGTATTTCAAAGGATTGGCTGAGCAGATTTCTGGGCATTAAAATGCAAAAAACAAGTGTGCACACATGAGATGTTGATTGCACTGCAGCCTAGGAGAAACTACTCGGCAAGAGACAACCTGAGCCTTTTACAGGAAGCAGGCTTCTAAGGAGGGAGTAAGATTTCATGTTGGTCCAGCTGCATTGTAAAGCCTTTTAAGTTAAGCAGTTTGTATACCACTGTGTGTTTAGCTCTCATAATACGACTCCTGTTTTTAAATAAGAAGTTTTCTTATCAACACATTTCTTATTTTCTCCTCCTCAAGATGACCCTTCACTCCACAGCTGCAAGAGTGCCGGGGTATCCAGCAGCCACTGGGACAACCATTGCCATTCAGATCTTGCTTGTGTTGGTATTGTGACACAGCACTTCTGAGGTTTAACCTGCTCCTACCACTGCCTGTTGGCATTGCTGACCTTCACTCAGCTGCTTTTTGAGGGAGGCCCCGTGATCACGACACAGCACTTGAATTCTGCTGGGCTGAGGTGAACTCAGTATTTATCTGAGAGCAGTGAAAGAAAATGAGAGCAACAGGAACTTCTTCCTGTGCTGCAGAGGAGCTGAACCCATACATGCTCACCAGGCTGAGGGAGCACAGCAAAGTCTAAGCTTCAGGACATCACCTATGGTCTAGAAGAGGACATTTGTAAAGGAACCTGCAGGAAAAAATATACAAGGAAGGGTAAAGTAGAGTTGTTGAGCAGGGAACCCTAGATGATGCTCTTGAAAAGAAAAAAAAAAAAAAAAAAAGAAACAAAACAAAAAAGCATAGTATTGTTCCCCAGAGGATATTTCCCAACATTTTTGAAGTAGGTCTGGAAAATGAACTAATGGCCACAGGAAAGGTAAGAAGATGGCCAAGGCCATTTTTCCTACACTGTTAAAAGCAAAAATTGTACTAGCAGAAAATTAAGGTCAACATGTCCCAGTAACTCAGGAGATCCAGAGGGGAAAAACAAACAAACAATGGGGTCCCCCCTTTGGGATGTGGGTGGGCTGCAGCAGTCACAAGAGGACAAGGAAATCTTTACTATTTTGTCCAAAGCTGTACTCATAATAAAGAGAATGGACATTCTAGCTAATACCTGCAAACATGCAGATTATGAATCAGTGGGAAAACCAAAGCATAACCATAGGCAGACTGCCACCTTTTTAAAAGCAAACAAAACTCTTTGGTTACAATGGTGGTAGTTCTTGTATTTTTGTCTCAAGTTTATCCTTCGGTCATCCCTGTGAATTGGAAATGTGCTACCAGGACCAATTTATTATCTAATACATTGCAACAGCTACTGCTGCTTATTATGAAATGCTACAGCAATGTTACTCAAACATTCAAGAAGAGCAATTTCATATCCCACCTTAGACTGCTTGTTCGGCTGCACACTGATACTGATGCTACCCAACATCAAGTTAAAAATCACACATTAGAAACACTAGCTTCCACCTGTTTTGCCCCTATGTTTTATCACCAAGGATCAGATAAATCAAAACAATTTTTTTTTCCTTTCATCTGCTTTTAAACATATTCTACTGTACATTGGTTTTACTTGGGTCGAGAGATGGCTGTATAATACACAAGACATTTGCTTCTGCAGACTCGGAAAGGCATTTAATCAGTGCATGAATGAGGCTTAAAGAAACAGAAAGCTTCCTAATGCAAATGCAGCTGTGATTGATAAGAAGGACAATGGACAGAAATCCTTGACTTGATTAACTTAGTGACCTAGAAAGAGGGATGTGTCTCAGTCCAACAGGGCAGAACAGAGAAACACTCATGAACTGTTCCTTTCTGCAGCGCTCACTTCCGCACCCAAAGGAGCCATTCACCAGAAACCTGGACACACTAGGGAAGCCTTTCTTTCAGTTTCTGACTGTACAGAGTCGAACGGAGGGACAGACTTCACATAAATAAGTGTCTCTCTCCCCTCTCCCTCTCTTGCTCCCTGTGTTGGCTTTGCAGAGGATTCAGCTGGTCCTAAACCACATACAGTAAGAAAGATTATTTCAAAAGGCCTTAATTCACTTTGATGTATTGTTTTGGTTTAATGCGGTGTCTTTTCTAAGGACACACAAGAACTCTGAAGTATTTCATATCTGCGCATCTACTGTGCACATCTCACGGTAATTGTATGGGAAAGAGCAAAAGTCTGCAAAACTCAACTTAGTAATACATTTAAAAACATTTCAGATATACCTTACACCTTCAGAGCCCCGTGGACAGCAGCTAATTAAATCTCTCAACACTGTTCTTACACAGATGGGTAGTTATCTCTGTTTTGCAGATGGAAGGAGTGAAATAACACGACATGCTGCAGAATTTACAAAGGCTACAGGCGCTTCCTTCTCCAACTCACAGCTCTAAGTGCACACCGCAAAGCCTCACAGAGCAGACCGACTGCGAGGGCAGAAGGGGTCACAGCTGACCCTGGGGGACAGGGAGGACATGAACCCTGAGCCAGTCTCCTGACCCCAAGGACTCATGCCACAGAGCAATGCTGCCAAACAGCACTGACATGTTTTGCACAGAAAGAAATGGAGCACAGAGGCCTCATCAAGAATCAATTAGATACTGCAAGAGAACACAAAGTAAAGGTGGGACAGCCACACACACATGACGTATCAAATGGAGAGGAGAAAGGCGGCTGGCTCACGTCCCCACCCCAGGTATCACAGGGTTAACCGGCACACAGGAGGATAGGAATCCAGAAGTGTAACAGAGCTGGAAAAGAAGCCAGATGTTTCTTATCTTGCCACTATGGTCCCAATTCATCCAAATGACAGAGGTTCGGAAAATTAATTAACATTCTGAAAGGAAAACCTGACTGTAAGAGCAGATTTCTAATTAGCTACAGACAGCGCTGGCAGGCTGCTTAAAAGTCAAGGCTGATTCTACCCGCCACACATCGGGTGTGGGCCCTGGCCGAGTAAAAAGCAAACAAACCTGGAGACTGCTTACTACCGTGATTCACGGGTGGCAGGGCAAAAAGAGCACATTAATATTGGATTATGAGATAGTGGGATTGCAGCATATCCCTAAGGATCCTAACAGCACTTCCTAAGAAATAAGACCCATGTGTCTCTGAATGCCTATACGAGCCTAACCCTTTTTCCTTCTCTCATCTCAAAACAGCAACGTACAAAAGATAGCATAAAAAAATTGTGAGAGCTTATCTGAGCCTCAGCCCTGTTTTGATCATACTGCTAAGCATATAACTCACGCTTGGCTAAGGACTGCAGAAGCAGTGGGATAAAAGTAATGGGAAGGCAGTGGGAATGCCAGGACTCTTCAATGAATGGAGCTCTTTCATTCCACCTGACCAGCATTATGGGAGTTAAGTATTTTTGATGATAAAACCAGCAACAGAGATCTTCAGGAGTGTCATCACTGTGCCGAATCTCGGGAAGCTGCCTGAGATTTCCAAAGTCACTTTAACCTTCCTGCTCCCACCAGCACTACCATGCTCTCCCCTCCAAACACTTCTTGTCATAATGGAAGTCTGCTGTTTTGGAGGGGTCCAAATTTTCCCCTGAAGCTTAAAGTCATCTTTTGCAACCATATCTAAATCAGAATAACGCTCGTAAGAAATGAGAGCATAGGAGAGATTTAATGTAGAACTAGAGCAGGAAAGAAGAGCCAACCAATAAGAGGGAAAGGTGCCGATAAACTAAGAGACTGAAAACCACCTAAGCACAGCTAAATGCAGTTAGCAGGGAAGGAACATCTCGTCTGCTGGGCAGGAAGATGCACCAAGGGTAGAACGAGGTGTGCGAGGGGGCGCGCCAGCTCTGCAGAACAGAAAGCACACAAAAAGAAGCTGCAAGTCCTTCCGGGAGGCATAAAGGCATGATCCACAAGTGGAATCCCTGGGAGGAGGGGGGAAGCGGGAAGTGCCAACTTCTCCTGACAGCCTCTGAGGCTGGCACAAGGTGATTGATGGGGGACATGTGAGATGTATAAAGGAAAGGAACTGCAAGGAGAAGGAAGAACCAGCTAATTTTCCCACAAGCAACTAATACAGCCAAAATCGTGCTAGGGTCAGGAGGCAGGCAAAAATCAGGAGCTTTGACTTGACAGGAAGGTGCTCAGCAAAGAGACAAAGACAACCCAGTTTCTTTGTAAAAAGACTGTGGAAATGGAGGCTGTTAGGAGGAACACACTAATTGTTTAAAAAAACAAAACAAAACAAAAACCCAACAAAAAAAACCCAACAAAACAAAACCAAAAAACCAACAAACCCACAAGCAAAAAAACCCTCACAAGATGTAAGAAGAAAGGAGGTAACGAAAGAAACCTGTTCTAGAAAGGGAGTGGGGAGTGAAGTGCCTGACATGAAGCTGAAAGAATGAGCTGGTCAGTGGCAAAAGAAAGAGGAAGACAGATTTATGATTTTGGAACAAATCACTGAATTACAGACAGAACAAATAAAGCTTTCACCTAATAACCTACTTCTTAATGAAACTCCAAGATAGTTTGCTGTGTGCCTACCGCTAAGAAGCTAGTTCAAAATAAAAGGAAAACAAACACAAACCTTCAGGCGCTTACAAAAATCCAGTATATGATCTTATCCTGCTGGTAAGATTCGTGTGACTACAGCCAGCCACATGCAAGCCATTCGCATTTAGCCGGCAGGAGAGGCAGATCAGACCCTGGAAGGAGCAGGGCTCTTATTCCAGGGAAGCAGCTGACAAGGACACGTGGAGGCAAACACTCAAACACATTGCCAGAAATGCAATCTACAAGAAGTGGCTCCTTCGTAGTCTGGATTAGGGACAAGGGCCAGCCCTGATAGGAAAAAAGGTCTACAACTATAGCCTGAAACTGAAGTGGGGCGGGGGGGGGGAGGGGGGAGCATTAGTGCCCCAAAATAAAGCTTGAATGATGTTTAATTCAAAACAAATGTCTGAAAAATTGCAGGAACCTCTCTAATCCCATCACTGACACCTTATTTTTCAGCCACCTTATCTAATCTCTCTTTTTCAGAAGGAAGAGAGAAAAGATTTTAGTAATTAAATTAATAAAATCCCTTGTTGACTCCAGTCCATCCTGAGTGATAAGAAATCCTTTCCAGATGGATTGTAATTTCCATTTAATCTTTTATTCCTCTGCTGGTCAGCAACCCACAGGGCATGAGAACTCATTTTCTGGCCATCACTGGCGTGGTGCTAGATGGTCAGATGTAACCATTACAGCCCTTTAAAAGACTTTAATCCATTTTGAGATCACATTCAAAATCAGAGTCCTTTAGTACCCCCATAGAGGTGAAACACTGAATCACACCCCAGCCCTTCAGTCATATCTGTGAAAACCTCTCTTCTCAAAAGTTACCCAAAGATGAGCAGGATCTGCTAACATAACTCCGATTCAAATGCTGGAGGCTTAGATTTGAGAATGTGCTGCATGTTTAGGTTCATCCTCTAGCCCTTTACCATTACAAATCATGCTTGTGATGTTGCTCAATATTGTCATGAGTGTGTGTCTGCATTGCTAAATCGCTGACTGCAGCTGCTTTCACATATACTTTAGGAAGCTGTATTAATAGCATGACTGAAGCTTGCACGAAGGGAGTGAAAAGTGCCATCCTTCTTAGAACAATAATAATAAAAGACTGTTAACAAGGAAGAGCTGAAAATCCTATTTTAGTGCTACAGCTCTGTGTCTGCAGATCATTAATTAACGTCTTTGTGCATCACAAGATTCTGCCCTTTGATTGAGCCATTAACCAGGTTTGGAAAAGGATGCTAGCAGCGCTCTCACCTTTTTTCTCTCTCTCCGTTTCCTTGCCCCTCACAGGGCAGCCACAATGAAGATGCCCAAAGAGGGAGTGAAGGCTCCTCCTAAGCCCATCACAGATAAGGAAAGGTGGAAAAAGCAATGTAGACAGCACATTTTCTCAGCCATTTTAAAACAAAATATCCTTTTATCGTCACTTGATAATGCATCACTTGATGCACTTCCCTGCATCAACTTGAAAGAACAGGCTTCCTTTCCTGTTCAATGATAGTGAAGGGATTAAAACAGAATACCCTTGCTATAAACGACTGTCACACACAATGCAAATTCCTTAGCCTGAGGTAAACCCTAAGAAAACATTTATTAATATTAAGGGATGGGCGGGGGCAGGAGGGGGAGATGCTGAAAATCCCTGCCAAAAAAGATTCTCAAAGCCCCTCACTTGTTGAAAACAAAGTAATAACAACCTATACATTTACAGGAGGGAATACATTCTCAAACTTCAGCCCAAATTTCCAAAAGCTACGAAGGGATTCAGGAGTCCTGACAAGCTGCCAATCCCGGGCTCTCAGCTACCCTCAGAAGGGGACAGTTTAACAAAACAACAGCAAGGTGGTCTCAAAGGCTGACACAAATAGCAAGAAGAGAGGCATGAAGACTGTCTTAACCTTTCAATTTGCCCAAGCTGGCAATTGAACAGTGTAGTTTTTGCAGCTGGGTCTCTGTGGTGCAGAGAGCTCCAAAATGCAAAGGAACAGCCGGAACCATGAGCCCACATTATGTTGCGCTTCATTAGACCTAGGGTCTAGGTTTCCATCCAAAAAGAGAAAAACTGCTGTTCAGGTATGTCCAGAAAAAGAAACCATCTCTTTCCCCTTAGCATAACCATTTCAAAACAACTCCAGTTCCATTAGTTTACCTATGTTTAACCGTTGTGTTCACATAAAACCAAGTAACAGCAGCACTGAAAGCCACAATGAACTATTATGTCAAATGACTTCTGACTTCTCTCTTCGGTGGTCACTTAACTCTGCAGCAAGACAACTGAAATAATGTTTATTTTAAGGAGTAATGAAGAATAGCCTTAATAAAATAAATCAAGTTTATTTTCCCTGATTATTTTTCCTGTTTCCTTGAATGACTTACCTATGCTCATTGAAATACCGTTCTTGAGTGCCTAGGGGTAGACAGTTAATGATTTTAATAGGAACAAGATTTCAACCACTACATTCAGATGTTGTTCACATCTGCATAAAATCACATTCCTAATAACAGAATTTAATTCTGTACATATTCACACAGAACAATACGTACAGGGATAGGCCAATACTGGTTTCAGACCCAAGGGTACTTATGCTATAGGCATATGTACTTAAATACAGATCTTTTCCAAAATACACTTATAAAACTACACACACAATATACATACGCACACATCTAACGCACAGGTATAACATATTCAATAAGATGCCGCCCAACAAATGAAAGAAATGATTCTGAATATGACTGAAAATAGGGTAATAGTACAATCTAAGACTTGCTCTTTGCACGCGTTTCTTAGAAATGTTCTGTGGATGACCGAGGGCTGCTCATACATCTACAATGCTGAATGCAGGAATGTCTGGGCATCTGGTAGCCCAGATGAAGCTACTGTATGTCCACAAATCTTAGCTATGCACACTGTACAGGCTCTGGTGAAATTACACAGCACATGCACAAAGGGTCCAGGAATTTGGGAAAAAGTTTAAGGTGTAGGCAAAGAAGCAACTCATGCATATTTAAACACACACTTCCCAAGAGCATCCAGCTGATTTTCTGTACAGGAAAGAATCATGCAGACAGTCATGGATACAAAACTGGAAGATTCCTGTACTGTATCACTGAAGTGCTGCTTCAAAGATGCTTTGGAAAGAAATATAGTAGCTGTAAGATTCAAGGCACTGACATGTGTCTTCATTTGCATTCAATCAAAAAAAAAAAAACCTCTTTGGCTAAAAAGTGAACCAGTACACCATCCATTTGAAACACACACACATATATATATATGTATATATGTAAATAGTTTCAAAAAAGAAAAAGAAAAACCAGAGTTACTAAGTTAAATTAGACTCAAACACAACACTAGGACATTTCTGATGTAAAGCATCTGAAGAAACTCTATCACAACTAAAACCTACCATACATTTCTTAACTGTGGAAAGAGTCAGCTAAGAAAACTTCGACACACTCCCCATATTGAATGTTCTGTACAAAGTCGTTCTCATTTCCCTCTCTTCCTTTGGCTGTCAAAATGAAGAATTGTAAAGTTTTTACCCAAAGACTGGCAGAGTCTGTCAAAGATTTAGCAATGTAATTGATGGGGAATCTAGTGTGTTTAAACTGCACTGACTAAAATCAGCCTCTACAACATAATGTGCCAGAATCTTATGCCATTACAAAACATGTCCAACAAAAGCAGTCCAAGTTCCAGCAGCTTGTAATGGCAGCTTACTTGGATATGACCAAAAGCAGCTTTGTCCAAAAGAGAACAGAACATGGATTTACGCTGTTAACTAATAAAAATGGGTGCATTGCCAGTAATATGTAACCGACATGGAAATGGAAACTGTAAACAATGGATGCATACGGGACAGTGGCATCGCTGTGACAAAAGGAAGTTGACAATGTAACGTTCCTGAGGTGGAGAAAAACCAAGCAGCTAGAATTAATAACAGCGTAACTACCTACAAAGCTTTCCAGCTAGAACGGACATCAGATCATTAGTATTTTTTACTTAGACATCTTTGACGGCGAGCAGAAGCCTGGAAGCTGCGAGCATAACAACCAGCAGCAGAAAGATCAGGCTCAACCTGCAAGGTGAATTTCAATACATAGTTCTCCCCCAATGGGAGTTCAGTCAGGTACCACAAAACACATCAGAAATATTTAACAAAGCTTAACTCTCTGCAAAGGCATCTGCATGCTGCTTTCTTGCACCATATTGACAGTTTGAGTTACTCAAAGCGGGATTACCAACTCTATTGACAAGTCCACCTCGACATTCCTCAGTGTTCAGCAGCTCAAACTAACAAGATGCGGCAGTTTCCTAACAAACATGAATTAATGTCATCACCAGTCAATAGCAAAGTTTCAAAATAAAGGCTATATTCACAAACACAAGAGGCCAATGACAGGGGCAGTATATCAAATGTGGTATCAAGAAATAATTGTGATTTAACAGTCTAAAAATTTTTAGGTGAAATTTCCTGCAAGGCACATTTTCTGTGATATATGCAGGTTTAACATGAATGCTCAGCTTTTACATGCTAAGCTATGTGTTATATTTTTGCTTTGTAGGTTTTCTTTAAGATGTCTTTAGGCAGACAAATGGTTTACGACTCCAAGCTCCCCAGAAGGCAGCCGAGAGTATCTATTGGTAGGCAAGCTTTCACAGATTAAAGAAAGGAAAGGTACTTCCCCAAGAAACAAAAATAGTAATGGTCGACTGATTTTTCTTTTATTATTTTTTGGCTGGCATACTTGCAGTTGAAATCAAATTCCTCCCTCCCTCTACCAACGCATCATCTAGAACCAAAGCTGTGTAATGTCAATGTAAGTTTGGAGTATCAACGATATCATGATCTGTAACGGTGTACAGGACATAAAGCTAGGCAAAGCCTTTTATTGCATTTCTTGACAAACTGTTCAGATGCATAATCTCAAAATGGAAAAAAACCAAACACAAAATAAAACCCAAATCAAAAAGCATTTGTGTGCTTAAAAAGTTACTGGAGTTTAATAAACACAAAGGGAAACGAGCAGCAAAGAAATCTGAAGTATTGGTCTCAAATACATAAAAGCATACGCTTACTAAGATTAGTACTACAATGTGTAAGTAAATGTTATCAGTAAAAATCAGTAATATTTTTTTCCAATATCTGCCATACCTTAAAGGAGGGTTTTATAAGAAAAAAACCTCTGCATTGCAATCCACGCTTCATAGTTTTTGTATTTAAAAAGAAAAGAAAAGACAGCTTTATAGAAATGCACTTCCCTCTACTCCATTCTGTGTAACTTGTGTGGGTAGCAAACCATACAAATCAACTAAAAATACAGAATTCGTAAGTGGGAAAAAAAATGCATGCCCTAACTCTAACAGTAAGGTGGCGATGTTTTCCTTCTCACAGTTTTTTTACTGGACTATTTCTTCATTGTAATAACAATTCTTCATTTCTTCACAAATTTATATATCGTACCTAAGAAATACAGGGAAAGGGAGGAAGTGTTTGGGATTATAAAGAGTATAGACGGTGAATCATTATTTCAGTTTTTTAAGGAAATGGATGAAAAGGCAACAAGATTCACCTGAATCATGTACTCCTTAAGAAGAACCTATACTGATTGCTAACTGAGTAGTATTGCCAAACCCAGATGCTTGAACATCACGTGTTAATTCCCTTAAAAACAGGATGATTTAAGAAAAAAAACGATGTAAAAAGAAGGAACATTTTCCTGACATTTCTGAGCATGAATCTCTCAAATAAAAGTCTTTTTAAATAGCCAGTGTAAAAATATAGTTTCAAAAATCAAAATGGTAAAAAATAACATGCCTGCAGCAGCTAGAGATTAAGGTGAAAAAACGTCCAGTTTGCTAAAGAAAACAAGATCACTATCACACTGGAAACTTCAGAAAGCTGCTCCAGGGTTTCTCTCCTCTGCAAAACTGGGATACCGTTAAAGCTGGTAAAGACTGGCTGCCCTCACAGAAGCAAATGATGGCCCTAATCCTGCAGATAGCTTGCAAGTGCTTCCAGGACTAGGGCAGATGAAGTGAAATAATTTCCTTTTTATGGCTTGCAATAGCAGGATCATCTGTATTCTGCACAGAAGACAATTCATTGCAGGCAGGCAAACAAATCAGATACTCTTGGGGTTTGCAAGCTGAGCTTATTATTTGTCATTAACAACTTCAGTAACTACGCTGCAAATGACCACCTGTTTAAACTACTCGGGTATCTGTGTTCCAGTCAGACTACTGGAAAATCTAGGCCTGTGGAGTTTTAGGGAAGTCAGTCCATAGCTCAATAATTGAGTTTGATCTTATTACAAAGAGAGGAAACCTTAGGAAAAAAACATAAAACACGTGCAGATTGAGGAGTAACCATGCACACAAACTGCTACCACACACGCAATTGGAGAGAACAGCCATACCATACATCCTGCTCTCTGGGAAAACTTAAGTGGTTTGATTCCTGATTTTCCTTCAACCTCCAATCCCTGGCTGCTCTCCTCCACGCCCAGAGTATCTGCCTTAATTCAGAGCCGCTCCTTGATGTGTTCTGGCTTTCTGGCCTAAATTTAAATGACACCATTTTGCTCCACATTTCCTTGTCGCAACACATTATGGATTTACCATTCCCACTACTGCTCCTGAAAAGACGCTGTCAGATTTCATGCAGAAGAAATCTGCACACAAGTTATTTAGACCACGTGACATCTCTACCCAGAGAGAATACTTCTGGAAAGGGAATCTAGGAAGGCTTCTAGGAAGTGATTCAAAAGGTTTTAAACACACACTTGTTAAATAACTATTTCTGAAACTTCAACAAAAGCCACTGGATATAGAAATTAACTTACTAACTTGCATTACAGACCATGTTTGCCATCTCATCAACGCACGCATTCCTCCAAAGTGGGAAGCAGGGGGATTACCTGCTCACTGATAGGCGCCGATGGAAAAAAATTCGGGGTTTTGTTTGGGTTTGGCAGGTGGCGGACTGTTTTGGGTCAGTGTAGCTTGTTGATTATATTTTGTATGTTATCTCAAAAATACTGCAGAGATTTCAAAGTCTTACTCTGCTAGTCCGCTTGACAGTGTTGACAGTCTGCAATATTTTGGTTGTTAAATGAACTACATTACATTTACTATGCAGCTCAGGGAAGGGAAATGGGAAACCAAACTAACTTACAAAAAGAGGGGCACGGGGAGGTTTTGGCAGAAACAGTAGCCTGATAGGCTGTTAATAGGAAATGCACCCTTAAACAAGTAGTCAAGAATTCCAAATAAGATGTGAAGAACTTCTTGCTGTATTAACAACTTTCATTTTCTTAAGACAATGCTGTGGTATCCCCAAATAAGTTCTTGGATATAGAACAGAAGCGTTAAGCCTTTGCTCTTGCCATTACTAGCCAGCTTACTTAGACAAAAGCTTAATGGCAAACTACTTTCCACTGCTGGAAAATACCCATACTTTACCGAAAGGGTTAGCGATTTTATAGCATGCATTAGTTGCCAACTCTCTGTCAATTTACTTTCCAACTAATTTAACACACCTTGACTCTGAAGTGGTGGTTTTTTTTTTATTTTCTCCCCTGCTGGTATCACAGTGTCAGAGATCAAAGGCTTGTCCCCATCTTCCAACTTGTGCTACATTCAACTAAATTACCAGATTGGTTACAGAAAATTTGCAGCACTCATCCAAGCACGGTCACAAGCAACCCAACAAAGCCCTGAACTCATCAGTCAGGGGTACTGACAAGCTGGGGCTGGAAAGGCAAGCTAATAAACTATGAAAATGTGTCTCCTGCACCAAGCAGGCACTTACACATGTGTGGGCTGGAAAGAAAAACCCCAAATCCTATGGGGGTAGGAGGATGGGGGTGGGGTGAGAATAAAGGAGAAAGAAAGAAGATATACGGGGTTTCTTTTAGCTTGGTTTAATAAAGCTAGTAAAGACATTTGTAAAGCTTTGGCAGGTCTACATGGTTTTTAACCTGTTCTTGTCCACAGGCATGAGGAAGGACTTGCAAAACATTCAAAAGAAAATAATGAGCAAATGTCTAGTAAAGACCAGGTCAAGCATTTCTATCTCACCTCTCTACTCCTTTCAGCACAAGCTAATCCTCCTCCTTTGGCACTGAAACAGAGAAATACAAACAGAAATCCCTTCTGCCTTGGCTGCCTGCCTGAACTATGGTGACTGTAAACTTCCATTGCAAACGCTGTTGTAGTGAAAATTAATTCGGTGAGGACAATTCATTGCTACAGTAAGTGACTCCTTCATAACAAAACATACCTGACAGTTCAGCTTTATGACCTACATCAGAGGAAAAGACGTATGTATATACAACACATGGCAAGTATGCACTGGAAATGGGGAATAGTTGGCTTCTGACTTGAAGTTTGCAAGAATACATCAAAGTTACAGACCTGTGATGAGGATTTTCCCATTCAAAAGCAAACAGTTTTCTACTTCCCTTTTCCAAAGGTATACAAAAGAGAGCATCTTTTAAATCAAGCACTGTAAACCACTGATAAGTCTCCCTTAACGCTGTTAACAGTGTATAAGGGTTTGCTACTACAGGATAAATATCCTTAACTATTTAATTTACTGCTCTCAAGTCTTGCACCAGCCTATATTCACCCGAGGGTTTTCTGACTGGTAAAATAGAAGTATTATACTCAGATTCACATTCTTCCAAAATTTTATACTCCAAAAATTTACCAATCAATTTCTTCAATTCCTGTCTCACTTCTGATTTGATTGGATATTGTTTAATTCTCACTGTTCCTGCGCCTTCCTTCAAATCTATTTTAACAGGTTCTGCTAGTTTTGATTTACCAGGAATATCCGTTTCCCATACAGTAGGGATCACTGCCAAATCCACCTCCGGTGGAATTTCTTGTTCCTTTACTTTTTCTTGTATCATCAGGATTTCTCCCGTTTTTGACTCAGGTATTTTCAAGAAAAGTTCTCCTTCGTCAAAAACAATTTGTGCATTTCATTTGGATAACAGATCTCTTCCTAAGAAGGGTATCGGACACTCTGGTACATACAAAAATTCATGTGTAATTATCTTATTTCCAAATTTCAAATCCGGGGGTTGCAGGAATGGCCTGGTTTTGTTCCAATTTTTCCTTTACAGGTATTTAATAAAAAAAATGTCGCTCCTGTATCCACTCCCAATCTCACAGGTTGAACAACATTTTTTTTCCACTTTCTTATTATCAGAAGTTATAGCCATTACCAGATTATCTCTAATAGTTAGCTTACATTCATCCTGCCAATCCTTTCTTTGTCTTAAGTTAAAAGAACAAATCCACATTTGGCATTTTATTCCATTTCCCTTCTCTTTTACAATACAGCATTAACTGCAGAACAGTGTTATAATTCAGCGTCCCATTCATGGGCCACTTTTCCTCATCATCCAATATATACAAAGGCCACCAATTATTACAATACTCAATCATCTGGCTCTTTTGTAGATCATCATGTAAATTTCCCCAATGTGCCAATAAACATCCCAACAAAGAATTTTTCGGGATTTTGTCATTTACAGCAAGATTACCCATGCTTTTACTTTTAAACAACCGAGTTAACTTAGATGCCCTGGTATAATCACTCACAGTACAATACACAATTATTCAGCTCTGTCACTCTGATCCGCGGATCCACTCTCCACACTCGCTTTTGTGCTCAATTGCACGTCTCACCCTTACAGCCACACTCCCACTTTCCCACAGTTACTTTAAACAAAGACATAAAACACAAGATTATACACTTCTTAATTTTCTTCTCAATACACAAACACAAGAAAAAATTCCGTATCAAAAAAAAAAACAAACCAAAACCCTTCTAACTTCTTGTTAGAGGCACTACCTTAGAGAACACTACAGCATATTCTTGTTCTCTTGTTTCCACTTTTGTCCAACCCTGCAATAGCTTTCGCTTTTGTCTTACGGGCAGACGCCTAGGCTTCCAGTTCCACAAGGATCCTTTTAGTCCAACCCTGCAATAGCTTTCACTTATGTCTTACGGGCAGACTCCCAGTCCTACCCTGCGCAGCTTTCACTGCGTCTGACAGGCAGACTTACTCAGTGGGACTCCAACCCACTGGTGGGACTCCATCCCACTCCTTACCATACACTTACTATAGTGGGACTCCTACCCACTTCCTCTAGTGCACTTACTTACTTACTTTAGTGGGACTCCAACCCACTTACTACAATTAGAAAAAGAAGTGTCTTACCAAAAATCCAGGGAACGTCGCGAAGAGCCTTATGAATCGGGGATCGATGGGTATCCCCGAGAAATCCTCGGTGCTGGCTGGAACCGATCAGGTCCCCGACTCCTCCGGTCTCCTTCAGCGAGGTCCCATCTGGGTCGCCAAAACTGTTACCGAAATCTCGGAATGAAGAACTTATCGACACCAATGTGATGTAGATAAGCAGACACATCTTTATTGACGGCCGGGTGCGTGAGCGAGTCCTCTCACGATCAACGCACACCAAGACTCAAAATTAGACACCATATATAGAACTTATTCATACATATTCATTAAGTATTCATGCATAACCATGATATTCCCCATCAATCATTAACATATTCTCCTCCTATATCCGATTCTGCGCAGTAGAGCTTAGAAAGGTCCAGAAATGGGTCTGGGGTACGATTTGGGTAGGTGGTATGTATATGAGTCGGTGGTCGCGATCTCCCCCTGCCGGAATTACCTTTTAGTAAAGTTCACGATTTCTTGGCAGGTAACTACAAGCTGTTCCAGTCGACTCTCCCCAGTTTCCATTCATCTCATATTCTGACATTTCAATACACTTCTACATACAGAAGACTGGTCAAATACAAAGGAACCTTTCAAACCCTAAAGTTATTAGCTAAGTTTTAACAATGGTTC
This sequence comes from Falco biarmicus, assembly GCF_023638135.1. Taxonomy (NCBI): domain Eukaryota; kingdom Metazoa; phylum Chordata; class Aves; order Falconiformes; family Falconidae; genus Falco; species Falco biarmicus. Next base: position 16,194,281 of record NC_079296.1, read on the forward strand.
TGGCCCATTCTTCTAGCCTTGGTACGGGATGCACAGAGGATCTCATAGCAGCTTTTACTGTGCAACTCTAAGTTTCATTAAAATATATTTCTTATCCTTCTATATTTCTGTTCTATAAAATAATTTTATAAAATCAAATAATCAATCGAATAAAGGAAATCAATCTTAACTTATTAGCAAATCTATAACATTGGTACCCCCCTTTTCTTGGGAGTTTGGAAAATCAGCTTGCCACTGTTGTCCTGGATAATTTCCTCTACTAATGTTCCCTAGTTTTATTTTATTTGCTGTATTGGGATTATTGCGTAAACACATTTCACATTGCTGAGTCACCTGTTTTATTACAGTATACAAGTTTTGCCCTATCAATTTCTGATTTAGACTTTTATATAAAGTATCAGCTCCCCAATGAGTCTCATTATGTTCTGTTAGGGCTGTGGTCCATATTAAATTGGATGGTACCACTATACGACCATCCCTTAAATAAGTCCACTTACTTACTTTTATTTTATCATTCATGTCCTGAATTACCTTTAAGTTTTCTTTAGAATAGTTTGGCTCCTGATCTGTACTTACAGTTTGGATTTTATCGTCTGGTATTAAGGATAATTCCTCCTTTCCTACCTCCTCTGTTACTCGTCTGGCCTCATGGTCGGCCAGGCGGTTTCCAATTTCCAGATCAGTCCCTCAATGGGCCATCTTATGTTCTTTCTTCCTGGATGACCCTCTTATAACAGAGGGGGCCATTCCTCACATCAAGGTCTGGCATGGCATATGTTCCCACTGCTCAGCACCTACTGGGCTGCAGCCAACAGCAGAGCTCAAGATTCTTCTCGGTGGCAAACACAGAGGCCAACCCAGTCTTGCCCTTGACTATGGTAGGAGGCACCTGACCAACCTTATTCCTTGTACTTCGTTGTCAATGCGGAGTTTCATCTGCACATCCCATAACAAGTCACCGTCATGGTAAGACACACAGATTTACATTAGTGGAACTACTAGAGAGTGTATTTTATTTCAGTTTTTCTGCCAATATCCCCCACAGCCTTGCTGACCAAGGGATATTGTTTTAGCTGAACTGGGCAAGCCTCCCCCTTATCATTTTTACTGTAACAGGTAAAGCATTTTTCACCTTTCCTGGAATTTATTTTAAGATACACCTGGTTAAAAATTTCTTTTACTTCAGGGAGGTCCTCTTTTCCTTTTTTCTGTTGAATTAAAGATAAGCTCAATATTTCAATTACTTGATCATTTTTAACTTTTAGTTTCATTTCTCCTTCTTTAAACGTCTAGATGTTCTAATAAATCTCATCCCAACAAAGATTTTGGTGAATTTGGCATTCTTATTTGTTTTCTTAGTTTGTACTTTAAAGGTTTCAGGATGTTTTCCTGTGGCCAGCAGCTCCCACAACTGTAACAAATTATTTAATTTTTTTTACTGCAGTTTAACAAATAAGTTAGTTTTGTATTCACTAAAATTCCACCTCATTTTTCCTAGTCCCTAGTTCACCAGAACCCCTTGATGGTTCTTTAGCTTAGGGCCATCTCGCTTCCAGTGTCCACTTTCCCCACAACATGCACAGTGATCCGATCCCATAGGAGAGGGATTCACTCTTTCACTTCTGCCCGACATTCCTCCCGTCCCTGCCTCATCTCCTCTACCGGTTTAGCACGACCCAGCTCTTCTTCTCTTACCTTCTGTACACCTTCCCTGTTCCTTCTATCAGCTTTTCTATATCACGCTTACCTAGTAACTCGAACCTTTCTCTAGTCCTATTAGATCATCCTGACAAATCTTCCATAACCAACTTTCAAACATCTACATTTCCCATCAAAGGTTCACCTTTACTCTCCTCAGACCCATTGCCTGCCCTAAAGGGGCCGTTACCGGTCCTGTTGTACTGCAAATGCTGCAGCAATTGGGCTGACATTGTCAGGTCCTTCTGCTCAATTGTCAGCAACAGCAACCCCCTCCTCCTCACCATCGGAAGGATTCGGGGCAGGAGATGCTCTTCCTGCTCTGCAGGTTACACAAGCCTGCCTCTGCAACAGCACTTCTGTTTTAACTCTTTCTTACCCTGAATGCAAATCTGCTCCTTGTTGCTTTAAGTCTGCGTTCTTACATATCATGCCTTTGCAGGCAAACAGAAAACATCCTGCCGTGCATCCCAGCATGACTCAGTCGCACCTTCGAGGGGGTACGGGGGTTTGTACAAACTCACCCCAATACTTTAACACTTTCACAAGGTCTTTGATTCTCCACCCCCACCCCCCGCCTCAGGTTTTTACATACATTGGTACAAGTTTTTATCTTACAACGCGTTTCATTCTGGTTGCTCCACAGAAGGAACTACAACCTGAGCTTTTTAACACAAAAATTTCAACAAGAACATCCTTCTAGTTTAGGTCTCAGTTTGGTTTTTTTTCCTATCCTTTTCTAGAGCCATAATCAAAGATCAGGTGATGTTAATCCCGCACTCTTTCTGCCACACAAACATATCTGCACACATTATTTCATCCCACTTTTGTTCTCTACGAAGAAACAACATAAGCTGTAAAATCGTGTTGTAATACAAGACCTCCTTCAGGTGGCCATCTTTCACCATCACCTAATGTATACAAAGGCCACCAATTCTGACAATATTTTAAAAATGTCTTTTTTGTTCAAATTTCCTCCGGGAATTCCGCCAAATTCTTTCCAATGCTTCAAAATACATCCCAGGGGTATTTTGGTATTTATTTCTTGGCTCGGTTTGCCCCCCATCTTCCTAATAAGTCTGATATATTTGCCTACAATGTATTAGTTAGTTAGCCTTATTTCTTGGTCTCTTTTTTTTTTTTTTTTTTTTTTTTTTGAAAGGAGATAATATATTTTAGCAGCACCTACAACACTAAGGGCAGAGGTTAACCCGTGTTTTTTCCAAATGATGTTAGCTCTAATGTTTTGTCCACAGTCTCCCTCTCTAATTTCTAATTATGCATTCCAACACTTCATAAATTGATTTTTCAATCGCTCCGTCCCTCTCTGGCCGGCCCCTCGCGGGGAACACGGACACGCAGATCGGGACTCCCGACTCACTGCGCAGTGACACTCACACACTTCACACTCTCCGGGCAGCCCTCAGTCACACAAGTAGTATGTTATACGGTACCGTGCACTTATGTACAACTTTTAGGAACACTGACAGTTCACAAAGTATGCATTTCAATGAACAATTGCCAAAAAACCAAACAACAGATTCTAATTTTTCCTGGTCTTAAGCAGAGTGTTAAGTTTTCCGCTATTTGCCTAGAATTACCAGAATATTAGTATTTTTCAACATACATTTCATTGAACATGTAACAAGACAACACATAGAACCAACGACACAGAGCGCTATTTCAGTTGTTACATTCTAGGAATTCCCCAATTCTTAAGACAACCTAAAGGAAGTTTTTAGCTTCCCAGATCTTTATCAAGTATTTAAGATTTTGTTACTCTCATGTTTTCCTTTTTTTTTTTTTTTTCCCGACCTTTTGCTATGAGGTTCCTCTTAACTTGTTACTGTGAGATTCCGCCTTACTTCGCCCCCGCCCCCCCCCCCCCGCTTTCCGTCACGAGGCCTCCGGGCTTTTAGGATCTGGCAGTAACCTCGGGTTTGCTCGATCTGCCCTCAAGATCGCTAGCGGCCACCCCTTGGTCAGCAAACCCCCTCCCAAGGTACCTTTCCTCCTGGGGACTACGCTGAACAGCTGAGAAGAGGAGGCTCCTCCGAGGAAATCTGCCGGGGCGCGCCTAGGAGCGTCCGCTCCGCAGCTGGTCCCTCAGCCGAGCAGAAACCCTCCTGCCTGGCTCGCCAAAATGACGTGCGGAATTAGACTCTATCACTCGAAAGTTATAAAGCAGGTATGTTTCTTGCGCGCAGATGCACGGGGATCGCTCCTCCACAAGCGTGCGTGCCCGAAGTGACGAACCATCTCACATTTATACAATAAAACAAATGAATATTCAATTAACGCCTATGCATACTCGTTACCTAAAATTGCTTACTCTCGCTTCGTATGTTAATTAGCTTACCAGTCCTTTGCCTGGAATGTGGTGGTCTTGCAGGTTTGTAGGTGATTCGTGTCCTTGTGACCATCCGATCTTCTCCAGCAAGGAGACTTAGCACTCCCTCCCTCTAGACAGCATTTGAATGTCTCTCATCCTTTTCTCATTCTTTTTTAAATAGCCCCTTTGTTAGAGGAAGAAGGGCAGGCGTCTCCTCGAAGCTGTGTGCCTATGTGACCAGACACCGCACCCATGACCGGTCACCATACCCACATTCCTTGAGCAGACATATACAATCACAATCGATGTCCATTGTCCCCATTTCACGCTATTTCTCCATATCATGTCAAACCCAAATGGACTGCACCAAAAAAATCCCAGCTGGCAAACCACCAAATACAATTTTTTACCATTTTCCAATGGTTTTCGTGCCGCATACCTTCAAGCTATTCGACTGCACTACCTATCAGACAGAATGGCTAGATAGATGGGAGGTGATTAGCGTCAGAGAAACTCCTGCATAGGGGCTGAGCTACCCAGGGCATTAACAAGCGAGGATTTAAAGAAAAAAAAAGAAAGAAAATGAAAAAGAGCTGCACAAAAATAGAGTGAATCACATAGGGTGATCGATACTTCATTACAAAGGGTTTATCCTGCTTTTCTGGCAGGGCTGCAGTGACAAGTACCAATGATGAGAAACAACTTGAGAGACAAATTTCAGCTGTTACTGGGGTTACAAAGACAACAGCTTCCACAGGGTGAAAGCTGTCAGGTTACAGCAACCAAGCAAGAGATAAATGAAGGTATTTAAAGTAGATAGTGAGGTAATCTTTGCCCCCTCCCCCCCTTCATTGTTCTTTCTTACTATTCCCCCCTCATTCTACTAGCGTAACTAACCATCCTACCCCTTATCTTTGTGAGCTAGTTGCCACACAGCAGGCAGACCTACCAGTTGTACTGAAATTGAAATGGTGACCAGACAGATGTTTTCAGTTAAGTTTATATGACTTCTTGTTTCAGTCCTCTTTCCAATAAACTGCAATTGCGTGAATCTTGCTTGTGTAAATCTGAGGTATCCAGCACCAGGTCATACATAATGACTGTCATGTTTTCTGGGCTAAATTCTCCAACGCGCTCAGCTCCTGTTTAGAGTTGTTAGGTGAACCAGGTCATATTTAAAGGGTTTGGCAGACAGCAAAATAATCAGTCTCACAGCTATTTCCCAACAAATGTACTTTCCAAAATGACATGCCTTCTCCCTTCTCATTGTAAAAACAGAGCCGAAAACCATGCTACCATTCCTCATCTAGAGCGGGGGTTGTACAAACAGCAAATGCCAAATCCCTCAAAACACTGGAGAGTCACACGTATCATCACTAGAAGGACACTGCAAAAAAAAGTTTTCAGTTGGATTATTCACCCATTCAGCCCCATTTAAAAAACACCAAACAAGCCTGTCTTCCCGACACTTATTGAGCACACAACTTAAAATTAAGTATGGGTCCATTGCACAGCTAACTGCACTTTAATTACTGCTGTGTCTTCCTAAATCTGCTTGTCCTGATACTGGGTCTACAGAAACGGGACAAGTACTAGTTGTATTAAACAACAGCAAAGAGTTAGAATTAATCTTACAAGCACGAACAAAATATACTTGGTACTAATGGTGCGAGCAGCCTGCCCACACACAGCCTGTCAACCCAGGCTACAAAATCCACCTGAAATTCAACTCTTTGTAAAGCAGGAGATTATCTGAACTGGGGTTGATGCGGTCTGACCAGTTTTAATTGTCTTCTTTTCTTTTTTTTTCCTTCTACCAACTCCCTTGATATTCCTTATTCTTTTAAATCCACGCACGCAATCCTTCTACAGCTTCCAAGTCAGGCATTTCCAAGACTCCTCCCCAAGCCGTTTACAATGTGCCAGAGCTGACTCGGTGCATTTCAGTACTGAACGCTGATACAATGAGAAAGGTTATTTTACCCACGGCTCCTTGACCATGTGAGGGAGCTTTCTTTTACTGGGAATGGTCTGCTGTCACCTTGGCTGCAATCCTCTGTTAATGTGACTTGGAAGACGGTGCTAAGCTAAAGCCCCCACTTCTTTCGCTTTTCTTCAGAGAATCAAGCTCCGCATCTTGATAAAATGACACAGAGTATCTTCCTCAAGAACAGAACCGATTTTCCAGCCTTTGATTGCTGAAAGCACGCTTGATAAATTGAATGGGTTAGCATAAAAAAAAAAAAAAAAAAAAAAAAGGTGTGTGACAGAGAACAAGACGTGTTAACAATGAAGCTCTTATGTGAGGAGGATTCAGGTCATCAATTTTCCTTCAGTATGAATCAAGTACTGTTAACATGGAAGCGGCTCCACGATAAGGCACACAGACGTGCTTCAGAAATTTAATGCTTTGCCCCTCATCGCAGAATTTACAGCATTTAATCGACCAAATGGAAAGGCAGAGGCTCTTGTCAACTGGAAAGCGGGAGGCATGACAGGAGAGTAGGCTGGGATAACGAACGCACAATGAAGTCATAGGGATGCTTGCAAAGTCACTCCAGCGTCTGGATGATACTGAGGTTCTCCAAGATAATTAAATTACATCTCCACATGGCCACAATCTAATTTGGGATGTGATGGAAGTCAGGGATTGCCTCCGTTTTCTTCCATGGCCCAGAGGACAGGGAGAATCACTGAGACAGATGTCCCATGATCCATGTCAAGGTTTGCATCCATGTCAGTGCACTCTTCTGCCTTTACCCACATTTCCCTCCTTTTCTTCCCCAGATCCTCTCTCCAGGCTCCTTCCCAGAATACTTCCCTAGAAATCTCTCTCAGCTATCACACAGATGTCCATCCCTGCCACCACACATTTAATACTAACCAAATTTGTCTGCCTCCGGGTTGTGCCTGTTGCATGCTTGTTGCATGCTTTGCTGTCTCATCATTCTCCAAATTAATGTTGCTAGTACACAGCATGTAGTAGGTAACAGCAGCAACACCGCCACCACCACCACACCCGCTAAAAAAAAAAACAAACAACAAACCAAAACCACAAACAAAAAACAACAACCAAAAAAACCCCCAAACCAACAAAACCAAACCATCCAGCACTCAACAAGACGATCCAGTCCTTCACCAGGCTTTCATACACATCTCTTCTTCCTCAAAGGTGGTTACAATATCTTGGAGGCTTTTTCCAGTCTAAATTTCTCTAAGAGACAAAAGTACTTCTCAAGCGAAAGCTATCTGATACGGATGCAAACTTTTACGCGCAGAAAGATCTTCATTAAACAATGTAAAGGACACAACATTTAATTAAAATATAGACTCTGCTAACAGAGACAGTCCCATTCTTCCCCGTTACCTTTTTAATGTTGGTGGAAAGGATACCAAGTAAGCTTTACAGATTATCCCATATTTTTTTTTAGCATGTATTGATGTAACCATATATTTTAATACACAAGAATGTCAAAGACACAGAGTATTCTAATATTTCTTGGAAACAGAAATCACTTACTGTTCACAAGGAACTTGTCCTATAAAAATTCAGGGTAAAATTAATATATAGCACCCACATTCAGATCAAGCAACCTGTAAGCAGAAAATTGAACAGAAATGAAAGGTTATTGGCAGTAATAGTTGCAAATGGCTATCCAGGGGACTTCTCCCTGCTCACAACACTCATCTAAACATTGACTCAGCACACAAAAAACATCTTTGGTAACCTGAATGGGACCTGCTAGTACCTGTTTTTATTATGTTAGTTGAATCACACCATCTTTCAGCTTCTGGAGAGCCAAGAAACAAATATATTCAAGTATCTACGGTGTCAGTTTCCCCGGCACATTCTTCCCAGAATTTCTCTTTTGACAAGCATTTCATTCTTTCTATTGATCCAAAACACACACTAAAATGACTTAACAGAAAACGAATTACTCTATCCTTACTGTACTCAATACTTGCCATTCTCCAAGGCAAAAAACCCGGTGCCTTTCAATTACAGAAAAAAGGGACAAACTGCAACTTCACCCAGAAGTTCACTCAGATTCCTGCGACACCCAGCTTTCCTTACAAGTTTGGTCTCAATAACGCTCCTTCTGTGAAGCTGCTAAAACTTTTCTGCTGCCTTGATGCAGCCAAAGGGCCCAGCTAAGGATGTGGGAGAGGTTCTGCTTACACTCTGCAGCTTGTGAGCAGCTGCTGCCAACACCACTGATGGCCCTCCTTGTGATCAACTAGTACAAAATCATCATCTCTGACATGGGAAGGATCCATGTTTCTCCCGAAAGCATGCATTTACTTGTGGAGAAAAGACACTGGTGGACAAAGTCTCAGCCAACAGTCTCTCTGTTTCATGACCAGAAATAGTCCTCCCTTAGGAAGGGATCTCAAGGTGGCATTTCTTACTTGACAGCAAGCTGAAAGAACAGTTTTCATCAAAGAACAACATACTGAGGTAAACAATAATTAAAGAATAATCCTCACACTTTATTCACATGCTAATTGGTCCTCTTTATCTAGGTAGATCTAGACACACAATCAGGTAATCACATTTTTCATCACAGAAAAGACTTTTCGAATGGCATCACTTCTGGATTCAGAAAACGGAATCTACTGCACACTTCAAATGAGGGGAAAGACTTTTCTTCAGATTGCTTCTGAGGAAGCACATAAAAGACAAAATTGTAGGAACACGAGAAATGCCAGAGGCTTTGACCATCCAACTCTGCTCTCACTGCCCTGGTGAAATTCTCATTGTCTGTCAGCAATATAGGCAACAGAGGTACACAATGATGAAATACCATTATTGCAACTTAATTCCTGACTTGAATACATATATGCTTTCCGTTTTTGGACAACAGAGAACGGGAATTATCCCAGCGATCCACACATTGAGTGTTTCAGGTGGAATTAGGATGAGGAGTGGAGGGCATGGGAAGCTGCCTTCTTTCCTCTGTTGAACTTGCCAACAGTGTCTGCACTGGAGAAGGAATCAGAGATTTTTACCCTGCCATTGCCCCTCAGCATTTCTGCCTGTGCGCCTACCAAACTGAAAACTAGTTCTGTTTTACTGTGTAAAAGCAACTTCGGAGGCACCTTTGGGACTATACATAAAAAATACAAAAGAAAGAGGCTCAGTTTTGAGTTCTCTGCAAGGATCACAAAATACCTGAGAGCAAACCACACATTTTATGATTTTCAGGACCAAAGCGACAAATTCCTGACCATATTACTGCAGGTATCATTGAGGCAATTAAGCAATAACACAGAGATACAGGCTATCAGACAATCCTGTTGTCAGCAGCAACCAAAGGCATCTGCAACAAAAAGGATCAGCAGAAGCAGAAGCACCAGGGACATCAATTCATTCCAAACATCTTACAGGAAAGTAAATGCCACGGACAGGCAGGAAGACAGATCTCTCTACACTGAAGCGATATATAAGCCTTAAAAACCCCAGAAGGTATTCACACTGAGAAAAAGCAAAAGCACAGTGCTGGCAAGGCAGCTGGTTAGGAGAACAGAAACCTCTGCCACTTGCCCCAGGGGTGCCCAAGAGCTCTAAGACACTATTAGGATGCCAGAAAAAGAGAATAGAGAACAACATGTGTAATATTATATCTGGGGAAAACTACTAAATCAGTGACAGCAAGGATCAGAAAGGAGAGGTGGCAAGAACTTGCCCTAAAGGCAAATTTTCACAATTGCCTGCTTCAGGACTACTCAAGTCCTAAGCACTACTCCGGTTTAATCTCCATAAAATCAGTTCGCAGTGCTGAATACTGCTAATTTTGAAAACAATTTCTTTATAAAGATTAGTGATAACATGTATTCGCATATAGCGTTAAGTGGAAAAGTCAGGAGCAAATAGTAGATGAATTCTGATGTGACTCGGTCTAACAAACCCAGGATAAATCATTCCTCCCCTCACTGTTTAAATCCTTGGTCCACAGTGTTAATGACACATCAACAAAGCACTCTGCAATCACAACCAGAGGATCAATTCTACCCCAGCCACCCATCTGAAGGTTTTTTGGAAACAGCCCTTTCTCCCCCACCATTATATTGCAACTTAAGTATTTCTTTGTAGATGTTTTGACTTCATAGCTAAAGCTCTTGCAGCTTAGAGTAGAAAGCCTTTCCTTACCTAAAGCGCTGGCATCCTTAAAGATATGAGTAATAAAACACAGTTTGAGATACAGCCATTCAGGATAAATTCTCTTTTAGAAAAGACGAAAAACCCATTCTGTCCCCAGAGCCAAGCTGAAGCAGTCAGGAGTATTCATGTCTTTCTGCTATTAACTCAATTAAGTAGGCAATAAGGATTGCTGGGTAAAATGCAGCGCGTATTTGCATGCATGTAAAATGCAGACTCAAGGAGTCTTAAAATGCCCTTACAAATACAGAAAAAATAGACCAATAAAATATTTTGTAGTGACTATTTATGTATGTGTAACAACTCATTATTTCAATTCTCCGCATCAGGGATTTCTTGTTTCTTTCCTCTACCCCTTAAATAAGTCTAAATAAATTATACATTTAAAAACAGTCTATGCATCTGTAACAACAGAAACAAATTTCATTTAGCACCCAGCTGTCAAAGCCAGCCCTTCTGTCACTCTTTATTCAAGTTTGTTTTACAGAATGCATGCCATCTTAATTATTTCCTTCTCTTCTGGGTAGGATAGCACTTAAGGACGAGCCACTTCCAGCATAAGTCATTTCCTTTGGAGATGGTATGACTGCGTGACATGATCCGTCACAAAAATATACAGTGATCTTTTAAGGTCTCCAGGTGGGAAATTATGTATATGCAGAGCTTATCATGATGGGATGTCACTTGATCCACATACTACAGCAATAAAAATAACAGTATATATGCATAATACTGTATTTTAATGCAGACATACTGTACTGTTAATAGCCTCTGATTTTACTTCTTTAACTCCTTTACAAACAGATGCTGACAGAGTTTATGGAAAGCAGAGGAAGAGAGCATTGCTCAAATCAAATTGAGATTTTGGGGGTGGGCTCTCCCACTCCAAAGTCTCCAAAATTCAAAATCCTTAACCCTCAGCCAAGGTCCTTGCCATCCTTCACCACTCCATGCCATTAGTTAATTAGCAGGAATTACAAACAGACCTTTAATCACATGTATACTAAAATATCTCTAAAAGCAATACAGGCATTACTGTAGAAGTATCCTATCCCACCTGCACAGGATAAATTAATAAATTGTCTTAAGCGGTCTAATCTATTAACACCTGGAGAGGCCTTAATTTTGGCCACTAAATTTCAAGAAGCTACGTTCATCAGTTCAATACAGTTAACAGCCATAAATCAACTTCCTTGCTGTACATGACTAATGAATTTACTACTTGATGAAAAAAGCCACTTCCTCAGATTAAGGTTTGCCTCAAAAATGTTCTTTATTCTCCTTATTGCGAAGCACGTTTCTCTTCCACCTCCCTCCTTCCTGTGGCCTCCTGAAATCCACAGCAAGAGACCTTCAAAAGCAATAGGCTGGATCTTGCAAACATCACAAAGATGACCACTATGACTCAGGAAATGTCTTCAGTTGAACCAAGCCACTAATGCACAACAGCGCTTTGAATTACCTCAGACCCTCCAGCATCAGGCTTTTCATGCTCCGAAACACCGTTAGAACCATCATTGACCATGGCCAATGCTTCCCAGGCTATAAACTCATCTGGTTTTGCTCCCTGTGCATACAGCCCTGTACTTTCCACCCTACTGTGCTGCTCAGGATGCTTTGCACACCATCTCAAGCTATTCAGAGCCTCAGGGAAGCATGACCACTTACGCTGAGCTGAGCTGAAATGGCAGGAAGAGTCTCCATGCCCAGCACAGACCACAGCCCAAGGCCAGGAATACAAACACAGATTTATCTGCAGAGCCGCACACACAGCACACAAAGTCAGGGCTCCCACCTCATTAGGTACTAGAAAGATTGAAGGGATTGAACACAGCCACAGAACAAGTGCCTTGCAAAATATTCACGTAATTCCATGCCAGCTGACTGTGCAACTTCAGAAAAATTCCCCTCTTCTCCAGTCATGCAATGTACCTCACTAAGACACAGATTGCCTGTCCAGTGCAAAACCTGAATCTGAAGATAGCCTGCTGCTGGTCATATGAAGTCACTAAAAGTAGAAACTTCCCTCCCTGGTGATGCTATCCCCATGGAAGGCATTTGCTGGTGCAGCCATGCAATGGATGTATTGAATGCAACAGATCCTCAGAACTTGCAGATCAGGTGCTCCAACTGCATCAGCAAAGTGCAGCTTACCTCAAGCAGTTCAGGACCTAGACTTCCATGCCGCGTAATGAAAGTCCCTGCAACCACATAAAACCCCCAAGCATAAGGATTACCTATAAATAAGCAACAACAGTGTGGGTTTCACAGTTACAGAGAAAATGCAGTGATCACCCGGGAGCAAAAGGACGCTGAAAAGCTCCTAGGAAGAAAAAAATCCAACAGATATAAAGTCAGGAAAAAATAGAAAGTGTTAAAAGCAAGAGTTACAGCTTTCTCCACTGCCTAATAATGAGATGATAATAATACGATAATAAAGTTAAAAGCTTGGATAAGATGGAAAAATTTATACAGTTGGAAGTCAAAGTCTAAATTCTTGGGTGTATGTATTATGGAGCCAGCTCCCTTGGACCCTATTTGCCTCCCATGGTCTTATGCACCAAGTGGGCTATAAGGTCACAGTGTGAGTTCATTGATTAGGAGTCATACAAGTTTGGAGGTGCCAAGCTGAACGTCACAACACCTGTATGGGATATGAAGACACAGCAATTTTTCAGCCTTATGTGTGGTGGAACAGTGCAGGCTTAACAGACATCCAGGACAGTGCAACTTTCTTACTTGCTTTGTGGTTTCAAAGAAAAACAAATGACCAACAAATATATGCATCATAAACCAATGTGGACTTGCCAGTATGCTACACCACCTTTGGGGTCTTCTGGACGTTGATAGTGGTTTTAATTATCTTCAGAGATAGTGAGCTGTTTCTGCTTTCCTTCTTATTTTAAATCTGTTCTACTCTTTGTGTACACGAAAGGGAAGAATTGTGAAGTTTCCCATTTTAAAAAGGCTGTCATTTGCTATTTTTCTGTGCACGTTTCTGTACTTTCTCATCTGTATATCCCTTTCTACATATATGCAAGTCAACCTAGATATATACAAACATGCCAAATGTTTCACATTAAAGAAATGCATATATTTAAAATATCATACTGTATACTGTCTATTTTGGCAATAGCCATCTGGAAGAGGAAAAAACCATAGAAGAAATACTTAATGTAATCAAACTAGATTTTGTACACTTCTGCCAACCTACACAAAGAAAATTTACCAGCTGCTTTTCGTTCTGCAAGCAAATTACCCATTACTGCAATAGCTTTTTCAGAGACACCCAGGCTACATCAAGTGGCAACCAACATCAGCAGAAGACCATCTTGCTTTTCAGTGCATTGTAAACTGCTGTGGAAGATAGGACAGACACACTTTTATCACCGCTACAAAGGACATACCCCGTGAAAATCGCAGTCTCTCAAATATCTTTTATTTTCCTGTGTGGTCAACACATTTTTTGTACCATTTATTTCTAGTTAAGTCCTCCCCTGGACCAGGTCTGGGCAACCAACAGCTGACAATGGCTCCTGTCGCAGCACAGGGATTTCAGAATCACCTACTGTTTACCCCAGGGCTTCATATCCACGACTAAGCACTCCAGCCCGTTCCTGCTGCCCATGCTAAGCATGTCTTTAAATTAGCTTCTCTTCCAGACGAGTAACACTGGACTGTGACCAAAGCCCTACCTGTCCTATAGATTTTCTCCTTCCTACAACACCTTTAATAAAATCTGTGTTATCAGAAAGTGATGGGCTCTTGATTTCACATTCCTCTTTCACAGCTGCCTTATTCCTGCTGAAACAGTGGAATGAAATTATGCATGGAAACTCCGCTGAAAATTTTCTTCATGGAAGAAGAAAAAATGCCCAACATGCTCAGAATCCAAATCGGAACCAGAAGGGCCCTGATTCCATATACATGTTATCAATATGGTACACATTTGAAAATTGCACAGTACTTATCAAACGTGAGGGTCTTCCCCTGGGAGGAAGAGGATTAAGATGCAACCTTGGGTCAAAAGAGGTTACACAATCAGGCTTTGCCATACCAACACCGAGGATACTAAATTCATGGTGGAGATGCTCACCTGCAGAAATGCAAGGGAACACTGGAAGAAACTAAAATGATTAAAAAACATAAATTAATTACTTTATGCAGAAGAGCCCCAAAACACAGATTTGGCAGGAATACTCCTCAGACTCACTTATTTATTCATTCATTTTAGTGGCCATGCTCTACTTTGTGAATTATTCTTGATAATTCAAGCAGACATTTGAGAAAGTACCCAGTTCCCACATATATTAATATATATTATACAGCTTCAAAAATGAGTTTTTGAACTACATATCCATTCCTGTGTGTGCCTATCTGTGTACATCTCCAAAGATGACAGCTGAAAAAGGGCGTATTTGTTTTTCATCTCTTAATTATGCTTCCCCTCCCCTCCTCTTTGGCTGCTAAAGGTTTCTGCTCTCACTGAAGGGTGAGACAACAGAGCCTCTCAGAGCCCCGATTTTTGGCACCACCTCACTCCAACTTGATGCTTGAGGCTACTTCCCCTCTGACTGATTCTTAATTTGAACAAGCTTTCACAGAAGACTGTATCAGAACTGCAGCAAGTTAATCTTATTAAACCACACGAGTTTAAAAACTCAGAGCTTGATGTCAGGCAGGCTGTTTCCAAATTGGTATACTTAAGATCCAAATTAGATCATGAGCAAAATATTAAAAGGCACTAAAGCTACTTCAGAGTGAATTTCACTTTCCAAAAGAAATTTCCAGACATTGGGAACCCAGAACTCGTGCCAGTTCAGTGGGAGTCAGGCTCCTGGCTGCAATGGGCACTTTTGAGTGTTTTTAAGCCCTTAAATTGTAAGCTACAGAGAAAGGTTGTTAAGACGTAAAAGAATTTACTTCACCTATTGTCAAACCCAGTGAAAATACATGGGTCCTTCTGAAAGGATACTTTCGTTATAGGAGGTTTCTGCTCCACTCAAAGTCTCCTGACACAAAACACCTTTGGCGGATGCTGTGTTAATTGGCACTGAATCTGTAAACTGATGAAACAGCGTGTTCTTTAAACACTATAGAAGAAAATCTCCATCCTCTTCCTCTCCCTTCACTCTTTATAGAGTACTTTTGGTTTTTAAATAATTGACAAATATTTACAATTTCAGTTTCACTTCAGCCACCCCTGGGCATAGAAAACTGCAGTGATCAGAAATGGGGGAAGTGGTGACTAGGATACAATCCACCCTGGGCTTGCCAACCCAATCACCTGCACAGTTTGCAGCGAAGTAGCTGGCTGCTTAGTTGCCCTTACGTCCCCTTGGCTTCCAGTGACTTGGCAAGATGACCCACCATGTGCTTTTGCTGGCCTCGATGCCATCCACGACACACAAAGTTTGCAGAGATCTCATGGAATGCTTCTACCTCTGCACTGGCTTCAGACAGCTCCTGTCACATGCATGGCATTACACAAGCACCAATGTGTTTTCTGGATTGCAGCCTGACACAAGAGACATTAGTCTGTGTAGCCTGGTACCTGGCTTTAACTCTTTACATCTGGCTACAAGTGCAACTAATCAACTGAAATTGATTTTCCAGAGCTCAGTCTAAATCCACTGCATTGAAGGTGACCTATATTATTTGTGTGTATGTATAGGTAAGGGCTTTAAGTTTTTTTAAAGTGTCTCAGATATTAGATGTCTGTGTTCAGCTGTCGCCAACACTGCCAGTAATTCCAAAGAATGCCAAGGAGCAGTTCTGACACAGGCAGATTTTACAGGGTTCCTACAGATTTTTCCCCTGCTCCCCTAAATGTCAACAGAGATTATTCGTCTGTCTCCACACACGCAATTCTCTGTTACCCATGGGAAAAATCACAACTTGAGCACACCTCCCGTCCACCAACATCCCTGATAACAGCACAGTGCTCTGATATGCAGCGCGGTTAAGACCCAGGACATCTGCAACAAGCACTAATTTTTTTCCAGAATTAACCTTGCTCCCTCCAAGCTAACGGTTGCTTTTGTATTTTACTCCACACATTTGCTAGTACTAGCATCGAGGACCAAACTTTACTTTCCATCAGTGCTAGCTGGGCACCACTGTAATCATTTAAGTAGAACAACCTGTTCCAAGTGACCAAGAGAGCTAATTTATCAGCAACAGAACAGGCATTTTGGGGAAGGACATAGCTATATATTTATGTGGCTTGTAATATTTGAGTCAAATGGGACATTCTGCTTAATTCAAAGCCACTTTGGGGAAAGGAAGAGAGGAAGCAAGCTTTCCAAAGAGAAATGGCTCCAAACTCTCAAATTTATCATAAATTTATCATAAAGATCTTTTTTCTCCCTCTCCTGTCCTTTTGGTTTTGCTTAAAATAAAGAAAACCCTCAGCATTTGGAGTAGGCTTCACAGGGGGCGGGGGCAGCAAGAGCACATAATAATAAAAAAATAACATCTTGCCTTTATATAGGTCAAGATGCAGCCTGAACTGAAACACTGTACAGCTCATCTTGCCTCAAACATGGCAATGTAGAATTAAAGGGTAACCAGGGAAAAACAAGAAGAACCTTCACATACTCAATAAAAACTCAAAACACCACCCATAAGAAAGATCATAACTTTCTCCCTTGGAGAGCAGCTAAGTTAGAAGCAACATGACGGATGCATACAAGCTAATGAACAGAAATGGAAAAGGTAGCTTGGATGCCTCCCTCTCCACAGTCTGAGGAGGGAAAATTAAAACCTGACAAAAACCCAATCATTTTTCACATGATAAGCTGTTATCCTGCTGGAAGTCATCATGGCCGGGGATTTGATGAGATTCAGAAAGGATTTGGCATTTCATGCGGACAGCAAGAACATCTAGCAATTGCAATTAATGCTAACAAAAAAAAACAACCTAGAAAGAGTATTAACAATTTTGGGCATTGGGGTGAAAGCCCCTCTCTAACTATGAGGGATCAGGATAAAAAAATGCATGGGAGTGGCAGAGACAGTTCTTGCCCAAGGTGGGCACGCCAAGGCACAGCGGTAGCCCAGTGACTGCATGGGGGAATCCTATTCCCATTCTGACATCTTTTCTTCTGGCTAGCTCCAAATCATCCCTTCTTCCCTTGCATTAGTTTTATAGTTTTCTATGGTTTTCTTGCCCGTAACTCCATCTCCCACTCCTCAAAGCATCTCTGCCATAAACGTTTTCCTCCTTTGTCACCAGTCCTACTCTGGGTAAAAGCACGTAATACACTGTCTACCACAAACTGCAACTCTCATTAACAGACTGAATGCTGAGACCGTAATTCAGTCCAGAGGCTCTACCACTGCCCATAAACTACTTGCTGTCTCCCAGTTTACGATGTCAGCAGGACTCCAGCTGAATTAAGGCTTCTACTGCATATAACTGACACCAATGTATTATCTTATGCATAATGCATAGAAGATGGCTCTAATCATAAATTCCATATCCTGCCCTTCCTTTACATCACAGATGCGGCCTGGCATCTCTTATGCACTCTGCTTACTGATACATAAACTCCTTCTCCTGAATCATAATGGCAGCAAAACCTTTTCTTGGGTCACTGCTCCTGATAATAGCCATTCGTTCCTTCTTTTCCTCAAAGAGGTTGAAATAAACTTCAGTTCATCCCACTAAAAAACTCACACTAAAATGTAAGGACCATGTTGAACTGATGATCCAGGAACATTGCCTGCATCAGTCCATATTTTTGACACTGGGAAGCAAATGATTTTTGCCTAATACCCATCTTTTGCCTGTTTGCATTTGGTATCAGCAGAGTGGTTACACAAAATGCAAAGCTACACTGTGGATGCCAAAGTACAAACGTGCAGAGGTGAGTGAAGACTGCAGAGTGCATTTCCAGCCCCGCAGAGAAGTACAGAAAACCCAGGGATACACACAGAGAGGCTGTGGTATAACCCAGCACAGGTTTTACATGTCTTGGAATGGAATATGGAGTTCAAGCTCCAAAGATTCCACAAATGATGCAGTCAAAAACGTGCTGAATGCAAGCTTTGAAATATCCTGGAGAACAGACAATCCCCTCTGTATAAACCCAGTTTTGACCTCAGGCAAAGACTAACTGAGCTCTTTTGTACAAGAAGAAAGAAAAAAAGCAAAATAAACCGATATAGATGCATTACTTCAAAGTCATCTTACCTCTCAGCCTTTTAGCCATTATTTCTAGCCAGAAGACTAACTGGAGAAGGAGCATGCATGTATCTATTTCCTGAAACTAAATTATTTCTTTGTTATCTTAAGACAGTGTAAGTCCATTTAGCCTGAATAAACTCATTACACTACCTTGCAATGCTCTAAATCAGTTTAAGCCTTGTGACAAAAAGACCAAGCACCTGAAGAACAAGCCCTGAGATGGCCTTGTAAGGCTGTCACATTCAAGTGGACTGAAGATGTAGGAAGACTGAGCAGAAGCATCTTCAATGTTGACTGCTTCAGCAATTTAGGCAATGGACAGGAGGTACCATGGGCACCACGCAGATACTTGGTTTAAACTTTGCTTTTCAGGCATCTTGGATAATGCTTTTCAGGTACAAAATCTGTTTCAGCAAAAGCAGAGAACGGTACCTGAGGGTCTAGAGCTGCATCTTCCCCGACTGCCCTCCCTGCAGCTACAGGAAGGCTTTCTATGAGCTTGCACCTGCCTCCTGCAACGTAGTAATAAATGTAACACACGTTTCAAATGGTGGACACCACTGTCAGCAAGATGTCTCCATCTTTGCTCAACACCTCCTCCTTGGGTACAAATTACTAGCTGCTATTTTCAACAAGCCTCAAACGTTCAGAAAAAACAGATGACAGGAGCATGTTTCACATAGGCCTCCTCCCACTGGCAAAAGCTACACGCAGCGAGCTGCCAGGGGCTGGCCGGTCCCTTCCCTCTGACAGGCTTGAGCTGGCCACTTTCATACTCTTAAAGAAATGGATGGAGTAATAAACCTGGATTTTCCCTGCTTGGTTTTCAGCACACCAAAGTGTTCAGCACTTCTGAGAACACTTCAAGACAGGATTTATCCAAGAGATTATCCCATGCCTTCTCTTTGTCAGTTAAGGCCAGTGAGGGGGAAAAAAATGAAATTAACAAAACAAAATAACCAGAAAATTTAAAACAGTCTTAGAAAACAGCAATGATTAATTCCTCCAGCTTCCTCCAGCCTGTGCACTTCAGGGTGGCCTTTCCCTTTGGCCACAGAGGTCACCAGTTGCACATCGCTTTCCCAGTGCAAGCCTGGACCTTCTCAAATGATAGCAGATTGGAGTTGCATGCTAACAGCAACAAAAAGCGGCCATGGCACAGCACACCTGTCTAGTCATTTATTTAAGTGTGGTGGTTCATAGCAGACCACGGCTACCGGTTGGTAACCAAAGACGCCTAAAGCATTATTTTTGATCTACAGAGCCTTCCACGATTTGGAACCTGATTACCTTCAGAAACTGCTGCCTCCTCATCTGTTACCATGGCAGCTGCAATCAGCTGAGATGCTTGGACTGACAAGACCTGATTTACTAAGGTACCAGGGCAATTCCAGGGGGCTGTCTCAGAATTTACTCCTCTGCTCGGGTCTGCCAGCATTTTCAGGAAAGGAAAAGGTGGGATAAATTAAGACTGTACAGGCTGGGAAGTACTGTCTTTTTTTACAGTGATACAACAGCTCAGTGCACGCTGCTCCACCCAGCACTTACCGGGTTGTTTTTTTTTTCCTTTTTATTTCTTCCCCACTCTTAGCAACAGTATATGTGCCCTTGTCCCAGGGTCAAAGTGCAAATGAGATCAGTATAATTTACTTCACTTTAAAATATCTTTCCACATGGTGAGAAAATAGATTGTTTAATCAAGTCATGAGGCTAGTTTTCTAGCCTTTAAAAGCTAAATCCTGAGAATATGAGTTTCAGTATTCCCTATTAATTTCTGCTGGTTACAGAAACTACTGCTTAACTGAAACATTAATATTTTTCCATACAGATGCTTTTCACGTGGTAATCTCAAAGCACCAGACACACTTCCCAGGAAGAGAAAAAAGCTTCCCATTGCAACAACTCAGTCCTTCAAAAATGTACTTCCCATGCCATCTGTGTGATAATGAATTTAGAAAAATGAGTAGTATCTTGGCAGTCTTTGCAAAATGTACTCAGGATGCAGGGAAAGGAGGAGGGGTTCCTACCAAATGGGACATTCAGTATCCAAGTCAGAGGCGATGACAACGTCTAAGCAGGGGGCTTTTTTTCTGAGAAATATGCCATTAATTTTGAAGAGCCTGACACAACTGTGCTGCAATTCAGCTGAAGTCTGCTCATTCAGTCCTACTGACAGCCATGTCATTACAGAACTTCCAGATCTGCAGCTCTCCTTGTCCTGCACATTTCCCCCCACGTACGCCGTGACAAGCTACTTTATAAAAAACTCTGCCAGAACATCCCAAAATTGGTGTGATCAAAAACTGTGGCTATTTCTTGAATTGTTGCAGTGAATTATCCTATCTGTAAA
This sequence comes from Falco biarmicus, assembly GCF_023638135.1. Taxonomy (NCBI): domain Eukaryota; kingdom Metazoa; phylum Chordata; class Aves; order Falconiformes; family Falconidae; genus Falco; species Falco biarmicus. The sequence continues at coordinate 16,215,012 of NC_079296.1, forward strand.
ATACGCACATCTCTGCCTCTTATTTCCCAATGCAAGAGCAGATCACTGGCATTTGAGAAGTGTCTTGAAAATCACAGGTGCCGATAGCATCAATAACAGCACACCATGAGATGTAATATTATTACAAGAATAACGGCACTTGTTTGGGACTCCTGCATTTTTCAGGTCATCAACCAAAAACATTAACAAAACACAGCCCTTCAGGAAATGAAAAATCTTTGCAGTGTAATGCAAGGTGGTTCATACAGTTTCTTTCTTCTCACCCACCACGTGCAGAGCGCCTGCCGCTGTGCTTCTGACTACTGGAAAAGAAACTGCAGGCTTCTTCAACGATGCCAACGCTGAAACCACAGCGACAAACCATGCAGATTAAACTCAAACCTAAAGGAAACTAGCTTAGCTAAGCAACTGCAGCTTGGTAGGCCATCTAGTACCTTCCAGCTCTGCCTCCACCAGAGCTGCTAGAAATTCCCTATCTGCTTGCCCAGCAGAGCTGCAGCGCCCAGCTGCCAGGCCCTGGTGGGCACCGCACAAGGGCGCTTTGCTGGGGCAGACGGCACCATGGCCAGCTTCTGTGGTGCTGAGGGCACCCATCCTGCTGCACTGTGCAGACTACACATCCTCCACCGGAGCACCCGCAGTTTCTCTGTCCTGTGAGCAGCAGGTTGCTTTGGGCAAGAGGTGTCTTGCCTGTGAGACGCAAAATGGGTCCAGTCCTTCCTTCAGGCGAGGAGAGAGCTGAGCAGCTTTCAGCCCTCATCCCTAAGCCAGAAGTGGCAAAAGCGGCACAGAGCTCTACAATGCTCTGCTGTGGCAGAAAGCAAAAGCTGCCCCCTTTGCAAACTGAGCTGAGTTGATGAGAAATCTGAGTTCCCCAGCAAGAGCTTTCCACGTTTTCTAACTTCCAGATTTTGAAAAGGCAGAAGGAATTTTGCTTTGATTTTGGGAACAGCTGTTGAGACCTGCGAACATTTCTCCCCTGATTCTCCTGTTGTGCCTGCTGGTTTTATCTTGTTATTCCATCCCTCCTTTCCTTCCTCCAGCTTAAGAGTAGCAGACAATGGTTGGGGCAGACAAAGATCCCCTCACCCCTGATACATGGAAAGCAAAAGGAAAGCCTTGATCTTGCCTTTAATACAAAAAAATACAATTGTTCTGCGTATGTGTACCTACATGTGCCAGCTTTGCTACTTGGACGTTCCAGCCCATAATAACATTCAAGGTTAAAGCCTACAGGAAAGGATAAGGAGCTCAGTAACTGTTTCAAATTACAAAGTTAAAAACAAAAGTGGTATCAAGAGCGCTCAGTTCTGCGAACATACATGCAAAACCTGATCCACCCCATCTTCTTCCTTCCATTGGCTTCAACCCAGGAGAGTACACGGACAGTTCTTCATTCCACAAAATGCTTAAGCACGTGCCTTAAAAAGAAACATGTGCTGGTGTATTTGTCTGAATCAAGGAGGAGGCAACTAAATGTTTAATTCCCTTGCCCACGTTGCAGCCTTAAATTTCTGTGGCACTTTTACAGGGTGACTAGCTCCGCTGACTTGTGAAACCACCAACATGCAAAAAATAATACACAGATTTTGTCTTTCTGAGTGGGGCATTTCCTTGGTGGAAAGCATCCACAAGAAATTCAAGAGAGGATGCTGAAAGCTTTTTTTTTTCTTTTCTTTTCTCTTTTCTTCAGTAGGGTGTTTTTTAATAAACGGCAGTGTCAACACTATGAAAACAAAGGCAACTCTTATGGGAATAGGAGGCTGCTTTTCCCTGTTGTTTGCAGAGAACCCCGGCTGTTTGAATGGATGATATGTTAATTTTGTGGCACAGTTGCTCAACGGAGGACATAGTGAAGTCTCCCATGGTACAGTGCACGCAGTTTACAATGGACATGGCTAGAATGTTATTGTGTGTTGTAGCCCTCAAAAAGACGTTTCTCCCAAGCAAACATGCTATGAAATACATTTTTCTCTAATCATATCAGAAAAACTTCACTCCGTAAAGCAGTCTTTTTGAGCTTTTATGAGCAGCTGCTGCTCGAATGCTTGAAGGAAGAGCTGGCAAGTTAAAAAACAAAACAGGCCACAGAGATTTAATTTCCTATAAAATAGCTCCCTACAAACTGTTTAAACAATTCTTTACTTAGAGCAATACTCCAAAGATTTTAGAGATTTTCAGGGCAACGCTTGCAGTAAGAACTCCTTGTGTTCCCTCTGCTCAGGGGGCTACACAAACACACCATCAGATTTATGCCTTTCCCCTTCCAAATAACCTCACGTACTTGTCTGCAAAATTAATTTAAATAAACATAGAGAAGAAAGAAACATGCTCGCTTTTTTTTTTTTTTTTTTTTTTTTTTTTCAGTGGCAGTGGGTGCAGGGGGAGGTTGTGCTAGGGGAGCAGTTTCTAATATCTACCATAAATCTGCTCACTCACAGCCTCAGCTCACATACTAATAACATGTCTCACACATACTTTTCTTCCCAACTTTCTGTCTTCCCCAACCCCACAGCCATGCCATAATGTGTCTAAGTACAGCACTGCCGATTAAAAACTGCCAGCAGTTAAGACAACTTATTTTAAAAAAGGGGACTGTGTATTTATGAATGCAATAATTAATCAATGCATAATAAGCATGCACTGCGCATATCATTTTTCTTTCCATACACAGACAGCTTCGATTACCATGCGGGTTACACTGCCACAGGATCTTTAGTTCCCAGTAACTGCTTCCCCACCCCGCAGTGTTAGCAAAGACAAGCTCATTGTATTAAAGTCTGCAAAACCACCCAAATACTGCTAAATTGATTAATTTTGCAGGTAAAGTCTTTCAGAAGAAAATGCCGTAGTTACTGCCACAGCTACTAGGGCTGTCACAGTTTTGCGTTTACAATACTTTTTTCAGAGGATAAGCTATAAAGGCGTACTCAGGGCTGTGAGCTGGTAGACTGGTTTGCATTTTAAGAACGTATTTCATTTTAATGGCTTTGTTTTAAAATTGTTTCAACTCTTTGAATTAATCAAGAGTTAAAAAAGACGTGAGACTGACATAAAAACGTATTTTTTATAGGCAACACTTTGCCTATATCAATACCATTATTAATACACTGAAATATTAATGTCTATTATATTTAATTAACAGTCAAAAGTAATGAATAAATATTCACGTGCCGTTATTCCGAGAAATACTGCACGCAACTACATGTCAAGAGCTGTGACTTGCAACTCTTTCCCACAGCACCTCTGGTGCCAGAAAATACCCTGAACAATTCAGCACGAGTTAAACCTTCCACAACCAGGATACCTCTAGGTTGGAATAAGCTGTTAGGCCCTGGTTCTGCCATACAGGAGTCTAAGTAGTGTGTATCGCAGTTACCATTTCCAGATGCAGTAGCCTGGTTCTGCAATATAGGAGTCTGTCGAAATAGTGTGTATCTCAGTGCCATTTCCAGATGCAGTAGCCACACTTAACAACAATAGTTACTATACAGAAATTTAGCAGGTCTTCTGCAAAACCAGTGTGAATACGAGTCCTTGACCGGGAATTCAGACCTCTCCTAAAACTAAACATGGCAACACAAGGAAAAATGGAGAGTTTTCATTGTATTGTGAAAAATGTTATTCTGGACACAAAATATTAATGGTTTATTGGCCATCTCTTTGAACACAGCGCAAAAAACAATGAATGTGCATTTAAGAAAGACTTCACTTCCATGTTCATTAAAAGCAATGACATTTAGGTACTTCAGAGGTAAAACTGGCACACAGTGAGTATCAAGATAACTGATTAGTAGCACTTACAGCAAATGTTATTTATATTGTGTGATGCTAACCCAGCTCTGCTAAACCCACAGTTTAGCAATGATAGCTGAAATTTTATGCACATACATACAGACTAAGTACCTGCATTTTCTCATGCAAACACAAGCACAAATTGGTGTGTACACACTGGATTAAAAAAATGACAGTCAGCAAACAAAGATTATTAAATACTATACCTTTGAGTCATAATCTTATCTGCATCTGGCAGATAACAGCGGATATTCTCCATCTGAGCAGGATCAGAGTCACAGATTTTATCATCAGTCCTCCCATAGCTGGCACTTTCAATCATGATGACATCTGTTCCCGGGCAGCGAAGCTCTATGGGGTAACTCTCACAGGACAGTTCCCTTCGGACCACAGCCATGGGGACTGGGGCACGGCTGAAAGCTGCAAGGATTAACACAGAAACACAGCAAACATTTACTTTCCATACCGAGGCTAGGATTAAAAGCGGAACGACTTTTAGCAGCAGATTTTATCCATATGCTGTACTGAGATAGTTTCAGTACCATTGGGATATGATCTGCAGAAATGAGGTCTGATCCCCAGTTTGCTGGCTGCCCAGAGAAATTACTTCTCCACTCAGTGGCTTGATTTTCTCATCTCAAAAATAAGCTAGCGATCTCCTTTGTTCTAAAGCTAGCTTTAGAAATACCCTATTGAACGAGGTAAATAGCAACTATGGCATTGTTATTACTTCTACTTACCAGGTGAAAAGCTAGTTGGCTTTGATACATAAAATTACAGACCTTTGTCGTACCTGATCAACCAGGGAAAATTTTCTGACCATGAGCAATCCAAGCACCAGGATCCCACCTGCTCAGTGAGATTGCTTCTGTCCTCCTGCAGATGTAACAGCATCTGCATTGCTCCTGGTACTTCTCTTGGTCCTTAGAAAACGAGCCTAATGGCTTTTGCTGTTGCCTGCAGTGTGTCGGGGGATGGTCTGCAGGTTCTGGCAACCATCCCAAGGTTTGGGCCCTGCAGTGATATTTTCCACGGAAAGGCCAATATATTGGACACTAGGTGATTAAAGTTTAGCCCTAGCTTTGCATCAGATCTGCCTGAATGTTCAATACTGGCACGTACTTGCAAAGTTAAAGATCTCTCAGAAATCTTACCCGTTTTAAAAGAAATCCAGGCTACAGTTTGCAAAAGAAAAAAGAAACACGCTTTGAGATGCTTTGAAAACAAAGCCCTGAATTATTAGTACATAAACTCACATGACAACAAGCAATGATATTTCCCATTTTTACAGAGTCTTTGATTTAAAGATCTTCAACGGCTTGGCAAACATTAATGCATTAATCCCCCAAATATCCATACGAAGTAGCTATGCATTGCCTTTCTCGTCTCAGCCGCAGAAGGGTTATGTGGCTTCCAGAAGATCTCAAAGGAAATCCATGGTGAAACTGGAAATAAAATACTTATTTTCCAGCCGAACACACCAGCTGGAAGCTGAAACTAAAGCTAGCCCCTTCCCTTCCTTATTACACGGGAATGAAAACTCACCCACACCAAAAGGTTTGCAGCTGCAGGGATGACATGCCCTTCTGGCTCCATGTTGTACTACTTCCAACCACAAAACAAAAGATAGAAACTAAGTCTGTACCTGTGTGACGGTCACAGAGCAGTCAGGGAAGTTTTAACCCTCTAACAGATTCAGGGCCCATCTGACACCAAGCATCTTTCAACAACTCACTCACCCTCAAGCACCATTTTAAAAGCCGCTATACCCTCTCAAAATCAAAAAAATCCCTTCCAAAACTCTGTGCACGGTACACGCACACCAACTTCGCTTATGGAAATAAAAGTGTACTGATAATTCTCAGTATACCCCTTAACTCCATCAAGGCTGTTGTGTTTTTCTAGCAAGCAGCAATCCAATACGTTACTCTGACTTCTGTTAAGCCTTTTATTATTGTTGTCTCATTTAGATTTGTATTATTGGACATATAAGAATTCCCATTTCTGTAAATTTGCAGGGATTACTCTAATATCAGATTCTTACTGATGTGCCAGAGTTGTGGACTAATTGCCAAACTCCCAAGACAGACGTGCATTTATTCTTGAATAATAGCTTCTACAATTAGCACAGACAGCTTTAGAGCTTGGATCACGTACGATGTCCTTCCCTGATATCGGAGAAACGGTTTTGCCCTGAGCTTGTATCACACCATATGTTTGTGTAATGCAGTAAATTCTTACCACAAACAAGTTTTCCTATTACAGAAGGAAGGAAGCCAGGACAATTGTGAACCTCTGAGACACAATACCTTGTTCTTACCTGTGGCTTTACATCACTAAACAACAAGGTGAGCGGAGGAAGAACGGGACATAAAGTTAGAGACAACATTTGACCAAGGAGGTAAGCCTGTCAGAAAGGTAGAGTCAGCAAAGCCCAGCAATTTTAGCCTGTCCTACACACGACATCAAGAGCTATTGACTCTGCTTAAAAGGATCTGTCTGCAGAAGCTTGCAGCAGCCCCTGCTCCGTGAAACGCCAGGCTCTGTGGCAACAGAGGGAGAGTTTATATTCGCCTGCATTACCTTTAGCATTCACAGGCCCAGTGCTGACTAGAAAACGTTTGATGCCAGGCTGCTGATTTTTCACAAGAGCTGTGGTGAGCTTTCTCTTCAAGCCTCTTCTGTACTAAACCTGAGCAGATTAGCGACATGGGAGGCAGAAAGTTTCTAGCAGCATTTGGCAGAACGCTGAGGCCAAGTGCCCTCCCTCCTCCTGCCATGTGCTTAGATGACTCCTATTAACTGCCAAGAAAGCAGAAAAATCAGGTTTACAGTAAACATTAGCTGTTTGGGGCTATGGTTCAGCCCGGTTCTTGGGCAAATGGGATCCTTGTCTCTGGGAGGCTACTGTAGACTACAGAAACAGCAAAGACGGTTGCTAATACTACTTCACAGTTCCCATTACTCAACACAAAACTCAAACCCCCAACCCAATTGCTTCAGAAAGTGTATTTTTGCTGTTAATTCCTATACATTTTTTTGCAGTAACCATCCTGTATTGTCAAAGAAAGCAAACGTTCAACATATGATAGTTGAGGAATATCACGCTTAAAATCACAGAAATGAACTGTCTGGGAGTTCACTCATACAAACCTGGTGTGTTTCTCAAACAGCAATCCTGTACATATGCAGCTAATCTTAACTCTCGTGTTTTGTTGGAAAGAAGACATTAGGATCTGCTAAGAGCAATGTGGTTCTATTAAAATAGAACCTTATCTGAGGGCAAAGGTAGCATTTTCAATCTCACAGCAACTCTATCAACCATGACGATGCAGTACTTCAGGCTTCTGGTGGAGGATTTCACAGTTAATACAAAAATACAGAAGTTTAGTAAAAGCTTTTAAACAAATTTCTTTACCAGATTAGAAAGCACATTTATTGTACCTTGGGTAACGTCCCTGTACATGAGACTCTATGGCATTGATCTACCAAAACTGCATGAATGACAGTGCCTGGTGTCCCCCTAAAAACCAAAACCAACCCACCCACCCCTTGCCCCCAAAGTAACAGCTCACATTCTACTTCACATTGAAGAACATCTGGACAGATGCAAACATTTCTAGATGTGGCTTTCTGTTTACTGGTATTCACCTTTTTGTTTCTCACATAATCACTTGACCGCTTGCCATTAGAAGGGCAGCTTTTACTTACAGGCACCCCGCTGTGGAATCATGGACTTAACATTTATTTCCTGGGTATATGACATAAAGGAAATGGGACACTCCGGAGAAACCGTAGGAATAGCCGAACACTATAATAGAATATAATAGGAGAAAGCAATGGTGCATGCTTTACATCCTGCCATCCTCCCACAAATCAGTTGCTCTGCATGGCTTTTTTTCTACCCTGATAATCTGCAATAAATACTCCAAAGGGAGATTAGAGGTTGGCTGTTTATCTCCTTGTAAGCACATTTCTCGATGCTGTGTCCCTATATGATAATCTTAAACATTTCTACTAGTTCTTCTGTGAGAAGCAAAGATTTTTTGTTGGTTTTGCTATGAAATAAGATACAACAAAGGCCATCTGTGAAATACACAGCACAATTGTATTAATTCATTAATACACTTCTCACTTCCTTGAGTAGCTCTCTCTCTTTGCAGTCTCTCACTGAGCTCCTTATTTAATCTCCTAAGTAAGTGACCTAATTGTTGGCTTGAAGTCAAGAGGAGCTGATGGCTGCTCACTACTTTGGAAAACAGGTGTCTTTTTCCACGATCCTATGTGCAGACAGCCATCTAAATACAGATGACAGAACTTACAGATTTTGAAAAACACTCTTTTTAACATTTAAACGTGTGCCAACTTGAGTGTTCTAAGTGCAGCCATTTGGTTGAAAATCGTCCTCCTGAGCCTCTGCAGGGCAAAGCAAGAGCAGAGGGTAAAAAGGCAACAGATAACGACAGGATTTTATCTGAGCGATTTAGAACTTCTTTGTCTCTGCTAATTTCAGGAGCTGGAAAATTAAGTAAGTCATCAAAATCTTGTGCTTTTTCTCCCCCTTGCTTTTGACCTCAGAACATAATTGCCTCTTGTCATGCCTGCAGGGCATGGGTTTGTAGTTATCACTGTGTGCTTAATCAAATGCTGAAATAGCCTTTAAATTACATGTCTTCTTGGCAGCTAGAGACTTGCTGAGCTCTGTTACATTTAGAGCCATGATGGCAGTAGAGGTACTTTTAAAAGAAAAGTGTGGGATGATGGTATTAAATAGGTTTTATATGCAATTTTCCCAGCAACATCATGTTCTGGTTCAGAATTTTGAGAGTGAAATTTCTGTGCATATTTAAGGGCAGTGAAACAAAAGCTGGAAATGTAGAGATAATTATTTTCACAAGCTCTGCAAATGATTTGGTCTGCCCAGGTAAAAATCGGACTGACTGTTCCCAAAGGCAAATACAACATGCTGGCAGAAAAGTTTTCCCGCTAATTTGGAGGAATGCTTCTGTGTTTGTAATTCCCCAGTACATAATATTCATACAGTTCACCTTCAGTCGGGGGTGGGGGTGGCGGGAAATATCAGAAAGCAATAATGAAAAAATCCTTTACCCCCTCTTATTCTGAAGCCTACTCAGGTATGGGTATGAGCTGAAATCCCTTACAGTTCTTGAGTCAACAGGCCTTACGTGACTGTCACTCCCTAAAGAGAAGCAACACGTTTAAGTGATTTTCTAAATCAGGGCCCTGCTTTTCGCTATTAAGATATAAAGTCTCATTAATGCATTCATTTGCAGCATGCTGTATCGGGCCTGGCTGAGCCCCACAGCAGCCTTCCCAGCGCTGTGCTTGTGTTGGTAGCTGGAAAGGTGGTGATAACACACTGGTGTTTCGGCTGCTGCTGAGCAGCGCTCACACAGCATCAAGGCTGGCTCTCCAACCTCCCCACCACCAGTAGGCTGGGGGTGGGCAAGATCTTGGGAGGGGACGCAGCCAGGACAGCTGACCCAAAGTGACATCCCACACCATATGATACCTGCTCAGATATAAAAGCTAAGAGAAAGGAGGAGGAAGGGGGAGTATTTGTTATTTACAGTGTTTGCCTTCCTGAGCAACTGCTACGCGTACCGAAGCCCTGCTTCCCGGGAGGTGGCTGAACATCACCTGCTGATGGGAAGTAGAGAATATTATCTTTTGGTTTCCTTACCTTCCATACACATAACTTTTGCTGTTGCTTCCACTGAACTGCAGTTACCTTGACCCACAATTTTTTTCATCTTATTTTCTCCCCCCTATTCTGCTGAGGAGTGATAGAGCAGCTTGGTGGGCACCTGGCGTCCAGCCAAAGTCAACCCACCACACGTGCAAGCACAGCTCAGTGCTTCTTCTCTGTCTCCCTTTTCCTTAATCAAGTTATACCTGGCCTCTGATCTCGTCATTATTAGTAGCAAACAAAAACTCAGGTTAAAGATCGTGAGAACAGACATTTGTCCAATGCACAATACTCCCATTCCCCAGTATTTTCACTGCTCACAAATATCAATCCAGTACCGAACAGCTTAAAATCCTCATTGGTCCAAAGTTCTCTGCAAACTTGGGATTGGTATACGAGTATGGAAATACTATTCTCTCCCACCCAATTTTCTCTACATACGCTGACAACAAATTAAACAGGATACAACACTGTGTCTTTTCTAGGGAACAGTTTTCTTCTACTCTCAGCCTGCAGAAGGGTTAAAGGTGCATCCTACAGACAGTGGCTAGTGCCAAGGCATTGCAGCAAATATTTGGAACAGTTCACATCCAGCTCCCCTGGGGAAGAAATGAAGACTGAAGGCAGCCAGCGTGGCCAAACGGCTGGAGCCATCAGCAATGCAAAGGTGGAGCTCGACAGTGCTACTCTCCACTCCTGCCTCTCCCTCTGTGACTCAGATGATTGCTTTCTCAGTGATAAAAATGGGGATATTATCTGATCTCCTCCATTAGGGACTCCAAAATCTGCTAGAGAAAGGAAAAAGAGAACTAGATATAATCCTCCGAGAGACGAGTGTGGCCTCAGCCTGGGTTTCCCCATGAGAATCAAATACCCACATCCCCCCCAGGCTACCTTGGATTCCTATTTTATAGAAGATATTAAAAAAAAAACCACCAACCCTGTGACTTTCCTTCAGGGACCTCCACCAGCAGTGATTCCCCTTACCCAATAAACACCCACCTACGAACAGACTTCACAAACTGCAAGAGCATCCTTCTACATGGTGGGATGGAGTATACCAAAAAGACAGAAGAGAAACACATGCTGTGCAACACCCCCGCCATGGCAACAAAAGAAAAGCTAAAAACACTCTCACACACTTCCATGTGCATTTTAGGTGGAGGCTGAGGTCAACTATCTTATGGTTCCATAAACTGCTCAATATACCTCCATCATAACACTCAAGTGACGCTTGCTAGGGATTTGCTCTCAGGTTATGTGACTGAAAATACAATAGATGTTTGTCACCATGTTTACATCTGACACCCTCCTCCACAATGAAGAGGAGACACAGGAGAAGGGTGTAGTAAACATAGAGAGAGTTTTCTATAGGGGTTGCCAAACCTACACACAGAAAACATTTTCCAAGGCAATACAGCCGAGGATGCAAACAGGAGCACAATGAAAAGCCTAGCCAAGTCCCAAACAGCACGTCTTTGAAGCGAGCCTCAGCCCCTAGGTACCAGCCTTCTGGAAAATACCTTTTATTTCCATGGAAGATCTCTTCCTTCCACGTTTCTAGACACCCTAGAGGGTGATGCAGAAACAACTCTCCCTTTCTAGCACCCACTGGATGTCCAAGAAGCCCAGGAACAGCAGCCAGAGAACTAAGCACCAGACAGCTACATCCTTGGGCACTTCTGCTGCTCATACTTCGTACCACTGATATTCCTCATCTTCTTCCTATGCCCAGTTAGTAAATGCCCTTCTTCTCTCCCCTCACTCTTCCAAAACCCAGATCAAAGTATGGAGAAGCTATTCTCATTAGTAAAAATATTAGATTCTCTTAAACTCCCTAAGTATTACATTAGCTCTTCCTATAGGTGAAAAGAGAAAATAAATCCACAAATAATGGGCAAAGAGGACTGGTGGAAGATCACCAGAAAGAGGGGAGAACAGTGAATTCGATGCACTTGCACCTAAGGATGGGCATTCACAAGGGAAACGGGTCTTTGTGAGGCCTTATGAGGAAAGGACATGAAGTGATAAAAGAGCAAGACCACAGAAACTAGATGGGAACTACGAATGGAGGAGTCTGACAGTAGGAAGTGACTGAGGACATGTAAAGAGAGAGAGGCAAGGTGGCAGACTGCCTCAGGGAGACGTGGCATTGAACCGAACCAGACCTGCAGGAGAAAGCAGTGCAACAGCAGTACTGCAGTTTCTTTCTGGTTCTCCACTCCCAATTTTTGGGACTCACCGGCCGTTGCCTCATCAGTGAGTGATGAGAATTGCAACTAATGTTTCTTTTGACAAGCTCTCCTCTTCACAAATATCCCACTTACAGCAGTAAATGCCTCTGCTGCTAATATTTACACCATTACAGCATACTGCAAGGCAAGGCATCACCGAGGGCCAGCCTCCATGCTGCTAAAGAGGCAGCGGTTCAGGGTAAGCTGACATACCAGGTCCACTGTTGTTGAAGAGAAAGTAGGTCCTGCTTCTCACCCAGCCAAGCCCTCCTATCTCCAGCCATGGTTCAGCTGCTGGACCTGCACTCAGTTCTGATGCTCACTGCATCCCTTCATGAAGAATGTCAACTTAGCAGTCCACCAAGAAACTAAACTGGGGGTGGGGGTGGGGTGGGGTGGGGGAGGCAGAGGAGAGAGAAAGAGAGATTCTGCTGGACCGGTAGAGTTGAATCAGCTCAGAACAGGTTTGCTAAGGTCATAGAAAGGAAGGAAAAGGTTTTTAGGTGGCAGGAAAGGAAACTGCATTTAAGTGCTTTCCAAAAACACAGGGCCAACCTACCTTCAAATCAGAGGTCAGAAGTACAATCCCAGCCTGACCTGAACGTCACTTAAATGATTTTAATTGAAGCAGAAGCAATCAGTTGAGAACAACAGACAAATGAAACGCTGTCTCCAACAGAAAGGTTGAATGCAAGTACATTAATATTTAGGCTCCATCATGGGAAAAAGCTATTCCCAAGTATCTTTTCCTTTGCAGTGTACCACCTCATTTGTAATGAAAGGCACGCACAAGAAGATACTTGGATATGACTGCTCTTTAAATTCACAGGCTTCCTTCATGTGAATTAACTTTCCAGTGTAGAAAAATGGTGCACAGATACAGAAAGAGTCCATGGTTAAAGCCCTGTACTGCAGTGCATAAGATGTATAACCAACCGTTATGCTAAACTTGCCCTCCAGCCTAACAGTGGCGTCACTTAAAATATCAGGGTTTCAGATACTGGTCCATAACACTGAGATGCTCATGTTCTCGATAAAGGAAGCTTTAGGTGCTGTGCCAGGTGGACCAGTCCTTTTTACAAATTCACACTGCAAATCAGACTGGGGCCTTCAATATGGAAAACCACACCATTTATTACCTACCGCACTCAAAGTTATTGCTGTTACAATAGATACTTAACTGTTTCCCAAACAAAAGAACAAAAACCAATTAACCCCCCCCAAAAGACCCAAAAAACCAGTGAACTCTAACAAACAACCTTGAAATCTCAAATATAATGCAGCACAAATTGTGGTGAGGCCAGCAGAATCTGAGTAACAACAAAACTCACCCCATTTTTAAACTACTCTACTGTAGCTTTTTATTTTAGCCATTAGTAAGATTAATTTTATGATCACCGGTAAAAAAACTTTTATAAACCACCATAGTAGGTATCATCATAGAGGCAGCTAGATAAACGAGTATCAAGGGGTTAGCCTAAGATAAACTAAGGAAAAAGAATCTGTTTACCATTTTCAGATTTCATATTAAATCATAAGTTCATTTGATATTGCACTTTAGTATCATTTCCATCTAAAACAATAACTTAAATTCTTAGCCTTGCTAAAATAATGCTGATCTGGAATAACTTTTCTGTTACCAGCAGAGATTTTTTAGGTATCTAATCAAAATGGGCTTCATTAGGATTAGTGGTGTCCCCAGATGGACACTGCCCAAACGCTGAGGACATGCTTCTCTCCATCATTTGTATCGCTGTAAACTGGGAAGCATCAACCGTGAGCTACAGGAAGCAGGACAAGGATAAGCTGGCGGAGACTGAAACCCAAATGCATCCTCAAAAGTTAGAGATTGTCTGCCATGGAGGCTGGCTGAATGCCATAGAGGCCAGGCTGACATCTATCTCCCCACAGGAGAAAAAAAAATATGGGGAAACCAAAAAAGCAAACAATGACACAAACAAAACAAAACCCAAAACAAACCACCAAAACAAAAATACCCCCAAACCCCTCCAAAGTCGGGAAGAGATACAGTTCACTTAGCAGGTTCGGAAATTAGAAATTATTTTATGGCTGACCCAAATCGGACAAGTTGGATGTATTTGGAGTTTTGCTAAGGAGCATAGTGACTACAAATAATAGATTCCTACTGAGTAACCCCTCCTCAAAGTTAGAATTTCAGTTCCCTGGAGAGCCTAGGAAGGAGAACATGAAAGCTCTTGTAGAAGTATTTGCATTGTTAAAGAAATTATGAACAGCAGAGTGAGGATTACTTTGTGCTGTTTATGGACTTGTTTGCCAGAGTAGTAAATCTGTTTTTAAGTTTGTGTTGTCTGGAAAGGAGAAGTGTGTGAAACCTGAAGAACTGTCCAGAGAAAAAAGATAGGCAGGCAAAAGAAAAGACTTTCTCCCTAAGTATTACAGCCTGTCATTCAAATAACTGTATAAAAATCTAGGGCGTCACATATTTGTTATTTAAACCACTTGCTTTACATCATCAAATGCCAAGAATTTAGAGTTAATTTTTCAAGAAATTACCCCGACCTTGAAGACTAGCCATCTCCAGCAAGTAGTATGGCTAAACTGTAGATCTTTGAAAAAATAATTGTGATTTTTCTTGGTGTTTTTGACATCACAGCTCCTTTGAGTCTCTGCCATAAACAGCAACTGCCCATGACACATACATATATATATCATTTATATATATACGCATATATATATACATATATATATACACACATACTTCTATAAAAGCATGATATATATTAAACAGTCAAAATGGAAAGTGTAGTATTCTACATGACAAGATGAAATTTGGGGTCCCCTACTCAGGCAGGACCTGCTCAGCACAACTTAAGGTCACTTATTTTTAGAAACCAGTGGGTGCTTATCAGCAAGATCTGTGAGTAAACTACAAAGAGAATCCACCCTTCAGCTTCTGGGCAAGGATTTCCATAGCATGTCACTTAGGAGCTCCATCTCTGAAACAGTGGCATGAGATCTAAGACCCTTTTTGCTGATATGCTGACAAGAATTACAAGTCGGCTGTGGCAAGCCATTCTTTGCAGCCCCCTGAATCATGACTCTCCCAAAAGCCTTTGGCGTAATTCCCCTCTGACCTCAAAAAATTAAGGATTTCACCTCAAATATGCTAGCAGCTAAGAAGAGCTTTTCAGAAGCATATGCAGTCATCTGAACAGTGGCCAACTTTATCTACACTCCCCACCCCACCGCCCACCCCCCATGTCTTAAAAATAAAAAATAATAGGAGATTTAAATCTGGAGAATGACCTGCAGCACGTACACTTGCTCCAGGTGGAAACATATTCCAAGTAGAAGCAGGTTTTCAGGGAAGTCACATGCCTGCAGATACACATTCTCCTCAGTGGAAATATAGCAAAACATTAAAACTAATGAACTAAATTAACTCCACAACATGGTCCACTTACTGGGATACACAACTAAAATCCTGAGTGATAAAGTTTCCTATTGTACTTACCTGCTCACAGCAAACACTGCGGTTAATTGTTTTTCCACCTAATGCAGCCTGTGCAAACATTGCTTCAGAAACAGTGTGTATGCAGATATGCCTGTATCTATAATACACATACACACACAATACTTCCCTTCTCAAGGTGAGCCACAAAAAATTCTGAAATAATGGTCACCTGTCGGCTCCCAGAAATGCTCTGAACAGATTCACTGTTCCCAGAAGAGTCAGGTGAACAGCTCTGCAAAATAGCTGCAAACTCCTGGGCTTCACACTAGGGAGGTGATGCTTATCCTGCAGCACCACCAGGACTGCCATCCCTAACCCAGCTTGCTTGGGGCTTGGCAGCCTGACCAAACTCGCCTGATTACATTTTTGTCTGCAATAAATGCTCTGAATCCTGCCCTCCACACCCCACAATTTCAGTTTAAAGTAACCAGGGTACACCAGAATATGTTTCCACTTACTTTCCACTCCAGCCTTCAAAAGTGGTTAACAATAGCCTAAAAAAACATTTTAAAAAGCAGTAATAACACATACGGATATCCACAGAGGCATTGCACCCAGTAAGAAAACAACCCAGTACCAGTTAAAAGGTAACACTGTTTTATGGAAGTCCCTACGGCACTGGATATCATGATTTATTACTTGTCTTGTGGGAAAGCATAGGGCTCCATCACAGACACCCAATGAACCAAAAGAGTGTCAGGCCCACAAAGGACGCTTTAAAAAGAAGAGGAAATACATGCAGATTAGAGACAGGAACTACGGTAACACAGAAAAGGACAGCCATGCAGCACGGTTAACAAACAGATGCAGATACTATACTTGAGGGCATAATGCTCACCAGGTCAATGAAAATACGGTTTAGGAAAAAAAAGCAAAATCTAACTTACTTCAGGAAAAATAAAATCACCTGCAAACAGCTATGATGGGTGGAATACTCCCCCAACCCCCACCCTTTTTTTTTTTTTAAACACAATCACTAATCTTGTTTCAACTTTTCTTCCTCTGAGAGACAGATGAAAGAAGTAAATCTTTTGCAGATCTCTCTGGCAAAAACCACCAGGATCTAATTGCCCAACAAAACCAGAGAGAGATAGCAGGTCTAAAGGCATGTGTTTAGCGCCTTGGTGGCAAATTCTGACTCCTCTTCCGCAGAGTGTGGGCTGATTCTACTAACGGTGCTAAACCAGGGGAGGCTGTAAATCCCCCCGACAGCGCGGCTCTTCTCAACACACCGCCAGCGATGGCGATTCCCTCCACACCTCCTCTGCCCCCAAAGCTCCTGTCACTGATTGCAGCGACCCTCACAGCACAGGACCGAGCGCGGGAACAGGACAACTCGGACAATGATTCCATTGACACCGATAAACCTTTGGACCCAGGTCCTATAGACCCGGAAGAGGAGCTAGACCTTTTTCCTCCTCCCCCTGATGCACTGGCTGTATGTTCGGGGAGGGTGAAAGGGGGTCTGCGGGATCGGTGGCAGCAATGCAGGCGGGAAGCGCTTAAGCGAGGGCATTTGGGAGGCGCCATGGCACGTTCACGATTTTGTCAGCCAAATCAACCTGCAGAGTGGCAGCCTGTGCAATACGAGGCTGTTAAAGGGTTAAGCAAAGCCGTGCGGGAAGGGGGGATTCATAGTACTTTTGCAAATAGGTGTCTGCATGCGTGTAGCGGTACATAGCTATGTAACTGCGTGAATGAGCTCTGCCCTGAGCCTGGTGGTACGTGCAGCTGCGGTTTGTGTCCGGGCTCAGAGATGTCAATACGGGCTTCTCTGTTACGGTCAAGTGTCTCTGGCTGCATTAAAAAACAAAACCAAACCAAACCAAAAAAACACAGTGACTTTAGTAAGACTGCAACCTGATCGAATTCCAAGAAATGTGAGATAAGATGAACTTCTGAATTTTGTTCATAAGCTGTAATGGAGTGCTACCTATATATGAATGCTAGAACATAACTCTATTTCAGTGTGACCAGAATTTAGCATGCAACTGCATCAGCATATTGACAGAATAGCTTTTGAGTTATTTCTTTTTTTTCATAACCTCTAAACTGGGAACAGCTCAAGGTGAAAAGAGACTGTTCAAATCCTCAGCTGTTGCCTCAGAAGGAATAACGTGTTCTTTGTGTACAGGTGAATTTAACACAGCTGAACATTTGTTTTGGGTTAGAAGTATCTGTCACACCTTCATCCCCACCACCACAACCTTTAAGGCCGGTGGGAAAAGCATTCTGTACTCTGTTGCAGCGGGGAAACTTCAGTTGAGCTGCAGTAGTTTGCGTACTTAACTGCAGCTCCTTTGGTGGAAATGAAGTTGTCGTAGAAGTTAGACTTTAACTTGAGTAACATACCCTTTGATACCTTGTAAGCGAGAAAGATTGTGTCCTGACAGCATGCTCTTTCCCACACTTGTGCCTAGAGTTGTACTTGAAATCAGGTTGCGTGTTAAGTTTAAACCTAATCACACAGATATCTCAAAGTCCACAAAGATACATCACTGCTTAGGGGATTCTTGCAGTATAGCAGGTGCAAAACCCGTTCCAAAGTAACGACCTAGAGAAGCGTTTTCTTTCAGGAACACCATTTTCTCACTTCTCATAGGTTATACACCATACAACACAATATCTCTCCATCAAGTCTCTTGTGGCTAAACTGCATTCTGCAAATTTGTGTTAGAAATAGATGCTTGCATTTTCACCTGGTGAAGTTCCCTAAGCTAAAGGATTGTGACCTAGGCATTGCTACGAAGCTCAAAGATCGTGACAACAGCGATGGAGAAGAGTGATTTAACACGTAGTTGATTTATGGTTCATACAGGACTATATCACACTACAAAACCGGTATGAATTCAGAGTTGTGGATGTACTGCATGTTCACGTAATAGTTTCTCTACAATTTTTTTTTTTTTTTAAAAAAGGTGCCTAAGCTATAAATACCGTATACTATTATCTTTCCCTATTTTTTTAAGCATTTTTTATTTCCCTGTTTGTGTATAGTTTTATCTATCTATCTCTATATAAACAACCAACACAAAGCAACCAGAACATTTTGAGAAACTTTTATAGTTAACTTCTGCATTTAATTCCAGTAACAATCTAGAGGTGTCCATTCAGCTGTTTGCTTAGTTCCAAGCCTTCATTGTGTGCTCCCAGGTTCTTTGAAAAGCAGCAATAACAGTCGAGCAGTTATTTAAAGTGAAACTTTGCTCTACGCAACTTCCACTTCCATGCCTTAGAATGGAGGCACAGCGGAACACTCGCCCAAGGGCAAGATTTCAAGAGCTCTTAAGTAGGTTTTATCTTTTCATTTTAGGATAGAAAATGTTCCTTAACAGCTTATATATAGAATTTACAAGTTAAACACAATTTCCCATGCTCAGGATTAGAAGTTCCTGAAAAATATTTTCATAACACTTCCATAGCTTATTGCACGTTCTTCTAAATAATCATAAACCTGTATGTTGACCTCTGCATGAAATGCACCCATAACAAGTTTAACATTTTGTGAACCCGACTGAAATGTACAAACGTACACATAAAAGGCGGCCAAAATCGGTAATTAAGTAGTGAGAAAGAAAACAAAAGAAAAAGAGATGACAACTCCGTAACATGGTAAAGCAACCTTTTACCAAAAAAAACCCCAAAAACCCAGCAAAGAAACAAAACCAAAAACCACAAACAGGGGTGAATTGTAGAGAACAGAGACAGTGGGTTGTTTTGACATTGATAACGTGGAGCTGAGAACCTGCAGCAAAGAGTCACATAACTTTGAGGGAGCACGAGAAGAAACCAGGATGAGACAGAAAGAAAGGAGGGATGTGATCTCACCTGTAGAAGGCAAGTGAACAGCAGAGAGTGGCCTGTCGCAGCACTCTCCAAAGGAGCCAGCTGCAGCCAGGTCTTTTACCATCACACTCTCCATGGCAGTCCCTCTGCTGCCTTCTAGTCTCGCCTCATCCAGGGCACGCTCACCCTCTCTGCTTCTTCCTCGGCTGCCCAACCGCTTCACAGAACCAGCCACAGCTGCACCTTGTCTACACCAGCCAACCCACCGCCCCTGAAGCCAGCCCACAGCTGTACATTGTCAGTGCTGATTAACCCAGCTTCGTTCCTCTGCAGTAGCCTACAGTGCACAGCGCTAAGGAATGTGTTGTACGAACCTTCCGGGCTGTTCCGCGTCGATTCACAGTCAGTTACAAAAACTGAAGGACATGTCACGGGGCTTACGGCAGGAACTTTTGGGAGATTGGTTGCGGAATCTTTTCAAGTCTTGGGGAACCACCAGACGGTTGCAGGAGTTTACAACACGCGGAGGAATATTGCTATTGGTAATTGTAGTTATATTGACCATTATTCCCTGTATGCCGAACTGTGTAAGACCTATGATTCAAAAGTAGTTTAACCTCTAATGTTGTTTCTGTTCAAAATAAAGACGGGGGAAGTGTAGAGAGCTTTATAGCCAGTGCTGGAGGCCACGATGCCTGTGAAGGGCCTTGAAGGCTAAAGAAGAGAGAAAGTACGATAAGGTTGGCTGAACGCCTGGAAGGAAGACGGGGTATGAAGCAAGGCCAGAGCGGATGCGCGATGCCACATCTCCGCGGCTGGCTGAGAACATGAAACCGACAGAGATAAGAAGGAAGAGAGAAAAAAAGGCAAGAAGTTCAGTGCATTTGCAGCTTAGTAATTAACCAATTATATGTAGCCAAGACATGTGTGAACAGCATTGATTAACCAATGATAATTTAGTATGGGGCGCGTGAACAGCAAACGAGGATATTATAAGCGTGGGTTCTGGACTAATAAAAGGTCTTCTGGTTGAACTCGGGAGTCCACGTCATTGTCTCCTCAGGCCATATGCTCCTCCGCCTCCTCGTCTGCCATTGCACGGACCTGCAAGGCCACACCATGAAAGTTAAAACAACGTTCATGGTGCATTCACTCCTGCCTGTGTTTGTCTAGAGCAGCTGTGACGCTGCCCCTGGTGTTACCTGCTCAGAGAACTGCTGCACCTACTGCTGCCACATTCTCTGCACCTCCTTCAGTTTCTTTGCATACTGATCTCTTTCTTCCTGGAGCTTGAAAACTGACCCTGAGAGCTGTTCAAAACAAAATAAAACACAAAGAAAATCGTATTGGCTAAATAAATTTGGCAGTGACCGCTTCAGGGATAAAGCCTGAAGAAACCAGTGTTAACGCAAAGCTCAGGCTGCATTCTTCTGCCACACAAGTTTCTTTACAGACATGAAGATCTGGATGTCATTCCGTACAAGCCCTGAGCAACCCAGGTTTCCAGGCCTGCCTTCTCCTCCAGTGCCACCTGCAACTGCTGCTTTGCATCCAGACTCCCTGCCTGATTTGACAACTGCCAAGAAAAATCAAAAAGTCATGGCAAAATGTTAACACGCCACTTCTGCATAGCCTTTCCCCTGATAGTAACCTGCCACCTGATCCATGTGGCAACCTTAAAGTGCTCCAACTCATGGTGATGTTCAATGAAAAAAAAAAAAAAAGAGGAGGGGGGAAGGAGATTAAAATCAAAAAGCTTAGATTTTAGCCCTGTAAAACAGGCTAAGCTAGACAGCTCCTCCCTACCAATTTTGTATTTACGACTTGTTTGATTAAAACCTATTTTCTTAATCTAAAAATCTGGCTCAGAAACTTTGTGCATTTCCAGAGTCTGTATTACACAGCCAGATCAGGTGGTCTAAAAGTTGTCAAACACGTCAGGAATTTAAAGCCAGTGTCTGGAGCATGTCAGTTGGCACACAGTACTTTTCCCAGAAGAGGAGCAGCTGCCTTTATTTCAAGGGTAACTTAAGCCACTGACTGGGGAGGAAAAAAAAACCAAAACCAACAATAAACAAAAGAGCAGTTTCTTCCCTCACAGGCTCAGGTTCACACCGGCTTGCTCTCTGAACTGCTAACAGCTGGCTTCCTGAATTCCCTTCCTAACTGGCTGCTTCTCTTAACTTTCCCCAGCTGACCTTCGAGTTACCATTGTCCAATTCACCTTCTGCAAGGGTGGGTACAAACACCACCCCTATTCAACTGGCTTCTCAGTGAGACCACGAGACAGCTGCGTAACCAAAATGCCAAACAGATACAAAGCAGGAAAAGTCTTTGTATTGTCACGCGCTGTATGTTCAGTCACCCTCTCATATTGTACAACATTCTTTTCGCAGACCAGCGTCACAACAGCTTTCAGTCTACTGCTCCAGCTCCTTCAAACAGACCTTCTGTTCCTCAGAGGCCTCGCTGAAGGCCTTTGACCAAGAGGATGCCTTGATGAGGTTTTGTGCCTTCCTTTCCGAACAAGGGTTAAGCCTTGCCCCCACTCTCAGAAGCAAAGTCTTACAACGGTCAGTGTGATCTACCCTCACAGCCTGGAAGCAGTATGGGCACCTGGTGGATCCTCCGTTCAGCCATGTCCAGTTCCTCATGCAAATCCTTTATATATAACTGCAAGGCTGAGTCCTCGGAAACCATGCAGCGAATCTTCTGTGACAGCTCTGAATTCTGCACCTTCATTTCCTCACTGCTTTTGCTGAAACAAACCAAGATTAAAGCAGCATCACTGTATGTACTATGGGTCTGGGCAAGTACATGTCATAAATTTACAATCCAGCTAGTCGTAACAGTTAGAATCACAGAAACATCACATCCAGTCACTTTTTTTAAGCTGAATATCCAGCCTCCCAAGTCACCACCTGTGGTGCATGCCCCTTGTGATGTTTTGTGGCTCTACCGGGAAGAGCAGTGACTCTGCAGTAACAAGCAGCAAATGGACTTACCTTTGTTTGTACAGCTCCTGTTTCAGGTCTTCTAGCTCCTTCATTAACTCTTCATTACGCTGCAGAAAAAAAGAAATGACCGATTCAGCTGCAGACTTCAGCAAAATATTTCACCTTTAGCACATCAGCTGAAGTGGAAAGCATCAGAACTTTGGCAAAATCCTTCAGGACAGGTTGCTTAGAACCTCCTGAATTTGCCAGGAATAAATCTGCTCAGCCTTTTCAAACGCGATGCTACTAACTGAACGTGAGGTCATTTCTGCAGACTTCTGGATGAATATCAATACTGAAGTGTCTGCCTGACGGAGACCTGTGGATAAGTGGCTAGCTGAAAAAGGTCTCATAGACATAGTCCAGCTGGCTGGACAAAAATGCACATCGCTCTCAGCTTAGCTGAAGTAAAGCAAAATACACTGTCTTTGGCTGTCCTTGTTACACAATAACAGGAAGATTTTGGTGGGAAAAGAATGTTGCAGGTGGGAACCGATAACTACAGAAGAGAAACTAGGGGTGGGCTTTGGTATTTAGGCAACTAACCAATAATGAGCTTAACTTTTGTAATATGTATGAGCTAATTATAAGAAGGCATAAAAGGTGACTGTAAGAGACAATAAACGAAGTCTGCTGATCACTCATATTGAGTGACTGTGTCTTCCCTCCGTCACAACAAATGGCGCCCGAACAGGGACCCTAGAGAGGGCTGAACCTGCGAGCCACGGTTCGACGGAGATTCGGGTACCGGTCCTGAAAGCAGCGCAGGAGGCGGAAGGGCACAGTCCCCGCGCCCGGGAGCACCTACAGAGGGTCCCGCCGGCCACGCGTCGCCGAAGTCTCGCAAAGGCTGCGACAGCGCTGACGAAGGTATGGAGAGACAAGCGACGTACGATTCGCTCATATGCTTTTTAGAAAAGCGGAGCGTTCGGGACATAGATTGTAAAAAGGAATTAGTCGGGTTATTAGCGTATGGGATAGCATCCAGGACCCCCGCGGCAGCGGCGAGCGGCGGCGTGCGGCCCGGCAGGCCCCGTCCCGGCCGCGGTTTCTCTCCGAGGCGGCACCCCCCCCCCTCCGATCGGCGCCATGGCGATGCAAGCGGCCAAGCGAGCCAACATCTGGCTGCCCCCAGAGGTCAATCGGACCCTTTATATTCAGAACCTGCCGTATAAAATCACAGCGGAGGAAATGTATGATTTATTTGGGAAATACGGACCTATTCGACAAACCAGAGTTGGAAACACTCCTGAAACAAGAGGAACAGCTTAAGCTTCTCAAGGAAAAATACGGACTTGATTACAAACCCACAAAAAAAAAAAAAAAAAAAAAAAAAAAAAAAGTGCTTCAGATGTCACCTACAAGAAATGGGTTTCTGCCTTGAACTATCAAACATCTCTGTGCTTAAAGAGAAGCCTTTTTGCCTTGATGGAGATCATTTATGCTGTATTCTGTATTTATGCTGTATTCTGAATGTGGAAATTGGTTGGGACTAGGAGGCTGGCTTAAAGGCATTTTGCAAACGGGATTATTATTTTTGGTCATTATTGTAATAATAGTTTTTTGATCAAAACCAGCCAAAATTATTTGTAAGCATTTGGCATATCTGAAGAGAATGCCTTTATTCGAATCGGCAGTTAAGGTGTAGTTTAGTCTGATGCTGTGGTTTTATCTGCTTCTGGTGAATTTTTGAAGTGATGAAATCAGAGATACTAAGAGTTATGAGGTAGTAAGGTAATAATCTAAGTAAGGGTGCTGTCTTTTATATCTACAAGTGCAATATGCTTTTATGTAGCAGAGAGAAACTTTGACAATAATGTTGCTTGAGCGAGATGTGCATGTGACAACTTGGGAAAAGGGATATCACAACTGGAGTGCAACAGTGTTTCTATGTCTGGCAGAGTGAAATCTTTCAAGACCTGAGTTTAGACAGTCTAAAATAAATTGTCAGTATTCAGAAAACCCATCTTAAGCCTCTTTTGCTTACATAGTGTTATGGAAGTCAACTGCTATTGTAGAGAATTAATGATTTTTTAATACATATTAACAAATACTACTATTTTAACTTGAGGCAGTTGAGTGAGAAATACGTGTAGCATTTGAGGGAATGTCAGCATAAATCGCACTTACAGTAAGACTGCATTTTTAATTACAGTACTCGTTAAGATTCGATGATGCCATAAGGCTAAGGCCTTTTATCACACATTGGTTCTGAACTAAAAGGTGTGTGCACATGTAGATATGCACATTTGTGTTATTTTCCTTAATTGGCTACAAAGTAATATAATTAGGTTGGGGACTAGATCTTGGGAATTTGTCTATTATACTTCTGTTTGTTAAGGAACGTGCATAACACACAGCACCCATGTAGGCTTGGCTTGTGGCATAGTTGTCAAATTTAGCATAGACATTCAGACAGATAAGCAACGTACTCTTGTGTGTATCACCTACAAGCCATCATGGCTTAGTGTGTAAATCTGTATGTAACTATTGAAAAATCCACTTATGAATGTATATAGCTTAGAACTAATTTTTTCCCTTTGTTAATTCTTTGATATCAATGAGGTATTCTTTAGAAAATGTATGGACTGGTTGGTTGCATAAGGGCAGTTGTTATTTGGACAGAAAATTGTTAATGATCAGGGATTTTCCACTAAAATATTTGCAAATATTCCTAGTCAAACATCAGTTTGGTTTCTTTTTGGGTTTTGAGCTTGCATTAGTCCAGGTTCAGAACTTTAAAATTACCTTTGAATTTTTTAAACATTTTATATCACTGGAACAGAAAGAGCATCTAAATTAAAGCTTCAAGCTAACTTTATTTTTCAAGTATTTCAGGAATTATACTTCTGAACTGAGATTTTATAAGTTGGCTGTGTATTTTCCTGTGTTAAAACGCTGTTATTGAAAATGGTCAACCAAGCCTGTGTCGCCCAAAATAAAAACGGGGGAATTGTGGATAAGTGGCTAGCTGAAAAAGGTCTCATAGACATAGTCCGGCTGGCTGGACAAAAATGCACATCGCTCTCAGCTTAGCTGAAGTAAAGCAAAATACACTGTCTTTGGCTGTCCTTGTTACACAATAACAGGAAGATTTTGGTGGGAAAAGAATGTTGCAGGTGGGAACAGAAAACTACAGAAGAGAAACTAGGGGTGGGCTTGGTATTTAGGCAACTAACCAATAATGAGCTTAACTTTTGTAATATGTATGAGCTAATTATAAGAAGGCATAAAAGGTGACTGTAAGAGACAATAAACAAAGTCTGCTGATCACTCATATTGAGTGACTGTGTCTTCCCTCCATCGCAACAGAGACCCTCCTGAGACAAGGTCTCGGTGGCGCTTCTGTTGCGTGTGGAGCTGGCAAGACTAATGAAGTGAGGTGCCGGATCTGAAGACAGCAACTGGACCATATGATTAGTGGTCACAGAAACCTGAATGAAGTTTGCCTTGACCATGGAGAACACAGGGCTTTACAAGGTTAATTAACAATTCAGAATGTTAATTTCTGTCCCTTCTCCGAGCAGGGACTACAGACTTTGCATTAGTGTACTGACAAGCAAATAGCCAAAGGCAGAGCTGACTCTTACCTTCTCTGCCCGTTTTTGCTGCAGAGAGACGTAGGCCAAAGTACGTTCCAGCTCCAATTCCCTCTCGCGCGATGAACATAAACGATCAGAGAGGCTCTCGGCTTCTCCTGAACAAGTCAGAACAGAGTGAGTTGAGGCTGGACCACAAAGAGCTTTTTGGAACTGCTAAACAGCACTTTCTACTTTGTCAACAAGCTCTTAAGGCAGCACAGAGCTTTGCAAGTCAGCAGACCTGGTTCCGCCCCTGGCTCTACAGGTGGCTCACTAGCAGCTCTGGGCAGTAAAGCTCTCTGTAACTACCATCCTCACTTTGAGGGAGATGATGAAACTTCCTCTGCAGAATAGGCAATATGTTGGTTGGGATCTTTCTTTCTAATAGAAGAAGTCGCTCAAACTTGGTGCAGAATGAAGGGCTCGGGTAAAACCTACCTTTACGCGATAGCTGTGTGGGAGGGAGGGTGGCAAAAAGGGAACTAAGTTTTAAAAGGATCAGAAGAAAGTCAGAAAGGAACAGCCTGGGGTAGTCGCCGGGGCTGAACAGGGCTGACAAGGCTTTAGCGATGCACAAAAGAACCTCAACTGCCATGGGATCAACATGCTCCCACTTGGGGGCAGCTCTGGCGACAGAGGCAGCGATGGTGCCAAGTATTGCCCACCGAGGAGTCGGCCACTGCTGTGAGCTGGCTGCCAGCAACTGTCATGCCTCTGGCTTGAAATTCACACTTTGACCAACAGCTTGAGCTGGAGTGCCCACAGTCAATTACCTGATTTCTTCCCTGCAGCTTCTCGAGTACGTGCAAGGGCCGCCTGCAACTCAGACTTCTCAGAAGTTACAATTCCAATAGTCTGGACACGAACCTTTGGGAAAGGAAAATCGGCTCAGCACAAAACTTCTTTGCTTGTAACTGCAACATCACTGTTGCCACAAAAGGCTAACTCAGTAAAGGGAAAGAGCTCGTGCAGTTAAGCACAGTCGGGCTGACTCCCAGTTTTCCTGAAGGAACGCGCTCGCGGCTTCCCGAGTAAAGACTATGAATGGTCAGTAATCCAGAGAACAGCAGAAGGCAGGCGGTGTTACTGTAATGGAGGCTCTGCCATACCCGTAGCTGTTCCCTCAGTGCAGCTTGCTCTTCAGAAAATTTCTTTTCCAACTCCTTCTTTTCCTGTATAAAGAAATGATGCCTATTTAGCACAAAAACATAGATGGGTAACCCTTGTTTTGTAGCAAACTAAAAAAGCAGTGATACATTGGTAGGACTTGCAGCATCGAAACGACAGCAGCCTTTTAAAGACATACTTCAGCCCTGCGTTATTTGAACGCCTTCACTATTTATCCATCCTAGATTGGCAGTAACAGCATAGCACAATCGCTGCTAGCATAAAAACGGTAGTGCTTGGAAGCAAGCTGCTGGCAAGGACCTGTATTCTCCTGCCTCCACCACACTCCTCTAATACTTGAGTATTTAAACGTTCGCTTGTGTCAAAATAAGAACGCTACCTGCCAGGCAGGCCTAACTCATGAAGTCAAATCATTCAACCCTACGCTACAAATGAAACTGAATCTAACATAAGACAAGACCACACGTGCCTGGGCCACAGCCCACTATACTCTCTGCGCCGCCAAGGAAGAGATACTATTTTTCTGCCTATCCAAAAAGAGGACACACTTTACCTTCTCCAGCTGATCCACTGCCTCCTGGCTCTGCTCTTTCTGTGGAAGAAAAGTGATGCACCAGTATCAAGAGAAAATACTCTCATACATCTGAAACACATTTTCACTTCAACAAAGTAGGATACATGCCCAATTCACGCAAACAGAATTTCCACTTTCTGTACCCCTTTCTGTAGAGGACTAGGAAGTTCATCTTAGCTATTAAAAATACGAGATCTGGAGCTGCCCTCACTAATGTACTTCATATGCCAGGCATCTTTTTCATCGCTCAGTAGATTGCCACAGTTGTTCTCCAACACCGCTGCTGAAACCCCTCCATGTCTACATCTGAGCATCTACCACCTTCAGTTAAACTCGCACCCCCACATCTGTGCAACTGATGGCAGTAATCCTGGTGTATTGGGATGATCGCCAGAAATGCTGGGTTTTTTTAAAAAACACCACCAATAATAAAAAAAAAAAACAACCAACCAATAACCCCAAAGAAAAACGTAGTCTTTTCCTTGAACTGAGACCTCAGACCTTTCTTCCACTGAAGAGCTGGCCTTAAGTCACGCAGAGCCGCACTTGTGTTGGCAGACTTCTGCGGGAGGTGGTATGGGAGGGCTGAAGCCAGATACAAAGAGAAGGGGTAATTCTGTCCTAGCCCATTTCCATCTTAGCGGTGAAGTATTTGGAGATTTGTTGTCCGTAGGTAATGCACCTTTAGATAGGAGGTGAAGGAGACAAAGGTGGCAGCTGCCTACCCAGGCCGCCACACAACTGTGCTGCTGTGTTTGCTATTTGCTTGTTGTCTCCCTGACAGCTTCTTCACAGATGCCTCGTAACTAACTACATAAGCAGGGCTTTTTTGCCTTCCCAAAGAATGAGCATTGTCCAAGCTCTTTCTTTACTACTGCTGCTACTACTTCAATGCATTTTGAAAGGTGACTACAGATGGAAGAGCGATGAGTGAGAGGTTTTGATTCTAGCAATGCCCATGCACAACATAACCAGCAAAAGCAAAGGCAAGACCACAAATGCAGCAAAGGCCCTACACAGTTGCAGGCCAGCGTAAAAGCAGGCACACAAGGAGAATCTTGGGTGGGCAATGCACTATGCCAAGTTCCTCTGCAGCCCAGCTAAAACACAAAAAGAAACAGAATGGAACAAAAATAACCCAAAGCCCAAAGGAAAACAACAAGGGGGGGTCACGGGGTACACCGGGAAATGCTGAACTTTGCAAAAAGTGTACTTTTACAGAGGAACAAAATGGGGAAAAGCATTTCACACAAGAAAGGCTCTTGTCAGACTGAAACAAGTCCACTTGGCTGCATTTCTTGCAGTGTTAAAGCTGAAGGCTGAAAAGCTGCAGCGGGAATCCATGCAGGCCACAGGACAAAGCAGTTCACTCATCGCGCCAAGAGAAGCTGAGGATATGATCAGAAACCAGCCCCAGACCCTCTCAGGCCTACTGCTCCCACTCTGCCGATATCGTTAGACCAGCAGCACCACCTGCAGAAACAGGTTTTCACACTGCTGCCAGCACCAGAATTGTGTGTTTCAAGGATTCGGACCAGGCGCAGAAATAGCTGTTTTATCAGGATGCTTATCATCCAGGGAAAGCCTGATGAGATCAGCAGAGCACACTTAAATGGAAACAACAAAACTCCGTTTCTTGTTCCTCAGTTGAGCCAATACATTCACCAGCGGCCTTAGACTTTGAGCCCCTTAACAGGTTTTCCGTGCAGCTCATTTTGTTCCCTACAGAGTGCCGTGTAAGCAGCCTTCCTTGTGGCACTAGGAGGGAACCCATAACTTTGCAGACACCCAAAGAGCTTGGAGGAGCAGCGAGGACCATGTCAGACTGGTTGGTTGGGTTGTTTCTTACCAGTTCCTCTATCTGTGTAACGAACTGCTTGTTCGTTAAGATTGCTGGAATCCAGGGCTACTGCCAGCTCCCGGTAACGTGTCTGATGGGCACATGCAGACAGGAGAAAAAGGAAGGAGCAGAAGAGGAGGAGGGGAGGAAAAAAAGCAGGAATTAAAGAGGACAGAAAAATAAATCCTATCGAACTGTGATAATCAGATTCTCCAAACAAAACAAAAATCTACCGTTTCAACAAAAGCAGCTGAGACATCAACACATTTCATCCATTCTGCCAAGGCTTCATTTTGACCCAACAGTGACTCAGAAATAAGAACGGCAGCTGCACGGAAGCCAGATTATCCCCAGTCCCCAAACTGGAAACACCTCCGATACCTGCCCCCCAGTGTTGATCACAACTACCCGATGATAGCACAAGACAACACTAGACAGCAGTGAACGAGAACTGTGCATTCAATTAGGTCTCGCTAACACTGCCGAAAGCAGAGTCCCAGTAAGTTATCAACAGTAGCAAATAAGAAAGGGGGCGGGGGGGGACGGGGACACTGAGAACAACCTCCTTCCGTTTCCTTAATATTTGTGGAAGAAACAGCACTTTCTCCATTCACATATGATGTAGACTACAAGCAAAGCAGTCAAGTCAGCCAGTTTTATTCCCCACGGAAACAAGTCACTACTAAGGAAGAACTGACTATCACAATAATGCTCCTTATAGCGCCTTTCACTCCAAAGTACCACACAGAGAAAACATCCTTTTCTGGGTAAGGAGAGATGCAGACTCCCTCTGCGACAAGCTAATGTCAATGATGCAGGTTGATTTCCCATTCTTTCCCACTAAATCAAGAATACATCTTTCCATGCATACATGCTGTCCATTCATCCCACTCAGCTTTTCTTCCCACTGCTGAATGTTTACGTTCTAAACCAGGATTTTTTGCTTCTCAATGCTTAAATATCATATTGTTCAGTAGGATGACTGCAGACACTGCTGAGATCCAGGAGTGTTTTCTTGAGCTGACTGCTTAAAGCTCCACATCAAATATCAAGAGAATTAACAGGACAAAAGGATCAAAACGAGGCTGTACCCGAGAACACGGGGCAGTAACGTCACCCAACTCTTCAAGTTCACACACTAGATTAATGGCAAAGGACGCACCAAGAAGCAAGCGAGGGCAAAGCCAGATGGTGGCCACTCTGCTCTGAAAAGCGCTACCTTCAGGACGTATCTGGGGAAAACAGAGATCGCTGGATGCAGATTAAGATAGAAAAGGTCAGCGACTACCTGAAAACTGCTGGTTTTTTGAGTCAAACTCAAACGCTCCCTCTAAAACTTGGTGAGATGTGTGGCACGCTATGAACCACAAGTTTAGAAGGAGGACATTTACCAACAGGCCAAACTCAGCGTGGCTGGGAGCAGGTGCCAGTGGCCCTCATGGAGCGATGAATCCCATGACTAGAAGAAACTAAACGGAAAAGGGCCAAAAACCTGTTCCTGGACAGCAATGCAAGTTCTCATCCAGCCTTCGTGGGAGGACGAACAGCATCTGACCACACCTCTACCCACCGTGAACCGGACAACTTCATTTATCTTGTACAGCATCAGAGCGCCATGAAGACCCGGAGCAGTGCTCTAGCGTTTCATGGCAAATTATTTCATCATCCAGCTCTGCTAAGCCATAATTTAAAAACACTACAAAACAAACAAGATAATCGTTTTCAACATCCAACCCCAGCAATGTATCACAGCTCTTTGCAATGCCACCTGCAAGGGTTCCCTCTTACTTCAGTTGCTTCCTTCTTGGCACTTCACAGGAAACAAGAAATCTCTCTCTTGGCATTCCCCGTCTACCTGCTCAGCACTTTTCTCGTGAATCGAGCAGCAAGAATACGGTAATGGTGAAGACATTTAAGGAAAGCAATAAAGTGGAAGACTGCAGAGGGAAACAAACAGAATTTTCTCCGTTTCTTTTTAGCAGGACAGATACTTGTGCTCTCAAGGGAAAACGTACGTTAGGTGCTTCTAGGAAGGTCAGGAACTCCCTTACTTCTTCCAGCTACAGGTCACCTCACCCTTATTGGTTCAAACACTCCTCAATATGAAACATCAGAGGGACAAGAGGAATACCTTCACCAGTACATGTCAAAAATGTTTCCTTCATTTCTTCCGGTCCAGACATTCTGTTTGCTTAACGCTTCAAGATGCAAAGAACAGTAATGAGCCATAACCACAAGAACTTCCTTCTTCCTCCACCATCAGTTGTGAAACAAATCAAAAAAAACAACCAACAACTCAATAAACTACTTGAACAGCTGGATTTGTTGGAAACAGAGAGAACTAGGAACAAGACACTTCTCGGGAAATTATGCATTGTGAGGTTCTAATAACATAGCAAAAAAAAGTTAGTAATTCTGCTCAGCTTGGCACGCCATGCTTGATCCATTTGCTTTCACACACGGAGTCCTATTTTGCTGGGCTTTCTGCGTTTCACAGCCAAGAAAGCTGAAGTGGCTGAGACGGGAAGGGTCTGCCTCGCATGAAGACACCAATGGCAGCAGCAGCTCATGCCAACAATCAGCTTTCCTGCCCTATTAGCGTCAAGTGAGCTTCTGAACAGCATTTTCCTGACGCAGGATTTTTACAAGACAGCAACTGGAAAAAGAAATCTGTCATGACATATTGCAATTAAAGATCAGTTTACAAATTATTTCTGAAACCTCAGACACAACGGTCCACATAACAGCCAATCAGATCAAAATGTATCTCTCCATGCTAAGAAAACGACAGCAGAGAAAAAACTAGGCTCAGAAACTTTGTGCATTTCCAGAGTCTGTATTACACAGCCAGATCAGATGGTCTAAAAGCTTGTGATTTTAAAAGTTGTCAAACAGGTCAGGAATTTAAAGCCAGTGTCCGGAGCAAGTCAGTTGGCACACAGTACTTTTCCCAGAAGAGGAGCAGCTGCCTTTATTTCAAGGGTAACTTAAGCCACTGTCTGGGGAGGAAAAAAAACCCAAACCCAAAAATAAACAAAAGAGCAGTTTCTTCCCTCACAGGCTCAGGTTCACACCGGCTTGCTCTCTGAACTGCTAACAGCTGGCTTCCTGAATTCCCTTCCTAACTGGCTGCTTCTCTTAACTTTCCCCAGCTGACCTTCGAGTTACCATTGTCCAATTCACCTTCTGCAAGGGTGGGTACAAACACCACCCCTATTCAACTGGCTTCTCAGTGAGACCACGAGACAGCTGCGTAACCAAAATGCCAAACAGATACAAAGCAGGAAAAGTCTTTGTATTGTCACGCGCTGTATGTTCAGTCACCCTCTCATATTGTACAACATTCTTTTCGCAGACCAGCGTCACAACAGCTTTCAGTCTACTGCTCCAGCTCCTTCAAACAGACCTTCTGTTCCTCAGAGGCCTCGCTGAAGGCCTTTGACCAAGAGGATGCCTTGATGAGGTTTTGTGCCTTCCTTTCCGAACAAGGGTTAAGCCTTGCCCCCACTCTCAGAAGCAAAGTCTTACAACGGTCAGTGTGATCTACCCTCACAGCCTGGAAGCAGTATGGGCACCTGGTGGATCCTCCGTTCAGCCATGTCCAGTTTCTTACGCATATCCTTTATATATAACTGCAAGGCTGAGTCCTGGGAAACCAGGCAGCGAAACTTCCGTGACAGCTTCGAATTCTGCACCTTCATTTCCTCACTGCTTTTGCTGAAACAAACCAAAATTAAAGCAGCATCACTGTATGTACTACGGGTCTGGGCAAGTACATGTCATAAATTTACAATCCAGCTAGTCGTAACAGTTAGAATCACAGAAACATCACATCCAGTCACTTTTTTTAAGCTGAATATCCAGCCTCCCAAGTCACCACCTGTGGTGCATGCCCCTTGTGATGTTTTGTGGCTCTACCGGGAAGAGCAGTGTTACTCTGCAGTAACAAGCAGCAAATGGACTTACCTTTGTTTGTACAGCTCCTGTTTCAGGTCTTCTAGCTCCTTCATTAACTCTTCATTACGCTGCAGAAAAAAAGAAATGACTGATTCAGCTGCAGACTTCAGCAAAATATTTCACCTTTAGCACATCAGCTGAAGTGGAAAGCATCAGAACTTTGGCAAAATCCTTCAGGACAGGTTGCTTAGAACCTCCTGAATTTGCCAGGAATAAATCTGCTCAGCCTTTTCAAACGCGATGCTACTAACTGAACGTGAGGTCATTTCTGCAGACTTCTGGATGAATATCAACACTGAAGTGTCTGCCTGATGGAGACCCTCCTGAGACAAGGTCTCGGTGGCGCTTCTGTTGCGTGTGGAGCTGGCAAGACTAATGAAGTGAGGTGCCGGATCTGAAGACAGCAACTGGACCATATGATTAGTGGTCACAGAAACCTGAATGAAGTTTGCCTTGACCATGGAGAACACAGGGCTTTACAAGGTTAATTAACAATTCAGAATGTTAATTTCTGTCCCTTCTCCGAGCAGGGACTACAGACTTTGCATTAGTGTACTGACAAGCAAATAGCCAAAGGCAGAGCTGCTGGTGAAGCATAAGCAGAGGTGACTCTTACCTTCTCTGCCCGTTTTTGCTGCAGAGAGACGTAGGCCAAAGTACGTTCCAGCTCCAATTCCCTCTCGCGCGATGAACATAAACGATCAGAGAGGCTCTCGGCTTCTCCTGAACAAGTCAGAACAGAGTGAGTTGAGGCTGGACCACAAAGAGCTTTTTGGAACTGCTAAACAGCACTTTCTACTTTGTCAACAAGCTCTTAAGGCAGCACAGAGCTTTGCAAGTCAGCAGACCTGGTTCCGCCCCTGGCTCTACAGGTGGCTCACTAGCAGCTCTGGGCAGTAAAGCTCTCTGTAACTACCATCCTCACTTTGAGGGAGATGACGAAACTTCCTCTGCAGAATAGGCAGTATGTTGGTTGGGATCTTTCTTTCTAATAGAAGAAGTCGCTCAAACTTGGTTCAGAATGAAGGGCTCGGGTAAAACCTACCTTTACGCGATAGCTGTGTGGGAGGGAGGGTGGCAAAAAGGGAACTAAGTTTTAAAAGGATCAGAAGAAAGTCAGAAAGGAACAGCCTGGGGTAGTCACCGGGGCTGAACAGGGCTGACAAGGCTTTAGCGATGCACAAAAGAACCTCAACTGCCATGGGATCAACATGCTCCCACTTGGGGGCAGCTCTGGCGACAGAGGCAGCGATGGTGCCAAGTATTGCCCACCGAGGAGTCGGCCACTGCTGTGAGCTGGCTGCCAGCAACTGTCATGCCTCTGGCTTGAAATTCACACTTTGACCAACAGCTTGAGCTGGAGTGCCCACAGTCAATTACCTGATTTCTCCCCTGCAGCTTCTCGAGTACGTGCAAGGGCCGCCTGCAACTCAGACTTCTCAGAAGCTAGAATTCCAATAGTCTGGATACGAACCTTTGGGAAAGGAAAATCGGCTCAGCACAAAACTTCTTTGCTTGTAACTGCAACATCACTGTTGCCACAAAAGGCTAACTCAGTAAAGGGAAAGAGCTCGTGCAGTTAAGCACAGTCGGGCTGACTCCCAGTTTTCTGAAGGAACGCGCTCGCGGCTTCCCGAGTAAAGACTATGAATGGTCAGTAATCCAGAGAACAGCAGAAGGCAGGCGGTGTTACTGTAATGGAGGCTCTGCCATACCCGTAGCTGTTCCCTCAGTGCAGCTTGCTCTTCAGAAAATTTCTTTTCCAACTCCTTCTTTTCCTGTATAAAGAAATGATGCCTATTCAGCACAAAAACATAGATGGGTAACCCTTGTTTTGTAGCAAACTAAAAAAGCAGTGATACATTGGTAGGACTTGCAGCATCGAAACGACAGCAGTCTTTTTAAAGACATACTTCAGCCTTGCGTTATTTGAACGCCTTCACTATTTATCCATCCTAGATTGGCAGTAACAGCATAGCACAATCGCTGCTAGCATAAAAACGGTAGTGCTTGGAAGCAAGCTGCTGGCAAGGACTTGTATTCTCCTGCCTCCACCACACTCCTCTAATACTTGAGTATTTAAACGTTCGCTTGTGTCAAAATAAGAACGCTACCTGCCAGGCAGGCCTAACTCATGAAGTCAAATCATTCAACCCTACGCTACAAATGAAACTGAATCTAACATAAGACAAGACCACACGTGCCTGGGCCACAGCCCACTATACTCTCTGCGCCGCCAAGGAAGAGATACTATTTTTCTGCCTATCCAAAAAGAGGACACACTTTACCTTCTCCAGCTGATCCACTGCCTCCTGGCTCTGCTCTTTCTGTGGAAGAAAAGTGATGCACCAGTATCAAGAGAAAATACTCTCATACATCTGAAACACATTTTCACTTCAACAAAGTAGGATACATGCCCAATTCACGCAAACAGAATTTCCACTTTCTGTACCCCTTTCTGTAGAGGACTAGGAAGTTCATCTTAGCTATTAAAAATACGAGATCTGGAGCTGCCCTCACTAATGTACTTCATATGCCAGGCATCTTTTTCATCGCTCAGTAGATTGCCACAGTTGTTCTCCAACACCGCTGCTGAAACCCCTCCATGTCTACATCTGAGCATCTACCACCTTCAGTTAAACTCGCACCCCCACATCTGTGCAACTGATGGCAGTAATCCTGGTGTATTGGGATGATCGCAGAAATGCTGGGTTTTTTTAAAAAACACCACCAATAATAAAAAAAAAAAACAACCAACCAATAACCCCAAAGAAAAACGTAGTCTTTTCCTTGAACTGAGACCTCAGACCTTTCTTCCACTGAAGAGCTGGCCTTAAGTCACGCAGAGCCGCACTTGTGTTGGCAGACTTCTGCGGGAGGTGGTATGGGAGGGCTGAAGCCAGATACAAAGAGAAGGGGTAATTCTGTCCTAGCCCATTTCCATCTTAGCGGTGAAGTATTTGGAGATTTGTTGTCCGTAGGTAATGCACCTTTAGATAGGAGGTGAAGGAGACAAAGGTGGCAGCTGCCTACCCAGGCCGCCACACAACTGTGCTGCTGTGTTTGCTATTTGCTTGTTGTCTCCCTGACAGCTTCTTCACAGATGCCTCGTAACTAACTACATAAGCAGGGCTTTTTTGCCTTCCCAAAGAATGAGCATTGTCCAAGCTCTTTCTTTACTACTGCTGCTACTACTTCAATGCATTTTGAAAGGTGACTACAGATGGAAGAGCGATGAGTGAGAGGTTTTGATTCTAGCAATGCCCATGCACAACATAACCAGCAAAAGCAAAGGCAAGACCACAAATGCAGCAAAGGCCCTACACAGCTGCAGGCCAGCGTAAAAGCAGGCACACAAGGAGAATCTTGGGTGGGCAATGCACTATGCCAAGTTCCTCTGCAGCCCAGCTAAAACACAAAAAGAAACAGAATGGAACAAAAATAACCCAAAGCCCAAAGGAAAACAACAAGGGGGGGTCACGGGGTACACCGGGAAATGCTGAACTTTGCAAAAAGTGTACTTTTACAGAGGAACACAATGGGGAAAAGCATTTCACACAAGAAAGGCTCTTGTCAGACTGAAACAAGTCCACTTGGCTGCATTTCTTGCAGTGTTAAAGCTGAAGGCTGAAAAGCTGCAGCGGGAATCCATGCAGGCCACAGGACAAAGCAGTTCACTCATCGCGCCAAGAGAAGCTGAGGATATGATCAGAAACCAGCCCCAGACCCTCTCAGGCCTACTGCTCCCACTCTGCCGATATCGTTAGACCAGCAGCACCACCTGCAGAAACAGGTTTTCACACTGCTGCCAGCACCAGAATTGTGTGTTTCAAGGATTCGGACCAGGCGCAGAAATAGCTGTTTTATCAGGATGCTTATCATCCAGGGAAAGCCTGATGAGATCAGCAGAGCACACTTAAATGGAAACAACAAAACTCCGTTTCTTGTTCCTCAGTTGAGCCAATACATTCACCAGCGGCCTTAGACTTTGAGCCCCTTAACAGGTTTTCCGTGCAGCTCATTTTGTTCCCTACAGAGTGCCGTGTAAGCAGCCTTCCTTGTGGCACTAGGAGGGAACCCATAACTTTGCAGACACCCAAAGAGCTTGGAGGAGCAGCGAGGACCATGTCAGACTGGTTGGTTGGGTTGTTTCTTACCAGTTCCTCTATCTGTGTAACGAACTGCTTGTTCGTTAAGATTGCTGGAATCCAGGGCTACTGCCAGCTCCCGGTAACGTGTCTGATGGGCACATGCAGACAGGAGAAAAAGGAAGGAGCAGAAGAGGAGGAGGGGAGGAAAAAAAGCAGGAATTAAAGAGGACAGAAAAATAAATCCTATCGAACTGTGATAATCAGATTCTCCAAACAAAACAAAAATCTACCGTTTCAACAAAAGCAGCTGAGACATCAACACATTTCATCCATTCTGCCAAGGCTTCATTTTGACCCAACAGTGACTCAGAAATAAGAACGGCAGCTGCACGGAAGCCAGATTATCCCCAGTCCCCAAACTGGAAACACCTCCGATACCTGCCCCCCAGTGTTGATCACAACTACCCGATGATAGCACAAGACAACACTAGACAGCAGTGAACGAGAACTGTGCATTCAATTAGGTCTCGCTAACACTGCCGAAAGCAGAGTCCCAGTAAGTTATCAACAGTAGCAAATAAGAAAGGGGGCGGGGGGGGACGGGGACACTGAGAACAACCTCCTTCCGTTTCCTTAATATTTGTGGAAGAAACAGCACTTTCTCCATTCACATATGATTTAGACTACAAGCAAAGCAGTCAAGTCAGCCAGTTTTATTCCCCACGGAAACAAGTCACTACTAAGGAAGAACTGACTATCACAATAATGCTCCTTATAGCGCCTTTCACTCCAAAGTGCCACACAGAGAAAACATCCTTTTCTGGGTAAGGAGAGATGCAGACTCCCTCTGCGACAAGCTAATGTCAATGATGCAGGTTGATTTCCCATTCTTTCCCACTAAATCAAGAATACATCTTTCCATGCATACATGCTGTCCATTCATCCCACTCAGCTTTTCTTCCCACTGCTGAATGTTTACGTTCTAAACCAGGATTTTTTGCTTCTCAATGCTTAAATATCATATTGTTCAGTAGGATGACTGCAGACACCGCTGAGATCCAGGAGTGTTTTCTTGAGCTGACTGCTTAAAGCTCCACATCAAATATCAAGAGAATTAATAGGACAAAAGGAATACAAAGGCAAATCAGAGTGAACTCCATTCCATCTTGCAGGTTTCACTGCATCTAACTGGTACCCCTGGTGATTACTATAGTTACGTTTATTGATAAGAGACGCACGGATATGTAGTAAACAGGAGTTACTTTATGACAACTGAACTGAAGCAATGGTAGGAAAATAAGCTACCAAAATGATGCAAGTGAAACGAAAATCAGAGCTTTGCCACAGCAACAGCGGAAGACAATTCTGGGCTACCAAATTTGACTTCCCTGAGCTTCTATCACAATTTGATCAAGCCTTCCGTTTAAATAAACTGCCTGAAAAGAATTGGTTTAAAAAGGCTGGGGTTTTATGTTTGTGCCTGAACACGTTTCTATTGCTTATCGGCATAGTTCCTGCCCTTGCCTCTTCAGAAGCCTGGCAACGTGAAGACGCTAAAGCCTGTAAACGCTTGACTCAAAGGATCCAACTTCCTGCCTAAACCTATTTAAACCCAGTACTGGAACTTGCCAGTTTCATCGCCTGTTGTAAAATGGGTTGGCAGGAATAACTAGACAGCTTCCTCAGGGCAGCTGCTTGCCTGGAGATCAGCAGAGTCATGCCCTTCAGAAGCAAGGCCCTAGGGAATACAGCAACGACACGCACAGCGGGAGAAATACAGACTAAGAAAACACTGCCTCTCCCTACTGCACTTGCCCTCAGCAGCTCAGTTAGTTTATCGCCTCACCCCACACTCCTCCTTTTCCTCAAAGCTCAGCTGTCTCGCGGAAGAGGTTTTGACAAGGTTCACTTTTTCACACGTTCAGTTCGACACAAACCAGAAGGGCGCAAGCACTTTACGAGCAATGGCAACGCATGGTATCAACTAGCTCCATGATAATAAAAACAGCAACAAAACTCAAGCAACTGACAGGGGCTATGTCAGGACAAGGCTCCACCCAAGAAATCGAGGCCAGCGTAAACAGAACCTGAAGCATGCAGTAGGGAGAGCGAGTCACTGCGAGGGACACGAGCACTGCCTCACCTTCCTCCTGTCCAATGAGGGTATGGCTGCCCCATTGGAGCGCTTCAGATCTGCCACCGGCACCTTCAGAATGTTCTGAATCTGAAAGAGGTGAAAGAAAAGGGGGAACGGCTCAGAAAAGGACAGAGAGAAAGTGTCAATCGAAGGTAGCCAAAGAAACCAGCATCCTCCGGCTGGCCAGGAGCACGCAGCTCAAAGCAGCAGCTCTGGGCACACCCAGGGCTGCGTGACAGCGCCGCATGATCAGACACGGCTTTGGCACGTACCCTGAGCTCTAGTGTGCACCTTCCAGCAGCGGTAGCTGCTAACTATTGTGGCACGCTTCGCGTGCTGGCGATACAGGCAGCTGCGCCAGTCATCCATTACACCCGCATAACCATTTCCCGGCTCTAGTCACGTTGTTCAGAAAACCAAAGAACAAGGAGGTAGCAAATGAGCTGGGACAAAGACCGAGGCACTCACGTTCTCTGGAGGCTACTGGTCATCGCCCGGGGGAGTCTCAGGTCGACCGTCTCCTTTAGTTTTGCAGTTTTCCTTACTTGCTGCAGCTGCTCCAGGGCTCTTCTTCTGCTGATACTCCTTCAGCTGTGAAAAATAATAATAATCTGAAATCCAAACTGAACATGCCTTCTGTGAGAATGATGTCAACCCCCAGCCCCAGCTCCACTGGGTAAAAAGACCAAGTGTAAGGACAAGAGAAACGCTCTTCAATGAGTTTGTCGCCCGGGGGGGGAGGGGGGAAGAAAAATAAAAATCAAAACACGTCCAAGAAAAAGGCTAAAGTAAGATCGAATGTGATGAGTTTACGACAAGAGGCTCAGAGCTGCAAACGTTCAACTTTTGTACACAGCTAAGAGTTGCTGGGAAACGACTTGATACTCCATCCTGCAACTACAAGGAGATGAAAAGAAGTATCTCGGGGTGGGGTTTTTTTAGGGTTCTAACTAAGAGCATTGAGGAAAAATGAGTAAAGGGCAATGAAATCTGAATGTTAAGTGAAACATCAACACCTTACAGTAAGATCTCCCACTCTGTGAAAGACTTTGAGAAGGAACATTACAGTCCTTACAGACAAATGCCATGTTAATACAAGCAGCGTAGTCACTGTGAACTAAGGGGAGAAGCATCCTACAACGGATTTTTCAATCGCACCCGCTTCACCCCGGAGAAGCTAGTCTGATAAGCCGTTCGCTTGAATTCGGCTGGGTCTTCCGAGCCGAATCGTTCGTGCTCCAGCAGGGTGAAGCCCCCAGGCAAGCGAGCCCCAGGCAGTTCGGTCAACTGCCCGTTTCCCCAGCCCGCAGCCCGCCCTCCGCCCCCCCGCCGGGCCGGGCCGCGCCGCGCCTCGGCCTCCAGGTGGGGAAAGAAGGACCCGTTATTGGCAGAACTCCAAAATGGAAGCCCGAACCGCTCCAGGACACTTTCCCCTCCCCAGGACTTTCACATACGCCGCCCACGCCGCGGCCGGGGAACTAAGTAAAATGACACCAACCCCCCCCCAAAAAGGGTGTGGGGGAGGCCAGGGGGAGGGAAAACCGCCAAACCGAACCCGGCGGACCCACGGCACCGCCGGCCCGGCCCGCCCCGGCCCCCGCCGCCCCTCACCTTCTCCTTGCCCGCCGCCAGCCAGCTCTGCCCGCTGCCGTCCGCCACGGCCGCCCCGCGCCTGGGCCGCCTTGGCTTCGCCCACCGCCGGCGGCAGCAGCCAGGGCCCGCCCAGCCTGCGCTGCCGCCCTGGAGGCCCGGCCCATCGCCGTGCCGCGACGTGCCCGGCCCACCGCCGGGCCCCGCCTCGTCCCCGGGCTCCACCGGCTCCGGCACGGCGCCGGGCTGTGGCTCGTGGCCGGGCTCCACCGGCCGGGGCTCGCGGCCGGGCTCCATCGCCTCGAGGTTGCCGGGCCCGGTGGCTCTGCTTTTACTGCAGGGACTGGAGGAGCAGGTGCCACCTTGCAGTGCCTGCTCCCCGTGTTGGAGCCCGCACCGCCCGCTGCTCGGGTGACACCTGGCTGCCCGGCGTGCCCCACCCAGAGCTCACCTGCAGCTTCCCGGAGACGTTTGTTCCCCGGCGCTGACGGCACAGTGGGCCCTGTCGCTGGGAGACTCCACTTCCCAGCGTGCCCCGCGGCGCGCCCGCGCCTGCCGCTCCCGGCCGGCCCCGCGCGCACCCGGCCGGCCCGGCGGGAGGCGGCAGCCCTGGCCGAGCGGGTCCCGCCGAGCGCGGGTCGCAGCGCGCCCGCCCCGCCGCGGCCCGGGCCCGGCCGGTAGGAGCCGGGTCCCCGTGTTACAGATTTGCTAACGGTTACAATTAACTAACCTTATTTGATTTTATAAAATCATTTTCATAGAACTGTAGAGGAATAAGAAATATATTTTAGTGGAACTAGCAGCTGCACCACACAAGCTGC
Organism: Falco biarmicus; assembly: GCF_023638135.1. Classification (NCBI taxonomy): domain Eukaryota; kingdom Metazoa; phylum Chordata; class Aves; order Falconiformes; family Falconidae; genus Falco; species Falco biarmicus. The sequence continues at coordinate 16,256,748 of NC_079296.1, forward strand.
TGTGGAATCCTCTGTACAGCCCTGTACCACGGCCAAGGACTGAGAGCAACCGAATGAAACAACTCGTAGCTACCTGCCAAGAAACCGTGAACTTTAATAATAGTGATATAAAGAAATGGTATGGAATGGGGACAATCAGTTACGGGTAAATATATTTACACAAAGAATGTAGGTCTAGTAATTAGGACTCACTCACTCACACACCCGGCCGTCCATAAAGAAGTGTCCGCTTATCTCCCTCACATCGGGGTCGGCAAGTTTTTCATTCCGAGATTTCGGTACCAGCCGCTCCCCGCCCCCGCCGCGGGCCGTGCCTGCGCTGAGGCGGCGCGGCCCGGCCCCTGACGCGGCGCCGCTCTGCTCTGCCAGGGCCTCCGGTGGCGGCCGGCGGAGCGGCGCGGCCGGCTGCAGGTCCGCGGTGAGGCCCTGCGCGGGCTGGGGGGAGCGGGCCCTGCTCCAGGGCTGCCCCGGCCGCCGTCTGTGGCCCGGCACGGCACGGCACGGCACGGCACGGCCGGGGGTGTGTTTTCTTGGGGCGGAGCTGCCGGCCTCGCCCCCCGGCGCTGCCTCGTCCTGGCAGCGCCTCTGAACACCGAAATTGTGGGGGTTACGGTCTTATTGTCACCTGACGCTGTAAATCTACAAAACGCCGTAGAATATGATGGGGGGCGGGGCAACGTTACAGAAACCCATCAGTCTTTTACCTGAGCTTCCCCCCTTCCTGCCCAGGAGACACGTTTTCCCTTTTTATCTCTGTGGGTTATTTGTTGCAAAGGAGTGTTATTTTCTAAGGTCACGTGTAGTACAGAGAATGGAAACGGCAGAGCAACAAAGGCTGTTCCCAAAGCTTTTTTGCTTTACCACCACGCCTTTTTTTTTCACTAGCTACAGATTTGAGATACAGATACAAACTGAATTCACCACAGCCTATTCCTGTTTCTACTTGATTCTGAGAATTCAGGTGGGTTGGGGTTTTTTTGTAAGTCGATGCGGCAAAAAAAAACCCCACTCAAAATGAGGGTCTGCTCATTTGTAGCTTTCGTGTTGATGACTTGCAGCAACTGTACTTGCTGCCTTCGGATTCTGCTTTGGATAGTGCCAGGCTTGAGCGTCTCAAATCTCCTTGCTGTGCTGGGTCAGTAGGGGCAACACTCGCCGTGTGGCATTTTTAACCTTTTCTGCTTTTATTGCTACAGAGGCTACAGCCTGGAGGAATTGGAGCAGCACATTTCTCTGCTCGCTCCATGAGTACAATGATATTAAAGATGCTGGGCAGATGCTGCTGGGCAAACTGGGTAAGGAAGGGGAAAACTGTTGATGAACAACTCAGTCAATGTTTTCGTGTAGACAGAGAGAGAGAAGGTACTACGCCACGAAGGCAGAGCTTGTTTTAAAGATTCTTGAATTCTAGGGCTTTCATTGCCCAGCCACTTGTGCAGGCACAAACACTTCTGTCGTTATTTTCGCAGGATGTGTTTAGAACCGAACATGCGAAAGAATTGTCATCTACTGCTATTTTAGTCTGTGTTATGTACTGCCAAACTTTGTTCAGTCTTACCAATTTTTGTCAGTTTTGCTCTTCATATACTTTAAAAGAGTGTTGAGACAAGCAGAGAGCGCAGCTGCAAAACCTTAGGTTGGTTCCTTAGCTATGGGAGGTTCTGTGAGAGAGTTAGGGGCTACTGGGAGGAAAACACAACTTTTCTGACTCGTCTGATACTTCTGTAATGAAAATAGCCGTCTTTCTTTTCCAGCTGTTATCCGAGGGGTTACTACAAAGCAGCTCTGCCCTGAATACATACGACCTGGAGCTTAGCGACTAGTATTGAACCTGAAGATTGCCCCGTCCTGCAAAGCTGACACTTACTGGGCCGTGACGGTTTGGTGTGGTATTGGTTCAGAACGGACAGAAGGTGGCCTCAGAAGCTGTGTGTGGAATTGCAACAGCGCATGCATGAACAGCCTTATTTCCGAGCAGCTTTACAACGTGAAAGCTGTTGAATCTGTCAGCTGTGTCCTGCTTGTGGGAAAGGGATGTAGGACTTTGGATGATTTTGTCTCCTGTCTGATGGGACAGTATATTTTTTTTTTCGTTTGTTGGAAAGGCCGTAATTCAGGTTGATGTGAAGACTCTTCCCGTGGAGACCTTGCTTCTCTCCAGCATCCAGGGGCTGTTTGGTTACTGAATAATAGAGGAAGCGAGGGCATGCAAACGTGCAATGTAATAGCTCCTTGAAAGAAAAGAAAAAACCCTCGGAAGCAGCAAGGGAAGAAGGCTGAATTTGTGGTGGCTTGGGGGTTGGTTTTGTTTTATGATCACATCTGGGTGAGTCTGGGTATTCTGCATTTTTGTACTTAACTGCTCGGGTAGCTAGAGGTTCTGTATCATTTCTGTGGTGAATGGCAAAAGGTGAAGTTGTATTGAACTGTCCTGTCTGAATAAAGCAGCTGTCACATTTCTCAGGAATTCACTTATTGAAGAGCCTATAAAACAGCGCGTGAACCTGGGAGCAAATTCTTAACCTCTAATCTGAGACAACTGGAACATCTATTACTCAAATGTTTTCTGAGGACTCTCAATGGTGACGGTGTGGCAGCGCTACCCAGTAATGGGTAGGTGCCGAATTACCTTTACTGCTACAGAGGCTACAGCCTGGAGGAACTGGAGCAGCACATTTCGTTCTTGCGGCTAAAACAGGAACAGTCAAAAGTAAGGAGGAAGCGAGTGGTGCGGCAGAGCGGTAATAAGGGGAGCAGCGGCGATGATGAAAATGCTATCGGCAGACGCGTTACAGAGGGGTGGAGGAGAGTGCGCTTGGAAAGTATGAAAGAGGGAGCGCACGCGTTTCCCGTGATATTACAAGATAGACACCCGGGCCAGTATCAGGCATTTCACTGGGAAATGATTAAGGAACTACGGAAAACTGTCACGCAAAATGCACTATATTCTCCTTTTACACAAATTTTGTTAGAGAACGTGATGATGGGTCCGCAGCTAGTGACTCTGCTAGAATGGATCCGTGACAAAGTGCTGGACTTTCCACCTGATGGCACTTTGCAAATTCCTGCCTGGCAAGCGGTCGGCAGGCGATTGTGTGATGCTGCCGTGGAGGGGGACTCCGTGGCAGGCATGTGTTTAGCGCCTTGCTGGCAAATTCTGACTCCTCTTCCGCCAAGCGTGGGCTAATTCTACTAACGGTGCTAAACCAGGGGAGGCTGTAAATCCCCCCGACAGCGCGGCTCTTCTCAACACACCGCCAGCGATGGTGATTCCGTCCACACCTCCTCTGCCCCCAGAGCTCCTGTCACTGATTGCAGCGACCCTCACAGCACAGGACCGAGCGCGGGAACAGGACAACTCGGACAATGATTCCATTGACACCGATAAACCTTTTGACCCAGGTCCTATAGACCCGGAAGAGGAGCTAGACTTTTTTCCTCCTCCCCCTGATGCACTGGCTGTATGTTCGGGGAGGGTGAAAGGGGGTCTGAGGGATCGGTGGCAGCAATGCAGGCGGGAAGCGCTTAAGCGAGGGCATTTGGGAGGCGCCATGGCACGTTCACGATTTTGTCAGCCAAATCAACCTGCAGAGTGGCAGCCTGTGCAATACGAGGCTGTTAAAGGGTTAAGCAAAGCCGTGCGGGAAGGGGGGATTCATAGTACTTTTGCAAATAGGTGTCTGCATGCGTGTAGCGGTACATAGCTATGTAACTGCGTGAATGAGCTCTGCCCTGAGCCTGGTGGTACGTGCAGCTGCGGTTTGTGTCCGGGCTCAGAGATGTCAATACGGGCTTCTCTGTTACGGTCAAGTGTCTCTGGCTGCATTAAAAAACAAAACCAAACCAAACCAAAAAAACACAGTGACTTTAATAAGACTGCAACCTGATCGAATTCCAAGAAATGTGAGATAAGATGAACTTCTGAATTTTGTTCATAAGCTGTAATGGAGTGCTACCTATATATGAATGCTAGAACATAGCTCTATTTCAGTGTGACCAGAATTTAGCATGCAACTGCATCAGCATATTGACAGAATACCTTTTGAGTCATTTCTTTTTTTCATAACTTCTAAACTGGGAACAGCTCAAGGTGAAAAGAGACTGTTCAAATCCTCAGCTGTTGCCTCAGAAGGAATAACGTGTTCTTTGTGTACAGGTGAATTTAACACAGCTGAAAATTTGTTTTGGGTTAGAAGTATCTGTCACACCTTCATCCCCACCACCACAACCTTTAAGGCCGGTGGGAAAAGCATTCTGTACTCTGTTGCAGCGGGGAAACTTCAGTTGAGCTGCAGTAGTTTGCGTACGTAACTGCAGCTCCTTTGGTGGAAATGAAGTTGTCGTAGAAGTTAGACTTTGAGTAACATACCCTTTGATACCTTGTAAGCGAGAAAGATTGTGTCCTGACAGCATGCTCTTTCCCACGCTTGTGCCTAGAGTTGTACTTTGAAATCAGGTTGCGTGTTAAGTTTAAACCTAATCACACAGATATCTCAAAGTCCACAAAGATACATCACTGCTTAGGGGATTCTTGCAGTATAGCAGGTGCAAAACCCGTTCCAAAGTAACGATCTAGTGAAGCGTTTTCTTTCAGGAACACCATTTTCCCACTTCTCATAGGTTATACACCATACAACACAATATCTCTCCATCAAGTCTCTTGTGGCTAAACTGCATTCTGCAAATTTGTGTTAGAAATAGATGCTTGCATTTTCACCTGCCGAAGTTCCCTAAGCTAAAGGATTGTGACCTAGGCAATGCTACGAAGCTCAAAGATCGTGACAACAGCGATGGAGAAGAGTGATTTAACACGTAGTTGATTTATGGTTCATACAGGACTATATCACACTACAAAACCGGTATGAATTCAGAGTTGTGGATGTACTGCATGTTCACGTAATAGTTTCTCTACAATTTTTTTTTTTTTTTAAAAAAGGTGCCTAAGCTATAAATACCGTATACTATTATCTTTCCCTATTTTTTTAAGCATTTTTTATTTCCCTGTTTGTGTATAGTTTTATCTATCTATCTCTATATAAACAACCAACACAAACAACCAGAACATTTTGAGAAACTTTTATAGTTAACTTCTGCATTTAATTCCAGTAACAATCTAGAGGTGTCCATTCAGCTGTTTGCTTAGTTCCAAGCCTTCATTGTGTGCTCCCAGGTTCTTTGAAAAGCAGCAATAACAGTCGAGCAGTTATTTAAAGTGAAACTTTGCTCTACGCAACTTCCACTTCCATGCTTTAGAATGGAGGCACAGCGGAACACTCACCCAAGGGCAAGATTTCAAGAGCTTTTAAGTAGGTTTTATCTTTTCATTTTAGGAGAGAAAATGTTCCTTAACAGCTTATATATAGAATTTACAAGTTAAACACAATTTCCCATGCTCAGGATTAGAAGTTCCTGAAAAATATTTTCATAAAACTTCCATAGCTTATTGCACGTTCTTCTAAATAATCATAAACCTGTATGTTGACCTCTGCATGAAATGCACCCATAACAAGTTTAACATTTTGTGAACCCGACTGAAATGTACAAACGTACACATAAAAGGCGGCCAAAATCGGTAATTAAGTAGTGAGAAAGAAAACAAAAGAAAAAGAGATGACAACTCCGTAACATGGTAAAGCAACCTTTTACCAAAAAAAACCCCAAAAACCCAGCAAAGAAACAAAACCAAAAACCACAAACAGGGGTGAATTGTAGAGAACAGAGACAGTGGGTTGTTTTGACATTGATAACGTGCAGCTGAGAACCTGCAGCAAAGAGTCACATAACTTTGAGGGAGCACGAGAAGAAACCAGCATGAGACAGAAAGAAAGGAGGGATGTGATCTCACCTGTAGAAGGCAAGTGAACAGCAGAGAGTGGCCTGTCGCAGCACTCTCCAAAGGAGCCAGCTGCAGCCAGGTCTTTTACCATCACACTCTCCATGGCAGTCCCTCTGCTGCCTTCTAGTCTCGCCTCATCCAGGGCACGCTCACCCTCTCTGCTTCTTCCTCGGCTGCCCAACCGCTTCACAGAACCAGCCACAGCTGCACCTTGTCTACACCAGCCAACCCACCGCCCCTGAAGCCAGCCCACAGCTGTACATTGTCAGTGCTGATTAACCCAGCTTCGTTCCTCTGCAGTAGCCTACAGTGCACAGCGCTAAGGAATGTGTTGTACGAACCTTCCGGGCTGTTCCGCGTCGATTCACAGTCAGTTACAAAAACTGAAGGACATGTCACAGGGCTTACGGCAGGAACTTTTGGGAGATTGGTTGCGGAATCTTTTCAAGTCTCGGGGAACCACCAGACGGTTGCAGGACTTCACAACACGTGGAGCAATATTGCTATTGGTAATTGTAGTTATATTGACCATTTTTCCCTGTATGCTGAACTGTGTAAGACCTATGATTCAAAAGTAGTTTAACCTCTAATGTTGTTTCTGTTCAAAATAAAGACGGGGGAAGTGTAGAGAGCTTTATGGCCAGTGCTGGAGGCCACGATGCCTGTGAAGGGCCTTGAAGGCTAAAGAAGAGAGAAAGTACGATAAGGTTGGCTGAACGCCTGGAAGCAAGACGGGGTATGAAGCAAGGCCAGAGCGGATGCGCGATGCCACATCTCGGCGGCTGGCTGAGAACATGAAACCCACAGAGATAAGAAGGAAGAGAGGAAAAAAAAGGCAAGAAGTTCAGTGCATTTGCAGCTTAGTAATTAACCAATTATATGTAGCCAAGACGTGTGTGAACAGCATTGATTAACCAATGATAATTTAGAATGGGGCGCGGGAACAGCAAACGAGGATATTATAAGCGTGGGTTCTGGACTAATAAAAGGTCTTCTGGTTGAACTCGGGAGTCCACGTCATCGTCTCCTCAGGCCATATGCTCCTCCGCCTCCTCGTCTGCCATTGCACGGACCTGCAAGGCCACACCATGAAAGTTAAAACAACGTTCATGGTGCATTCACTCCTGCCTGTGTTTGTCTAGAGCAGCTGTGACGCTGCCCCTGGTGTTACCTGCTCAGAGAACTGCTGCACCTACTGCTGCCACATTCTCTGCACCTCCTTCAGTTTCTTTGCATACTGATCTCTTTCGAACTGGAGCTCGAAAACTGACCCTGAGAGCTGTTCAAAACAAAACAAAACACAAAAGAAAATCGTATTGGCTAAATAAATTTGGCAGTGACCGCTTCAGGGATAAAGCCTGAAGAAACCAGTGTTAACACAAAGCTCAGGCTGCATTCTTCTGCCACACAAGTTTCTTTACAGACATGAAGATCTGGATGTCATTCCGTACAAGCCCTGAGCAACCCCGGTTTCCAGGCCTGCCTTCTCCTCCAGTGCCACCTGCAACTGCTGCTTTGCATCCAGACTCCCTGCCTGATTTGACAACTGCCAAGAAAAATCAAAAAGTCATGGCAAAATGTTAACACGCCACTTCTGCATAGCCTTTCCCCTGATAGCAACCTGCCACATGATCCATGTTGCAACCTTAAAGTGCTCCAACTCACGGTGATGTTCAATGAAAAAAAAAAAAAAAAAAAAGAGGGGGGAAGGAGATTAAAATCAAAAAGCTTAGATTTTAGCCCTGTAAAACAGGCTGAGCTAGACAGCTCCTCCCTACCAATTTTATATTTACGACTTGTTTGATTAAAACCTATTTTCTTAATCTAAAAATCTGGCTCAGAAACTTTGTGCATTTCCAGAGTCTGTATTACACAGCCAGATCAGGTGGTCTAAAAGTTGTCAAACACGTCAGGAATTTAAAGCCAGTGTCTGGAGCATGTCAGTTGGCACACAGTACTTTTCCCAGAAGAGGAGCAGCTGCCTTTATTTCAAGGGTAACTTAAGCCACTGACTGGGGAGGAAAAAAACCCCAAAACCAACAATAAACAAAAGAGCAGTTTCTTCCCTCACAGGCTCAGGTTCACACCAGCTTGCTCTCTGAACTGCTAACAGCTGGCTTCCTGAATTCCCTTCCTAACTGGCTGCTTCTCTTAACTTTCCCCAGCTGACCTTCGAGTTACCATTGTCCAATTCACCTTCTGCAAGGGTGGGTACAAACACCACCCCTATTCAACTGGCTTCTCAGTGAGACCACGAGACAGCTGCGTAACCAAAATGCCAAACAGATACAAAGCAGGAAAAGTCTTTGTATTGTCACGCGCTGTATGTTCAGTCACCCTCTCATATTGTACAACATTCTTTTCGCAGACCAGCGTCACAACAGCTTTCAGTCTACTGCTCCAGCTCCTTCAAACAGACCTTCTGTTCCTCAGAGGCCTCGCTGAAGGCCTGTGACCAAGAGGATGCCTTGATGAGGTTTTGTGCCTTCCTTTCCGAACAAGGGTTAAGCCTTGCCCCCACTCTCAGAAGCAAAGTCTTACAACGGTCAGTGTGATCTACCCTCACAGCCTGGAAGCAGTATGGGCACCTGGTGGATCCTCTGTTTAGCCATTTCCCGCTTGTTCTGCAAATATTCCAATTGCAGCTCCTTAACTTTGCTTTTCTTATCCAGGTAGAGAAGCTTCTCTGACAGCTGTGAATTCTTCTGCTTCATTTCCTCACTGCTTTTGCTGAAACAAACCAAAATTAAAGCAGCATCACTGTATGTACTATGGGTCTGGGCAAGTACATGTCATAAATTTACAATCCAGCTAGTCGTAACAGTTAGAATCACAGAAACATCACATCCAGTCACTTTTTTTAAGCTGAATATCCAGCCTCCCAAGTCACCACCTGTGGTGCATGCCCCTTGTGATGTTTTGTGGCTCTACCGGGAAGAGCAGTGTTACTCTGCAGTAACAAGCAGCAAATGGACTTACCTTTGTTTGTACAGCTCCTGTTTCAGGTCTTCTAGCTCCTTCATTAACTCTTCGTTACGCTGCAGAAAAAAAGAAACGACTGATTCAGCTGCAGACTTCAGCAAAATATTTCACCTTTAGCACATCAGCTGAAGTGGAAAGCATCAGAACTTTGGCAAAATCCTTCAGGACAGGTTGCTTAGAACCTCCTGAATTTGCCAGGAATAAATCTGCTCAGCCTTTTCAAACGCGATGCTACTAACTGAACGTGAGGTCATTTCTGCAGACTTCTGGATGAATATCAATACTGAAGTGTCTGCCTGATGGAGACCCTCCTGAGACAAGGTCTCGGTGGTGCTTCTGTTGCGTGTGGAGCTGGCAAGACTAATGAAGTGAGGTGCCGGATCTGAAGACAGCAACTGGACCATATGATTAGTGGTCACAGAAACCTGAATGAACTTTGCCTTGACCATGGAGAACACAGGGCTTTACAAGGTTAATTAACAATTCAGAATGTTAATTTCTGCCCCTTCTCCGAGCAGGGACTACAGAATGCAAACATTAGTATACTGACAAGCAAATAGCCAAAGGCAGAGCTGCTGGTGAAGCATAAGCAGAGGTGACTCTTACCTTCTCTGCCTGTTTCTGCTGCAGAGAGACGGAGGCCAAAGTACGTTCCAGCTCCACTACCCTCTGGTGAGATGAACGTAAACGAGCAGCAAGGCTCTCGGCTTCTCCTGAACAAGTCAGAACAGAGTGAGTTGAGGCTGGACCACAAAGAGCTTTTTGGAACTGCTAAACAGCACTTTCTGCTTTGTCAACAAGCTCTTAAGGCAGCACAGAGCTTTGCAAGTCAGTAGACCTGGTTCTGCCCCTGGCTCTACAGGTGGCTCACTAGCAGCTCTGGGCAGTAAAGCTCTCTGTAACTACCATCCTCACTTTGAGGGAGATGATGAAACTTCCTCTGCAGAATAGGCAATATGTTGGTTGGGATCTTTCTTTCTAATAGAAGAAGTCGCTCAAACTTGGTTCAGAATGAAGGGCTCGGGTAAAACCTACCTTTACGCGATAGCTGTGTGGGAGGGAGGGTGGCGAAAAGGGAACTAAGTTTTAAAAGGATCAGAAGAAAGTCAGAAAGGAACAGCCTGGGGTAGTCGCCGGGGCTGAACAGGGCTGACAAGGCTTTAGCGATGCACAAAAGAACCTCAACTGCCATGGGATCAACATGCTCCCACTTGGGGGCAGCTCTGGCGACAGAGGCAGCGATGGTGCCAAGTATTGCTCACCGAGGAGTCGGCCACTGCTGTGAGCTGGCTGCCAGCAACTGTCATGCCTCTGGCTTGAAATTCACACTTTGACCAACAGCTTGAGCTGGAGCGCCCACAGTCAATTACCTGATTTCTTCCCTGCAGCTTCTCGAGTATGTGCAAGGGCCGCCTGCAACTCAGGCTTCTCAGAAGCTAGAATTCCAATAGTCTGGATACAAACCTTTGGGAAAGGAAAATCGGCTCAGCATGAAACTTCTTTGCTTGTAATTGCAACATCACTGTTGCCACAAAAGGCTAACTCAGTAAAGGGAAAGAGCTCGTGCAGTTAAGCACAGTCGGGCTGACTCCCAGTTTTCCTGAAGGAACGCGCTCGCGGCTTCCCGAGTAAAGACTATGAATGGTCAGTAATCCAGAGAACAGCAGAAGGCAGGCGGTGTTACTGTAATGGAGGCTCTGCCTTACCTGTAGCTGTTCCCTCAGCGCGGCTTGCTCTTCAGAAAATTTCTTTTCCAACTCCTTCTTTTCCTGTATAAAGAAATGATGCCTATTTAGCACAAAAACATAGATGGGTAACCCTTGTTTTGTAGCAAACTAAAAAAGCAGTGATACATTGGTAGGACTTGCAGCATCGAAACGACAGCAGCCTTTTAAAGACATACTTCAGCCCTGCGTTATTTGAACGCCTTCACTATTTATCCATCCTAGATTGGCAGTAACAGCATAGCACAATCGCTGCTAGCATAAAAACGGTAGTGCTTGGAAGCAAGCTACTGGCAAGGACTTGTATTCTCCTGCCTCCACCACACTCCTCTAATACTTGAGTATTTAAACGTTCGCTTGTGTCAAAATAAGAACGCTACCTGCCAGGCAGGCCTAACTCATGAAGTCAAATCATTCAACCCTACGCTACAAATGAAACTGAATCTAACATAAGACAAGACCACACGTGCCTGGGCCACAGCCCACTATACTCTCTGCGCCGCCAAGGAAGAGATACTATTTTTCTGCCTATCCAAAACCAGGACACACTTTACTTTCTCCAGCTGATCCACTGCCTCCTGGCTCTGCTCTTTCTGTGGAAGGAAAGTGATGCACCAGTATCAAGAGAAAATACTCTCATACATCTGAAACACATTTTCACTTCAACAAAGTAGGATACATGCCCAATTCATGCAAACAGAATTTCCACTTTCTGTACCCCTTTCTGTAGAGGACTAGGAAGTTCATCTTAGCTATTAAAAATACGAGATCTGGAGCTGCCCTCACTAATGTACTTCATATGCCAGGCATCTTTTTCATCGCTCAGTAGACTGCCACAGTTGTTCTCCAACACCGCTGCTGAAACCCCTCCATGTCTACATCTGAGCATCTACCACCTTCAGTTAAACTCGCACCCCCACATCTGTGCAACTGATGGCAGTAATCCTGGTGTATTGGGATGATCGCCAGAAATGCTGGGGGGTTTTAAAAAACACCACCAATAAATTAAAAAAAAAAACAACCAACCAATAACCCCAAAGAAAAACATAGTCTTTTCCTTGACCTGAGACCTCAGACCTTTCTTCCACTGAAGAGCTGGCCTTAAGTCACGCAGAGCCGCACTTGTGTTGGCAGACTTCTGCAGGAGGTGGTATGGGAGGGCTGAAGCCAGATACAAAGAGAAGGGGTAATTCTGTCCTAGCCCATTTCCATCTTAGCGGTGAAGTATTTGGAGATTTGTTGTCCGTAGGTAATGCACCTTTAGATATGAGGTGAAGGAGACAAAGGTGGCAGCTGCCTACCCAGGCCGCCACACAACTGTGCTGCTGTGTTTGCTATTTGCTGACTATCACAATAATACTCCTTATAGCGCCTTTCACTCCAAAGTACCACACAGAGAAAACATCCTTTTCTGGGTAAGGAGAGATGCAGACTCCCTCTGCGACAAGCTAATGTCAATGATGCAGTTTGATTTCCCATTCTTTCCCACTAAATCAAGAATACATCTTTCCATGCATACATGCTGTCCATTCATCCCACTCAGCTTTTCTTCCCACTGCTGAATGTTTACGTTCTAAACCAGGATTTTTTGCTTCTCAATGCTTAAATATCATATTGTTCAGTAGGATGACTGCAGACACCGCTGAGATCCAGGAGTGTTTTCTTGAGCTGACTGCTTAAAGCTCCACATCAAATATCAAGAGAATTAATAGGACAAAAGGAATACAAAGGCAAATCAGAGTGAACTCCATTCCATCTTGCAGGTTTCACTGCATCTAACTGGTACCCCTGGTGATTACTATAGTTACGTTTATTGATAAAGAGACGCACGGATATGTAGTAAACAGGAGTTACTTTATGACAACTGATCTGAAACAATGGTAGGAAAATAAGCTACCAAAATGATGCAAGTGGAACAAAAATCAGAGCTTTGCCACAGCAACAGCGGAAGACAGTTCTGGGCTACCAAATTTGACTTCCCTGAGCTTCTATCACAATTTGATCAAGCCTTCCGTTTAAATAAACTGCCTGAAAAGAATTGGTTTAAAAAGGCTGGGGTTTTATGTTTGTGCCTGAACACGTTTCTATTGCTTATCGGCATAGTTCCTGCCCTTGCCTCTTCAGAAGCCTGGCAACGTGAAGACGCTAAAGCCTGTAAACGCTTGACTCAAAGGATCCGACTTCCTGCCTAAACCTATTTAAACCCAGCACTGGAACTTGCCAGACTGTACATCCCCTGCGCAAGTTTCATCGCCTGTTGTAAAACGGGTTGGCAGGAGTAACTAGACAGCTTCCTCAGGGCAGCTGCTTGCCTGGAGATCAGCAGAGTCATGCCCTTCAGAAGCAAGGCCCTAGGGAATACAGCAACGACACGCACAGCGGGAGAAATACAGACTAAGAAAACACTGCCTCTCCCTACTGCACTTGCCCTCAGCAGCTCAGTTAGTTTATCGCCTCACCCCACACTCCTCCTTTTCCTCAAAGCTCAGCTGTCTCGCGGAAGAGGTTTTGACAAGGTTCACTTTTTCACACGTTCAGTTCAACACAAACCAGAAGGGCGCAAGCACTTTACGAGCAATGGCAACGCATGGTATCAACTAGCTCCATGATAATAAAAACAGCAACAAAACTCAAGCAACTGACAGGGGCTATGTCAGGACAAGGCTCCACCCAAGAAATCGAGGCCAGCGTAAACAGAACCTGAAGCATGCAGTAGGGAGAGCGAGTCACTGCGAGGGACACGAGCACTGCCTCACCTTCCTCCTGTCCAATGAGGGTATGGCTACCCCATTGGAGCGCTTCAGCTCCGACACCGGCACCTTCAGAATGTTCTGAATCTGAAGGAGGTGAAAGAAAAGGGGGAACGGCTCAGAAAAGGACAGAGAGAAAGTGTCGATCGGAGGGAGCCAAAGAAACCAGCATCCTCCGGCTGGCCAGGAGCACGCAGCTCAAAGCAGCAGCTCTGGGCACACCCAGGGCTGCGTGACAGCACCGCATGATCAGACACGGCTTTGGCACGTACCCTGAGCTCTAGTGTGCACCTTCCAGCAGCGGTAGCTGCTAACTATTGTGGCACGCTTCGCGTGCTGGCGATACAGGCAGCTGCGCCAGTCATCCATTACACCCGCATAACCATTTCCCGGCTCTAGTCACGTTGTTCAGAAAACCAAAGAACAAGGAGGTAGCAAATGAGCTGGGACAAAGACCGAGGCACTCACGTTCTCTGGAGGCTGCTGGTCATCGCCCAGGGGAGTCTCAGGTCGACCGTCTCCTTTAGTTTTGCGGTTTTCCTTACTTCCAGCAGCTGCTCCAGGGCTCTTCTTCTGCTGATACTCCTGCAGCTGTGAAAAATAATAATAATCTGCAATCCAAACAGAACATGCCTTCTGTGAGAATGATGTTAACCCCCCAGCCCCAACTCCACTGGGTAAAAAGACCAAGTGTAAGGACAAGAGAAACGCTCTTCAATGAGTTTGTCGCCCGGGGGGGGGGGGGGGGGGGGGGGGAAGAGAAATAAAAATCAAAACACGTCCAAAAAAAAGGCTAAAGTAAGATCTAATGTGATGAGTTTACGACAAGAGGCTCAGAGCTGCAAACGTTCAACTTTTGTACACAGCTAAGAGTTGCTGGGAAACGACTTGATACTCCATCCTGCAACTACAAGGAGATGAAAAGAAGTATCTCGGGGTGGGGTTTTTTTTAGGGTTCTAACTAAGAGCATTGAGGAAAAATGAGTAAAGGGCAATGAAATCTGAATGTTAAGTGAAACATCAACACCTGACAGTAAGGTCTCCCACTCTGTGAAAGACTTTGAGAAGGAACATTACAGTCCTTACAGACAAATGCCATGTTAATACAAGCAGCGTAGTCACTGTGAACTAAGGGGAGAAGCAACCTACAACGGATTTTTCAATCGCACCCGCTTCACCCCGGAGAAGCTAGTCTGATAAGCCGTTCGCTTGAATTCGGCTGGGTCTTCCGAGCCGAATCGTTTGTGCTCCAGCAGGGTGAAGCCCCCAGGCAAGCGAGCCCCAGGCAGTTCGGTCAACTGCCCGTTTCCCCAGCCCGCAGCCCGCCCTCCGCCCCCCCGCCGGGCCGGGCCGGGCCGCGCCTCGGCCTCCAGGTGGGGAAAGAAGGCCCCGTTATTGGCAGAACTCCAAAATGGAAGCCCGAACCGCTCCAGGACACTTTCCCCTCCCCAGGACTTTCACCCACGCCGCGGCCGGGGAGAAAACGAAGGCCGGGGAAATAAGCAACATGAGACCAAAAAACCCCAAAAAAGGGTGTGGGGGAGGCCAGGGGGAGGGAAAACCGCCAAACCAAACCCGGCGGACCCACGGCACCGCCGGCCCGGCCCGCCCCGGCCCCCGCCGCCCCTCACCTTCTCCTTGCCCGCCGCCAGCCAGCTCTGCCCGCTGCCGTCCGCCACGGCCGCCCCGCGCCTGGGCTGCCTTGGCTTCGCCCACCGCCGGCGGCAGCAGCCAGGGCCCGCCCAGCCTGCGCTGCCGCCCTGGAGGCCCGGCCCATCGCCGTGCCGCGCCGGGCCCGGCAGCTCCGCTTTTCCCTCAGTCACTGGGGGAGCCGGTGCCACCTTGCAGTGCCTGCTCCCCATGTTGGAGCCCGCACCGCCCGCTGCTCGGGTGACAGCCCGCACCGCCCGCTGCTCGGGTGACAGCCCGCACCGCCCGCTGCTCGGGTGACACCTGGCTGCCCGGCGTGCCCCACCCAGAGCTCACCTGCAGCTTCCCGGAGACGTTTGTTCCCCGGCGCTGACGGCACAGTGGGCCCTGTCGCTGGGAGACTCCACTTCCCAGCGTGCCCCGCGGCGCGCCCGCGCCTGCCGCTCCCGGCCGGCCCCGCGCGCACCCGGCCGGCCCGGCGGGAGGCGGCAGCCCTGGCCGAGCGGGTCCCGCCGAGCGCGGGTCGCAGCGCGCCCGCCCCGCCGCGGCCCGGGCCCGGCCGGTAGGAGCCGGGTCCCCGTGTTACAGATTTGCTAACGGTTACAATTAACTAACCTTATTTGATTTTATAAAATCATTTTCATAGAACTGTAGAGGAATAAGAAATATATTTTAGTGGAACTAGCAGCTGCACAACACAAGCTGCTGTGGAATCCTCTGTACAGCCCTGTACCACGGCCAAGGACTGAGAGCAACCGAATGAAACAACTCGTAGCTACCTGCCAAGAAACCGTGAACTTTAATAATAGTGATATAAAGAAATGGCATGGAATGGGGACAATCAGTTCCGGGTAAATATATTTACACAAAGAATGTAGGTCTAGTAATTAGGACTCACTCACGCACCCGGCCGTCCATAAAGAAGTGTCTGCTTATCTCCCTCACATCGGGGTCGGCAAGTTTTTCATTCCGAGATTTCGGTACCAGCCGCTCCCCGCCCCCGCCGCGGGCCGTGCCTGCGCTGAGGCGGCGCGGCCCGGCCCCTGACGCGGCGCCGCTCTGCTCTGCCAGGGCCTCCGGTGGCGGCCGGCGGAGCGGCGCGGCCGGCTGCAGGTCCGCGGTGAGGCCCTGCGCGGGCTGGGGGGAGCGGGCCCTGCTCCAGGGCTGCCCCGGCCGCCGTCTGTGGCACGGCACGGCACGGCACGGCCCGGCACGGCACGGCACGGCACGGCCGGGGGTGTGTTTTCTTGGGGCGGAGCTGCCGGCCTCGCCCCCCGGCGCTGCCTCGTCCTGGCAGCGCCTCTGAACACCGAAATTGTGGGGGTTACGGTCTTATTGTCACCTGACGCTGTAAATCTACAAAACGCCGTAGAATATGATGGGGGGCGGGGCAACGTTACAGAAACCCATCAGTCTTTTACCTGAGCTTCCCCCCTCCCTGCCCAGGAGACACGTTTTCCCTTTCTTCTCCTCTTTTATCCACTGACAGACACATCAGAGGATTTTCTGGTTAGTGCCCCCCAGCACCGCAGCATCTTCCCCTGGGCTGAGGTAGCGTGAAATGTCTCCTGTGCTCTACAGATGCCCCGTCCCGCGTCCTGCCGACCTAATGGAACCAGCCAAGAAGCCCTGCAGTATGAAATCGAAGAGCTGAAGCAGAAAGACCTTGCTCTAGACCAGGAAACTGCACAATTCTTGTCCGAGTACGTCCTTGGCCAGCTCAGTGTCCGCTGTGATGCCTCAGTTGGTTTTGTTTAAAAAAAAAAATACGGTCTAGGGCTTAGAGCTAAAAGCCGTCCTCTTACGCCACCGTTTTTATCATGGCGTTGTGCAACGTTGATTACAGCGTTGTTTTGATTTATGAGACCCGTTAAGGGAGAATTCTTTCCACTTTATTTGGTAAAGCAAACCCAGGTTTCACTAGGAGCTGGGATAGGAGCATTTTAACTTTACCCCAGGTGTTGCTGAGGCAATTACCTGTAAACTGGGAATTAATGGTTTTAACCGTCGTGATGCTATGACACATCATGCTACCAGAAGGCCTTGTTCATGTGAGAATTAAAATTGAGATTGTGGCTTGTATGACCTGCCCGGTTTAGCCCCGGATGAAACGGTTTCCTTGTTTGTTCCATCCCGATCAAGTGTCTACTTATTTCCTGTCTGAAGCGAGTGGGTTAAACGTTGGTGTTCAAGAAGCAGAGGCGTTTCCCAGGCAAGCGAAGGGCCTGGAAAGAGATGGGTGCCGCTTACAGGGTAGCGCAACTGCTTTAACTGTGGTTTCTTATGACCTACTGTGGCAGCTGCTTATTAGCAGCTCTTTTGAGATCAAGTTGCTGCTTGGTTTTTAAAGAGAGGGTATCTCTGTGGGTTATTTGTTGCAAAGGAGTGTTATTTTCTAAGGTCACGTGTAGTACAGAGAATGGAAACGGCAGAGCAACAAAGGCTGTTCCCAAAGCTTTTTTGCTTTACCACCACGCCTTTTTTTTTCACTAGCTACAGATTAGAGATACAGATACAAACTGAATTCACCACAGCCTATTCCTGTTTCTACTTGATTCTGAGAATTCAGGTGGGTTGGGGTTTTTTTGTAAGTCGATGCGGCAAAAAAAAACCCCACTCAAAATGAGGGTCTGCTCATTTGTAGCTTTCGTGTTGATGACTTGCAGCAACTGTACTTGCTGCCTTCGGATTCTGCTTTGGATAGTGCCAGGCTTGAGCGTCTCAAATCTCCTTGCTGTGCTGGGTCAGTAGGGGCAACACTCGCCGTGTGGCATTTTTAACCTTTTCTGCTTTTATTGCTACAGAGGCTACAGCCTGGAGGAATTGGAGCAGCACATTTCTCTGCTCGCTCCATGAGTACAATGATATTAAAGATGCTGGGCAGATGCTGCTGGGCAAACTGGGTAAGGAAGGGGAAAACTGTTGATGAACAACTCAGTCAATGTTTTCGTGTAGACAGAGAGAGAGAAGGTACTACGCCACGAAGGCAGAGCTTGTTTTAAAGATTCTTGAATTCTAGGGCTTTCATTGCCCAGCCACTTGTGCAGGCACAAACACTTCTGTCGTTATTTTCGCAGGATGTGTTTAGAACCGAACATGCGAAAGAATTGTCATCTACTGCTATTTTAGTCTGTGTTATGTACTGCCAAACTTTGTTCAGTCTTACCAATTTTTGTCAGTTTTGCTCTTCATATACTTTAAAAGAGTGTTGAGACAAGCAGAGAGCGCAGCTGCAAAACCTTAGGTTGGTTCCTTAGCTATGGGAGGTTCTGTGAGAGAGTTAGGGGCTACTGGGAGGAAAACACAACTTTTCTGACTCGTCTGATACTTCTGTAATGAAAATAGCCGTCTTTCTTTTCCAGCTGTTATCCGAGGGGTTACTACAAAGCAGCTCTGCCCTGAATACATACGACCTGGAGCTTAGCGACTAGTATTGAACCTGAAGATTGCCCCGTCCTGCAAAGCTGACACTTACTGGGCCGTGACGGTTTGGTGTGGTATTGGTTCAGAACGGACAGAAGGTGGCCTCAGAAGCTGTGTGTGGAATTGCAACAGCGCATGCATGAACAGCCTTATTTCCGAGCAGCTTTACAACGTGAAAGCTGTTGAATCTGTCAGCTGTGTCCTGCTTGTGGGAAAGGGATGTAGGACTTTGGATGATTTTGTCTCCTGTCTGATGGGACAGTATATTTTTTTTTTCGTTTGTTGGAAAGGCCGTAATTCAGGTTGATGTGAAGACTCTTCCCGTGGAGACCTTGCTTCTCTCCAGCATCCAGGGGCTGTTTGGTTACTGAATAATAGAGGAAGCGAGGGCATGCAAACGTGCAATGTAATAGCTCCTTGAAAGAAAAGAAAAAACCCTCGGAAGCAGCAAGGGAAGAAGGCTGAATTTGTGGTGGCTTGGGGGTTGGTTTTGTTTTATGATCACATCTGGGTGAGTCTGGGTATTCTGCATTTTTGTACTTAACTGCTCGGGTAGCTAGAGGTTCTGTATCATTTCTGTGGTGAATGGCAAAAGGTGAAGTTGTATTGAACTGTCCTGTCTGAATAAAGCAGCTGTCACATTTCTCAGGAATTCACTTATTGAAGAGCCTATAAAACAGCGCGTGAACCTGGGAGCAAATTCTTAACCTCTAATCTGAGACAACTGGAACATCTATTACTCAAATGTTTTCTGAGGACTCTCAATGGTGACGGTGTGGCAGCGCTACCCAGTAATGGGTAGGTGCCGAATTACCTTTACTGCTACAGAGGCTACAGCCTGGAGGAACTGGAGCAGCACATTTCGTTCTTGCGGCTAAAACAGGAACAGTCAAAAGTAAGGAGGAAGCGAGTGGTGCGGCAGAGCGGTAATAAGGGGAGCAGCGGCGATGATGAAAATGCTATCGGCAGACGCGTTACAGAGGGGTGGAGGAGAGTGCGCTTGGAAAGTATGAAAGAGGGAGCGCACGCGTTTCCCGTGATATTACAAGATAGACACCCGGGCCAGTATCAGGCATTTCACTGGGAAATGATTAAGGAACTACGGAAAACTGTCACGCAAAATGCACTATATTCTCCTTTTACACAAATTTTGTTAGAGAACGTGATGATGGGTCCGCAGCTAGTGACTCTGCTAGAATGGATCCGTGACAAAGTGCTGGACTTTCCACCTGATGGCACTTTGCAAATTCCTGCCTGGCAAGCGGTCGGCAGGCGATTGTGTGATGCTGCCGTGGAGGGGGACTCCGTGGCAGGCATGTGTTTAGCGCCTTGCTGGCAAATTCTGACTCCTCTTCCGCCAAGCGTGGGCTAATTCTACTAACGGTGCTAAACCAGGGGAGGCTGTAAATCCCCCCGACAGCGCGGCTCTTCTCAACACACCGCCAGCGATGGTGATTCCGTCCACACCTCCTCTGCCCCCAGAGCTCCTGTCACTGATTGCAGCGACCCTCACAGCACAGGACCGAGCGCGGGAACAGGACAACTCGGACAATGATTCCATTGACACCGATAAACCTTTTGACCCAGGTCCTATAGACCCGGAAGAGGAGCTAGACTTTTTTCCTCCTCCCCCTGATGCACTGGCTGTATGTTCGGGGAGGGTGAAAGGGGGTCTGAGGGATCGGTGGCAGCAATGCAGGCGGGAAGCGCTTAAGCGAGGGCATTTGGGAGGCGCCATGGCACGTTCACGATTTTGTCAGCCAAATCAACCTGCAGAGTGGCAGCCTGTGCAATACGAGGCTGTTAAAGGGTTAAGCAAAGCCGTGCGGGAAGGGGGGATTCATAGTACTTTTGCAAATAGGTGTCTGCATGCGTGTAGCGGTACATAGCTATGTAACTGCGTGAATGAGCTCTGCCCTGAGCCTGGTGGTACGTGCAGCTGCGGTTTGTGTCCGGGCTCAGAGATGTCAATACGGGCTTCTCTGTTACGGTCAAGTGTCTCTGGCTGCATTAAAAAACAAAACCAAACCAAACCAAAAAAACACAGTGACTTTAATAAGACTGCAACCTGATCGAATTCCAAGAAATGTGAGATAAGATGAACTTCTGAATTTTGTTCATAAGCTGTAATGGAGTGCTACCTATATATGAATGCTAGAACATAGCTCTATTTCAGTGTGACCAGAATTTAGCATGCAACTGCATCAGCATATTGACAGAATACCTTTTGAGTCATTTCTTTTTTTCATAACTTCTAAACTGGGAACAGCTCAAGGTGAAAAGAGACTGTTCAAATCCTCAGCTGTTGCCTCAGAAGGAATAACGTGTTCTTTGTGTACAGGTGAATTTAACACAGCTGAAAATTTGTTTTGGGTTAGAAGTATCTGTCACACCTTCATCCCCACCACCACAACCTTTAAGGCCGGTGGGAAAAGCATTCTGTACTCTGTTGCAGCGGGGAAACTTCAGTTGAGCTGCAGTAGTTTGCGTACGTAACTGCAGCTCCTTTGGTGGAAATGAAGTTGTCGTAGAAGTTAGACTTTGAGTAACATACCCTTTGATACCTTGTAAGCGAGAAAGATTGTGTCCTGACAGCATGCTCTTTCCCACGCTTGTGCCTAGAGTTGTACTTTGAAATCAGGTTGCGTGTTAAGTTTAAACCTAATCACACAGATATCTCAAAGTCCACAAAGATACATCACTGCTTAGGGGATTCTTGCAGTATAGCAGGTGCAAAACCCGTTCCAAAGTAACGATCTAGTGAAGCGTTTTCTTTCAGGAACACCATTTTCCCACTTCTCATAGGTTATACACCATACAACACAATATCTCTCCATCAAGTCTCTTGTGGCTAAACTGCATTCTGCAAATTTGTGTTAGAAATAGATGCTTGCATTTTCACCTGCCGAAGTTCCCTAAGCTAAAGGATTGTGACCTAGGCAATGCTACGAAGCTCAAAGATCGTGACAACAGCGATGGAGAAGAGTGATTTAACACGTAGTTGATTTATGGTTCATACAGGACTATATCACACTACAAAACCGGTATGAATTCAGAGTTGTGGATGTACTGCATGTTCACGTAATAGTTTCTCTACAATTTTTTTTTTTTTTTAAAAAAGGTGCCTAAGCTATAAATACCGTATACTATTATCTTTCCCTATTTTTTTAAGCATTTTTTATTTCCCTGTTTGTGTATAGTTTTATCTATCTATCTCTATATAAACAACCAACACAAACAACCAGAACATTTTGAGAAACTTTTATAGTTAACTTCTGCATTTAATTCCAGTAACAATCTAGAGGTGTCCATTCAGCTGTTTGCTTAGTTCCAAGCCTTCATTGTGTGCTCCCAGGTTCTTTGAAAAGCAGCAATAACAGTCGAGCAGTTATTTAAAGTGAAACTTTGCTCTACGCAACTTCCACTTCCATGCTTTAGAATGGAGGCACAGCGGAACACTCACCCAAGGGCAAGATTTCAAGAGCTTTTAAGTAGGTTTTATCTTTTCATTTTAGGAGAGAAAATGTTCCTTAACAGCTTATATATAGAATTTACAAGTTAAACACAATTTCCCATGCTCAGGATTAGAAGTTCCTGAAAAATATTTTCATAAAACTTCCATAGCTTATTGCACGTTCTTCTAAATAATCATAAACCTGTATGTTGACCTCTGCATGAAATGCACCCATAACAAGTTTAACATTTTGTGAACCCGACTGAAATGTACAAACGTACACATAAAAGGCGGCCAAAATCGGTAATTAAGTAGTGAGAAAGAAAACAAAAGAAAAAGAGATGACAACTCCGTAACATGGTAAAGCAACCTTTTACCAAAAAAAACCCCAAAAACCCAGCAAAGAAACAAAACCAAAAACCACAAACAGGGGTGAATTGTAGAGAACAGAGACAGTGGGTTGTTTTGACATTGATAACGTGCAGCTGAGAACCTGCAGCAAAGAGTCACATAACTTTGAGGGAGCACGAGAAGAAACCAGCATGAGACAGAAAGAAAGGAGGGATGTGATCTCACCTGTAGAAGGCAAGTGAACAGCAGAGAGTGGCCTGTCGCAGCACTCTCCAAAGGAGCCAGCTGCAGCCAGGTCTTTTACCATCACACTCTCCATGGCAGTCCCTCTGCTGCCTTCTAGTCTCGCCTCATCCAGGGCACGCTCACCCTCTCTGCTTCTTCCTCGGCTGCCCAACCGCTTCACAGAACCAGCCACAGCTGCACCTTGTCTACACCAGCCAACCCACCGCCCCTGAAGCCAGCCCACAGCTGTACATTGTCAGTGCTGATTAACCCAGCTTCGTTCCTCTGCAGTAGCCTACAGTGCACAGCGCTAAGGAATGTGTTGTACGAACCTTCCGGGCTGTTCCGCGTCGATTCACAGTCAGTTACAAAAACTGAAGGACATGTCACAGGGCTTACGGCAGGAACTTTTGGGAGATTGGTTGCGGAATCTTTTCAAGTCTCGGGGAACCACCAGACGGTTGCAGGACTTCACAACACGTGGAGCAATATTGCTATTGGTAATTGTAGTTATATTGACCATTTTTCCCTGTATGCTGAACTGTGTAAGACCTATGATTCAAAAGTAGTTTAACCTCTAATGTTGTTTCTGTTCAAAATAAAGACGGGGGAAGTGTAGAGAGCTTTATGGCCAGTGCTGGAGGCCACGATGCCTGTGAAGGGCCTTGAAGGCTAAAGAAGAGAGAAAGTACGATAAGGTTGGCTGAACGCCTGGAAGCAAGACGGGGTATGAAGCAAGGCCAGAGCGGATGCGCGATGCCACATCTCGGCGGCTGGCTGAGAACATGAAACCCACAGAGATAAGAAGGAAGAGAGGAAAAAAAAGGCAAGAAGTTCAGTGCATTTGCAGCTTAGTAATTAACCAATTATATGTAGCCAAGACGTGTGTGAACAGCATTGATTAACCAATGATAATTTAGAATGGGGCGCGGGAACAGCAAACGAGGATATTATAAGCGTGGGTTCTGGACTAATAAAAGGTCTTCTGGTTGAACTCGGGAGTCCACGTCATCGTCTCCTCAGGCCATATGCTCCTCCGCCTCCTCGTCTGCCATTGCACGGACCTGCAAGGCCACACCATGAAAGTTAAAACAACGTTCATGGTGCATTCACTCCTGCCTGTGTTTGTCTAGAGCAGCTGTGACGCTGCCCCTGGTGTTACCTGCTCAGAGAACTGCTGCACCTACTGCTGCCACATTCTCTGCACCTCCTTCAGTTTCTTTGCATACTGATCTCTTTCGAACTGGAGCTCGAAAACTGACCCTGAGAGCTGTTCAAAACAAAACAAAACACAAAAGAAAATCGTATTGGCTAAATAAATTTGGCAGTGACCGCTTCAGGGATAAAGCCTGAAGAAACCAGTGTTAACACAAAGCTCAGGCTGCATTCTTCTGCCACACAAGTTTCTTTACAGACATGAAGATCTGGATGTCATTCCGTACAAGCCCTGAGCAACCCCGGTTTCCAGGCCTGCCTTCTCCTCCAGTGCCACCTGCAACTGCTGCTTTGCATCCAGACTCCCTGCCTGATTTGACAACTGCCAAGAAAAATCAAAAAGTCATGGCAAAATGTTAACACGCCACTTCTGCATAGCCTTTCCCCTGATAGCAACCTGCCACATGATCCATGTTGCAACCTTAAAGTGCTCCAACTCACGGTGATGTTCAATGAAAAAAAAAAAAAAAAAAAAGAGGGGGGAAGGAGATTAAAATCAAAAAGCTTAGATTTTAGCCCTGTAAAACAGGCTGAGCTAGACAGCTCCTCCCTACCAATTTTATATTTACGACTTGTTTGATTAAAACCTATTTTCTTAATCTAAAAATCTGGCTCAGAAACTTTGTGCATTTCCAGAGTCTGTATTACACAGCCAGATCAGGTGGTCTAAAAGTTGTCAAACACGTCAGGAATTTAAAGCCAGTGTCTGGAGCATGTCAGTTGGCACACAGTACTTTTCCCAGAAGAGGAGCAGCTGCCTTTATTTCAAGGGTAACTTAAGCCACTGACTGGGGAGGAAAAAAACCCCAAAACCAACAATAAACAAAAGAGCAGTTTCTTCCCTCACAGGCTCAGGTTCACACCAGCTTGCTCTCTGAACTGCTAACAGCTGGCTTCCTGAATTCCCTTCCTAACTGGCTGCTTCTCTTAACTTTCCCCAGCTGACCTTCGAGTTACCATTGTCCAATTCACCTTCTGCAAGGGTGGGTACAAACACCACCCCTATTCAACTGGCTTCTCAGTGAGACCACGAGACAGCTGCGTAACCAAAATGCCAAACAGATACAAAGCAGGAAAAGTCTTTGTATTGTCACGCGCTGTATGTTCAGTCACCCTCTCATATTGTACAACATTCTTTTCGCAGACCAGCGTCACAACAGCTTTCAGTCTACTGCTCCAGCTCCTTCAAACAGACCTTCTGTTCCTCAGAGGCCTCGCTGAAGGCCTGTGACCAAGAGGATGCCTTGATGAGGTTTTGTGCCTTCCTTTCCGAACAAGGGTTAAGCCTTGCCCCCACTCTCAGAAGCAAAGTCTTACAACGGTCAGTGTGATCTACCCTCACAGCCTGGAAGCAGTATGGGCACCTGGTGGATCCTCTGTTTAGCCATTTCCCGCTTGTTCTGCAAATATTCCAATTGCAGCTCCTTAACTTTGCTTTTCTTATCCAGGTAGAGAAGCTTCTCTGACAGCTGTGAATTCTTCTGCTTCATTTCCTCACTGCTTTTGCTGAAACAAACCAAAATTAAAGCAGCATCACTGTATGTACTATGGGTCTGGGCAAGTACATGTCATAAATTTACAATCCAGCTAGTCGTAACAGTTAGAATCACAGAAACATCACATCCAGTCACTTTTTTTAAGCTGAATATCCAGCCTCCCAAGTCACCACCTGTGGTGCATGCCCCTTGTGATGTTTTGTGGCTCTACCGGGAAGAGCAGTGTTACTCTGCAGTAACAAGCAGCAAATGGACTTACCTTTGTTTGTACAGCTCCTGTTTCAGGTCTTCTAGCTCCTTCATTAACTCTTCGTTACGCTGCAGAAAAAAAGAAACGACTGATTCAGCTGCAGACTTCAGCAAAATATTTCACCTTTAGCACATCAGCTGAAGTGGAAAGCATCAGAACTTTGGCAAAATCCTTCAGGACAGGTTGCTTAGAACCTCCTGAATTTGCCAGGAATAAATCTGCTCAGCCTTTTCAAACGCGATGCTACTAACTGAACGTGAGGTCATTTCTGCAGACTTCTGGATGAATATCAATACTGAAGTGTCTGCCTGATGGAGACCCTCCTGAGACAAGGTCTCGGTGGTGCTTCTGTTGCGTGTGGAGCTGGCAAGACTAATGAAGTGAGGTGCCGGATCTGAAGACAGCAACTGGACCATATGATTAGTGGTCACAGAAACCTGAATGAACTTTGCCTTGACCATGGAGAACACAGGGCTTTACAAGGTTAATTAACAATTCAGAATGTTAATTTCTGCCCCTTCTCCGAGCAGGGACTACAGAATGCAAACATTAGTATACTGACAAGCAAATAGCCAAAGGCAGAGCTGCTGGTGAAGCATAAGCAGAGGTGACTCTTACCTTCTCTGCCTGTTTCTGCTGCAGAGAGACGGAGGCCAAAGTACGTTCCAGCTCCACTACCCTCTGGTGAGATGAACGTAAACGAGCAGCAAGGCTCTCGGCTTCTCCTGAACAAGTCAGAACAGAGTGAGTTGAGGCTGGACCACAAAGAGCTTTTTGGAACTGCTAAACAGCACTTTCTGCTTTGTCAACAAGCTCTTAAGGCAGCACAGAGCTTTGCAAGTCAGTAGACCTGGTTCTGCCCCTGGCTCTACAGGTGGCTCACTAGCAGCTCTGGGCAGTAAAGCTCTCTGTAACTACCATCCTCACTTTGAGGGAGATGATGAAACTTCCTCTGCAGAATAGGCAATATGTTGGTTGGGATCTTTCTTTCTAATAGAAGAAGTCGCTCAAACTTGGTTCAGAATGAAGGGCTCGGGTAAAACCTACCTTTACGCGATAGCTGTGTGGGAGGGAGGGTGGCGAAAAGGGAACTAAGTTTTAAAAGGATCAGAAGAAAGTCAGAAAGGAACAGCCTGGGGTAGTCGCCGGGGCTGAACAGGGCTGACAAGGCTTTAGCGATGCACAAAAGAACCTCAACTGCCATGGGATCAACATGCTCCCACTTGGGGGCAGCTCTGGCGACAGAGGCAGCGATGGTGCCAAGTATTGCTCACCGAGGAGTCGGCCACTGCTGTGAGCTGGCTGCCAGCAACTGTCATGCCTCTGGCTTGAAATTCACACTTTGACCAACAGCTTGAGCTGGAGCGCCCACAGTCAATTACCTGATTTCTTCCCTGCAGCTTCTCGAGTATGTGCAAGGGCCGCCTGCAACTCAGGCTTCTCAGAAGCTAGAATTCCAATAGTCTGGATACAAACCTTTGGGAAAGGAAAATCGGCTCAGCATGAAACTTCTTTGCTTGTAATTGCAACATCACTGTTGCCACAAAAGGCTAACTCAGTAAAGGGAAAGAGCTCGTGCAGTTAAGCACAGTCGGGCTGACTCCCAGTTTTCCTGAAGGAACGCGCTCGCGGCTTCCCGAGTAAAGACTATGAATGGTCAGTAATCCAGAGAACAGCAGAAGGCAGGCGGTGTTACTGTAATGGAGGCTCTGCCTTACCTGTAGCTGTTCCCTCAGCGCGGCTTGCTCTTCAGAAAATTTCTTTTCCAACTCCTTCTTTTCCTGTATAAAGAAATGATGCCTATTTAGCACAAAAACATAGATGGGTAACCCTTGTTTTGTAGCAAACTAAAAAAGCAGTGATACATTGGTAGGACTTGCAGCATCGAAACGACAGCAGCCTTTTAAAGACATACTTCAGCCCTGCGTTATTTGAACGCCTTCACTATTTATCCATCCTAGATTGGCAGTAACAGCATAGCACAATCGCTGCTAGCATAAAAACGGTAGTGCTTGGAAGCAAGCTACTGGCAAGGACTTGTATTCTCCTGCCTCCACCACACTCCTCTAATACTTGAGTATTTAAACGTTCGCTTGTGTCAAAATAAGAACGCTACCTGCCAGGCAGGCCTAACTCATGAAGTCAAATCATTCAACCCTACGCTACAAATGAAACTGAATCTAACATAAGACAAGACCACACGTGCCTGGGCCACAGCCCACTATACTCTCTGCGCCGCCAAGGAAGAGATACTATTTTTCTGCCTATCCAAAACCAGGACACACTTTACTTTCTCCAGCTGATCCACTGCCTCCTGGCTCTGCTCTTTCTGTGGAAGGAAAGTGATGCACCAGTATCAAGAGAAAATACTCTCATACATCTGAAACACATTTTCACTTCAACAAAGTAGGATACATGCCCAATTCATGCAAACAGAATTTCCACTTTCTGTACCCCTTTCTGTAGAGGACTAGGAAGTTCATCTTAGCTATTAAAAATACGAGATCTGGAGCTGCCCTCACTAATGTACTTCATATGCCAGGCATCTTTTTCATCGCTCAGTAGACTGCCACAGTTGTTCTCCAACACCGCTGCTGAAACCCCTCCATGTCTACATCTGAGCATCTACCACCTTCAGTTAAACTCGCACCCCCACATCTGTGCAACTGATGGCAGTAATCCTGGTGTATTGGGATGATCGCCAGAAATGCTGGGGGGTTTTAAAAAACACCACCAATAAATTAAAAAAAAAAACAACCAACCAATAACCCCAAAGAAAAACATAGTCTTTTCCTTGACCTGAGACCTCAGACCTTTCTTCCACTGAAGAGCTGGCCTTAAGTCACGCAGAGCCGCACTTGTGTTGGCAGACTTCTGCAGGAGGTGGTATGGGAGGGCTGAAGCCAGATACAAAGAGAAGGGGTAATTCTGTCCTAGCCCATTTCCATCTTAGCGGTGAAGTATTTGGAGATTTGTTGTCCGTAGGTAATGCACCTTTAGATATGAGGTGAAGGAGACAAAGGTGGCAGCTGCCTACCCAGGCCGCCACACAACTGTGCTGCTGTGTTTGCTATTTGCTGACTATCACAATAATACTCCTTATAGCGCCTTTCACTCCAAAGTACCACACAGAGAAAACATCCTTTTCTGGGTAAGGAGAGATGCAGACTCCCTCTGCGACAAGCTAATGTCAATGATGCAGTTTGATTTCCCATTCTTTCCCACTAAATCAAGAATACATCTTTCCATGCATACATGCTGTCCATTCATCCCACTCAGCTTTTCTTCCCACTGCTGAATGTTTACGTTCTAAACCAGGATTTTTTGCTTCTCAATGCTTAAATATCATATTGTTCAGTAGGATGACTGCAGACACCGCTGAGATCCAGGAGTGTTTTCTTGAGCTGACTGCTTAAAGCTCCACATCAAATATCAAGAGAATTAATAGGACAAAAGGAATACAAAGGCAAATCAGAGTGAACTCCATTCCATCTTGCAGGTTTCACTGCATCTAACTGGTACCCCTGGTGATTACTATAGTTACGTTTATTGATAAAGAGACGCACGGATATGTAGTAAACAGGAGTTACTTTATGACAACTGATCTGAAACAATGGTAGGAAAATAAGCTACCAAAATGATGCAAGTGGAACAAAAATCAGAGCTTTGCCACAGCAACAGCGGAAGACAGTTCTGGGCTACCAAATTTGACTTCCCTGAGCTTCTATCACAATTTGATCAAGCCTTCCGTTTAAATAAACTGCCTGAAAAGAATTGGTTTAAAAAGGCTGGGGTTTTATGTTTGTGCCTGAACACGTTTCTATTGCTTATCGGCATAGTTCCTGCCCTTGCCTCTTCAGAAGCCTGGCAACGTGAAGACGCTAAAGCCTGTAAACGCTTGACTCAAAGGATCCGACTTCCTGCCTAAACCTATTTAAACCCAGCACTGGAACTTGCCAGACTGTACATCCCCTGCGCAAGTTTCATCGCCTGTTGTAAAACGGGTTGGCAGGAGTAACTAGACAGCTTCCTCAGGGCAGCTGCTTGCCTGGAGATCAGCAGAGTCATGCCCTTCAGAAGCAAGGCCCTAGGGAATACAGCAACGACACGCACAGCGGGAGAAATACAGACTAAGAAAACACTGCCTCTCCCTACTGCACTTGCCCTCAGCAGCTCAGTTAGTTTATCGCCTCACCCCACACTCCTCCTTTTCCTCAAAGCTCAGCTGTCTCGCGGAAGAGGTTTTGACAAGGTTCACTTTTTCACACGTTCAGTTCAACACAAACCAGAAGGGCGCAAGCACTTTACGAGCAATGGCAACGCATGGTATCAACTAGCTCCATGATAATAAAAACAGCAACAAAACTCAAGCAACTGACAGGGGCTATGTCAGGACAAGGCTCCACCCAAGAAATCGAGGCCAGCGTAAACAGAACCTGAAGCATGCAGTAGGGAGAGCGAGTCACTGCGAGGGACACGAGCACTGCCTCACCTTCCTCCTGTCCAATGAGGGTATGGCTACCCCATTGGAGCGCTTCAGCTCCGACACCGGCACCTTCAGAATGTTCTGAATCTGAAGGAGGTGAAAGAAAAGGGGGAACGGCTCAGAAAAGGACAGAGAGAAAGTGTCGATCGGAGGGAGCCAAAGAAACCAGCATCCTCCGGCTGGCCAGGAGCACGCAGCTCAAAGCAGCAGCTCTGGGCACACCCAGGGCTGCGTGACAGCACCGCATGATCAGACACGGCTTTGGCACGTACCCTGAGCTCTAGTGTGCACCTTCCAGCAGCGGTAGCTGCTAACTATTGTGGCACGCTTCGCGTGCTGGCGATACAGGCAGCTGCGCCAGTCATCCATTACACCCGCATAACCATTTCCCGGCTCTAGTCACGTTGTTCAGAAAACCAAAGAACAAGGAGGTAGCAAATGAGCTGGGACAAAGACCGAGGCACTCACGTTCTCTGGAGGCTGCTGGTCATCGCCCAGGGGAGTCTCAGGTCGACCGTCTCCTTTAGTTTTGCGGTTTTCCTTACTTCCAGCAGCTGCTCCAGGGCTCTTCTTCTGCTGATACTCCTGCAGCTGTGAAAAATAATAATAATCTGCAATCCAAACAGAACATGCCTTCTGTGAGAATGATGTTAACCCCCCAGCCCCAACTCCACTGGGTAAAAAGACCAAGTGTAAGGACAAGAGAAACGCTCTTCAATGAGTTTGTCGCCCGGGGGGGGGGGGGGGGGGGGGGGAAGAGAAATAAAAATCAAAACACGTCCAAAAAAAAGGCTAAAGTAAGATCTAATGTGATGAGTTTACGACAAGAGGCTCAGAGCTGCAAACGTTCAACTTTTGTACACAGCTAAGAGTTGCTGGGAAACGACTTGATACTCCATCCTGCAACTACAAGGAGATGAAAAGAAGTATCTCGGGGTGGGGTTTTTTTAGGGTTCTAACTAAGAGCATTGAGGAAAAATGAGTAAAGGGCAATGAAATCTGAATGTTAAGTGAAACATCAACACCTGACAGTAAGGTCTCCCACTCTGTGAAAGACTTTGAGAAGGAACATTACAGTCCTTACAGACAAATGCCATGTTAATACAAGCAGCGTAGTCACTGTGAACTAAGGGGAGAAGCAACCTACAACGGATTTTTCAATCGCACCCGCTTCACCCCGGAGAAGCTAGTCTGATAAGCCGTTCGCTTGAATTCGGCTGGGTCTTCCGAGCCGAATCGTTTGTGCTCCAGCAGGGTGAAGCCCCCAGGCAAGCGAGCCCCAGGCAGTTCGGTCAACTGCCCGTTTCCCCAGCCCGCAGCCCGCCCTCCGCCCCCCCGCCGGGCCGGGCCGGGCCGCGCCTCGGCCTCCAGGTGGGGAAAGAAGGCCCCGTTATTGGCAGAACTCCAAAATGGAAGCCCGAACCGCTCCAGGACACTTTCCCCTCCCCAGGACTTTCACCCACGCCGCGGCCGGGGAGAAAACGAAGGCCGGGGAAATAAGCAACATGAGACCAAAAAACCCCAAAAAAGGGTGTGGGGGAGGCCAGGGGGAGGGAAAACCGCCAAACCAAACCCGGCGGACCCACGGCACCGCCGGCCCGGCCCGCCCCGGCCCCCGCCGCCCCTCACCTTCTCCTTGCCCGCCGCCAGCCAGCTCTGCCCGCTGCCGTCCGCCACGGCCGCCCCGCGCCTGGGCTGCCTTGGCTTCGCCCACCGCCGGCGGCAGCAGCCAGGGCCCGCCCAGCCTGCGCTGCCGCCCTGGAGGCCCGGCCCATCGCCGTGCCGCGCCGGGCCCGGCAGCTCCGCTTTTCCCTCAGTCACTGGGGGAGCCGGTGCCACCTTGCAGTGCCTGCTCCCCATGTTGGAGCCCGCACCGCCCGCTGCTCGGGTGACAGCCCGCACCGCCCGCTGCTCGGGTGACAGCCCGCACCGCCCGCTGCTCGGGTGACACCTGGCTGCCCGGCGTGCCCCACCCAGAGCTCACCTGCAGCTTCCCGGAGACGTTTGTTCCCCGGCGCTGACGGCACAGTGGGCCCTGTCGCTGGGAGACTCCACTTCCCAGCGTGCCCCGCGGCGCGCCCGCGCCTGCCGCTCCCGGCCGGCCCCGCGCGCACCCGGCCGGCCCGGCGGGAGGCGGCAGCCCTGGCCGAGCGGGTCCCGCCGAGCGCGGGTCGCAGCGCGCCCGCCCCGCCGCGGCCCGGGCCCGGCCGGTAGGAGCCGGGTCCCCGTGTTACAGATTTGCTAACGGTTACAATTAACTAACCTTATTTGATTTTATAAAATCATTTTCATAGAACTGTAGAGGAATAAGAAATATATTTTAGTGGAACTAGCAGCTGCACAACACAAGCTGCTGTGGAATCCTCTGTACAGCCCTGTACCACGGCCAAGGACTGAGAGCAACCGAATGAAACAACTCGTAGCTACCTGCCAAGAAACCGTGAACTTTAATAATAGTGATATAAAGAAATGGCATGGAATGGGGACAATCAGTTCCGGGTAAATATATTTACACAAAGAATGTAGGTCTAGTAATTAGGACTCACTCACGCACCCGGCCGTCCATAAAGAAGTGTCTGCTTATCTCCCTCACATCGGGGTCGGCAAGTTTTTCATTCCGAGATTTCGGTACCAGCCGCTCCCCGCCCCCGCCGCGGGCCGTGCCTGCGCTGAGGCGGCGCGGCCCGGCCCCTGACGCGGCGCCGCTCTGCTCTGCCAGGGCCTCCGGTGGCGGCCGGCGGAGCGGCGCGGCCGGCTGCAGGTCCGCGGTGAGGCCCTGCGCGGGCTGGGGGGAGCGGGCCCTGCTCCAGGGCTGCCCCGGCCGCCGTCTGTGGCACGGCACGGCACGGCACGGCCCGGCACGGCACGGCACGGCACGGCCGGGGGTGTGTTTTCTTGGGGCGGAGCTGCCGGCCTCGCCCCCCGGCGCTGCCTCGTCCTGGCAGCGCCTCTGAACACCGAAATTGTGGGGGTTACGGTCTTATTGTCACCTGACGCTGTAAATCTACAAAACGCCGTAGAATATGATGGGGGGCGGGGCAACGTTACAGAAACCCATCAGTCTTTTACCTGAGCTTCCCCCCTCCCTGCCCAGGAGACACGTTTTCCCTTTCTTCTCCTCTTTTATCCACTGACAGACACATCAGAGGATTTTCTGGTTAGTGCCCCCCAGCACCGCAGCATCTTCCCCTGGGCTGAGGTAGCGTGAAATGTCTCCTGTGCTCTACAGATGCCCCGTCCCGCGTCCTGCCGACCTAATGGAACCAGCCAAGAAGCCCTGCAGTATGAAATCGAAGAGCTGAAGCAGAAAGACCTTGCTCTAGACCAGGAAACTGCACAATTCTTGTCCGAGTACGTCCTTGGCCAGCTCAGTGTCCGCTGTGATGCCTCAGTTGGTTTTGTTTAAAAAAAAAAATACGGTCTAGGGCTTAGAGCTAAAAGCCGTCCTCTTACGCCACCGTTTTTATCATGGCGTTGTGCAACGTTGATTACAGCGTTGTTTTGATTTATGAGACCCGTTAAGGGAGAATTCTTTCCACTTTATTTGGTAAAGCAAACCCAGGTTTCACTAGGAGCTGGGATAGGAGCATTTTAACTTTACCCCAGGTGTTGCTGAGGCAATTACCTGTAAACTGGGAATTAATGGTTTTAACCGTCGTGATGCTATGACACATCATGCTACCAGAAGGCCTTGTTCATGTGAGAATTAAAATTGAGATTGTGGCTTGTATGACCTGCCCGGTTTAGCCCCGGATGAAACGGTTTCCTTGTTTGTTCCATCCCGATCAAGTGTCTACTTATTTCCTGTCTGAAGCGAGTGGGTTAAACGTTGGTGTTCAAGAAGCAGAGGCGTTTCCCAGGCAAGCGAAGGGCCTGGAAAGAGATGGGTGCCGCTTACAGGGTAGCGCAACTGCTTTAACTGTGGTTTCTTATGACCTACTGTGGCAGCTGCTTATTAGCAGCTCTTTTGAGATCAAGTTGCTGCTTGGTTTTTAAAGAGAGGGTATCTCTGTGGGTTATTTGTTGCAAAGGAGTGTTATTTTCTAAGGTCACGTGTAGTACAGAGAATGGAAACGGCAGAGCAACAAAGGCTGTTCCCAAAGCTTTTTTGCTTTACCACCACGCCTTTTTTTTTCACTAGCTACAGATTAGAGATACAGATACAAACTGAATTCACCACAGCCTATTCCTGTTTCTACTTGATTCTGAGAATTCAGGTGGGTTGGGGTTTTTTTGTAAGTCGATGCGGCAAAAAAAACCCCACTCAAAATGAGGGTCTACTCATTTGTAGCTTTCGTGTTGATGACTTGCAGCAACTGTACTTGCTGCCTTCGGATTCTGCTTTGGGTAGTGCCAGGCTTGAGCGTCTCAAATCTCCTTGCTGTGCTGGGTCAGTAGGGGCAACACTCGCCGTGCGGCATTTTTGACCTTTTCTGCTTTTATTGCTACAGAGGCTACAGCCTGGAGGAATTGGAGCAGCACATTTCTCTGCTCGCTCCATGAGTACAATGATATTAAAGATGCTGGGCAGATGCTGCTGGGCAAACTGGGTAAGGAAGGGGAAAACTGTTGATGAACAACTCAGTCAATGTTTTCATGTAGACAGAGAGAGAGAAGGTACTACGCCACGAAGGCAGAGCTTGTTTTAAAGATTCTTGAATTCTAGGGCTTTCATTGCCCAGCCACTTGTGCAGGCACAAACACTTCTGTCGTTATTTTCGCAGGATGTGTTTAGAACCGAACATGCGAAAGAATTGTCATCTACTGCTATTTTAGTCTGTGTTATGTACTGCCAAACTTTGTTCAGTCTTACCAATTTTTGTCAGTTTTGCTCTTCATATACTTTAAAAGAGTGTTGAGACAAGCAGAGAGCGCAGCTGCAAAACCTTAGGTTGGTTCCTTAGCTATGGGAGGTTCTGTGAGAGAGTTAGGGGCTACTGGGAGGAAAACACAACTTTTCTGACTGGTCTGATACTTCTGTAATGAAAATAGCGGTCTTTCTTTTCCAGCTGTTATCCGAGGGGTTACTACAAAGCAGCTCTACCCTGAATACATACGACCTGGAGCTTAGCGACTAGTATTGAACCTGAAGATTGCCCCGTCCTGCAAAGCTGACACTTACTGGGCCGTGACGGTTTGGTGTGGTATTGGTTCAGAACGGACAGAAGGTGGCCTCAGAAGCTGTGTGTGGAATTGCAACAGCGCGTGCATGAACAGCCTTATTTCCGAGCAGCTTTACAACGTGAAAGCTGTTGAATCTGTCAGCTGTGTCCTGCTTGTGGGAAAGGGATGTAGGACTTTGGATGATTTTGTCTCCTGTCTGATGGGACAGTATATTTTTTTTTTTTTTCGTTTGTTGGAAAGGCCGTAATTCAGGTTGATGTGAAGACTCTTCCCGTGGAGACCTTGCTTCTCTCCAGCATCCAGGGGCTGTTTGGTTACTGAATAATAGAGGAAGCGAGGGCATGCAAACGTGCAATGTAATAGCTGCTTTGAAAGAAAAGAAAAAACCCTCGGAAGCAGCAAGGGAAGAAGGCTGAATTTGTGGTGGCTTGGGGGTTGGTTTTGTTTTATGATCACATCTGGGTGAGTCTGGGTATTCTGCATTTTTGTACTTAACTGCTCGGGTAGCTAGAGGTTCTGTATCATTTCTGTGGTGAATGGCAAAAGGTGAAGTTGTATTGAACTGTCCTGTCTGAATAAAGCAGCTGTCACATTTCTCAGGAATTCACTTATTGAAGAGCCTATAAAACAGCGCGTGAACCTGGGAGCAAATTCTTAACCTCTAATCTGAGACAACTGGAACATCTATTACTCAAATGTTTTCTGAGGACTCTCAATGGTGACGGTGTGGCAGCGCTACCCAGTAATGGGTAGGTGCCGAATTACCTTTACTGCTACAGAGGCTACAGCCTGGAGGAACTGGAGCAGCACATTTCGTTCTTGCGGCTAAAACAGGAACAGTCAAAAGTAAGGAGGAAGCGAGTGGTGCGGCAGAGCGGTAATAAGGGGAGCAGCGGCAATGATGAAAATGCTATCGGCAGACGCCTTACAGAGGGGTGGAGGAGAGTGCGCTTGGAAAGTATGAAAGAGGGAGCGCACGCGTTTCCCGTGATATTACAAGATAGACACCCGGGCCAGTATCAGGCATTTCACTGGGAAATGATTAAGGAACTACGGAAAACTGTCACGCAAAATGCACTATATTCTCCTTTTACACAAATTTTGTTAGAGAACGTGATGATGGGTCCGCAGCTAGTGACTCTGCTAGAATGGATCCGTGACAAAGTGCTGGACTTTCCACCTGATGGCACTTTGCAAATTCCTGCCTGGCAAGCAGTCGGCAGGCGATTGTGTGATGCTGCCGTGGAGGGGGACTCCGTGGCAGGCATGTGTTTAGCGCCTTGCTGGCAAATTCTGACTCCTCTTCCGCAGAGTGTGGGCTGATTCTACTAACGGTGCTAAACCAGGGGAGGCTGTAAAACCCCCCGACAGTGCGGCTCTTCTCAACACACCGCCAGCGATGGCGATTCCCTCCACACCTCCTCTGCCCCCAAAGCTCCTGTCACTGATTGCAGCGACCCTCACAGCACAGGACCGAGCGCGGGAACAGGACAACTCGGACAATGATTCCATTGACACCGATAAACCTTTGGACCCAGGTCCTATAGACCCGGAAGAGGAGCTAGACTTTTTTCCTCCTCCCCCTGATGCACTGGCTGTATGTTCGGGGAGGGTGAAAGGGGGTCTGAGGGATCGGTGGCAGCAATGCAGGCGGGAAGCGCTTAAGCGAGGGCATTTGGGAGGCGCCATGGCACGTTCACGATTTTGTCAGCCAAATCAACCTGCAGAGTGGCAGCCTGTGCAATACGAGGCTGTTAAAGGGTTAAGCAAAGCCGTGCGGGAAGGGGGGATTCATAGTACTTTTGCAAATAGGTGTCTGCATGCGTGTAGCGGTACATAGCTATGTAACTGCGTGAATGAGCTCTGCCCTGAGCCTGGTGGTACGTGCAGCTGTGGTTTGTGTCCGGGCTCAGAGATGTAAATACGGGCTTCTCTGTTACGGTCAAGTCTTTCTGGTTGCATTAAAAAAACAAAACAAAACAAAACAAAACAAAACAGTGACTTTAATAAGACTGCAACCTGATCGAATTCCAAGAAATGTGAGATAAGATGAACTTCTGAATTTTGTTCATAAGCTGTAATGGAGTGCTACCTATATATGAATGCTAGAACATAGCTCTATTTCAGTATGACCGGAATTTAGCATGCAACTGCATCAGCATATTGACAGAATACCTTTTGAGTCATTTCTTTTTTTCATAACCTCTAAACTGGGAACAGCTCAAGGTGAAAAGAGACTGTTCAAATCCTCAGCTGTTGCCTCAGAAGGAATAACGTGTTCTTTGTGTACAGGTGAATTTAACACAGCTGAAAATTTGTTTTGGGTTAGAAGTATCTGTCACACCTTCATCCCCACCACCACAACCTTTAAGGCCGGTGGGAAAAGCATTCTGTACTCTGTTGCAGCGGGGAAACTTCAGTTGAGCTGCAGTAGTTTGCGTACGTAACTGCAGCTCCTTTGGTGGAAATGAAGTTGTCGTAGAAGTTAGACTTTGAGTAACATACCCTTTGATACCTTGTAAGCGAGAAAGATTGTGTCCTGACAGCATGCTCTTTCCCACACTTGTGCCTAGAGTTGTACTTGAAATCAGGTTGCGTGTTAAGTTTAAACCTAATCACACAGATATCTCAAAGTCCACAAAGATACATCACTGCTTAGGGGATTCTTGCAGTATAGCAGGTGCAAAACCCGTTCCAAAGTAACGATCTAGTGAAGCGTTTTCTTTCAGGAACACCATTTTCCCACTTCTCATAGGTTATACACCATACAACACAATATCTCTCCATCAAGTCTCTTGTGGCTAAACTGCATTCTGCAAATTTGTGTTAGAAATAGATGCTTGCATTTTCACCTGCCGAAGTTCCCTAAGCTAAAGGATTGTGACCTAGGCAATGCTACGAAGCTCAAAGATCGTGACAACAGCGATGGAGAAGAGTGATTTAACACGTAGTTGATTTATGGTTCATACAGGACTATATCACACTACAAAACCGGTATGAATTCAGAGTTGTGGATGTACTGCATGTTCACGTAATAGTTTCTCTACAATTTTTTTTTTTTTTTAAAAAAGGTGCCTAAGCTATAAATACCGTATACTATTATCTTTCCCTATTTTTTTAAGCATTTTTTTATTTCCCTGTTTGTGTATAGTTTTATCTATCTATCTCTATATAAACAACCAACACAAAGCAACCAGAACATTTTGAGAAACTTTTATAGTTAACTTCTGCATTTAATTCCAGTAACAATCTAGAGGTGTCCATTCAGCTGTTTGCTTAGTTCCAAGCCTTCATTGTGTGCTCCCAGGTTCTTTGAAAAGCAGCAATAACAGTCGAGCAGTTATTTAAAGTGAAACTTTGCTCTACGCAACTTCCACTTCCATGCTTTAGAATGGAGGCACAGCGGAACACTCGCCCAAGGGCAAGATTTCAAGAGCTCTTAAGTAGGTTTTATCTTTTCATTTTAGGAGAGAAAATGTTTCTTAACAGCTTACATATAGAATTTACAAGTTAAACACAATTTCTCATGCTCATTTATTTGATTAGAAGTTCCTGAAAAATATTTTCATAACACTTCCATAGCTTATTGCACGTTCTTCTAAATAATCATAAACCTGTATGTTGACCTCTGCATGAAATGCACCGATAACAAGTTTAACATTTTGTGAACCCGACTGAAATGTACAAACGTACACATAAAAGGCGGCCAAAATCGGTAATTAAGTAGTGAGAAAGAAAACAAAAGAAAAAGAGATGACAACTCCGTAACATGGTAAAGCAACCTTTTACCAAAAAAAACCCCAAAAACCCAGCAAAGAAACAAAACCAAAAACCACAAACAGGGGTGAATTGTAGAGAACAGAGACAGTGGGTTGTTTTGACATTGATAACGTGCAGCTGAGAACCTGCAGCAAAGAGTCACATAACTTTGAGGGAGCACGAGAAGAAACCAGCATGAGACAGAAAGAAAGGAGGGATGTGATCTCACCTGTAGAAGGCAAGTGAACAGCAGAGAGTGGCCTGTCGCAGCACTCTCCAAAGGAGCCAGCTGCAGCCAGGTCTTTTACCATCACACTCTCCATGGCAGTCCCTCTGCTGCCTTCTAGTCTCGCCTCATCCAGGGCACGCTCACCCTCTCTGCTTCTTCCTCGGCTGCCCAACCGCTTCACAGAACCAGCCACAGCTGCACCTTGTCTACACCAGCCAACCCACCGCCCCTGAAGCCAGCCCACAGCTGTACATTGTCAGTGCTGATTAACCCAGCTTCGTTCCTCTGCAGTAGCCTACAGTGCACAGCGCTAAGGAATGTGTTGTACGAACCTTCCGGGCTGTTCCGCGTCGATTCACAGTCAGTTACAAAAACTGAAGGACATGTCACAGGGCTTACGGCAGGAACTTTTGGGAGATTGGTTGCGGAATCTTTTCAAGTCTCGGGGAACCACCAGACGGTTGCAGGAGTTTACAACACGCGGAGCAATATTGTTATTGGTAATTGTAGTTATATTGACCATTATTCCCTGTATGCCGAACTGTGTAAGACCTATGATTCAAAAGTAGTTTAACCTCTAATGTTGTTTCTGTTCAAAATAAAGACGGGGGAAGTGTAGAGAGCTTTATGGCCAGTGCTGGAGGCCACGATGCCTGTGAAGGGCCTTGAAGGCTAAAGAAGAGAGAAAGTACGATAAGGTTGGCTGAACGCCTGGAAGGAAGACGGGGTATGAAGCAAGGCCAGAGCGGATGCGCGATGCCACATCTCGGCAGCTGGCTGAGAACATGAAACCCGCAGAGATGCAAGAAGTTCAGTGCATTTGCAGCTTAGTAATTGACCAATTATACGTGGCCAAGAAGTGCGTGAACAGTATTGATTAACCAAGGATATTTTAGTATGGGGCGCGTGAACAGCAAACGAGGATATTATAAGCGTGGGTTCTGGACTAATAAAAGGTCTTCTGGTCGAACTCAGGAGTCCACGTCATCATCTCCGCAGGCCACATGCTCCTCCTTCTCGTCTGCCATTGCACGGACCTGCAAGGCCACACAATAAAAGTCAAAACAGCGTTCATGGTGCATTCACTCCTGCCTGTGTTTGTCTAAAGCAGCTGTGATGCTGCCCCTGGTGTTACCTGTTCAGAGAGCTGCTGCACCTGCTGCTGCCAAATGCTCCACACCTTCACTTTCTCTACATACTGCTCTCTTTCTGCCTGGAGCTGGTGAACGGACTCCGAGAGCTGTTCAAAACAAAACAAAACACAAAGAAAATCGTATTGGCTAAATAAATTTGGCAGTGACCGCTTCAGGGATAAAGCCTGAAGAAACCAGTGTTAACACAAAGCTCAGGCTGCATTCTTCTGCCACACAAGTTTCTTTACAGACATGAAGATTTGAATGTCATTTCGTACAACCCCTGAGCAACCTGGGTTTCCAGGCCTGCCTTCTCCTCCAGTGCCACCTGCAACTGCTGCTTTGCATCCAGACTCCCTGCCTGATTTGACAACTGCCAACAAAAATCAAAAAGTTATGGCAAAATGTTAACACTCCACTTCTGCATAGCCTTTCCCCTGACAGTAACCTGCCACTTATGATCCATGTTGCAACCCTAAAGTGCTCCGACTCACGGTGATGTCCAATGGAAAAAAAAAAAAAAAAAAAAGAGGGAGGAAAGGAGATTTCTGTGTTTCACAGCCAAGAAAGCTGAAGTGGCTGAGACGGGAAGGGTCTGCCTTGCGTTAAGACACCAATGGCAGCAGAAGCTCATGCCAACAATCAGCTTTTCTGCCCTATTAGCGCCAAGTGAGCTTCTGAACAGCATTCTCCTGACGCAGGATTTTTACAAGACGGCAACTGGAAAAAGAAATCTGTCATGACATATTGCAATTAAAGATTAGTTTTCAAATGATTTCTGAAACCCCAGGCACAACGGTCCACATAACAGCCAATCAGATCAGAATGTATCTCTCCGTGCCAAGAAAACGAGAGCGGGGAAAAAACTGGGAAAACAAGAAGGAACATAATTCTCCTTTTTCAGAACAGGACTAAAACTGCAGATGCAGGTAGGCCTGCACTGCAAGACCAAATGCCAGCTCAGCAACAGCACCGGACCACCCATCTTCACCTCACCCTCCAGTGTGAAACCAGCCTCTTTCTCTGAGATCTAACTTAAACTGAGCTTACGAGCATTCACTGAAAATAATCCCCGTGACAAGAGCAAAACCCCAATCAAAATACATGCTTTCTGGTGCTAGACAGGCACACCCAGCACCCTCAGAGCTAACAGTATGTCACGTCACTCGGGTTCTACCGGTACGCAACCTACACGTACAAGGTCCAGCTGGAGGGACTTTCAGCTTTTCACTCTGTCTGCTGGACAGAACGGCTGCTGTATTATCACACAAAAAAAGGAGAAAAGGAATACCAAAGGCAAATCGGAGTGAACTCTGTTCCGTCTTGCGGGTTTCACTGCATCTACCTGGTACCCCTGGTGATTACTATAGTTACGTTTATTGATAAAAGACGCACGGATATGTAGTAAATAGGAGTTACTTTATGACAACTGAACTGAAGCAATGGTAGGAAAATAAGCTACCAAAATGATGCAAGTGAAACGAAAATCAGAGCTTTGCCACAGCAACAGCGGAAGACAACTCTGGGCTACCAAATTTGACTTCCCTGAGCTTCTATCCCAATTTGATCAAGCCTTACATTTAAATAAACTGCCCAAAAAGCATTTTTTTAAAAAGGCTGGGGTTTTATGTTTGTGCCTGAACACGTTTCTGTGGCTTGTTGGCATAGTTCCTGCCCTTTCCTCTTCAGAAGCCTGGCAACGTGAAGACGCTAAAGCCTGTAAATGCTTGACTCAAAGGATCTGACTTCCTGCCTAAACCTATTTAAACCCAGCACTGGAACTTGCCAGACTGTGCATCCCCTGCGCAAGTTTCATCGCCTGTTGTAAAACGGGTTGGCAGGAGTAACTAGACAGCTTCCTCAGGGCAGCTGTTCAGAAAAACCAAAGAGCAAGGAGGTAGCAAATGAGCTGGGACAAAGACCGAGGCACTCACGTTCTCTGGAGGCTGCTGGTCATCGCCCAGGGGAGTCTCGGGCCGACCGTCGTCTTTAGTTTTGCGTTTTTTCTTAGCTCCTGCAGCTGCTCCAGGGCTCTTCTTCTGCTGATACTCCTTCAGCTGTGAAAAATAATAATAATAATGATCTGAAATCCAAACAGAATATGCCTTCCGTGAGAATGATGTCAACCCCCCAGCCCTAACTCCACTGGGTAAAAAGACCAAGAGAAATGCTCTTCAATGAGTTTGTCGCTCCGGCGGAAGAAAAATAAAAATCAAAACACGTCCAGAAAAAGCTAACCTAAGATCTAATGTGATGAGTGTTCAACTTTTGTATACAGCTAGGAGTTTTTGGGAAACGACTTGATACTCCATCCTGCAACTACAAGGAGATGAAAAGAAGTATCTCGGGGTGGGGTTTTTTTAGGGTTCTAACTAAGAGCATTAAGGAAAAATGAATAAAGGGCAATTAAATCTGAATGTCAAGTGAAACATCAACACCTGACAGTAAGGTCTCCCACTCTGTGAAAGATTTTGAGGAGGAAAATTACAATCCTCACAGACAAACGCCACGTTAATACAAGCAGCGTAGTCACTGTGAACTAAGGGGAGAAGCAACCTACAATGGATTTTTCAATCGCACCCGCTTCACCCAGGAGAAGCTAGTCTGATAAGCCATTCGCTTGAATTCGGCTGGGTCTTCCGAGCCGAATCGTTCGTGCTCCAGCAGGGTGAAGCCCCCAGGCAAGCGAGCCCCAGGCAGTTCGGTCAACTGCCCGTTTCCCCAGCCCGCAGCCCGCCCTCCGCCCCCCCGCCGGGCCGGGCCGGGCCGCGCCTCGGCCTCCAGGTGGGGAAAGAAGGACCCGTTATTGGCAGAACTCCAAAATGGAAGCCCGAACCGCTCCAGGACACTTTCCCCTCGCAAGGACTTTCACATACACCGCCCACGCCGCGGCCTGGGAAATAAGTAACATGAGTCCAAAAAACCCCAAAAAAGGGTGTGGGGGAGGCCAGGGGGAGGGAAAACCGCCAAACCGAACCCGGCAGATCCACGGCACCGCCGCCCCTCACCTTCTCCTTGCCCGCCGCCAGCCAGCTCTGCCCGCTGCCGCCCGCCACGGCCGCCCCGCGCCTGCGCCGCCTTAGCTTCGCCCACCAGCGGCGCCAGCAGCCAGGGCCCGCCCAGCCTGCGCTGCCGCCCTGGAGGCCCGGCCCATCGCCGTGCCGCGACGTGCCCGGCCCACCGCCGGGCCCCGCCTCGTGGCCGGGCTCCACCGGCTCGGGCTCGTCGGCGGGCCGCGGCTCGCGGCCGGGCTCCACCGGCTCGGGCTCGCCGCCAGGCTGCGGCGGCTCGGGCTCGCGGTCGGGCTGCGGCGGCTCGGGCTCGCCGCCGGGCTGCGGCCCATGTCCGTGCCCCGCCGGGCCCGGCAACTCTGCTTTTGCCTCCTTCTCCTCAGGAGCAGGTGCCACCTTGCAGTGCCTGCTCCCCATGTTGGAGCCCGCACCGCCCGCTGCTCGGGTGACAGCCCGCACCGCCCGCTGCTCGGGTGACACCTGGCTGCCCGGCGTGCCCCACGCAGAGCTCACCTGCAGCTTCCCGGAGACGTTTGTTCCCCGGCGCTGACGGCACAGTGGGCCCTGTCGCTGGGAGACTCCACTTCCCAGCGTGCCCCGCGGCGCGCCCGCGCCTGCCGCTCCCGGCCGGCCCCGCGCGCACCCGGCCGGCCCGGCGGGAGGCGGCAGCCCTGGCCGAGCGGGTCCCGCCGAGCGCGGGTCGCAGCGCGCCCGCCCCGCCGCGGCCCGGGCCCGGCCGGTAGGAGCCGGGTCCCCGTGTTACAGATTTGCTAACGGTTACAATTAACTAACCTTATTTGATTTTATAAAATCATTTTCATAGAACTGTAGAGGAATAAGAAATATATTTTAGTGGAACTAGCAGCTGCACCACACAAGCTGCTGTGGAATCCTCTGTACAGCCCTGTACCACGGCCAAGGACTGAGAGCAACCGAATGAAACAACTCGTAGCTACCTGCCAAGAAACCGTGAACTTTAATAATAGTGATATAAAGAAATGGCATGGAATGGGGACAGTCAGTTACGGGTAAATGTATTTTAATATATTTTAATAAATACGCAAAGAATGTAGGTCTAGTAATCAGGTCGTGGAACCATAGTTTGAACGAAATAATTAATGAAAGAGCTAGCGAAAGAAGGAGTCCGTTTCTCTAACTTTCTCTGACAAGGGGCCTGTTTATAAGTTATCTAGAGGGAGCGAGTAAAAGAAACAAGCAGAAGGACCAGATGGTCGACAAGGACATCCATTAGCTCGGACCGACAAGAACACTGCAGACTTGCAAGACCATCACATACCAGGCAAAAGGTGAAACGTACCCCATGAGGTGACGTACGGAATTAAACTCTGTAACTCAAAAGTTATAAAGTAGGTATGTTTATTGCGCGCAGATGCATGGGGGATCGCTCCTC
The DNA here is from genome assembly GCF_023638135.1 of Falco biarmicus. Taxonomy (NCBI): domain Eukaryota; kingdom Metazoa; phylum Chordata; class Aves; order Falconiformes; family Falconidae; genus Falco; species Falco biarmicus. The sequence continues at coordinate 16,301,257 of NC_079296.1, forward strand.
CACAAGCGTGCGTGCCCCATCTCACATTTATACAATAAAACAAATGAATATTCAGTTAACGCCTATACATATTCGTTACCTAAAATTGCTTACTCTCGCTTCGTATGTTAATTAGCTTACCAGTCCTTTGCCTGGAATGTGGTGGTCTTGCAGGTTTGTAGGTCCTTGTGACCATCTGATCTTCTCCAGCAAGAAGACTTAGCACTCCCTTCCTCTAGATAACATTGGAATGTCTCTCATCCTTTTCTCATCCTTTTTATAAATAGCCCCTTTGTTAGAGGAAGAAGGGCAGGCGTCTCCTCAAAGCTGTGTGCCTATGTGACCAGACACTGCACCCATGACCGGTCACCATACCCGCATTCCTTGAGCAGACATATACAATCACAATCGATGTCCATTGTCCCCATTTCACGCTATTTCTCCATATCAGAGAAATATTCACTGCAAAACTGGCTTCATAAAGTATTGGAAGAATTTTTAACATTTTGCCCAATTACAGACAATTTAACGTCTCTGCAATGCCTGTGCCTGTCCACAGAATTTAAATACTGCTTATAGCACAGGAGGCACCTTACCTTCCCTACAGGGAGGTACAGAAAAAGCAAGCATACACAGTTATTTCTCTTTCAGTGAGATCTTCTGCTCCAGCTATTAATGCATTGTAGTAGAGCAAGGGTATTTCACCTCAATTTCCTATTCCGTTTGCAGGGCAGTGCCACTGGCTTCAACAGCACCAGAGGCCCAAAGGACCACCTGCCAAGTCTGAGGGGACTTACAGACAAGACTTTCCACATACCCTGATTTTCTCTGATTTCTTCGGAGGGAAGAAAAACCAAGCTTAATGTGCCATCATCGGCTGCTACAGCCTGTGCGTGCTACGCCTGGAGCCAAGTGATCAGGCAGATTCCTGCCACCCATTCAGGGAAATCACACAAACACATTAATTGAATGCTCTTAGTACTGCTGGGTTGGGGCTCTGAAAATACATTCTTAATTTCTGGCACAATTAACACTTGAGCAACATTAACTGCTCATTTTCTTACCACTGCGTTGTTGAGGTGCACTCAACGATTTAAGACACAAGTATGCAGTGGCAGAGTCCTGTAGAGAGCTCTCTCCCTGGCAATGCTTCAAACCCACAGCAGGAGCACAAAACTCCTGGAAAAAAATGGAATATGGGGGGATTTCAAAAGGCAACTACAGAAGTAAGTAAAAGGTTGTGCCTTGTACTTTGCCAGCTGGTTTTCTTCAGGACGTATTTAATAGCAGAATAAGTGACATCTCTGTTCCTGTCCTTCACAGGTCAAACTGATTTAATATACAGAGAATCAGCATTAAACACATAGTTAATTACAAAATAAGACTAAGAAAACAGGCTTTTGAGGCTAATCTTAGTAGCTCAAGAGGCAGCATCTCAGCCACGCTGAGGGTAATTCTTGCCAGTCTTGGCTAACTACTGCATCTCGCCTCCACCAAGCAGCCTGACCAGATGCATGGGGAGATGAAGCTGAAAAGCAGTCATAGCACTAGGGAACCAACTAGGGAGAAACATCCCCAGAAGGCACAGCACTGGCCTTGCACCCTGTCCTGACAGATGACTCATGGTGCAAGATGGTGACCGTCTTGCTGAGCTGACACTGTTTGGCCCTGAGCCCTGTTGTTCTGGACTCCAGCATTCAGCTCCCTCTAATGATGAAACGAAGTCTTGAAGATGCCTTGTGGCAGGGCTTCTCAGACAAGGATGGTCTCAGACCTACAGCCTTTTCTGTCTTTCTCTAATCCCTAGACTGCAAGCTTCTTTGCGAAAAGCAAAGCACCCACAACTCTCTCAACCTCTGACTTGAGGGCTTCCCTGTAGCATACACAGAGAGCTCCCCCAGTTTACACATTTCTCCCCAACACCCACCCCCCCACCCCCCCATGTGTGGGTTTTAGGTTGAACAGGAACATGTTAGGGAAGCTGCAAACCTAGCAAGGCACCCCAAAGTGTACCCATGTAGAGCTTGCTTGGAGATGAAGGCGCTCTTCTTTTTTGAAGACATGGTTGGGTGCTGGAGCCTCTGTGTTCCTCTACTAAAAGAAGGTTACAGTAAACAAGAGATGTGTTCAAAATCCAGGGCACCAAAGCACGTATCGATAACAGATTTCCTTTTAGTTATCAAAACAAAAAGCAGCAGTCTAGCCAACTAGGCAATATACAGGCGAGGGAGGCATCAGATTCCCAGCATGTCCAGCGTGGCAGATCATTGACGACAGGACCCCGCAGTCAGTGCTAAAGAAACTCTGTCCTCTAGGGTGTAGGAAAATCTGCTGTTGGGCAGGATGTATTCCCAGTCATGCTAATAGTAACAAGGCACATGAGGTCCTGAGCAGTTTCTCTTCTCAACATCTAAAATTTAGGAAAGTGGTTAAGGTCCTTGAGGAAATGCAGCAGTTGACAGATGATGAGAGTGGGGCACAGATACTGAAGGAGGGTCATCAGCTTCTCACTCGTCCCTCTGGTTCCTCATCCTAGCACTCAGCTAGCAATGCTGAAGAGGACCACACCTGTACACTTTTCAAACCCATAGCGCTCTCCCATCTAGAAGTGCAGGTGCTACACAGACAGATCCTGATAGGGAAATACAGTTGAAGGAAAGCTGAACTCTGCAGCAGCAGATGTAAAATAAATATATTTAAACCCAGGGAGTGAGAATTGTATAATCATAGGACGGTTTGGGTTGGAAGGGGCCTTAAAGATCATCTGGTTCGAACCTCCCTGCTATGTGCAGGGCCACCTTCCACTTGACCAGGTTGCTCAAAGCCCCATTAAAATAGAAAAAATATGGAAATGCTCTTAAAACACTCAAACCCCCACATACAGTTTGCCAGAAGAACAGTTAGAGAGCTAGCTCAGCATTTATATGACACAAGCTCTTTTGGCAACCTAAAATTCAAAACACTGCAGAAGTACCCCTCTCTGTTTCATTTTCTTCTCCTGACACATAATTAAAATGACAAAAGAGACCACATAGCCAAGCCTAGCACTTAGTCCATGCAGCACAGGTGCAAACCAAAGCACGTGCCACCATTTCTCTCACCCACCTGCTCCTTCTAGGAAAGCCTGGGGTCGCACTGTCGTGCAGGTGGGTGGTTGCTGGACCCTGAACGCCCTAATAATGGGAACAGTTACCTCCACTGCAGCAAGCTGTAGCCAGCAGAAGGTCAGATGACATTTGCCTGTAAGCAAAGGAAAACCAACAGCAGTACAGTGGTCTTTGGTCTCAGTCCTTTCATTGCAACTGTCCTTGCTCCAGAAGACACAGCGACCAGCCTCTGTCCCCATCCACCACATCAAGCTGCCCCCAAGTCAGAAACTCAGCTCCCACCCCATTAGCCCCAGCGAAGCTCTCATAAAATGAGTTTTTAACGTGAAAAGCTTTAGCATGCAACAGGGGAAGCCCTTTTGGGTCTTGGCTCAGGAGCAAGCACAGAGAATAGAAGAACTAAGTTTTCTAAGACTACTTTGCCAATACATACTATTTCTACCTTCCCACTTTTGCCACCTAGTCCCACTTTACTAATCATTTTAATTTTTTTTTTCCCCACTCAACATGACAACTTTTCTAGAACTCATTTCCCTTCCTTTTCAGAGCAAGAACAATGTCAGCTTCCTTTGGCAAGGTACAATAAAGAAACACACCGCGGATTGCACTTGGTGCCCCACCACTGCTTTACCTGGGGGATCTTCACTCGTGGTACTGGCAAAGACACACATGCATTTAAATGGGAAACAGACCCTATTAACATTGCCTGGCTTTGTAGTCAGGTAAAAAGTGACACTTGAATGTAAAGCACTTAGATTTTCATACTCCAGTCAGGGGAATGAAGACATTATTCTTATCAATTATATTGCCACAAATTAATTTTCTCACAGCTGCCAATTTCTGTTACGAAAGAACCACACACAAATTTGAGCCTCTCCATTGCAGTTCTCCACCAGAACAAAACTATTCTGCAAGCAGAGTTTTAAAGTTTGTTTAGGTTCAAATGATTATAATGGTGGGACTCACTTAGGCTGTAACAGTATTAACTTTTGCAGTGAACAGAGTACTCTCCTCTTATTAACTGTATGTACCTGTGTGTGCACATTGTACTCCCCCCCATATGGCTGGGGAAAAAAAAAGAATCTTGATTTATTGCACAGGAGAAATGCTTGCCTTTTACAGCAAATGAAGTGCTAATCCTTTATTTAATAAAAGGGACAAATAATCTCACTTACACTGTTTCCAAATTACATTTTTCATATAATACCCAGGCATCAGTGAATGAAGGTGCTCTACAAGTACCTTGCCTTACAACAGCTTCATGTAACACACTCTCAAAATTATCGCTTCCTAATTAATTTCATTGTGAAGTACAGAGATTGAAAATGTCAATAATCCATAAATGCTTTCACGAACCACAACCTAAATTAGATCCCTAAATATGGTATCTATAGATTTTCAGAAATCAAAGCTGTCATTTTTCATAAGTGGATTTTTTTTTTCTGCTTAGATTTCCACTCATCTGATAAATTCGTGAAACCTTTCAAACCATTAATTTGGGCTTCCTTAAAATGTCAGTGGTTTTAGTCTGCTTTTTAATACATAATAACTAAATTTAATAGATGTTCACTGAAATAATACTAAGGATTATTAATGTTAAAATCCTTGTCAGTCTAACTGTGAATCATCAGGACCCAGGAAACCACTAATATACATTAACTCTTCTTGTCCACTAGAGGTTTCTGAGAGATGAAAAAAGTCACCGTTATCTACAAAATTGTCTTGTGTATTATAGATCAAACTCTAGGCTATTTCGGGAGGAAGCCATATTTTTGTTAGACATTTCTATAAGGAACGACAGGCATCAGAGGCCCAAGCCTTCACACAGAGTTTCTGCCAAACCCAAAAATCAACAAATGCTTTTCCACAGCACTATCCTCTCAAGGCCAATTTTCTAGGAGCTTAAACATTATGAACTCATTTCCAAATTTTAGGTAATAAAGTACACAAAAAATTATGCCTTTAAATATTTGGGGGGGGGGGGGGGGCGCGCGGCGGGGGAACACAAAACCCACAACACTGGGATTCTGAGTTTCAGGGTCAAACTGTAAGATTCCTACTACATGCCCGGCCCTGCAAGAGCTGACGTGGTGTGCAGAGCAGAGATCATCAGTGAGATGATTCTGAACGGTTCTGCAAACATTCAGATTTCCCAACATTCTGTGAATAATTTCTGTTCTTTCTTTGCTTCTCTCTTCTTGTTATTATTCCAGGTGGCAGTCACAGTGACTGGCTTCTCTGAAGAAGCAGACACTTCATCAGCTTCAGCAGATACTGAATGTGATTGCACTGCATTTCTAAGTGTATTATTCCAAGAGGTAAATATTTTTTGCTCAAGTAAAGATAATTCATTTAAGGTCTAATAAGCCCCGAAATATACTACACTGGGAAAAAAAGGAGCAACTATTGTTATATTCAAAGTTCATCTTCAGAAGGAATATCTAATTTTTTTCAAGTGTATAAATCTCTTCTGTAGATGAGATTTTATGTTTGGAGCACTATTCCTGAGATAAAGCCACCTCAATTTTTGAAATAGAAAGGTTGTTTATGCTAGTCAAAGTGTCAGAGCAGTGGCCACTACCCACCGCCATCACAAGCAGAAAAATGAACCGTTGCAGACTTCTGCTGTGACCCTACTGCCAGTAGCACATCCCCCTGTTGTCAGTAGTTTATACAAAAACCAGTAGTAACTTCTCAGTTCACTGCAACCCTCAACTTGTTGTACACCCGAATTTTCCTTTAGAATTTGTCAATTAAAAAGAAGCAGCAAGATGAGTTAGCAAAAAGAGGGGGAAGGAGCATACAAGTACTGCGTGAAATCCAATTATGGCTGCAAGTCATTCAGCCCAACTTCCCTTGGCAGTTGGCCTCTTACTGTTTCCAGCACAACAGCAGATGAGTGAGCTGCCATTACATTACAGCAGAATCAGCCACCTGGACATCATTGTCCAATAATGAGGGAAGGGCGGGGGGGGGGGGACGGGACGACATGAACGGACAACACACGACAGGACAGGAAAAGTGAAAGTGCAGATCCAGAAAGGGAGGCAAGCACGGCAGGACTGACCCTCTGCAGCACTGCTTCTGTAGCCGGCTCTTGCTGCCGATGAAAACCCACCAGCCTTTTGCAACACAGCCTGATGGTTAGGACGAGAGAGTTATGTGGAGATCTGGTCCCTCCAATGGAGGTGTGGATTAAACCTCACCTGGGTTTTGAGCTCCTTTTATAGGGGAGAGCGGCATTACCATGCATTACTTACAGCTCCAGGTCCAAAAAAAAACCAACCAAAAAACCACAAACCACCCAAAAAAAAAAAGCCGAGCATTTTCCAAGAATGTTAATTCCAGGGTGCCCCTCTGGAAAAGATTTGGACACAAAATGAGTACTAAGATGCTGCTCCCCTCCATCAGGAAAGGCTTCTGTGCACATAAAGGAGCACGAGGAGGTGCTGGCAGCAGGGTTTGATTCTCCAGGGCTGTTAAACGTGGCTTTCCAGGGAATGAACCTTCCTTACACCTGATTCCCAGTGCTGCCAGGTCAACCCAGGAGTGCTCAGAGAAGGGGCATGGAGACATGGACCAACAGAACCGTTAAAACCCCCACAACAGAGCAGCTGTTTGAGAAATAACCTTGCCTGGTAAAATCTAACCCTGGAGAGCTCTTGTAAGCAAGTTTGAGTCTGGGCCTTACTCCCCCTGTAAGGGAGTGGAATCGGGTCAGGTAAACGGACCCGCAAAACCACCCCACTTCTTCTTCCCCCTGAGATGTCAAACACATGGAAAGATTACTTGGCAACTAGGCAAATGTAGCTAATTAAGAATAATTATTATTTGCATAGCTCTTTATGTCTTCCTTGCCAGATGAATTGTAAACCCTCCTCGCCTGACTTTAAAAGGAACAAACCCCTGAAGTTCATTAAAGATTTGTCCTCAGCCAGGCATGAGATAAATCTGGGATGTCAAGAGCCTGACAGAGCCATCAAGGCAAACATTAGGTGTCTTGCCTTAAGCAATAAGCAGGAAGGAAAAAATGTCTTAGGTGGGGGAAGGCAGAATTAAAGCTCTGTGTCTTTTGGTCTGATTTCTCTCCAAAGAGGAATAAACTGTTTGTCATCCTGCCGGCTATGAGACTAGCTATAAAATAATGGATTTCACAGGCCCAGATGAGGCTAATCATGATTGCCAAGGCATGTCTGTGCTGTGAGAAGTGAGTGAAATCTGATACTCTTCAGAGAAAACATGTTTTGAAAAGCTCTTTGCTCTGCAATAAGCCTTGGCAGTTATCTCATGTCTTGGAGTATCTACCATATTTCTTGTTCGATTGCAAGGCGTATTGCTGACACTGGCTGCTATGGCTGAGTTTCCTTTAATAACACTTTGGTAGGTAAAACACCGCTTCTTTTTTAACTATTGAGAAAATGGTATGGAAGGGTTTTGCATCAATTGCCTCTCTCGGTAGTACTTAAAGGGTAAGTGTCTCCAACCGAATGCTGTAGTAAAATGCCCCATCAAAATCAGAAAAGGATTTCCACAAAGCTGAACACCAAAACAACACATTTGTTTTTTCCTCTCTGGATTGGGGGAACACCTACAAAGTAGCTGGAGAGGTGGGATTTTACTACAACCACTTTGGAGAGCAAGTGAACAGCAGGGGAAGGAGTCGTCAGATTTCTTCAGGAACTGGTCCTTTGGAACAAGATTTTACAATCTGGTCTAAATTTTAACAACATCTGCTGTTTTACAAAAAAGCAGAAAAAAAAGAATCAAGGCGCGACTTCTAGCATTTTTAGGTTTAAGTAATTAACGCAAGTGTGCCGTATGTGTGTGCACATATGCACACTCATATGCAGAGGAGTGACTTCCAAGACTTAAAGATTTAAATAATTAACCCAAGCGTGTCACACGCACATACGTTCACATGTGTTACAGAAAGGTACTGGCATAGCTTACACTTTGAGGCACATTCCCAATCACTCTAAAGAAACGATTCTGCAGTAGACTGACACGCACATCCCATCTACTACCCGTTAAAGCAAGTATTGCAGAAAATTGCTTGGGAGTCTTAATTTAAATCATCTTTTCTTTTGCTCCAACTCTCAGTACTCAAGAGTCAACACAAATCTCAGCTGAGAGGCAGATGTTTCAGAGGAGATCATGCCCTGCTGAATTGTGAAATGCTCTCATGCCTTTTCCCCAGTTCATGCTCCAGATGTGCTGGGGAGATGGGAGAGACTGTGTGCACGCCTATGCAGTGCAGAGACAGTCATCGCTGCCTCCTCGAGATGCACAGACCAGAAGGTAACATTAAATGTGCTGGTTCTGGTGAACGTTAGCGTGTCCTCAAACCCCAGCTGAGCAAATCTCTCTCTGCTGTGCACAAGCATCTTCCTCGCCTCTGTTTCACTTGTCTCCCTGCCACGCCAAGCGCCCAGTAATCACTACCTACCAAACAGTGCAGAAAACCCTCATAGATTTGCAGAGCTGAGTGAGGAGCAGAAATGAAGCCGGGAGTCCCTGTGGTGCTCTTGGCAAGGCTGCGGCAAGCCAGCCTGCCACCAGCTGAGGCTGCCGTGCCAGCAAACCCTCCATAGGCTGGTGCTGGGGTGCATCTACTCAACCAAGCATGCAGGTAAATGCATTAAGGGACAGTAGCTTACTACTAATGTGTGCTCTGAGCCCAAGTGTGAATACAGAGCACTGTATGGGGTTTGGGATTGGGCTCCCCACTATTTGAATCTGGGACTAAGAAGGATGACGTTATATTTTATACTTTTTTTCAATGAATAAGTACTGATACAAAGGGACCTAGCTAGAATGTACTGTCATTTTAAAGGAATACATCTGAGACCTTTAACTTGTACTGGTATAACCAGTCAAGTAAAAATATTATTCTGCTTGGGAGAACCACAAATCACAGCAATAAAATATATGCAGGGAATACACAGAAATTTGGTACTATTTGCAATGAACGAATATTAGGCACCGCTAAGACCTATCATTTTCATCGCTAATGAAAAAGAGACTATTTTATTTCTAATTTAAAGCATAAGAATTTATGAAGGATCAGAGAAGTCTTTTGTGTGTGTGTGCTTTTGGAACAGCTTAACTTCTAATATATTATGTATTCTAAAACTAGGATCCTTGAGCTCTTGCACAATATATACTGGTGCACGTTACTGGAGCAGTCAGTGTGTGGTGCCCTCTGTCTATTTCATAGCCAATGCAGCATTTTCCCCATAGCACCAATAGATTAAAAAAAAATAATATCTTGCTAAGTAAAACAAAACAAAACAAAAGTGACAATGAAACACACTCATTTTGCTATGAGGTAATTCAATACATCTGTCTATTTTGCTAAGGCTTAGTTTTTATGTAAAACAACACTTGTTTATCTTGCTAACTTCAAAAATGGAAAAAAGAATGAAGTGCGAGGTTTAGTTTTCAGCCCAGATCTTACTAATTTGAAAATAGGAAATAGAGCTAAGAGGGATGCTGAGAAATCTAGGGGACAGAGCCAGATGACAAGGCTATGCCTGCTTCATGTAAATGCTCTCTTGAAATCTCTTTTGGACAATTCAGATGAGGCAAACTCACAAGAATTAAATGATCGTGTTGTCAGAGGTTCCCAGGGGGACATCAATGATGTCATGCTGATATGGTGGCACAGAAGACTTGGCCCTTTTCTTTCACTGTATGCTATTCTGTTCTGCACAGGAGGCCTCATCTAACAGATCAAATGGAAGCATGTCATGGCCTGAGCCCATGTGCAGCACGAGCATATAGCTTACAGCATCTCCTGGGAGAGGCTTTTGAAGATCCAGCTTCCCACCAAATTACTAAAAAACCTTGCATTGGAAGGAAAGGTTGAGAAGGTAGAGAAGAGCTGGAACAAAAGAAGTACTACTAGGTGACCTAAGGCTGGTGAGAAGAGGCTGCACCAGGATAGAACCTGAAGTGAAACAGTTTAAGAAGCATCTACCAGTAAGACTGGTATGGAAACACAACCTAGAGACCACCCAACAACACACATCTCAACTAGTACACACCACAGCTCATTGCTAACCCAGCCTGCTTTTTCCATGTTCACCTCTTAGAGACATGCAGCAGTTTCTGATGACCAGCAAAACACCAACATGAGAATAACATGTGTTCTTGGCAGTGACAGCACATCATAAAATTCACACTTAAAAATCATACTTGGGCACAACGCAACAAAGATTTAGTCAACTGTGTAGTCTCAACAGGTTTATGAAAGCCTAGGATGCCGTGCATCTTCATCACAACTTGAGGGCAAGAGCAGTGCCTCAAGTGAGGGTTGTGGGTAGCCCATCCTACTGCTACAAGGAGCTTGTGCGGTATGATATTTCACAAACACATACTTCATACAAATGTACACAATTTCCAGTGCATTACTATGTTCTCATTGAGCTAACGCATGAAACAGAAAGTCCCCACGACAGCTCTACCCGGGTTGACTGAGGCGGAAGGCCTGATCTTTAGTCTACATTAGCAGAAGACCAACCTATTTTTCAAAGAGGCCTCTAATTTAAAGAGAGCAGGTATTCAGCAGTTTCAGAAAGATGATAGCCCATACCTTCATTTAACGCCCATATTCTTAATAATAGTAGGTTGTGTGTGTGACCTGAGACGTGGAGAAAGGATGAAAGTGTACGTATTACATTGGCTGAGAGACTGCCCTTCTCTGAGAGTTAAAGGAAGGGGTGCTGGGGGCTCTCGGCAGCTGGTGTTGCCTGTTCTGGTGTCACACTCAAATGGAGGGAAGGAAAAAAGGTAGATGGATGGGATGGCTCCAGTGCTGCATGGTCACAGGCAGCTGCGGGAGACAGCTGACATGGGAGTCAGGGAGAAGAAAAAGCAGCAGCAGGGACATCCTGCTCCTTGGTGTGCACTGAGGTTTTGATGAACCCAGGCCAGGCTCCCAGCAAAGGAACCTACTGTTGGGCTGTAGCATCCAAGCTTTTTCATGATGCACGATTTCAACCAGCAGAACACGTGCCCTTGAGACATGCCATTGGAAACAAATACAAAATGGGCACAACAATGCCACGTGGCATTTCAGGGTGCATCAGAACAAAGAAAAGCCGTCCTCATCTCTGCAAAAATCCCCAATTCCCTCTTGCCTGAAGGTACATCCGGAAGACCCCATGCTTTCTTATCCTCTCCTTACATGACCACATGCCCGTGTCTTCCAGACAGTGTTTCTGCGGCTCTCACTCCCACAGCTGTACAGCAAAGACAGCATTCCTTACAACAAGTGCAAAATCTATAGGGAAAGACAGATCTGATTGATTTACAGGAACTCTCACTGCTGAGTGGCTCATAACCCCAGCAGACATCTCTGGTTTTAAGCCATGGTGAACCTCCTGGGCAGGGCTACGGCATTGCTCTTGTCATGCCCAAAAGGCAAGAAACATAAGCTGGAAGCAGCCTGGTTTGCTGGCCTCCAGATCTTTTAGTGGACCTCTCCGAGTCTGCAAAATAAACATGCGACTAATGAGTTCTGGACTCTCCATTCAATGCGAAGACTAGGTATTATAAAGCTACTCCCTCCAAACCACATCTGAGGAAGTGGTATCTCCATCATGCTGGTAACGAAGCCAACACAAATGCAACACCCTGCAACCCTGGCAGTGCAAGGATCAGTGACCTGGCACAGCTGGCCAGGTATTTAATTCAATGTCCATTAACTTACAGCAATTTTTAGTTCAAAAACTCTCTAAAAATATTACTACTCCAGTTTTCAGGATGGCAAAAGGGAAAAAAAAAGCCCAGGGATTTTACAGTTTGCTCCAAGTCATGCAACAAAGTCAGAGGAAAACTGGACCAGGTGCTCATAGCACAATCTGTAGTGAATTAAGTGAAATGAAACTGTGCTTGACATATGCACAGCCATGCATGAACACAAGGACAGGAGAAATACGCTCAATGAAATACTGAGATGAAAAGTCTAGTACGTCAGAGCTCTTCAAAGGTCTGGATGTTCCACAGTAAACCTACATTTGCTAAATATGTCTCATTCCTTGCTGAAGTGTGAGTGGAGCCAGGAGAAAGCATCCACAGTATGAACAGCAAAGGCACTTTTTTTTTTTTTTTTTTTTTTTTTGGGGGGGGGGCAGGGAAGTGAAGCATATGAAGACAGCTATATGTAAGTTTTACTGTGAAACCAAACAAACCCAATATCCAACACCTAAAGAGGTACTTTAAAAAATATCTGTAATTTCCATCCAAAGTCACATGCCACTTTGGACTGGAATTGCAATTTGAAGCTCTTGTCAAAAAACTTATTTCATTGCTCACAACTCTGGTCATCTCTGACTGTATCACAGCCAAATACAGAGAAAAATACCAGCCCAAAAGAACAGTGCTCATTTTTCTAATGAAAGGGAGGAAACAATCACTTCACAACCCTAACTCACAGGAAAAAAAACCCACTAATGGTAAAACTATATACATATTCTCAGCTTGTCACGCTGAGTCTCTTAAGCAAAGACCTTCAGAAATAAAAAGCATTTTGTTTATACTTGCTTAAAGTTAGAAACACAATACAAACACTAGATGAAATGTGAAAAATCCCTAAACCACTGAGTTTTGCTATGAAGAAAGTTTGCTTTTTCATGGATGTATCTTGTTTTGCTCCTCTTAATCCTATAGTAAGCGTAAGTCTCATAGATGTTGCAAAACTGCTTCTCTGAACACTCCTGTTACGCATGCTGGAATTCGTTAAAATTATGGATCAACAAGTCAATGACAGTATTTCCACCATGGGTGTGACTGCAACAGCAAAGACACGGACGAGGAAATACCACGTTATTTTTGATGATACAGGTCCTATAGCAATATCCCAGGGCCAGAGCAGAAACAGACAGCCGTCCACTGCTAATGGGAGAAAAAAATGTTCTCCCAATAGCTTGCAAGCTCATCAGACAAAACAGTCAGGATTAATGAAAGACTGATTAAGAGTCCTGTTAGGGAACAGTGGCAGGAAAACATTACTTGCTTCACCTGAGAAGCTGTGGCAGAGCTGGGAAATGGTGCCCAATCCGGATTCCATCACTTAAACCGTAGTCCAAAATAAAATACAAAAACCTGCAAGCAGCAGAAGTGAACACAGATGCTACCACCTGCCTGGATGCCTATTGGCTGCTGTCAGTAGTCTGGTTGACAGTGGGGAATGCCTCGTCATGTGGAGATCTGCTTTAAGGAACTGGGAAAATTTGTTACCTTACAGCATCATTTTCAGGTGTTGGCTTGTTAACTGGCCAAGCCACTTCCTAGGGACGGCCTCGCCACACATCTGACTCTATGACTCATGAAGCAGCAGGAGGGAAAAAAAGCCTGTAAGAAAAGCTCCTCTGTCTTCCTCAGCTTGTCAAAAGTCTGTTCTCTTCCTCTGAGAGATGGGCCTGGCCTCAACCATTACAAGGTTAAACTCCCAGAAATAGGCTGTACTTTGGAAAGCCACCAAGCTTTCCAAAGCCACCAAGATTAAAGCTGGCGCACAACACAGCTCTTCCTCCTTCACACAAGTCGGCTCCCAAGAGGAAAGGCCATGGTCTCTGCTCTGGACAAGGTGCCAGTTGCCTTCTGGATGCACTTCAACCTACCACGATGCTGGCAAAGACTCAGAAGCAGCTACCCCCAGCACCCTGTTGTCAGGGCAGCTGTCTTTGCATGAACCTGCTGGCAATGGCCATCTCAGGAGTGGGGATGGCCAAAGAAGTGACAGCCATCCTCCCCAGCAGCCAAAGCTGGGAAAAAACAGGAATGCTGCTCCATGGGCACCAAACACAGGAAAACAGTATGGGGCTGCAGCCATAGCCGCTTTGACAAATGATGCAAGGGTGCCACCATCCTTCCCATCTCTATCAGGCATATGGCACTCTCACTGATGCTCATTCTCCCCCATTCCTGATGTCTGCACAGCAGCTGCAAGGTGAAGTCAAACTCTGCATGTACGCATATGCTGTAGAGCCACGCTGGACTGATGGATGTCAGTTTGGTCATGGATAAGGATACATGCTGAATATCCACCACCAGAGCTGCACCAGTTTGAAGGGGCTCTGGATAATGGCCTTACTGTTTTCTTTCCTGGCAATGCCAGGGGAGGCCAAGGATCATCAAGATGCTACCTTAAAAAAAACACAGACCAGAACTACAGGAAAGTGGAAAATATGACAGCAAGAGCTGGAGTTCAGTATCACTGCGAGACCACACAGGGGTGGCATTCACAGCAGGGGAGAGCAAAATGAGATGTTTAGGAGCTTCAGGAAAATAAATGCCAAGACAGACAGATGCCAGCGGAGCACCACCAGTTCGGCCCTCTGTTACGTTCTCAGCTTTGCCAGGCCAGGACTGCAGGGATAGCCTGATGCGGTGACATGCGTGACATACACACGATGGCTTGGAAAGTCACAGGACCTTCAACTCTGAATTCCCCTACCATAACAGCAGGAATTTGCCTTGTTAGATTATACCATAAAAATCATTTAGTGTATGCATGCTTTGAGGACTGTGATGAAAGGAACCAACAACCCCTCCCCCAAGAGACAGTATGAGATACAGTTCCTTCCAGGAAAGGGTTAAGGGATTCTTCAAAGCAAGTCTTGCTACCCTTCCTCACAAGGAGGATAAATTGAGAGCCCTTAGTGTGCAGAGAGGACTTCAGATCTGAACAGTGCAGTCTGTGGGGAGGAGCCCCAGGAGCAGCTCAGCACGCTGTTTTTTGTTGCTTGCTCTGTTAATAAATCTAAAGGGGACTTTGAGCTTTGTGTGCAACATGGACTGTATTTATAGATCGGGTCAGGGAAGGCTCCTGCTCACAAAGTCGATAGTGGAAAATGGCACTGCTGTACACAGTATCGTCACACCAGGGACCTGAGTGTGCAGAATGCTGAGCTTGTTGACTGTAATCAGAATTTCTGCTTTGTCTTCCAATCTTTAGCCACATAATGACTATGTTTCACAAGAGGAAAACTGGAACAGAAAATAGTGGCCACCAGGTTAGGGCATAACTGGGTTTCCTTCTGGACCATCAGGATTCATCCAAGTCACACCCAATCAACACAGTGTTTGCAAGCATGACCTTCTCTGGCAATTACAGCTTTGCTTCCCTGTTAAAATGTTTTATCCAGCAATGATTTTGCAGCTGCATGAAGCATTCCTGATTAGATTTTCAACACTGCTACACATGAGGTCTCTTGTACAGAACAGTTTCCACACAGAGAGTGTGAGAATTGCCGTTCAGCACTTTTCAGTGCACATTTTGAAGGAAAATAGAAAGAGAAACCCCTTATTTTATAAAAAAAGTAATTTTAAAGTGCTTGAAAATTCTTTAAAAACAAGGGTTCCCCCCCCCACCCGCCACCACCATGTGTGCATTTCAACAAACGTGTATAAATGAAACTGTGTTAAGAGTAAGAAAATAACAACTCCTAGCACCACACATATTCAGGAACTGTAAGTCAATATTAAAATCATCTATAGCGCCATCATAGGCTATTGCCCTATAGTTTTAGGGCAAAGCTGAAGCAGAGAGAGTTTTCAACTTGTCCTAGATTAATTCCACATGTTAAAGCTGGAGATAGGAAAAGATGGGTGGTATACAGCCTGTAAAAAACCTTCAGGTCATGTCCAACCAAGTCCTGTACCGGATATTTTACAGACAGAAGGGGGAAGAGGAGAGGAAAGTGACACATTATGACCAAACTGTTCTAGACAGGAAGAATGTTGAGCACATCTATTAGCTTTTCTAAAAGTAATCTCCATCAGATGGAGGAATGGAGGGGGAGATCTCCTACCTGTGGAATAGAAATGCAGTCTGTAGCACCAATGTCATGCTGTAAGGCCAAGACTCTTTCCTTCCAGACGATAGAAATCCAACACAAGGGAGCCAGGGCATTAGCAAGAGCAAAACAGGAATGATGAAACACCCTGCATATCTTGTCTTCTCTACACCCTACATTGCGATACTCCCAACTGAAGCATAAACATTTTGATGCAACTGGTCCAAAAGGTCTCCATAATCATGGAGAGCTTGCCTTCCCCTAGAATGTTACATGGCAAGCCATGGCATCCCTTGAAGTGGGATCATTGGTATCAATGAGTTCAATGTTTTGCATGGAACAAAAAAGGCAGTGAAAGAAACAGTGGGACAGACAAAGAGCAATCAGATCCTATTTGGTTTCTCTTTTTTGACGTCTTTCAGCAGATATAATTTCAATTCCTTAAAAGCAATTAACTGTGAGAAGCTGGCAACAGCTTACATCATCTACACTTACCATCAAAGGATGCAGGGTCCTGCAATCAATAGGCTTTTTTTTATTTTATTTGGTCAATTTACAATGAACTCTTAACATTTGGTAAAATTCCACCCCAACTAAATAGGCACAGGATTTGTAAACGTTGCTCCATTAGCAGTGAAACAGTCAAGGATTAGCTCTTCTGGATAAAAAGAGAAAGTGTATCCAAAAATTCTAAATAATGACAACTTCACACTAAATAGAAGTAGAAGAAGATTTTTTTATTTATTTATTTTACCTATTATTTCACTCACAAGTTTCACCTGCCAAGCTTGCTATTTTTGTCACTAATCTTTTTACAATTACTCAGTTGCCTGAGCAGCTAGGAATAACACAGGCAGCACACAATGCCCACTGCAAAGCACCTTCAGCAGGATAACTATCAAACAAGGCTGCATTAATCATCTCTTGCAGACTAAACCTTACTGAGAGCCGACTGGGTTTTTAAAAACAAACTACTTCTGTGTGCCTAGTCCAAAACATTTGGAGCTTTTAGTTCAGTTGTATGCTGCAGGTACACACAATGGCGCATTTATATTTCCAGCAATTCCTTGGTATCAAATCTTTTAAAGTTCAGGTCAATTAGGTTTGGAGCCTGCCAGCTCATGAAGTTGGAAAAGCCCTTCCACTAGGTACTGGACTACTTACTAAGGAGGTTTTGCATCTACACAAGCATTACAGATCAGGCATCTCCCTGAGAAACTAAACCAAATTTTGTTTGGATTTAAGTTAAAAGAATGACTCAAACGTTGAAGCAGTGGTGCTGAAATTCTGTTTTCTGCTCCATCCCCATTTCAAGGCAGGCAAAAGCCTGCCCAAATGGCCCAGCGGGAGCATCCACTGGCCCAAAATTCAGGCCCACATATCGCACTCTTTCCCAACTACAAAGACAAATGAGTAAAGCCAGTGTTTTCTTTGCATGTTGTCCAGAGCATCACCCAGTTTGTTACGCTTTTTTATAGAGCTGCCATGTATCACCACATAAACGTCTCCTGGGTGAAGAGAGACATCAGGATGCGGCTACATGTTAATTAATATGTGAAAGAATTTCTGTTTTTTCAAATAAAATGTGTTTTGGAGCAAAAGTTGTTTGCATATTCATTTCTTTAAATGGAACTAACAAGTCACGTAAATAATAAAACCTAAAAGCAAAGGAAAAAACTCTATAAAATTAATTTTCTCTTAGGTACGTCCAATTCAACATTTTCTGTAGCACATAATTCTTTGGAGCTTTAATGTCCATGCTTCTATAGACCAAAAACAATCTGTTATTTTGCTTGAAAGAAAACATGCAGGCTGTGAAAAGAAGGCTCTAATTGACTTATTTTGTTTTATGAAAAACTGTCCCCCCAAATTCTTTATGCAGTAAATTGAATTTTCAAACTGATGCTTATCATATGTGCAATTGTTTCCAGAAATTAATTTTCAAAACAGTGATACTGGACAGACCACTCTGGTAAAGAGCTTGCCTGATGTTTTTAAAACTAATGGTTGCAGTACAAATGTCAGTCTGAAGAGGAAGTAACAATATTGGCTTCTGCTGCTGATTTCATACATTTCAAATTTTTATTAGGACATTCATTTATGGCCAGCACTAATCAGGAGTCATATAGCTGTAGGTCAGAGCGATTATATGCATTTAGAAGCAAGTCCATTATTTCTGCATATGATTTTTCTTTGTAGGTTAAGAATAGTTTTATGGTGAATATATGTTGTTAGTCTCCAATAAAAGCATAATTCTTATTTTTAGATCCATTACACATACACAATTCATTCTGGGAACTTCGGAAATTCAGCAAGGTACGCTATATTTAGAAACAGGAGTTGTTCTCAGTTTGATGCTTTCTTACTGATCATTAACTACCACACAACTGGCAATGAAATCAAGCCGCCCAATTGTCTTTTAAATTCAATAAATACATAACCGGGTCATATTATTGCTGTGAATCATCTTTATCCACTTTTATATCATGTAATTTAATATCCATTTGCAGAAGAGCTGACACTACCACTCTATTCTTGTTCAATATCGGAAAATTTAATTGCCTACCTATCCGACTTCAGGCAAACCGTGGTATAAACCTGACAAACTCTTTCGTCTTGACCCTATTGACTGACCAAAGTAAAACACACCACTGGTACCACAAAACCCATGTGCACATTAAGTTACAACAATTCTGCATTCCTAGCAGTGAACAGATTTTAGGACTCTCTACTGGCATAACAAGAAAAACTTGGGGGGGGGGGGGGGGGGGCGGTGGGAAGTCCATGTTGACCATTTAATAGTAAATACAATTCTCTGCAAGCCAATATCCTCCCAGAACCCTGTCTTTCAGAAGATCCTCTGCTCCCAAAAGGCAAGGTCAACTGCAAAGAACAGCATTTGGATTTAAAAGACTGAAGCTTGTAAAGCCAAAGTCACAGCTGTACAGGTACATTTATGATAGAGTAAGTAGGAGTGGGAGAAAGGAAGTGGAAAGAGAATAGGAGGGGAGAGGAAATGTGAATTTTCAATAACATTTCCCTGAATTCAGGCAGAGAGAAGGAAAAGGAATAAATAATCTCTCTGCAGATAGCTCACATGTCTACACTGTTTAACAGTATTCATACACCTAACTTCCATAGACTCTGGTATCATGAGGAAGACAGCAAATTTTGGCTACCTGGGGCTCCTTCCTACACATCCTGACTTCCTGACTTCTAATGAGTCTGCCAACCTGCTGAGATTTATGCCGCCCGCAAATAGCATGGCAAAGGTAACAGTAGCTCAGTGTTGGACCAAAAGCATTGCAGGGAGCATGATCACAAGTGGGAGAGAAGAAGGAAGAAGATGCATCTCTCATGCATCTTCACGCAGCAATATTCAGGTAGCAGGAGGTGCACCTCTTGCCAAGATGACCATCAGTATCTAAGTCTGCCCCTTCTTGCCCCTGGCTCTACAGAAACTAAAACGTTTAGAGCTTGCATGACTCTCACCATGCTTCTGCAGATGATCAGGAAGGAGCCACAGAGCAGCAAATCTCACCACAAAAAAATAGGCTTTTACAGTGGACACTCTCTACAACCAGATCTGACCTACAGCACAATACAAGAACTTTGTCCCACAGAGAGCACTGCAGAATTCCTCTAATTTTGTCAGATAAAAATAAAAATGGGTTTTTTTCTTCCCATTAAAATAAATATCAAAAGTAGTGCTTAAGAAACTTGTTTAACTTCAGAGCTTTCTTTAGATTTATTTATTTTCTTTGCCTGAAGAGAGGGCTGTGTAAATGCTGCTCTGTTAAGGGAAAGAAGTTCAAACTTTACATCAGGGCTTTTTGCCCAGTGTCTCTTGGCACGCTTCCTTGGGTTTTAGATTGCTTTGTATGGTGAAGCATTACAGAGTAAGATAACACTGTGTTATCTAGGCACTAAGGAAGGGCTTTGCACTAAAGAAATTGAGCCAAAATTTCTTTTCAAGGAGAGCAGAGAATGCATTTGAATAAGCACTAAATTCAGCAGGAGAATAACTAATATGGTTGGTTTTAAAGACACAGAAATTAATATTTTGCTGTGTTATGAATGTTAAGTGTGGATTTTAAAAGGCCAGAGGAAGAACATACATGATTTCTACTCCCAGTTTCTGGCAAGATGCTGTAGCAATTTTATAAATGAGAAAGTAAGCAAATGATTGTGATATTATTTTTGAATGGCTACTATCACAAAAGACCTTTGGCCCATTTGTTCTGGCAATATGTGCCTTAATGATGTCTTTTGCATCATAGCCAGCAAACATTTTTGCAGCATATTTTGTAAAAGCAACAAAGAACAGCCTGTTCTCCACCAAATTAAGCACCGATCCTGCAGATGCTTACACAGTTTATTTGTTTCCAGATAAGGCGTGTGCATGGACTTTTATGTCTGTAGTAAAACTAGGCACACACTCAGAGAATGTAGTCTCTGAGACGGTTGGTCCAGTTTCTGAGGATGGCTGGGCTGCAGTCATCTGGATGCAAATGAATCACAGCATTGCTGTTATCTGGATTGCTCTTCAAGGGCCAGGCTTTTATTCCACAACCACCTTTCACCTGGCTGTATTTAGAGCAATAATTTCATTTTTAGAAGAAAGCAGTGCAACAGATGCAGAATGAAAGGAAAACTAGCTTACTAAAGGAATACACTGTATTTTCTGCAGAGCCAGGCAACTGACAAAGCACCCATGAACATCATCATGATACACCTTCACCTTAGGTTACCAGCTGCCCCCCTTGCAGTAAACATTGTACGAAGTTCTCAAGATGTCAGGTAAGAGCTCTTGCAAAACTTCCCGGTCCCAAGGTCCCTCAGGAAAGGCTGATCAATACTTTTTTGTTGTGTTGCGAACACAAATTTCAGCCTTGCCCAGACAAGTGCAGCTCCCACCAAGCTGAGAAAGAGCAGGATTCTCTTACACTGGAATTGATGTTTGCTCACAGTTTTCCATCATGCAGTATTTCATGGTCTTCATTCTCTGGTTATTAAAACAGGATGTTAATCAACAAGTGGAGAAGGAGGAGTCAGGGAGTTGGTTCCCATCTCAGAAGTGGCAGCTAAAGCTGCAGAGCAACACGTGTTTCTCATTTGAAACTTATCACTCATTCTTAAAAACAATAAGACATACCATCTGTTGCAGCCATTCATAATAAGATTTGGGCTGAGTTTGACTGTGAAAACCCATTTCAACATGAGTATAAATGTGCAGATGAAGAAGTGTTGCGAAGCAATTCATTGGAGCTTTCCTTGCTATACACTACAGGCAACAATGGCCAACTGTCTCCAGGCGTACACACGGGGTTCTATAAGCCCCATTTATCGAGTCATTGCAAAGCATCAACATCTTCCTGTGGCAAAAATAGTTTTAACAATTTGGCACCATTTCCCTCAAGCAGTTAATAAACAAATTACTAGATGTTTGTGGGACTGTGCAAAGCAGTTGACTCTGTCAACAGAACTTTTAAAATGCAAGGATAGACAGGGCATATTTTCAGTTGAAAGGGACCTACAAGGATCATCTAGCCCAACTGCCTGACCAATTCAGGGCGGACCAAAAGTTAAAGCATGTTATTAAGGGCATTGTCCAAATGGCCAACACTGACAGGCTTGGGCATCGACTGCCTCTCAGGGAAGCCTCTTCCAGTGTTTGACCACCCTCACAGTAAAGAAATGCTTCCTAACGCCCAGTCTAAAACCTCTCCTGGCACAGCTGTGAACCCTTCCCGCGTGTCCTGTCAGTGGGTATCAGGGAGAAGAGATCAGCACCTGCCTCTCCACTTCACCTCCTCAGGAAGCTGTAGAGAGCCATGAGGTCATTCCTTGGCCACCTCCTCTCCAAATTAGGCGAACCCAAAGTCCTCAGCTGCTCCTCACAGGACATGCCTTCCAGCCCTTCCACCAGCTTTGCTGCCCTCCTCTCGAGACATGCAAGTCCAATTGTAGGGCCCAAACCTGCACACAGTACTCAAAGTGAGGAGGCTGAACCAACTCTAAATACAGCGGGATAAACACCTCTTTTGACTGGCTGGTTAGACTGTGTTTGATGCACCCCAGGATGCGGTTTGCCCTCTTGGCTGCCTGGGCACACTGCTGATTCATATTGAGCCGCTGTCAACAAGCACACCCACATCCCTTTCTGCAGGGCTGCTCTCCAGCCACTCCCCTCCCAATTTACGTTTGTGCCTGACTTTACTCCATCCCAGATAAAGAATCCAGCAGTTGTTCTCATTAAATTTCATCCCATTAATCATTGTCCCATGCTCTGATCTATGGAGATGCCTCTGCAAAGCCTCTTGTCCCTCTAGAGAGTCAATACCACCTCCCAGTTTGGTATCATCATCAAACTTGCTAATAGTGCATTCAAATCCTGCACCTAGACCTTTGATAAATACATTGAACAGAACTGGCCCTAGAATTGAGCCCTGAGGAACAGCCCTGGTGACCAGTCACCAGCCAGATGTAGCCCCACTCACTACAACCCTTTCAACTCTGCCCTTCAGCCAGTTCTTCACCCAGTGCACTGTAAACCCACTCATCCAACAGTTGGACAACTTGCCTTATTAATCTCCAGAAAAACTACATTTACCACATTCTTTTCATCTACTGGGTGGGTGACCTTATCATATAAGGGTATCAAATCAGTTGAACAGGACTTTCCCAATCTGAACCCACGTTGACTGTGCCCGATGATCACATTATTCTTTAAATGTCTTGCAATAGTATCCAGTATAATCTTCTCCGTATTTTTTTCAGGATCTTAGGTCAGACTAATAGGTCTGTAGTTCCCTGACTCTTCCCTCATACACTTCTTGTAAATTGGAATGACATTGGCTAGCTTCCAGTCAGCAGGGACCTCCCCAGACTCCAAAGACCTTTGGTCAGTAGTTGAGAGGGGTCCCTGCTGTAACATCTACTAGCTCATTCAGCGCTCTGGGATGAATCCTGTCAGGCTACATGGACTTGTGAATGTTCAGCCGATACAGCTTGTCTCTTACAATTTCAGTGTCCACAAATGGAAAGTCACTGCTCCCACGCTCATGGTCCTCCAGCTCAGGGAACTGGGCAGCCCAAGGTCTATCAGCATTATTAAAGACAGAGACAAGAAAAAAACCCCAAAACATCACTGAATGCCTCTGCTCTTTCCTTTTTTCTTTTTCTTCTTTTTCTTTTTTTTTTCCAATCCCTATCAGTCAGATAACAATTTCCAACAAGTATTGGTCCAATGTTTTCTTAGACCTCCTCTTGCTATGAATGTACTCTAAAAAGTCCTTCTTGTTATCTGATGCAACACTGGCCAGTTCCAACCCTAACTGAGCTTTGGCCTTCCATGTCTTCTTGCATATATGAACCATAGCTCTGTAATCTTCCTTGTATCAAGGGAAAAACAGAATGATTGCTTTATGTACTCTGGAACTGGTATAGGACTTTGATAGCAATTAAATTTTGTCTCTGAGAGGAGACAGGAGGACGGAGCAGTCCTCTTTGAGAAAGGAATGCCTTTCCTTTGCACTGGAAATATCTTCATTATCAATATCTTCATTATCATCTCTGCACCACAGATTTCTCCACTCAGAAATCTGAAGGCTCAGACTCACTCTGTTTAATAACCAAGGCTGCACTGATTTTAATACTGCCCAATTTTACTCTGTACATTCAAATTCCCTCCAAGTCAACAAGAAAACTCCCAAGTGTTTCATTGGGTTCTCATCAGAAGCACGTGCTCAAAGACAACTACTGCACCTTTATCAAGTCTGTTTGAAAAAACTAAAAACATACAACACAATCAACAATTAAAAACACCCAGAAACCCCCCCCCTCAAATTTGAAGACATTAATTTAACAAATGTGACAATAGAACCAAGACATATTTTTAATGGATTCTATTTGAAACACAGACTTTGTTTTCAAAGTACCTGCACAGAATGTAAATTTGTCACTTTATGGTAATTACTAATATCCTCCCCGACCAGAGTCATCTGGAACGTATTTAATTATTGACGTCATTGAAAATGTACATGGCACATGCTCACTGTTCGGAGTCAGTCTTTAAATGGACAAAGGCCCATTTGTTCCTTCTTTGAAAATGTAGCCTCAGCATATAAAGTGACCCCCAAACTACGCTTCTGTTATTTGTGCACAGCATACATAAAATGTAAAAACAAGCTGACATTCATCAAGCATTGAAGCACATGCCTAGGTAGAAGCATCCCAGTGGTCTCAATGGGAAAAAAATGGGGAAAAATCTAGGGGTGCAACTGTGCCTCATACAAATATTCATGTGGTACATTTATGCCTCTGCCACACCTTGTGCCTCTGCATCACTTCCAGTTGGTATCAGAGCCACCTCAGGTGTGCCTGTATGTACTGCTGGCACTCCCTGCACATGCATTGCTCCGTATCAAACCCGTGGCAGGACTCAGATACCACCACATTTTCCCTGTGACATTTTAATAGCTGATGCCTCCATATTTTCAGCTCTACGCTGACTATCAACTAAAAGTTTCTAAAAGTAAAAAGGCACTGCCAACCTGAGTATAAATACCCAAAGTAGCAATAGCATACAAATGCAATTATACTTGAAGCAGGACTAATTTCAGCCTATGATAAGAAAGGGACCACCAGTATCCATATAGTGTAATTTTATAGTGAAGCCACTAGTGGTTAGAGCCACTAGACGCTCCTTTCTACTCTCCTAAGCAAGGGTAGAATATCAGTCATTCATCTTACAATTTCAGTGTTTTCTGCCAAGCCTTATCAATAAAAAATACCTCCAACATCAGCTTTGTATTGTTTCTTGATTTTTTTTTTCTATTCAGGGTCAAATCTTCAAACCCTAGTCTGCATTCGCTACGTGGACTTCACATTCCTTCCCATTCCTTCAGTTTTGCTGCAGAAACATGGAACCATCTTTTAAGGTTGCATTCAGAATAGCACTTAAATGCACGATTTGTTACTTTAAATAGCAACACAGGTGGAATAACTCTGGAGTGTTTCATATACAGACATTAAAGGCAGATTTCTAGGGGAGCTTAGCTTTCATTAGGGCACCTGAAAATAATGGGCTCATTTTCAAAATCCCACAGAGTGCAACAGCTCCTGTTCTGTTTAGCAGAACCATTATTTTGCGAATCTGAACATCTGAGGGTTTGGAAGCTTTCAGGTATGAGTGTGTGTCTGTGTGGTCCCGCAAGCTTCTGCAAGAGCTTAAATTGAAAACTGTGCAATTATTAATTTTTAAAGCAAAAATGACAAAGGCCCGACACTGCCTCTCCTGGCATAAAAAGAAAGGACTCAGCTGGATTACGTAGTGAGGTGCTAGCCGAAGCCTCTGCTGAACTAGCATGTGCTCTCCTGCAAAGGGCAAGACAATAGTTTCACTCACACACACTGTTCCACACACACAAGAGAGGAAAAAAACAGAGTTAATGCAGGGCAGCTGAATAATACCTTCACAGAAGCAGAGAGAGAAACCAGGTAGACGTCATCTGCAAGGTGAATTAAAATTATACATCTCTGAGGATTATTGGTGAAAATTGAGACCTGGAAGGGAATTTGCTTTTGATATTGGAAAGGATAAATACCCAATGTAAATCCTTTTATGTGGGCCTCTAAAGTAGAACAGAGAAATTAAAGATAAATGAGATTAAGGCATTTTTTAAAACTACCTCAGACATATTTAAATTACCCATGGAGGGGAAAAAGGCTTTGGAGGAGGACATTAGTTTAGACCCTCAACAAGACATTCATCTAGGAAATCAATTGGAAGAAATCTTTTCTAATCTGAATTGGTCACTGCCCCCCCCAAAAGCCAGACACATCCCCGAAAAACATTTAAGAACATTTCTGCATAGCCTGGCAATCAGCCTGGGGGGGTAAATGACATGCCATGTCATTTTTTTGGTGAGGTCTGGGTTAGGAAACATGTAGGTATAACTTGATCCCTTCCCAACCCCCCCAGAGTATGCCCTGGGGAAGGCCCCTTTGCCTTAGCCTCCCACAAATCCTCCTCTCATTTAATTGCTCTTGGAAACAGAGACAGCAGCTAACAAAAGTCAAATGCTACGCAGTCTGTGTTTCTGTCTCTTTTGCCAGAGTTTGAGGTACATACAACTACTGTGGTTTCATGCAGGCCTATATTGTTATTAAAAGTGGACTGGAAATGTTGTTAGCAAGGGAAGTGCAGGAAATGAGTAAAAAAGTAATACATTCAGATACGTTTGGCTCTCTTCCTGGGAGCTCTTTCAATATAAAGAAACTCAACAAAGTTGTATTTTTAGATCTGGAAAGATGCGTTCTCGTATTTCACACACTAAAGGGATTTGCCTCAATACACTCAAATTTCCCCCTCCCTCCTCCTCCCTCATGTGCTAGAAGACATGAACTTCAATCCTCAACTTAACCACTGGGTATACGTATTCTGTTCTCCCCATTGGCCAGAATAAAACCCAAAAAATGTATTTAATTTCTTTTTTGGATTTATAATGGCACCTGGCAAGGATGGTCTTAATCTCCTTACACTGCTTGCACCAATGAAAGAAAACTTTGCAGTACTTTTTGCTAAAGAAAGGAAAGGATAACAGGAAAAAAATCTAGAAATATAAATATAATCTCCGTGTAGATCTGTTATAAAATGTATAAAATCCCTATCCATGTTTCCAGAGGGCACTTGGCATAACAGCACAATTTAAACAATGATTATTGAAGACAGAAAGAAATATATTCTACTTAATGATGACAGAATTGTTCAGAGATAATTGGGAAGTATGGGGTCATGTTTAGACAAGAAACTGGTGGCAAATATCTAGTAGTAGACCTGTCAGAAAAGATGTACAGATGACCTAAAGTCAGTGGTTTTTTCCCCATTGGTATGCCAGGCAAGCACATTTGCAGGAGTCACGCTGCTTTGTTTCGTCAACATGTTTGTTAAGCAAACACAATTCTATTGCAGACATCCAAAAGACACTCTGCTATTTGGATGTGGAACCATCAGCCTCTAAGGTGGAAGGATGGTAGTGTATTAATATATTGAGGAATTCAACAACATTTCATTCTTCTTTCTGCCCAGTACTGGTTACAATTCCAGTTTTAGGTGGGACAGTATCAGTTATTTGCTATGCTAGAAATGGGGGTGACAAAGACTAATTTGTGGAGAAAAGCTAATGGCTTCAGATAGCCTCAGGTTGCCAGGATATGGCCCAAAGTTTGCTGACACTGATCATTGCCTTGTGATTTAATGACCTTTGATTCAGACTCAAAGGCCAAAGGCATTCAGGCAACAGATTGAAAGATTTTAAGCAACTTTTAGTTTAAATGGCTAAACCTAAAGCAACAAGATACGCTTTCTTACCAAAAAATGCAGCTGCTGTGGGACAAGATCAGAAAGGAGTAAGTGGTGCACAGAAGTCACACAAGGAATTGAGTTACTCCCTTATATTCATAATCTTCATAAAATGAGATGTTACACTACTCATCGCAGTTTTCCACCTTCAGTTTCCATAATAAACCAGTTATAGAGGCCCTAGGGAGAACTGACCGGGCTCTACATCAAGAAAAACATCAGATGTGAGAAACGCTTATCTACAGTAAAGTCTCTGACTTATTCACAGTCTGGATCTCCACACTGCAAATTTTGTGAGCGTGAGGTGATGGCGGGGATAAAGATGTAAATTTTGCCTCTCTTGCTGTACCACAGAAGCCTTTTTCTATTCTCTAAAGAATACCTTCTCCCAGCTACACTTGTTTCAGAAAAAAAAATATTAAATTAAACCCAACATTAAATTACTGTCATACTTTCCATGTTCCCCCGCATTCCCTTCAGTCTGTGAATTTTACTCTTGCAAACTTCTCACTGGTACCCATTTAACTTTCCACCTACTTAAGTATTAATTGGAAGGGAAAATGGAAGGGAAAAATCTAATCTCCTCTTTAATTATATCTATCACCAGAATACCCACATTTTCACACCAGAAGAATCACATCATTCCTGCTGTTTCTCTCACCTATGTTCAATGTGTCCAACATCTCCAAAAGATGCTCAGTGTTTTCCAAATTAGTGGAAAAGGAAGTTCTCAATTTGCCTCAGAAAATAAATAAAAATACACCTTTCTCACTCTGAGACTTGGCATTCAGACCATGTGTGTTTAATTTATACCTTGTGTAGCCCAACAAGCTGTGCCATTCAGACACCTGTCAGTAGAGCATGCTGCTGGCTGCTCTGCTTGTAGTTCATATAATGGGTTAGCTCAGCCTTCAGGTAAAAAAAAAAAAAGACATGTTTTAATGTTGTGGGAAAAAATACACTTTTTCGGAGTGAAAATTGAAAAATCTGGAGGTAATGAAACTGTTATGATAGAACAGAGAAAAAGGAATATACAGGGGTGCAAGGCATCCTTCTGTATTCTTGAGAGCAAATTAAACTGTCTCCCCCCCTCCACCTCCTGCAACACTTTGGTTTTCACTGTGCTTGAGTGCAAGATCTTCAACAACTACAAAGCTTGTAGATGTCCAGCTTAAATATCAGATCTCATTCTGGGGTTACCTCACTTCCATGATTAATTAGGAGTGCAACTTTAAAGTGGGCAGAGAAGTGACGCTCAAACATTCATATGACTGAATTTACACTTACTCATGGCAATGACTCTTCCATAACAACCTGTTCAGCTGGTAAGCTACCAAGTTATTTTTCTAAGTGGTATTCATACATGTCCATCAAATTATGTCCTTACTGACTTTGACAGCAAATGTGCAATAAAACACCCTGTGATTGGCTGACAAGTTCATAGGTGCCCAGGCTATAACAGACTCCAACTCCTTTCCTCTGCTGCATTTCAGAACTAATACCATTAACCAGGAGCACTGTGGCGACTTTTCTGATAAAGATAGCATGTGCGATTCAAAGACACACGGGAGCACTGCCTGTTGTATGTGGAGATAGGATTTTCAGAACCAACACAAGGCGTAAAGATAGAATGCGTCAGTAAATAGAGGCATTTCAATATTTTAAGCCTGGCACTGGGGAGTGATGAGCTAGTTCAGGAAGTGACCAGCTAAACACTCAGAAGAGAGAAACAGAGGTAAACAGAAAAGATTACTTTTCACACAAAGGCTCGTACTGGCAGAAGTTGGAGACATGAAGAAGTGTCCCACAGACACTAGAGGAAAGGACCAAGACAGCAGGAGCTGGCTTTACACAAGAGCACGCTGGAAATTATTGATGGAGCAAGCAGTGATGGCATTCATACCATGGAGACCATCTAACATTTATCTAACTTCTCCGAAGAAGATCCATAGTGCTCCTGGTGACCACAGACTTTTAAACCAGTAGGTATTACAGGCACAAACAGCTGAAATCATCTTGTTAATCTAAACAAAACTCACCTTAGGTCCAAAAATGAACCACATTGCCATATATTTCACCGTGTCTCACAAAAAAACGTCCTTTTCCCCTCATCTCAGGCTACTCTCAAGTTTTCGAACACCAAAATTTCCCCCAGATCTCAGCACTTAGTTTTCTTCCCATTCTTGAAAACCATGCACACACCTATGCAGATAGCTCAGCCTCCATGATCGCAAAGTACCATAATAGCAGGTTATTTTAATTAAGGGTCTTTTCCAGCTGGCTGTTGTGTAGGTCCGTTCTCCCCACAAACACACAGTGAAAGGAGACTGACAGGGCAAGTACCACATCCTTAATTTCTGCCTCTGTGGATAAAGAACGAACAAGCAAAGCTGGAAGTTTCAGCAAATACAAAACCAAAGGTTTTTTTGGTTGCAATGCCCAGGAAATTGTATGCCTTGGAAGAAAGGCAATTAGTCAGCAGGATACAAAGTAAAGAATCTTTGCTCAGAAATAATCATAATGGGTAGTTAGGTCTGGTGGTTTTTGTTTGGTTGGTTAGTCTTAATTATTGTTCCTAGCCCAAGCACACAAATCATTTATTTAACTAAATAAAACAAAGGATTCCTGGCTTCAGGTGGAAATCACTCATTACTGACCAAAGCACCAATAGCTGGGTTTAACTCCTTGGGAATGCTTGCCATTTTCGCTGGTGGGCCCCAGAGGACCAAATTCTCCTGGGAAAAGACAAAACACCCAGAAACCCAGAGCAAAAGAAAAGCGGAGAAGCCACACGTCCATTTGTTTAACAAAACACAGCACTGCTCTCAATGGGCAAACGCCGCTTCTCAACCGATAGGGAAGGCGGCAAGAAAACACACGCAGGGAAAGTCTGGAGGCCACATAATGGTCTTATAGCACTCCAGAAATAATTAAGAACTGCATTCTTGGGAAAAGTGGTCTCATTAAATTGCTTTCAGACTGCAATTTTCTCCCAGCTTCTCCCCCCTATTCCCCCTTCCACCAGCAATCTTGGAGCAATGAAAACATCAGTTTGCTTTCTAGTGCTTGCATTCTCTTAAAAATGTCATTATTCAATTATCTGTCTATTCACTGGCCCGAAGGTCCAGTGGAGCAGATATTGTGAGCCTTCATTTAATGTTTTTAAATGCACTTTAGTCCACTCGTGCTACAATAAAACTTTATTGAAGTCTGTTCCCACATCACATTTACCATCGATGCCACACTTTTTTGGATATGTGAGCCCATCTATTCTTCTGTCAGCAGTAATAGGGATATTTCTAGCAAAGAAATGACCTTTCCTTCCGTCAATACAGTAATTGGGAAATGTGATTTCAGGCTCCATGCGTAAAAAGAAAAAAAGTCTTAAGAAAAGATGAACCATGCTCAAGTGTTGTTTTCCTTCCCCTTGTTAGCATTTAAGAAGCAGGAAAATCTCTGTAAGCACCAAAGATATTTGGTGCCTTCATAACATTTATTAGCCCATTTACCCAGAGGAACAGAAAGAAAGGATGAATCATCTTTCCTCAGAAGCCACAGATATTTTTCCCTTGCGGGGAACAGCCCTTTGAATAGATCTCCCCAATATTAAAAGCTGATGGAAGACTTGTCGCCTGGGTGCAAGACAAGTTATCATCACAGTGGGCTATGCCATGCCTGGGCCACCTGTCTTGCTCCCTTCTGCTGCCATCCTTTCCGTTAATGCAGCAACGGCCCTCGTTAAGCCCCCATCTTTTTTACACTTTGCCCTGCCCCCTACCTTAGATTTTCCAATTCTAGTAGAAAAACAGACTGTTTCTGGAGGACAACAGTGCACAAGTTATTCTGCGAACTCCAAAACCTAGAACCTAAGGGAACTGAGAGTTCAGAAAAAACTGAAGGTAAATTTCAACTCGGCTAGCTAAATCCTCTTCCTAGCACCATGCTGGATCCTTGGGAGCCTGAACAGCTGTCTCAAGGGGGAAATGAACAGAAAAAGCACTTTGAAATACCTCCACACATTCAACTCACACTTTTTTTCAAAACTAAAGTAAAATCTAAATGCAGACAATCCCTGATTTTCAGTCAAAGCCAGTGGGGGGTAGTTGCTCACATGTTGGAAAATCTCCCCCTGTTCTGACTTGGGGTATCACCCATGAAGGGCAGCACTGTCGCTGTGGCTCACAGAGCTCCCATGCTCAGGAGAGCAAAGGCAAGGAGGCTTGTCAGCCCCAAGTGGATCTTTCTCTTCATCCATCTTGAAAATACATAAAGGGCTACTAAAACATGGATGGTTTACACATACTAAAGGCTGTGTTTCTATACGGAAAACCAACACGTTGGTTTGAGTTTGTCAGATTACCAATACAAAAACTGGCTACTTACAATGACAACTAGCTCAGCAGCTCTCCCTGTCACCAAAGCTCTTGCAAAATTGGACTCTCTTGGCTGTCACCAGTCTCGTGTATGGCATTGGACAAATTGTTCATCTGCTTTCTGTGCTGGCTCATGAGCAAAATGGGAAGTTCTTCAGCACATTACAAAGGTGAAGTAAGAAAAATTACAGTCCTACATGTACTGGCGCCAGGACAACAGGACTGTACAAGCACCAGAAGAAGATACTGACGTGTTTCTGCAATCGGAGAGTTGGCCTAGCTTCACAAACCACCTCCACCACTGCTATTCTCATTATCCATTTAATGCTGCTTTGTAAAGGGAGAAGGAGAGAGGGAAGGGATGCACTAGGAAACAACAGAGTACTGGATCAAAGGGACCCTCGCAGAGCAAGGTTTCTCATACTTACATACAGAGCAACACTGCCTAAAATGCAGTTTCAGACATCTCTGCAACGTGCCATGTATGCGCAGCTCTAGCAATAGCAAACTACAGGTCTGGAGTAGCAAATAATTAATAGAAAACCGGGGAAAAGCTGTCTTGGTCAGAAAGAAAATTCAATTTAAGAAAACTGGAGTAGTAATTTCAGTATTTTGGAAGAAAAGGGGCAGTCTTTAAGGCAGGTGTCAGAGGAATAAAGAGCACATGCCAAGGCCTGCTCTGACAAGGACAAAAATAATTTGGCAACTTCAATGCAACTGAGGCCTGTCAGTTTAGGCCCAGTATCTTTTAACCTGCTGAAATCATCAGTTTTTCCCTTGGATTTCATTGTCAGAGGGCAACAAACAAAGTCCAGAGATCCTTGGAATGACTGTCCATTTTTTCAGACAGCATCTGCCATCACCTAAACTGACTACAGCATCAGCAAAACGAGGAGACAACCGGGCTGTCTGTGTGATCATCTGTTTTCCTCCCCACATGTCAAGTAACTGCAGCCTCATGAAACTCTCATTATCAGGAGTATCTGTACTGAACACACAGGAAGGTGGTGCAGAGGGTAACACAGAGGACATTTTAAAATATATGAACTACTGAAGTTAGAAGAGGTTGGGTTTTCCCCCCCTCCTGACAGGAAAGGGGGATGCTTTCCTTTTGAAAATGAAATGAGTTGTTGGTGGAAAATTTAATAAATAAATAAGAGTTCAAGAGGAGTATGCTACCCAATGGAGTTTTAAATCTTCTGTAATTTTTCTCCAAGGGAATGTATACACTAGCACTATACTGAGCATAAGCACCTAAGGTCAGCCCTAACAACATATGTTAAAGATGACTCCTAAACGCTGGTCTCTTGAGACACACACACACTCCCTTCTGCTGCTGAGCTAGCGCTTAGGTAAACTCTCTCTCTCCATCCATAAGGAATAATTTGAAACCATAAGGAGTAACTCATCCAACGAGACAAAGAAAGCTGGAATTGCACACAAGTACAAGTGCCTGCTGACATATTAATTCCTTTGTTACGCAGCTGCTGTCTTTCTTTAGGAGGTGGCCATATGGCAGACACCACCATTCATTCACCAAGGGCTTGGTGCACGAAGCCACTGAGGAAACGTCAGCGGATAAGGAGGGGTCGTCCCCAGTAGCAGCCAGCACCATGGAACCTGTAGAGCCCACTCCCCTCCCTCCAGTGAAGCATCACGCAAGGCAGCTGGGTGTGGGTAGCAACGCTAAGAAAGCTGGACCTGAAAGGACATGGGCAACAGCCCAAATTCAGCTAGACAGGCTGAAGCACGTGGGCTCAGTGACAAGGGGACCAACTGACCCACAGCAAATGGCAGAGGTATCACCAAGGGCATCAAAGGGGAAACAGATTTCATCCGCCGGGGTAGCTTTGGTCTGACCATACCCTCGCTGACTTCCTTGTCCAGAGCTGACACCTTCCCCATCACCTGGATGGCCTTCACTCATGGGGCACTCCTGGGGCCCAGGCAAGGAACATCTGTACAGCTGAGCTGACCATTTTCAGAGGGCAGAAACGGAGGAAGTAACAAAGCCAGACAGAGACTGAGGTAGGGCAAGAATAAAAAGGAGGCCTAGGTTTCCCCCTCCATGTCTGCAGATGAAGGGACACAGTTTGCTTGAACACAACCAACTTCCCTGGAGCTACACTGAATAACAATAATTAAGGTTTGACCCAAAATATCCTAGACGATACAGAAAAACAAGGGCGGAGATGGGACCCTATTTTACAATGTGCCTCCCCCTCATTTCCACCCCCATAACTGTACTAGCAGAGGCCCTATATTTGGTTTATAAAGAAACTGAGGAAACAGCCAGCTAAACCACTAACTTAACTGTAAAGGCAGCATGACTTGTCATTATTATTTTCCTCCCCACATTCAGTCCATTAAAATACACTCAATCCCTACGGTATGTTTGGTACTCAGCAGCCCCTCACAAGAGTTACTTTACATCTTGTACACAGGTCCGATTAACACCTCAGGGCATAATATTCACATATTACCTTTCTCACGAGACACCACTATTCCTCTTTGTTTTATATGCAACAAGGGCTACAGAGGCATACTATGTAATCACTATTGCTTTACCAGCTCAGCCTCAGAAGGGAGCAGCATGCCTCACGCAAATCACAAATCACAAGGAAATACAACCTGCTATGATAAGTAGAAACCAATCCCCTTGCCCTCCCCACACACAGTGTTGTGTGTAAAATGAAAGATCTCATTTAGAGTGGAACAACTCCAAACCAGTAATTTGGTACGAGCCTGCTAGGGCAGACCCTAAGCCCTGATGTCATTCTTTCCATGGGTTTAATAGTTCACCCCATTAAAAATATTCCAGCACTGCCTTTAGAAGCTTCACATTTTTGTTTAGAAAACATCAAATATGGTTATGCCGAGACCCCTGCCAGCAGACAGAGTCGCTCAGCAGAGAGGGTCTCCTTTGCTCAGAGAGGTGGTCTTAGCTGCATCCCTCAACTCGTGGTTTCACAAGCAAAACCTTGCACAACCTTTCCACATCGTAGTGGCAGACAGGTGCCCACCTCCTGCATGAGGGACAGGGACCACCCAAAGGACTGTAAATTCTTGCTTCCCCTCCAGACAGCATGTCTATCATTTGTCAGCCACATCTGCTCTCCAGCAGCCCACGCTCAAGGCAACAAAGAAGATGCTTTTAGTCCTCAAGCCAAATCCTGGGTTTCAGCAAACTGAAGTCTAATGCAACTCTGTAGCTAAAAAGCATCCATTCCTGTACCTGCTTTATTATTTTGAGAGCTGTGCTATGAGCACTGGCCTACACAAACTGAGAACCTAGAGATGGTGCTGCTATTCACCGCTCAGCCTTTACGACTGCTAACAAAAAGTGCACTCCTACTATTGCTGTTTTTATGTCTTTTTTGAGGTATGCCATTTTTGATAGTAGGACCATAACTGCACCTAACACATTTGGTTTCTACAGGAAGCAAAACCTGAGATATACTTAACTTTTTGTAGCTCTGACACTTCCCATTTGGCACATATTCTGTAATCCCAGATGACTGTCTGTCTACCTGCAAAAATTTAGGCTAAATAGCTTGCCTGTAATTTGCCTTCATAATCTTAGAAGCTTATAAATTAGTATTTTCTATCATCAAACATCAAATTTCCCGAAACACTAGCTTTCTACCTCCTCAGTGATACAATACTGTATTTAAGGCACTTATTAAATGTCACCAATTACATGGACACATGCTGGTCAAAGTGCGCTGCTGTATGTTTACAAGCATAAAACCCTGGAAAGAGAAACTATAAGCTAGCAATAGTGCTTCATTCTCCCGGTCTGCTTCCCAAGTGTTTTCCAAAAGGAGATATGTCACTGTTACACTGTACTACATGGAAAACATGGGGCACTATTAGGATATTTTTAACATGAACACAAATCTTGCACAGAGGAAATTTTTT
Source organism: Falco biarmicus (assembly GCF_023638135.1). NCBI lineage: Eukaryota > Metazoa > Chordata > Aves > Falconiformes > Falconidae > Falco > Falco biarmicus. Next base: position 16,336,805 of record NC_079296.1, read on the forward strand.
TACAGCTTGCTAGCTCAGTCTCATATGATGTACCTGGTTTGTCACCAAGCATTTACTTGCCCTTGGGCAACAACAGACAAGCTCAAGGATGGCCTAGTCTCCACAATCAATCAGATCTCTATTAAAGAAACAAAGGCAAATATATCAAAATACATACTGTAAGGGACGCATTCATACTGCACTTCCAGGTACTTGTATGTCCCAGGGCAAGGGTCTGGAAACACATCAGGGCCAGCAACAACCGCACATTGGGTCCGATTACTGCATCTGAAAAACAAGAAAAAAGGGAGTCAGAAAACAGTCCAGACAGAAGGACAGGTCAAGAGGTTGAGCAGCAGCCCCCACAGTGTCAACAGGAGTGAACATGCAGAAGCCAGGACTTCAGCATCAGCTGGGGAAGCTCGACAGAGAGCGTGTAAAGGCTGATGGCAAACGCTGATGTCTTCATCAGCTTATTGCCAGAAGCGAAGACATATGGTGGCACAACCCCTTTCCCTCCAAGCAGTTCTTACAGCACTAGGAATTATTTTTTTAAAACGGAACTGAGAGGATGGTTTAAAACAAATAACAATAACAAAACCCAAATAATTACAGATATGTGGTCCTCTAAAGCTTGAAACCCAAACTCCATCACAGTGATTTCAACTAACCTTAAATACCAGCATTCCCACGAAACAAAATGCAAAGACTAAACCGACAACATTTGTGGCAAAAATAATCATTGTATATTTTATAGCAGGCATAATAAATACATTTTACAACATATTTATAAAGTGTTCCCACAAAAACAGTCATCTCAAATAATGTTTAATACAAAGACTAGAAACAGCAGCCTTTGAGGGAAAAAAATAACCACCCAATAAGGTGTCTAAAAACACATTAATTTTAATTTTAAGTGGATTTTTAATTGTCAAGTAGTTTTTCACACAGAGCCAACACACATCAGTTATAAATGGCCAAGTTTTAGTTACTCATTCTGCCCAGCATGGATGCACCTACTGAGACAATGTATTTTTTCCAGAAGCAAACCTTGTTCTCACTAAAGAACTTGCCATACAAGTGCACAGAGAAGGAAGCGACCCTGTCCGCTGCAGCAAGCATCTTTCAGGTTAAGATTATGCACACACACAGGTTGGGCTTTGCGAGATGCTTTCTCTGTGGCACATATGACTCACATCCATGGGTGACTGATTTTAGCATGTGTGGAATGCCAAATTACTTAGTTTACAGCAGTTTTACAGAGAAGAATCCTCAGCTTGTTTGTTGGGGTGGGGGTGGGGGGGTGGTGTATGTGTGTGAAGAGAGAGAAGTATAGTTAGCATTTGATTTTTATGCTTTTGCACGACAAAGAGACCTCCTAAGGGCTAGTTCATTGCATTTACTTTCTCTGCGATGCTGCATCCTCTGATGTGACATAAGACCCCTGACACTCCTGCTCTTCTAGCAGAAGCTGTGACATCCAGCACAGAACTCATTTAGGTCTGCGGTGGAAATGCTTCATGTTTACCCGAGGCTACAGTTTGTCATCCTTAATGCAGATTTTATTTGAGCCCATAAATTAAAATTGATTCATTAGTGACTGCCTTAAGCTCCATACTTTCTTTAATTTTATGGAAAGATTAATAAGAGCTGATACGCTTGCTCATCAGGCTGTTTTGCTGGATAACACACAATCCAGAGGGCTGGGTTGTTCTCTTTTTTCCTAGCTGAAAGATGACAGTTATCACAGCAACTGACTAGTTTTATTATACACACAGAAAAACAGTTGAATTAACAGAACAGGGTAACTATGTTGTCCTCACCCTTGCTACTTACACTTAGGTGGCTTGGCTGGGATATCACAGGTAGACTAGACCATGCAAGTGGGCAGTCTTCCAGGAGAGGCTTTGAACATCATCCAAACCTTCACTTTCAACAAAAGTCGTTTACTGGGCTCAATGTGCCTTTCAAAAAGCAATTGCGCTGGCCTAATCAATAGTCTCTCTGGCTGTAGCGACATTCCTGGCCACGCTATATAGAAGAGCAGCAATGGATCAAAGAGACATTTCAAAAGCATGAGCCAGGATCAAAAATTGCGAGGAACTGGATGTGGGGGGAGAAACAGACATTTAGGGTTCATCTGTGTGTTTTTTCTTTCTTTCTATCTGTAAGTGTTTGGTTTGAATCACCACTTGACCAAGCGTTTCCTTGTGGTCAAAAACCAGAAGTGAAAACACACAACCCAGAAAGCTCCAGGTTCATAACCAGTATTTCAAAACTTGGTTTGGAAGTCGAAAGTCGTGAACACCAGCTTTAACCTCTCCAAATGCACACTGCCTTCTGAGATATCACCAAAGAGAGTAAAAACACCATGATACAAGAGGTCAAGTTGGGAATGCAGAGTGGTGGTATGGGCTTTTCCCCCTAACTCTAGGCAGTCCTGAAGCCCCCTTGCACATCCCTGGGGATTGGGGGATGGCAAAGCACTGTGCCTACCAAGCACAGAAACTTCAATAGCAGGCAAAATCAAATCAACAGTATCACCTTACGGGGTAAACAACAGAAAAGCAGGTGAAAAAGTCCTAAATAAAAGCTCAAATAGTATGCCATGTCACCTCACACAATTTGCAAAAAAGGGCTCATACAAAACACCCCACCAAAACCAGAGAAACTCAGCCTCCTCTCTTTTTCACAGCCATTTCGAATGGGCAGCAGTCCCGAGTCTAGACTTGGCATTTTTAGTTTCCTTTTATCACCCCAGGGTGAAACATGCAGGTTCCCATTCTAACACGCTAAGAGATGAGGGCAATATGGACTAAAAACCTCAGGAAAAAACCCTAATAACTGTTTAACCAACTACTACTGTCAGACATCAGTCTATGAAAATTGTAAGCAGAGAAAGAGGTAAAAAATACTCATCATTAAAGCTCTGGTCACTGTGCTTTTGCTCAAACTTTTTCTTCATTTTCACAACAGCTTCCTGGTCCCTTCAGGTTTTTTTTATTTCTTTCCCGACAGATTAAAGGCCCGGGTGACACTATGTGACACACAAGAACCGACACAGAAAAGGAGATGTTTAAAAGAAGATGCATCTGTAGACTTGAAAACACAGGGGTGGGCGGTGGGGAAATATAATCTTGCTTTACTGCATTCCCAGCAAATCAGCCCATGAGCTCTTCTTTGTAAATTACGGGACTATACAATGAACCCTGGGATTTCTTGGTGCTTGGGTTTTAGTAATACTTGCTCCAAACTCCTGCAAGGTGCGAAGCTCGCTGCTGGGTATTGACCTTTCCAGCCAATACAACAAGAATCCCTTCTTTTAATTATGGGTTGGTTTTCCTTTTCTTTTTTCCCCTCCTTTCTTGAAGGAAGATCTTTACTAACTACTGGAGTTACAATTCGCAGTAAGAACCAGTGCTGCATCATTTCATAAAACTGTCTCTTCTGTAGGTCGATTGCAGGAATACTACCCGAGTTCCTTAGCTGTATGCTAGAAACAGCAGCTCTACATCTTGCCAGACTCCCCTCCAAAACAGGGCAGAAACTGTTTGCATCATTGGCTCTAGCATAACTGTACTCCAAAAAACTACAGTCACCTTTTTTACAGCCATCAATACCTCTTTTACTTTCTTTTGGCAAGCAGTATATTAGTTTATATAAATATATTTCCAACACTGATTCATCAGCTCCTTCAGATGAAACTACTTCCCTTGCCCCTGCATTACCCTCACGGCACATCTTTCCCAAGCGAACCCTGGTGTCTTGGAATATGTTCTCATTCTCCGTATGCTCTGACACCAAGAAAACAAGAGAGCTGTGGGAGAAATCTGTGAATTTGGGGGAACAAATACACAAGTTTATGCCTGTTAAAAAAGTAGCTTCGATTTTATGAGTTTGTACCATATTTTAAGGCAAATGTTCTGGAGACACGGAAGAATTAAAGGAGCCCCTCAAGTGGTTTTAGTTCCCTTTATTGCCATTTATCATTAAATCTGACAAGAAATTTATCACCATCCTGTTGTTTGGGGTTGGTTTGTTTTATCTGGAAATCCTTATTTCTAACTGTAATCGCTCCTCTCTGTTGCTCCCTGAAGTGCGAGGTGGGCACATGAAGATACAGCTTGCTTCTCGGAGACCCTGCATGTCTCAGGCCACCTCCATAACTGGTGCTGGGATTCGTGGACACTTTGCCGCGACCAAGAGCATCCACACAGCTCTTCAGAAATAACTCACCACGCTGCCACAGCATTCAGGCTAGCAAGGCAAAAAGCCTGCTGCATCTTCCATTTCGCAAGACATGGAAACTGTGACTTGCCAGTGCCCAGGTTTCCTTTGAAAATGCTTATGTTGGTGCAAAGGGCAATGAAAAGGCCAGTACGTCACATCCACTTGCCAAGGTGCAGATGCCTACCAAGACCAACGAAGAGATCAGAAACCAAAGCATAACCCGAGGTCTGTATTTTCACCCCGACTTGAAAGACTGATGGAAATATATGTTCCTGTGGTTCAGGAAAAGAGAATAACTCAAAACCCTCCTAAAAATCAGTCTGAGATACTTAGCAGTCTTTAAGAACCCAGCATCTCATAAACAGACGTTCACGTTATTCACTTATATGTTTTGGCGAGGAAAAATTAGCCCCTGGGAAAATTATAAATTGTCCCAGTCATAAGAAAAAAAAAAAAAGAGAGAAAAAGAAAGAAAGAAGAAGAAAGAAAGGGGGTTTCTTTTTGCCTTTTTTCTAGCTACATTTATTCCCACCACTTACTAATATACCTGTTCTGTCTTTCAGATGTGGAAAAGTATTTATCCTAGAAGAGAAGCGTCAATCCAGTGTAACACAGACACTGTAACAGAAAGCATGCATCATTTTTTCAGAACTTCTCCCAGTTCCAGTGGAAAATGACTTTCAAGAGTTTTAATGTGAAACAGTAATAATAATTCATGTGGCATTTGTTTTACATTTATAGCAGTGGGACTGAAGGAAGCATTTGAGTTCAGAAGCAGCTGCAGGGCTCAATGCTGCTTGCAACTCCCAGTTCAGACTTTAAAAAAAAAAAAAAAAAAAAAACCACACCACTAAAACTTGATTTCCCTTCAGCAAACTTCCATTCCTTCTCCCTGGCAACAGTTTTATGATTTTTAAGTGACAAGGTCGTTTTGTGATAGTGAGGCAGGAACACTTTAAGACATAAACAGCTCCTTACTCCTGCTCCAATATCTTTGCTTTCTTCCAATGCTGACATTTCTGATATATTTACCAAGAGAGAGAAAAAAAAAAAAAAAAAAAAAAAAGAGAAACAATAATAGTTTGGCAGGTGATGTTTATTTTAGGCCTTTCCACAAACGTTAATAGCACAGACATGTTGACAGCATCGGGCTAGATATGTCTGTGGTGATATGTTTGCCAGAAGAAAAATGCAAAGGCAGCACAAAATAAAAGATCAATCTCAAACAAAAGCCTTTCAGCATTAATCATTGCAGGTGCAATACCAGTAAGAAGACAAGAAAAACAGGTGCCAAAACCATGGGGGCAGGCACCCATCATACTAGGGTCAGCAGGGGTAGAGCAACCAAAAATCCGTGCAGAAGTCCACAACAAGCCTAGAGGCTCAAACATCCATTTCATCCCAACGCACCCTCTTTCTCCTCACCCTTATACTCTAGAGACAAGCACTTCTGAGGTAGAGCAAGGCTTTCTGCGACACCAGGGCAGGGAGCTCCTGTAAACAGGGCGTACTGGAAAACACTACAAATGGGGAAGTCACCCGCTCCCTCTGAATTCACAAGCAGATGGTCAGAGTCCAGGGCTAGGCTCTTAAATACCCTGAGGATCAGAAAATTTCAGGCTACACGTCTGTGAACTTGGACCTGTGCGGAGAGCACTGTGCTGCCATTTCCATCCCTTGCTGCTGCTGCTGACAAACCCTGCTCAGAGCTGGCGCTACCCTCCACCTACAGCAACCTATAACAAGGGTTTCTTAATGCCCACATGTGCAGACCAAGCTGCCTCACCTGCCTTCATGAGCACCAGTCACCAAAAGCAAAGATAAAGAGAAATTTCACTTGTAAAGTGGAGTTAATGTGATGCCTTGCAAATAAGAAGAAAAAAAGCAAGCAGAGAAGGAAGGCAGTGGAAGGTGGAGAGGGGAGAACAGAACCGCAAGCCCCAAGAAAAGCCTTTGGTTCACCACATTTGCTTTCAATAACGCAGTACACAAGAGCAAACCTAAATCTTCACCTGTTTAGCTTCCAGAAACAATGAATTCCTCAACAGAATCTTTTTCTGCCTCTGCAAAACCTTAAAAGCAAAGGATCTAATGACAGGGAGATGAAAATCCAGCCTCTCTAATGTTTTCTCCATTATGAATGGGCCTTGTTATTGACCTTTCAGAGCACAGAGAAGCTGGCTTTCCAACCTCTGCTGCGATACAATTATCTGCAGTGTTTAATGCTAGTACAGGTGATTCCCACTACATACTGCATTTTGTTGTTTTGTTGATGAGTTTTAATTATCCATCTGGGTGCTAGAGCTGTCAGATGGGCTGCTGCTTATGTGATCAAACTAATACAAGGAGAGGCAAAGCACACTAATTGCAGCCTCACCAAGTGCCTTTGTGGAGATATGCCAATGAGATACATTTAAACTGCTGTGTTTATTGTAAAATATTATTATGTTTGATGAGAAAAAATAGTCCTCTTTCTATAGCCTCAAACAATTTCGTTCCTCTGATTATTGTTCTACGTTGAGAAAAGCAAAACTGAGGAAAAACAAACCACCAAAACCACACCCAGCCAAACAGCAGAAAATTCCTGCAGAGCCAAACTGAATCAGAGTTGTAAAGGTCACCAATGGGATTACTTTCATATATTATGGAGAGCCTGGGAGCAATACGGAAAACAGGTACTGGAAATAATTTAAATATTAGTTTTACATAAGGGAAAAAAGTAATTATGCTGTTTCAACTCATTGATAAGGCCCTTAAAATTTAACAAGAGCATTAAACAGCAAATTCATAAGATTTTACAGATTTAATGGCAATTTGGGGCACCCCTTTAAATGGTGCATCTGCTCCCCTGCCAGGAACTCCCCAGCTTAGGAATCTGAGGTCTCGGACAGGACTTGCCAGTAGGGTGTGCTGCCTCATCATCACCCTCCAAGGAGGGTCTCCCCCAAGCGATGAAAGGTTTGTCCTCTGTGCTTCATCATGTAATGCCTCACATTTTATAGTTTCCTTGGATTTCTTTCTGTCCCATCTCTTTGTGATTAACAGAGTGAGAAGGGGAGATGAAACCCCCAAAGGCAATGAATGTGTAACCCAACAGGAAAACCTGCCGAGAACCATGTACTAATGCGCCTGGCTACAGCATCCCTGCAGCAAAGGCAACCTGAATGCAAGGCTAGTGAAAGAAACATTCAATGTTAGCGCAAGAACAACAAAGCAATGTACCCAATTCTGTCCAAGCCATTGGGTATGTTTTGACAAAAGCTTTGGGTCACCATGGAAACCAGATCTGCACTGAGCACGTCTGAAGCAGTCACAGTGCTGCATCAGCTGCAAGTAGCTGAGGTTCCAAGCAAGGGCAGGTTTGCGATATAGACTAACGTCTTTCATTGGATGCTGGTCTGTAGGGCTGAAAACCAAACTAGGCAAGCCTTAAGGCTGTAAAGTACATCTTTTAAAGGACTACATCTGCCTTTTTACAGGTATTCTACTTCTTCCAACTCCATAAACTTCTGTAGCACCCTAATAAAAATCCACTTTACAAAACACTGACAGGATATCTGGAGAGGAGAGTAAACACCTGAAGTAAACCAACCGATAAAAGGCTCATCAGTTTAGCCAGAGTTAACACTACTTAAAATAACTGCGAACAGAAAACAATTTGGCTTTTAGTTTGGATTATGAGTTCAAATTAAATGCTAGATGAGGTCAAGGCTGAATTTCAGCTGGTGTTCCACATTACTTTGTCTTCACTGCCACTTTAACAAGAGTCATTGCAAGTTAAAGCCCATTTTTTCTTCTTTAGTACAGCTGCCGAGAGCTAGGATAGCCAGGGGAAGTGGCAAAGGATTATATTCTCTAGAACAGCTCTGAAGTGCTTTCAGACCCTCAGTCTACTATTGCCTACCTATCCACCGAGTCGGCAGCACAGGGAGCCCACGCCATGCTGCACACCAAGGTGCTGCAGCCGTGTAGCAGCACAAAGGTGTGAACTTGGCGCTCAGCACTGGCAAAGCAAAAAGCAAATCTGAATGTGAGCACGTAGAAGCCTTTTAAAAATACTAACAAAAGAAATTTTTTTAAAAAAAGATAATTCTGTCCTGTTGTTAAAGCAAAATCCAGTATTACTCCCACTGCATCCCCCTTCAGTAACTGTCAAGTTTTCTTGAAGGACAAGGAATTACACAGCCTGTAATAACCACAGTGCTGCCGTTTACTGTCACCACCCAATGCCCCTGTCCCAACCACTGACTGATTCCTGCAAAAGGAAAAACTGAGATTAGAGAGTATTGTCTGTAAAAGGGCTAAAGTAATCTGTATTCATGGGTTGGTAGGTTTAATGTATTAGCCTTTCGCCGCTGCAAACAGGGTTAAAGAAGGGTTTGGGGCCAAAATAATTTGTACTGCTCTCCATCTCAAATTTGACATAATAATTGAATGACTCAATGAAACAAAAATGAATACATCCAAACAGCACAGGAGGTCGAAGCTGGGCAACTCCCTGATGAACTCAGGAGTGAACCGAAGGCAGCCATGCAGCACTGCTTCTAAAACCCAGAGCAACCGCTCCCTTCATCACTCTCGCCGATGACATGATACCAAGGTGATTTTTAAGTACAGGTCTATAGATTTTAGTTAAGAAACAATCATCCCTCAGCCTCTTGAGGGGGGGGGGGGGGGGGGGAAGCTTCCCAACTGAGTCAGATTTAGGATCAACATGTGACAGGTTATGCCTTTAGCATCATTGCTAAATCAGTTCAGACAAAAAGGTAATACTGCCAAGTAAAACAAACAGCCTGCCCAGGGTTGTATGCTGTTAATACAGCATCTGTTTATGGTGCCTGATTTTGTATAGCACCTTGTGCAAAGGAGTCTTGGCCCCTGTCTGTCTGAGGCATTAAATCAGTACAAATATTAATCAGAAGCAAACCAAATTTTCTCAAAAAATAATCCTGAAATGAGCTAAATACGTTTTTGATATTCAAAAGCCTGTTCTGGGGTTTTTGTTGTTGTTGTTTTTTGGTTGTTTTTTTTTTTCCAACGTAGCCAACTCTGCCTCTCTGATCTTCAGCCCAAAGCTTGAATATAGGCAGCCTGCACTTTGATTCTAAGCTCAAGAGAAAGCACAGCCTCACAAAACCTTCATGTGCTTCCCAGCCCGGCACTGCCCAACCCAAGCATACACAAAAGCAAATGGTAGGGGGGGTGGGGAGGGCAGGAAGCCTATTCTTAAATATATTACTGGAAACGTCCATTGTGAAATTCCTCAAAATGTCTAAACACAGCCCTGAACTTTCTGTGGCTGCATGCAGCAACACGGAGGGGCTGGAGGGATGCATTTTTGAGAACACCTGTCCAGCAGCTCCCCTGAGGCTTTCTCATGCTGTGCTCAGCACTAAGCTGGGGAAAGTCAGGGATCAGACTCTGCTGCCTGCCCTCCCACCACCCCATTCCCTCCTCGCTTCTTCTTCCAGGGGTAGTTTTCAGCATATCTATCTATCTATCTCCGTTTTCAGCTATATACACCCACCAGCTCTTTTCCTGCTCCACCCTATCTGGTCACCATCCTGAAAGGGACACTACTTGCTCATTACATATCTTATCTGCCTGTAAAATACATGATTAAAATACATACAGATTTAGCTAAAAAGACTATGCTGAAAAAAAGTCTGATAGGAAAATGGCTTCTGAACACCTGTGGGACAACAACTGGCAGGAACCGAGCAACTGGGCTTCTGCAAAACTCCAAGTCTTTTTTGTGAGATGCAGAAACTACTTTGTTAGTGGAGGATTGACAATTTCATGCTACAGAGCCTGCCTAATGCTGTACTCACAGAATTAAACTCGCTGTATGCAAGAACGTTTCCTTTGAGGAAGCTAAACTCAAAGACCAAGTTTTCTGGAAAGGCTATGCCTCCCACTGGAGCTGAACTTTTCCAGAGCTTGGTTCTTGGAGGAACTACAAAAAGGCGTAGCTGCTGAGCATGGCCAGGGACTCCTGTGTTCTCATGGACAGCAGTGAAGCTGCTGGCTATGAAGCATTTTTCAGGCAGCAGGCTGTGTCATGGAGTGCGTAACCGCTTTAGTAATCCAACCCAAACAGCTCTGCAGAAAAAAAACCCTGCCTGCCTGGGATTCCACAGGAGCCTTAGGTGGAGCAGAAACTGGGAAATCCACATTCCAGAGCATGGAGCATTTCTCCAGCAAGTCAACTTTAAAATATGTGACTGATGCTGCTCAGACATACTAGCTGAAGCCCAGGGAGATGGATGAAAGGGTAAAGATGCAGAATAAATTCATCAGATGTCTCCATAAATCATTTCTATAGTTCACATTTGTTCTCTGCCTTTCATTACTTACATTTCTAAAGCCACCGGGTGCCTTGGTGCAGTAGATCTAATAAAAAGGAAGATAAAGTTTAACATCCCTTTTTGAAACATATTAAAATGATGTAGCTTTCTTCTGAATGTTAATGGCAAGCATTACAAGAAACATACTGTCTCAAAACAATTCACTGGGGCTGGGAACGAAAGCAGAGTCCCACTGCAGCCCGGAAATTCACGGTCCTCGTCTCCACTCCCCCACCCCCATCTCCACTCCCCCACCTGGTAGAAAAGATCTTATTTCTGATCCTAATGTTTTGGCAGTCTTAAGTTTGTCACCAAATCCTGACCTTGCTTTGTGCAGACCCTCTGACTCAGGGTCAAAATTCCATACTCGAGGAGAGGAGAAAATATTTTTGGAGACTGGCATTTTGGGAAAGAGTCTAAGCTGTGTGACAGCTGTTTGGAGATGTGGCATGCCAGAGGGGTCCCAGCGGAGCATACAGTTTTACACACACGCACACGTACAGAAAATCATTAAAGTTTCTGTCTCTAAAGTTTCACATTTAATGAAAGAAAGCAAGAGAGATATCTGGAGAACTCTTGGGTTATATTAACAACTAGTGATACTCCCTTTGCCAAGAGCACAGGCCTGGGAAGCTCACCGACAGGGATGGGAAGGACCCACAAAAACAACAGCAGGTCCAAGCGGTGTGGCGAGAGGGAGCGGGAAGAGCCGAGGGGGAGCGGGAAGAGCCGTCCTGCCCTCTCCCTGCCATGACCCTGGGCCGGTCAGGAATTGAGCAGAGAACCTGCTCTTGCGGCTGGAGTTGTTCTACGACAGAGGCAAGGACCTTTATAACAGAGTTTAATCTGCTGCAGGTTAAACAAAACAAATGACTGCACAAGTGAGCAATTACAGAGCATTCCACAGCCAGCACTCGGAAAGCCTTGCCATTGATTAATTAGGTTCTGAGGGCCAAGGCTAACCTCACAGTCCCCTGAGAAAGAGAGACCACTTAGCCCCTTTAAAAAACAAACAAACAACAACAAAATTAAGATTTTTTTCAGTATTCTTATTTAATACTTGAGCATTAGTTAAACAGCTGCTAAAGTATTTGAACAGTTACTTGGGACTGACCTACATTCAGCTGTATCGCTTTATTACACAGGAGAAACTTAGTTAAGCTTCTGTTCCTTAACAAAAGCAAATAAAATCCTCCACTTTATGACAAGGAGCTGCACTGCTACAGCCATGTAAAGCTTTCAAATTTGTCAGCAGTTTCCCAAGAGTGTGGCTCCCACTATCACATTCCTCCTCTTTGCATTTGAGGGATAACAAGATACAGGGTATTTTTATGCATTAATGCTCCTCAAGGCAGGCTAGTTCACTCTGCTAGCCACCGCCAAGGTGGAGAAGACTGTAGCCTGTGATACCCACCCTGTTATCTTATGAGACCTACTGTACCTGTGCAATATGGTCTGCTCCCAGTCACATCATGGGCTAGGTCATGAGTACTTCAGCCCTGCCAGGAGGAAGGCATCAACTATTCACTTCATGGCAAGAAGTAAAAGAGTAACCTGTGCCTTGAAAAAAAACACAAACGAAACAACCAAACCACATCCTGCTGGCCATATAGTTGCACTTACCCATGGGCCTGATCCGCACCCCACTGAATTCAGGGGGTGAATGGTCATTTACAGGCACCACTAACCATTAACAGGGTTAATGAGCTAGGTAGTGGCAGCGTACAATGAAGGATGCTCCCGTTTTAAGAAAATACACAAGAGTTTCACCAGCTCATGTCACCAAAGCGACCCCCCAAGTCACCTACCCAAAGCCTCCCATGAGCATTAACATTTTAAAATGCTGTTAATGAAAAGAACCACCCCATACATGTGACCCACACTCAGCTACACTCACCACTGTAACTGTGCCGAACCTCTCTACAGGATTATTCAGCCACATGTTACGTGCTCATCACCCTCCTCCCTAAAACACTCATCTTGGCCTCCTTGTCTCCTGCCCTCACACAAGCAGCTCCCCTGCTCTGACTTATCAGAGATCCATTTTGGGGGAGAAATCTGTCCCCAGCCTTGTACAGCTAATGAAAGCAAGCGCTTAAAATATAAACAGCTAGACAAAAACACTCACCAGCTGCCCAGATCCTCTAGATTTTTGTTGAAGTGACTACAGATACTCAGACAAACCCTTGGAACTTTGGTGAGGTAACAGGATGTTTTTTTCTACATGAGGGAGAAAACCCAAAAACTGTTCGTTGCTGAGCACAGACCGTGGGTGGGCAGCCCTTCCAGCACCGGCATCATGGTCAGAAAATTACTTCTGAACACCCGACAGCTCCTCCCATGTTTCCCAATCAAGGGATAATTTTCCAACTGGCTTTCAGTCCTGCTGAACCCTGTGCTGAATGCTTGAGACCATGAAGCTGCTACTGGACTTTTTGCCAAATCCAATTCTATATGTGCCTTGCTGACATCTATATTTATAAAGCTCCCGATTCTCTCAAGAGGATGAAGAGACAGGTGCAGAGGTGGGAGTCATGCACCAAAGAGCAATTCCCCCAGCCTCATGACACAGGAGTCCTTCTACCAGCTCAACAACTCACAGAAATTAACTGGTACAAATGCTACAACACCTCCCAGGCTTAAAAAAAAAACAAAAACAAAAAAAAAAACCCCACAAAATAAAAAAAAAAACCAACAACAAACCAAAAAACACCAAAAAACACACAAAAAACCAACCAACCAAAAAAAAACCAACCACAAAACACAACAAAAAAAGAAAAAACAACAACAACAACAAAAATACCCAACAACAACACCACCACCACACAAGAAGCTCTTAAGTCCTGCACCCCATCAGGGCCATTAGTGCTGAGCACAGTGGCCTGATGATGCCTTGTCCCTTGGGCCTACTTTATTCCTGCTCTCTGAAGGACCACAGACATTGTTCAGGATCTGAAAAAGTTGGATTTAATTCCATGGATGGCTGTAAACCTTTAGTTCCCATCCTGTAGCAGAACAGCCTTACAATGAAGTCCAACCTCGTCTCTGCAACGGGCTCCACTTTTTCTGAATAATTAAGGAAGCATTTGGGTAGGGGCTGAAAATGGCATCCTCACTTTCTAGTATATGTTGGACTGTTAGAATGAAGTATCAGGCAGGCTCTGCTGCTATCTGTCTCTATGAATATTTGACTAATTAACATATAAGCAAGAGCAGCAATGGAAAAAATGATGCATTCAGTTCTATGCAATGCCGTTACAATTGTGATGACTTAAAATCCTGCAATACTTTGGTAGGCCATTTTACAGCCTGGCTGTAATAAGGAGCTGTGGTGAATGGTATCTCAGGTGCTGGAGAGTAAGCAGTTAGGGGTGAAGACACCTCAAGTCAGCTTTGGGGTTAAAGAAACTCTCCGTATACTCACTACTGCCAACCCTGAAGGCAGTAAAAATAATGGGTGACTATCAGTATTTTATTTGCTTTGTTAGTGTAAATAAGACTAGCTTAAGTCACAGGTTGCATATAAATTCGTCCTCCTTTTTTTCAGTGCATCTATGGAAAGTAAATTCTTTTCCAAGTGTTGAGAAAACGATGCTTTCCCTTATGTCAGTCAGTGCCTTTAACAGCATTCATCTCACTCCAGGCTTTTTGAAGCTTTGTGTATAGAAAACCAGTGCCCCTCAGTATACTGAAGTAGCCAGTACAGGCATCTGGACAGCGCTGAGGAACAGTTTAGTGCAAACAAATTGACAGGCGAACTGTAAAATACTGACCAACGAGGAAATTCTCTCTGTGTCCCAACCAGCCTCATCCTACCGGTCACTCCCCGCAACCGTGCAGCCTGGGCAAGAGAAGCTTCAGTTTTCCAGCTAACAGCAATCTACCTGCTAGTGCCAGGGGATCGGGTTTGATTCTGTGGCCTCTGCCTTTACAAATACTCTTAACAACTCTCTCAAAAAGCCAGCAAGCCTCATCTCACTTACTCTGACGTGACTGAGTAAACAAATAATGCTATTTATGCACTGCAAACCGTTTGTCAACCCATTTGTCATTTCCAATCTTTCATTGCTCATGCAGTAAAAATATGTGGGATTTTATTCAAACCTCCCTTGCAGGTGTGATGAATGCTTTATTTATACAACAGCACTTCATCTCACAGAACTGTTACTATGCATATGCAGCCCTTTAAGTCCCTGTGTGGCGTAAGCAGAAGGTGTAAAGAGAGATGAAAACAAGAGGCAGTGCTGTAATTATAGCCAAGGGGGTAATCATGGATGGCTCAGCTAAAACTGGAGAATGTGTGCCAGAGGAAAGTTAACCACTTCAGAAGAGTTCAGTCCCCATCAGCAGGCAAGGTGAAAAACATGGACCCATTCTCAAAGACCTCTTAAAGGTCAGCGTTACACTGTCAATCCCCGCTCAGCTTATCAGCGTACTCATGGCATCAGCATCCACTGTATATAGCGAGCACATTATTTCCAGGCAAATCATCTCCCATTGACACCCCCCAATTTGAATTTCAGTCCAGGACTGAAAAACCTGCAAGCAGACGCTGCTACAAATAACTACAATTTTGCAAGACATGAATAAATTCCTTTGGGCAGTCTTCTAGTGGCCAGATCAGACGGGGAGCAGCAAAAGGGCTTCTACTGTAATTTCTACTGCAAGGCAGAGTGACCTTGGAGGCAGCACCTGTGCTCTTCTGCAAAATGGGAAGAATGATAGTGAACTCCCTGCAAAGTCTTTTGAGATTCACAGATAGAAAAAAAAAATATTACTTTGATTACTATTCATTGATGTGTGAAGTCTGCTACACAAACCTGCTGAGACCTACGGCATCTCCTCTAGAAGTAAAGCACCACTGGGATGAAGGGCAGCAGAACCTGTCCCTTGTTTCTACTTTGCATCACTGACACCACAGTAAGACTTGAGTTTCATTCACTCATGCCATGGAGCACACCAAATGCTTCCCTGGCTTACAGAAGCCTCACAACCATTTGACTCAAGCCAGTTTGCGGTAAAAAGAGTAAAGGATCGGTCCCAAGTGGATCCCTGTCTCTTGGAAGGCACATCCCTTGCAGTTTTTACCATGAGGGCAAAACATCGTCAGCTCCAGCACGATCTTCCTGGAAGCTCCTGGTTGCCTCTGATAAATCTGCAAGAGCTACCATCAATTTTCATATTTCTGAGGGTGTGGGGTAAAGAAAAGGTGAGAGGAGCAGCTGTGGACCAATTTCAGGTACCTTGATATCAAACCTCTCTTTCCTCCACCTTTTATTAAAAATTTCAAGGGGAGGGTGGGATTCACAAAGAACTATGTAAACAGACACCAGACTTATGTTTATTGCCTAAGCAAAAGAAGATTAGAATTGACAACTGGAGAGGTTTTTGGAGACACAGATGCTACAATCATTTTAATATAATTTGGATTTCCAAATCAGTAATTACTCTATCACATATCTATGATTTTGTAGATGCTACTAGAAATGCTGATGTCTTTTTCTATGCATAGTAATGAGCAACAACAAGGGCTGTTAATATAAAGCCTGTAATGTTTGTATTCATATGTAAATAGGTTATGTAAACGTTTTAGACATTTTTCAGTAAAACACTGAGTTCTAACCTAAGTGGCTCCATTCCTAAAGTAGAAAAATTGCACTCTACATAGAAATTGTTTACTAGTCTGTCAGCAAAGCCGCCAAAGCAGTGAGCTGAAT
Source organism: Falco biarmicus (assembly GCF_023638135.1). Classification (NCBI taxonomy): domain Eukaryota; kingdom Metazoa; phylum Chordata; class Aves; order Falconiformes; family Falconidae; genus Falco; species Falco biarmicus. The sequence continues at coordinate 16,353,078 of NC_079296.1, forward strand.
TTATAGGGGCATTTACATCTCTCCATTAGATGCGATATTAGAGTAACTGGAAACTTATAAATGTGCAGACAGATACTGGTTGATATTTAGAAAGTTGCTTGCACGTACATGGTGGCATACACATTCAGCACACATGCACCTTCTGCATATACATATGCACAAGCACAGGAACCTTCTTGGGAGACTGAGGAAAGCAGTAGTGTTTGATTTAATTAAACTCATTTAGTTAAGCTGATACAAACCCCTGGTTAAGAGTGACAGAATCAGTTTCTGTCCTGTTCTGCCTGCTAATTGACTTATGATAAAACTAAATAAGGCATGTTAAAACACCAACACATGTCTCCAAGCAGGAGTAAATTACACAAACACGAAACCACAGCTTTAGCTGACTCCAAACAATGCTAGGGTTGGGAAAGGGGTGGGGGGTGGAGGGTGGGGAAGGGGGGGTAGTGGGCTAAATTACACTAAGGCCGCCCTTTGTACCTAAGAATGTTACCATTTTCCTTCCGACCCCTTCCACTCACGCATGCATAACTGTGGCCTCCACGTGTCCCACCTGGTGCATGGACAGTGGTCCCTGCGTCTTACGCAAGCCATTTCTAACTCAGCTGGAGCACAGACACACCACCATGGTACTGTTCCTTACAGGACCCGATGTGCCTATGGACACAAAACCCTGGGACTCTCTACTCTTTGAACACCATACGACTAACGTGCATTACCTTCAGTGAGATCCACTCTCAACTCTATGATGCAGAGAATCACATCGTGAGACTTTTTCCTTGGTGTCTTTAACAAATCATATGCAGCCTCTCATCTCCTTCTCTTCTCCTCGAAGGTATGTATTTGAAAAGATGGTTTTGTGCCATTAAAGGCTTTAGAAAGACAGCTCAGAGACCCCTGTGTCTCCACTACAGCACGAGTAAGTCCCAGTTGTATAGGAGACAACAGACGTATTCTCTTCGTAATAGATGTTCTTCTCTCGTAAGCAAAAATTAAATGGAAATGACAACAAGGGAGCAAACATACTGCTGTTGCTCCAGCAACTCTCAGCACCTTCTACCATCCTAGGGGCAGTATTTTCAAGATCTGTTCAGTCCTTCACTTTTTATGAGGCTGCCAAAAGCTGCCAGAGGTAGCTACTGGCATTTTGACCTTTCTCTCTTGTGCCTTCTCTGCTCATCCTTCCTCACCACTTTCCCTCTGCTCTACTTCAGAGCACTCTCACACTGTTCCTGGAATAGTATTAACACCAAAAGAGTCAAGGTACATTTACATCTCATGCAATCGTAGCTTGACTCATCCTGTCCCCTTAACTGCTGCCTTCAACCAATGCAAAGGAACAGCAGTCATGCCACAAAACAAAAGGGAGACAGCCTGACATCCATACCAAGTAGCTGAATTATTGCCATTTCCCTGGTGAGCTGCAGTGATGTGGGATGACCTCTGGCAAACAAGGCAGTTTTCACCAGATACAGGAAGAAAGAAAAGGAAAAAAAAAAAAGAAAAAAAGAGGCAGATAGCTCTACTGGAAAAGCCAGGCCACAAGTGTAGACTCTGTTATGCCCATGCCAACAACAGTTACTTACACAAGTAAAATTGAGAGGACTACCGACTAGGTGAGTAAATCCATGTCCACTTTGTTTCCAAGGGAAGAAATTCACCCTGGCAAGATTCTGTTTGTACACTGGAATAGCAGTATTGATTTCAGCAGTTATTCCAGTCCCCCAGTACTAGAACACTGCAGTGCGGCAAATGGAGAGACGGGACGCAGCTTGATGCAAGCAAATGTCAAGTTATTGTACAGAAGCACGAGTTTTTATACACTTTCAGAAGCTGCGCGTTTTAAACAGATTGGTCCTTGAAGCTAAGCCTTGCATACTAGGCAATCCCTGATTGGTGGTTAACTGCCAGCAATTAACCGCAAGGTGTTACCTTTCCTTGGCGCCATCCGTCCCCCACTCCCCCGTGCTCTGTAAACATGCCTCATCATGTTAATTGCTGTCTAGACAAGCTCGAGCACATTCCCCTCAGCTAACCGATTGCCACGCGTGGTCCTAGTTTCCAGCCCGCTCCTGCACTGCAGTGAATCAAACCCGCTGTGGTTTTGCCCCCGCTACCTTTGTGCTAAGAACTACTGGGATGCCCAGTGCTTTAAAACCGGCTCATAGACTGCTTTCAGGTTTTATTCCCTTTTAAAGGGGACACTCCTGGATATGGTAAATGGTCAGCACTTTCTTGTGATGATGTAAGTGTCAAAAGCTGGTTGCATCTAAAAAAACCCATGGAACTGAAAGACATTTTGCCTATTCACCTGGAACTTGTTACATCAAGTGAAATAGCAGACAAGCAATCACAGCAAAATGAAAGCTCTTTGCTCCTGTTTGGTGAACCTTCACCTATAAATTCTGTGAAGAAAAAGTAAATAATGGCCCACATGGCACATGCTCAGCAGCACTGGTGGTCTGACATCACTATGTTACTTTATTATAGCTGTATACTTATCAAATCTAACCAGATTTCTCATTACCTAATGATTTCCAACAAGGATGATTATTTTTACTACATCACCCCAACGAGAGACCTTCACTGGGTGTCCAAAGCCCCCCTTGGTTTTGAAACACAAGCCCTGACCTGATGAGTTTGCAGTCTAACCTGCAGACTGTAATAACTTTGATGCTCAAAATGATGCTCTGAAATCGGGGAAGCACCCAGGCCCCTCGTGTCACCCAAGAGAAGGGGACCTTGTCTGAAGGGGCCAGCCTCTGTCTAAGGTCTGCATAGGGAGCAAAGTCAGCGCTGTCTCCGTTGGAAGTATCGCAAGTGATGTTGAATCCAGTTTAGCATTTGTGTTTAATAACAATAATGCTTGCTTCATAAAAACCTGATTTTTGTGTAACCATATCCAAACTAAACCAACTGAACAACACTGTGAAGTAAAAGAGGTTGATAAGTGAGGGCTTTTGCTGGCAGAGCTTTCCTCATGCTCTTTGTAAAACCAGCTACCCTTGCAAAACAAGTTATTTGCTAATAGTTATGTGCTCAAATTATGAGTCCCTGTAGCATGGCACAACTTCCCAGACTGTTAACAAACGCACTGGCAAAATGGTCCAGTGCAGACCAGCCTGCAGATTGGTGTCCAGTGTTGTTTCCAAAGGCTTCCCCCTCACATCAGGAAAATCCCATTCAGCTTTTGATTCCTCTGGTGCTGATATGCCCTTAAACATCTGCCCTTAAGAATATCCATCCACTTTACCTCACAGCATAATTACAAGGGCACAAAGCTGGAGTCTCCCTCCCTATCCACTCCAAATCCTCTCTCACACTGGCCTGCCTATTCCTGTGTTGCCACCCCATTCCAGGCAAATCCCAATTATAGCAACAGAAAAGGAATCAGACGTCTTTGTTCAGATGCAGATTGAACATCATCAGCAAGACAGATACCGAGTGCTTGTATTTGTAGAGGTCTCTGCTGCCTTTGGGTTTTTTTTCCCCTTTTCTTCTTCTGTTATTGATGTTAAAGAGGGAGCTAAAAAGTCTGTAACCATTTCACCAATTAAAAAATCACAATGGTCTTCTGCAAAAGCTACTAAGAAACTCCATTCTCTCCCTCTTTCAGTTATAGCTGCTACACGTTCTTACATAAGAGATACTGCTCCCAAATATGTTTAGGTCCCTATTGATCTAGCCTAAGTCCACTTGGCTATGGGTGGGAGAGAAAGCAGGAATGAAAACTGAAGCAGGAAAAGGTTCATAATTTTGTACCACAATTCAGAGGGCTGTGAGGAACTGCCAGCTTGTCTTGCCTTGAACTTGTCATCAAGTCTTGCCAACTCATCTGTTTAATCAAAGAATTTTAATCAAAGTACAGTTCAAGAAACCACAGGCTAACGTGGACAAATGATAAGAATAATTAAACCACTCAGCTAATCTGTAGCTTGTCTGTCATTGGCTCCTAAGTATGCTGGAGGCTTGAGATACAACTATCTTGCATATTTAGCAAGCTAGATCCTTAGCAGGTCTCAGTCAATAAAGATCCCATGGAGCTACGAGTAATCCCTGCTGAATGCAGAGCTAGTACCACCAAATGTTGCACCACTCCAGTCTCTGTGTTTCTTTAGACTCTCACATGCATTCCCAGGAAGCACCACCATGTTGTTTCTTATCAACACAACTGAATCCACATAGTTGTCACAGCCAAATATTTTTGAGGGATGGTTTTCCTTAGGAATATGATGGAACCATTGAATCAAAATGTTATGAACATGTTTATTCACATTGTCATTTAGGAAAAAGCTTTCCAGTTTAAAATGCATTTTATGTGTTCTCGTTAAAATTGGTTATGTAGCCTTGAAAATCAGAATACTCCGATTCAACAGAAATATTTCTTTCAATGCAAAAATCAGTTTTCTGGACTATTTACAAATGTTTGATCTTATGTTAATACAGAATTGTTTTACAATGAAGTTACGTTGCCACTTCAATGACAGAATTTCCTGCAGCACAGAATAATTGGTCTCCAGTTAACTCCAAAAGTTGCTTATTTTTATTCCTGTCTTTTAACTGAATATATATTTGCTCTCCAGCAGCTGACCATGCTTTCAGCAAATGCCAGGTAATGCAGCTTACGAGCTACCTAGAATTGACTTGGGATTACTATATGGTCCCTCAAAAGACATATATATATATATATTTGAGAGTTACTGCAGAGCCACTGTTCTGCAGTGCCTCACTGTCCAGACAAAGCCCTTCCCTTGGTCCCTAATCCTGGACACTTACAGTATTTCAAAGGATTGGCTGAGCAGATTTCTGGGCATTAAAATGCAAAAAACAAGTGTGCACACATGAGATGTTGATTGCACTGCAGCCTAGGAGAAACTACTCGGCAAGAGACAACCTGAGCCTTTTACAGGAAGCAGGCTTCTAAGGAGGGAGTAAGATTTCATGTTGGTCCAGCTGCATTGTAAAGCCTTTTAAGTTAAGCAGTTTGTATACCACTGTGTGTTTAGCTCTCATAATACGACTCCTGTTTTTAAATAAGAAGTTTTCTTATCAACACATTTCTTATTTTCTCCTCCTCAAGATGACCCTTCACTCCACAGCTGCAAGAGTGCCGGGGTATCCAGCAGCCACTGGGACAACCATTGCCATTCAGATCTTGCTTGTGTTGGTATTGTGACACAGCACTTCTGAGGTTTAACCTGCTCCTACCACTGCCTGTTGGCATTGCTGACCTTCACTCAGCTGCTTTTTGAGGGAGGCCCCGTGATCACGACACAGCACTTGAATTCTGCTGGGCTGAGGTGAGCTCAGTATTTATCTGAGAGCAGTGAAAGAAAATGAGAGCAACAGGAACTTCTTCCTGTGCTGCAGAGGAGCTGAACCCATACATGCTCACCAGGCTGAGGGAGCACAGCAAAGTCTAAGCTTCAGGACATCACCTATGGTCTAAAAGAGGACATTTGTAAAGGAACCTGCAGGAAAAAATATACAAGGAAGGGTAAAGTAGAGTTGTTGAGCAGGGAACCCTAGATGATGCTCTTGAAAAGAAAAAAAAAAAAAAAAAGAAACAAAACAAAAAAGCATAGTATTGTTCCCCAGAGGATATTTCCCAACATTTTTGAAGTAGGTCTGGAAAATGAACTAATGGCCACAGGAAAGGTAAGAAGATGGCCAAGGCCATTTTTCCTACACTGTTAAAAGCAAAAATTGTACTAGCAGAAAATTAAGGTCAACATGTCCCAGTAACTCAGGAGATCCAGAGGGGAAAAACAAACAAACAATGGGGTCCCCCCTTTGGGATGTGGGTGGGCTGCAGCAGTCACAAGAGGACAAGGAAATCTTTACTATTTTGTCCAAAGCTGTACTCATAATAAAGAGAATGGACATTCTAGCTAATACCTGCAAACATGCAGATTATGAATCAGTGGGAAAACCAAAGCATAACCATAGGCAGACTGCCACCTTTTTAAAAGCAAACAAAACTCTTTGGTTACAATGGTGGTAGTTCTTGTATTTTTGTCTCAAGTTTATCCTTCGGTCATCCCTGTGAATTGGAAATGTGCTACCAGGACCAATTTATTATCTAATACATTGCAACAGCTACTGCTGCTTATTATGAAATGCTACAGCAATGTTACTCAAACATTCAAGAAGAGCAATTTCATATCCCACCTTAGACTGCTTGTTCGGCTGCACACTGATACTGATGCTACCCAACATCAAGTTAAAAATCACACATTAGAAACACTAGCTTCCACCTGTTTTGCCCCTATGTTTTATCACCAAGGATCAGATAAATCAAAACAATTTTTTTTTCCTTTCATCTGCTTTTAAACATATTCTACTGTACATTGGTTTTACTTGGGTCGAGAGATGGCTGTATAATACACAAGACATTTGCTTCTGCAGACTTGGAAAGGCATTTAATCAGTGCATGAATGAGGCTTAAAGAAACAGAAAGCTTCCTAATGCAAATGCAGCTGTGATTGATAAGAAGGACAATGGACAGAAATCCTTGACTTGATTAACTTAGTGACCTAGAAAGAGGGATGTGTCTCAGTCCAACAGGGCAGAACAGAGAAACACTCATGAACTGTTCCTTTCTGCAGCGCTCACTTCCGCACCCAAAGGAGCCATTCACCAGAAACCTGGACACACTAGGGAAGCCTTTCTTTCAGTTTCTGACTGTACAGAGTCGAACGGAGGGACAGACTTCACATAAATAAGTGTCTCTCTCCCCTCTCCCTCTCTTGCTCCCTGTGTTGGCTTTGCAGAGGATTCAGCTGGTCCTAAACCACATACAGTAAGAAAGATTATTTCAAAAGGCCTTAATTCACTTTGATGTATTGTTTTGGTTTAATGCGGTGTCTTTTCTAAGGACACACAAGAACTCTGAAGTATTTCATATCTGCGCATCTACTGTGCACATCTCACGGTAATTGTATGGGAAAGAGCAAAAGTCTGCAAAACTCAACTTAGTAATACATTTAAAAACATTTCAGATATACCTTACACCTTCAGAGCCCCGTGGACAGCAGCTAATTAAATCTCTCAACACTGTTCTTACACAGATGGGTAGTTATCTCTGTTTTGCAGATGGAAGGAGTGAAATAACACGACATGCTGCAGAATTTACAAAGGCTACAGGCGCTTCCTTCTCCAACTCACAGCTCTAAGTGCACACCGCAAAGCCTCACAGAGCAGACCGACTGCGAGGGCAGAAGGGGTCACAGCTGACCCTGGGGGACAGGGAGGACATGAACCCTGAGCCAGTCTCCTGACCCCAAGGACTCATGCCACAGAGCAATGCTGCCAAACAGCACTGACATGTTTTGCACAGAAGGAAATGGAGCACAGAGGTCTCATCAAGAATCAATTAGATACTGCAAGAGAACACAAAGTAAAGGTGGGACAGCCACACACACATGACGTATCAAATGGAGAGGAGAAAGGCGGCTGGCTCACGTCCCCACCCCAGGTATCACAGGGTTAACCGGCACACAGGAGGATAGGAATCCAGAAGTGTAACAGAGCTGGAAAAGAAGCCAGATGTTTCTTATCTTGCCACTATGGTCCCAATTCATCCAAATGACAGAGGTTCGGAAAATTAATTAACATTCTGAAAGGAAAACCTGACTGTAAGAGCAGATTTCTAATTAGCTACAGACAGCGCTGGCAGGCTGCTTAAAAGTCAAGGCTGATTCTACCCGCCACACATCGGGTGTGGGCCCTGGCCGAGTAAAAAGCAAACAAACCTGGAGACTGCTTACTACCGTGATTCACGGGTAGCAGGGCAAAAAGAGCACATTAATATTGGATTATGAGATAGTGGGATTGCAGCATATCCCTAAGGATCCTAACAGCACTTCCTAAGAAATAAGACCCATGTGTCTCTGAATGCCTATACGAGCCTAACCCTTTTTCCTTCTCTCATCTCAAAACAGCAACGTACAAAAGATAGCATAAAAAAATTGTGAGAGCTTATCTGAGCCTCAGCCCTGTTTTGATCATACTGCTAAGCATATAACTCACGCTTGGCTAAGGACTGCAGAAGCAGTGGGATAAAAGTAATGGGAAGGCAGTGGGAATGCCAGGACTCTTCAATGAATGGAGCTCTTTCATTCCACCTGACCAGCATTATGGGAGTTAAGTATTTTTGATGATAAAACCAGCAACAGAGATCTTCAGGAGTGTCATCACTGTGCCGAATCTCGGGAAGCTGCCTGAGATTTCCAAAGTCACTTTAACCTTCCTGCTCCCACCAGCACTACCATGCTCTCCCCTCCAAACACTTCTTGTCATAATGGAAGTCTGCTGTTTTGGAGGGGTCCAAATTTTCCCCTGAAGCTTAAACTCATCTTTTGCAACCATATCTAAATCAGAATAACACTCGTAAGAAATGAGAGCATAGGAGAGATTTAATGTAGAACTAGAGCAGGAAAGAAGAGCCAACCAATAAGAGTGAAAGGTGCCGATAAACTAAGAGACTGAAAACCACCTAAGCACAGCTAAATGCAGTTAGCAGGGAAGGAACATCTCGTCTGCTGGGCAGGAAGATGCACCAAGGGTAGAACGAGGTGTGCGAGGGGGCGCGCCAGCTCTGCAGAACAGAAAGCACACAAAAAGAAGCTGCAAGTCCTTCCGGGAGGCATAAAGGCATGATCCACAAGTGGAATCCCTGGGAGGAGGGGGGAAGCGGGAAGTGCCAACTTCTCCTGACAGCCTCTGAGGCTGGCACAAGGTGATTGATGGGGGACATGTGAGATGTATAAAGGAAAGGAACTGCAAGGAGAAGGAAGAACCAGCTAATTTTCCCACAAGCAACTAATACAGCCAAAATCGTGCTAGGGTCAGGAGGCAGGCAAAAATCAGGAGCTTTGACTTGACAGGAAGGTGCTCAGCAAAGAGACAAAGACAACCCAGTTTCTTTGTAAAAAGACTGTGGAAATGGAGGCTGTTAGGAGGAACACACTAATTGTTTAAAAAAAAAAACCAAAACAAAAACCCAACAAAAAAACCCCAACAAAACAAAACCAAAAAACCAACAAACCCACAAGCAAAAAAACCCTCACAAGATGTAAGAAGAAAGGAGGTAACGAAGGAAACCTGTTCTAGAAAGGGAGTGGGGAGTGAAGTGCCTGACATGAAGCTGAAAGAATGAGCTGGTCAGTGGCAAAAGAAAGAGGAAGACGGATTTATGATTTTGGAACAAATCACTGAATTACAGACAGAACAAATAAAGCTTTCACCTAATAACCTACTTCTTAATGAAACTCCAAGATAGTTTGCTGTGTGCCTACCGCTAAGAAGCTAGTTCAAAATAAAAGGAAAACAAACACAAACCTTCAGGCGCTTACAAAAATCCAGTATATGGTCTTATCCTGCTGGTAAGATTCGTGTGACTACAGCCAGCCACATGCAAGCCATTCGCATTTAGCCGGCAGGAGAGGCAGATCAGACCCTGGAAGGAGCAGGGCTCTTATTCCAGGGAAGCAGCTGACAAGGACACGTGGAGGCAAACACTCAAACACATTGCCAGAAATGCAATCTACAAGAAGTGGCTCCTTCGTAGTCTGGATTAGGGACAAGGGCCAGCCCTGATAGGAAAAAAGGTCTACAACTATAGCCTGAAACTGAAGTGGGGCGGGGGGGGGGGAGGGGGGAGCATTAGTGCCCCAAAATAAAGCTTGAATGATGTTTAATTCAAAACAAATGTCTGAAAAATTGCAGGAACCTCTCTAATCCCATCACTGACACCTTATTTTTCAGCCACCTTATCTAATCTCTCTTTTTCAGAAGGAAGAGAGAAAAGATTTTAGTAATTAAATTAATAAAATCCCTTGTTGACTCCAGTCCATCCTGAGTGATAAGAAATCCTTTCCAGATGGATTGTAATTTCCATTTAATCTTTTATTCCTCTGCTGGTCAGCAACCCACAGGGCATGAGAACTCATTTTCTGGCCATCACTGGCGTGGTGCTAGATGGTCAGATGTAACCATTACAGCCCTTTAAAAGACTTTAATCCATTTTGAGATCACATTCAAAATCAGAGTCCTTTAGTACCCCCATAGAGGTGAAACACTGAATCACACCCCAGCCCTTCAGTCATATCTGTGAAAACCTCTCTTCTCAAAAGTTACCCAAAGATGAGCAGGATCTGCTAACGTAACTCCGATTCAAATGCTGGAGGCTTAGATTTGAGAATGTGCTGCATGTTTAGGTTCATCCTCTAGCCCTTTACCATTACAAATCATGCTTGTGATGTTGCTCAATATTGTCATGAGTGTGTGTCTGCATTGCTAAATCGCTGACTGCAGCTGCTTTCACATATACTTTAGGAAGCTGTATTAATAGCATGACTGAAGCTTGCACGAAGGGAGTGAAAAGTGCCATCCTTCTTATAACAATAATAATAAACGACTGTTAACAAGGAAGAGCTGAAAATCCTATTTTAGTGCTACAGCTCTGTGTCTGCAGATCATTAATTAACGTCTTTGTGCATCACAAGATTCTGCCCTTTGATTGAGCCATTAACCAGGTTTGGAAAAGGATGCTAGCAGCGCTCTCACCTTTTTTCTCTCTCTCCGTTTCCTTGCCCCTCACAGGGCAGCCACAATGAAGATGCCCAAAGAGGGAGTGAAGGCTCCTCCTAAGCCCATCACAGATAAGGAAAGGTGGAAAAAGCAATGTAGACAGCACATTTTCTCAGCCATTTTAAAACAAAATATCCTTTTATCGTCACTTGATAATGCATCACTTGATGCACTTCCCTGCATCAACTTGAAAGAACAGGCTTCCTTTCCTGTTCAATGATAGTGAAGGGATTAAAACAGAATACCCTTGCTATAAACGACTGTCACACACAATGCAAATTCCTTAGCCTGAGGTAAACCCTAAGAAAACATTTATTAATATTAAGGGATGGGCGGGGGCAGGAGGGGGAGATGCTGAAAATCCCTGCCAAAAAAGATTCTCAAAGCCCCTCACTTGTTGAAAACAAAGTAATAACAACCTATACATTTACAGGAGGGAATACATTCTCAAACTTCAGCCCAAATTTCCAAAAGCTACGAAGGGATTCAGGAGTCCTGACAAGCTGCCAATCCCGGGCTCTCAGCTACCCTCAGAAGGGGACAGTTTAACAAAACAACAGCAAGGTGGTCTCAAAGGCTGACACAAATAGCAAGAAGAGAGGCATGAAGACTGTCTTAACCTTTCAATTTGCCCAAGCTGGCAATTGAACAGTGTAGTTTTTGCAGCTGGGTCTCTGTGGTGCAGAGAGCTCCAAAATGCAAAGGAACAGCCGGAACCATGAGCCCACATTATGTTGCGCTTCATTAGACCTAGGGTCTAGGTTTCCATCCAAAAAGAGAAAAACTGCTGTTCAGGTATGTCCAGAAAAAGAAACCATCTCTTTCCCCTTAGCATAACCATTTCAAAACAACTCCAGTTCCATTAGTTTACCTATGTTTAACCGTTGTGTTCACATAAAACCAAGTAACAGCAGCACTGAAAGCCACAATGAACTATTATGTCAAATGACTTCTGACTTCTCTCTTCGGTGGTCACTTAACTCTGCAGCAAGACAACTGAAATAATGTTTATTTTAAGGAGTAATGAAGAATAGCCTTAATAAAATAAATCAAGTTTATTTTCCCTGATTATTTTTCCTGTTTCCTTGAATGACTTACCTATGCTCATTGAAATACCGTTCTTGAGTGCCTAGGGGTAGACAGTTAATGATTTTAATAGGAACAAGATTTCAACCACTACATTCAGATGTTGTTCACATCTGCATCAAATCACATTCCTAATAACAGAATTTAATTCCGTACATATTCACACAGAACAATACGTACAGGGATAGGCCAATACTGGTTTCAAACCCAAGGGTACTTATGCTATAGGCATATGTACTTAAATACAGATCTTTTCCAAAATACACTTATAAAACTACACACACAATATACATACGCACACATCTAATGTACAGGTATAACATATTCAATAAGATGCCGCCCAACAAATGAAAGAAAAGATTCTGAATATGACTGAAAATAGGGTAATAGTACAATCTAAGACTTGCTCTTTGCACGCGTTTCTTAGAAATGTTCTGTGGATGACTGAGGGCTGCTCATACATCTACAATGCTGAATGCAGGAATGTCTGGGCATCTGGTAGCCCAGATGAAGCTCCTGTATGTCCACAAATCTTAGCTATGCACACTGTACAGGCTCTGGTGAAATTACACAGCACATGCACAAAGGGTCCAGGAATTTGGGAAAAAGTTTAAGGTGTAGGCAAAGAAGCAACTCATGCATATTTAAACACACACTTCCAAAGAGCATCCAGCTGATTTTCTGTACAGGAAAGAATCATGCAGACAGTCATGGATACAAAACTGGAAGATTCCTGTACTGTATCACTGAAGTGCTGCTTCAAAGATGCTTTGGAAAGAAATATAGTAGCTGTAAGATTCAAGGCACTGACATGTGTCTTCATTTGCATTCAATCAAAAAAAAAAAAATACCTCTTTGGCTAAAAAGTGAACCAGTACACCATCCATTTGAAACACACACACATATATATATATGTATATATATATGTAAATAGTTTCAAAAAAGAAAAAGAAAAACCAGAGTTACTAAGTTAAATTAGACTCAAACACAACACTAGGACATTTCTGATGTAAAGCATCTGAAGAAACTCTATCACAACTAAAACCTACCATACATTTCTTAACTGTGGAAAGAGTCAGCTAAGAAAACTTCGACACACTCCCCATATTGAATGTTCTGTACAAAGTCGTTCTCATTTCCCTCTCTTCCTTTGGCTGTCAAAATGAAGAATTGTAAAGTTTTTACCCAAAGATTGGCAGAGTCTGTCAAAGATTTAGCAATGTAATTGATGGGGAATCTAGTGTGTTTAAACTGCACTGACTAAAATCAGCCTCTACAACATAATGTGCCAGAATCTTATGCCATTACAAAACATGTCCAACAAAAGCAGTCCAAGTTCCAGCAGCTTGTAATGGCAGCTTACTTGGATATGACCAAAAGCAGCTTTGTCCAAAAGAGAACAGAACATGGATTTACGCTGTTAACTAATAAAAATGGGTGCATTGCCAGTAATATGTAACCGACATGGAAATGGAAACTGTAAACAATGGATGCATACGGGACAGTGGCATCGCTGTGACAAAAGGAAGTTGACAATGTAATGTTCCTGAGGTGGAGAAAAACCAAGCAGCTAGAATTAATAACAGCGTAACTACCTACAAAGCTTTCCAGCTAGAACGGACATCAGATCATTAGTATTTTTTACTTAGACATCTTTGACGGCGAGCAGAAGCCTGGAAGCTGCGAGCATAACAACCAGCAGCAGAAAGATCAGGCTCAACCTGCAAGGTGAATTTCAATACATAGTTCTCCCCCAATGGGAGTTCAGTCAGGTACCACAAAACACATCAGAAATATTTAACAAAGCTTAACTCTCTGCAAAGGCATCTGCATGCTGCTTTCTTGCACCATATTGACAGTTTGAGTTACTCAAAGCGGGATTACCAACTCTATTGACAAGTCCACCTCGACATTCCTCAGTGTTCAGCAGCTCAAACTAACAAGATGCGGCAGTTTCCTAACAAACATGAATTAATGTCATCACCAGTCAATAGCAAAGTTTCAAAATAAAGGCTATATTCACAAACACAAGAGGCCAATGACAGGGGCAGTATATCAAATGTGGTATCAAGAAATAATTGTGATTTAACAGTCTAAAAATTTTTAGGTGAAATTTCCTGCAAGGCACATTTTCTGTGATATATGCAGGTTTAACATGAATGCTCAGCTTTTACATGCTAAGCTATGTGTTATATTTTTGCTTTATAGGTTTTCTTTAAGATGTCTTTAGGCAGACAAATGGTTTACGACTCCAAGCTCCCCAGAAGGCAGCCGAGAGTATCTATTGGTAGGCAAGCTTTCACAGATTAAAGAAAGGAAAGGTACTTCCCCAAGAAACAAAAATAGTAATGGTCAACTGATTTTTCTTTTATTATTCTTTTATTATTTTTTGGCTGGCATACTTGCAGTTGAAATCAAATTCCTCCCTCCCTCTACCAACGCATCATCTAGAACCAAAGCTGTGTAATGTCAATGCAAGTTTGGAGTATCAACGATATCATGATCTGTAACGGTGTACAGGACATAAAGCTAGGCAAAGCCTTTTATTGCATTTCTTGACAAACTGTTCAGATGCATAATCTCAAAATGGAAAAAAACCAAACACAAAATAAAACCCAAATCAAAAAGCATTTGTGTGCTTAAAAAGTTACTGGAGTTTAATAAACACAAAGGGAAACGAGCAGCAAAGAAATCTGAAGTATTGGTCTCAAATACATAAAAGCATACGCTTACTAAGATTAGTACTACAATGTGTAAGTAAATGTTATCAGTAAAAATCAGTAATATTTTTTTCCAATATCTGCCATACCTTAAAGGAGGGTTTTATAAGAAAAAAACCTCTGCATTGCAATCCACGCTTCATAGTTTTTGTATTTAAAAAGAAAAGAAAAGACAGCTTTATAGAAATGCACTTCCCTCTACTCCATTCTGTGTAACTTGTGTGGGTAGCAAACCATACAAATCAACTAAAAATACAGAATTCGTAAGTGGGAAAAAAAATGCATGCCCTAACTCTAACAGTAAGGTGGCGATGTTTTCCTTCTCACAGTTTTTTTACTGGACTATTTCTTCATTGTAATAACAATTCTTCATTTCTTCACAAATTTATATATCGTACCTAAGAAATACAGGGAAAGGGAGGAAGTGTTTGGGATTATAAAGAGTATAGACGGTGAATCATTATTTCAGTTTTTTAAGGAAATGGATGAAAAGGCAACAAGATTCACCCGAATCATGTACTCCTTAAGAAGAACCTATACTGATTGCTAACTGAGTAGTATTGCCAAACCCAGATGCTTGAACATCACGTGTTAATTCCCTTAAAAACAGGATGATTTAAGAAAAAAAACGATGTAAAAAGAAGGAACATTTTCCTGACATTTCTGAGCATGAATCTCTCAAATAAAAGTCTTTTTAAATAGCCAGTGTAAAAATATAGTTTCAAAAATCAAAATGGTAAAAAATAACATGCCTGCAGCAGCTAGAGATTAAGGTGAAAAAACGTCCAGTTTGCTAAAGAAAACAAGATCACTATCACACTGGAAACTTCAGAAAGCTGCTCCAGGGTTTCTCTCCTCTGCAAAACTGGGATACCGTTAAAGCTGGTAAAGACTGGCTGCCCTCACAGAAGCAAATGATGGCCCTAATCCTGCAGATAGCTTGCAAGTGCTTCCAGGACTAGGGCAGATGAAGTGAAATAATTTCCTTTTTATGGCTTGCAATAGCAGGATCATCTGTATTCTGCACAGAAGACAATTCATTGCAGGCAGGCAAACAAATCAGATACTCTTGGGGTTTGCAAGCTGAGCTTATTATTTGTCATTAACAACTTCAGTAACTACGCTGCAAATGACCACCTGTTTAAACTACTCGGGTATCTGTGTTCCAGTCAGACTACTGGAAAATCTAGGCCTGTGGAGTTTTAGGGAAGTCAGTCCATAGCTCAATAATTGAGTTTGATCTTATTACAAAGAGAGGAAACCTTAGGAAAAAAACATAAAACACGTGCAGATTGAGGAGTAACCATGCACACAAACTGCTACCACACACGCAATTGGAGAGAACAGCCATACCATACATCCTGCTCTCTGGGAAAACTTAAGTGGTTTGATTCCTGATTTTCCTTCAACCTCCAATCCCTGGCTGCTCTCCTCCACGCCCAGAGTATCTGCCTTAATTCAGAGCCGCTCCTTGATGTGTTCTGGCTTTCTGGCCTAAATTTAAATGACACCATTTTGCTCCACATTTCCTTGTCGCAACACATTATGGATTTACCATTCCCACTACTGCTCCTGAAAAGACGCTGTCAGATTTCATGCAGAAGAAATCTGCACACAAGTTATTTAGACCACGTGACATCTCTACCCAGAGAGAATACTTCTGGAAAGGGAATCTAGGAAGGCTTCTAGGAAGTGATTCAAAAGGTTTTAAACACACACTTGTTAAATAACTATTTCTGAAACTTCAACAAAAGCCACTGGATATAGAAATTAACTTACTAACTTGCATTACAGACCATGTTTGCCATCTCATCAACGCACGCATTCCTCCAAAGTGGGAAGCAGGGGGATTACCTGCTCACTGATAGGCGCCGATGGAAAAAAATTCGGGGTTTTGTTTGGGTTTGGCAGGTGGCGGACTGTTTTGGGTCAGTGTAGCTTGTTGATTATATTTTGTATGTTATCTCAAAAATACTGCAGAGATTTCAAAGTCTTACTCTGCTAGTCCGCTTGACAGTGTTGACAGTCTGCAATATTTTGGTTGTTAAATGAACTACATTACATTTACTATGCAGCTCAGGGAAGGGAAATGGGAAACCAAACTAACTTACAAAAAGAGGGGCACGGGGAGGTTTTGGCAGAAACAGTAGCCTGATAGGCTGTTAATAGGAAATGCACCCTTAAACAAGTAGTCAAGAATTCCAAATAAGATGTGAAGAACTTCTTGCTGTATTAACAACTTTCATTTTCTTAAGACAATGCTGTGGTATCCCCAAATAAGTTCTTGGATATAGAACAGAAGCGTTAAGCCTTTGCTCTTGCCATTACTAGCCAGCTTACTTAGACAAAAGCTTAATGGCAAACTACTTTCCACTGCTGGAAAATACCCATACTTTACCGAAAGGGTTAGCGATTTTATAGCATGCATTAGTTGCCAACTCTCTGTCAATTTACTTTCCAACTAATTTAACACACCTTGACTCTGAAGTGGTGGGGTTTTTTTTATTTTCTCCCCTGCTGGTATCACAGTGTCAGAGATCAAAGGCTTGTCCCCATCTTCCAGCTTGTGCTACATTCAACTAAATTACCAGATTGGTTACAGAAAATTTGCAGCACTCATCCAAGCACGGTCACAAGCAACCCAACAAAGCCCTGAACTCATCAGTCAGGGGTACTGACAAGCTGGGGCTGGAAAGGCAAGCTAATAAACTATGAAAATGTGTCTCCTGCACCAAGCAGGCACTTACACATGTGTGGGCTGGAAAGAAAAACCCCAAATCCTATGGGGGTAGGAGGATGGGGGTGGGGTGAGAATAAAGGAGAAAGAAAGAAGATATACGGGGTTTCTTTTAGCTTGGTTTAATAAAGCTAGTAAAGACGTTTGTAAAGCTTTGGCAGGTCTACATGGTTTTTAACCTGTTCTTGTCCACAGGCATGAGGAAGGACTTGCAAAACATTCAAAAGAAAATAATGAGCAAATGTCTAGTAAAGACCAGGTCAAGCATTTCTATCTCACCTCTCTACTCCTTTCAGCACAAGCTAATCCTCCTCCTTTGGCACTGAAACAGAGAAATACAAACAGAAATCCCTTCTGCCTTGGCTGCCTGCCTGAACTATGGTGACTGTAAACTTCCATTGCAAACGCTGTTGTAGTGAAAATTAATTCGGTGAGGACAATTCATTGCTACAGTAAGTGACTCCTTCATAACAAAACATACCTGACAGTTCAGCTTTATGACCTACATCAGAGGAAAAGACGTATGTATATACAACACATGGCAAGTATGCACTGGAAATGGGGAATAGTTGGCTTCTGACTTGAAGTTTGCAAGAATACATCAAAGTTACAGACCTGTGATGAGGATTTTCCCATTCAAAAGCAAACAGTTTTCTACTTCCCTTTTCCAAAGGTATACAAAAGAGAGCATCTTTTAAATCAAGCACTGTAAACCACTGATAAGTCTCCCTTAACGCTGTTAACAGTGTATAAGGGTTTGCTACTACAGGATAAATATCCTTAACTATTTAATTTACTGCTCTCAAGTCTTGCACCAGCCTATATTCACCCGAGGGTTTTCTGACTGGTAAAATAGAAGTATTATACTCAGATTCACATTCTTCCAAAATTTTATACTCCAAAAATTTACCAATCAATTTCTTCAATTCCTGTCTCACTTCTGATTTGATTGGATATTGTTTAATTCTCACTGTTCCTGCGCCTTCCTTCAAATCTATTTTAACAGGTTCTGCTAGTTTTGATTTACCAGGAATATCCGTTTCCCATACAGTAGGGATCACTGCCAAATCCACCTCCGGTGGAATTTCTTGTTCCTTTACTTTTTCTTGTATCATCAGGATTTCTCCCGTTTTTGACTCAGGTATTTTCAAGAAAAGTTCTCCTTCGTCAAAAACAATTTGTGCATTTCATTTGGATAACAGATCTCTTCCTAAGAAGGGTATCGGACACTCTGGTACATACAAAAATTCATGTGTAATTATCTTATTTCCAAATTTCAAATCCGGGGGTTGCAGGAATGGCCTGGTTTTGTTCCAATTTTTCCTTTACAGGTATTTAATAAAAAAAATGTCGCTCCTGTATCCACTCCCAATCTCACAGGTTGAACAACATTTTTTTTCCACTTTCTTATTATCAGAAGTTATAGCCATTACCAGATTATCTCTAATAGTTAGCTTACATTCATCCTGCCAATCCTTTCTTTGTCTTAAGTTAAAAGAACAAATCCACATTTGGCATTTTATTCCATTTCCCTTCTCTTTTACAATACAGCATTAACTGCAGAACAGTGTTATAATTCAGCGTCCCATTCATGGGCCACTTTTCCTCATCATCCAATATATACAAAGGCCACCAATTATTACAATACTCAATCATCTGGCTCTTTTGCAGATCATCATGTAAATTTCCCCAATGTGCCAATAAACATCCCAAAAAAGAATTTTTCGGGATTTTGTCATTTACAGCAAGATTACCCATGCTTTTACTTTTAAACAACCGAGTTAACTTAGATGCCCTGGTATAATCACTCACAGTACAATACACAATTATTCAGCTCTGTCACTCTGATCCGCGGATCCACTCTCCACACTCGCTTTTGTGCTCAATTACACGTCTCACCCTTACAGCCACACTCCCACTTTCCCACAGTTACTTTAAACAAAGACATAAAACACAAGATTATACACTTCTTAATTTTCTTCTCAATACACAAACACAAGAAAAAATTCCGTATCAAAAAAAAAAAAAACCAAAACCCTTCTAACTTCTTGTTAGAGGCACTACCTTAGAGAACACTACAGCATATTCTTGTTCTCTTGTTTCCACTTTTGTCCAACCCTGCAATAGCTTTCGCTTTTGTCTTACGGGCAGACGCCTAGGCTTCCAGTTCCACAAGGATCCTTTTAGTCCAACCCTGCAATAGCTTTCACTTATGTCTTACGGGCAGACTCCTAGTCCTACCCTGCGCAGCTTTCACTGCGTCTGACAGGCAGACTTACTCAGTGGGACTCCAACCCACTGGTGGGACTCCATCCCACTCCTTACCATACACTTACTATAGTGGGACTCCTACCCACTTCCTCTAGTGCACTTACTTACTTACTTTAGTGGGACTCCAACCCACTTACTACAATTAGAAAAAGAAGTGTCTTACCAAAAATCCAGGGAACGTCGCGAAGAGCCTTATGAATCGGGGATCGATGGGTATCCCCGAGAAATCCTCGGTGCTGGCTGGAACCGATCAGGTCCCCGACTCCTCCGGTCTCCTTCAGCGAGGTCCCATCTGGGTCGCCAAAACTGTTACCGAAATCTCGGAATGAAGAACTTATCGACACCAATGTGATGTAGATAAGCAGACACATCTTTATTGACGGCCGGGTGCGTGAGCGAGTCCTCTCACGATCAACGCACACCAAGACTCAAAATTAGACACCATATATAGAACTTATTCATACATATTCATTAAGTATTCATGCATAACCATGATATTCCCCATCAATCATTAACATATTCTCCTCCTATATCCGATTCTGCGCAGTAGAGCTTAGAAAGGTCCAGAAATGGGTCTGGGGTACGATTTGGGTAGGTGGTATGTATATGAGTCGGTGGTCGCGATCTCCCCCTGCCGGAATTACCTTTTAGTAAAGTTCACGATTTCTTGGCAGGTAACTACAAGCTGTTCCAGTCGACTCTCCCCAGTTTCCATTCATCTCATATTCTGACATTTCAATACACTTCTACATACAGAAGACTGGTCAAATACAAAGGAACCTTTCAAACCCTAAAGTTATTAGCTAAGTTTTAACAATGGTTCTGGCCCATTCTTCTAGCCGTGGTACGGGATGCACAGAGGATCTCATAGCAGCTTTTACTGTGCAACTCTAAGTTTCATTAAAATATATTTCTTATCCTTCTATATTTCTGTTCTATAAAATAATTTTATAAAATCAAATAATCAATCGAATAAAGGAAATCAATCTTAACTTATTAGCAAATCTATAACATTGGTACCCCCCTTTTCTTGGGAGTTTGGAAAATCAGCTTGCCACTGTTGTCCTGGATAATTTCCTCTACTAATGTTCCCTAGTTTTATTTTATTTGCTGTATTGGGATTATTGCGTAAACACATTTCACATTGCTGAGTCACCTGTTTTATTACAGTATACAAGTTTTGCCCTATCAATTTCTGATTTAGACTTTTATATAAAGTATCAGCTCCCCAATGAGTCTCATTATGTTCTGTTAGGGCTGTGGTCCATATTAAATTGGATGGTACCACTATACGACCATCCCTTAAATAAGTCCACTTACTTATTTTTATTTTATCATTCATGTCCTGAATTACCTTTAAGTTTTCTTTAGAATAGTTTGGCTCCTGATCTGTACTTACAGTTTGGATTTTATCGTCTGGTATTAAGGATAATTCCTCCTTTCCTACCTCCTCTGTTACTCGTCTGGCCTCATGGTCGGCCAGGCGGTTTCCAATTTCCAGATCAGTCCCTCAATGGGCCATCTTATGTTCTTTCTTCCTGGATGACCCTCTTATAACAGAGGGGGCCATTCCTCACATCAAGGTCTCGCATGGCATATGTTCCCACTGCTCAGCACCTACTGGGCTGCAGCCAACAGCAGAGCTCAAGATTCTTCTCGGTGGCAAACACAGAGGCCAACCCAGTCTTGCCCTTGACTATGGTAGGAGGCACCTGACCAACCTTATTCCTTGTACTTCGTTGTCAATGCGGAGTTTCATCTGCACATCCCATAACAAGTCACCGTCATGGTAAGACACACAGATTTACATTAGTGGAACTACTAGAGAGTGTATTTTATTTCAGTTTTTCTGCCAATATCCCCCACAGCCTTGCTGACCAAGGGATATTGTTTTAGCTGAACTGGGCAAGCCTCCCCCTTATCATTTTTACTGTAACAGGTAAAGCATTTTTCACCTTTCCTGGAATTTATTTTAAGATACACCTGGTTAAAAATTTCTTTTACTTCAGGGAGGTCCTCTTTTCCTTTTTTCTGTTGAATTAAAGATAAGCTCAATATTTCAATTACTTGATCATTTTTAACTTTTAGTTTCATTTCTCCTTCTTTAAACGTCTAGATGTTCTAATAAATCTCATCCCAACAAAGATTTTGGTGAATTTGGCATTCTTATTTGTTTTCTTAGTTTGTACTTTAAAGGTTTCAGGATGTTTTCCTGTGGCCAGCAGCTCCCACAACTGTAACAAATTATTTAATTTTTTTTACTGCAGTTTAACAAATAAGTTAGTTTTGTATTCACTAAAATTCCACCTCATTTTTCCTAGTCCCTAGTTCACCAGAACCCCTTGATGGTTCTTTAGCTTAGGGCCATCTCGCTTCCAGTGTCCACTTTCCCCACAACACGCACAGTGATCCGATCCCATAGGAGAGGGATTCACTCTTTCACTTCTGCCCGACATTCCTCCCGTCCCTGCCTCATCTCCTCTACCGGTTTAGCACGACCCAGCTCTTCTTCTCTTACCTTCTGTACACCTTCCCTGTTCCTTCTATCAGCTTTTCTATATCACGCTTACCTAGTAACTCGAACCTTTCTCTAGTCCTATTAGATCATCCTGACAAATCTTCCATAACCAACTTTCAAACATCTAAATTTCCCATCAAAGGTTCACCTTTACTCTCCTCAGACCCATTGCCTGCCCTAAAGGGGCCGTTACCGGTCCTGTTGTACTGCAAATGCTGCAGCAATTGGGCTGACATTGTCAGGTCCTTCTGCTCAATTGTCAGCAACAGCAACCCCCTCCTCCTCACCATCGGAAGGATTCGGGGCAGGAGATGCTCTTCCTGCTCTGCAGGTTACACAAGCCTGCCTCTGCAACAGCACTTCTGTTTTAACTCTTTCTTACCCTGAATGCAAATCTGCTCCTTGTTGCTTTAAGTCTGCGTTCTTACATATCATGCCTTTGCAGGCAAACAGAAAACATCCTGCCGTGCATCCCAGCATGACTCAGTCGCACCTTCGAGGGGGTACGGGGGTTTGTACAAACTCACCCCAATACTTTAACACTTTCACAAGGTCTTTGATTCTCCACCCCCACCCCCCACCCCCCGCCTCAGGTTTTTACATACATTGGTACAAGTTTTTATCTTACAACGCGTTTCATTCTGGTTGCTCCACAGAAGGAACTACAACCTGAGCTTTTTAACACAAAAATTTCAACAAGAACATCCTTCTAGTTTAGGTCTCAGTTTGGGTTTTTTTCCTATCCTTTTCTAGAGCCATAATCAAAGATCAGGTGATGTTAATCCCGCACTCTTTCTGCCACACAAACATATCTGCACACATTATTTCATCCCACTTTTGTTCTCTACGAAGAAACAACATAAGCTGTAAAATCGTGTTGTAATACAAGACCTCCTTCAGGTGGCCATCTTTCACCATCACCTAATGTATACAAAGGCCACCAATTCTGACAATATTTTTAAAATGTCTTTTTTGTTCAAATTTCCTCCGGGAATTCCGCCAAATTCTTTCCAATGCTTCAAAATACATCCCAGGGGTATTTTGGTATTTATTTCTTGGCTCGGTTTGCCCCCCATCTTCCTAATAAGTCTGATATATTTGCCTACAATGTATTAGTTATTTAGCCTTATTTCTTGGTCTTTTTTTTTTTTTTTTTTTTTTTTGAAAGGAGATAATATATTTTAGCAGCACCTACAACACTAAGGGCAGAGGTTAACCCGTGTTTTTTCCAAATGATGTTAGCTCTAATGTTTTGTCCACAGTTTCCCTCTCTAATTTCTAATTATGCATTCCAACACTTCATAAATTGATTTTTCAATCGCTCCGTCCCTCTCTGGCCGGCCCCTCGCGGGGAACACGGACACGCAGATCGGGACTCCCGACTCACTGCGCAGTGACACTCACACACTTCACACTCTCCGGGCAGCCCTCAGTCACACAAGTAGTATGTTATACGGTACCGTGCACTTATGTACAACTTTTAGGAACACTGACAGTTCACAAAGTATGCATTTCAATGAACAATTGCCAAAAAACCAAACAACAGATTCTAATTTTTCCTGGTCTTAAGCAGAGTGTTAAGTTTTCCGCTATTTGCCTAGAATTACCAGAATATTAGTATTTTTCAACATACATTTCATTGAACATGTAACAAGACAACACATAGAACCAACGACACAGAGCGCTATTTCAGTTGTTACATTCTAGGAATTCCCCAATTCTTAAGACAACCTAAAGGAAGTTTTTAGCTTCCCAGATCTTTATCAAGTATTTAAGATTTTGTTCCTCTCATGTTTTCCTTTTTTTTTTTTTTTTTTTTTCCGACCTTTTGCTATGAGGTTCCTCTTAACTTGTTACTGTGAGATTCCGCCTTACTTCGCGCCCCCCCCCCCCCCCCCCCCCCCCCCGCTTTCCGTCACGAGGCCTCCGGGCTTTTAGGATCTGGCAGTAACCTCGGGTTTGCTCGATCTGCCCTCAAGATCGCTAGCGGCCACCCCTTGGTCAGCAAACCCCCTCCCAAGGTACCTTTCCTCCTGGGGACTACGCTGAACAGCTGAGAAGAGGAGGCTCCTCCGAGGAAATCTGCCGGGGCGCGCCTAGGAGCGTCCGCTCCGCAGCTGGTCCCTCAGCCGAGCAGAAACCCTCCTGCCTGGCTCGCCAAAATGACGTGCGGAATTAGACTCTATCACTCGAAAGTTATAAAGCAGGTATGTTTCTTGCGCGCAGATGCACGGGGATCGCTCCTCCACAAGCGTGCGTGCCCGAAGTGACGAACCATCTCACATTTATACAATAAAACAAATGAATATTCAATTAACGCCTATGCATACTCGTTACCTAAAATTGCTTACTCTCGCTTCGTATGTTAATTAGCTTACCAGTCCTTTGCCTGGAATGTGGTGGTCTTGCAGGTTTGTAGGTGATTCGTGTCCTTGTGACCATCCGATCTTCTCCAGCAAGGAGACTTAGCACTCCCTCCCTCTAGACAGCATTTGAATGTCTCTCATCCTTTTCTCATTCTTTTTTAAATAGCCCCTTTGTTAGAGGAAAAAGGGCAGGCGTCTCCTCAAAGCTGTGTGCCTATGTGACCAGACACCGCACCCATGACCGGTCACCATACCCACATTCCTTGAGCAGACATATACAATCACAATCGATGTCCATTGTCCCCATTTCACGCTATTTCTCCATATCATGTCAAACCCAAATGGACTGCACCAAAAAAATCCCAGCTGGCAAACCACCAAATACAATTTTTTACCATTTTCCAATGGTTTTCGTGCCGCATACCTTCAAGCTATTCGACTGCACTACCTATCAGACAGAATGGCTAGATAGATGGGAGGTGATTAGCGTCAGAGAAACTCCTGCATAGGGGCTGAGCTACCCAGGGCATTAACAAGTGAGGATTTAAAGAAAAAAAAAGAAAGAAAATGAAAAAGAGCTGCACAAAAATAGAGTGAATCACATAGGGTGATCGATACTTCATTACAAAGGGTTTATCCTGCTTTTCTGGCAGGGCTGCAGTGACAAGTACCAATGATGAGAAACAACTTGAGAGACAAATTTCAGCTGTTACTGGGGTTACAAAGACAACAGCTTCCACAGGGTGAAAGCTGTCAGGTTACAGCAACCAAGCAAGAGATAAATGAAGGTATTTAAAGTAGATAGTGAGGTAATCTTTGCCCCCTCCCCCCCTTCATTGTTCTTTCTTACTATTCCCCCCTCATTCTACTAGCGTAACTAACCATCCTACCCCTTATCTTTGTGAGCTAGTTGCCACACAGCAGGCAGACCTACCAGTTGTACTGAAATTGAAATGGTGACCAGACAGATGTTTTCAGTTAAGTTTATATGACTTCTTGTTTCAGTCCTCTTTCCAATAAACTGCAATTGCGTGAATCTTGCTTGTGTAAATCTGAGGTATCCAGCACCAGGTCATACATAATGACTGTCATGTTTTCTGGGCTAAATTCTCCAACGCGCTCAGCTCCTGTTTAGAGTTGTTAGGTGAACCAGGTCATATTTAAAGGGTTTGGCAGACAGCAAAATAATCAGTCTCACAGCTATTTCCCAACAAATGTACTTTCCAAAATGACATGCCTTCTCCCTTCTCATTGTAAAAACAGAGCCGAAAACCATGCTACCATTCCTCATCTAGAGCGGGGGTTGTACAAACAGCAAATGCCAAATCCCTCAAAACACTGGAGAGTCACACGTATCATCACTAGAAGGACACTGCAAAAAAAAGTTTTCAGTTGGATTATTCACCTATTCAGCCCCATTTAAAAAACACCAAACAAGCCTGTCTTCCCGACACTTATTGAGCACACAACTTAAAATTAAGTATGGGTCCATTGCACAGCTAACTGCACTTTAATTACTGCTGTGTCTTCCTAAATCTGCTTGTCCTGATACTGGGTCTACAGAAACGGGACAAGTACTAGTTGTATTAAACAACAGCAAAGAGTTAGAATTAATCTTACAAGCACGAACAAAATATACTTGGTACTAATGGTGCGAGCAGCCTGCCCACACACAGCCTGTCAACCCAGGCTACAAAATCCACCTGAAATTCAACTCTTTGTAAAGCAGGAGATTATCTGAACTGGGGTTGATGCGGTCTGACCAGTTTTAATTGTCTTCTTTTCTTTTTTTTTCCTTCTACCAACTCCCTTGATATTCCTTATTCTTTTAAATCCACGCACGCAATCCTTCTACAGCTTCCAAGTCAGGCATTTCCAAGACTCCTCCCCAAGCCGTTTACAATGTGCCAGAGCTGACTCGGTGCATTTCAGTACTGAACGCTGATACAATGAGAAAGGTTATTTTACCCACGGCTCCTTGACCATGTGAGGGAGCTTTCTTTTACTGGGAATGGTCTGCTGTCACCTTGGCTGCAATCCTCTGTTAATGTGACTTGGAAGACGGTGCTAAGCTAAAGCCCCCACTTCTTTCACTTTTCTTCAGAGAATCAAGCTCCGCATCTTGATAAAATGACACAGAGTATCTTCCTCAAGAACAGAACCGATTTTCCAGCCTTTGATTGCTGAAAGCACGCTTGATAAATTGAATGGGTTAGCATAAAAAAAAAAAAAAAAAAAAAAAAGGTGTGTGACAGAGAACAAGACGTGTTAACAATGAAGCTCTTATGTGAGGAGGATTCAGGTCATCAATTTTCCTTCAGTATGAATCAAGTACTGTTAACATGGAAGCGGCTCCACGGTAAGGCACACAGACGTGCTTCAGAAATTTAATGCTTTGCCCCTCATCGCAGAATTTACAGCATTTAATCGACCAAATGGAAAGGCAGAGGCTCTTGTCAACTGGAAAGCGGGAGGCATGACAGGAGAGTAGGCTGGGATAACGAACGCACAATGAAGTCATAGGGATGCTTGCAAAGTCACTCCAGCGTCTGGATGATACTGAGGTTCTCCGAGATAATTAAATTACATCTCCACATGGCCACAATCTAATTTGGGATGTGATGGAAGTCAGGGATTGCCTCCGTTTTCTTCCATGGCCCAGAGGACAGGGAGAATCACTGAGACAGATGTCCCATGATCCATGTCAAGGTTTGCATCCATGTCAGTGCACTCTTCTGCCTTTACCCACATTTCCCTCCTTTTCTTCCCCAGATCCTCTCTCCAGGCTCCTTCCCAGAATACTTCCCTAGAAATCTCTCTCAGCTATCACACAGATGTCCATCCCTGCCACCACACATTTAATACTAACCAAATTTGTCTGCCTCCGGGTTGTGCCTGTTGCATGCTTGTTGCATGCTTTGCTGTCTCATCATTCTCCAAATTAATGTTGCTAGTACACAGCATGTAGTAGGTAACAGCAGCAACACCGCCACCACCACCACACCCGCTAAAAAAAAAAACAAACAACAAACCAAAACCACAAACAAAAAACAACAACCAAAAAAACCCCCAAACCAACAAAACCAAACCATCCAGCACTCAACAAGACGATCCAGTCCTTCACCAGGCTTTCATACACATCTCTTCTTCCTCAAAGGTGGTTACAATATCTTGGAGGCTTTTTCCAGTCTAAATTTCTCTAAGAGACAAAAGTACTTCTCAAGCGAAAGCTATCTGATACGGATGCAAACTTTTACGCGCAGAAAGATCTTCATTAAACAATGTAAAGGACACAACATTTAATTAAAATATAGACTCTGCTAACAGAGACAGTCCCATTCTTCCCCGTTACCTTTTTAATGTTGGTGGAAAGGATACCAAGTAAGCTTTACAGATTATCCCATATTTTTTTTTAGCATGTATTGATGTAACCATATATTTTAATACACAAGAATGTCAAAGACACAGAGTATTCTAATATTTCTTGGAAACAGAAATCACTTACTGTTCACAAGGAACTTGTCCTATAAAAATTCAGGGTAAAATTAATATATAGCACCCACATTCAGATCAAGCAACCTGTAAGCAGAAAATTGAACAGAAATGAAAGGTTATTGGCAGTAATAGTTGCAAATGGCTATCCAGGGGACTTCTCCCTGCTCACAACACTCATCTAAACATTGATTCAGCACACAAAAAACATCTTTGGTAACCTGAATGGGACCTGCTAGTACCTGTTTTTATTATGTTAGTTGAATCACACCATCTTTCAGCTTCTGGAGAGCCAAGAAACAAATATATTCAAGTATCTACGGTGTCAGTTTCCCCGGCACATTCTTCCCAGAATTTCTCTTTTGACAAGCATTTCATTCTTTCTATTGATCCAAAACACACACTAAAATGACTTAACAGAAAACGAATTACTCTATCCTTACTGTACTCAATACTTGCCATTCTCCAAGGCAAAAAACCCGGTGCCTTTCAATTACAGAAAAAAGGGACAAACTGCAGCTTCACCCAGAAGTTCACTCAGATTCCTGCGACACCCAGCTTTCCTTACAAGTTTGGTCTCAATAACGCTCCTTCTGTGAAGCTGCTAAAACTTTTCTGCTGCCTTGATGCAGCCAAAGGGCCCAGCTAAGGATGTGGGAGAGGTTCTGCTTACACTCTGCAGCTTGTGAGCAGCTGCTGCCAACACCACTGATGGCCCTCCTTGTGATCAACTAGTACAAAATCATCATCTCTGACATGGGAAGGATCCATGTTTCTCCCGAAAGCATGCATTTACTTGTGGAGAAAAGGCACTGGTGGACAAAGTCTCAGCCAACAGTCTCTCTGTTTCATGACCAGAAATAGTCCTCCCTTAGGAAGGGATCTCAAGGTGGCATTTCTTACTTGACAGCAAGCTGAAAGAACAGTTTTCATCAAAGAACAACATACTCAGGTAAACAATAATTAAAGAATAATCCTCACACTTTATTCACATGCTAATTGGTCCTCTTTATCTAGGTAGATCTAGACACACAATCAGGTAATCACATTTTTCATCACAGAAAAGACTTTTCGAATGGCATCACTTCTGGATTCAGAAAACGGAATCTACTGCACACTTCAAATGAGGGGAAAGACTTTTCTTCAGATTGCTTCTGAGGAAGCACATAAAAGACAAAATTGTAGGAACACGAGAAATGCCAGAGGCTTTGACCATCCAACTCTGCTCTCACTGCCCTGGTGAAATTCTCATTGTCTGTCAGCAATATAGGCAACAGAGGTACACAATGATGAAATACCATTATTGCAACTTAATTCCTGACTTGAATACATATATGCTTTCCGTTTTTGGACAACAGAGAATGGGAATTACCCCAGCGATCCACACATTGAGTGTTTCAGGTGGAATTGGGATGAGGAGTGGAGGGCATGGGAAGCTGCCTTCTTTCCTCTGTTGAACTTGCCAACAGTGTCTGCACTGGAGAAGGAATCAGAGATTTTTACCCTGCCATTGCCCCTCAGCATTTCTGCCTGTGCGCCTACCAAACTGAAAACTAGTTCTGTTTTACTGTGTAAAAGCAACTTCGGAGGCACCTTTGGGACTATACATAAAAAATACAAAAGAAAGAGGCTCAGTTTTGAGTTCTCTGCAAGGATCACAAAATACCTGAGAGCAAACCACACATTTTATGATTTTCAGGACCAAAGCGACAAATTCCTGACCATATTACTGCAGGTATCATTGAGGCAATTAAGCAATAACACAGAGATACAGGCTATCAGACAATCCTGTTGTCAGCAGCAACCAAAGGCATCTGCAACAAAAAGGATCAGCAGAAGCAGAAGCACCAGGGACATCAATTCATTCCAAACATCTTACAGGAAAGTAAATGCCACGGACAGGCAGGAAGACAGATCTCTCTACACTGAAGCGATATATAAGCCTTAAAAACCCCAGAAGGTATTCACACTGAGAAAAAGCAAAAGCACAGTGCTGGCAAGGCAGCTGGTTAGGAGAACAGAAACCTCTGCCACTTGCCCCAGGGGTGCCCAAGAGCTCTAAGACACTATTAGGATGCCAGAAAAAGAGAATAGAGAACAACATGTGTAATATTATATCTGGGGAAACCTGCTAAATCAGTGACAGCAAGGATCAGAAAGGAGAGGTGGCAAGAACTTGCCCTAAAGGCAAATTTTCACAATTGCCTGCTTCAGGACTACTCAAGTCCTAAGCACTACTCCGGTTTAATCTCCATAAAATCAGTTCGCAGTGCTGAATACTGCTAATTTTGAAAACAATTTCTTTATAAAGATTAGTGATAACATGTATTCGCATATAGCGTTAAGTGGAAAAGTCAGGAGCAAATAGTAGATGAATTCTGATGTGACTCGGTCTAACAAACCCAGGATAAATCATTCCTCCCCTCACTGTATAAATCCTTGGTCCACAGTGTTAATGACACATCAACAAAGCACTCTGCAATCACAACCAGAGGATCAATTCTACCCCAGCCATCCATCTGAAGGTTTTTTGGAAACAGCCCTTTCTCCCCCACCATTATATTGCAACTTAAGTATTTCTTTGTAGATGTTTTGACTTCATAGCTAAAGCTCTTGCAGCTTAGAGTAGAAAGCCTTTCCTTACCTAAAGCGCTGGCATCCTTAAAGATATGAGTAATAAAACACAGTTTGAGATACAGCCATTCAGGATAAATTCTCTTTTAGAAAAGACGAAAAACCCATTCTGTCCCCAGAGCCAAGCTGAAGCAGTCAGGAGTATTCATGTCTTTCTGCTATTAACTCAATTAAGTAGGCAATAAGGATTGCTGGGTAAAATGCAGCGCGTATTTGCATGCATGTAAAATGCAGACTCAAGGAGTCTTAAAATGCCCTTACAAATACAGAAAAAATAGACCAATAAAATATTTTGTAGTGACTATTTATGTATGTGTAACAACTCATTATTTCAATTCTCCGCATCAGGGATTTCTTGTTTCTTTCCTCTACCCCTTAAATAAGTCTAAATAAATTATACATTTAAAAACAGTCTATGCATCTGTAACAACAGAAACAAATTTCATTTAGCACCCAGCTGTCAAAGCCAGCCCTTCTGTCACTCTTTATTCAAGTTTGTTTTACAGAATGCATGCCATCTTAATTATTTCCTTCTCTTCTGGGTAGGATAGCACTTAAGGACGAGCCACTTCCAGCATAAGTCATTTCCTTTGGAGATGGTAAGACTGCGTGACATGATCCGTCACAAAAATATACAGTGATCTTTTAAGGTCTCCAGGTGGGAAATTATGTATATGCAGAGCTTATCATGATGGGATGTCACTTGATCCACATACTACAGCAATAAAAATAACAGTATATATGCATAATACTGTATTTTAATGCAGACATACTGTACTGTTAATAGCCTCTGATTTTACTTCTTTAACTCCTTTACAAACAGATGCTGACAGAGTTTATGGAAAGCAGAGGAAGAGAGCATTGCTCAAATCAAATTGAGATTTTGGGGGTGGGCTCTCCCACTCCAAAGTCTCCAAAATTCAAAATCCTTAACCCTCAGCCAAGGTCCTTGCCATCCTTCACCACTCCATGCCATTAGTTAATTAGCAGGAATTACAAACAGACCTTTAATCACATGTATACTAAAATATCTCTAAAAGCAATACAGGCATTACTGTAGAAGTATCCTATCCCACCTGCACAGGATAAATTAATAAATTGTCTTAAGCGGTCTAATCTATTAACACCTGGAGAGGCCTTAATTTTGGCCACTAAATTTCAAGAAGCTACGTTCATCAGTTCAATACAGTTAACAGCCATAAATCAACTTCCTTGCTGTACATGACTAATGAATTTACTACTTGATGAAAAAAGCCAATTCCTCAGATTAAGGTTTGCCTCAAAAACGTTCTTTATTCTCCTTATTGCGAAGCACGTTTCTCTTCCACCTCCCTCCTTCCTGTGGCCTCCTGAAATCCACAGCAAGAGACCTTCAAAAGCAATAGGCTGGATCTTGCAAACATCACAAAGATGACCACTATGACTCAGGAAATGTCTTCAGTTGAACCAAGCCACTAATGCACAACAGCGCTTTGAATTACCTCAGACCCTCCAGCATCAGGCTTTTCATGCTCCAAAACACCGTTAGAACCATCATTGACCATGGCCAATGCTTCCCAGGCTATAAACTCATCTGGTTTTGCTCCCTGTGCATACAGCCCTGTACTTTCCACCCTACTGTGCTGCTCAGGATGCTTTGCACACCATCTCAAGCTATTCAGAGCCTCAGGGAAGCATGACCACTTACGCTGAGCTGAGCTGAAATGGCAGGAAGAGTCTCCATGCCCAGCTCAGACCACAGCCCAAGGCCAGGAATACAAACACAGATTTATCTGCAGAGCCGCACACACAGCACACAAAGTCAGGGCTCCCACCTCATTAGGTACTAGAAAGATTGAAGGGATTGAACACAGCCACAGAACAAGTGCCTTGCAAAATATTCACGTAATTCCATACCAGCTGACTGTGCAACTTCAGAAAAATTCCCCTCTTCTCCAGTCATGCAATGTACCTCACTAAGACACAGATTGCCTGTTCAGTGCAAAACCTGAATCTGAAGATAGCCTGCTGCTGGTCATATGAAGTCACTAAAAGCAGAAACTTCCCTCCCTGGTGATGCTATCCCCATGGAAGGCATTTGCTGGTGCAGCCATGCAATGGATGTATTGAATGCAACAGATCCTCAGAACTTGCAGATCAGGTGCTCCAACTGCATCAGCAAAGTGCAGCTTACCTCAAGCAGTTCAGGACCTAGACTTCCATGCCGCGTAATGAAAGTCCCTGCAACCACATAAAACCCCCAAGCATAAGGATTACCTATAAATAAGCAACAACAGTGTGGGTTTCACAGTTACAGAGAAAATACAGTGATCACCCGGGAGCAAAAGGACGCTGAAAAGCTCCTAGGAAGAAAAAAATCCAACAGATATAAAGTCAGGAAAAAATAGAAAGTGTTAAAAGCAAGAGTTACAGCTTTCTCCACTGCCTAATAATGAGATGATAATAATACGATAATAAAGTTAAAAGCTTGGATAAGATGGAAAAATTTATACAGTTGGAAGTCAAAGTCTAAATTCTTGGGTGTATGTATTATGGAGCCAGCTCCCTTGGACCCTATTTGCCTCCCATGGTCTTACGCACCAAGTGGGCTATAAGGTCACAGTGTGAGTTCATTGATTAGGAGTCATACAAGTTTGGAGGTGCCAAGCTGAACGTCACAACACCTGTATGGGATATGAAGACACAGCAATTTTTCAGCCTTATGTGTGGTGGAACAGTGCAGGCTTAACAGACATCCAGGACAGTGCAACTTTCTTACTTGCTTTGTGGTTTCAAAGAAAAACAAATGACCAACAAATATATGCATCATAAACCAATGTGGACTTGCCAGTATGCTACACCACCTTTGGGGTCTTCTGGACGTTGATAGTGGTTTTAATTATCTTCAGAGATAGTGAGCTGTTTCTGCTTTCCTTCTTATTTTAAATCTGTTCTACTCTTTGTGTACACGAAAGGGAAGAATTGTGAAGTTTCCCATTTTAAAAAGGCTGTCATTTGCTATTTTTCTGTGCACGTTTCTGTACTTTCTCATCTGTATATCCCTTTCTACATATATGCAAGTCAACCTAGATATATACAAACATGCCAAATGTTTCACATTAAAGAAATGCATATATTTAAAATATCATACTGTATACTGTCTATTTTGGCAATAGCCATCTGGAAGAGGAAAAAACCATAGAAGAAATACTTAATGTAATCAAACTAGATTTTGTACACTTCTGCCAACCTACACAAAGAAAATTTACCAGCTGCTTTTCGTTCTGCAAGCAAATTACCCATTACTGCAATAGCTTTTTCAGAGACACCCAGGCTACATCAAGTGGCAACCAACATCAGCAGAAGACCATCTTGCTTTTCAGTGCATTGTAAACTGCTGTGGAAGATAGGACAGACACACTTTTATCACCGCTACAAAGGACATACCCCGTGAAAATCGCAGTCTCTCAATATCTTTTATTTTCCTGTGTGGTCAACACATTTTTTGTACCATTTATTTCTAGTTAAGTCCTCCCCTGGACCAGGTCTGGGCAACCAACAGCTGACAATGGCTCCTGTCGCAGCACAGGGATTTCAGAATCACCTACTGTTTACCCCAGGGCTTCATATCCACGACTAAGCACTCCAGCCCGTTCCTGCTGCCCATGCTAAGCATGTCTTTAAATTAGCTTCTCTTCCAGACGAGTAACACTGGACTGTGACCAAAGCCCTACCTGTCCTATAGATTTTCTCCTTCCTACAACACCTTTAATAAAATCTGTGTTATCAGAAAGTGATGGGCTCTTGATTTCACATTCCTCTTTCACAGCTGCCTTATTCCTGCTGAAACAGTGGAATGAAATTATGCATGGAAACTCCGCTGAAAATTTTCTTCATGGAAGAAGAAAAAATGCCCAACATGCTCAGAATCCAAATCGGAACCAGAAGGGCCCTGATTCCATATACATGTTATCAATATGGTACACATTTGAAAATTGCACAGTACTTATCAAACGTGAGGGTCTTCCCCTGGGAGGAAGAGGATTAAGATGCAACCTTGGGTCAAAAGAGGTTACACAATCAGGCTTTGCCATACCAACACCGAGGATACTAAATTCATGGTGGAGATGCTCACCTGCAGAAATGCAAGGGAACACTGGAAGAAACTAAAATGATTAAAAAACATAAATTAATTACTTTATGCAGAAGAGCCCCAAAACACAGATTTGGCAGGAATACTCCTCAGACTCACTTATTTATTCATTCATTTTAGTGGCCATGCTCTACTTTGTGAATTATTCTTGATAATTCAAGCAGACATTTGAGAAAGTACCCAGTTCCCACATATATTAATATATATTATACAGCTTCAAAAATGAGTTTTTGAACTACATATCCATTCCTGTGTGTGCCTATCTGTGTACATCTCCAAAGACGACAGCTGAAAAAGGGCGTATTTGTTTTTCATCTCTTAATTATGCTTCCCCTCCCCTCCTCTTTGGCTGCTAAAGGTTTCTGCTCTCACTGAAGGGTGAGACAACAGAGCCTCTCAGAGCCCCGATTTTTGGCACCACCTCACTCCAGCTTGATGCTTGAGGCTACTTCCCCTCTGACTGATTCTTAATTTGAACAAGCTTTCACAGAAGACTGTATCAGAACTGCAGCAAGTTAATCTTATTAAACCACACGAGTTTAAAAACTCAGAGCTTGATGTCAGGCAGGCTGTTTCCAAATTGGTATACTTAAGATCCAAATTAGATCATGAGCAAAATATTAAAAGGCACTAAAGCTACTTCAGAGTGAATTTCACTTTCCAAAAGAAATTTCCAGACATTGGGAACCCAGGACTCGTGCCAGTTCAGTGGGAGTCAGGCTCCTGGCTGCAATGGGCACTTTTGAGTGTTTTTAAGCCCTTAAATTGTAAGCTACAGAGAAAGGTTGTTAAGACGTAAAAGAATTTACTTCACCTATTGTCAAACCCAGTGAAAATACATGGGTCCTTCTGAAAGGATACTTTCGTTATAGGAGGTTTCTGCTCCACTCAAAGTCTCCTGACACAAAACACCTTTGGCGGATGCTGTGTTAATTGGCACTGAATCTGTAAACTGATGAAACAGCGTGTTCTTTAAACACTATAGAAGAAAATCTCCATCCTCTTCCTCTCCCTTCACTCTTTATAGAGTACTTTTGGTTTTTAATTAATTGACAAATATTTACAATTTCAGTTTCACTTCAGCCACCCCTGGGCATAGAAAACTGCAGTGATCAGAAATGGGGGAAGTGGTGACTAGGATACAATCCACCCTGGGCTTGCCAACCCAATCACCTGCACAGTTTGCAGCGAAGTAGCTGGCTGCTTAGTTGCCCTTACGTCCCCTTGGCTTCCAGTGACTTGGCAAGATGACCCACCATGTGCTTTTGCTGGCCTCGATGCCATCCACGACACACAAAGTTTGCAGAGATCTCATGGAATGCTTCTACCTCTGCACTGGCTTCAGACAGCTCCTGTCACATGCATGGCATTACACAAGCACCAATGTGTTTTCTGGATTGCAGCCTGACACAAGAGACATTAGTCTGTGTAGCCTGGTACCTGGCTTTAACTCTTTACATCTGGCTACAAGTGCAACTAATCAACTGAAATTGATTTTCCAGAGCTCAGTCTAAATCCACTGCATTGAAGGTGACCTATATTATTTGTGTGTATGTATAGGTAAGGGCTTTAAGTTTTTTTAAAGTGTCTCAGATATTAGATGTCTGTGTTCAGCTGTCGCCAACATGGCCAGTAATTCCAAAGAATGCCAAGGAGCAGTTCTGACACAGGCAGATTTTACAGGGTTCCTACAGATTTTTCCCCTGCTCCCCTAAATGTCAACAGAGATTATTCGTCTGTCTCCACACACGCAATTCTCTGTTACCCATGGGAAAAATCACAACTTGAGCACACCTCCCGTCCACCAACATCCCTGATAACAGCACAGTGCTCTGATATGCAGCGCGGTTAAGACCCAGGACATCTGCAACAAGCACTAATTTTTTTCCAGAATTAACCTTGCTCCCTCCAAGCTAACGGTTGCTTTTGTATTTTACTCCACACATTTGCTAGTACTAGCATCGAGGACCAAACTTTACTTTCCATCAGTGCTAGCTGGGCACCACTGTAATCATTTAAGTAGAACAACCTGTTCCAAGTGACCAAGAGAGCTAATTTATCAGCAACAGAACAGGCATTTTGGGGAAGGACATAGCTATATATTTATGTGGCTTGTAATATTTGAGTCAAATGGGACATTCTGCTTAATTCAAAGCCACTTTGGGGAAAGGAAGAGAGGAAGCAAGCTTTCCAAAGAGAAATGGCTCCAAACTCTCAAATTTATCATAAATTTATCATAAAGATCTTTTTTCTCCCTCTCCTGTCCTTTTGGTTTTGCTTAAAATAAAGAAAACCCTCAGCATTTGGAGTAGGCTTCACAGGGGGCGGGGGCAGCAAGAGCACATAATAATGAAAAAATAACATCTTGCCTTTATATAGGTCAAGATGCAGCCTGAACTGAAACACTGTACAGCTCATCTTGCCTCAAACATGGCAATGTAGAATTAAAGGGTAACCAGGGAAAAACAAGAAGAACCTTCACATACTCAATAAAAACTCAAAACACCACCCATAAGAAAGATCATAACTTTCTCCCTTGGAGAGCAGCTAAGTTAGAAGCAACATGACGGATGCATACAAGCTAATGAACAGAAATGGAAAAGGTAGCTTGGATGCCTCCCTCTCCACAGTCTGAGGAGGGAAAATTAAAACCTGACAAAAACCCAATCATTTTTCACATGATAAGCTGTTATCCTGCTGGAAGTCATCATGGCCGGGGATTTGATGAGATTCAGAAAGGATTTGGCATTTCATGTGGACAGCAAGAACATCTAGCAATTGCAATTAATGCTAACAAAAAAAAACAACCTAGAAAGAGTATTAACAATTTTGGGCATTGGGGTGAAAGCCCCTCTCTAACTATGAGGGATCAGGATAAAAAAATGCATGGGAGTGGCAGAGACAGTTCTTGCCCAAGGTGGGCACGCCAAGGCACAGCGGTAGCCCAGTGACTGCATGGGGGAATCCTATTCCCATTCTGGCATCTTTTCTTCTGGCTAGCTCCAAATCATCCCTTCTTCCCTTGCATTAGTTTTATAGTTTTCTATGGTTTTCTTGCCCGTAACTCCATCTCCCACTCCTCAAAGCATCTCTGCCATAAACGTTTTCCTCCTTTGTCACCAGTCCTACTCTGGGTAAAAGCACGTAATACACTGTCTACCACAAACTGCAACTCTCATTAACAGACTGAATGCTGAGACCGTAATTCAGTCCAGAGGCTCTACCACTGCCCACAAACTACTTGCTGTCTCCCAGTTTACGATGTCAGCAGGACTCCAGCTGAATTAAGGCTTCTACTGTATATAACTGACACCAATGTATTATCTTATGCATAATGCATAGAAGATGGCTCTAATCATAAATTCCATATCCTGCCCTTCCTTTACATCACAGATGCGGCCTGGCATCTCTTATGCACTCTGCTTACTGATACATAAACTCCTTCTCCTGAATCATAATGGCAGCAAAACCTTTTCTTGGGTCACTGCTCCTGATAATAGCCATTCGTTCCTCTTTTCCTCAAAGAGGTTGAAATAAACTCCAGTTCATCCCACTAAAAAACTCACACTAAAATGTAAGGACCATGTTGAACTGATGATCCAGGAACATTGCCTGCATCAGTCCGTATTTTTGACACTGGGAAGCAAATGATTTTTGCCTAATACCCATCTTTTGCCTGTTTGCATTTGGTATCAGCAGAGTGGTTACACAAAATGCAAAGCTACACTGTGGATGCCAAAGTACAAACGTGCAGAGGTGAGTGAAGACTGCAGAGTGCATTTCCAGCCCCGCAGAGAAGTACAGAAAACCCAGGGATACACACAGAGAGGCTGTGGTATAACCCAGCACAGGTTTTACATGTCTTGGAATGGAATATGGAGTTCAAGCTCCAAAGATTCCACAAATGATGCAGTCAAAAACGTGCTGAATGCAAGCTTTGAAATATCCTGGAGAACAGACAATCCCCTCTGTATAAACCCAGTTTTGACCTCAGGCAAAGACTAACTGAGCTCTTTTGTACAAGAAGAAAGAAAAAAAGCAAAATAAACCGATATAGATGCATTACTTCAAAGTCATCTTACCTCTCAGCCTTTTAGCCATTATTTCTAGCCAGAAGACTAACTGGAGAAGGAGCATGCATGTATCTATTTCCTGAAACTAAATTATTTCTTTGTTATCTTAAGACAGTGTAAGTCCATTTAGCCTGAATAAACTCATTACACTACCTTGCAATGCTCTAAATCAGTTTAAGCCTTGTGACAAAAAGACCAAGCACCTGAAGAACAAGCCCTGAGATGGCCTTGTAAGGCTGTCACATTCAAGTGGACTGAAGATGTAGGAAGACTGAGCAGAAGCATCTTCAATGTTGACTGCTTCAGCAATTTAGGCAATGGACAGGAGGTACCATGGGCACCACGCAGATACTTGGTTTAAACTTTGCTTTTCAGGCATCTTGGATAATGCTTTTCAGGTACAAAATCTGTTTCAGCAAAAGCAGAGAACGGTACCTGAGGGTCTAGAGCTGCATCTTCCCCGACTGCCCTCCCTGCAGCTACAGGAAGGCTTTCTATGAGCTTGCACCTGCCTCCTGCAACGTAGTAATAAATGTAACACACGTTTCAAATGGTGGACACCACTGTCAGCAAGATGTCTCCATCTTTGCTCAACACCTCCTCCTTGGGTACAAATTACTAGCTGCTATTTTCAACAAGCCTCAAACGTTCAGAAAAAACAGATGACAGGAGCATGTTTCACATAGGCCTCCTCCCACTGGCAAAAGCTACACGCAGCGAGCTGCCAGGGGCTGGCCGGTCCCTTCCCTCTGACAGGCTTGAGCTGGCCACTTTCATACTCTTAAAGAAATGGATGGAGTAATAAACCTGGATTTTCCCTGCTTGGTTTTCAGCACACCAAAGTGTTCAGCACTTCTGAGAACACTTCAAGACAGGATTTATCCAAGAGATTATCCCATGCCTTCTCTTTGTCAGTTAAGGCCAGTGAGGGGGAAAAAAATGAAATTAACAAAACAAAATAACCAGAAAATTTAAAACAGTCTTAGAAAACAGCAATGATTAATTCCTCCAGCTTCCTCCAGCCTGTGCACTTCAGGGTGGCCTTTCCCTTTGGCCACAGAGGTCACCAGTTGCACATCGCTTTCCCAGTGCAAGCCTGGATCTTCTCAAATGATAGCAGATTGGAGTTGCATGCTAACAGCAACAAAAAGCGGCCATGGCACAGCACACCTGTCTAGTCATTTATTTAAGTGTGGTGGTTCATAGCAGACCACGGCTACCGGTTGGTAACCAAAGACGCCTAAAGCATTATTTTTGATCTACAGAGCCTTCCACGATTTGGAACCTGATTACCTTCAGAAACTGCTGCCTCCTCATCTGTTACCATGGCAGCTGCAATCAGCTGAGATGCTTGGACTGACAAGACCTGATTTACTAAGGTACCAGGGCAATTCCAGGGGGCTGTCTCAGAATTTACTCCTCTGCTCGGGTCTGCCAGCATTTTCAGGAAAGGAAAAGGTGGGATAAATTAAGACTGTACAGGCTGGGAAGTACTGTCTTTTTTTACAGTGATACAACAGCTCAGTGCACGCTGCTCCACCCAGCACTTACCGGGTTGTTTTTTTTTTCCTTTTTATTTCTTCCCCACTCTTAGCAACAGTATATGTGCCCTTGTCCCAGGGTCAAAGTGCAAATGAGATCAGTATAATTTACTTCACTTTAAAATATCTTTCCACATGGTGAGAAAATAGATTGTTTAATCAAGTCATGAGGCTAGTTTTCTAGCCTTTAAAAGCTAAATCCTGAGAATATGAGTTTCAGTATTCCCTATTAATTTCTGCTGGTTACAGAAACTACTGCTTAACTGAAACATTAATATTTTTCCATACAGATGCTTTTCACGTGGTAATCTCAAAGCACCAGACACACTTCCCAGGAAGAGAAAAAAGCTTCCCATTGCAACAACTCAGTCCTTCAAAAATGTACTTCCCATGCCATCTGTGTGATAACGAATTTAGAAAAATGAGTAGTATCTTGGCAGTCTTTGCAAAATGTACTCAGGATGCAGGGAAAGGAGGAGGGGTTCCTACCAAATGGGACATTCAGTATCCAAGTCAGAGGCGATGACAACGTCTAAGCAGGGGGCTTTTTTTCTGAGAAATATGCCATTAATTTTGAAGAGCCTGACACAACTGTGCTGCAATTCAGCTGAAGTCTGCTCATTCAGTCCTACTGACAGCCATGTCATTACAGAACTTCCAGATCTGCAGCTCTCCTTGTCCTGCACATTTCCCCCCACGTACGCCGTGACAAGCTACTTTATAAAAAACTCTGCCAGAACATCCCAAAATTGGTGTGATCAAAAACTGTGGCTATTTCTTGAATTATTGCAGTGAATTATCCTATCTGTAAAATACGCACATCTCTGCCTCTTATTTCCCAATGCAAGAGCAGATCACTGGCATTTGAGAAGTGTCTTGAAAATCACAGGTGCCGATAGCATCAATAACAGCACACCACGAGATGTAATATTATTACAAGAATAACGGCACTTGTTTGGGACTCCTGCATTTTTCAGGTCATCAACCAAAAACATTAACAAAACACAGCCCTTCAGGAAATGAAAAATCTTTGCAGTGTAATGCAAGGTGGTTCATACAGTTTCTTTCTTCTCACCCACCACGTGCAGAGCGCCTGCCGCTGTGCTTCTGACTACTGGAAAAGAAACTGCAGGCTTCTTCAACGATGCCAACGCTGAAACCACAGCGACAAACCATGCAGATTAAACTCAAACCTAAAGGAAACTAGCTTAGCTAAGCAACTGCAGCTTGGTAGGCCATCTAGTACCTTCCAGCTCTGCCTCCACCAAAGCTGCTAGAAATTCCCTATCTGCTTGTCCAGCAGAGCTGCAGCGCCCAGCTGCCAGGCCCTGGTGGGCACCGCACAAGGGCGCTTTGCTGGGGCAGACGGCACCATGGCCAGCTTCTGTGGTGCTGAGGGCACCCATCCTGCTGCACTGTGCAGACTACACATCCTCCACCGGAGCACCCGCAGTTTCTCTGTCCTGTGAGCAGCAGGTTGCTTTGGGCAAGAGGTGTCTTGCCTGTGAGACACAAAATGGGTCCAGTCCTTCCTTCAGGCGAGGAGAGAGCTGAGCAGCTTTCAGCCCTCATCCCTAAGCCAGAAGTGGCAAAAGCGGCACAGAGCTCTACAATGCTCTGCTGTGGCAGAAAGCAAAAGCTGCCCCCTTTGCAAACTGAGCTGAGTTGATGAGAAATCTGAGTTCCCCAGCAAGAGCTTTCCACGTTTTCTAACTTCCAGATTTTGAAAAGGCAGAAGGAATTTTGCTTTGATTTTGGGAACAGCTGTTGAGACCTGCGAACATTTCTCCCCTGATTCTCCTGTTGTGCCTGCTGGTTTTATCTTGTTATTCCATCCCTCCTTTCCTTCCTCCAGCTTAAGAGTAGCAGACAATGGTTGGGGCAGACAAAGATCCCCTCACCCCTGATACATGGAAAGCAAAAGGAAAGCCTTGATCTTGCCTTTAATACAAAAAAATACAATTGTTCTGCGTATGTGTACCTACATGTGCCAGCTTTGCTACTTGGACGTTCCAGCCCATAATAACATTCAAGGTTAAAGCCTACAGGAAAGGATAAGGAGCTCAGTAACTGTTTCAAATTACAAAGTTAAAAACAAAAGTGGTATCAAGAGCACTCAGTTCTGCGAACATACATGCAAAACCTGATCCACCCCATCTTCTTCCTTCCATTGGCTTCAACCCAGGAGAGTACACGGACAGTTCTTCATTCCACAAAATGCTTAAGCACGTGCCTTAAAAAGAAACATGTGCTGGTGTATTTGTCTGAATCAAGGAGGAGGCAACTAAATGTTTAATTCCCTTGCCCACGTTGCAGCCTTAAATTTCTGTGGCACTTTTACAGGGTGACTAGCTCCGCTGACTTGTGAAACCACCAACATGCAAAAAATAATACACAGATTTTGTCTTTCTGAGTGGGGCATTTCCTTGGTGGAAAGCATCCACAAGAAATTCAAGAGAGGATGCTGAAAGCTTTTTTTTTTCTTTTCTTTTCTCTTTTCTTCAGTAGGGTGTTTTTTAATAAACGGCAGTGTCAACACTATGAAAACAAAGGCAACTCTTATGGGAATAGGAGGCTGCTTTTCCCTGTTGTTTGCAGAGAACCCCGGCTGTTTGAATGGATGATATGTTAATTTTGTGGCACAGTTGCTCAACGGAGGACATAGTGAAGTCTCCCATGGTACAGTGCACGCAGTTTACAATGGACATGGCTAGAATGTTATTGTGTGTTGTAGCCCTCAAAAAGACGTTTCTCCCAAGCAAACATGCTATGAAATACATTTTTCTCTAATCATATCAGAAAAACTTCACTCCGTAAAGCAG
This sequence comes from Falco biarmicus, assembly GCF_023638135.1. Taxonomy (NCBI): domain Eukaryota; kingdom Metazoa; phylum Chordata; class Aves; order Falconiformes; family Falconidae; genus Falco; species Falco biarmicus. The sequence goes on from NC_079296.1 coordinate 16,396,066, forward strand.
TCTTTTTGAGCTTTTATGAGCAGCTGCTGCTCGAATGCTTGAAGGAAGAGCTGGCAAGTTAAAAAACAAAACAGGCCACAGAGATTTAATTTCCTATAAAATAGCTCCCTACAAACTCTTTAAACAATTCTTTACTTAGAGCAATACTCCAAAGATTTTAGAGATTTTCAGGGCAACGCTTGCAGTAAGAACTCCTTGTGTTCCCTCTGCTCAGGGGGCTACACAAACACACCATCAGATTTATGCCTTTCCCCTTCCAAATAACCTCACGTACTTGTCTGCAAAATTAATTTAAATAAACATAGAGAAGAAAGAAACATGCTCGCTTTTTTTTTTTTTTTTTTTTTTTTTTTCAGTGGCAGTGGGTGCAGGGGGAGGTTGTGCTAGGGGAGCAGTTTCTAATATCTACCATAAATCTGCTCACTCACAGCCTCAGCTCACATACTAATAACATGTCTCACACATACTTTTCTTCCCACTTTTCTGTCTTCCCCAACCCCACAGCCATGCCATAATGTGTCTAAGTACAGCACTGCCGATTAAAAACTGCCAGCAGTTAAGACAACTTATTTTAAAAAAGGGGACTGTGTATTTATGAATGCAATAATTAATCAATGCATAATAAGCATGCACTGCGCATATCATTTTTCTTTCCATACACAGACAGCTTCGATTACCATGCGGGTTACACTGCCACAGGATCTTTAGTTCCCAGTAACTGCTTCCCCACCCCGCAGTGTTAGCAAAGACAAGCTCATTGTATTAAAGTCTGCAAAACCACCCAAATACTGCTAAATTGATTAATTTTGCAGGTAAAGTCTTTCAGAAGAAAATGCCATAGTTACTGCCACAGCTACTAGGGCTGTCACAGTTTTGCGTTTACAATACTTTTTTCAGAGGATAAGCTATAAAGGCGTACTCAGGGCTGTGAGCTGGTAGACTGGTTTGCATTTTAAGAACGTATTTCATTTTAATGGCTTTGTTTTAAAATTGTTTCAACTCTTTGAATTAATCAAGAGTTAAAAAAGACGTGAGACTGACATAAAAACGTATTTTCCCTCCTTTTAACCTGCCTTTTGACTAGAACCAGTTTATATTTATTTTCAAGAAACTCAATAGTATCCAATTAATAATACGATTGCACACTTTTTCATGGAAATTGATCCACAAGTGGCTTAAACTGAAAGAGCCACCACCCTTTCCTGAGCCTCCCCACTGATAAACAGCATCAAACAAGGCCCCACAGATGCTAATATTCAGTCAGCAGGGAGTTGCTTTTCCCTTACAAACAATTTTTCCTCGGTGACCGTTCTCTACAGCACCACTTTCTGCCCAAATGGGAAAACAGAGATGCTTTGCCACAGAGATATGCTTCCCTGCTAACTCTCTGCTAAGCCCAGCTGTTCGAGTCCACAGTGATGACATCTGCAGCCGAGTTACCAATGCGAGTTTTCATCCCAGTACAGTGGGCGCACAACATGATTATGTGCCCTCCCTCACCAAACAGCTAATATTTATTGTAAACCTGCGACACACGGGGACTGACCAGAAGACTGCAGAGCTCTGCACTTGGCTTAAAGGCTGGCACTTGGAGGATGCTGCTACATATGTATATATAAAAATAGCAATACTTTGTATACTGTGATAGTCCACAAAGGGGATGACGCCATTTTATTCTGCCAATATGCAGAGGATTAGGGGTTTCTGCTTGAAGCCACTAACAACCTGAACAGGAGAATTACAGTAATTCCACTAAACCCACGCCGAATCCAAGGGACCAGCTGATGCACAGTGTTAGCGTTTCCGCTTGTCTTGAAAACGTAACTGGCACTATCCTACAAACAGAGCTTCAACTAGCTATGCAAGGAGGTTTAACTTTAAGAATGGACTTACAGGAGGCATATGCAGTGATGAGGACTTTTTTTTCACAAGACCTCTCAACGTTTTGAGATCTAAATCGTTGACACAGAGCAATTCTAAAGGGAGCTCAAAAATAGCCGTTGAGCGGTCAAACACAAGTGAAACACATGCTTTCTGTTGCTCACACAGCTCCATTTTTAGTGCAAAGTGTCTCACAGCAAACAACAGCAAGATACTCCATTAAAACCTTGCAGTGCTTTATCCATTACACCACCATGCAAACACTGTTGTCATGACTTCGATTAGCAACACTTTGCCTATATCAATACCATTATTAATACACTGAAATATTAATGTCTATTATATTTAATTAACAGTCAAAAGTAATGAATAAATATTCACGTGCCGTTATTCCGAGAAATACTGCACGCAACTACATGTCAAGAGCTGTGACTTGCAACTCTTTCCCACAGCACCTCTGGTGCCAGAAAATACCCTGAACAATTCAGCACGAGTTAAACCTTCCACAACCAGGATACCTCTAGGTTGGAATAAGCTGTTAGGCCCTGGTTCTGCCATACAGGAGTCTAAGTAGTGTGTATCGCAGTTACCATTTCCAGATGCAGTAGCCTGGTTCTGCAATATAGGAGTCTGTCGAAATAGTGTGTATCTCAGTGCCATTTCCAGATGCAGTAGCCACACTTAACAACAATAGTTACTATACAGAAATTTAGCAGGTCTTCTGCAAAACCAGTGTGAATACGAGTCCTTGACCGGGAATTCAGACCTCTCCTAAAACTAAACATGGCAACACAAGGAAAAATGGAGAGTTTTCATTGTATTGTGAAAAATGTTATTCTGGACACAAAATATTAATGGTTTATTGGCCATCTCTTTGAACACAGCGCAAAAAACAATGAATGTGCATTTAAGAAAGACTTCACTTCCATGTTCATTAAAAGCAATGACATTTAGGTACTTCAGAGGTAAAACTGGCACACAGTGAGTATCAAGATAACTGATTAGTAGCACTTACAGCAAATGTTATTTATATTGTGTGATGCTAACCCAGCTCTGCTAAACCCACAGTTTAGCAATGATAGCTGAAATTTTATGCACATACATACAGACTAAGTACCTGCATTTTCTCATGCAAACACAAGCACAAATTGGTGTGTACATACTGGATTAAAAAAATGACAGTCAGCAAACAAAGATTATTAAATACTATACCTTTGAGTCATAATCTTATCTGCATCTGGCAGATAACAGCGGATATTCTCCATCTGAGCAGGATCAGAGTCACAGATTTTATCATCAGTCCTCCCATAGCTGGCACTTTCAATCATGATGACATCTGTTCCCGGGCAGCGAAGCTCTATGGGGTAACTCTCACAGGACAGTTCCCTTCGGACCACAGCCATGGGGACTGGGGCACGGCTGAAAGCTGCAAGGATTAACACAGAAACACAGCAAACATTTACTTTCCATACCGAGGCTAGGATTAAAAGCGGAACGACTTTTAGCAGCAGATTTTATCCATATGCTGTACTGAGATAGTTTCAGTACCATTGGGATATGATCTGCAGAAATGAGGTCTGATCCCCAGTTTGCTGGCTGCCCAGAGAAATTACTTCTCCACTCAGTGGCTTGATTTTCTCATCTCAAAAATAAGCTAGCGATCTCCTTTGTTCTAAAGCTAGCTTTAGAAATACCCTATTGAACGAGGTAAATAGCAACTATGGCATTGTTATTACTTCTACTTACCAGGTGAAAAGCTAGTTGGCTTTGATACATAAAATTACAGACCTTTGTCGTACCTGATCAACCAGGGAAAATTTTCTGACCATGAGCAATCCAAGCACCAGGATCCCACCTGCTCAGTGAGATTGCTTCTGTCCTCCTGCAGATGTAACAGCATCTGCATTGCTCCTGGTACTTCTCTTGGTCCTTAGAAAACGAGCCTAATGGCTTTTGCTGTTGCCTGCAGTGTGTCGGGGGATGGTCTGCAGGTTCTGGCAACCATCCCAAGGTTTGGGCCCTGCAGTGATATTTTCCACGGAAAGGCCAATATATTGGACACTAGGTGATTAAAGTTTAGCCCTAGCTTTGCATCAGATCTGCCTGAATGTTCAATACTGGCACGTACTTGCAAAGTTAAAGATCTCTCAGAAATCTTACCCGTTTTAAAAGAAATCCAGGCTACAGTTTGCAAAAGAAAAAAGAAACACGCTTTGAGATGCTTTGAAAACAAAGCCCTGAATTATTAGTACATAAACTCACATGACAACAAGCAATGATATTTCCCATTTTTACAGAGTCTTTGATTTAAAGATCTTCAACGGCTTGGCAAACATTAATGCTTTAATCCCCCAAATATCCATACGAAGTAGCTATGCATTGCCTTTCTCGTCTCAGCCGCAGAAGGGTTATGTGGCTTCCAGAAGATCTCAAAGGAAATCCATGGTGAAACTGGAAATAAAATACTTATTTTCCAGCCGAACACACCAGCTGGAAGCTGAAACTAAAGCTAGCCCCTTCCCTTCCTTATTACACGGGAATGAAAACTCACCCACACCAAAAGGTTTGCAGCTGCAGGGATGACATGCCCTTCTGGCTCCATGTTGTACTACTTCCAACCACAAAACAAAAGATAGAAACTAAGTCTGTACCTGTGTGACGGTCACAGAGCAGTCAGGGAAGTTTTAACCCTCTAACAGATTCAGGGCCCATCTGACACCAAGCATCTTTCAACAACTCACTCACCCTCAAGCACCATTTTAAAAGCCGCTATACCCTCTCAAAATCAAAAAAATCCCTTCCAAAACTCTGTGCACGGTACACGCACACCAACTTCACTTATGGAAATAAAAGTGTACTGATAATTCTCAGTATACCCCTTAACTCCATCAAGGCTGTTGTGTTTTTCTAGCAAGCAGCAATCCAATACGTTACTCTGACTTCTGTTAAGCCTTTTATTATTGTTGTCTCATTTAGATTTGTATTATTGGACATATAAGAATTCCCATTTCTGTAAATTTGCAGGGATTACTCTAATATCAGATTCTTACTGATGTGCCAGAGTTGTGGACTAATTGCCAAACTCCCAAGACAGACGTGCATTTATTCTTGAATAATAGCTTCTACAATTAGCACAGACAGCTTTAGAGCTTGGATCACGTACGATGTCCTTCCCTGATATCGGAGAAACGGTTTTGCCCTGAGCTTGTATCACACCATATGTTTGTGTAATGCAGTAAATTCTTACCACAAACAAGTTTTCCTATTACAGAAGGAAGGAAGCCAGGACAATTGTGAACCTCTGAGACACAATACCTTGTTCTTACCTGTGGCTTTACATCACTAAACAACAAGGTGAGCGGAGGAAGAACGGGACATAAAGTTAGAGACAACATTTGACCAAGGAGGTAAGCCTGTCAGAAAGGTAGAGTCAGCAAAGCCCAGCAATTTTAGCCTGTCCTACACACGACATCAAGAGCTATTGACTCTGCTTAAAAGGATCTGTCTGCAGAAGCTTGCAGCAGCCCCTGCTCCGTGAAACGCCAGGCTCTGTGGCAACAGAGGGAGAGTTTATATTCGCCTGCATTACCTTTAGCATTCACAGGCCCAGTGCTGACTAGAAAACGTTTGATGCCAGGCTGCTGATTTTTCACAAGAGCTGTGGTGAGCTTTCTCTTCAAGCCTCTTCTGTACTAAACCTGAGCAGATTAGCGACATGGGAGGCAGAAAGTTTCTAGCAGCATTTGGCAGAACGCTGAGGCCAAGTGCCCTCCCTCCTCCTGCCATGTGCTTAGATGACTCCTATTAACTGCCAAGAAAGCAGAAAAATCAGGTTTACAGTAAACATTAGCTGTTTGGGGCTATGGTTCAGCCCGGTTCTTGGGCAAATGGGATCCTTGTCTCTGGGAGGCTACTGTAGACTACAGAAACAGCAAAGACGGTTGCTAATACTACTTCACAGTTCCCATTACTCAACACAAAACTCAAACCCCCAACCCAATTGCTTCAGAAAGTGTATTTTTGCTGTTAATTCCTATACATTTTTTTGCAGTAACCATCCTGTATTGTCAAAGAAAGCAAACGTTCAACATATGATAGTTGAGGAATATCACGCTTAAAATCACAGAAATGAACTGTCTGGGAGTTCACTCATACAAACCTGGTGTGTTTCTCAAACAGCAATCCTGTACATATGCAGCTAATCTTAACTCTCGTGTTTTGTTGGAAAGAAGACATTAGGATCTGCTAAGAGCAATGTGGTTCTATTAAAATAGAACCTTATCTGAGGGCAAAGGTAGCATTTTCAATCTCACAGCAACTCTATCAACCATGACGATGCAGTACTTCAGGCTTCTGGTGGAGGATTTCACAGTTAATACAAAAATACAGAAGTTTAGTAAAAGCTTTTAAACAAATTTCTTTACCAGATTAGAAAGCACATTTATTGTACCTTGGGTAACGTCCCTGTACATGAGACTCTATGGCATTGATCTACCAAAATTGCATGAATGACAGTGCCTGGTGTCCCCCTAAAAACCAAAACCAACCCACCCACCCCTTGCCCCCAAAGTAACAGCTCACATTCTACTTCACATTGAAGAACATCTGGACAGATGCAAACATTTCTAGATGTGGCTTTCTGTTTACTGGTATTCACCTTTTTGTTTCTCACATAATCACTTGACCGCTTGCCATTAGAAGGGCAGCTTTTACTTACAGGCACCCCGCTGTGGAATCATGGACTTAACATTTATTTCCTGGGTATATGACATAAAGGAAATGGGACACTCCGGAGAAACCGTAGGAATAGCCGAACACTATAATAGAATATAATAGGAGAAAGCAATGGTGCATGCTTTACATCCTGCCATCCTCCCACAAATCAGTTGCTCTGCATGGCTTTTTTTCTACCCTGATAATCTGCAATAAATACTCCAAAGGGAGATTAGAGGTTGGCTGTTTATCTCCTTGTAAGCACATTTCTCGATGCTGTGTCCCTATATGATAATCTTAAACATTTCTACTAGTTCTTCTGTGAGAAGCAAAGATTTTTTGTTGGTTTTGCTATGAAATAAGATACAACAAAGGCCATCTGTGAAATACACAGCACAATTGTATTAATTCATTAATACACTTCTCACTTCCTTGAGTAGCTCTCTCTCTTTGCAGTCTCTCACTGAGCTCCTTATTTAATCTCCTAAGTAAGTGACCTAATTGTTGGCTTGAAGTCAAGAGGAGCTGATGGCTGCTCACTACTTTGGAAAACAGGTGTCTTTTTCCACGATCCTATGTGCAGACAGCCATCTAAATACAGATGACAGAACTTACAGATTTTGAAAAACACTCTTTTTAACATTTAAACGTGTGCCAACTTGAGTGTTCTAAGTGCAGCCATTTGGTTGAAAATCGTCCTCCTGAGCCTCTGCAGGGCAAAGCAAGAGCAGAGGGTAAAAAGGCAACAGATAACGACAGGATTTTATCTGAGCGATTTAGAACTTCTTTGTCTCTGCTAATTTCAGGAGCTGGAAAATTAAGTAAGTCATCAAAATCTTGTGCTTTTTCTCCCCCTTGCTTTTGACCTCAGAACATAATTGCCTCTTGTCATGCCTGCAGGGCATGGGCTTGTAGTTATCACTGTGTGCTTAATCAAATGCTGAAATAGCCTTTAAATTACATGTCTTCTTGGCAGCTAGAGACTTGCTGAGCTCTGTTACATTTAGAGCCATGATGGCAGTAGAGGTACTTTTAAAAGAAAAGTGTGGGATGATGGTATTAAATAGGTTTTATATGCAATTTTCCCAGCAACATCATGTTCTGGCTCAGAATTTTGAGAGTGAAATTTCTGTGCATATTTAAGGGCAGTGAAACAAAAGCTGGAAATGTAGAGATAATTATTTTCACAAGCTCTGCAAATGATTTGGTCTGCCCAGGTAAAAATCGGACTGACTGTTCCCAAAGGCAAATACAACATGCTGGCAGAAAAGTTTTCCCGCTAATTTGGAGGAATGCTTCTGTGTTTGTAATTCCCCAGTACATAATATTCATACAGTTCACCTTCAGTCGGGGGTGGGGGTGGCGGGAAATATCAGAAAGCAATAATGAAAAAATCCTTTACCCCCTCTTATTCTGAAGCCTACTCAGGTATGGGTATGAGCTGAAATCCCTTACAGTTCTTGAGTCAACAGGCCTTACGTGACTGTCACTCCCTAAAGAGAAGCAACACGTTTAAGTGATTTTCTAAATCAGGGCCCTGCTTTTCGCTATTAAGATATAAAGTCTCATTAATGCATTCATTTGCAGCATGCTGTATCGGGCCTGGCTGAGCCCCACAGCAGCCTTCCCAGCGCTGTGCTTGTGTTGGTAGCTGGAAAGGTGGTGATAACACACTGGTGTTTCGGCTGCTGCTGAGCAGCGCTCACACAGCATCAAGGCTGGCTCTCCAACCTCCCCACCACCAGTAGGCTGGGGGTGGGCAAGATCTTGGGAGGGGACGCAGCCAGGACAGCTGACCCAAAGTGACCAAAGGGATATCCCACACCATATGATACCTGCTCAGATATAAAAGCTAAGAGAAAGGAGGAGGAAGGGGGAGTATTTGTTATTTACAGTGTTTGCCTTCCTGAGCAACCGCTACGCGTACCGAAGCCCTGCTTCCCGGGAGGTGGCTGAACATCACCTGCTGATGGGAAGTAGAGAATATTATCTTTTGGTTTCCTTACCTTCCATACACATAACTTTTGCTGTTGCTTCCACTGAACTGCAGTTACCTTGACCCACAATTTTTTTCATCTTATTTTCTCCCCCCTATTCTGCTGAGGAGTGATAGAGCAGCTTGGTGGGCACCTGGCGTCCAGCCAAAGTCAACCCACCACACGTGCAAGCACAGCTCAGTGCTTCTTCTCTGTCTCCCTTTTCCTTAATCAAGTTATACCTGGCCTCTGATCTCGTCATTATTAGTAGCAAACAAAAACTCAGGTTAAAGATCGTGAGAACAGACATTTGTCCAATGCACAATACTCCCATTCCCCAGTATTTTCACTGCTCACAAATATCAATCCAGTACCGAACAGCTTAAAATCCTCATTGGTCCAAAGTTCTCTGCAAACTTGGGATTGGTATACGAGTATGGAAATACTATTCTCTCCCACCCAATTTTCTCTACATACGCTGACAACAAATTAAACAGGATACAACACTGTGTCTTTTCTAGGGAACAGTTTTCTTCTACTCTCAGCCTGCAGAAGGGTTAAAGGTGCATCCTACAGACAGTGGCTAGTGCCAAGGCATTGCAGCAAATATTTGGAACAGTTCACATCCAGCTCCCCTGGGGAAGAAATGAAGACTGAAGGCAGCCAGCGTGGCCAAACGGCTGGAGCCATCAGCAATGCAAAGGTGGAGCTCGACAGTGCTACTCTCCACTCCTGCCTCTCCCTCTGTGACTCAGATGATTGCTTTCTCAGTGATAAAAATGGGGATATTATCTGATCTCCTCCATTAGGGACTCCAAAATCTGCTAGAGAAAGGAAAAAGAGAACTAGATATAATCCTCCGAGAGACGAGTGTGGCCTCAGCCTGGGTTTCCCCATGAGAATCAAATACCCACATCCCCCCCAGGCTACCTTGGATTCCTATTTTATAGAAGATATTAAAAAAAAAACCACCAACCCTGTGACTTTCCTTCAGGGACCTCCACCAGCAGTGATTCCCCTTACCCAATAAACACCCACCTACGAACAGACTTCACAAACTGCAAGAGCATCCTTCTACATGGTGGGATGGAGTATACCAAAAAGACAGAAGAGAAACACATGCTGTGCAACACCCCCGCCATGGCAACAAAAGAAAAGCTAAAAACACTCTCACACACTTCCATGTGCATTTTAGGTGGAGGCTGAGGTCAACTATCTTATGGTTCCATAAACTGCTCAATATACCTCCATCATAACACTCAAGTGACGCTTGCTAGGGATTTGCTCTCAGGTTATGTGACTGAAAATACAATAGATGTTTGTCACCATGTTTACATCTGACACCCTCCTCCACAATGAAGAGGAGACACAGGAGAAGGGTGTAGTAAACATAGAGAGAGTTTTCTATAGGGGTTGCCAAACCTACACACAGAAAACATTTTCCAAGGCAATACAGCCGAGGATGCAAACAGGAGCACAATGAAAAGCCTAGCCAAGTCCCAAACAGCACGTCTTTGAAGCGAGCCTCAGCCCCTAGGTACCAGCCTTCTGGAAAATACCTTTTATTTCCATGGAAGATCTCTTCCTTCCACGTTTCTAGACACCCTAGAGGGTGATGCAGAAACAACTCTCCCTTTCTAGCACCCACTGGATGTCCAAGAAGCCCAGGAACAGCAGCCAGAGAACTAAGCACCAGACAGCTACATCCTTGGGCACTTCTGCTGCTCATACTTCGTACCACTGATATTCCTCATCTTCTTCCTATGCCCAGTTAGTAAATGCCCTTCTTCTCTCCCCTCACTCTTCCAAAACCCAGATCAAAGTATGGAGAAGCTATTCTCATTAGTAAAAATATTAGATTCTCTTAAACTCTCTAAGTATTACATTAGCTCTTCCTATAGGTGAAAAGAGAAAATAAATCCACAAATAATGGGCAAAGAGGACTGGTGGAAGATCACCAGAAAGAGGGGAGAACAGTGAATTCGATGCACTTGCACCTAAGGATGGGCATTCACAAGGGAAACGGGTCTTTGTGAGGCCTTATGAGGAAAGGACATGAAGTGATAAAAGAGCAAGACCACAGAAACTAGATGGGAACTACGAATGGAGGAGTCTGACAGTAGGAAGTGACTGAGGACATGTAAAGAGAGAGAGGCAAGGTGGCAGACTGCCTCAGGGAGACGTGGCATTGAACCGAACCAGACCTGCAGGAGAAAGCAGTGCAACAGCAGTACTGCAGTTTCTTTCTGGTTCTCCACTCCCAACTTTTGGGACTCACCGGCCGTTGCCTCATCAGTGAGTGCTGAGAATTGCAACTAATGTTTCTTTTGACAAGCTCTCCTCTTCACAAATATCCCACTTACAGCAGTAAATGCCTCTGCTGCTAATATTTACACCATTACAGCATACTGCAAGGCAAGGCATCACCGAGGGCCAGCCTCCATGCTGCTAAAGAGGCAGCGGTTCAGGGTAAGCTGACATACCAGGTCCACTGTTGTTGAAGAGAAAGTAGGTCCTGCTTCTCACCCAGCCAAGCCCTCCTATCTCCAGCCATGGTTCAGCTGCTGGACCTGCACTCAGTTCTGATGCTCACTGCATCCCTTCATGAAGAATGTCAACTTAGCAGTCCACCAAGAAACTAAACTGGGGGTGGGGGTGGGGTGGGGTGGGGGAGGCAGAGGAGAGAGAAAGAGAGATTCTGCTGGACCGGTAGAGTTGAATCAGCTCAGAACAGGTTTGCTAAGGTCATAGAAAGGAAGGAAAAGGTTTTTAGGTGGCAGGAAAGGAAACTGCATTTAAGTGCTTTCCAAAAACACAGGGCCAACCTACCTTCAAATCAGAGGTCAGAAGTACAATCCCAGCCTGACCTGAACGTCACTTAAATGATTTTAATTGAAGCAGAAGCAATCAGTTGAGAACAACAGACAAATGAAACGCTGTCTCCAACAGAAAGGTTGAATGCAAGTACATTAATATTTAGGCTCCATCATGGGAAAAAGCTATTCCCAAGTATCTTTTCCTTTGCAGTGTACCACCTCATTTGTAATGAAAGGCACGCACAAGAAGATACTTGGATATGACTGCTCTTTAAATTCACAGGCTTCCTTCATGTGAATTAACTTTCCAGTGTAGAAAAATGGTGCACAGATACAGAAAGAGTCCATGGTTAAAGCCCTGTACTGCAGTGCATAAGATGTATAACCAACCGTTATGCTAAACTTGCCCTCCAGCCTAACAGTGGCGTCACTTAAAATATCAGGGTTTCAGATACTGGTCCATAACACTGAGATGCTCATGTTCTCGATAAAGGAAGCTTTAGGTGCTGTGCCAGGTGGACCAGTCCTTTTTACAAATTCACACTGCAAATCAGACTGGGGCCTTCAATATGGAAAACCACACCATTTATTACCTACCGCACTCAAAGTTATTGCTGTTACAATAGATACTTAACTGTTTCCCAAACAAAAGAACAAAAACCAATTAACCCCCCCCCAAAAGACCCAAAAAACCAGTGAACTCTAACAAACAACCTTGAAATCTCAAATATAATGCAGCACAAATTGTGGTGAGGCCAGCAGAATCTGAGTAACAACAAAACTCACCCCATTTTTAAACTACTCTACTGTAGCTTTTTATTTTAGCCATTAGTAAGATTAATTTTATGATCACCGGTAAAAAAACTTTTATAAACCACCATAGTAGGTATCATCATAGAGGCAGCTAGATAAACGAGTATCAAGGGGTTAGCCTAAGATAAACTAAGGAAAAAGAATCTGTTTACCATTTTCAGATTTCATATTAAATCATAAGTTCATTTGATATTGCACTTTAGTATCATTTCCATCTAAAACAATAACTTAAATTCTTAGCCTTGCTAAAATAATGCTGATCTGGAATAACTTTTCTGTTACCAGCAGAGATTTTTTAGGTATCTAATCAAAATGGGCTTCATTAGGATTAGTGGTGTCCCCAGATGGACACTGCCCAAACGCTGAGGACATGCTTCTCTCCATCATTTGTATCGCTGTAAACTGGGAAGCATCAACCGTGAGCTACAGGAAGCAGGACAAGGATAAGCTGGCGGAGACTGAAACCCAAATGCATCCTCAAAAGTTAGAGATTGTCTGCCATGGAGGCTGGCTGAATGCCATAGAGGCCAGGCTGACATCTATCTCCCCACAGGAGAAAAAAAAATATGGGGAAACCAAAAAAGCAAACAATGACACAAACAAAACAAAACCCAAAACAAACCACCAAAACAAAAATACCCCCAAACCCCTCCAAAGTCGGGAAGAGATACAGTTCACTTAGCAGGTTCGGAAATTAGAAATTATTTTATGGCTGACCCAAATCGGACAAGTTGGATGTATTTGGAGTTTTGCTAAGGAGCATAGTGACTACAAATAATAGATTCCTACTGAGTAACCCCTCCTCAAAGTTAGAATTTCAGTTCCCTGGAGAGCCTAGGAAGGAGAACATGAAAGCTCTTGTAGAAGTATTTGCATTGTTAAAGAAATTATGAACAGCAGAGTGAGGATTACTTTGTGCTGTTTATGGACTTGTTTGCCAGAGTAGTAAATCTGTTTTTAAGTTTGTGTTGTCTGGAAAGGAGAAGTGTGTGAAACCTGAAGAACTGTCCAGAGAAAAAAGATAGGCAGGCAAAAGAAAAGACTTTCTCCCTAAGTATTACAGCCTGTCATTCAAATAACTGTATAAAAATCTAGGGCGTCACGTATTTGTTATTTAAACCACTTGCTTTACATCATCAAATGCCAAGAATTTAGAGTTAATTTTTCAAGAAATTACCCCGACCTTGAAGACTAGCCATCTCCAGCAAGTAGTATGGCTAAACTGTAGATCTTTGAAAAAATAATTGTGATTTTTCTTGGTGTTTTTGACATCACAGCTCCTTTGAGTCTCTGCCATAAACAGCAACTGCCCATGACACATACATATATATATCATTTATATATATACACATATATATATATACATATATATATACACACATACTTCTATAAAAGCATGATATATATTAAACAGTCAAAATGGAAAGTGTAGTATTCTACATGACAAGATGAAATTTGGGGTCCCCTACTCAGGCAGGACCTGCTCAGCACAACTTAAGGTCACTTATTTTTAGAAACCAGTGGGTGCTTATCAGCAAGATCTGTGAGTAAACTACAAAGAGAATCCACCCTTCAGCTTCTGGGCAAGGATTTCCATAGCATGTCACTTAGGAGCTCCATCTCTGAAACAGTGGCATGAGATCTAAGACCCTTTTTGCTGATATGCTGACAAGAATTACAAGTCGGCTGTGGCAAGCCATTCTTTGCAGCCCCCTGAATCATGACTCTCCCAAAAGCCTTTGGCGTAATTCCCCTCTGACCTCAAAAAATTAAGGATTTCACCTCAAATATGCTAGCAGCTAAGAAGAGCTTTTCAGAAGCATATGCAGTCATCTGAACAGTGGCCAACTTTATCTACACTCCCCACCCCACCGCCCACCCCCCATGTCTTAAAAATAAAAAATAATAGGAGATTTAAATCTGGAGAATGACCTGCAGCACGTACACTTGCTCCAGGTGGAAACATATTCCAAGTAGAAGCAGGTTTTCAGGGAAGTCACATGCCTGCAGATACACATTCTCCTCAGTGGAAATATAGCAAAACATTAAAACTAATGAACTAAATTAACTCCACAACATGGTCCACTTACTGGGATACACAACTAAAATCCTGAGTGATAAAGTTTCCTATTGTACTTACCTGCTCACAGCAAACACTGCGGTTAATTGTTTTTCCACCTAATGCAGCCTGTGCAAACATTGCTTCAGAAACAGTGTGTATGCAGATATGCCTGTATCTATAATACACATACACACACAATACTTCCCTTCTCAAGGTGAGCCACAAAAAATTCTGAAATAATGGTCACCTGTCGGCTCCCAGAAATGCTCTGAACAGATTCACTGTTCCCAGAAGAGTCAGGTGAACAGCTCTGCAAAATAGCTGCAAACTCCTGGGCTTCACACTAGGGAGGTGATGCTTATCCTGCAGCACCACCAGGACTGCCATCCCTAACCCAGCTTGCTTGGGGCTTGGCAGCCTGACCAAACTCGCCTGATTACATTTTTGTCTGCAATAAATGCTCTGAATCCTGCCCTCCACACCCCACAATTTCAGTTTAAAGTAACCAGGGTACACCAGAATATGTTTCCACTTACTTTCCACTCCAGCCTTCAAAAGTGGTTAACAATAGTCTAAAAAAACATTTTAAAAAGCAGTAATAACACATACGGATATCCACAGAGGCATTGCACCCAGTAAGAAAACAACCCAGTACCAGTTAAAAGGTAACACTGTTTTATGGAAGTCCCTACGGCACTGGATATCATGATTTATTACTTGTCTTGTGGGAAAGCATAGGGCTCCATCACAGACACCCAATGAACCAAAAGAGTGTCAGGCCCACAAAGGACGCTTTAAAAAGAAGAGGAAATACATGCAGATTAGAGACAGGAACTACGGTAACACAGAAAAGGACAGCCATGCAGCACGGTTAACAAACAGATGCAGATACTATACTTGAGGGCATAATGCTCACCAGGTCAATGAAAATACGGTTTAGGAAAAAAAAGCAAAATCTAACTTACTTCAGGAAAAATAAAATCACCTGCAAACAGCTATGATGGGTGGAATACTCCCCCAACCCCCACCCTTTTTTTTTTTTTAAACACAATCACTAATCTTGTTTCAACTTTTCTTCCTCTGAGAGACAGATGGAAGAAGTAAATCTTTTGCAGATCTCTCTGGCAAAAACCACCAGGATCTAATTGCCCAACAAAACCAGAGAGAGACAGCAGGTCTAAAGACATGTGTTTAGCGCCTTGCTGGCAAATTCTGACTCCTCTTCCGCAGAGTGTGGGCTGATTCTACTAACGGTGCTAAACCAGGGGAGGCTGTAAATCCCCCCGACAGCGCGGCTCTTCTCAACACACCGCCAGCGATGGCGATTCCCTCCACACCTCCTCTGCCCCCAAAGCTCCTGTCACTGATTGCAGCGACCCTCACAGCACAGGACCGAGCGCGGGAACAGGACAACTCGGACAATGATTCCATTGACACCGATAAACCTTTTGACCCAGGTCCTATAGACCCGGAAGAGGAGCTAGACCTTTTTCCTCCTCCCCCTGATGCACTGGCTGTATGTTCAGGGAGGGTGAAAGGGGGTCTGCGGGATCGGTGGCAGCAATGCAGGCGGGAAGCGCTTAAGCGAGGGCATTTGGGAGGCGCCATGGCACGTTCACGATTTTGTCAGCCAAATCAACCTGCAGAGTGGCAGCCTGTGCAATACGAGGCTGTTAAAGGGTTAAGCAAAGCCGTGCGGGAAGGGGGGATTCATAGTACTTTTGCAAATAGGTGTCTGCATGCGTGTAGCGGTACATAGCTATGTAACTGCGTGAATGACCTCAGCCCTGAGCCTGGTGGTACGTGCAGCTGCGGTTTGTGTCCGGGCTCAGAGATGTCAATACGGGCTTCTCTGTTACGGTCAAGTGTCTCTGGCTGCATTAAAAAACAAAACCAAACCAAACCAAAAAAACACAGTGACTTTAATAAGACTGCAACCTGATCGAATTCCAAGAAATGTGAGATAAGATGAACTTCTGAATTTTGTTCATAAGCTGTAATGGAGTGCTACCTATATATGAATGCTAGAACATAGCTCTATTTCAGTGTGACCAGAATTTAGCATGCAACTGCATCAGCATATTGACAGAATACCTTTTGAGTCATTTCTTTTTTTCATAACCTCTAAACTGGGAACAGCTCAAGGTGAAAAGAGACTGTTCAAATCCTCAGCTGTTGCCTCAGAAGGAATAACGTGTTCTTTGTGTACAGGTGAATTTAACACAGCTGAACATTTGTTTTGGGTTAGAAGTATCTGTCACACCTTCATCCCCACCACCACAACCTTTAAGGCCGGTGGGAAAAGCATTCTGTACTCTGTTGCAGCGGGGAAACTTCAGTTGAGCTGCAGTAGTTTGCGTACGTAACTGCAGCTCCTTTGGTGGAAATGAAGTTGTCGTAGAAGTTAGTCTTTAACTTGAGTAACATACCCTTTGATACCTTGTAAGCGAGAAAGATTGTGTCCTGACAGCATGCTCTTTCCCACACTTGTGCCTAGAGTTGTACTTGAAATCAGGTTGCGTGTTAAGTTTAAACCTAATCACACAGATATCTCAAAGTCCACAAAGATACATCACTGCTTAGGGGATTCTTGCAGTATAGCAGGTGCAAAACCCGTTCCAAAGTAACGATCTAGTGAAGCGTTTTCTTTCAGGAACACCATTTTCCCACTTCTCATAGGTTATACACCATACAACACAATATCTCTCCATCAAGTCTCTTGTGGCTAAACTGCATTCTGCAAATTTGTGTTAGAAATAGATGCTTGCATTTTCACCTGCCGAAGTTCCCTAAGCTAAAGGATTGTGACCTAGGCAATGCTACGAAGCTCAAAGATCGTGACAACAGCGATGGAGAAGAGTGATTTAACACGTAGTTGATTTATGGTTCATACAGGACTATATCACACTACAAAACCGGTATGAATTCAGAGTTGTGGATGTACTGCATGTTCACGTAATAGTTTCTCTACAATTTTTTTTTTTTTTTAAAAAAGGTGCCTAAGCTATAAATACCGTATACTATTATCTTTCCCTATTTTTTTAAGCATTTTTTATTTCCCTGTTTGTGTATAGTTTTATCTATCTATCTCTATATAAAAAACCAACACAAAGCAACCAGAACATTTTGAGAAACTTTTATAGTTAACTTCTGCATTTAATTCCAGTAACAATCTAGAGGTGTCCATTCAGCTGTTTGCTTAGTTCCAAGCCTTCATTGTGTGCTCCCAGGTTCTTTGAAAAGCAGCAATAACAGTCGAGCAGTTATTTAAAGTGAAACTTTGCTCTACGCAACTTCCACTTCCATGCCTTAGAATGGAGGCACAGCGGAACACTCGCCCAAGGGCAAGATTTCAAGAGCTTTTAAGTAGATTTTATCTTTTCATTTTAGGAGAGAAAATGTTTCTTAACAGCTTACATATAGAATTTACAAGTTAAACACAATTTCTCATGCTCATTTATTTGATTAGAAGTTCCTGAAAAATATTTTCATAACACTTCCATAGCTTATTGCACGTTCTTCTAAATAATCATAAACCTGTATGTTGACCTCTGTAGGAAATGCACCGATAACAAGTTTAACATTTTGTGAACCCGACTGAAATGTACGAACGTACACATAAAAGAAGGCTAAAACTGGTAATTAAGTCATGAGACAGAAAACAAAAGAAAAAGGATGACAACTCCATAACATGGTAAAGCAACCTTTTACCAAAAAAAAAAACCAAAAACCCAGCAAAGAAACAAAACCAAAAACCACAAACAGGGGTGAATTGTAGAGAACAGAGACAGTGGGTTGTTTCGACATCGATAATGTGCAGCTGAGAACCTGCAGCAAAGAGTCACATAACTTTGAGGGAGCACGAGAAGAAACCAGGATGAGACAGAAAGAAAGGAGGGATGTGATCTCACCTGTAGAAGGCAAGTGAACAGCAGAGAGTGGCCTGTCGCAGCACTCTCCAAAGGAGCCAGCTGCAGCCAGGTCTTTTACCATCACACTCTCCATGGCAGTCCCTCTGCTGCCTTCTAGTCTCGCCTCATCCAGGGCACGCTCACCCTCTCTGCTTCTTCCTCGGCTGCCCAACCGCTTCACAGAACCAGCCACAGCTGCACCTTGTCTACACCAGCCAACCCACCGCCCCTGAAGCCA
The DNA here is from genome assembly GCF_023638135.1 of Falco biarmicus. Classification (NCBI taxonomy): domain Eukaryota; kingdom Metazoa; phylum Chordata; class Aves; order Falconiformes; family Falconidae; genus Falco; species Falco biarmicus. Next base: position 16,414,476 of record NC_079296.1, read on the forward strand.
GCCCACAGCTGTACATTGTCAGTGCTGATTAACCCAGCTTCGTTCCTCTGCAGTAGCCTACAGTGCACAGCGCTAAGGAATGTGTTGTACGAACCTTCCGGGCTGTTCCGCGTCGATTCACAGTCAGTTACAAAAACTGAAGGACATGTCACAGGGCTTACGGCAGGAACTTTTGGGAGATTGGTTGCGGAATCTTTTCAAGTCTCGGGGAACCACCAGACGGTTGCAGGAGTTTACAACACGCGGAGGAATATTGTTATTGGTAATTGTAGTTATATTGACCATTATTCCCTGTATGCTGAACTGTATAAGACCTATGATTCAAAAGTAGTTTAACCTCTAATGTTGTTTCTGTTCAAAATAAAGACGGGGGAAGTGTAGAGAGCTTTATGGCCAGTGCTGGAGGCCACGATGCCTGTGAAGGGCCTTGAAGGCTAAAGAAGAGAGAAAGTACGATAAGGTTGGCTGAACGCCTGGAAGCAAGACGGGGTATGAAGCAAGGCCAGAGCGGATGCGCGATGCCACATCTCGGCGGCTGGCTGAGAACATGAAACCCACAGAGATAAGAAGGAAGAGAGGAAAAAAAAGGCAAGAAGTTCAGTGCATTTGCAGCTTAGTAATTAACCAATTATATGTAGCCAAGACGTGTGTGAACAGCATTGATTAACCAATGATAATTTAGAATGGGGCGCGGGAACAGCAAACGAGGATATTATAAGCGTGGGTTCTGGACTAATAAAAGGTCTTCTGGTTGAACTCGGGAGTCCACGTCATCGTCTCCTCAGGCCATATGCTCCTCCGCCTCCTCGTCTGCCATTGCACGGACCTGCAAGGCCACACCATGAAAGTTAAAACAACGTTCATGGTGCATTCACTCCTGCCTGTGTTTGTCTAGAGCAGCTGTGACGCTGCCCCTGGTGTTACCTGCTCAGAGAACTGCTGCACCTACTGCTGCCACATTCTCTGCACCTCCTTCAGTTTCTTTGCATACTGATCTCTTTCGAACTGGAGCTCGAAAACTGACCCTGAGAGCTGTTCAAAACAAAACAAAACACAAAAGAAAATCGTATTGGCTAAATAAATTTGGCAGTGACCGCTTCAGGGATAAAGCCTGAAGAAACCAGTGTTAACACAAAGCTCAGGCTGCATTCTTCTGCCACACAAGTTTCTTTACAGACATGAAGATCTGGATGTCATTCCGTACAAGCCCTGAGCAACCCCGGTTTCCAGGCCTGCCTTCTCCTCCAGTGCCACCTGCAACTGCTGCTTTGCATCCAGACTCCCTGCCTGATTTGACAACTGCCAAGAAAAATCAAAAAGTCATGGCAAAATGTTAACACGCCACTTCTGCATAGCCTTTCCCCTGATAGCAACCTGCCACATGATCCATGTTGCAACCTTAAAGTGCTCCAACTCACGGTGATGTTCAATGAAAAAAAAAAAAAAAAAAAAAAGAGGGGGGAAGGAGATTAAAATCAAAAAGCTTAGATTTTAGCCCTGTAAAACAGGCTGAGCTAGACAGCTCCTCCCTACCAATTTTATATTTACGACTTGTTTGATTAAAACCTATTTTCTTAATCTAAAAATCTGGCTCAGAAACTTTGTGCATTTCCAGAGTCTGTATTACACAGCCAGATCAGGTGGTCTAAAAGTTGTCAAACACGTCAGGAATTTAAAGCCAGTGTCTGGAGCATGTCAGTTGGCACACAGTACTTTTCCCAGAAGAGGAGCAGCTGCCTTTATTTCAAGGGTAACTTAAGCCACTGACTGGGGAGGAAAAAAAAACCAAAACCAACAATAAACAAAAGAGCAGTTTCTTCCCTCACAGGCTCAGGTTCACACCGGCTTGCTCTCTGAACTGCTAACAGCTGGCTTCCTGAATTCCCTTCCTAACTGGCTGCTTCTCTTAACTTTCCCCAGCTGACCTTCGAGTTACCATTGTCCAATTCACCTTCTGCAAGGGTGGGTACAAACACCACCCCTATTCAACTGGCTTCTCAGTGAGACCACGAGACAGCTGCGTAACCAAAATGCCAAACAGATACAAAGCAGGAAAAGTCTTTGTATTGTCACGCGCTGTATGTTCAGTCACCCTCTCATATTGTACAACATTCTTTTCGCAGAGCAGCGTCACAACAGCTTTCAGTCTACTGCTCCAGCTCCTTCAAACAGACCTTCTGTTCCTCAGAGGCCTCGCTGAAGGCCTTTGACCAAGAGGATGCCTTGATGAGGTTTTGTGCCTTCCTTTCCGAACAAGGGTTAAGCCTTGCCCCCACTCTCAGAAGCAAAGTCTTACAACGGTCAGTGTGATCTACCCTCACAGCCTGGAAGCAGTATGGGCACCTGGTGGATCCTCTGTTTAGCCATTTCCCGCTTGTTCTGCAAATATTCCAATTGCAGCTCCTTAACTTTGCTTTTCTTATCCAGGTAGAGAAGCTTCTCTGACAGCTGTGAATTCTTCTGCTTCATTTCCTCACTGCTTTTGCTGAAACAAACCAAAATTAAAGCAGCATCACTGTATGTACTATGGGTCTGGGCAAGTACATGTCATACATTTACAATCCAGCTAGTCGTAACAGTTAGAATCACAGAAACATCACATCCAGTCACTTTTCTTAAGCTGAATATCCAGCCTCCCAAGTCACCACCTGTGGTGCATGCCCCTTGTGATGTTTTGTGGCTCTACCGGGAAGAGCAGTGTTACTCTGCAGTAACAAGCAGCAAATGGACTTACCTTTGTTTGTACAGCTCCTGTTTCAGGTCTTCTAGCTCCTTCATTAACTCTTCATTACGCTGCAGAAAAAAAGAAATGACTGATTCAGCTGCAGACTTCAGCAAAATATTTCACCTTTAGCACATCAGCTGAAGTGGAAAGCATCAGAACTTTGGCAAAACCCTTCAGGACAGGTTGCTTAGAACCTCCTGAATTTGCCAGGAATAAATCTGCTCAGCCTTTTCAAATGCGATGCTACTAACTGAACGTGAGGTCATTTCTGCAGACTTCTGGATGAATATCAATACTGAAGTGTCTGCCTGATGGAGACCCTCCTGAGACAAGGTCTCGGTGGCGCTTCTGTTGCGTGTGGAGCTGGCAAGACTAATGAAGTGAGGTGCCGGATCTGAAGACAGCAACTGGACCATATGATTAGTGGTCACAGAAACCTGAATGAACTTTGCCTTGACCATGGAGAACACAGGGCTTTACAAGGTTAATTAACAATTCAGAATGTTAATTTCTGCCTCTTCTCCGAGCAGGGACTACAGAATGCAAACATTAGTATACTGACAAGCAAATAGCCAAAGGCAGAGCTGCTGGTGAAGCATAAGCAGAGGTGACTCTTACCTTCTCTGCCTGTTTCTGCTGCAGAGAGACGGAGGCCAAAGTACGTTCCAGCTCCACTACCCTCTGGTGAGATGAACGTAAACGAGCAGCAAGGCTCTCGGCTTCTCCTGAACAAGTCAGAACAGAGTGAGTGGAGGCTGGACCACAAAGAGCTTTTTGGAACTGCTAAACAGCACTTTCTGCTTTGTCAACAAGCTCTTAAGGCAGCACAGAGCTTTGCAAGTCAGTAGACCTGGTTCTGCCCCTGGCTCTACAGGTGGCTCACTAGCAGCTCTGGGCAGTAAAGCTCTCTGTAACTACCATCCTCACTTTGAGGGAGATGATGAAACTTCCTCTGCAGAATAGGCAATATGTTGGTTGGGATCTTTCTTTCTAATAGAAGAAGTCGCTCAAACTTGGTTCAGAATGAAGGGCTCGGGTAAAACCTACCTTTACGCGATAGCTGTGTGGGAGGGAGGGTGGCGAAAAGGGAACTAAGTTTTAAAAGGATCAGAAGAAAGTCAGAAAGGAACAGCCTGGGGTAGTCACCGGGGCTGAACAGGGCTGACAAGGCTTTAGCGATGCACAAAAGAACCTCAACTGCCATGGGATCAACATGCTCCCACTTGGGGGCAGCTCTGGCGACAGAGGCAGCGATGGTGCCAAGTATTGCTCACCGAGGAGTCGGCCACTGCTGTGAGCTGGCTGCCAGCAACTGTCATGCCTCTGGCTTGAAATTCACACTTTGACCAACAGCTTGAGCTGGAGTGCCCACAGTCAATTACCTGATTTCTTCCCTGCAGCTTCTCGAGTATGTGCAAGGGCCGCCTGCAACTCAGGCTTCTCAGAAGCTAGAATTCCAATAGTCTGGATACAAACCTTTGGGAAAGGAAAATCGGCTCAGCATGAAACTTCTTTGCTTGTAATTGCAACATCACTGTTGCCACAAAAGGCTAACTCAGTAAAGGGAAAGAGCTCGTGTAGTTAAGCACAGTCGGGCTGACTCCCAGTTTTCCTGAAGGAACGCGCTCGCGGCTTCCCGAGTAAAGACTATGAATGGTCAGTAATCCAGAGAACAGCAGAAGGCAGGCGGTGTTACTGTAATGGAGGCTCTGCCTTACCTGTAGCTGTTCCCTCAGCGCGGCTTGCTCTTCAGAAAATTTCTTTTCCAACTCCTTCTTTTCCTGTATAAAGAAATGATGCCTATTTAGCACAAAAACATAGATGGGTAACCCTTGTTTTGTAGCAAACTAAAAAAGCAGTGATACATTGGTAGGACTTGCAGCATCGAAACGACAGCAGCCTTTTAAAGACATACTTCAGCCCTGCGTTATTTGAACGCCTTCACTATTTATCCATCCTAGATTGGCAGTAACAGCATAGCACAATCGCTGCTAGCATAAAAACGGTAGTGCTTGGAAGCAAGCTACTGGCAAGGACTTGTATTCTCCTGCCTCCACCACACTCCTCTAATACTTGAGTATTTAAACGTTCGCTTGTGTCAAAATAAGAACGCTACCTGCCAGGCAGGCCTAACTCATGAAGTCAAATCATTCAACCCTACGCTACAAATGAAACTGAATCTAACATAAGACAAGACCACACGTGCCTGGGCCACAGCCCACTATACTCTCTGCGCCGCCAAGGAAGAGATACTATTTTTCTGCCTATCCAAAACCAGGACACACTTTACCTTCTCCAGCTGATCCACTGCCTCCTGGCTCTGCTCTTTCTGTGGAAGGAAAGTGATGCACCAGTATCAAGAGAAAATACTCTCATACATCTGAAACACATTTTCACTTCAACAAAGTAGGATACATGCCCAATTCACGCAAACAGAATTTCCACTTTCTGTAGTCCTTTCTGTAGAGGACTAGGAAGTTCATCTTAGCTATTAAAAATACGAGATCTGGAGCTGCCTTCACTAATGTACTTCATATGCCAGGCATCTTTTTCATCGCTCAGTAGACTGCCACAGTTGTTCTCCAACACCGCTGCTGAAACCCCTCCATGTCTACATCTGAGCATCTACCACCTTCAGTTAAACTCGCACCCCCACATCTGTGCAACTGATGGCAGTAATCCTGGTGTATTGGGATGATCGCCAGAAATGCTGGGGGGTTTTAAAAAACACCACCAATAAATTAAAAAAAAAACCAACCAACCAATAACCCCAAAAAAAAACATAGTCTTTTCCTTGACCTGAGACCTCAGACCTTTCTTCCACTGAAGAGCTGGCCTTAAGTCACGCAGAGCCGCACTTGTGTTGGCAGACTTCTGCAGGAGGTGGTATGGGAGGGCTGAAGCCAGATACAAAGAGAAGGGGTAATTCTGTCCTAGCCCATTTCCATCTTAGCGGTGAAGTATTTGGAGATTTGTTGTCCGTAGGTAATGCACCTTTAGATATGAGGTGAAGGAGACAAAGGTGGCAGCTGCCTACCCAGGCCGCCACACAACTGTGCTGCTGTGTTTGCTATTTGCTGACTATCACAATAATACTCCTTATAGCGCCTTTCACTCCAAAGTACCACACAGAGAAAACATCCTTTTCTGGGTAAGGAGAGATGCAGACTCCCTCTGCGACAAGCTAATGTCAATGATGCAGGTTGATTTCCCATTCTTTCCCACTAAATCAAGAATACATCTTTCCATGCATACATGCTGTCCATTCATCCCACTCAGCTTTTCTTCCCACTGCTGAATGTTTACGTTCTAAACCAGGATTTTTTGCTTCTCAATGCTTAAATATCATATTGTTCAGTAGGATGACTGCAGACACCGCTGAGATCCAGGAGTGTTTTCTTGAGCTGACTGCTTAAAGCTCCACATCAAATATCAAGAGAATTAATAGGACAAAAGGAATACAAAGGCAAATCAGAGTGAACTCCATTCCATCTTGCAGGTTTCACTGCATCTAACTGGTACCCCTGGTGATTACTATAGTTACGTTTATTGATAAGAGACGCACGGATATGTAGTAAACAGGAGTTACTTTATGACAACTGATCTGAAACAATGGTAGGAAAATAAGCTACCAAAATGATGCAAGTGGAACGAAAATCAGAGCTTTGCCACAGCAACAGCGGAAGACAGTTCTGGGCTACCAAATTTGACTTCCCTGAGCTTCTATCACAATTTGATCAAGCCTTCCGTTTAAATAAACTGCCTGAAAAGAATTGGTTTAAAAAGGCTGGGGTTTTATGTTTGTGCCTGAACACGTTTCTATTGCTTATCGGCATAGTTCCTGCCCTTTCCTCTTCAGAAGCCTGGCAACGTGAAGACGCTAAAGCCTGTAAACGCTTGACTCAAAGGATCCGACTTCCTGCCTAAACCTATTTAAACCCAGCACTGGAACTTGCCAGACTGTACATCCCCTGCGCAAGTTTCATCGCCTGTTGTAAAACGGGTTGGCAGGAGTAACTAGACAGCTTCCTCAGGGCAGCTGCTTGCCTGGAGATCAGCAGAGTCATGCCCTTCAGAAGCAAGGCCCTAGGGAATACAGCAACGACACGCACAGCGGGAGAAATACAGACTAAGAAAACACTGCCTCTCCCTACTGCACTTGCCCTCAGCAGCTCAGTTAGTTTATCGCCTCACCCCACACTCCTCCTTTTCCTCAAAGCTCAGCTGTCTCGCGGAAGAGGTTTTGACAAGGTTCACTTTTTCACACGTTCAGTTCAACACAAACCAGAAGGGCGCAAGCACTTTACGAGCAATGGCAACGCATGGTATCAACTAGCTCCATGATAATAAAAACAGCAACAAAACTCAAGCAACTGACAGGGGCTATGTCAGGACAAGGCTCCACCCAAGAAATCGAGGCCAGCGTAAACAGAACCTGAAGCATGCAGTAGGGAGAGCGAGTCACTGCGAGGGACACGAGCACTGCCTCACCTTCCTCCTGTCCAATGAGGGTATGGCTACCCCATTGGAGCGCTTCAGCTCCGACACCGGCACCTTCAGAATGTTCTGAATCTGAAGGAGGTGAAAGAAAAGGGGGAACGGCTCAGAAAAGGACAGAGAGAAAGTGTCGATCGGAGGGAGCCAAAGAAACCGGCATCCTCCGGCTGGCCAGGAGCACGCAGCTCAAAGCAGCAGCTCTGGGCACACCCAGGGCTGCGTGACAGCGCCGCATGATCAGACACGGCTTTGGCACGTACCCTGAGCTCTAGTGTGCACCTTCCAGCAGCGGTAGCTGCTAACTATTGTGGCACGCTTCGCGTGCTGGCGATACAGGCAGCTGCGCCAGTCATCCATTACACCCGCATAACCATTTCCCGGCTCTAGTCACGTTGTTCAGAAAACCAAAGAACAAGGAGGTAGCAAATGAGCTGGGACAAAGACCGAGGCACTCACGTTCTCTGGAGGCTGCTGGTCATCGCCCGGGGGAGTCTCAGGTCGACCGTCTCCTTTAGTTTTGCGGTTTTCCTTACTTGCTGCAGCTGCTCCAGGGCTCTTCTTCTGCTGATACTCCTTCAGCTGTGAAAAATAATAATAATCTGAAATCCAAACAGAACATGCCTTCTGTGAGAATGATGTTAACCCCCCAGCCCCAACTCCACTGGGTAAAAAGACCAAGTGTAAGGACAAGAGAAACGCTCTTCAATGAGTTTGTCGCCCGGGGGGGGGGGGGGGGGGGGGGGAAGAGAAATAAAAATCAAAACACGTCCAAAAAAAAGGCTAAAGTAAGATCTAATGTGATGAGTTTACGACAAGAGGCTCAGAGCTGCAAACGTTCAACTTTTGTACACAGCTAAGAGTTGCTGGGAAACGACTTGATACTCCATCCTGCAACTACAAGGAGATGAAAAGAAGTATCTCGGGGTGGGGTTTTTTTAGGGTTCTAACTAAGAGCATTGAGGAAAAATGAGTAAAGGGCAATGAAATCTGAATGTCAAGTGAAACATCAACACCTGACAGTAAGGTCTCCCACTCTGTGAAAGACTTTGAGAAGGAACATTACAGTCCTTACAGACAAATGCCACGTTAATACAAGCAGCGTAGTCACTGTGAACTAAGGGGAGAAGCAACCTACAACGGATTTTTCAATCGCACCCGCTTCACCCCGGAGAAGCTAGTCTGATAAGCCGTTCGCTTGAATTCGGCTGGGTCTTCCGAGCCGAATCGTTCGTGCTCCAGCAGGGTGAAGCCCCCAGGCAAGCGAGCCCCAGGCAGTTCGGTCAACTGCCCGTTTCCCCAGCCCGCAGCCCGCCCTCCGCCCCCCCGCCGGGCCGGGCCGGGCCGCGCCTCGGCCTCCAGGTGGAGAAAGAAGGCCCCGTTATTGGCAGAACTCCAAAATGGAAGCCCGAACCGCTCCAGGACACTTTCCCCTCCCCAGGACTTTCACCCACGCCGCGGCCGGGGAGAAAACGAAGGCCGGGGAAATAAGCAACATGAGAACAAAAAACCCCAAAAAAGGGTGTGGGGGAGGCCAGGGGGAGGGAAAACCGCCAAACCGAACCCGGCGGACCCACGGCACCGCCGGCCCGGCCCGCCCCGGCCCCCGCCGCCCCTCACCTTCTCCTTGCCCGCCGCCAGCCAGCTCTGCCCGCTGCCGTCCGCCACGGCCGCCCCGCGCCTGCGCCGCTTTGGCTTCGCCCACCGCCGGCGGCAGCAGCCAGGGCCCGCCCAGCCTGCGCTGCCGCCCTGGAGGCCCGGCCCATCGCCGTGCCCCGCCGGGCCCGGCAGCTCCGCTTTTCCCTCAGTCACTGGGGGAGCCGGTGCCACCTTGCAGTGCCTGCTCCCCATGTTGGAGCCCGCACCGCCCGCTGCTCGGGTGACAGCCCGCACCGCCCGCTGCTCGGGTGACAGCCCGCACCGCCCGCTGCTCGGGTGACACCTGGCTGCCCGGCGTGCCCCACCCAGAGCTCACCTGCAGCTTCCCGGAGACGTTTGTTCCCCGGCGCTGACGGCACAGCGGGCCCTGTCGCTGGGAGACTCCACTTCCCAGCGTGCCCCGCGGCGCGCCCGCGCCTGCCGCTCCCGGCCGGCCCCGCGCGCACCCGGCCGGCCCGGCGGGAGGCGGCAGCCCTGGCCGAGCGGGTCCCGCCGAGCGCGGGTCGCAGCGCGCCCGCCCCGCCGCGGCCCGGGCCCGGCCGGTAGGAGCCGGGTCCCCGTGTTACAGATTTGCTAACGGTTACAATTAACTAACCTTATTTGATTTTATAAAATCATTTTCATAGAACTGTAGAGGAATAAGAAATATATTTTAGTGGAACTAGCAGCTGCACCACACAAGCTGCTGTGGAATCCTCTGTACAGCCCTGTACCACGGCCAAGGACTGAGAGCAACCGAATGAAACAACTCGTAGCTACCTGCCAAGAAACCGTGAACTTTAATAATAGTGATATAAAGAAATGGCATGGAATGGGGACAATCAGTTACGGGTAAATATATTTACACAAAGAATGTAGGTCTAGTAATTAGGACTCACTCACTCACGCACCCGGCCGTCCATAAAGAAGTGTCTGCTTATCTCCCTCACATCGGGGTCGGCAAGTTTTTCATTCCGAGATTTCGGTACCAGCCGCTCCCCGCCCCCGCCGCGGGCCGTGCCTGCGCTGAGGCGGCGCGGCCCGGCCCCTGACGCGGCGCCGCTCTGCTCTGCCAGGGCCTCCGGTGGCGGCCGGCGGAGCGGCGCGGCCGGCTGCAGGTCCGCGGTGAGGCCCTGCGCGGGCTGGGGGGAGCGGGCCCTGCTCCAGGGCTGCCCCGGCCGCCGTCTGTGGCACGGCACGGCCCGGCACGGCACGGCACGGCACGGCACGGCCGGGGGTGTGTTTTCTTGGGGCGGAGCTGCCGGCCTCGCCCCCCGGCGCTGCCTCGTCCTGGCAGCGCCTCTGAACACCGAAATTGTGGGGGTTACGGTCTTATTGTCACCTGACGCTGTAAATCTACAAAACGCCGTAGAATATGATGGGGGGCGGGGCAACGTTACAGAAACCCATCAGTCTTTTACCTGAGCTTCCCCCCTCCCTGCCCAGGAGACACGGTATTTTTTCCTTTCCTTTTTTTCTCCTCTTTTCTCCATTTCTGGTTAGTGCCCCCCAGCACCGCAGCATCTTCCCCTGGGCTGAGGTAGCGTGAAATGTCTCCTGTGCTCTACAGATGCCCTGTCCCGCGTCCTGCCGACCTAATGGAACCAGCCAAGAAGCCCTGCAGTATGAAATCGAAGAGCTGAAGCAGAAAGACCTTGCTCTAGACCAGGAAACTGCACAATTCTTGTCCGAGTATGTCCTTGGCGAGCTCAGTGTCCGCTGTGATGCCTCAGTTATTTTTGTTTCAAAAAAACCCAGCGGTCTAGGGCTTAGAGCTAAAAGCCGTCCTCTTACGCCACCGCTTTTATCGTGGCGTTGTGCAACGTTGATTACAGCGTTGTTTTGATTTATGGGACCCGTTAAGGGAGAACTCTTTCCACTTTATTTGGTAAAGCAACCCCAGGTTTTCCTAGGAGCTGGGATAGGAGGATTTTAACTTTACCCCAGGTGTTGCTGAGGCAAATTACCTGTGAACTGGGAATGAATGGTTTTAACCGTCGTGATGCTATGGCACATCATGCTACCAGAAGGCCTTGTTCATGTGAGAATTAAAATTGAGATTGTGGCTTGTATGACCTGCCCGGTTTAGCCCCGGATGAAACGGTTTCCTTGTTTGTTCCATCCCGATCAAGTGTCTACTTATTTCCTGTCTGAAGCGAGTGGGTTAAACGTTGGTGTTCAAGAAGCAGAGGTGTTTCCCAGGCAAGCGAAGGGCCTGGAAAGAGATGGGTGCCGCTTACAGGGTAGTGCAACTGCTTTAACTGTGGTTTCTTATGACCTACTGTGGCAGCTGCTTATTAGCAGCTCTTTAGAGATCAAGTTGCTGCTTGGTTTTTAAAGAGAGGGTATCTCTGTGGGTTATTTGTTGCAAAGGAGTGTTATTTTCTAAGGTCACGTGTAGTACAGAGAATGGAAACGGCAGAGCAACAAAGGCTGTTCCCAAAGCTTTTTTGCTTTACCACCACACATTTTTTTTTCACTAGCTACAGATTAGAGATACAGATACAAACTGAATTCACCACAGCCTATTCCTGTTTCTACTTGATTCTGAGAATTCAGGTGGGTTGGGGTTTTTTTGTAAGTCGATGCGGCAAAAAAAACCCCACTCAAAATGAGGGTCTGCTCATTTGTAGCTTTCGTGTTGATGACTTGCAGCAACTGTACTTGCTGCCTTCGGATTCTGCTTTGGATAGTGCCAGGCTTGAGCGTCTCAAATCTCCTTGCTGTGCTGGGTCAGTAGGGGCAACACTCGCCGTGCGGCATTTTTAACCTTTTCTGCTTTTATTGCTACAGAGGCTACAGCCTGGAGGAATTGGAGCAGCACATTTCTCTGCTCGCTCCATGAGTACAATGATATTAAAGATGCTGGACAGATGCTGCTGGGCAAACTGGGTAAGGAAGGGGAAAACTGTTGATGAACAACTCAGTCAATGTTTTCATGTAGACAGAGAGAGAGAAGGTACTACGCCACGAAGGCAGAGCTTGTTTTAAAGATTCTTGAATTCTAGGGCTTTCATTGCCCAGCCACTTGTGCAGGCACAAACACTTCTGTCGTTATTTTCGCAGGATGTGTTTAGAACCGAACATGCGAAAGAATTGTCATCTACTGCTATTTTAGTCTGTGTTATGTACTGCCAAACTTTGTTCAGTCTTACCAATTTTTGTCAGTTTTGCTCTTCATATACTTTAAAAGAGTGTTGAGACAAGCAGAGAGCGCAGCTGCAAAACCTTAGGTTGGTTCCTTAGCTATGGGAGGTTCTGTGAGAGAGTTAGGGGCTACTGGGAGGAAAACACAACTTTTCTGACTGGTCTGATACTTCTGTAATGAAAATAGCCGTCTTTCTTTTCCAGCTGTTATCCGAGGGGTTACTACAAAGCAGCTCTGCCCTGAATACATACGACCTGGAGCTTAGCGACTAGTATTGAACCTGAAGATTGCCCCGTCCTGCAAAGCTGACACTTACTGGGCCGTGACGGTTTGGTGTGGTATTGGTTCAGAACGGACAGAAGGTGGCCTCAGAAGCTGTGTGTGGAATTGCAACAGCGCGTGCATGAACAGCCTTATTTCCGAGCAGCTTTACAACGTGAAAGCTGTTGAATCTGTCAGCTGTGTCCTGCTTGTGGGAAAGGGATGTAGGACTTTGGATAATTTTGTCTCCTGTCTGATGGGACAGTATTTATTTTTTTTCGTTTGTTGGAAAGGCCGTAATTCAGGTTGATGTGAAGACTCTTCCCGTGGAGACCTTGCTTCTCTCCAGCATCCAGGGGCTGTTTGGTTACTGAATAATAGAGGAAGCGAGGGCATGCAAACGTGCAATGTAATAGCTGCTTTGAAAGAAAAGAAAAAACCCTCGGAAGCAGCAAGGGAAGAAGGCTGAATTTGTGGTGGCTTGGGGGTTGGTTTTGTTTTATGATCACATCTGGGTGAGTCTGGGTATTCTGCATTTTTGTACTTAACTGCTCGGGTAGCTAGAGGTTCTGTATCATTTCTGTGGTGAATGGCAAAAGGTGAAGTTGTATTGAACTGTCCTGTCTGAATAAAGCAGCTGTCACATTTCTCAGGAATTCACTTATTGAAGAGCCTATAAAACAGCGCGTGAACCTGGGAGCAAATTCTTAACCTCTAATCTGAGACAACTGGAACATCTATTACTCAAATGTTTTCTGAGGACTCTCAATGGTGACGGTGTGGCAGCGCTACCCAGTAATGGGTAGGTGCCGAATTACCTTTACTGCTACAGAGGCTACAGCCTGGAGGAACTGGAGCAGCACATTTCGTTCTTGCGGCTAAAACAGGAACAGTCAAAAGTAAGGAGGAAGCGAGTGGTGCGGCAGAGCGGTAATAAGGGGAGCAGCGGCGATGATGAAAATGCTATCGGCAGACGCGTTACAGAGGGGTGGAGGAGAGTGCACTTGGAAAGTATGAAAGAGGGAGCGCACGCGTTTCCCGTGATATTACAAGATAGACACCCGGGCCAGTATCAGGCATTTCACTGGGAAATGATTAAGGAACTACGGAAAACTGTCACGCAAAATGCACTATATTCTCCTTTTACACAAATTTTGTTAGAGAACGTGATGATGGGTCCGCAGCTAGTGACTCTGCTAGAATGGATCCGTGACAAAGTGCTGGACTTTCCACCTGATGGCACTTTGCAAATTCCTGCCTGGCAAGCAGTCGGCAGGCGATTGTGTGATGCTGCCGTGGAGGGGGACTCCGTGGCAGGCATGTGTTTAGCGCCTTGGTGGCAAATTCTGACTCCTCTTCCGCAGAGTGTGGGCTGATTCTACTAACGGTGCTAAACCAGGGGAGGCTGTAAAACCCCCCGACAGCGCGGCTCTTCTCAACACACCGCCAGCGATGGCGATTCCCTCCACACCTCCTCTGCCCCCAAAGCTCCTGTCACTGATTGCAGCGACCCTCACAGCACAGGACCGAGCGCGGGAACAGGACAACTCGGACAATGATTCCATTGACACCGATAAACCTTTGGACCCAGGTCCTATAGACCCGGAAGAGGAGCTAGACCTTTTTCCTCCTCCCCCTGATGCACTGGCTGTATGTTCGGGGAGGGTGAAAGGGGGTCTGAGGGATCGGTGGCAGCAATGCAGGCGGGAAGCGCTTAAGCGAGGGCATTTGGGAGGCGCCATGGCACGTTCACTATTTTGTCAGCCAAATCAACCTGCAGAGTGGCAGCCTGTGCAATACGAGGCTGTTAAAGGGTTAAGCAAAGCCGTGCGGGAAGGGGGGATTCATAGTACTTTTGCAAATAGGTGTCTGCATGCGTGTAGCGGTACATAGCTATGTAACTGCGTGAATGACCTCAGCCCTGAGCCTGGTTGTACGTGCAGCTGCGGTTTGTGTCCGGGCTCAGAGATGTCAATACGGGCTTCTCTGTTACGGTCAAGTGTCTCTGGCTGCATTAAAAAACAAAACCAAACCAAACCAAAAAAACACAGTGACTTTAATAAGACTGCAACCTGATCGAATTCCAAGAAATGTGAGATAAGATGAACTTCTGAATTTTGTTCATAAGCTGTAATGGAGTGCTACCTATATATGAATGCTAGAACATAGCTCTATTTCAGTGTGACCAGAATTTAGCATGCAACTGCATCAGCATATTGACAGAATACCTTTTGAGTCATTTCTTTTTTTCATAACCTCTAAACTGGGAACAGCTCAAGGTGAAAAGAGACTGTTCAAATCCTCAGCTGTTGCCTCAGAAGGAATAACGTGTTCTTTGTGTACAGGTGAATTTAACACAGCTGAAAATTTGTTTTGGGTTAGAAGTATCTGTCACACCTTCATCCCCACCACCACAACCTTTAAGGCCGGTGGGAAAAGCATTCTGTACTCTGTTGCAGCGGGGAAACTTCAGTTGAGCTGCAGTAGTTTGCGTACGTAACTGCAGCTCCTTTGGTGGAAATGAAGTTGTCGTAGAAGTTAGACTTTAACTTGAGTAACATACCCTTTGATACCTTGTAAGCGAGAAAGATTGTGTCCTGACAGCATGCTCTTTCCCACACTTGTGCCTAGAGTTGTACTTGAAATCAGGTTGCGTGTTAAGTTTAAACCTAATCACACAGATATCTCAAAGTCCACAAAGATACATCACTGCTTAGGGGATTCTTGCAGTATAGCAGGTGCAAAACCCGTTCCAAAGTAACGATCTAGTGAAGCGTTTTCTTTCAGGAACACCATTTTCCCACTTCTCATAGGTTATACACCATACAACACAATATCTCTCCATCAAGTCTCTTGTGGCTAAACTGCATTCTGCAAATTTGTGTTAGAAATAGATGCTTGCATTTTCACCCGGTGAAGTTCCCTAAGCTAAAGGATTGTGACCTAGGCAATGCTACGAAGCTCAAAGATCGTGACAACAGCGATGGCGAAGAGTGATTTAACACGTAGTTGATTTATGGTTCATACAGGACTATATCACACTACAAAACTGGTATGAATTCAGAGTTGTGGATGTACTGCATGTTCACGTAATAGTTTCTCTACAATTTTTTTTTTTTTTTTAAAAAAGGTGCCTAAGCTATAAATACCGTATACTATTATCTTTCCCTATTTTTTTAAGCATTTTTTATTTCCCTGTTTGTGTATAGTTTTATCTATCTATCTCTATATAAACAACCAACACAAAGCAACCAGAACATTTTGAGAAACTTTTATAGTTAACTTCTGCATTTAATTCCAGTAACAATCTAGAGGTGTCCATTCAGCTGTTTGCTTAGTTCCAAGCCTTCATTGTGTGCTCCCAGGTTCTTTGAAAAGCAGCAATAACAGTCGAGCAGTTATTTAAAGTAAAACTTTGCTCTACGCAACTTCCACTTCCATGCTTTAGAATGGAGGCACAGCGGAACACTCGCCCAAGGGCAAGATTTCAAGAGCTCTTAAGTAGGTTTTATCTTTTCATTTTAGGAGAGAAAATGTTTCTTAACAGCTTACATATAGAATTTACAAGTTAAACACAATTTCTCATGCTCATTTATTTGATTAGAAGTTCCTGAAAAATATTTTCATAACACTTCCATAGCTTATTGCACGTTCTTCTAAATAATCATAAACCTGTATGTTGACCTCTGCATGAAATGCACCGATAACAAGTTTAACATTTTGTGAACCCGACTGAAATGTACAAACGTACACATAAAAGGCGGCCAAAATCGGTAATTAAGTAGTGAGAAAGAAAACAAAAGAAAAAGAGACGACAACTCCGTAACATGGTAAAGCAACCTTTTACCAAAAAAAACCCCAAAAACCCAGCAAAGAAACAAAACCAAAAACCACAAACAGGGGTGAATTGTAGAGAACAGAGACAGTGGGTTGTTTTGACATTGGTAACGTGCAGCTGAGAACCTGCAGCAAAGAGTCACATAACTTTGAGGGAGCACGAGAAGAAACCAGCATGAGACAGAAAGAAAGGAGGGATGTGATCTCACCTGTAGAAGGCAAGTGAACAGCAGAGAGTGGCCTGTCGCAGCACTCTCCAAAGGAGCCAGCTGCAGCCAGGTCTTTTACCATCACACTCTCCATGGCAGTCCCTCTGCTGCCTTCTAGTCTCGCCTCATCCAGGGCACGCTCACCCTCTCTGCTTCTTCCTCGGCTGCCCAACCGCTTCACAGAACCAGCCACAGCTGCACCTTGTCTACACCAGCCAACCCACCGCCCCTGAAGCCAGCCCACAGCTGTACATTGTCAGTGCTGATTAACCCAGCTTCGTTCCTCTGCAGTAGCCTACAGTGCACAGCGCTAAGGAATGTGTTGTACGAACCTTCCGGGCTGTTCCGCGTCGATTCACAGTCAGTTACAAAAACTGAAGGACATGTCACAGGGCTTACGGCAGGAACTTTTGGGAGATTGGTTGCGGAATCTTTTCAAGTCTCGGGGAACCACCAGACGGTTGCAGGAGTTCACAACACGCGGAGCAATATTGTTATTGGTAATTGTAGTTATATTGACCATTTTTCCCTGTATGCCGAACTGTGTAAGACCTATGATTCAAAAGTAGTTTAACCTCTAATGTTGTTTCTGTTCAAAATAAAGACGGGGGAAGTGTAGAGAGCTTTATGGCCAGTGCTGGAGGCCACGATGCCTGTGAAGGGCCTTGAAGGCTAAAGAAGAGAGAAAGTACGATAAGGTTGGCTGAACGCCTGGAAGGAAGACGGGGTATGAAGCAAGGCCAGAGCGGATGCGCGATGCCACATCTCGGCGGCTGGCTGAGAACATGAAACCCACAGAGATAAGAAGGAAGAGAGGAAAAAAAAGGCAAGAAGTTCAGTGCATTTGCAGCTTAGTAATTAACCAATTATATGTAGCCAAGACGTGTGTGAACAGCATTGATTAACCAATGATAATTTAGAATGGGGCGCGGGAACAGCAAACGAGGATATTATAAGCGTGGGTTCTGGACTAATAAAAGGTCTTCTGGTTGAACTCGGGAGTCCACGTCATCGTCTCCTCAGGCCATATGCTCCTCCGCCTCCTCGTCTGCCATTGCACGGACCTGCAAGGCCACACCATGAAAGTTAAAACAACGTTCATGGTGCATTCACTCCTGCCTGTGTTTGTCTAGAGCAGCTGTGACGCTGCCCCTGGTGTTACCTGCTCAGAGAACTGCTGCACCTACTGCTGCCACATTCTCCGCACCTCCTTCAGTTTCTCCGCATAGTGATCTCTTTCTGCCTGGAGCTTGAAAACTGACCCTGAGAGCTGTTCAAAACAAAATAAAACACAAAGAAAATCGTATTGGCTAAATAAATTTGGCAGTGACCGCTTCAGGGATAAAGCCTGAAGAAACCAGTGTTAACACAAAGCTCAGGCTGCATTCTTCTGCCACACAAGTTTCTTTACAGACATGAAGATCTGGATGTCATTCCGTACAAGCCCTGAGCAACCCGGGTTTCCAGGCCTGCCTTCTCCTCCAGTGCCACCTGCAACTGCTGCTTTGCATCCAGACTCCCTGCCTGATTTGACAACTGCCAAGAAAAATCAAAAAGTCATGGCAAAATGTTAACACGCCACTTCTGCATAGCCTTTCCCCTGATAGCAACCTGCCACATGATCCATGTTGCAACCTTAAAGTGCTCCAACTCATGGTGATGTTCAATGAAAAAAAAAAAAAAGAGGAGGGGGGAAGGAGATTAAAATCAAAAAGCTTAGATTTTAGCCCTGTAAAACAGGTTGAGCTAGACAGCTCCTCCCTACCAATTTTGTATTTACGACTTGTTTGATTAAAACCTATTTTCTTAATCTAAAAATCTGGCTCAGAAACTTTGTGCATTTCCAGAGTCTGTGTTACACAGCCAGACCAGATGGTATAAAAGCTTGTGATTTTAAAAGTTGTCAAACACGTCAGGAATTTAAAGCCAGTGTCTGGAGCATGTCAGTTGGCACACAGTACTTTTCCCAGAAGAGGAGCAGCTGCCTTTATTTCAAGGGTAACTTAAGCCACTGACTGGGGAGGAAAAAAAAACCAAAACCAACAATAAACAAAAGAGCAGTTTCTTCCCTCACAGGCTCAGGTTCACACCGGCTTGCTCTCTGAACTGCTAACAGCTGGCTTCCTGAATTCCCTTCCTAACTGGCTGCTTCTCTTAACTTTCCCCAGCTGACCTTCAAGTTACCATTGTCCAATTCACCTTCTGCAAGGGTGGGTACAAACACCACCCCTATTCAACTGGCTTCTCAGTGAGACCACGAGACAGCTGCGTAACCAAAATGCCAAACAGATACAAAGCAGGAAAAGTCTTCGTATTGTCACGCGCTGTATGTTCAGTCACCCTCTCATATTGTACAACATTCTTTTCGCAGACCAGCGTCACAACAGCTTTCAGTCTACTGCTCCAGCTCCTTCAAACAGACCTTCTGTTCCTCAGAGGCCTCGCTGAAGGCCTTTGACCAAGAGGATGCCTTGATGAGGTTTTGTGCCTTCCTTTCCGAACAAGGGTTAAGCCTTGCCCCCACTCTCAGAAGCAAAGTCTTACAACGGTCAGTGTGATCTACCCTCACAGCCTGGAAGCAGTATGGGCACCTGTTGGATCCTCCGTTCAGCCATTTCCAGTTTCTGATCCCAATCCTTTATATATAACTGCAAGGCCGAGTACTTGGAAACCAGGCAGCAAAATTGCTGTGACAGCTGTGAATTCTTCTGCTTTATTTCCTCACTGCTTTTGCTGAAACAAACCAAAATTAAAGCAGCATCACTGTATGTACTATGGGTCTGGGCAAGTACATGTCATAAACTTACAATCCAGCTAGTCGTAACAGTTAGAATCACAGAAACATCACATCCAGTCACTTTTTTTAAGCTGAATATCCAGCCTCCCAAGTCACCACCTGTGGTGCATGCCCCTTGTGATGTTTTGTGGCTCTACCGGGAAGAGCAGTGTTACTCTGCAGTAACAAGCAGCAAATGGACTTACCTTTGTTTGTACAGCTCCTGTTTCAGGTCTTCTAGCTCCTTCATTAACTCTTCGTTATGCTGGAGAAAAAAAGAAATGACTGATTCAGCTGCAGACTTCAGCAAAATATTTCACCTTTAGCACATCAGCTGAAGTGGAAAGCATCAGAACTTTGGCAAAACCCTTCAGGACAGGTTGCTTAGAACCTCCTGAATTTGCCAGGAATAAATCTGCTCAGCCTTTTCAAACGCGATGCTACTAACTGAACGTGAGGTCATTTCTGCAGACTTCTGGATGAATATCAACACTGAAGTGTCTGCCTGATGGAGACCCTCCTGAGACAAGGTCTCGGTGGTGCTTCTGTTGCGTGTGGAGCTGGCAAGACTAATGAAGTAAGGTGCCGGATCTGAAGACAGCAACTGGACCATATGATTAGCGGTCACAGAAACCTGAATGAACTTTGCCTTGACCATGGAGAACACAGGGCTTTACAAGGTTAATTAACAATTCAGAATGTTAATTTCTGCCTCTTCTCCGAGCAGGGACTACAGACTTTGCATTAGTGTACTGACAAGCAAATAGCCAAAGGCAGAGCTGCTGGTGAAGCATAAGCAGAGGTGACTCTTACCTTCTCTGCCTGTTTCTGCTGCAGAGAGACGGAGGCCAAAGTACGTTCCAGCTCCGACTCCCTCTGGAGAGATGAACGTAAACAAGCAGCAAGGCTCTCGGCTTCTCCTGAACAAGTCAGAACAGAGTGAGTTGAGGCTGGACCACAAAGAGCTTTTTGGAACTGGCTAAACAGCACTTTCTGCTTTGTCTACAAGCTCTTAAGGCAGCACAGAGCTTTGCAAGTCAGCAGACCTGGTTCCGCCCCTGGCTCTACAGGTGGCTCACTAGCAGCTCTGGGCAGTAAAGCTCTCTGTAACTACCATCCTCACTTTGAGGGAGATGACGAAACTTCCTCTGCAGAATAGGCAATATGTTGGTTGGGATCTTTCTTTCTAATAGAAGAAGTCGCTCAAACTTGGTTCAGAATGAAGGGCTCGGGTAAAACCTACCTTTACGCGATAGCTGTGTGGGAGGGAGGGTGGCGAAAAGGGAACTAAGTTTTAAAAGGATCAGAAGAAAGTCAGAAAGGAACAGCCTGGGGTAGTCACCGGGGCTGAACAGGGCTGACAAGGCTTTAGCGATGCACAAAAGAACCTCAACTGCCATGGGATCAACATGCTCCCACTTGGGGGCAGCTCTGGCGACAGAGGCAGCGATGGTGCCAAGTATTGCTCACCGAGGAGTCGGCCACTGCTGTGAGCTGGCTGCCAGCAACTGTCATGCCTCTGGCTTGAAATTCACACTTTGACCAACAGCTTGAGCTGGAGTGCCCACAGTCAATTACCTGATTTCTTCCCTGCAGCTTCTCGAGTATGTGCAAGGGCCGCCTGCAACTCAGACTTCTCAGAAGCTAGAATTCCAATAGTCTGGATACGAACCTTTGGGAAAGGAAAATCGGCTCAGCACGAAACTTCTTTGCTTGTAATTGCAACATCACTGTTGCCACAAAAGGCTAACTCAGTAAAGGGAAAGAGCTCGTGCAGTTAAGCACAGTCGGGCTGACTCCCAGTTTTCCTGAAGGAACGCGCTCGCGGCTTCCCGAGTAAAGACTATGAATGGTCAGTAATCCAGAGAACAGCAGAAGGCAGGTGGTGTTACTGTAATGGAGGCTCTGCCTTACCCGTAGCTGTTCCCTCAGCGCGGCTTGCTCTTCAGAAAATTTCTTTTCCAACTCCTTCTTTTCCTGTATAAAGAAATGATGCCTATTTAGCACAAAAACATAGATGGGTAACCCTTGTTTTGTAGCAAACTAAAAAAGCAGTGATACATTGGTAGGACTTGCAGCATCGAAACGACAGCAGCCTTTTAAAGACATACTTCAGCCCTGCGTTATTTGAACGCCTTCACTATTTATCCATCCTAGATTGGCAGTAACAGCATAGCACAATCGCTGCTAGCATAAAAACGGTAGTGCTTGGAAGCAAGCTACTGGCAAGGACTTGTATTCTCCTGCCTCCACCACACTCCTCTAATACTTGAGTATTTAAACGTTCGCTTGTGTCAAAATAAGAACGCTACCTGCCAGGCAGGCCTAACTCATGAAGTCAAATCATTCAACCCTACGCTACAAATGAAACTGAATCTAACATAAGACAAGACCACACGTGCCTGGGCCACAGCCCACTATACTCTCTGCGCCGCCAAGGAAGAGATACTATTTTTCTGCCTGTCCAAAAAGAGGACACACTTTACCTTCTCCAGCTGATCCACTGCCTCCTGGCTCTGCTCTTTCTGTGGAAGAAAAGTGATGCACCAGAGAAAATACTCTCATACATCTGAAACACATTTTCACTTCAGCAAAGTAGGATACATGCCCAATTCACGCAAACAGAATTTCCACTTTCTGTAGTCCTTTCTGTAGAGGACTAGGAAGTTCATCTTAGCTATTAAAAATACGAGATCTGGAGCTGCCTTCACTAATGTACTTCATATGCCAGGCATCTTTTTCATCGCTCAGTAGATTGCCACAGTTGTTCTCCAACACCGCTGCTGAAACCCCTCCATGTCTACATCTGAGCATCTACCACCTTCAGTTAAACTCGCACCCCCACATCTCTGCAACTGATGGCAGTAATCCTGGTGTATTGGGATGATCGCCAGAAATGCTGGGGGGTTTTAAAAAACACCACCAATAAATAAAAAAAACACCAACCAACCAATAACCCCAAAGAAAAACGTAGTCTTTTCCTTGAACTGAGACCTCAGACCTTTCTTCCACTGAAGAGCTGGCCTTAAGTCACGCAGAGCCGCACTTGTGTTGGCAGACTTCTGCAGGAGGTGGTATGGGAGGGCTGAAGCCAGATACAAAGAGAAGGGGTAATTCTGTCCTAGCCCATTTCCATCTTAGCGGTGAAGTATTTGGAGATTTGTTGTCCGTAGGTAATGCACCTTTAGATATGAGGTGAAGGAGACAAAGGTGGCAGCTGCCTACCCAGGCCGCCACACAACTGTGCTGCTGTGTTTGCTATTTGCTTGTTGTCTCCCTGACAGCTTCTTCACAGATGCCTCGTAACTAACTACAGAAGCAGGGCTTTTTTGCCTTCCCAAAGAACGAGCATTGTCCAAGCTCTTTCTTTACTACTACTGCTACTACTTCAATGCATTTTGAAAGGTGACTACAGATGGAAGAGCGATGAGTGAGAGGTTTTGATTCTAGCAATGCCCATGCACAACATAACCAGCAAAAGCAAAGGCAAGACCACAAATGCAGCAAAGGCCCTACAGAGTTGCAGGCCAGCGTAAAAGCAGGCACACAAGGAGAATCTTGGGTGGGCAATGCACTATGCCAAGTTCCTCTGCAGCCCAGCTAAAACACAAAAAGAAACAGAATGGAACAAAAATAACCCAAAGCCCAAAGGAAAACAACAAGGGGGGGTCACGGGGTACACCGGGAAATGCTGAACTTTGCAAAAAGTGTACTTTTACAGAGGAACACAATGGGGAAAAGCATTTCACACAAGAAAGGCTCTTGTCAGACTGAAACAAGTCCACTTGGCTGCATTTCTTGCAGTGTTAAAGCTGAAGGCTGAAAAGCTGCAGCGGGAATCCATGCAGGCCACAGGACAAAGCAGTTCACTCATCGCGCCAAGAGAAGCTGAGGATATGATCAGAAACCAGCCCCAGACCCTCTCAGGCCTACTGCTCCCACTCTGCCGATATCGTTAGACCAGCAGCACCACCTGCAGAAACAGGTTTTCACACTGCTGCCAGCACCAGAGTTGTGTGTTTCAAGGATTCGGACCAGGCGCAGAAATAGCTGTTTTATCAGGATGCTTATCATCCAGGGAAAGCCTGATGAGATCAGCAGAGCACACTTAAATGGAAACAACAAAACTCCGTTTCTTGTTCCTCAGTTGAGCCAATACATTCACCAGCGGCCTTAGACTTTGAGCCCCTTAACAGGTTTTCCGTGCAGCTCATTTTGTTCCCTACAGAGTGCCGTGTAAGCAGCCTTCCTTGTGGCACTAGGAGAGAACCCATAACTTTGCAGACACCCAAAGAGCTTGGAGGAGCAGCGAGGACCATGTCAGACTGGTTGGTTGGGTTGTTTCTTACCAGTTCCTCTATCTGTGTAACGAACTGCTTGTTCGTTAAGATTGCTGGAATCCAGGGCTACTGCCAGCTCCCGGTAACGTGTCTGATGGGCACATGCAGACAGGAGAAAAAGGAAGGAGCAGAAGAGGAGGAGGGGAGGAAAAAAAGCAGGAATTAAAGAGGACAGAAAAATAAATCCTATCGAACTGTGATAATCAGATTCTCCAAACAAAACAAAAATCTACCGTTTCAACAAAAGCAGCTGAGACATCAACACATTTTATCCATTCTGCCAAGGCTTCATTTTGACCCAACAGTGACTCAGAAATAAGAACGGCAGCTGCACGGAAGCCAGATTATCCCCAGTCCCCAAACTGGAAACACCTCCGATACCTGCCCCCCAGTGTTGATCACAACTACCCGATGATAGCACAAGACAACACTAGACAGCAGTGAACGAGAACTGTGCATTCAATTAGGTCTCGATAACACTGCCGAAAGCAGAGTCCCAGTAAGTTATCAACAGCAGCAAATAAGAAAGGGGGCGGGGGGGACGGGGACACTGAGAACAACCTCCTTCCGTTTCCTTAATATTTGTGGAAGAAACAGCACTTTCTCCATTCACATATGATGTAGACTACAAGCAAAGCAGTCAAGTCAGCCAGTTTTATCCCCCACGGAAACAAGTCACTACTAAGGAAGAACTGACTATCACAATAATGCTCCTTATAGCGCCTTTCACTCCAAAGTACCACACAGAGAAAACATCCTTTTCTGGGTAAGGAGAGATGCAGACTCCCTCTGCGACAAGCTAATGTCAATGATGCAGGTTGATTTCCCATTCTTTCCCACTAAAGCAAGAATACATCTTTCCATGCATACATGCTGTCCATTCATCCCACTCAGCTTTTCTTCCCACTGCTGAATGTTTACGTTCTAAACCAGGATTTTTTGCTTCTCAATGCTTAAATATCATATTGTTCAGTAGGATGACTGCAGACACCGCTGAGATCCAGGAGTGTTTTCTTGAGCTGACTGCTTAAAGCTCCACATCAAATATCAAGAGAATTAATAGGACAAAAGGAATACAAAGGCAAATCAGAGTGAACTCCATTCCAACTTGCAGGTTTCACTGCATCTAACTGGTACCCCTGGTGATTACTATAGTTACGTTTATTGATAAGAGACGCACGGATATGTAGTAAACAGGAGTTACTTTATGACAACTGAACTGAAACAATGGTAGGAAAATAAGCTACCAAAATGATGCAAGTGGAACGAAAATCAGAGCTTTGCCACAGCAACAGCGGAAGACAACTCTGGGCTACCAAATTTGACTTCCCTGAGCTTCTATCACAATTTGATCAAGCCTTCCGTTTAAATAAACTGCCTGAAAAGAATTGGTTTAAAAAGGCTGGGGTTTTATGTTTGTGCCTGAACACGTTTCTATTGCTTATCGGCATAGTTCCTGCCCTTTCCTCTTCAGAAGCCTGGCAACGTGAAGACGCTAAAGCCTGTAAACGCTTGACTCAAAGGATCCGACTTCCTGCCTAAACCTATTTAAACCCAGCACTGGAACTTGCCAGACTGTACATCCCCTGCGCAAGTTTCATCGCCTGTTGTAAAACGGGTTGGCAGGAGTAACTAGACAGCTTCCTCAGGGCAGCTGCTTGCCTGGAGATCAGCAGAGTCATGCCCTTCAGAAGCAAGGCCCTAGGGAATACAGCAACGACACGCACAGCGGGAGAAATACAGACTAAGAAAACACTGCCTCTCCCTACTGCACTTGCCCTCAGCAGCTCAGTTAGTTTATCGCCTCACCCCACACTCCTCCTTTTCCTCAAAGCTCAGCTGTCTCGCGGAAGAGGTTTTGACAAGGTTCACTTTTTCACACGTTCAGTTCAACACAAACCAGAAGGGCGCAAGCACTTTACGAGCAATGGCAACGCATAGTATCAACTAGCTCCATGATAATAAAAACAGCAACAAAACTCAAGCAACTGACAGGGGCTATGTCAGGACAAGGCTCCACCCAAGAAATCGAGGCCAGCGTAAACAGAACCTGAAGCATGCAGTAGGGAGAGCGAGTCACTGCGAGGGACACGAGCACTGCCTCACCTTCCTCCTGTCCAATGAGGGTATGGCTACCCCATTGGAGCGCTTCAGCTCCGACACCGGCACCTTCAGAATGTTCTGAATCTGAAGGAGGTGAAAGAAAAGGGGGAACGGCTCAGAAAAGGACAGAGAGAAAGTGTCAATCGAAGGCAGCCAAAGAAACCGGCATCCTCCGGCTGGCCAGGAGCACGCAGCTCAAAGCAGCAGCTCTGGGCACACCCAGGGCTGCGTGACAGCACCGCATGATCAGACACGGCTTTGGCACGTACCCTGAGCTCTAGTGTGCACCTTCCAGCAGCGGTAGCTGCTAACTATTGTGGCACGCTTCGCGTGCTGGCGATACAGGCAGCTGCGCCAGTCATCCATTACACCCGCATAACCATTTCCCGGCTCTAGTCACGTTGTTCAGAAAACCAAAGAGCAAGGAGGTAGCAAATGAGCTGGGACAAAGACCGAGGCACTCACGTTCTCTGGAGGCTGCTGGTCATCGCCCGGGGGAGTCTCAGGTCGACCGTCTCCTTTAGTTTTGTGGTTTTCCTTACTTCCAGCAGCTGCTCCAGGGCTCTTCTTCTGCTGATACTCCTTCAGCTGTGAAAAATAATAATAATCTGAAATCCAAACAGAACATGCCTTCTGTGAGAATGATGTCAACCCCCCAGGCCCAACTCCACTGGGTAAAAAGACCAAGTGTAAGGACAAGAGAAACGCTCTTCAATGAGTTTGTCGCCCGGGGGGGGGGGGGAAGAAAAATAAAAATCAAAACACGTCCAAAAAAAAGGCTAAAGTAAGATCTAATGTGATGAGTTTACGACAAGAGACTCAGAGCTGCAAATGTTCAACTTTTGTACACAGCTAAGAGTTGCTGGGAAACGACTTGATACTCCATCCGGCAACTACAAGGAGATGAAAAGAAGTATCTTGGGGTGGGGTTTTTTTAGGGTTCTAACTAAGAGCATTGAGGAAAAATGAGTAAAGGGCAATGAAATCTGAATGTTAAGTGAAACATCAACACCTGACAGTAAGGTCTCCCACTCTGTGAAACACTTTGAGAAGGAACATTACAGTCCTTACAGACAAATGCCATGTTAATACAAGCAGCGTAGTCACTGTGAACTAAGGGGAGAAGCAACCTACAACGGATTTTTCAATCGCACCCGCTTCACCCCGGAGAAGCTAGTCGGATAAGCCGTTCGCTTGAACTCGGCTGGGTCTTCCGAGCCGAATCGTTCGTGCTCCAGCAGGGTGAAGCCCCCAGGCAAGCGAGCCCCAGGCAGTTCGGTCAACTGCCCGTTTCCCCAGCCCGCAGCCCGCCCTCCGCCCCCCCGCCGGGCCGGGCCGGGCCGGGCCGCGCCTCGGCCTCCAGGTGGGGAAAGAAGGACCCGTTATTGGCAGAACTCCAAAATGGAAGCCCGAACCGCTCCAGGACACTTTCCCCTCCCCAGGACTTTCACATACGCCGCCGCCGCGGCCGGGGAGAAAACCAAGGGCGGGGAACTAAGTAAAATGACACCAACCCCCCCCCCCAAAAAGGGTGTGGGGGAGGCCAGGGGGAGGGAAAACCGCCAAACCGAACCCGGGGGACCCACGGCACCGCCGGCCCGGCCCGCCCCGGCCCCCGCCGCCCCTCACCTTCTCCCTGCCCGCCGCCAGCCAGCTCTGCCCGCTGCCGTCCGCCACGGCCGCCCCGCGCCTGGGCCGCCTTGGCTTCGCCCACCGCCGGCGGCAGCAGCCAGGGCCCGCCCAGCCTGCGCTGCCGCCCTGGAGGCCCGGCCCATCGCCGTGCCGCGACGTGCTCGGCCCACCGCCGGGCTCCGCCTCATGGCCGGGCTCCACCGGCTCGGCCACGTCGCCGGGCTGCGGCCCATGTCCGTGCCCCGCCGGGCCCGGCAACTCTGCTTTTGCCTCCTTCTCCTCAGGAGCAGGTGCCACCTTGCAGTGCCTGCTCCCCATGTTGGAGCCCGCACCGCCCGCTGCTCGGGTGACAGCCCGCACCGCCCGCTGCTCGGGTGACAGCCCGCACTGCCCGCTGCTCGGGTGACACCTGGCTGCCCGGCGTGCCCCACCCAGAGCTCACCTGCAGCTTCCCGGAGACGTTTGTTCCCCGGCGCTGACGGCACAGTGGGCCCTGTCGCTGGGAGACTCCACTTCCCAGCGTGCCCCGCGGCGCGCCCGCGCCTGCCGCTCCCGGCCGGCCCCGCGCGCACCCGGCCGGCCCGGCGGGAGGCGGCAGCCCTGGCCGAGCGGGTCCCGCCGAGCGCGGGTCGCAGCGCGCCCGCCCCGCCGCGGCCCGGGCCCGGCCGGTAGGAGCCGGGTCCCCGTGTTACAGATTTGCTAACGGTTACAATTAACTAACCTTACTTGATTTTATAAAATCATTTTCATAGAACTGTAGAGGAATAAGAAATATATTTTAGTGGAACTAGCAGCTGCACCACACAAGCTGCTGTGGAATCCTCTGTACAGCCCTGTACCACGGCCAAGGACTGAGAGCAACCGAATGAAACAACTCGTAGCTACCTGCCAAGAAACCGTGAACTTTAATAATAGTGATATAAAGAAATGGCATGGAATGGGGACAATCAGTTACGGGTAAATGTATTTTAATATATTTTAATAAATACGCAAAGAATGTAGGTCTAGTAATCAGGTCATGGAACCATAGTTTGAACGAAATAATTAATGAAAGAGCTAGCGAAAGAAGGAGTCCGTTTCTCTAACTTTCTCTGACAAGGGGCCTGTTTATAAGTTATCTAGAGGGAGCGAGTAAAAGAAACAAGCAGAAGGACCAGATGGTCGACAAGGACATCCATTAGCTCGGACCGACAAGAACACTGCAGACTTGCAAGACCATCACATACCAGGCAAAAGGTGAAAAGTACCCCATGAGGAAGACCTACGGCCTTCCTCCCAGAGACCACTGCCCACGTCCCGCAGACCCCTGCCCACAGTTCTTGGAAGGATTTGCGCAGGCGCGAAGGACTGAGAAGCTGATTAACATACGAAGCGAGAGTCTGTTAATGATTTTGGGGAAACAGTATGTTCATGCATGAATACTTACGGCATATGCATGACTCAGTCCTAGATGAGCTGTATGATGTCGAAGCTCGGTGTGCGTTGGTCGGGAGAGGACTCACTCACGCACCCGGCCGTCCATAAAGAAGTGTCTGCTTATCTCCCTCACATCGGGGTCGGCAAGTTTTTCATTCCGAGATTTCGGTACCAGCCGCTCCCCGCCCCCGCCGCGGGCCGTGCCTGCGCTGAGGCGGCGCGGCCCGGCCCCTGACGCGGCGCCGCTCTGCTCTGCCAGGGCCTCCGGTGGCGGCCGGCGGAGCGGCGCGGCCGGCTGCAGGTCCGCGGTGAGGCCCTGCGCGGGCTGGGGGGAGCGGGCCCTGCTCCAGGGCTGTCCCGGCCGCCGTCTGTGGCCCGGCCCGGCACGGCACGGCACGGCACGGCCCGGCCCGGCACGGCACGGCACGGCCCGGCCGGGGGTGTGTTTTCTTGGGGCGGAGCTGCCGGCCTCGCCCCCCGGCGCTGCCTCGTCCTGGCAGCGCCTCTGAACACCGAAATTGTGGGGGTTACGGTCTTATTGTCACCTGACGCTGTAAATCTACAAAACGCCGTAGAATATGATGGGGGGCGGGGCAACGTTACAGAAACCCATCAGTCTTTTACCTGAGCTTCCCCCCTCCCTGCCCAGGAGACACGTTTTCCCTTTTTTCTCCTCTTTTATCCACTGACAGACACATCAGAGGATTTTCTGGTTAGTGCCTCCCAGCACCGCAGCATCTTCCCCTGGGCTGAGGTAGCGTGAAATGTCTCCTGTGCTCTACAGATGCCCCGTCCCGCGTCCTGCCGACCTAATGGAACCAGCCAAGAAGCCCTGCAGTATGAAATCGAAGAGCTGAAGCAGAAAGACCTTGCTCTAGACCAGGAAACTGCACAATTCTTGTCCGAGTACGTCCTTGGCCAGCTCAGTGTCCGCTGTGATGCCTCAGTTGGTTTTGTTTAAAAAAAAAAATTACGGTCTAGGGCTTAGAGCTAAAAGCTGTCCTCTTACGCCACCGCTTTTATCATGGTGTTGTGCAACGTTGATTACAGCGTTGTTTTGATTTATGGGACCCGTTAAGGGAGAACTCTTTCCACTTTATTTGGTAAAGCAAACCCAGGTTTCACTAGGAGCTGGGATAGGAGCATTTTAACTTTACCCCAGGTGTTGCTGAGGCAAATTACCTGTGAACTGGGAATGAATGGTTTTAACCGTCGTGATGCTATGGCACATCATGCTACCAGAAGGCCTTGTTCATGTGAGAATTAAAATTGAGATTGTGGCTTGTATGACCTGCCCGGTTTAGCCCCGGATGAAACGGTTTCCTTGTTTGTTCCATCCCGATCAAGGGTCTATTTCTTTCCTGTCTGAAGCGAGTGGGTTAAACGTTGGTGTTCAAGAAGCAGAGGTGTTTCCCAGGCAAGCGAAGGGCCTGGAAAGAGATGGGTGCCGCTTACAGGGTAGCGCAACTGCTTTAACTGTGGTTTCTTATGACCTACTGTGGCAGCTGCTTATTAGCAGCTCTTTTGAGATCAAGTTGCTGCTTGGTTTTTAAAGAGAGGGTATCTCTGTGGGTTATTTGTTGCAAAGGAGTGTTATTTTCTAAGGTCACGTGTAGTACAGAGAATGGAAACGGCAGAGCAACAAAGGCTGTTCCCAAAGCTTTTTTGCTTTACCACCACACATTTTTTTTTCACTAGCTACAGATTAGAGATACAGATATAAACTGAATTCACCACAGCCTATTCCTGTTCCTACTTGATTCTGAGAATTCGGGTGGGTTGGGGTTTTTTTGTAAGTCGATGCGGCAAAAAAAAACCCACTCAAAATGAGGGTCTGCTCATTTGTAGCTTTCGTGTTGATGACTTGCAGCAACTGTACTTGCTGCCTTCGGATTCTGCTTTGGATAGTGCCAGGCTTGAGCGTCTCAAATCTCCTTGCTGTGCTGGGTCAGTAGGGGCAACACTCGCCGTGCGGCATTTTTGACCTTTTCTGCTTTTATTGCTACAGAGGCTACAGCCTGGAGGAATTGGAGCAGCACATTTCTCTGCTCGCTCCATGAGTACAATGATATTAAAGATGCTGGGCAGATGCTGCTGGGCAAACTGGGTAAGGAAGGGGAAAAGTGTTGATGAACAACTCAGTCAATGTTTTCATGTAGACAGAGAGAGAGAAGGTACTACGCCACGAAGGCAGAGCTTGTTTTAAAGATTCTTGAATTCTAGGGCTTTCATTGCCCAGCCACTTGTGCAGGCACAAACACTTCTGTCGTTATTTTCGCAGGATGTGTTTAGAACCGAACATGCGAAAGAATTGTCATCTACTGCTATTTTAGTCTGTGTTATGTACTGCCAAACTTTGTTCAGTCTTACCAATTTTTGTCAGTTTTGCTCTTCATATACTTTAAAAGAGTGTTGAGACAAGCAGAGAGCGCAGCTGCAAAACCTTAGGTTGGTTCCTTAGCTATGGGAGGTTCTGTGAGAGAGTTAGGGGCTACTGGGAGGAAAACACAACTTTTCTGACTGGTCTGATACTTCTGTAATGAAAATAGCCGTCTTTCTTTTCCAGCTGTTATCCGAGGGGTTACTACAAAGCAGCTCTGCCCTGAATACATACGACCTGGAGCTTAGCGACTAGTATTGAACCTGAAGATTGCCCCGTCCTGCAAAGCTGACACTTACTGGGCCGTGACGGTTTGGTGTGGTATTGGTTCAGAACGGACAGAAGGTGGCCTCAGAAGCTGTGTGTGGAATTGCAACAGCGCATGCATGAACAGCCTTATTTCCGAGCAGCTTTACAACGTGAAAGCTGTTGAATCTGTCAGCTGTGTCCTGCTTGTGGGAAAGGGATGTAGGACTTTGGATGATTTTGTCTCCTGTCTGATGGGACAGTATTTTTATTTTTTTTTCGTTTGTTGGAAAGGCCGTAATTCAGGTTGATGTGAAGACTCTTCCCGTGGAGACCTTGCTTCTCTCCAGCATCCAGGGGCTGTTTGGTTACTGAATAATAGAGGAAGCGAGGGCATGCAAACGTGCAATGTAATAGCTGCTTTGAAAGAAAAGAAAAAACCCTCGGAAGCAGCAAGGGAAGAAGGCTGAATTTGTGGTGGCTTGGGGGTTGGTTTTGTTTTATGATCACATCTGGGTGAGTCTGGGTATTCTGCATTTTTGTACTTAACTGCTCGGGTAGCTAGAGGTTCTGTATCATTTCTGTGGTGAATGGCAAAAGGTGAAGTTGTATTGAACTGTCCTGTCTGAATAAAGCAGCTGTCACATTTCTCAGGAATTCACTTATTGAAGAGCCTATAAAACAGTGCGTGAACCTGGGAGCAAATTCTTAACCTCTGTTCTGAGACAACTGGAACATCTATTACTCAAATGTTTTCTGAGGACTCTCAATGGTGACGGTGTGGCAGCGCTACCCAGTAATGGGTAGGTGCCGAATTACCTTTACTGCTACAGAGGCTACAGCCTGGAGGAACTGGAGCAGCACATTTCGTTCTTGCGGCTAAAACAGGAACAGTCAAAAGTAAGGAGGAAGCGAGTGGTGCGGCAGAGCGGTAATAAGGGGAGCAGCGGCGATGATGAAAATGCTATCGGCAGACGCGTTACAGAGGGGTGGAGGAGAGTGCGCTTGGAAAGTATGAAAGAGGGAGCGCACGCGTTTCCCGTGATATTACAAGATAGACACCCGGGCCAGTATCAGGCATTTCACTGGGAAATGATTAAGGAACTACGGAAAACTGTCACGCAAAATGCACTATATTCTCCTTTTACACAAATTTTGTTAGAGAACGTGATGATGGGTCCGCAGCTAGTGACTCTGCTAGAATGGATCCGTGACAAAGTGCTGGACTTTCCACCTGATGGCACTTTGCAAATTCCTGCCTGGCAAGCGGTCGGCAGGCGATTGTGTGATGCTGCCGTGGAGGGGGACTCCGTGGCAGGCATGTGTTTAGCGCCTTGCTGGCAAATTCTGACTCCTCTTTTGCCAAGCGTGGGCTAATTCTACTAACGGTGCTAAACCAGGGGAGGCTGTAAAACCCCCCGACAGCGCAGCTCTTCTCAACACACCGCCAGCGATGGCGATTCCCTCCACACCTCCTCTGCCCCCAGAGCTCCTGTCACTGATTGCAGCGACCCTCACAGCACAGGACCGAGCGCGGGAACAGGACAACTCGGACAATGATTCCATTGACACCGATAAACCTTTGGACCCAGGTCCTATAGACCCGGAAGAGGAGCTAGACCTTTTTCCTCCTCCCCCTGATGCACTGGCTGTATGTTCGGGGAGGGTGAAAGGGGGTCTGAGGGATCAGTGGCAGGAATGCAGGCGGGAAGCGCTTAAGCGAGGGCATTTGGGAGGCGCCATGGCATGTTCACGATTTTGTCAGCCAAATCAACCTGCAGAGTGGCAGCCTGTGCAATACGAGGCTGTTAAAGGGTTAAGCAAAGCCGTGCGGGAAGGGGGGATCCATAGTACTTTTGCAAATAGGTGTCTGCATGCGTGTAGCGGTACATAGCTATGTAACTGCGTGAATGAGCTCAGCCCTGAGCCTGGTGGTACGTGCAGCTGCGGTTTGTGTCCGGGCTCAGAGATGTCAATACGGGCTTCTCTGTTACGGTCAAGTCTTTCTGGTTGCATTAAAAAACAAAACCAAACAAAACAAAACAAAACAAAACAGTGACTTTAATAAGACTGCAACCTGATCGAATTCCAAGAAATGTGAGATAAGATGAACTTCTGAATTTTGTTCATAAGCTGTAATGGAGTGCTACCTATATATGAATGCTAGAACATAACTCTATTTCAGTGTGACCAGAATTTAGCATGCAACTGCATCAGCATATTGACAGAATACCTTTTGAGTTATTTCTTTTTTTTCATAACCTCTAAACTGGGAACAGCTCAAGGTGAAAAGAGACTGTTCAAATCCTCAGCTGTTGCCTCAGAAGGAATAACGTGTTCTTTGTGTACAGGTGAATTTAACACAGCTGAACATTTGTTTTGGGTTAGAAGTATCTGTCACACCTTCATCCCCACCACCACAACCTTTAAGGCCGGTGGGAAAAGCATTCTGTACTCTGTTGCAGCAGGGAAACTTCAGTTGAGCTGCAGTAGTTTGCGTACGTAACTGCAGCTCCTTTGGTGGAAATGAAGTTGTCGTAGAAGTTAGACTTTAACTTGAGTAACATACCCTTTGATACCTTGTAAGCGAGAAAGATTGTGTCCTGACAGCATGCTCTTTCCCACACTTGTGCCTAGAGTTGTACTTGAAATCAGGTTGCGTGTTAAGTTTAAACCTAATCACACAGATATCTCAAAGTCCACAAAGATACATCACTGCTTAGGGGATTCTTGCAGTATAGCAGGTGCAAAACCCGTTCCAAAGTAACGATCTAGTGAAGCGTTTTCTTTCAGGAACACCATTTTCCCACTTCTCATAGGTTATACACCATACAACGTAATATCTCTCCATCAAGTCTCTTGTGGCTAAACTGCATTCGGCAAATTTGTGTTAGAAATAGATGTTTGCATTTTCACCTGCCGAAGTTCCCTAAGCTAAAGGATTGTGACCTAGGCAATGCTACGAAGCTCAAAGATCGTGAAAACAGCGATGGAGAAGAGTGATTTAACACGTAGTTGATTTATGGTTCATACAGGACTATATCACACTACAAAACCGGTATGAATTCAGAGTTGTGGATGTACTGCATGTTCACGTAATAGTTTCTCTACAATTTTTTTTTTTTTTTAAAAAAGGTGCCTAAGCTATAAATACCGTATACTATTATCTTTCCCTATTTTTTTAAGCATTTTTTATTTCCCTGTTTGTGTATAGTTTTATCTATCTATCTCTATATAAACAACCAACACAAAGCAACCAGAACATTTTGAGAAACTTTTATAGTTAACTTCTGCATTTAATTCCAGTAACAATCTAGAGGTGTCCATTCAGCTGTTTGCTTAGTTCCAAGCCTTCATTGTGTGCTCCCAGGTTCTTTGAAAAGCAGCAATAACAGTCGAGCAGTTATTTAAAGTGAAACTTTGCTCTACGCAACTTCCACTTCCATGCCTTAGAATGGAGGCACAGCGGAACACTCGCCCAAGGGCAAGATTTCAAGAGCTCTTAAGTAGGTTTTATCTTTTCATTTTAGGAGAGAAAATGTTTCTTAACAGCTTACATATAGAATTTACAAGTTAAACACAATTTCTCATGCTCATTTATTTGATTAGAAGTTCCTGAAAAATATTTTCATAACACTTCCATAGCTTATTGCACGTTCTTCTAAATAATCAT
The DNA here is from genome assembly GCF_023638135.1 of Falco biarmicus. Classification (NCBI taxonomy): domain Eukaryota; kingdom Metazoa; phylum Chordata; class Aves; order Falconiformes; family Falconidae; genus Falco; species Falco biarmicus. Next base: position 16,449,354 of record NC_079296.1, read on the forward strand.
AAACCTGTATGTTGACCTCTGCATGAAATGCACCGATAACAAGTTTAACATTTTGTGAACCCGACTGAAATGTACAAACGTACACATAAAAGGCGGCCAAAATCGGTAATTAAGTAGTGAGAAAGAAAACAAAAGAAAAAGAGATGACAACTCCGTAACATGGTAAAGCAACCTTTTACAAAATAAAAACCAGCAAAGAAACAAAACCAAAAACCACAAACAGGGGTGAATTGTAGAGAACAGAGACAGTGGGTTGTTTTGACATTGATAACGTGCAGCTGAGAACCTGCAGCAAAGAGTCACATAACTTTGAGGGAGCACGAGAAGAAACCAGCATGAGACAGAAAGAAAGGAGGGATGTGATCTCACCTGTAGAAGGCAAGTGAACAGCAGAGAGTGGCCTGTCGCAGCACTCTCCAAAGGAGCCAGCTGCAGCCAGGTCTTTTACCATCACACTCTCCATGGCAGTCCCTCTGCTGCCTTCTAGTCTCGCCTCATCCAGGGCACGCTCACCCTCTCTGCTTCTTCCTCGGCTGCCCAACCGCTTCACAGAACCAGCCACAGCTGCACCTTGTCTACACCAGCCAACCCACCGCCCCTGAAGCCAGCCCACAGCTGTACATTGTCAGTGCTGATTAACCCAGCTTCGTTCCTCTGCAGTAGCCTACAGTGCACAGCGCTAAGGAATGTGTTGTACGAACCTTCCGGGCTGTTCCGCGTCGATTCACAGTCAGTTACAAAAACTGAAGGACATGTCACAGGGCTTACGGCAGGAACTTTTGGGAGATTGGTTGCGGAATCTTTTCAAGTCTCGGGGAACCACCAGACGGTTGCAGGAGTTTACAACACGCGGAGGAATATTGTTATTGGTAATTGTAGTTATATTGACCATTATTCCCTGTATGCCGAACTGTATAAGACCTATGATTCAAAAGTAGTTTAACCTCTAATGTTGTTTCTGTTCAAAATAAAGACGGGGGAAGTGTAGAGAGCTTTATGGCCAGTGCTGGAGGCCACGATGCCTGTGAAGGGCCTTGAAGGCTAAAGAAGAGAGAAAGTACGATAAGGTTGGCTGAACGCCTGGAAGGAAGACGGGGTATGAAGCAAGGCCAGAGCGGATGCGCGATGCCACATCTCGGCGGCTGGCTGAGAACATGAAACCCACAGAGATAAGAAGGAAGAGAGGAAAAAAAAGGCAAGAAGTTCAGTGCATTTGCAGCTTAGTAATTAACCAATTATATGTAGCCAAGATGTGTGTGAACAGCATTGATTAACCAATGATAATTTAGAATGGGGCGCGGGAACAGCAAACGAGGATATTATAAGCGTGGGTTCTGGACTAATAAAAGGTCTTCTGGTTGAACTCGGGAGTCCACGTCATCGTCTCCTCAGGCCATATGCTCCTCCGCCTCCTCGTCTGCCATTGCACGGACCTGCAAGGCCACACCATGAAAGTTAAAACAACGTTCATGGTGCATTCACTCCTGCCTGTTTGTCTAGAGCAGCTGTGACGCTGCCCCTGGTGTTACCTGCTCAGAGAACTGCTGCACCTGCTGCTGCCACATTCTCTGCACCTCCTTCAGTTTCTTTGCATACTGATCTCTTTCGAACTGGAGCTCGAAAACTGACCCTGAGAGCTGTTCAAAACAAAATAAAACACAAAGAAAATCATATTGGCTAAATAAATTTGGCAGTGACCGCTTCAGGGATAAAGCCTGAAGAAACCAGTGTTAACACAAAGCTCAGGCTGCATTCTTCTGCCACACAAGTTTCTTTACAGACATGAAGATCTGGATGTCATTCCGTACAAGCCCTGAGCAACCTGGGTTTCCAGGCCTGCCTTCTCCTCCAGTGCCACCTGCAACTGCTGCTTTGCATCCAGACTCCCTGCCTGATTTGACAACTGCCAAGAAAAATCAGAAAGTCATGGCAAAATGTTAACACGCCACTTCTGCATAGCCTTTCCCCTGATAGCAACCTGCCACATGATCCATGTTGCAACCTTAAAGTGCTCCAACTCATGGTGATGTTCAATGAAAAAAAAAAAAAAAAAAAAAAAAAAGAGGGGGGAAGGAGATTAAAATCAAAAAGCTTAGATTTTAGCCCTGTAAAACAGGTTGAGCTAGACAGCTCCTCCCTACCAATTTTGTATTTACGACTTGTTTGATTAAAACCTATTTTCTTAATCTAAAAATCTGGCTCAGAAACTTTGTGCATTTCCAGAGTCTGTGTTACACAGCCAGACCAGATGGTATAAAAGCTTGTGATTTTAAAAGTTGTCAAACACGTCAGGAATTTAAAGCCAGTGTCTGGAGCATGTCAGTTGGCACACAGTACTTTTCCCAGAAGAGGAGCAGCTGCCTTTATTTCAAGGGTAACTTAAGCCACTGACTGGGGAGGAAAAAAAACCCAAAACCAACAATAAACAAAAGAGCAGTTTCTTCCCTCACAGGCTCAGGTTCACACCGGCTTGCTCTCTGAACTGCTAACAGCTGGCTTCCTGAATTCCCTTCCTAACTGGCTGCTTCTCTTAACTTTCCCCAGCTGACCTTCGAGTTACCATTGTCCAATTCACCTTCTGCAAGGGTGGGTACAAACACCACCCCTATTCAACTGGCTTCTCAGTGAGACCACGAGACAGCTGCGTAACCAAAATGCCAAACAGATACAAAGCAGGAAAAGTCTTTGTATTGTCACGCGCTGTATGTTCAGTCACCCTCTCATATTGTACAACATTCTTTTCGCAGACCAGCGTCACAACAGCTTTCAGTCTACTGCTCCAGCTCCTTCAAACAGACCTTCTGTTCCTCAGAGGCCTCGCTGAAGGCCTGTGACCAAGAGGATGCCTTGATGAGGTTTTGTGCCTTCCTTTCCGAACAAGGGTTAAGCCTTGCCCCCACTCTCAGAAGCAAAGTCTTACAACGGTCAGTGTGATCTACCCTCACAGCCTGGAAGCAGTATGGGCACCTGGTGGATCCTCTGTTTAGCCATTTCCCGCTTGTTCTGCAAATATTCCAATTGCAGCTCCTTAACTTTGCTTTTCTTATCCAGGTAGAGAAGCTTCTCTGACAGCTGTGAATTCTTCTGCTTCATTTCCTCACTGCTTTTGCTGAAACAAACCAAAATTAAAGCAGCATCACTGTATGTACTATGGGTCTGGGCAAGTACATGTCATACATTTACAATCCAGCTAGTCGTAACAGTTAGAATCACAGAAACATCACATCCAGTCACTTTTTTTAAGCTGAATATCCAGCCTCCCAAGTCACCACCTGTGGTGCATGCCCCTTGTGATGTTTTGTGGCTCTACCGGGAAGAGCAGTGTTACTCTGCAGTAACAAGCAGCAAATGGACTTACCTTTGTTTGTACAGCTCCTGTTTCAGGTCTTCTAGCTCCTTCATTAACTCTTCATTACGCTGCAGAAAAAAAGAAATGACTGATTCAGCTGCAGACTTCAGCAAAATATTTCACCTTTAGCACATCAGCTGAAGTGGAAAGCATCAGAACTTTGGCAAAACCCTTCAGGACAGGTTGCTTAGAACCTCCTGAATTTGCCAGGAATAAATCTGCTCAGCCTTTTCAAATGCGATGCTACTAACTGAACGTGAGGTCATTTCTGCAGACTTCTGGATGAATATCAATACTGAAGTGTCTGCCTGATGGAGACCCTCCTGAGACAAGGTCTCGGTGGCGCTTCTGTTGCGTGGAGCTGGCAAGACTAATGAAGTAAGCTGCCGGATCTGAAGACAGCAACTGGACCACATGATTAGTGGTCACAGAAACCTGAATGAACTTTGCCTTGACCATGGAGAACACAGGGCTTTACAAGGTTAATTAACAATTCAGAATGTTAATTTCTGCCTCTTCTCCGAGCAGGGACTACAGAATGCAAACATTAGTATACTGACAAGCAAATAGCCAAAGGCAGAGCTGCTGGTGAAGCATAAGCAGAGGTGACTCTTACCTTCTCTGCCTGTTTCTGCTGCAGAGAGACGGAGGCCAAAGTACGTTCCAGCTCCACTACCCTCTGGTGAGATGAACGTAAACGAGCAGCAAGGCTCTCGGCTTCTCCTGAACAAGTCAGAACAGAGTGAGTTGAGGCTGGACCACAAAGAGCTTTTTGGAACTGCTAAACAGCACTTTCTGCTTTGTCAACAAGCTCTTAAGGCAGCACAGAGCTTTGCAAGTCAGTAGACCTGGTTCTGCCCCTGGCTCTACAGGTGGCTCACTAGCAGCTCTGGGCAGTAAAGCTCTCTGTAACTACCATCCTCACTTTGAGGGAGATGATGAAACTTCCTCTGCAGAATAGGCAATATGTTGGTTGGGATCTTTCTTTCTAATAGAAGAAGTCGCTCAAACTTGGTTCAGAATGAAGGGCTCGGGTAAAACCTACCTTCACGTGATAGCTGTGTGGGAGGGAAGGTGGCGAAAAGGGAACTAAGTTTTAAAAGGATCAGAAGAAAGTCAGAAAGGAACAGCCTGGGGTAGTCGCCGGGGCTGAACAGGGCTGACAAGGCTTTAGCGATGCACAAAAGAACCTCAACTGCCATGGGATCAACATGCTCCCACTTGGGGGCAGCTCTGGCGACAGAGGCAGCGATGGTGCCAAGTATTGCTCACCGAGGAGTCGGCCACTGCTGTGAGCTGGCTGCCAGCAACTGTCATGCCTCTGGCTTGAAATTCACACTTTGACCAACAGCTTGAGCTGGAGCGCCCACAGTCAATTACCTGATTTCTTCCCTGCAGCTTCTCGAGTATGTGCAAGGGCCGCCTGCAACTCAGGCTTCTCAGAAGCTAGAATTCCAATAGTCTGGATACAAACCTTTGGGAAAGGAAAATCGGCTCAGCATGAAACTTCTTTGCTTGTAATTGCAACATCACTGTTGCCACAAAAGGCTAACTCAGTAAACGGGAAAGAGCTCGTGTAGTTAAGCACAGTCGGGCTGACTCCCAGTTTTCCTGAAGGAATGCGCTCGCGGCTTCCCGAGTAAAGACTATGAATGGTCAGTAATCCAGAGAACAGCAGAAGGCAGGCGGTGTTACTGTAATGGAGGCTCTGCCTTACCTGTAGCTGTTCCCTCAGCGCGGCTTGCTCTTCAGAAAATTTCTTTTCCAACTCCTTCTTTTCCTGTATAAAGAAATGATGCCTATTTAGCACAAAAACATAGATGGGTAACCCTTGTTTTGTAGCAAACTAAAAAAGCAGTGATACATTGGTAGGACTTGCAGCATCGAAACGACAGCAGCCTTTTAAAGACATACTTCAGCCCTGCGTTATTTGAACGCCTTCACTATTTATCCATCCTAGATTGGCAGTAACAGCATAGCACAATCACTGCTAGCATAAAAACGGTAGTGCTTGGAAGCAAGCTACTGGCAAGGACTTGTATTCTCCTGCCTCCACCACACTCCTCTAATACTTGAGTATTTAAACGTTCGCTTGTGTCAAAATAAGAACGCTACCTGCCAGGCAGGCCTAACTCATGAAGTCAAATCATTCAACCCTACGCTACAAATGAAACTGAATCTAACATAAGACAAGACCACACGTGCCTGGGCCACAGCCCACTATACTCTCTGCGCCGCCAAGGAAGAGATACTATTTTTCTGCCTATCCAAAACCAGGACACACTTTACCTTCTCCAGCTGATCCACTGCCTCCTGGCTCTGCTCTTTCTGTGGAAGGAAAGTGATGCACCAGTATCAAGAGAAAATACTCTCATACATCTGAAACACATTTTCACTTCAACAAAGTAGGATACATGCCCAATTCACGCAAACAGAATTTCCACTTTCTGTAGTCCTTTCTGTAGAGGACTAGGAAGTTCATCTTAGCTATTAAAAATACGAGATCTGGAGCTGCCTTCACTAATGTACTTCATATGCCAGGCATCTTTTTCATCGCTCAGTAGATTGCCACAGTTGTTCTCCAACACCGCTGCTGAAACCCCTCCATGTCTACATCTGAGCATCTACCACCTTCAGTTAAACTCGCACCCCCACATCTGTGCAACTGATGGCAGTAATCCTGGTGTATTGGGATGATCGCCAGAAATGCTGGGGGGTTTTAAAAAACACCACCAATAAATTAAAAAAAAAACCAACCAACCAATAACCCCAAAGAAAAACATAGTCTTTTCCTTGACCTGAGACCTCAGACCTTTCTTCCACTGAAGAGCTGGCCTTAAGTCACGCAGAGCCGCACTTGTGTTGGCAGACTTCTGCAGGAGGTGGTATGGGAGGGCTGAAGCCAGATACAAAGAGAAGGGGTAATTCTGTCCTAGCCCATTTCCATCTTAGCGGTGAAGTATTTGGAGATTTGTTGTCCGTAGGTAATGCACCTTTAGATATGAGGTGAAGGAGACAAAGGTGGCAGCTGCCTACCCAGGCCGCCACACAACTGTGCTGCTGTGTTTGCTATTTGCTGACTATCACAATAATACTCCTTATAGCGCCTTTCACTCCAAAGTACCACACAGAGAAAACATCCTTTTCTGGGTAAGGAGAGATGCAGACTCCCTCTGCGACAAGCTAATGTCAATGATGCAGGTTGATTTCCCATTCTTTCCCACTAAATCAAGAATACATCTTTCCATGCATACATGCTGTCCATTCATCCCACTCAGCTTTTCTTCCCACTGCTGAATGTTTACGTTCTAAACCAGGATTTTTTGCTTCTCAATGCTTAAATATCATATTGTTCAGTAGGATGACTGCAGACACCGCTGAGATCCAGGAGTGTTTTCTTGAGCTGACTGCTTAAAGCTCCACATCAAATATCAAGAGAATTAATAGGACAAAAGGAATACAAAGGCAAATCAGAGTGAACTCCATTCCAACTTGCAGGTTTCACTGCATCTAACTGGTACCCCTGGTGATTACTATAGTTACGTTTATTGATAAGAGACGCATGGATATGTAGTAAACAGGAGTTACTTTATGACAACTGAACTGAAACAATGGTAGGAAAATAAGCTACCAAAATGATGCAAGTGGAACGAAAATCAGAGCTTTGCCACAGCAACAGCGGAAGACAGTTCTGGGCTACCAAATTTGACTTCCCTGAGCTTCTATCACAATTTGATCAAGCCTTCCGTTTAAATAAACTGCCTGAAAAGAATTGGTTTAAAAAGGCTGGGGTTTTATGTTTGTGCCTGAACACGTTTCTATTGCTTATCGGCATAGTTCCTGCCCTTTCCTCTTCAGAAGCCTGGCAACGTGAAGACGCTAAAGCCTGTAAACGCTTGACTCAAAGGATCCGACTTCCTGCCTAAACCTATTTAAACCCAGCACTGGAACTTGCCAGACTGTACATCCCCTGCGCAAGTTTCATCGCCTGTTGTAAAACGGGTTGGCAGGAGTAACTAGACAGCTTCCTCAGGGCAGCTGCTTGCCTGGAGATCAGCAGAGTCATGCCCTTCAGAAGCAAGGCCCTAGGGAATACAGCAACGACACGCACAGCGGGAGAAATACAGACTAAGAAAACACTGCCTCTCCCTACTGCACTTGCCCTCAGCAGCTCAGTTAGTTTATCGCCTCACCCCACACTCCTCCTTTTCCTCAAAGCTCAGCTGTCTCGCGGAAGAGGTTTTGACAAGGTTCACTTTTTCACACGTTCAGTTCAACACAAACCAGAAGGGCGCAAGCACTTTACGAGCAATGGCAACGCATGGTATCAACTAGCTCCATGATGATAAAAACAGCAACAAAACTCAAGCAACTGACAGGGGCTATGTCAGGACAAGGCTCCACCCAAGAAATCGAGGCCAGCGTAAACAGAACCTGAAGCATGCAGTAGGGAGAGCGAGTCACTGCGAGGGACACAGAGCACTGCCTCACCTTCCTCCTGTCCAATGAGGGTATGGCTACCCCATTGGAGCGCTTCAGGTCCGACACCGGCACCTTCAGAATGTTCTGAATCTGAAGGAGGTGAAAGAAAAGGGGGAACGGCTCAGAAAAGGACAGAGAGAAAGTGTCGATCGGAGGGAGCCAAAGAAACCGGCATCCTCCGGCTGGCCAGGAGCACGCAGCTCAAAGCAGCAGCTCTGGGCACACCCAGGGCTGCGTGACAGCACCGCATGATCAGACACGGCTTTGGCACGTACCCTGAGCTCTAGTGTGCACCTTCCAGCAGCGGTAGCTGCTAACTATTGTGGCACGCTTCGCGTGCTGGCGATACAGGCAGCTGCGCCAGTCATCCATTACACCCGCATAACCATTTCCTGGCTCTAGTCACGTTGTTCAGAAAACCAAAGAGCAAGGAGGTAGCAAATGAGCTGGGACAAAGACCGAGGCACTCACGTTCTCTGGAGGCTGCTGGTCATCGCCCGGGGGAGTCTCAGGTCGACCGTCTCCTTTAGTTTTGTGGTTTTCCTTACTTCCAGCAGCTGCTCCAGGGCTCTTCTTCTGCTGATACTCCTTCAGCTGTGAAAAATAATAATAATCTGAAATCCAAACAGAACATGCCTTCTGTGAGAATGATGTCAACCCCCCAGGCCCAACTCCACTGGGTAAAAAGACCAAGTGTAAGGACAAGAGAAACGCTCTTCAATGAGTTTGTCGCCCAGGGGGGGGGGGGAAGAAAAATAAAAATCAAAACACGTCCAAAAAAAAGGCTAAAGTAAGATCTAATGTGATGAGTTTACGACAAGAGACTCAGAGCTGCAAATGTTCAACTTTTGTACACAGCTAAGAGTTGCTGGGAAACGACTTGATACTCCATCCGGCAACTACAAGGAGATGAAAAGAAGTATCTTGGGGTGGGGTTTTTTTAGGGTTCTAACTAAGAGCATTGAGGAAAAATGAGTAAAGGGCAATGAAATCTGAATGTTAAGTGAAACATCAACACCTGACAGTAAGGTCTCCCACTCTGTGAAACACTTTGAGAAGGAACATTACAGTCCTTACAGACAAATGCCATGTTAATACAAGCAGCGTAGTCACTGTGAACTAAGGGGAGAAGCAACCTACAACGGATTTTTCAATCGCACCCGCTTCACCCCGGAGAAGCTAGTCGGATAAGCCGTTCGCTTGAACTCGGCTGGGTCTTCCGAGCCGAATCGTTCGTGCTCCAGCAGGGTGAAGCCCCCAGGCAAGCGAGCCCCAGGCAGTTCGGTCAACTGCCCGTTTCCCCAGCCCGCAGCCCGCCCTCCGCCCCCCCGCCGGGCCGGGCCGGGCCGGGCCGCGCCTCGGCCTCCAGGTGGGGAAAGAAGGACCCGTTATTGGCAGAACTCCAAAATGGAAGCCCGAACCGCTCCAGGACACTTTCCCCTCCCCAGGACTTTCACATACGCCGCCGCCGCGGCCGGGGAGAAAACCAAGGGCGGGGAACTAAGTAAAATGACACCAACCCCCCCCCCCAAAAAGGGTGTGGGGGAGGCCAGGGGGAGGGAAAACCGCCAAACCGAACCCGGGGGACCCACGGCACCGCCGGCCCGGCCCGCCCCGGCCCCCGCCGCCCCTCACCTTCTCCTTGCCCGCCGCCAGCCAGCTCTGCCCGCTATCGTCCGCCACGGCCGCCCCGCGCCTGGGCCGCCTTGGCTTCGCCCACCGCCGGCGGCAGCAGCCAGGGCCCGCCCAGCCTGCGCTGCCGCCCTGGAGGCCCGGCCCATCGCCGTGCCGCGACGTGCTCGGCCCACCGCCGGGCTCCGCCTCATGGCCGGGCTCCACCGGCTCGGCCACGTCGCCGGGCTGCGGCCCATGTCCGTGCCCCGCCGGGCCCGGCAACTCTGCTTTTGCCTCCTTCTCCTCAGGAGCAGGTGCCACCTTGCAGTGCCTGCTCCCCATGTTGGAGCCCGCACCGCCCGCTGCTCGGGTGACAGCCCGCACCGCCCGCTGCTCGGGTGACAGCCCGCACTGCCCGCTGCTCGGGTGACACCTGGCTGCCCGGCGTGCCCCACCCAGAGCTCACCTGCAGCTTCCCGGAGACGTTTGTTCCCCGGCGCTGACGGCACAGTGGGCCCTGTCGCTGGGAGACTCCACTTCCCAGCGTGCCCCGCGGCGCGCCCGCGCCTGCCGCTCCCGGCCGGCCCCGCGCGCACCCGGCCGGCCCGGCGGGAGGCGGCAGCCCTGGCCGAGCGGGTCCCGCCGAGCGCGGGTCGCAGCGCGCCCGCCCCGCCGCGGCCCGGGCCCGGCCGGTAGGAGCCGGGTCCCCGTGTTACAGATTTGCTAACGGTTACAATTAACTAACCTTACTTGATTTTATAAAATCATTTTCATAGAACTGTAGAGGAATAAGAAATATATTTTAGTGGAACTAGCAGCTGCACCACACAAGCTGCTGTGGAATCCTCTGTACAGCCCTGTACCACGGCCAAGGACTGAGAGCAACCGAATGAAACAACTCGTAGCTACCTGCCAAGAAACCGTGAACTTTAATAATAGTGATATAAAGAAATGGCATGGAATGGGGACAATCAGTTACGGGTAAATGTATTTTAATATATTTTAATAAATACGCAAAGAATGTAGGTCTAGTAATCAGGTCATGGAACCATAGTTTGAACGAAATAATTAATGAAAGAGCTAGTGAAAGAAGGAGTCCGTTTCTCTAACTTTCTCTGACAAGGGGCCTGTTTATAAGTTATCTAGAGGGAGCGAGTAAAAGAAACAAGCAGAAGGACCAGATGGTCGACAAGGACATCCATTAGCTCGGACCGACAAGAACACTGCAGACTTGCAAGACCATCACATACCAGGCAAAAGGTGAAAAGTACCCCATGAGGAAGACCTACGGCCTTCCTCCCAGAGACCACTGCCCACGTCCCGCAGACCCCTGCCCACAGTTCTTGGAAGGATTTGCGCAGGCGCGAAGGACTGAGAAGCTGATTAACATACGAAGCGAGAGTCTGTTAATGATTTTGGGGAAACAGTATGTTCATGCATGAATACTTACGGCATATGCATGACTCAGTCCTAGATGAGCTGTATGATGTCGAAGCTCGGTGTGCGTTGGTCGGGAGAGGACTCACTCACGCACCCGGCCGTCCATAAAGAAGTGTCTGCTTATCTCCCTCACATCGGGGTCGGCAAGTTTTTCATTCCGAGATTTCGGTACCAGCCGCTCCCCGCCCCCGCCGCGGGCCGTGCCTGCGCTGAGGCGGCGCGGCCCGGCCCCTGACGCGGCGCCGCTCTGCTCTGCCAGGGCCTCCGGTGGCGGCCGGCGGAGCGGCGCGGCCGGCTGCAGGTCCGCGGTGAGGCCCTGCGCGGGCTGGGGGGAGCGGGCCCTGCTCCAGGGCTGTCCCGGCCGCCGTCTGTGGCCCGGCCCGGCCCGGCACGGCACGGCCCGGCCCGGCACGGCACGGCACGGCCCGGCCGGGGGTGTGTTTTCTTGGGGCGGAGCTGCCGGCCTCGCCCCCCGGCGCTGCCTCGTCCTGGCAGCGCCTCTGAACACCGAAATTGTGGGGGTTACGGTCTTATTGTCACCTGACGCTGTAAATCTACAAAACGCCGTAGAATATGATGGGGGGCGGGGCAACGTTACAGAAACCCATCAGTCTTTTACCTGAGCTTCCCCCCTCCCTGCCCAGGAGACACGTTTTCCCTTTTTTCTCCTCTTTTATCCACTGACAGACACATCAGAGGATTTTCTGGTTAGTGCCTCCCAGCACCGCAGCATCTTCCCCTGGGCTGAGGTAGCGTGAAATGTCTCCTGTGCTCTACAGATGCCCCGTCCCGCGTCCTGCCGACCTAATGGAACCAGCCAAGAAGCCCTGCAGTATGAAATCGAAGAGCTGAAGCAGAAAGACCTTGCTCTAGACCAGGAAACTGCACAATTATTGTCCGAGTATGTCCTTGGCGAGCTCAGTGTCCGCTGTGATGCCTCAGTTGGTTTTGTTTAAAAAAAAAAATACGGTCTAGGGCTTAGAGCTAAAAGCCGTCCTCTTACGCCACCGCTTTTATCGTGGTGTTGTGCAACGTTGATTACAGCGTTGTTTTGATTTATGGGACCCGTTAAGGGAGAACTCTTTCCACTTTATTTGGTAAAGCAAACCCAGGTTTCACTAGGAGCTGGGATAGGAGCATTTTAACTTTACCCCAGGTGTTGCTGAGGCAAATTACCTGTGAACTGGGAATGAATGGTTTTAACCGTCGTGATGCTATGGCACATCATGCTACCAGAAGGCCTTGTTCATGTGAGAATTAAAATTGAGATTGTGGCTTGTATGACCTGCCCGGTTTAGCCCCGGATGAAACGGTTTCCTTGTTTGTTCCATCCCGATCAAGTGTCTATTTCTTTCCTGTCTGAAGCGAGTGGGTTAAACGTTGGTGTTCAAGAAGCAGAGGTGTTTCCCAGGCAAGCGAAGGGCCTGGAAAGAGATGGGTGCCGCTTACAGGGTAGTGCAACTGCTTTAACTGTGGTTTCTTATGACCTACTGTGGCAGCTACTTATTAGCAGCTCTTTAGAGATCAAGTTGCTGCTTGGTTTTTAAAGAGAGGGTATCTCTGTGGGTTATTTGTTGCAAAGGAGTGTTATTTTCTAAGGTCACGTGTAGTACAGAGAATGGAAACGGCAGAGCAACAAAGGCTGTTCCCAAAGCTTTTTTGCTTTACCGCCACGCCTTTTTTTTTCACTAGCTACAGATTAGAGATACAGATACAAACTGAATTCACCACAGCCTATTCCTGTTCCTACTTGATTCTGAGAATTCGGGTGGGTTGGGGTTTTTTGGTAAGTCGATGCGGCAAAAAAAAACCCACTCAAAATGAGGGTCTGCTCATTTGTAGCTTTCGTGTTGATGACTTGCAGCAACTGTACTTGCTGCCTTCGGATTCTGCTTTGGATAGTGCCAGGCTTGAGCGTCTCAAATCTCCTTGCTGTGCTGGGTCAGTAGGGGCAACACTCGCCGTGCGGCATTTTTGACCTTTTCTGCTTTTATTGCTACAGAGGCTACAGCCTGGAGGAATTGGAGCAGCACATTTCTCTGCTCGCTCCATGAGTACAATGATATTAAAGATGCTGGGCAGATGCTGCTGGGCAAACTGGGTAAGGAAGGGGAAAAGTGTTGATGAACAACTCAGTCAATGTTTTCATGTAGACAGAGAGAGAGAAGGTACTACGCCACGAAGGCAGAGCTTGTTTTAAAGATTCTTGAATTCTAGGGCTTTCATTGCCCAGCCACTTGTGCAGGCACAAACACTTCTGTCGTTATTTTCGCAGGATGTGTTTAGAACCGAACATGCGAAAGAATTGTCATCTACTGCTATTTTAGTCTGTGTTATGTACTGCCAAACTTTGTTCAGTCTTACCAATTTTTGTCAGTTTTGCTCTTCATATACTTTAAAAGAGTGTTGAGACAAGCAGAGAGCGCAGCTGCAAAACCTTAGGTTGGTTCCTTAGCTATGGGAGGTTCTGTGAGAGAGTTAGGGGCTACTGGGAGGAAAACACAACTTTTCTGACTGGTCTGATACTTCTGTAATGAAAATAGCCGTCTTTCTTTTCCAGCTGTTATCCGAGGGGTTACTACAAAGCAGCTCTGCCCTGAATACATACGACCTGGAGCTTAGCGACTAGTATTGAACCTGAAGATTGCCCCGTCCTGCAAAGCTGACACTTACTGGGCCGTGACGGTTTGGTGTGGTATTGGTTCAGAACGGACAGAAGGTGGCCTCAGAAGCTGTGTGTGGAATTGCAACAGCGCATGCATGAACAGCCTTATTTCCGAGCAGCTTTACAACGTGAAAGCTGTTGAATCTGTCAGCTGTGTCCTGCTTGTGGGAAAGGGATGTAGGACTTTGGATAATTTTGTCTCCTGTCTGATGGGACAGTATATTTTTTTTTTCGTTTGTTGGAAAGGCCGTAATTCAGGTTGATGTGAAGACTCTTCCCGTGGAGACCTTGCTTCTCTCCAGCATCCAGGGGCTGTTTGGTTACTGAATAATAGAGGAAGCGAGGGCATGCAAACGTGCAATGTAATAGCTGCTTTGAAAGAAAAGAAAAAACCCTCGGAAGCAGCAAGGGAAGAAGGCTGAATTTGTGGTGGCTTGGGGGTTGGTTTTGTTTTATGATCACATCTGGGTGAGTCTGGGTATTCTGCATTTTTGTACTTAACTGCTCGGGTAGCTAGAGGTTCTGTATCATTTCTGTGGTGAATGGCAAAAGGTGAAGTTGTATTGAACTGTCCTGTCTGAATAAAGCAGCTGTCACATTTCTCAGGAATTCACTTATTGAAGAGCCTATAAAACAGCGCGTGAACCTGGGAGCAAATTCTTAACCTCTAATCTGAGACAACTGGAACATCTATTACTCAAATGTTTTCTGAGGACTCTCAATGGTGACGGTGTGGCAGCGCTACCCAGTAATGGGTAGGTGCCGAATTACCTTTACTGCTACAGAGGCTACAGCCTGGAGGAACTGGAGCAGCACATTTCGTTCTTGCGGCTAAAACAGGAACAGTCAAAAGTAAGGAGGAAGCGAGTGGTGCGGCAGAGCGGTAATAAGGGGAGCAGCGGCGATGATGAAAATGCTATCGGCAGACGCGTTACAGAGGGGTGGAGGAGAGTGCGCTTGGAAAGTATGAAAGAGGGAGCGCACGCGTTTCCCGTGATATTACAAGATAGACACCCGGGCCAGTATCAGGCATTTCACTGGGAAATGATTAAGGAACTACGGAAAACTGTCACGCAAAATGCACTATATTCTCCTTTTACACAAATTTTGTTAGAGAACGTGATGATGGGTCCGCAGCTAGTGACTCTGCTAGAATGGATCCGTGACAAAGTGCTGGACTTTCCACCTGATGGCACTTTGCAAATTCCTGCCTGGCAAGCGGTCGGCAGGCGATTGTGTGATGCTGCCGTGGAGGGGGACTCCGTGGCAGGCATGTGTTTAGCGCCTTGCTGGCAAATTCTGACTCCTCTTTTGCCAAGCGTGGGCTAATTCTACTAACGGTGCTAAACCAGGGGAGGCTGTAAAACCCCCCGACAGCGCGGCTCTTCTCAACACACCGCCAGCGATGGCGATTCCCTCCACACCTCCTCTGCCCCCAGAGCTCCTGTCACTGATTGCAGCGACCCTCACAGCACAGGACCGAGCGCGGGAACAGGACAACTCGGACAATGATTCCATTGACACCGATAAACCTTTGGACCCAGGTCCTATAGACCCGGAAGAGGAGCTAGACCTTTTTCCTCCTCCCCCTGATGCACTGGCTGTATGTTCGGGGAGGGTGAAAGGGGGTCTGAGGGATCAGTGGCAGGAATGCAGGCGGGAAGCGCTTAAGCGAGGGCATTTGGGAGGCGCCATGGCACGTTCACGATTTTGTCAGCCAAATCAACCTGCAGAGTGGCAGCCTGTGCAATACGAGGCTGTTAAAGGGTTAAGCAAAGCCGTGCGGGAAGGGGGGATCCATAACACATTTGCTGTGTCCCTTCTTGGAGTGATGGCAGAGCCTTATACACTCACACCACGTGATTATTGGAAGTCATTGCTTTGTGTGGTACGCACGCCGACGCAGTGCATGTGGTTATCTGGTTTTTGCGAGCTATGTGTAGTGGCCTCGATTGAAAAGCTTAATCGGGGAACTGCTGTGAACTGTGAGCCGTTGGCTGGAGAAAATAATTGTGCCGACCAATCCTGTGACTCAGGCAAGGCATCCCAGGGACAGCTATTTGCAGATGGAGGAGATGGCTACGAAGGCAGTCCGGGTAGGGGGATACGGGAGTCTGGGCGAGCCTCTAGTGCGTCCTTCGCCACGGTCTTGCAGGGTCCTAGAGAGTCATAGACTAACTTTATTGATCGGCTTCAGAATAGTTTGCAACAACAAGTCGAGCATGAGGAAGCTCAAGGGTTGCTTTTAAAACAATTAGCTGTGATAATGCCAATGAAAAGTGAACATGGGCATCGCAGCCCTTGCACAGGCGCAACCCCAACACGTGTCAAATGGTTATAACCCAGAACTCACAGCAGACTGTAACTCCCAGGTTGAGTTCTGGAATGCAGCGTGACACGTTTTTGCTTCTCTAATCTCTTCTGTAAGAATAGTGCACGCTCTTAACTGGCTTCGTAAATAAGGCTGCTGGCTTGCTAAAGAAAGTAATGCTACAATACTATTTCTTATTTTTCCTGGCTTATTAACAGGTGTCGATTCTGTCCGTCGTATGTTGCTACAGAACCGAGTTGCTATTGATTTTTATTATTAGCGCAGGGACAAGGGTGTGAAGGCTTTGATAGGTTGCGTTACGTCAGTCTGAGTGACCACCATGAATCAATCCACAAAAGCATACAAAACTTAAAACAAAGATCCGCAGCAGAGCCAGGGGTGGGAGGCCTTTGGTCTCTTCTCACGGCTGGGAAACTTTGGGCCGTGGATCAAAAGTAGTCCAGGATTTATTATAATCGCCTTAACCCCCGTATTGATGTTTGCCTTACGTCTCCTATGCCTTTTTGTCCTGTATTCAGCGTTTAGCTGAGTGTGACATAAATCAGGTCACGGGCACCCAGCTACACACAACCTTTGCCTTGTCGCAATTCACAAGCAAAAAAGAGGAGGATAGAGAACGTCTGAAGAGATATACAGGAGAGGAAAATAGGGAATGGCTGACCTAACGAGAGATGAGAGAACAGCTAGGTATTGTGAAGGAGAGGAGGAAAGATGAACACGGTTATCTAGTGACAAATAGGTGTCTGCATGCGTGTAGCGGTACATAGCTATGCAACTGCGTGAATGATTTCTGCCCTGAGCCTGGTGGTACGTGCAGCTGTGGTTTGTGTCCGGGCTCAGAGATGTCAATACGGGCTTCTCTGTTATGGTCAAGTGTCTCTGGTTGCATTAAAAAACCAAACCAAACCAAACCAAAACAAAACAAAAAACACAGTGACTTTAATAAGACTGCAACCTGATCGAATTCCAAGAAATGTGAGATAAGATGAACTTCTGAATTTGTTCATAAGTTGTAATGGAGTGCTACCTATATATGAATGCTAGAACATAACTCTATTTCAGTGTGACCAGAATTTAGCATGCAACTGCATCAGCATATTGACAGAATACCTTTTGAGTTATTTCTTTTTTTCATAACCTCTAAACTGGGAACAGCTCAAGGTGAAAAGAGACTGTTCAAATCGTCAGCTGTTGCCTCAGAAGGAATAACGTGTTCTTTGTGTACAGGTGAATTTAACACAGCTGAACATTTGTTTTGGGTTAGAAGTATCTGTCACACCTTCATCCCCACCACCACAACCTTTAAGGTCGGTGGGAAAAGCATTCTGTACCCTGTTGCAGCGGGGAAACTTCAGTTGAGCTGCAGTAGTTTGCGTACGTAACTGCAGCTCCTTTGGTGGAAATGAAGTTGTCGTAGAAGTTAGACTTTAACTTGAGTAACATACCCTTTGATACCTTGTAAGCGAGAAAGATTGTGTCCTGACAGCATGCTCTTTCCCACGCTTGTGCCTAGAGTTGTACTTGAAATCAGGTTGCGTGTTAAGTTTAAACCTAATCACACAGATATCTCAAAGTCCACAAAGATACATCACTGCTTAGGGGATTCTTGCAGTATAGCAGGTGCAAAACCCGTTCCAAAGTAACGATCTAGTGAAGCGTTTTCTTTCAGGAACACCATTTTCCCACTTCTCATAGGTTATACACCATACAACGTAATATCTCTCCATCAAGTCTCTTGTGGCTAAACTGCATTCGGCAAATTTGTGTTAGAAATAGATGCTTGCATTTTCACCTGCCCAAGTTCCCTAAGCTAAAGGATTGTGACCTAGGCATTGCGACGAAGCTCAAAGATCGTGACAACAGCGATGGAGAAGAGTGATTTAACACGTAGTTGATTTATGGTTCATACAGGACTATATCACACTACAAAACCGGTATGAATTCAGAGTTGTGGATGTACTGCATGTTCACGTAATAGTTTCTCTACAATTTTTTTTTTTTTTTAAAAAGGTGCCTAAGCTATAAATACCGTATACTATTATCTTTCCCTATTTTTTTAAGCATTTTTTTATTTCCCTGTTTGTGTATAGTTTTATCTATCTATCTCTATATAAACAACCAACACAAAGCAACCAGAACATTTTGAGAAACTTATAGTTAACTTCTGCATTTAATTCCAGTAACAATCTAGAGGTGTCCATTCAGCTGTTTGCTTAGTTCCAAGTCTTCACTGTATGCTTTCAGGTTCTTTGAAAAGCAGCAGTAACAGTTGAGCAGTTATTTAAAGTGAAACTTTGCCCTACACAATTTCCACTTCCATGCCTTAGAATGGAGGCACAGCGGAACACTCGCCCAAGGGCAAGATTTCAAGAGCTCTTAAGTAGGTTTTATCTTTTCATTTTAGGATAGAAAATGTTTCTTAACAGCTTACATATAGAATTTACAAGTTAAACACAATTTCTCATGCTCATTTATTTGATTAGAAGTTCCTGAAAAATATTTTCATAAAACTTCCATAGCTTATTGCATGTTCTTCTAAATAATCATAAACCTGTATGTTGACCTCTGTAGGAAATGCACCGATAACAAGTTTAACATTTTGTGAACCCGACTGAAATGTACAAACGTACACATAAAAGGCGGCCAAAATCGGTAATTAAGTAGTGAGAAAGAAAACAAAAGAAAAAGAGATGACAACTCCATAACATGGTAAAGCAACCTTTTACAAAATAAAAACCAACAAAGAAACAAAACCAAAAACCACAAACAGGGGTGAATTGTAGAGAACAGAGACAGTGGGTTGTTTTGACATTGGTAACGTGCAGCTGAGAACCTGCAGCAAAGAGTCACATAACTTTGAGGGAGCACGAGAAGAAACCAGGATGAGACAGAAAGAAAGGAGGGATGTGATCTCACCTGTAGAAGGCAAGTGAACAGCAGAGAGTGGCCTGTCGCAGCACTCTCCAAAGGAGCCAGCTGCAGCCAGGTCTTTTACCATCACACTCTCCATGGCAGTCCCTCTGCTGCCTTCTAGTCTCGCCTCATCCAGGGCACGCTCACCCTCTCTGCTTCTTCCTCGGCTGCCCAACCGCTTCACAGAACCAGCCACAGCTGCACCTTGTCTACACCAGCCAACCCACCGCCCCTGAAGCCAGCCCACAGCTGTACATTGTCAGTGCTGATTAACCCAGCTTCGTTCCTCTGCAGTAGCCTACAGTGCACAGCGCTAAGGAATGTGTTGTACGAACCTTCCGGGCTGTTCCGCGTCGATTCACAGTCAGTGTACAAAAACTGAAGGACATGTCAGAGGGCTTACGGCAGGAACTTTTGGGAGATTGGTTGCGGAATCTTTTCAAGTCTCGGGGAACCACCAGACGGTTGCAGGACTTCACAACACGCGGAGGAATATTGCTATTGGTAATTGTAGTTATATTGACCATTTTTCCCTGTATGCTGAACTGTATAAGACCTATGATTCAAAAGTAGTTTAACCTCTAATGTTTCTGTTCAAAATAAAGACGGGGGAAGTGTAGAGAGCTTTATGGCCAGTGCTGGAGGCCACGATGCCTGTGAAGGGCCTTGAAGGCTAAAGAAGAGAGAAAGTACGATAAGGTTGGCTGAACGCCTGGAAGAAAGACGGGGTATGAAGCAAGGCCAGAGCGGATGCGCGATGCCACATCTCCGTGGCTGGCTGAGAACATGAAACCCACAGAGATAAGAAGGAAGAGAGGAAAAAAAACGCAAGAAGTTCAGTGCATTTGCAGCTTAGTAATTGACCAATTATATGTAGCCAAGACGTGCGTGAACAGCATTGATTAACCAATGATAATTTAGAATGGGGCGCATGAACAGCAAACGAGGATATTATAAGCGTGGGTTCTGGACTAATAAAAGGTCTTCTGGTTGAACTCGGGAGTCCACGTCATCGTCTCCTCAGGCCATATGCTCCTCCGCCTCCTCGTCTGCCATTGCACGGACCTGCAAGGCCACACCATGAAAGTTAAAACAACGTTCATGGTGCATTCACTCCTGCCTGTGTTTGTCTAGAGCAGCTGTGACGCTGCCCCTGGTGTTACCTGCTCAGAGAACTGCTGCACCTACTGCTGCCACATTCTCCGCACCTCCTTCAGTTTCTCTCCATACTGATTTCTTTCTGCCTGGAGCTGGTGAACTGACCCTGAGAGCTGTTCAAAACAAAACAAAACACAAAGAAAATCATATTGGCTAAATAAATTTGGCAGTGACCGCTTCAGGGATAAAGCCTGAAGAAACCAGTGTTAACACAAAGCTCAGGCTGCATTCTTCTGCCACACAAGTTTCTTTACAGACATGAAGATCTGGATGTCATTCCGTACAACCCCTGAGCAACCCGGGTTTCCAGGCCTGCCTTCTCCTCCAGTGCCACCTGCAACTGCTGCTTTGCATCCAGACTCCCTGCCTGATTTGACAACTGCCAAGAAAAATCAAAAAGTCATGGCAAAATGTTAACACGCCACTTCTGCATAGCCTTTCCCCTGATAGTAACCTGCCACATGATCCATGTTGCAACCTTAAAGTGCTCCAACTCATGGTGATGTTCAATGAAAAAAAAAAAAAGAGGAGGGGGGAAGGAGATTAAAATCAAAAAGCTTAGATTTTAGCCCTGTAAAACAGGCTGAGCTAGACAGCTCCTCCCTACCAATTTTGTATTTACAACTTGTTTGATTAAAACCTATTTTCTTAATCTAAAAACTGGGCTCAGAAACTTTTTGCATTTCCAGAGTCTGTATTACACAGCCAGACCAGATGGTATAAAAGCTTGTGATTTTAAAAGTTGTCAAACACGTCAGGAATTTAAAGCCAGTGTCTGGAGCATGTCAGTTGGCACACAGTACTTTTCCCAGAAGAGGAGCAGCTGCCTTTATTTCAAGGGTAACTTAAGCCACTGTCTGGGGAGGAAAAAAAAAACAAACCCAAAAATAAACAAAAGAGCAGTTTCTTCCCTCACAGGCTCAGGTTCACACCGGCTTGCTCTCTGAACTGCTAACAGCTGGCTTCCTGAATTCCCTTCCTAACTGGCTGCTTCTCTTAACTTTCCCCAGCTGACCTTCGAGTTACCATTGTCCAATTCACCTTCTGCAAGGGTGGGTACAAACACCACCCCTATTCAACTGGCTTCTCAGTGAGACCACGAGACAGCTGCGTAACCAAAATGCCAAACAGATACAAAGCAGGAAAAGTCTTCGTATTGTCACGCGCTGTATGTTCAGTCACCCTCTCATATTGTACAACATTCTTTTCGCAGACCAGCGTCACAACAGCTTTCAGTCTACTGCTCCAGCTCCTTCAAACAGACCTTCTGTTCCTCAGAGGCCTCGCTGAAGGCCTTTGACCAAGAGGATGCCTTGATGAGGTTTTGTGCCTTCCTTTCCGAACAAGGGTTAAGCCTTGCCCCCACTCTCAGAAGCAAAGTCTTACAACGGTCAGTGTGATCTACCCTCACAGCCTGGAAGCAGTATGGGCACCTGTTGGATCCTCAGTTTAGCCATTTCCAGTTTCTGATGCAAATCATCCATACGCAAATCCTTAGCTGAGATCTTGGAAGACAGGCAGCGAATCTTCTGTGACAGCTCTGAATTCTTCTGCTTCATTTCCTCACTGCTTTTGCTGAAACAAACCAAAATTAAAGCAGCATCACTGTATGTACTATGGGTCTGGGCAAGTACATGTCATACATTTACAATCCAGCTAGTCGTAACAGTTAGAATCACAGAAACATCACATCCAGTCACTTTTTTTAAGCTGAATATCCAGCCTCCCAAGTCACCACCTGTGGTGCATGCCCCTTGTGATGTTTTGTGGCTCTACCGGGAAGAGCAGTGTTACTCTGCAGTAACAAGCAGCAAATGGACTTACCTTTGTTTGTACAGCTCCTGTTTCAGGTCTTCTAGCTCCTTCATTAACTCTTCGTTATGCTGGAGAAAAAAGAAATGACTGATTCAGCTGCAGACTTCAGCAAAATATTTCACCTTTAGCACATCAGCTGAAGTGGAAAGCATCAGAACTTTGGCAAAACCCTTCAGGACAGGTTGCTTAGAACCTCCTGAATTTGCCAGGAATAAATCTGCTCAGCCTTTTCAAACGCGATGCTACTAACTGAACGTGAGGTCATTTCTGCAGACTTCTGGATGAATATCAATACTGAAGTGTCTGCCTGATGGAGACCCTCCTGAGACAAGGTCTCGGTGGCGCTTCTGTTGTGTGGAGCTGGCAAGACTAATGAAGTAAGCTGCCGGATCTGAAGACAGCAACTGGACCATATGATTAGTGGTCACAGAAACCTGAATGAACTTTGCCTTGACCATGGAGAACACAGGGCTTTACAAGGTTAATTAACAATTCAGAATGTTAATTTCTGCCTCTTCTCCGAGCAGGGACTACAGACTTTGCATTAGTGTACTGACAAGCAAATAGCCAAAGGCAGAGCTGCTGGTGAAGCATAAGCAGAGGTGACTCTTACCTTCTCTGCCTGTTCTTGCAGCATAGAGACGAAGGACAAAGTACGTTCCAGCTCCACTACCCTCTGGTGAGATGAACGTAAACGAGCAGCAAGGCTCTCGGCTTCTCCTGAACAAGTCAGAACAGAGTGAGTTGAGGCTGGACCACAAAGAGCTTTTTGGAACTGCTAAACAGCACTTTCTACTTTGTCAACAAGCTCTTAAGGCAGCACAGAGCTTTGCAAGTCAGCAGACCTGGTTCCGCCCCTGGCTCTACAGGTGGCTCACTAGCAGCTCTGGGCAGTAAAGCTCTCTGTAACTACCATCCTCACTTTGAGGGAGATGACGAAACTTCCTCTGCAGAATAGGCAATATGTTGGTTGGGATCTTTCTTTCTAATAGAAGAAGTCGCTCAAACTTGGTGCAGAATGAAGGGCTCGGGTAAAACCTACCTTTACGCGATAGCTGTGTGGGAGGGAGGGTGGCGAAAAGGGAACTAAGTTTTAAAAGGATCAGAAGAAAGTCAGAAAGGAACAGCCTGGGGTAGTCACCGGGGCTGAACAGGGCTGACAAGGCTTTAGCGATGCACAAAAGAACCTCAACTGCCATGGGATCAACATGCTCCCACTTGGGGGCAGCTCTGGCGACAGAGGCAGCGATGGTGCCAAGTATTGCTCACCGAGGAGTCGGCCACTGCTGTGAGCTGGCTGCCAGCAACTGTCATGCCTCTGGCTTGAAATTCACACTTTGACCAACAGCTTGAGCTGGAGTGCCCACAGTCAATTACCTGATTTCTTCCCTGCAGCTTCTCGAGTATGTGCAAGGGCCGCCTGCAACTCAGGCTTCTCAGAAGTTAGAATTCCAATAGTCTGGATACGAACCTTTGGGAAAGGAAAATCGGCTCAGCATGAAACTTCTTTGCTTGTAATTGCAACATCACTGTTGCCACAAAAGGCTAACTCAGTAAAGGGAAAGAGCTCGTGCAGTTAAGCACAGTCGGGCTGACTCCCAGTTTTCCTGAAGGAACGCGCTCGCGGCTTCCCGGGTAAAGACTATGAATGGTCAGTAATCCAGAGAACAGCAGAAGGCAGGTAGTGTTACTGTAATGGAGGCTCTTCCTTACCCGTAGCTTCCTCAGTGCAGCTTGCTCTTCAGAAAACGTATTTTCCAACTCCTTTTCCTGTATAAAGAAATGATGCCTATTTAGCACAAAAATGTAGATAGGTAACCCTTGTTTTGTGTCAAACTAAAAAAGCAGTGATACATTGGTAGGACTTGCAGCATCGAAACGACAGCAGCCTTTTAAAGACATACTTCAGCCCTGCGTTATTTGAACGCCTTCACTATTTATCCATCCTAGATTGGCAGTAACAGCATAGCACAATCGCTGCTAGCATAAAAACGGTAGTGCTTGGAAGCAAGCTACTGGCAAGGACTTGTATTCTCCTGCCTCCACCACACTCCTCTAATACTTGAGTATTTAAACGTTCGCTTGTGTCAAAATAAGAACGCTACCTGCCAGGCAGGCCTAACTCATGAAGTCAAATCATTCAACCCTACGCTACAAATGAAACTGAATCTAACATAAGACAAGACCACACGTGCCTGGGCCACAGCCCACTATACTCTCTGCGCCGCCAAGGAAGAGATACTATTTTTCTGCCTATCCAAAACCAGGACACACTTTACCTTCTCCAGCTGATCCACTGCCTCCTGGCTCTGCTCTTTCTGTGGAAGAAAAGTGATGCACCAGAGAAAATACTCTCATACATCTGAAACACATTTTCACTTCAGCAAAGTAGGATACATGCCCAATTCACGCAAACAGAATTTCCACTTTCTGTAGTCCTTTCTGTAGAGGACTAGGAAGTTCATCTTAGCTATTAAAAATACGAGATCTGGAGCTGCCTTCACTAATGTACTTCATATGCCAGGCATCTTTTTCATCGCTCAGTAGATTGCCACAGTTGTTCTCCAACACCGCTGCTGAAACCCCTCCATGTCTACATCTGAGCATCTACCACCTTCAGTTAAACTCGCACCCCCACATCTGTGCAACTGATGGCAGTAATCCTGGTGTATTGGGATGATCGCCAGAAATGCTGGGGGGTTTTAAAAAACACCACCAATAAATTAAAAAAAAAACAACCAACCAATAACCCCAAAGAAAAACGTAGTCTTTTCCTTGACCTGAGACCTCAGACCTTTCTTCCACTGAAGAGCTGGCCTTAAGTCACGCAGAGCCGCACTTGTGTTGGCAGACTTCTGCAGGAGGTGGTATGGGAGGGCTGAAGCCAGATACAAAGAGAAGGGGTAATTCTGTCCTAGCCCATTTCCATCTTAGCGGTGAAGTATTTGGAGATTTGTTGTCCGTAGGTAATGCACCTTTAGATAGGAGGTGAAGGAGACAAAGGTGGCAGCTGCCTACCCAGGCCGCCACACAACTGTGCTGCTGTGTTTGCTATTTGCTTGTTGTCTCCCTGACAGCTTCTTCACAGATGCCTCGTAACTAACTACATAAGCAGGGCTTTTTTGCCTTCCCAAAGAACGAGCATTGTCCAAGCTCTTTCTTTACTACTACTGCTACTACTTCAATGCATTTTGAAAGGTGTCTACAGATGGAAGAGCGATGAGCGAGAGGTTTTGGTTCTAGCAATGCCCATGCACAACATAACCAGCAAAAGCAAAGGCAAGACCACAAATGCAGCAAAGGCCCTACACAGTTGCAGGCCAGCGCAGAAGCAGGCAAACAAGGAGAATCTTGGGTGGGCAATGCACTGTGCCAAGTTCCTCTGCAGCCCAGCTAAAACACAAAAAGAAACAGAATGGAACAAAAATAACCCAAAGCCCAAAGGAAAACAACAAGGGGGGGGTCACGGGGTACACCGGGAAATGCTGAACTTTGCAAAAAGTGTACTTTTACAGAGGAACACAATGGGGAAAAGCATTTCACACAAGAAAGGCTCTTGTCAGACTGAAACAAGTCCACTTGGCTGCATTTCTTGCAGTGTTAAAGCTGAAGGCTGAAAAGCTGCAGCGGGAATCCATGCAGGCCACAGGACAAAGCAGTTCACTCATCGCGCCAAGAGAAGCTGAGGATATGATCAGAAACCAGCCCCAGACCCTCTCAGGCCTACTGCTCCCACTCTGCCGATATCGTTAGACCAGCAGCACCACCTGCAGAAACAGGTTTTCACACTGCTGCCAGCACCAGAGTTGTGTGTTTCAAGGATTCGGACCAGGCGCAGAAATAGCTGTTTTATCAGGATGCTTATCATCCAGGGAAAGCCTGATGAGATCAGCAGAGCACACTTAAATGGAAACAACAAAACTCCGTTTCTTGTTCCTCAGTTGAGCCAATACATTCACCAGCGGCCTTAGACTTTGAGCCCCTTAACAGGTTTTCCGTGCAGCTCATTTTGTTCCCTACAGAGTGCCGTGTAAGCAGCCTTCCTTGTGGCACTAGGAGGGAACCCATAACTTTGCAGACACCCAAAGAGCTTGGAGGAGCAGCGAGGACCATGTCAGACTGGTTGGTTGGGTTGTTTCTTACCAGTTCCTCTATCTGTGTAACGAACTGCTTGTTCGTTAAGATTGCTGGAATCCAGGGCTACTGCCAGCTCCCGGTAACGTGTCTGATGGGCACATGCAGACAGGAGAAAAAGGAAGGAGCAGAAGAGGAGGAGGGGAGGAAAAAAGCAGGAATTAAAGAGGACAGAAAAATAAATCCTATCGAACTGTGATAATCAGATTCTCCAAACAAAACAAAAATCTACCGTTTCAACAAAAGCAGCTGAGACATCAACACATTTTATCCATTCTGCCAAGGCTTCATTTTGACCCAACAGTGACTCAGAAATAAGAACGGCAGCTGCACGGAAGCCAGATTATCCCCAGTCCCCAAACTGGAAACACCTCCGATACCTGCCTCCCAGTGTTGATCACAACTACCCGATGATAGCACAAGACAACACTAGACAGCAGTGAACGAGAACTGTGCATTCAATTAGGTCTCGCTAACACTGCCGAAAGCAGAGTCCCAGTAAGTTATCAACAGTAGCAAATAAGAAAGGGGGCGGGGGGGGACGGGGACACTGAGAACAACCTCCTTCCGTTTCCTTAATATTTGTGGAAGAAACAGCACTTTCTCCATTCACATATGATGTAGACTACAAGCAAAGCAGTCAAGTCAGCCAGTTTTATTCCCCAAGGCAACAAGTCACTACTAAGAAAGAACTGACTATCACAATAATGCTCCTTATAGCGCCTTTCACTCCAAAGTACCACACAGAGAAAACATCCTTTTCTGGGTAAGGAGAGATGCAGACTCCCTCTGCGACAAGCTAATGTCAATGATGCAGGTTGATTTCCCATTCTTTCCCACTAAAGCAAGAATACATCTTTCCATGCATACATGCTGTCCATTCATCCCACTCAGCTTTTCTTCCCACTGCTGAAAGTTTACGTTCTAAACCAGGATTTTTTGCTTCTCAATGCTTAAATATCATATTGTTCAGTAGGATGACTGCAGACACCGCTGAGATCCAGGAGTGTTTTCTTGAGCTGACTGCTTAAAGCTCCACATCAAATATCAAGAGAATTAATAGGACAAAAGGATCAAAACGAGGCTGTACCCGAGAACACGGGGCAGTAACGTCACCCAACTCTTCAAGTTCACACACTAGATTAATGGCAAAGGATGCACCAAGAAGCAAGCGAGGGCAAAGCCAGATGGTGGCCACTCTGCTCTGAAAAGCGCTACCTTCAGGACGTATCTGGGGAAAACAGAGATCGCTGGATGCAGATTAAGATAGAAAAGAACCGGTCAGCGACTACCTGAAAACTGCTGGTTTTTTGAGTCAAACTCAAACGCTCCCTGTAAAACTTGGTGAGATGTGTGGCACGCTATGAACCACAAGTTTAGAAGGAGGACATTTACGAACAGGCCAAACTCAGCGTGGCTGGGAGCAGGTGCCAGTGGCCCTCATGGAGCGATGAATCCCATGACTAGAAGAAACTAAACGGAAAAGGGCCAAAAACCTGTTCCTGGACAGCAATGCAAGTTCTCATCCAGCCTTCGTGGGAGGATGAACAGCATCTGACCACACCTCTACCCACCGTGAACTAACAACTTCATTTATCTTGTACAGCATCAGAGCGCCATGAAGACCCGGAGCAGTGCTCTAGCGTTTCATGGCAAATTATTTCATCATCCAGCTCTGCTAAGCCATAATTTAAAAACACTACAAAACAAACGAGATAATCGTTTTCAACATCCAACCCCAGCAATGTATCACAGCTCTTTGCAATGCCACCTGCAAGGGTTCCCTCTTACTTCAGTCGCTTCCTTCTTGGCACTTCACGGGAAACAAGAAATCTCTCTCTTGGCATTCCCCGTCTACCTGCTCAGCACTTTTCTCGTGAATCGAGCAGCAAGAATACGGTAATGGTGAAGACATTTAAGGAAAGCAATAAAGTGGAAGACTGCAGAGGGAAACTAACAGAATTTTCTCCGTTTCTTTTTAGCAGGACAGATACTTGTGCTCTCAAGGGAAAACGTATGTTAGGTGCTTCTAGGAAGGTCAGGAACTCCCTTACTTCTTCCAGCTACAGGTCACCTCACCCTTATTGGTTCAAACACTCCTCAATATGAAACATCAGATGGACAAGAGCAATACCTTCACCAGTACCTGTCAAAAATGTTTCCTTCATTTCTTCCGGTCCAGACATTCTGTTTGCTTAACGCTTCAAGATGCAAAGAACTGTAATGTGCCTTAACCACAAGAACTTCCTTCTTCCTCCACCATCAGTTGTGAAATAAATAAAAAAAAAACAACCAACAACTCAATAAACTACTTGAACAGCTGGATTTGTTGGAAACAGAGAGAATTAGGAACAAGACACTTCTCGGGAAATTATGCATTGTGAGATTCTAATAACATAGCAAAAAAAAGTTAGTAATTCTGCTCAGCTTGGAACGCCATGCTTGATCCATTTGCTTTCACACACGGAGTCCTATTTTGCTGGGCTTTCTGCGTTTCACAGCCAAGAAAGCTGAAGTGGCTGAGACGGGAAGGGTCTGCCTCGCATGAAGACACCAATGGCAGCAGAAGCTCATGCCAACAATCAGCTTTTCTGCCCTATTAGCGCCAAGTGAGCTTCTGAACAGCATTTTCCTGAACACAGGATTTTTACAAGACGGCAACTGGAAAAAGAAATCTGTCATGACATATTGCAAGTAAAGATCAGTTTACAAATTATTTCTGAAACCTCAGACACAACGGTCCACATAACAGCCAATCAGATCAAAATGTATCTCTCCGTGCTAAGAAAACGACAGCAGAGAAAAAACTGGGCTCAGAAACTTTGTGCATTTCCAGAGTCTGTATTACACAGCCAGACCAGATGGTCTAAAAGCTTGTGATTTTAAAAGTTGTCAAACACGTCAGGAATTTAAAGCCAGTGTCTGGAGCATGTCAGTTGGCACACAGTACTTTTCCCAGAAGAGGAGCAGCTGCCTTTATTTCAAGGGTAACTTAAGCCACTGTCTGGGGAGGAAAAAAAAAACAAACCCAAAAATAAACAAAAGAGCAGTTTCTTCCCTCACAGGCTCAGGTTCACACCGGCTTGCTCTCTGAACTGCTAACAGCTGGCTTCCTGAATTCCCTTCCTAACTGGCTGCTTCTCTTAACTTTCCCCAGCTGACCTTCAAGTTACCATTGTCCAATTCACCTTCTGCAAGGGTGGGTACAAACACCACCCCTATTCAACTGGCTTCTCAGTGAGACCACGAGACAGCTGCGTAACCAAAATGCCAAACAGATACAAAGCAGGAAAAGTCTTCGTATTGTCACGCACTGTATGTTCAGTCACCCTCTCATATTGTACAACATTCTTTTCGCAGACCAGCGTCACAACAGCTTTCAGTCTACTGCTCCAGCTCCTTCAAACAGACCTTCTGTTCCTCAGAGGCCTCGCTGAAGGCCTTTGACCAAGAGGATGCCTCGATGAGGTTTTGTGCCTTCCTTTCCGAACAAGAGTTAAGCCTTGCCCCCACTCTCAGAAGCAAAGTCTTACAACGGTCAGTGTGATCTACCCTCACAGCCTGGAAGCAGTATGGGCACCTGTTGGATCCTCCGTTCAGCCATGTCCAGTTTCTGATCCAAGTCATCCAGACGCAAATTCTTAGCTGAGATTTTGGAAGACAGGCAGTGAATCTTCTCTGACAGCTCTAAATTCTTCTGATTAATTACCTCATTACTTTTGCTGAAACAAACCAAAATTAAAGCAGCATCACTGTATGTACTATGGGTCTGGGCAAGTACATGTCATAAATTTACAGTCCAGCTAGTCGTTAACAGAATCACAGAAACATCACATCCAGTCACTTTTTTTAAGCTGAATATCCAGCCTCCCAAGTCACCACCTGTGGTGCATGCCCCTTGTGATGTTTTGTGGCTCTACCGGGAAGAGCAGTGTTACTCTGCAGTAACAAGCAGCAAATGGACTTACCTTTGTTTGTACAGCTCCTGTTTCAGGTCTTTTCGCTCCTTCATTAACTCTTCATTACGCTGCAGAAAAAAAGAAATGACCGATTCAGCTGCAGACTTCAGCAAAATATTTCACCTTTAGCACATCAGCTGAAGTGGAAAGCATCAGAACTTTGGCAAAACCCTTCAGGACAGGTTGCTTAGAACCTCCTGAATTTGCCAGGAATAAATCTGCTCAGCCTTTTCAAACGCGATGCTACTAACTGAACGTGAGGTCATTTCTGCAGACTTCTGGATGAATATCAATACTGAAGTGTCTGCCTGATGGAGACCCTCCTGAGACAAGGTCTCGGTGGCGCTTCTGTTGCGTGTGGAGCTGGCAAGACTAATGAAGTAAGGTGCCGGATCTGAAGACAGCAACTGGACCATATGATTAGTGGTCACAGAAACCTGAATGAACTTTGCCTTGACCATGGAGAACACAGGGCTTTACAAGGTTAATTAACAATTCAGAATGTTAATTTCTGCCTCTTCTCCGAGCAGGGACTACAGACTTTGCATTAGTGTACTGACAAGCAAATAGCCAAAGGCAGAGCTGCTGGTGAAGCATAAGCAGAGGTGACTCTTACCTTCTCTGCCTGTTTTTGCTGCAGAGAGACGGAGGCCAAAGTACGTTCCAGCTCCACTACCCTCTGGTGAGATGAAC
Organism: Falco biarmicus; assembly: GCF_023638135.1. Lineage (NCBI taxonomy): Eukaryota > Metazoa > Chordata > Aves > Falconiformes > Falconidae > Falco > Falco biarmicus. The sequence goes on from NC_079296.1 coordinate 16,479,908, forward strand.
GTAAACGAGCAGCAAGGCTCTCGGCTTCTCCTGAACAAGTCAGAACAGAGTGAGTTGAGGCTGGACCACAAAGAGCTTTTTGGAACTGCTAAACAGCACTTTCTACTTTGTCAACAAGCTCTTAAGGCAGCACAGAGCTTTGCAAGTCAGCAGACCTGGTTCCGCCCCTGGCTCTACAGGTGGCTCACTAGCAGCTCTGGGCAGTAAAGCTCTCTGTAACTACCATCCTCACTTTGAGGGAGATGACGAAACTTCCTCTGCAGAATAGGCAATATGTTGGTTGGGATCTTTCTTTCTAATAGAAGAAGTCGCTCAAACTTGGTGCAGAATGAAGGGCTCGGGTAAAACCTACCTTTACGCGATAGCTGTGTGGGAGGGAGGGTGGCAAAAAGGGAACTAAGTTTTAAAAGGATCAGAAGAAAGTCAGAAAGGAACAGCCTGGGGTAGTCACTGGGGCTGAACAGGGCTGACAAGGCTTTAGCGATGCACAAAAGAACCTCAACTGCCATGGGATCAACATGCTCCCACTTGGGGGCAGCTCTGGCGACAGAGGCAGCGATGGTGCCAAGTATTGCCCACCGAGGAGTCGGCCACTGCTGTGAGCTGGCTGCCAGCAACTGTCATGCCTCTGGCTTGAAATTCACACTTTGACCAACAGCTTGAGCTGGAGTGCCCACAGTCAATTACCTGATTTCTCCCCTGCAGCTTCTCGAGTATGTGCAAGGGCCGCCTGCAACTCAGACTTCTCAGAAGCTAGAATTCCAATAGTCTGGATACGAACCTTTGGGAAAGGAAAATCGGCTCAGCACGAAACTTCTTTGCTTGTAATTGCAACATCACTGTTGCCACAAAAGGCTAACTCAGTAAAGGGAAAGAGCTCGTGCAGTTAAGCACAGTCGGGCTGACTCCCAGTTTTCCTGAAGGAACGCGCTCGCGGCTTCCCGGGTAAAGACTATGAATGGTCAGTAATCCAGAGAACAGCAGAAGGCAGGTGGTGTTACTGTAATGGAGGCTCTTCCTTACCCGTAGCTTCCTCAGTGCAGCTTGCTCTTCAGAAAACGTATTTTCCAACTCCTTTTCCTGTATAAAGAAATGATGCCTATTTAGCACAAAAATGTAGATAGGTAACCCTTGTTTTGTGTCAAACTAAAAAAGCAGTGATACATTGGTAGGACTTGCAGCATCGAAACGACAGCAGCCTTTTAAAGACATACTTCAGCCTTGCGTTATTTGAACGCCTTCACTATTTATCCATCCTAGATTGGCAGTAACAGCATAGCACAATCGCTGCTAGCATAAAAACGGTAGTGCTTGGAAGCAAGCTACTGGCAAGGACTTGTATTCTCCTGCCTCCACCACACTCCTCTAATACTTGAGTATTTAAACGTTCGCTTGTGTCAAAATAAGAACGCTACCTGCCAGGCAGGCCTAACTCATGAAGTCAAATCATTCAACCCTACGCTACAAATGAAACTGAATCTAACATAAGACAAGACCACACGTGCCTGGGCCACAGCCCACTATACTCTCTGCGCCGCCAAGGAAGAGATACTATTTTTCTGCCTGTCCAAAAAGAGGACACACTTTACCTTCTCCAGCTGATCCACTGCCTCCTGGCTCTGCTCTTTCTGTGGAAGAAAAGTGATGCACCAGAGAAAATACTCTCATACATCTGAAACACATTTTCACTTCAGCAAAGTAGGATACATGCCCAATTCACGCAAACAGAATTTCCACTTTCTGTAGTCCTTTCTGTAGAGGACTAGGAAGTTCATCTTAGCTATTAAAAATACGAGATCTGGAGCTGCCTTCACTAATGTACTTCATATGCCAGGCATCTTTTTCATCGCTCAGTAGATTGCCACAGTTGTTCTCCAACACCGCTGCTGAAACCCCTCCATGTCTACATCTGAGCATCTACCACCTTCAGTTAAACTCGCACCCCCACATCTGTGCAACTGATGGCAGTAATCCTGGTGTATTGGGATGATCGCCAGAAATGCTGGGGTTTTTTTAAAAAACACCACCAATAAATAAAAAAAACAACCAACCAATAACCCCAAAGAAAAACATAGTCTTTTCCTTGACCTGAGACCTCAGACCTTTCTTCCACTGAAGAGCTGGCCTTAAGTCACGCAGAGCCGCACTTGTGTTGGCAGACTTCTGCAGGAGGTGGTATGGGAGGGCTGAAGCCAGATACAAAGAGAAGGGGTAATTCTGTCCTAGCCCATTTCCATCTTAGCGGTGAAGTATTTGGAGATTTGTTGTCCGTAGGTAATGCACCTTTAGATAGGAAGTGAAGGAGACAAAGGTGGCAGCTGCCTACCCAGGCCGCCACACAACTGTGCTGCTGTGTTTGCTATTTGCTTGTTGTCTCCCTGACAGCTTCTTCACAGATGCCTCGTAACTAACTACATAAGCAGGGCTTTTTTGCCTTCCCAAAGAATGAGCATTGTCCAAGCTCTTTCTTTACTACTGCTGCTACTACTTCAATGCATTTTGAAAGGTGACTACAGATGGAAGAGCGATGAGCGAGAGGTTTTGGTTCTAGCAATGCCCATGCACAACATAACCAGCAAAAGCAAAGGCAAGACCACAAATGCAGCAAAGGCCCTACACAGTTGCAGGCCAGCGTAAAAGCAGGCAAACAAGGAGAATCTTGGGTGGGCAATGCACTATGCCAAGTTCCTCTGCAGCCCAGCTAAAACACAAAAAGAAACAGAATGGAACAAAAATAACCCAAAGCCCAAAGGAAAACAACAAGGGGGGGTCACGGGGTACACTGGGAAATGCTGAACTTTGCAAAAAGTGTACTTTTACAGAGGAACAAAATGGGGAAAAGCATTTCACACAAGAAAGGCTCTTGTCAGACTGAAACAAGTCCACTTGGCTGCATTTCTTGCAGTGTTAAAGCTGAAGGCTGAAAAGCTGCAGCGGGAATCCATGCAGGCCACAGGACAAAGCAGTTCACTCATCGCGCCAAGAGAAGCTGAGGATATGATCAGAAACCAGCCCCAGACCCTCTCAGGCCTACTGCTCCCACTCTGCCGATATCGTTAGACCAGCAGCACCACCTGCAGAAACAGGTTTTCACACTGCTGCCAGCACCAGAGTTGTGTGTTTCAAGGATTCGGACCAGGCGCAGAAATAGCTGTTTTATCAGGATGCTTATCATCCAGGGAAAGCCTGATGAGATCAGCAGAGCACACTTAAATGGAAACAACAAAACTCCGTTTCTTGTTCCTCAGTTGAGCCAATACATTCACCAGCGGCCTTAGACTTTGAGCCCCTTAACAGGTTTTCCGTGCAGCTCATTTTGTTCCCTACAGAGTGCCGTGTAAGCAGCCTTCCTTGTGGCACTAGGAGAGAACCCATAACTTTGCAGACACCCAAAGAGCTTGGAGGAGCAGCGAGGACCATGTCAGACTGGTTGGTTGGGTTGTTTCTTACCAGTTCCTCTATCTGTGTAACGAACTGCTTGTTCGTTAAGATTGCTGGAATCCAGGGCTACTGCCAGCTCCCGGTAACGTGTCTGATGGGCACATGCAGACAGGAGAAAAAGGAAGGAGCAGAAGAGGAGGAGGGGAGGAAAAAAAGCAGGAATTAAAGAGGACAGAAAAATAAATCCTATCGAACTGTGATAATCAGATTCTCCAAACAAAACAAAAATCTACCGTTTCAACAAAAGCAGCTGAGACATCAACACATTTTATCCATTCTGCCAAGGCTTCATTTTGACCCAACAGTGACTCAGAAATAAGAACGGCAGCTGCACGGAAGCCAGATTATCCGCAGTCCCCAAACTGGAAACACCTCCGATACCTGCCTCCCAGTGTTGATCACAACTACCCGATGATAGCACAAGACAACACTAGACAGCAGTGAACGAGAACTGTGCATTCAATTAGGTCTCGCTAACACTGCCGAAAGCAGAGTCCCAGTAAGTTATCAACAGTAGCAAATAAGAAAGGGGGCGGGGGGGGACGGGGACACTGAGAACAACCTCCTTCCGTTTCCTTAATATTTGTGGAAGAAACAGCACTTTCTCCATTCACATATGATGTAGACTACAAGCAAAGCAGTCAAGTCAGCCAGTTTTATTCCCCACGGAAACAAGTCACTACTAAGGAAGAACTGACTATCACAATAATGCTCCTTATAGCGCCTTTCACTCCAAAGTACCACACAGAGAAAACATCCTTTTCTGGGTAAGGAGAGATGCAGACTCCCTCTGCGACAAGCTAATGTCAATGATGCAGGTTGATTTCCCATTCTTTCCCACTAAAGCAAGAATACATCTTTCCATGCATACATGCTGTCCATTCATCCCACTCAGCTTTTCTTCCCACTGCTGAAAGTTTACGTTCTAAACCAGGATTTTTTGCTTCTCAATGCTTAAATATCATATTGTTCAGTAGGATGACTGCAGACACCGCTGAGATCCAGGAGTGTTTTCTTGAGCTGACTGCTTAAAGCTCCACATCAAATATCAAGAGAATTAACAGGACAAAAGGAATACAAAGGCAAATCAGAGTGAACTCCATTCCATCTTACAGGTTTCACTGCATCTAACTGGTACCGCTGGTGATTACTATAGTTACGTTTATTGATAAGAGACGCACGGATATGTAGTAAATAGGAGTTACTTTATGACAACTGAACTGAAACAATGGTAGGAAAATAAGCTACCAAAATGATGCAAGTGAAACGAAAATCAGAGCTTTGCCACAGCAACAGCGGAAGACAACTCTGGGCTACCAAATTTGACTTCCCTGAGCTTCTATCACAATTTGATCAAGCCTTCCGTTTAAATAAACTGCCTGAAAAGAATTGTTTTAAAAAGGCTGGGGTTTTATGTTTGTGCCTGAACACGTTTCTATTGCTTATCGGCATAGTTCCTGCCCTTTCCTCTTCAGAAGCCTGGCAACGTGAAGATGCTAAAGCCTGTAAACGCTTGACTCAAAGGATCCGACTTCCTGCCTAAACCTATTTAAACCCAGCACTGGAACTTGCCAGACTGTACATCCCCTGCGCAAGTTTCATCGCCTGTTGTAAAACGGGTTGGCAGGAGTAACTAGACAGCTTCCTCAGGGCAGCTGCTTGCCTGGAGATCAGCAGAGTCATGCCCTTCAGAAGCAAGGCCCTAGGGAATACAGCAACGACACGCACAGCGGGAGAAATACAGACTAAGAAAACACTGCCTCTCCCTACTGCACTTGCCCTCAGCAGCTCAGTTAGTTTATCGCCTCACCCCACACTCCTCCTTTTCCTCAAAGCTCAGCTGTCTCGCGGAAGAGGTTTTGACAAGGTTCACTTTTTCACACGTTCAGTTCAACACAAACCAGAAGGGCGCAAGCACTTTACGAGCAATGGCAACGCATGGTATCAACTAGCTCCATGATAATAAAAACAGCAACAAAACTCAAGCAACTGACAGGGGCTATGTCAGGACAAGGCTCCACCCAAGAAATCGAGGCCAGCGTAAACAGAACCTGAAGCATGCAGTAGGGAGAGCGAGTCACTGCGAGGGACACGAGCACTGCCTCACCTTCCTCCTGTCCAATGAGGGTATGGCTACCCCATTGGAGCGCTTCAGGTCCGACACCGGCACCTTCAGAATGTTCTGAATCTGAAGGAGGTGAAAGAAAAGGGGGAACGGCTCAGAAAAGGACAGAGAGAAAGTGTCAATCGAAGGCAGCCAAAGAAACCGGCATCCTCCGGCTGGCCAGGAGCACGCAGCTCAAAGCAGCAGCTCTGGGCACACCCAGGGCTGCGTGACAGCACCGCATGATCAGACACGGCTTTGGCTTTGGCCGCGCCTCGGCCTCCAGGTGGGGAAAGAAGGCCCCGTTATTGGCCGAACTCCAAAATGGAAGCCCGAACCGCTCCAGGACACTTTCCCCTCGCAAGGACTTTCACATACGCCGCCCACGCCGCGGCCGGGGAACTAAGTAAAATGAGACCAAAACCCCCCAAAAAAGGGTGTGGGGGAGGCCAGGGGGAGGGAAAACCGCCAAACCGAACCCGGCGGACCCACGGCACCGCCGGCCCGGCCCGCCCCGACCCCCGCCGCCCCTCACCTTCTCCTTGCCCGCCGCCAGCCAGCTCTGCCCGCTGCCGTCCGCCACGGCCGCCCCGCGCCTGGGCCGCCTTGGCTTCGCCCACCGCCGGCGGCAGCAGCCAGGGCCCGCCCAGCCTGCGCTGCCGCCCTGGAGGCCCGGCCCATCGCCGTGCCGCGACGTGCTCGGCTCATCGCCGGGCCCCGCCTCATGGCCGGGCTCCACCGGCTCCGGACCGGCGCCGGGCTGTGGCTCGTGGCCGGGCTCCACCGGCCAGGGCTCGCGGCCGGGCTCCATCGCCTCGAGGTTGCCGGGCCCGGTGGCTCTGCTTTTACTGCAGGGACTGGAGGAGCAGGTGCCACCTTGCAGTGCCTGCTCCCCGTGTTGGAGCCCGCACCGCCCGCTGCTCGGGTGACAGCCCGCACCGCCCGCTGCTCGGGTGACAGCCCGCACCGCCCGCTGCTCGGGTGACACCTGGCTGCCCGGCGTGCCCCACCCAGAGCTCACCTGCAGCTTCCCGGAGACGTTTGTTCCCCGGCGCTGACGGCACAGTGGGCCCTGTCGCTGGGAGACTCCACTTCCCAGCGTGCCCCGCGGCGCGCCCGCGCCTGCCGCTCCCGGCCGGCCCCGCGCGCACCCGGCCGGCCCGGCGGGAGGCGGCAGCCCTGGCCGAGCGGGTCCCGCCGAGCGCGGGTCGCAGCGCGCCCGCCCCGCCGCGGCCCGGGCCCGGCCGGTAGGAGCCGGGTCCCCGTGTTACAGATTTGCTAACGGTTACAATTAACTAACCTTATTTGATTTTATAAAATCATTTTCATAGAACTGTAGAGGAATAAGAAATATATTTTAGTGGAACTAGCAGCTGCACCACACAAGCTGCTGTGGAATCCTCTGTACAGCCCTGTACCACGGCCAAGGACTGAGAGCAACCGAATGAAACAACTCGTAGCTACCTGCCAAGAAACCGTGAACTTTAATAATAGTGATATAAAGAAATGGCATGGAATGGGGACAATCAGTTACGGGTAAATGTATTTTAATATATTTTAATAAATACGCAAAGAATGTAGGTCTAGTAATCAGGTCATGGAACCATAGTTTGAACGAAATAATTAATGAAAGAGCTAGCGAAAGAAGGAGTCCGTTTCTCTAACTTTCTCTGACAAGGGGCCTGTTTATAAGTTATCTAGAGGGAGCGAGTAAAAGAAACAAGCAGAAGGACCAGATGGTCGACAAGGACATCCATTAGCTCGGACCGACAAGAACACTGCAGACTTGCAAGACCATCACATACCAGGCAAAAGGTGAAAAGTACCCCATGAGGAAGACCTACGGCCTTCCTCCCAGAGACCACTGCCCACGTCCCGCAGACCCCTGCCCACAGTTCTTGGAAGGATTTGCGCAGGCGCGAAGGACTGAGAAGCTGATTAACATACGAAGCGAGAGTCTGTTAATGATTTTGGGGAAACAGTATGTTCATGCATGAATACTTACGGCATATGCATGACTCAGTCCTAGATGAGCTGTATGATGTCGAAGCCCGGTGTGCGTTGGTCGGGAGAGGACTCACTCACGCACCCGGCCGTCCATAAAGAAGTGTCTGCTTATCTCCCTCACATCGGGGTCGGCAAGTTTTTCATTCCGAGATTTCGGTACCAGCCGCTCCCCGCCCCCGCCGCGGGCCGTGCCTGCGCTGAGGCGGCGCGGCCCGGCCCCTGACGCGGCGCCGCTCTGCTCTGCCAGGGCCTCCGGTGGCGGCCGGCGGAGCGGCGCGGCCGGCTGCAGGTCCGCGGTGAGGCCCTGCGCGGGCTCGGGGGAGCGGGCCCTGCTCCAGGGCTGCCCCGGCCGCCGTCTGTGGCCCGGCACGGCCCGGCACGGCACGGCACGGCCGGGGGGTGTGTTTTCTTGGGGCGGAGCTGCCGGCCTCGCCCCCCGGCGCTGCCTCGTCCTGGCAGCGCCTCTGAACACCGAAATTGTGGGGGTTACGGTCTTATTGTCACCTGACGCTGTAAATCTACAAAACGCCGTAGAATATGATGGGGGGCGGGGGCAACGTTACAGAAACCCATCAGTCTTTTACCTGAGCTTCCCCCCTCCCTGCCCAGGAGACACGTTTTCCCTTTTTTCTCCTCTTTTATCCACTGACAGACACATAAGAGGATTTTCTGGTTAGTGCCCCCCAGCACCGCAGCATCTTCCCCTGGGCTGAGGTAGCGTGAAATGTCTCCTGTGCTCTACAGATGCCCCGTCCCGCGTCCTGCCGACCTAATGGAACCAGCCAAGAAGCCCTGCAGTATGAAATCGAAGAGCTGAAGCAGAAAGACCTTGCTCTAGACCAGGAAACTGCACAATTCTTGTCCGAGTACGTCCTTGGCCAGCTCAGTGTCCGCTGTGATGCCTCAGTTGGTTTTGTTTAAAAAAAAAAATACGGTCTAGGGCTTAGAGCTAAAAGTCGTCCTCTTACGCCACCGTTTTTATCGTGGTGTTGTGCAACGTTGATTACAGCGTTGTTTTGATTTATGGGACCCGTTAAGGGAGAATTCTTTCCACTTTATTTGGTAAAGCAAACCCAGGTTTCACTAGGAGCTGGGACAGGAGCATTTTAACTTTACCCCAGGTGTTGCTGAGGCAAATTACCTGTGAACTGGGAATGAATGGTTTTAACCGTCGTGATGCTATGACACATCATGCTACCAGAAGGCCTTGTTCATGTGAGAATTAAAATTGAGATTGTGGCTTGTATGACCTGCCCGGTTTAGCCCCGGATGAAACGGTTTCCTTGTTTGTTCCATCCCGATCAAGTGTCTACTTATTTCCTGTCTGAAGCGAGTGGGTTAAACGTTGGTGTTCAAGCAGCAGAGGTGTTTCCCAGGCAAGCGAAGGGCCTGGAAAGAGATGGGTGCCGCTTACAGGGTAGTGCAACTGCTTTAACTGTGGTTTCTTATGACCTACTGTGGCAGCTGCTTATTAGCAGCTCTTTTGAGATCAAGTTGCTGCTTGGTTTTTAAAGAGAGGGTATCTCTGTGGGTTATTTGTTGCAAAGGAGTGTTATTTTCTAAGGTCACGTGTAGTACAGAGAATGGAAACAGCAGAGCAACAAAGGCTGTTCCCAAAGCTTTTTTGCTTTACCACCACGCCTTTTTTTTTCACTAGCTACAGATTAGAGATACAGATACAAACTGAATTCACCACAGCCTATTCCTGTTCCTACTTGATTCTGAGAATTCGGGTGGGTTGGGGTTTTTTTGTAAGTCGATGCAGCAAAAAAAAACCCACTCAAAATGAGGGTCTGCTCATTTGTAGCTTTCGTGTTGATGACTTGCAGCAACTGTACTTGCTGCCTTCGGATTCTGCTTTGGGTAGTGCCAGGCTTGAGCGTCTCAAATCTCCTTGCTGTGCTGGGTCAGTAGGGGCAACACTCGCCGTGCGGCATTTTTGACCTTTTCTGCTTTTATTGCTACAGAGGCTACAGCCTGGAGGAATTGGAGCAGCACATTTCTCTGCTCGCTCCATGAGTACAATGATATTAAAGATGCTGGGCAGATGCTGCTGGGCAAACTGGGTAAGGAAGGGGAAAACTGTTGATGAACAACTCAGTCAATGTTTTCATGTAGACAGAGAGAGAGAAGGTACTACGCCACGAAGGCAGAGCTTGTTTTAAAGATTCTTGAATTCTAGGGCTTTCATTGCCCAGCCACTTGTGCAGGCACAAACACTTCTGTCGTTATTTTCGCAGGATGTGTTTAGAACCGAACATGCGAAAGAATTGTCATCTACTGCTATTTTAGTCTGTGTTATGTACTGCCAAACTTTGTTCAGTCTTACCAATTTTTGTCAGTTTTGCTCTTCATATACTTTAAAAGAGTGTTGAGACAAGCAGAGAGCGCAGCTGCAAAACCTTAGGTTGGTTCCTTAGCTATGGGAGGTTCTGTGAGAGAGTTAGGGGCTACTGGGAGGAAAACACAACTTTTCTGACTGGTCTGATACTTCTGTAATGAAAATAGCGGTCTTTCTTTTCCAGCTGTTATCCGAGGGGTTACTACAAAGCAGCTCTACCCTGAATACATACGATCTGGAGCTTAGCGACTAGTATTGAACCTGAAGATTGCCCCGTCCTGCAAAGCTGACACTTACTGGGCCGTGACGGTTTGGTGTGGTATTGGTTCAGAACGGACAGAAGGTGGCCTCAGAAGCTGTGTGTGGAATTGCAACAGCGCGTGCATGAACAGCCTTATTTCCGAGCAGCTTTACAACGTGAAAGCTGTTGAATCTGTCAGCTGTGTCCTGCTTGTGGGAAAGGGATGTAGGACTTTGGATAATTTTGTCTCCTGTCTGATGGGACAGTATTTATTTTTTTTCGTTTGTTGGAAAGGCCGTAATTCAGGTTGATGTGAAGACTCTTCCCGTGGAGACCTTGCTTCTCTCCAGCATCCAGGGGCTGTTTGGTTACTGAATAATAGAGGAAGCGAGGGCATGCAAACGTGCAATGTAACAGCTGCTTTGAAAGAAAAGAAAAAACCCTCGGAAGCAGCAAGGGAAGAAGGCTGAATTTGTGGTGGCTTGGGGGTTGGTTTTGTTTTATGATCACATCTGGGTGAGTCTGGGTATTCTGCATTTTTGTACTTAACTGCTCAGGTATCTAGAGGTTCTGTATCATTTCTGTGGTGAATGGCAAAAGGTGAAGTTGTATTGAACTGTCCTGTCTGAATAAAGCAGCTGTCACATTTCTCAGGAATTCACTTATTGAAGAGCCTATAAAACAGTGCGTGAACCTGGGAGCAAATTCTTAACCTCTATTCTGAGACAACTGGAACATCTATTACTCAAATGTTTTCTGAGGACTCTCAATGGTGACGGTGTGGCAGCGCTACCCAGTAATGGGTAGGTGCCGAATTACCTTTACTGCTACAGAGGCTACAGCCTGGAGGAACTGGAGCAGCACATTTCGTTCTTGCGGCTAAAACAGGAACAGTCAAAAGTAAGGAGGAAGCGAGTGGTGCGGCAGAGCGGTAATAAGGGGAGCAGCGGCGATGATGAAAATGCTATCGGCAGACGCGTTACAGAGGGGTGGAGGAGAGTGCGCTTGGAAAGTATGAAAGAGGGAGTGCACGCGTTTCCCGTGATATTACAAGATAGACACCCAGGCCAGTATCAGGCATTTCACTGGGAAATGATTAAGGAACTACGGAAAACTGTCACGCAAAATGCACTATATTCTCCTTTTACACAAATTTTGTTAGAGAACGTGATGATGGGTCCGCAGCTAGTGACTCTGCTAGAATGGATCCGTGACAAAGTGCTGGACTTTCCACCTGATGGCACCTGGAAAATTCCTGCCTGGCAAGCAGTCGGCAGGCGATTGTCTGATGCTGCCGTGGAGGGGGACTCCGTGGCAGGCATGTGTTTAGCGCCTTGCTGGCAAATTCTGACTCCTCTTTTGCCAAGCGTGGGCTAATTCTACTAACGGTGCTAAACCAGGGGAGGCTGTAAATCCCCCCGACAGCGCGGCTCTTCTCAACACACCGCCAGCGATGGCGATTCCCTCCACACCTCCTCTGCCCCCAGAGCTCCTGTCACTGATTGCAGCGACCCTCACAGCACAGGACCGAGCGCGGGAACAGGACAACTCGGACAATGATTCCATTGACACCGATAAACCTTTGGACCCAGGTCCTATAGACCCGGAAGAGGAGCTAGACCTTTTTCCTCCTCCCCCTGATGCACTGGCTGTATGTTCGGGGAGGGTGAAAGGGGGTCTGAGGGATCGGTGGCAGCAATGCAGGCGGGAAGCGCTTAAGCGAGGGCATTTGGGAGGCGCCATGGCACGTTCACTATTTTGTCAGCCAAATCAACCTGCAGAGTGGCAGCCTGTGCAATACGAGGCTGTTAAAGGGTTAAGCAAAGCCGTGCGGGAAGGGGGGATCCATAACACATTTGCTGTGTCCCTTCTTGGAGTGATGGCAGAGCCTTATACACTCACACCACGTGATTATTGGAAGTCATTGCTTTGTGTGGTATGCACACCGACGCAGTGCATGTGGTTATCTGGTTTTTGCGAGCTATGTGTAGTGGCCTCGATTGAAAAGCTTAATCGGGGAACTGCTGTGAACTGTGAGCCGTTGGCTGGAGTAAATAATTGTGCCGACCGATCCTGTGACTCAGGCAAGGCATCCCAGGGACAGCTATTTGCAGATGGAGGAGATGGCTACGAAGGCAGTCCGGGTAGGGGGATACGGGAGTCTGGGCGAGCCTCTAGTGCGTCCTTCGCCACGGTCTTGCAGGGTCCTAGAGAGTCATAGACTAACTTTATTGATCGGCTTCAGAATAGTTTGCAACAACAAGTCGAGCATGAGGAAGCTCAAGGGTTGCTTTTAAAACAATTAGCTGTGATAATGCCAATGAAAAGTGAACATGGGCATCGCAGCCCTTGCACAGGCGCAACCCCAACACGTGTCAAATGGTTATAACCCAGAACTCACAGCAGACTGTAACTCCCAGGTTGAGTTCTGGAATGCAGCGTGACACGTTTTTGCTTCTCTAATCTCTTCTGTAAGAATAGTGCACGCTCTTAACTGGCTTCGTAAATAAGGCTGCTGGCTTGCTAAAGAAAGTAATGCTACAATACTATTTCTTATTTTTCCTGGCTTATTAACAGGTGTCGATTCTGTCCGTCGTATGTTGCTACAGAACCGAGTTGCTATTGATTTTTATTATTAGCGCAGGGACAAGGGTGTGGAGGCTTTGATAGGTTGCGTTACGTCAGTCTGAGTGACCACCATGAATCAATCCACAAAAGCATACAAAACTTAAAACAAAGATCCGCAGCAGAGCCAGGGGTGGGAGGCCTTTGGTCTCTTCTCACGGCTGGGAAACTTTGGGCCGTGGATCAAAAGTAGTCCAGGATTTATTATAATCGCCTTAACCCCCGTATTGATGTTTGCCTTACGTCTCCTATGCCTTTTTGTCCTGTATTCAGCGTTTAGCTGAGTGTGACATAAATCAGGTCACGGGCACCCAGCTACACACAACCTTTGCCTTGTCGCAATTCACAAGCAAAAAAGAGGAGGATAGAGAACGTCTGAAGAGATATACAGGAGAGGAAAATAGGGAATGGCTGACCTAACGAGAGATGAGAGAACAGCTAGGTATTGTGAAGGAGAGGAGGAAAGACGAACACGGTTATCTACTGACAAATAGGTGTCTGCATGCGTGTAGCGGTACATAGCTATGCAACTGCGTGAATGATTTCTGCCCTGAGCCTGGTGGTACGTGCAGCTGTGGTTTGTGTCCGGGCTCAGAGATGTCAATACGGGCTTCTCTGTTATGGTCAAGTGTCTCTGGTTGCATTAAAAAACCAAACCAAACCAAAACAAAACAAAAACCACAGTGACTTTAATAAGACTGCAACCTGATCGAATTCCAAGAAATGTGAGATAAGATGAACTTCTGAATTTGTTCATAAGTTGTAATGGAGTGCTACCTATATATGAATGCTAGAACATAACTCTATTTCAGTGTGACCAGAATTTAGCATGCAACTGCATCAGCATATTGACAGAATACCTTTTGAGTTATTTCTTTTTTTCATAACCTCTAAACTGGGAACAGCTCAAGGTGAAAAGAGACTGTTCAAATCCTCAGCTGTTGCCTCAGAAGGAATAACGTGTTCTTTGTGTACAGGTGAATTTAACACAGCTGAACATTTGTTTTGGGTTAGAAGTATCTGTCACACCTTCATCCCCACCACCACAACCTTTAAGGTCGGTGGGAAAAGCATTCTGTACCCTGTTGCAGCAGGGAAACTTCAGTTGAGCTGCAGTAGTTTGCGTACGTAACTGCAGCTCCTTTGGTGGAAATGAAGTTGTCGTAGAAGTTAGACTTTAACTTGAGTAACATACCCTTTGATACCTTGTAAGCGAGAAAGATTGTGTCCTGACAGCATGCTCTTTCCCACGCTTGTGCCTAGAGTTGTACTTGAAATCAGGTTGCGTGTTAAGTTTAAACCTAATCACACAGATATCTCAAAGTCCACAAAGATACATCACTGCTTAGGGGATTCTTGCAGTATAGCAGGTGCAAAACCCGTTCCAAAGTAACGATCTAGTGAAGCGTTTTCTTTCAGGAACACCATTTTCCCACTTCTCATAGATTATACACCATACAACGTAATATCTCTCCATAAAGTGTCTTGTGGCTAAACCGCATTCTGCAAACTTGTATTAGAAATAGATGTTTGCATTTTCACCTGCCGAAGTTCCCTAAGCTAAAGGATTGTGACCTAGGCAATGCTACGAAGCTCAAAGATCGTGACAACAGTGATGGAGAAGAGTGATTTAACACGTAGTTGATTTATGGTTCATACAGGACTATATCACACTACAAAACCGGTATTAATTCAGAGTTGTGGATGTACTGCATGTTCAGGTAATAGTTTCTCTACAATTTAAAAAAAAAAAGTGACTAAGCTGTAAATACTGTATACTCTTATCTTTCCTTATTTTTTAAGCATTTTTTTATTTCCCTGTTTGTGTATAGTTTTCTATACCTATCTAGATATAAACCACCAACACAAAGCAACCAGAACATTTTGAGAAACTTTTATAGTTAACTTCTGCATTTAATTCCAGTAACAATCTAGAGGTGTCCATTCAGCTGTTTGCTTAGTTCCAAGTCTTCATTGTGTGCTCCCAGGTTCTTTGAAAAGCAGCAATAACAGTCGAGCAGTTATTTAAAGTGAAACTTTGCTCTACGCAACTTCCACTTCCATGCTTTAGAATGGAGGCACAGCGGAACACTCACCCAAGGGCAAGATTTCAAGAGCTCTTAAGTAGGTTTTATCTTTTCATTTTAGGAGAGAAAATGTTTCTTAACAGCTTACGTACAGAATTTACAAGTTAAACACAATTTCTCATGCTCGTTTATTTGATTAGAAGTTTCTGAAAAATATTTTCATAACACTTCCATAGCTTATTGCATGTTCTTGTAAATAATCATAAACCTGTATGTTGACCTCTGTAGGAAATGCACCGATAACAAGTTTAACATTTTGTGAACCCGACTGAAATGTACGAACGTACACATAAAAGAAGGCTAAAACTGGTAATTAAGTCATGAGACAGAAAACAAAAGAAAAAGGATGACAACTCCATAACATGGTAAAGCAACCTTTTACCAAAAAAAAAAACCCAAAAACCCAGCAAAGAAACAAAACCAAAAACCACAAACAGGGGTGAATTGTAGAGAACAGAGACAGTGGGTTGTTTCGACATCGATAACGTGCAGCTGAGAACCTGCAGCAAAGAGTCACATAACTTTGAGGGAGCACGAGAAGAAACCAGGATGAGACAGAAAGAAAGGAGGGATGTGATCTCACCTGTAGAAGGCAAGTGAACAGCAGAGAGTGGCCTGTCGCAGCACTCTCCAAAGGAGCCAGCTGCAGCCAGGTCTTTTACCATCACACTCTCCATGGCAGTCCCTCTGCTGCCTTCTAGTCTCGCCTCATCCAGGGCACGCTCACCCTCTCTGCTTCTTCCTCGGCTGCCCAACCGCTTCACAGAACCAGCCACAGCTGCACCTTGTCTACACCAGCCAACCCACCGCCCCTGAAGCCAGCCCACAGCTGTACATTGTCAGTGCTGATTAACCCAGCTTCGTTCCTCTGCAGTAGCCTACAGTGCACAGCGCTAAGGAATGTGTTGTACGAACCTTCCGGGCTGTTCCGCGTCGATTCACAGTCAGTTACAAAAACTGAACGACATGTCACAGGGCTTACAGCAGGAACTATTGGGAGATTGGTTGCGGAATCTTTTCAAGTCTTGGGGAACCACCAGATGGTTGCAGGACTTCACAACACGCGGAGGAATATTGCTATTGGTAATTGTAGTTTTATTGACCATTTTTCCCTGTATGCCGAACTGTGTAAGACCTATGATTCAAAAGTAGTTTAACCTCTAATGTTGTTTCTGTTCAAAATAAAGACGGGGGAAGTGTAGAGAGCTTTATGGCCAGTGCTGGAGGCCACGATGCCTGTGAAGGGCCTTGAAGGCTAAAGAAGAGAGAAAGTACGATAAGGTTGGCTGAACGCCTGGAAGGAAGACGGGGTATGAAGCAAGGCCAGAGCGGATGCGCGATGCCACATCTCGGCGGCTGGCTGGCTGAGAACATGAAACCCGCAGAGATAAGAAAGAAGAGAGAAAAAAACCGCAAGAAGTTCAGTGCATTTGCAGCTTAGTAATTGACCAATTATACGTGGCCAAGAAGTGCGTGAACAGTATTGATTAACCAAGGATATTTTAGTATGGGGCGCGTGAACAGCAAACGAGGATATTATAAGCGTGGGTTCTGGACTAATAAAAGGTCTTCTGGTCGAACTCAGGAGTCCACGTCATCATCTCCGCAGGCCACATGCTCCTCCTTCTCGTCTGCCATTGCATGGACCTGCAAGGCCACACCATGAAAGTTAAAACAACGTTCATGGTGCATTCACTCCTGCCTGTGTTTGTCTAAAGCAGCTGTGATGCTGCCCCTGGTGTTACCTGTTCAGAGAGCTGCTGCACCTGCTGCTGCCAAATGCTCCACACCTTCACTTTCTCTACATACTGCTCTCTTTCTGCCTGGAGCTGGTGAACGGACTCCGAGAGCTGTTCAAAACAAAATTAAACACAAAGAAAATCGTATTGGCTAAATAAATTTGGCAGTGACTGCTTCAGGGATAAAGCCTGAAGAAACCAGTGTTAACACAAAGCTCAGGCTGCATTCTTCTGCCACACAAGTTTCTTTACAGACATGAAGATTTGAATGTCATTTCGTACAACCCCTGAGCAACCTGGGTTTCCAGGCCTGCCTTCTCCTCCAGTGCCACCTGCAACTGCTGCTTTGCATCCAGACTCCCTGCCTGATTTGACAACTGCCAACAAAAATCAAAAAGTCATGGCAAAATGTTAACACGCCACTTCTGCATAGCCTTTCCCCTGACAGTAACCTGCCACTTATGATCCATGTTGCAACCCTAAAGTGCTCCGACTCACGGTGATGTCCAATGGAAAAAAAAAAAAAAAAAGAAAAAAAGAGGGAGGAAAGGAGATTTCTGTGTTTCACAGCCAAGAAAGCTGAAGTGGCTGAGACGGGAAGGGTCTGCCTCGCGTTAAGACACCAATGGCAGCAGAAGCTCATGCCAACAATCAGCTTTTCTGCCCTATTAGCGCCAAGTGAGCTTCTGAACAGCATTCTCCTGATGCAGGATTTTTACAAGACGGCAACTGGAAAAAGAAATCTGTCATGACATATTGCAATTAAAGATTAGTTTTCAAATGATTTCTGAAACCCCAGGCACAACGGTCCACATAACAGCCAATCAGATCAAAATGTATCTCTCCGTGCCAAGAAAACGAGAGCGGGGAAAAAACTGGGAAAACAAGAAGGAACATAATTCTCCTTTTTCAGAACAGGACTAAAACTGCAGATGCAGGTAGGCCTGCACTGCAAGACCAAATGCCAGCTCAGCAACAGCACCGGACCACCCATCTTCACCTCACCCTCCAGTGTGAAACCAGCCTCTTTCTCTGAGATCTAACTTAAACTGAGCTTACGAGCATTCACTGAAAATAATCCCCGTGACAAGAGCAAAACCCCAATCAAAATACATGCTTTCTGGTGCTAGACAGGCACACCCAGCACCCTCAGAGCTAACAGTATGTCACGTCACTCGGGTTCTACCGGTACGCAACCTACACGTACAAGGTCCAGCTGGAGGGACTTTCAGCTTTTCACTCTGTCTGCTGGACAGAACGGCTGCTGTATTATCACACAAAAAAAGGAGAAAAGGAATACCAAAGGCAAATCGGAGTGAACTCTGTTCCGTCTTGCGGGTTTCACTGCATCTACCTGGTACCGCTGGTGATTACTATAGTTACGTTTATTGATAAAAGACGCACAGGTATGTAGTAAATACGAGTTACTTTATGACAACTGAACTGAAGCAATGGTAGGAAAATAAGCTACCAAAAAGAAGCAAGTGAAACGAAAATCAGAGCTTTGCCACAGCAACAGCGGAAGACAACTCTGGGCTACCAAATTTGACTTCCCTGAGCTTCTATCCCAATTTGATCAAGCCTTACATTTAAATAAACTGCCTGAAAAGAATTGGTTTAAAAAGGCTGGGGTTTTATGTTTGTGCCTGAACACGTTTCTGTGACTTATTGGCATAGTTCCTGCCCTTTCCTCTTCAGAAGCCTGGCAACATGAAGACGCTAAAGCCTGTAAATGCTTGACTCAAAGGATCTGACTTCCTGCCTAAACCTATTTAAACCCAGCACTGGAACTTGCCAGACTGTGCATCCCCTGCGCAAGTTTCATTGCCTGTTGTAAAACGGGTTGGCAGGAGTAACTAGACAGCTTCCTCAGGGCAGCTGTTCAGAAAAACCAAAGAGCAAGGAGGTAGCAAATGAGCTGGGACAAAGACCGAGGCACTCACATTCTCTGGAGGCTGCTGGTCATCGCCCGTGGGAGTCTCGGGCCGACCGTCGTCTTTAGTTTTGCGTTTTTTCTTAGCTCCTGCAGCTGCTCCAGGGCTCTTCTTCTGCTGATACTCCTTCAGCTGTGAAAAATAATAATAATAATGATCTGAAATCCAAACAGAATATGCCTTCCGTGAGAATGATGTCAACCCCCCAGCCCCAACTCCACTGGCTAAAAAGACCAAGAGAAATGCTCTTCAATGAGTTTGTCGCTCCGGCGGAAGAAAAATAAAAATCAAAACACGTCCAGAAAAGGCTAACCTAAGATCTAATGCAATGAGTGTTCAACTTTTGTATACAGCTAAGAGTTTTTGGGAAACGACTTGATACTCCATCCTGCAACTACAAGGAGATGAAAAGAAGTATCTTGGGGTGGGGTTTTTTTAGGGTTCTAACTAAGAGCATTAAGGAAAAATGAATAAAGGGCAATTAAATCTGAATGTCAAGTGAAACATCAACACCTGACAGTAAGGTCTCCCACTCTGTGAAACACTTTGAGAAGGAACATTACAGTCCTTACAGACAAACGCCACGTTAATACAAGCAGCGTAGTCACTGTGAACTAAGGGGAGAAGCAACCTACAACGGATTTTTCAATCGCACCCGCTTCACCCCGGAGAAGCTAGTCTGATAAGCCATTCGCTTGAATTCGGCTGGGTCTTCCGAGCCGAATCGTTCGTGCTCCAGCAGGGTGAAGCCCCCAGGCAAGCGAGCCCCAGGCAGTTCGGTCAACTGCCCGTTTCCCCAGCCCGCAGCCCGCCCTCCGCCCCCCCGCCGGGCCGGGCCGGGCCGCGCCTCGGCCTCCAGGTGGGGAAAGAAGGACCCGTTATTGGCAGAACTCCAAAATGGAAGCCCGAACCGCTCCAGGACACTTTCCCCTCGCAAGGACTTTCACATACGCCGCCCACGCCGCGGCCGGGGAAATAAGTAACATGAGACCAAAAAAACCCAAAAAAGGGTGTGGGGGAGGCCAGGGGGAGGGAAAACCGCCAAACCGAACCCGGCAGATCCACGGCACCGCCGCCCCTCACCTTCTCCTTGCCCGCCGCCAGCCAGCTCTGCCCGCTGCCGCCCGCCACGGCCGCCCCGCGCCTGCGCCGCCTTGGCTTCGCCCACCGCCGGCGGCAGCAGCCAGGGCCCGCCCAGCCTGCGCTGCCGCCCTGGAGGCCCGGCCCATCGCCGTGCCGCGACGTGCCCGGCCCACCGCCGGGCCCCGCCTCGTGGCCGGGCTCCACCGGCTCGGGCTCGTCGGCGGGCCGCGGCTCGTGGCCGGGCTCCACCGGCTCGGGCTCGCCGCCAGGCTGCGGCGGCTCGGGCTCGCGGTCGGGCTGCGGCGGCTCGGGCTCGCCGCCGGGCTGCGGCCCATGTCCGTGCCCCGCCGGGCCCGGCAACTCTGCTTTTGCCTCCTTCTCCTCAGGAGCAGGTGCCACCTTGCAGTGCCTGCTCCCCATGTTGGAGCCCGCACCGCCCGCTGCTCGGGTGACAGCCCGCACCGCCCGCTGCTCGGGTGACAGCCCGCACCGCCCGCTGCTCGGGTGACAGCCCGCACCGCCCGCTGCTCGGGTGACAGCCCGCACTGCCCGCTGCTCGGGTGACACCTGGCTGCCCGGCGTGCCCCACCCAGAGCTCACCTGCAGCTTCCCGGAGACGTTTGTTCCCCGGCGCTGACGGCACAGTGGGCCCTGTCGCTGGGAGACTCCACTTCCCAGCGTGCCCCGCGGCGCGCCCGCGCCTGCCGCTCCCGGCCGGCCCCGCGCGCACCCGGCCGGCCCGGCGGGAGGCGGCAGCCCTGGCCGAGCGGGTCCCGCCGAGCGCGGGTCGCAGCGCGCCCGCCCCGCCGCGGCCCGGGCCCGGCCGGTAGGAGCCGGGTCCCCGTGTTACAGATTTGCTAACGGTTACAATTAACTAACCTTATTTGATTTTATAAAATCATTTTCATAGAACTGTAGAGGAATAAGAAATATATTTTAGTGGAACTAGCAGCTGCACCACACAAGCTGCTGTGGAATCCTCTGTACAGCCCTGTACCACGGCCAAGGACTGAGAGCAACCGAATGAAACAACTCGTAGCTACCTGCCAAGAAACCGTGAACTTTAATAATAGTGATATAAAGAAATGGCATGGAATGGGGACAATCAGTTCCGGGTAAATATATTTACACAAAGAATGTAGGTCTAGTAATTAGGACTCACTCACGCACCCGGCCGTCCATAAAGAAGTGTCCGCTTATCTCCCTCACATCGGGGTCGGCAAGTTTTTCATTCCGAGATTTCGGTACCAGCCGCTCCCCGCCCCCGCCGCGGGCCGTGCCTGCGCTGAGGCGGCGCGGCCCGGCCCCTGACGCGGCGCCGCTCTGCTCTGCCAGGGCCTCCGGTGGCGGCCGGCGGAGCGGCGCGGCCGGCTGCAGGTCCGCGGTGAGGCCCTGCGCGGGCTGGGGGGAGCGGGCCCTGCTCCAGGGCTGCCCCGGCCGCCGTCTGTGGCACGGCACGGCCCGGCACGGCCCGGCACGGCCCGGCACGGCACGGCCGGGGGTGTGTTTTCTTGGGGCGGAGCTGCCGGCCTCGCCCCCCGGCGCTGCCTCGTCCTGGCAGCGCCTCTGAACACCGAAATTGTGGGGGTTACGGTCTTATTGTCACCTGACGCTGTAAATCTACAAAACGCCGTAGAATATGATGGGGGGCGGGGCAACGTTACAGAAACCCATCAGTCTTTTACCTGAGCTTCCCCCCTTCCTGCCCAGGAGACACGTTTTCCCTTTTTATCTCTGTGGGTTATTTGTTGCAAAGGAGTGTTATTTTCTAAGGTCACGTGTAGTACAGAGAATGGAAACGGCAGAGCAACAAAGGCTGTTCCCAAAGCTTTTTTGCTTTACCACCACACATTTTTTTTTCACTAGCTACAGATTAGAGATACAGATACAAACTGAATTCACCACAGCCTATTCCTGTTTCTACTTGATTCTGAGAATTCGGGTGGGTTGGGGTTTTTTTGTAAGTCGATGCGGCAAAAAAAACCCCACTCAAAATGAGGGTCTGCTCATTTGTAGCTTTCGTGTTGATGACTTGCAGCAACTGTACTTGCTGCCTTCGGATTCTGCTTTGGATAGTGCCAGGCTTGAGCGTCTCAAATCTCCTTGCTGTGCTGGGTCAGTAGGGGCAACACTCGCCGTGTGGCATTTTTAACCTTTTCTGCTTTTATTGCTACAGAGGCTACAGCCTGGAGGAATTGGAGCAGCACATTTCTCTGCTCGCTCCATGAGTACAATGATATTAAAGATGCTGGACAGATGCTGCTGGGCAAACTGGGTAAGGAAGGGGAAAAGTGTTGATGAACAACTCAGTCAATGTTTTCATGTAGACAGAGAGAGAGAAGGTACTACGCCACGAAGGCAGAGCTTGTTTTAAAGATTCTTGAATTCTAGGGCTTTCATTGCCCAGCCACTTGTGCAGGCACAAACACTTCTGTCGTTATTTTCGCAGGATGTGTTTAGAACCGAACATGCGAAAGAATTGTCATCTACTGCTATTTTAGTCTGTGTTATGTACTGCCAAACTTTGTTCAGTCTTACCAATTTTTGTCAGTTTTGCTCTTCATATACTTTAAAAGAGTGTTGAGACAAGCAGAGAGCGCAGCTGCAAAACCTTAGGTTGGTTCCTTAGCTATGGGAGGTTCTGTGAGAGAGTTAGGGGCTACTGGGAGGAAAACACAACTTTTCTGACTGGTCTGATACTTCTGTAATGAAAATAGCCGTCTTTCTTTTCCAGCTGTTATCCGAGGGGTTACTACAAAGCAGCTCTGCCCTGAATACATACGACCTGGAGCTTAGCGACTAGTATTGAACCTGAAGATTGCCCCGTCCTGCAAAGCTGACACTTACTGGGCCGTGACGGTTTGGTGTGGTATTGGTTCAGAACGGACAGAAGGTGGCCTCAGAAGCTGTGTGTGGAATTGCAACAGCGCGTGCATGAACAGCCTTATTTCCGAGCAGCTTTACAACGTGAAAGCTGTTGAATCTGTCAGCTGTGTCCTGCTTGTGGGAAAGGGATGTAGGACTTTGGATAATTTTGTCTCCTGTCTGATGGGACAGTATTTATTTTTTTTCGTTTGTTGGAAAGGCCGTAATTCAGGTTGATGTGAAGACTCTTCCCGTGGAGACCTTGCTTCTCTCCAGCATCCAGGGGCTGTTTGGTTACTGAATAATAGAGGAAGCGAGGGCATGCAAACGTGCAATGTAATAGCTGCTTTGAAAGAAAAGAAAAAACCCTCGGAAGCAGCAAGGGAAGAAGGCTGAATTTGTGGTGGCTTGGGGGTTGGTTTTGTTTTATGATCACATCTGGGTGAGTCTGGGTATTCTGCATTTTTGTACTTAACTGCTCGGGTAGCTAGAGGTTCTGTATCATTTCTGTGGTGAATGGCAAAAGGTGAAGTTGTATTGAACTGTCCTGTCTGAATAAAGCAGCTGTCACATTTCTCAGGAATTCACTTATTGAAGAGCCTATAAAACAGTGCGTGAACCTGGGAGCAAATTCTTAACCTCTATTCTGAGACAACTGGAACATCTATTACTCAAATGTTTTCTGAGGACTCTCAATGGTGACGGTGTGGCAGCGCTACCCAGTAATGGGTAGGTGCCGAATTACCTTTACTGCTACAGAGGCTACAGCCTGGAGGAACTGGAGCAGCACATTTCGTTTTTGTGGCTAAAACAGGAACAGTCAAAAGTAAGGAGGAAGCGAGTGGTGCGGCAGAGCGGTAATAAGGGGAGCAGCGGCGATGATGAAAATGCTATCGGCAGACGCGTTACAGAGGGGTGGAGGAGAGTGCGCTTGGAAAGTATGAAAGAGGGAGCGCACGCGTTTCCCGTGATATTACAAGATAGACACCCAGGCCAGTATCAGGCATTTCACTGGGAAATGATTAAGGAACTACGGAAAACTGTCACGCAAAATGCACTATATTCTCCTTTTACACAAATTTTGTTAGAGAACGTGATGATGGGTCCGCAGCTAGTGACTCTGCTAGAATGGATCCGTGACAAAGTGCTGGACTTTCCACCTGATGGCACCTGGAAAATTCCTGCCTGGCAAGCGGTCGGCAGGCGATTGTGTGATGCTGCCGTGGAGGGGGACTCCGTGGCAGGCATGTGTTTAGCGCCTTGCTGGCAAATTCTGACTCCTCTTTTGCCAAGCGTGGGCTAATTCTACTAACGGTGCTAAACCAGGGGAGGCTGTAAATCCCCCCGACAGCGCGGCTCTTCTCAACACACCGTCGACGACGGCGATTCCCTCCACACCTCCTCTGCCCCCAGAGCTCCTGTCACTGATTGCAGCGACCCTCACAGCACAGGACCGAGCGCGGGAACAGGACAACTCGGACAATGATTCCATTGACACCGATAAACCTTTGGACCCAGGTCCTATAGACCCGGAAGAGGAGCTAGACCTTTTTCCTCCTCCCCCTGATGCACTGGCTGTATGTTCGGGGAGGGTGAAAGGGGGTCTGAGGGATCGGTGGCAGGAATGCAGGCGGGAAGCGCTTAAGCGAGGGCATTTGGGAGGCGCCATGGCACGTTCACTATTTTGTCAGCCAAATCAACCTGCAGAGTGGCAGCCTGTGCAATACGAGGCTGTTAAAGGGTTAAGCAAAGCCGTGCGGGAAGGGGGGATCCATAACACATTTGCTGTGTCCCTTCTTGGAGTGATGGCAGAGCCTTATACACTCACACCATGTGATTATTGGAAGTCATTGCTTTGTGTGGTACGCACACCGACGCAGTGCATGTGGTTATCTGGTTTTTGCGAGCTATGTGTAGTGGCCTCGATTGAAAAGCTTAATCGGGGAACTGCTGTGAACTGTGAGCCGTTGGCTGGAGAAAATAATTGTGCCGACCGATCCTGTGACTCAGGCAAGGCATCCCAGGGACAGCTATTTGCAGACGGAGGA
Organism: Falco biarmicus; assembly: GCF_023638135.1. Classification (NCBI taxonomy): domain Eukaryota; kingdom Metazoa; phylum Chordata; class Aves; order Falconiformes; family Falconidae; genus Falco; species Falco biarmicus. Next base: position 16,504,423 of record NC_079296.1, read on the forward strand.
GATGGCTACGAAGGCAGTCCGGGTAGGGGGATACGGGAGTCTGGGCGAGCCTCTAGTGCGTCCTTCGCCACGGTCTTGCAGGGTCCTAGAGAGTCATAGACTAACTTTATTGATCGGCTTCAGAATAGTTTGCAACAACAAGTCGAGCATGAGGAAGCTCAAGGGTTGCTTTTAAAACAATTAGCTGTGATAATGCCAATGAAAAGTGAACATGGGCATCGCAGCCCTTGCACAGGCGCAACCCCAACACGTGTCAAATGGTTATAACCCAGAACTCACAGCAGACTGTAACTCCCAGGTTGAGTTCTGGAATGCAGCGTGACACGTTTTTGCTTCTCTAATCTCTTCTGTAAGAATAGTGCACGCTCTTAACTGGCTTCGTAAATAAGGCTGCTGGCTTGCTAAAGAAAGTAATGCTACAATACTATTTCTTATTTTTCCTGGCTTATTAACAGGTGTCGATTCTGTCCGTCGTATGTTGCTACAGAACCGAGTTGCTATTGATTTTTATTATTAGCGCAGGGACAAGGGTGTGGAGGCTTTGATAGGTTGCGTTACGTCAGTCTGAGTGACCACCATGAATCAATCCACAAAAGCATACAAAACTTAAAACAAAGATCCGCAGCAGAGCCAGGGGTGGGAGGCCTTTGGTCTCTTCTCACGGCTGGGAAACTTTGGGCCGTGGATCAAAAGTAGTCCAGGATTTATTATAATCGCCTTAACCCCCGTATTGATGTTTGCCTTACGTCTCCTATGCCTTTTTGTCCTGTATTCAGCGTTTAGCTGAGTGTGACATAAATCAGGTCACGGGCACCCAGCTACACACAACCTTTGCCTTGTCGCAATTCACAAGCAAAAAAGAGGAGGATAGAGAACGTCTGAAGAGATATACAGGAGAGGAAAATAGGGAATGGCTGACCTAACGAGAGATGAGAGAACAGCTAGGTATTGTGAAGGAGAGGAGGAAAGACGAACACGGTTATCTAGTGACAAATAGGTGTCTGCATGCGTGTAGCGGTACATAGCTATGCAACTGCGTGAATGATTTCTGCCCTGAGCCTGGTGGTACGTGCAGCTGTGGTTTGTGTCCGGGCTCAGAGATGTCAATACGGGCTTCTCTGTTACGGTCAAGTGTCTCTGGTTGCATTAAAAAACAAAACCAAACCAAACCAAACCAAAACAAAAAACACAGTGACATTAATAAGACTGCAACCTGATCGAATTCCAAGAAATGTGAGATGAGATGAACTTCTGAATTTGTTCATAAGCTGTAATGGAGTGCTACCTATATATGAATGCTAGAACATAGCTCTATTTCAGTGTGACCAGAATTTAGCATGCAACTGCATCAGCATATTGACAGAATACCTTTTGAGTCATTTCTTTTTTTCATAACCTCTAAACTGGGAACAGCTCAAGGTGAAAAGAGACTGTTCAAATCCTCAGCTGTTGCCTCAGAAGGAATAACGTGTTCTTTGTGTACAGGTGAATTTAACACAGCTGAACATTTGTTTTGGGTTAGAAGTATCTGTCACACCTTCATCCCCACCACCACAACCTTTAAGGCCGGTGGGAAAAGCATTCTGTACTCTGTTGCAGCGGGGAAACTTCAGTTGAGCTGCAGTAGTTTGTGTACTTAACTGCAGCTCCTTTGGTGGAAATGAAGTTGTCGTAGAAGTTAGACTTTAACTTGAGTAACATACCCTTTGATACCTTGTAAGCGAGAAAGATTGTGTCCTGACAGCATGCTCTTTCCCACGCTTGTGCCTAGAGTTGTACTTGAAATCAGGTTGCGTGTTAAGTTTAAACCTAATCACACAGATATCTCAAAGTCCACAAAGATACATCACTGCTTAGGGGATTCTTGCGGTATAGCAAGTGCAAAACCCGTTCCAAAGTAACGATCTAGTGAAGCGTTTTCTTTCAGGAACACCATTTTCCCACTTCTCATAGATTATACACCATACAACGTAATATCTCTCCATAAAGTGTCTTGTGGCTAAACTGCATTCTGCAAACTTGTATTAGAAATAGATGCTTGCATTTTCACCTGCCGAAGTTCCCTAAGCTAAAGGATTGTGACCCAGGCAATGCTACGAAGCTCAAAGATCGTGACAACAGTGATGGAGAAGAGTGATTTAACACGTAGTTGATTTATGGTTCATACAGGACTATATCACACTACAAAACCGGTATTAATTCAGAGTTGTGGATGTACTGCATGTTCAGGTAATAGTTTCTCTACAATTTAAAAAAAAAAAAAGTGACTAAGCTATAAATACCGTATACTCTTATCTTTCCCTATTTTTTAAGCATTTTTTATTTCCCTGTTTGTGTATAGTTTTATCTATCTATCTCTATATAAACAACCAACACAAAGCAACCAGAACATTTTGAGAAACTTTTATAGTTAACTTCTGCATTTAATTCCAGTAACAATCTAGAGGTGTCCATTCAGCTGTTTGCTTAGTTCCAAGTCTTCATTGTGTGCTCCCAGGTTCTTTGAAAAGCAGCAATAACAGTCGAGCAGTTATTTAAAGTGAAACTTTGCTCTACGCAACTTCCACTTCCATGCTTTAGAATGGAGGCACAGCGGAACACTCACCCAAGGGCAAGATTTCAAGAGCTCTTAAGTAGGTTTTATCTTTTCATTTTAGGAGAGAAAATGTTTCTTAACAGCTTACATACAGAATTTACAAGTTAAACACAATTTCTCATGCTCGTTTATTTGATTAGAAGTTTCTGAAAAATATTTTAATAACACTTCCATAGCTTATTGCATGTTCTTGTAAATAATCATAAACCTGTATGTTGACCTCTGTAGGAAATGCACCGATAACAAGTTTAACATTTTGTGAACCCGACTGAAATGTACGAACGTACACATAAAAGAAGGCTAAAACTGGTAATTAAGTCATGAGACAGAAAACAAAAGAAAAAGGATGACAACTCCGTAACATGGTAAAGCAACCTTTTACCAAAAAAAAAACCCAAAAACCCAGCAAAGAAACAAAACCAAAAACCACAAACAGGGGTGAATTGTAGAGAACAGAGACAGTGGGTTGTTTCGACATCGATAATGTGCAGCTGAGAACCTGCAGCAAAGAGTCACATAACTTTGAGGGAGCACGAGAAGAAACCAGCATGAGACAGAAAGAAAGGAGGGATGTGATCTCACCTGTAGAAGGCAAGTGAACAGCAGAGAGTGGCCTGTCGCAGCACTCTCCAAAGGAGCCAGCTGCAGCCAGGTCTTTTACCATCACACTCTCCATGGCAGTCCCTCTGCTGCCTTCTAGTCTCGCCTCATCCAGGGCACGCTCACCCTCTCTGCTTCTTCCTCGGCTGCCCAACCGCTTCACAGAACCAGCCACAGCTGCACCTTGTCTACACCAGCCAACCCACCGCCCCTGAAGCCAGCCCACAGCTGTACATTGTCAGTGCTGATTAACCCAGCTTCGTTCCTCTGCAGTAGCCTACAGTGCACAGCGCTAAGGAATGTGTTGTACGAACCTTCCGGGCTGTTCCGCGTCGATTCACAGTCAGTTACAAAAACTGAAGGACATGTCACAGGGCTTACGGCAGGAACTTTTGGGAGATTGGTTGCGGAATCTTTTCAAGTCTCGGGGAACCACCAGACGGTTGCAGGAGTTTACAACACGCGGAGGAATATTGTTATTGGTAACTGTAGTTTTATTGACCATTTTTCCCTGTATGCCGAACTGTGTAAGACCTATGATTCAAAAGTAGTTTAACCTCTAATGTTGTTTCTGTTCAAAATAAAGACGGGGGAAGTGTAGAGAGCTTTATGGCCAGTGCTGGAGGCCACGATGCCTGTGAAGGGCCTTGAAGGCTAAAGAAGAGAGAAAGTACGATAAGGTTGGCTGAACGCCTGGAAGGAAGACGGGGTATGAAGCAAGGCCAGAGCGGATGCGCGATGCCACATCTCGGCGGCTGGCTGAGAACACGAAACCCGCAGAGATAAGAAAGAAGAGAGAAAAAAAAAGGCAAGAAGTTCAGTGCATTTGCAGCTTAGTAATTGACCAATTATATGTAGCCAAGACGTGTGTGAACAGTATTGATTAACCAATGATAATTTAGTATGGGGCGCGTGAACAGCAAACGAGGATATTATAAGCGTGGGTTCTGGACTAATAAAAGGTCTTCTGGTTGAACTCGGGAGTCCACGTCATCGTCTCCTCAGGCCATATGCTCCTCCGCCTCCTCGTCTGCCATTGCACGGACCTGCAAGGCCACACCATGAAAGTTAAAACAACGTTCATGGTGCATTCACTCCTGCCTGTGTTTGTCTAGAGCAGCTGTGACGCTGCCCCTGGTGTTACCTGCTCAGAGAACTGCTGCACCTACTGCTGCCACATTCTCTGCACCTCCTTCAGTTTCTTTGCATACTGATCTCTTTCATCCTGGAGCCTGAAAACTGACCCTGAGAGCTGTTCAAAACAAAACAAAACACAAAGAAAATCATATTGGCTAAATAAATTTGGCAGTGACCGCTTCAGGGATAAAGCCTGAAGAAACCAGTGTTAACACAAAGCTCAGGCTGCATTCTTCTGCCACACAAGTTTCTTTACAGACATGAAGATCTGGATGTCATTCCGTACAAGCCCTGAGCAACCCGGGTTTCCAGGCCTGCCTTCTCCTCCAGTGCCACCTGCAACTGCTGCTTTGCATCCAGACTCCCTGCCTGATTTGACAACTGCCAAGAAAAATCAAAAAGTCATGGCAAAATGTTAACACGCCACTTCTGCATAGCCTTTCCCCTGATAGTAACCTGCCACATGATCCATGTTGCAACCTTAAAGTGCTCCAACTCACGGTGATGTTCAATGAAAAAAAAAAAAAAAAAAAGGGGGGAAGGAGATTAAAATCAAAAAGCTTAGATTTTAGCCCTGTAAAACAGGCTGAGCTAGACAGCTCCTCCCTACCAATTTTGTATTTACGACTTGTTTGATTAAAACCTATTTTCTTAATCTAAAAATCTGGCTCAGAAACTTTGTGCATTTCCAGAGTCTGTATTACACAGCCAGATCAGGTGGTCTAAAAGTTGTCAAACACGTCAGGAATTTAAAGCCAGTGTCTGGAGCATGTCAGTTGGCACACAGTACTTTTCCCAGAAGAGGAGCAGCTGCCTTTATTTCAAGGGTAACTTAAGCCACTGACTGGGGAGGAAAAAAAAACCAAAACCAAAAGAAACAAAAGAGCAGTTTCTTCCCTCACAGGCTCAGGTTCACACCGGCTTGCTCTCTGAACTGCTAACAGCTGGCTTCCTGAATTCCCTTCCTAACTGGCTGCTTCTCTTAACTTTCCCCAGCTGACCTTCAAGTTACCATTGTCCAATTCACCTTCTGCAAGGGTGGGTACAAACACCACCCCTATTCAACTGGCTTCTCAGTGAGACCACGAGACAGCTGCGTAACCAAAATGCCAAACAGATTCAAAGCAGGAAAAGTCTTTGTATTGTCACGCGCTGTATGTTCAGTCACCCTCTCATATTGTACAACATTCTTTTCGCAGACCAGCGTCACAACAGCTTTCAGTCTACTGCTCCAGCTCCTTCAAACAGACCTTCTGTTCCTCAGAGGCCTCGCTGAAGGCCTGTGACCAAGAGGATGCCTTGATGAGGTTTTGTGCCTTCCTTTCCGAACAAGGGTTAAGCCTTGCCCCCACTCTCAGAAGCAAAGTCTTACAACGGTCAGTGTGATCTACCCTCACAGCCTGGAAGCAGTATGGGCACCTGTTGGATCCTCCGTTCAACAATTTCCAGTTCCTCATGCAAATCCGTTATATATAACTGCAAGGCCGAGTACTTGGAAACCAGGCAGCAAAATTGCTGTGACAGCTGTGAATTCTTCTGCTTAATTTCCTCACTGCTTTTGCTGAAACAAACCAAAATTAAAGCAGCATCACTGTATGTACTATGGGTCTGGGCAAGTACATGTCATAAACTTACAATCCAGCTAGTCGTAACAGTTAGAATCACAGAAACATCACATCCAGTCACTTTTTTTAAGCTGAATATCCAGCCTCCCAAGTCACCACCTGTGGTGCATGCCCCTTGTGATGTTTTGTGGCTCTACCGGGAAGAGCAGTGTTACTCTGCAGTAACAAGCAGCAAATGGACTTACCTTTGTTTGTACAGCTCCTGTTTCAGGTCTTTTCGCTCCTTCATTAACTCTTCATTACGCTGCAGAAAAAAAGAAATGACCGATTCAGCTGCAGACTTCAGCAAAATATTTCTCCTTTAGCACATCAGCTGAAGTGGAAAGCATCAGAACTTTGGCAAAACCCTTCAGGACAGGTTGCTTAGAACCTCCTGAATTTGCCAGGAATAAATCTGCTCAGCCTTTTCAAACGCGATGCTACTAACTGAACGTGAGGTCATTTCTGCAGACTTCTGGATGAATATCAACACTGAAGTGTCTGCCTGATGGAGACCCTCCTGAGACAAGGTCTCGGTGGCGCTTCTGTTGCGTGGAGCTGGCAAGACTAATGAAGTAAGGTGCCGGATCTGAAGACAGCAACTGGACCATATGATTAGTGGTCACAGAAACCTGAATGACATTTGCCTTGACCATGGAGAACACAGGGCTTTACAAGGTTAATTAACAATTCAGAATGTTAATTTCTGCCCCTTCTCCGAGCAGGGACTACAGACTTTGCATTAGTGTACTGACAAGCAAATAGCCAAAGGCAGAGCTGCTGGTGAAGCATAAGCAGAGGTGACTCTTACCTTCTCTGCCTGTTTCTGCTGCAGAGAGATGGAGGCCAAAGTACGTTCCAGCTCCGACTCCCTCTGGAGAGATGAACGTAAACAAGCAGCAAGGCTCTCGGCTTCTCCTGAACAAGTCAGAACAGAGTGAGTTGAGGCTGGACCACAAAGAGCTTTTTGGAACTGCTAAACAGCACTTTCTGCTTTGTCAACAAGCTCTTAAGGCAGCACAGAGCTTTGCAAGTCAGCAGACCTGGTTCCGCCCCTGGCTCTACAGGTGGCTCACTAGCAGCTCTGGGCAGTAAAGCTCTCTGTAACTACCATCCTCACTTTGAGGGAGATGACGAAACTTCCTCTGCAGAATAGGCAATATGTTGGTTGGGATCTTTCTAATAGAAGTTGTTGCTCAAACTTGGTGCAGAATGAAGGGCTCGGGTAAAACCTACCTTTACGCGATAGCTGTGTGGGAGGGAGGGTGGCGAAAAGGGAACTAAGTTTTAAAAGGATCAGAAGAAAGTCAGAAAGGAACAGCCTGGGGTAGTCACCGGGGCTGAACAGGGCTGACAAGGCTTTAGCGATGCACAAAAGAACCTCAACTGCCATGGGATCAACATGCTCCCACTTGGGGGCAGCTCTGGCGACAGAGGCAGCGATGGTGCCAAGTATTGCCCACCGAGGAGTCGGCCACTGCTGTGAGCTGGCTGCCAGCAACTGTCATGCCTCTGGCTTGAAATTCACACTTTGACCAACAGCTTGAGCTGGAGTGCCCACAGTCAATTACCTGATTTCTTCCCTGCAGCTTCTCGAGTATGTGCAAGGGCCGCCTGCAACTCAGACTTCTCAGAAGTTAGAATTCCAATAGTCTGGACACGACCCTTTGGGAAAGGAAAATCGGCTCAGCACAAAACTTCTTTGCTTGTAACTGCAACATCACTGTTGCCACAAAAGGCTAACTCAGTAAAGGGAAAGAGCTCGTGCAGTTAAGCACAGTCGGGCTGACTCCCAGTTTTCCTGAAGGAACGCGCTCGCGGCTTCCCGAGTAAAGACTATGAATGGTCAGTAATCCAGAGAACAGCAGAAGGCAGGTAGTGTTACTGTAATGGAGGCTCTGCCATACCCGTAGCTGTTCCCTCAGTGCGGCTTGCTCTTCAGAAAATGTATTTTCCAACTCCTTCTTTTCCTGTATAAAGAAATGATGCCTATTTAGCACAAAAACACAGATGGGTAACCCTTGTTTTGTATCAAACTGAAAAAGCAGTGATACATTGGTAGGACTTGCAGCATCGAAACGACAGCAGCCTTTTAAAGACATACTTCAGCCCTGCGTTATTTGAACGCCTTCACTATTTATCCATCCTAGATTGGCAGTAACAGCATAGCACAATCGCTGCTAGCATAAATACGGTAGTGCTTGGAAGCAAGCTGCTGGCAAGGACTTGTATTCTCCTGCCTCCACCACACTCCTCTAATACTTGAGTATTTAAACGTTCGCTTGTGTCAAAATAAGAACGCTACCTGCCAGGCAGGCCTAACTCATGAAGTCAAATCATTCAACCCTACGCTACAAATGAAACTGAATCTAACATAAGACAAGACCACACGTGCCTGGGCCACAGCCCACTATACTCTCTGCGCCGCCAAGGAAGAGATACTATTTTTCTGCCTATCCAAAAAGAGGACACACTTTACCTTCTCCAGCTGATCCACTGCCTCCTGGCTCTGCTCTTTCTGTGGAAGGAAAGTGATGCACCAGTATCAAGAGAAAATACTCTCATACATCTGAAACACATTTTCACTTCAACAAAGTAGGATACACGCCCAATTCACGCAAACAGAATTTCCACTTTCTGTAGTCCTTTCTGTAGAGGACTAGGAAGTTCATCTTAGCTATTAAAAATACGAGATCTGGAGCTGCCCTCACTAATGTACTTCATATGCCAGGCATCTTTTTCATCGCTCAGTAGACTGCCACAGTTGTTCTCCAACACCGCTGCTGAAACCCCTCCATGTCTACATGTGAGCATCTACCACCTTCAGTTAAACTCGCACCCCCACATCTGTGCAACTGATGGCAGTAATCCTGGTGTATTGGGATGATCGCCAGAAATGCTGGGGTTTTTTTAAAAAACACCACCAATAAAAAAAAAACAACACCAAGCAACCAATAACCCCAAAGAAAAACATAGTCTTTTCCTTGACCTGAGACCTCAGACCTTTCTTCCACTGAAGAGCTGGCCTTAAGTCACGCAGAGCCGCACTTGTGTTGGCAGACTTCTGCAGGAGGTGGTATGGGAGGGCTGAAGCCAGATACAAAGAGAAGGGGTAATTCTGTCCTAGCCCATTTCCATCTTAGCGGTGAAGTATTTGGAGATTTGTTGTCCGTAGGTAATGCACCTTTAGATAGGAGGTGAAGGAGACAAAGGTGGCAGCTGCCTACCCAGGCCGCCACACAACTGTGCTGCTGTGTTTGCTATTTGCTTGTTGTCTCCCTGACAGCTTCTTCACAGATGCCTCGTAACTAACTACAGAAGCAGGGCTTTTTTGCCTTCCCAAAGAATGAGCATTGTCCAAGCTCTTTCTTTACTACTACTGCTACTACTTCAATGCATTTTGAAAGGTGACTACAGATGGAAGAGCGATGAGCGAGAGTATTGGTTCTAGCAATGCCCATGCACAACATAACCAGCAAAAGCAAAGGCAAGACCACAAATGCAGCAAAGGCCCTACACAGCTGCAGGCCAGCGTAAAAGCAGGCACACAAGGAGAACCTTGGGTGGGCAATGCACTATGCCAAGTTCCTCTGCAGCCCAGCTAAAACACAAAAAGAAACAGAATGGAACAAAAATAACCCAAAGCCCAAAGGAAAACAACAAGGGCGGGTCACGGGGTACACCGGGAAATGCTGAACTTTGCAAAAAGTGTACTTTTACAGAGGAACAAAATGGGGAAAAGCATTTCACACAAGAAAGGCTCTTGTCAGACTGAAACAAGTCCACTTGGCTGCATTTCTTGCAGTGTTAAAGCTGAAGGCTGAAAAGCTGCAGCGGGAATCCATGCAGGCCACAGGACAAAGCAGTTCACTCATCGCGCCAAGAGAAGCTGAGGATATGATCAGAAACCAGCCCCAGACCCTCTCAGGCCTACTGCTCCCACTCTGCCGGTATCGTTAGACCAGCAGCACCACCTGCAGAAACAGGTTTTCACACTGCTGCCAGCACCAGAGTTGTGTGTTTCAAGGATTCGGACAGGCGCAGAAATAGCTGTTTTATCAGGATGCTTATCATCCAGGGAAAGCCTGATGAGATCAGCAGAGCACACTTAAATGGAAACAACAAAACTCCGTTTCTTGTTCCTCAGTTGAGCCAATACATTCACCAGCGGCCTTAGACTTTGAGCCCCTTAACAGGTTTTCCGTGCAGCTCATTTTGTTCCCTACAGAGTGCCGTGTAAGCAGCCTTCCTTGTGGCACTAGGAGGGAACCCATAACTTTGCAGACACCCAAAGAGCTTGGAGGAGCAGCGAGGACCATGTCAGACTGGTTGGTTGGGTTGTTTCTTACCAGTTCCTCTATCTGTGTAACGAACTGCTTGTTCGTTAAGATTGCTGGAATCCAGGGCTACTGCCAGCTCCCGGTAACGTGTCTGATGGGCACATGCAGACAGGAGAAAAAGGAAGGAGCAGAAGAGGAGGAGGGGAGGAAAAAAAGCAGGAATTAAAGAGGACAGAAAAATAAATCCTATCGAACTGTGATAATCAGATTCTCCAAACAAAACAAAAATCTACCGTTTCAACAAAAGCAGCTGAGACATCAACACATTTCATCCATTCTGCCAAGGCTTCATTTTGACCCAACAGTGACTCAGAAATAAGAACGGCAGCTGCACGGAAGCCAGATTATCCCCAGTCCCCAAACTGGAAACACCTCCGATACCTGCCCCCCAGTGTTGATCACAACTACCCGATGATAGCACAAGACAACACTAGACAGCAGTGAACGAGAACTGTGCATTCAATTAGGTCTCGCTAACACTGCCGAAAGCAGAGTCCCAGTAAGTTATCAACAGTAGCAAATAAGAAAGGGGGCGGGGGGGGACGGGGACACTGAGAACAACCTCCTTCCGTTTCCTTAATATTTGTGGAAGAAACAGCACTTTCTCCATTCACATATGATGTAGACTACAAGCAAAGCAGTCAAGTCAGCCAGTTTTATTCCCCACGGAAACAAGTCACTACTAAGGAAGAACTGACTATCACAATAATGCTCCTTATAGCGCCTTTCACTCCAAAGTACCACACAGAGAAAACATCCTTTTCTGGGTAAGGAGAGATGCAGACTCCCTCTGCGACAATCTAATGTCAATGATGCAGGTTGATTTCCCATTCTTTCCCACTAAAGCAAGAATACATCTTTCCATGCATACATGCTGTCCATTCATCCCACTCAGCTTTTCTTCCCACTGCTGAAAGTTTACGTTCTAAACCAGGATTTTTTGCTTCTCAATGCTTAAATATCATATTGTTCAGTAGGATGACTGCAGACACCGCTGAGATCCAGGAGTGTTTTCTTGAGCTGACTGCTTAAAGCTCCACATCAAATATCAAGAGAATTAATAGGACAAAAGGAATACAAAGGCAAATCAGAGTGAACTCCATTCCATCTTGCAGGTTTCACTGCATCTAACTGGTACCCCTGGTGATTACTATAGTTACGTTTATTGATAAGAGACGCACGGATATGTAGTAAACAGGAGTTACTTTATGACAACTGAACTGAAACAATGGTAGGAAAATAAGCTACCAAAATGATGCAAGTGAAACGAAAATCAGAGCTTTGCCACAGCAACAGCGGAAGACAACTCTGGGCTACCAAATTTGACTTCCCTGAGCTTCTATCACAATTTGATCAAGCCTTCCGTTTAAATAAACTGCCTGAAAAGAATTGGTTTAAAAAGGCTGGGGTTTTATGTTTGTGCCTGAACACGTTTCTATTGCTTATCGGCATAGTTCCTGCCCTTTCCTCTTCAGAAGCCTGGCAACGTGAAGACGCTAAAGCCTGTAAACGCTTGACTCAAAGGATCCGACTTCCTGCCTAAACCTATTTAAACCCAGCACTGGAACTTGCCAGACTGTACATCCCCTGCGCAAGTTTCATCACCTGTTGTAAAATGGGTTGGCAGGAGTAACTAGACAGCTTCCTCAGGGCAGCTGCTTGCCTGGAGATCAGCAGAGTCATGCCCTTCAGAAGCAAGGCCCTAGGGAATACAGCAACGACACGCACAGCGGGAGAAATACAGACTAAGAAAACACTGCCTCTCCCTACTGCACTTGCCCTCAGCAGCTCAGTTAGTTTATCGCCTCACCCCACACTCCTCCTTTTCCTCAAAGCTCAGCTGTCTCGCGGAAGAGGTTTTGACAAGGTTCACTTTTTCACACGTTCAGTTCAACACAAACCAGAAGGGCGCAAGCACTTTACGAGCAATGGCAACGCATGGTATCAACTAGCTCCATGATAATAAAAACAGCAACAAAACTCAAGCAACTGACAGGGGCTATGTCAGGACAAGGCTCCACCCAGGAAATCGAGGCCAGCGTAAACAGAACCTGAAGCATGCAGTAGGGAGAGCGAGTCACTGCGAGGGACACAGAGCACTGCCTCACCTTCCTCCTGTCCAATGAGGGTATGGCTACCCCATTGGAGCGCTTCAGGTCCGACACCGGCACCTTCAGAATGTTCTGAATCTGAAGGTGGTGAAAGAAAAGGGGGAACGGCTCAGAAAAGGACAAAGAGAAAGTGTCGATCGAAGGCAGCCAAAGAAACCGGCATCCTCCGGCTGGCCAGGAGCACGCAGCTCAAAGCAGCAGCTCTGGGCACACCCAGGGCTGCGTGACAGCACCGCATGATCAGACACGGCTTTGGCACGTACCCTGAGCTCTAGTGTGCACCTTCCAGCAGCGGTAGCTGCTAACTATTGTGGCACGCTTCGCGTGCTGGCGATACAGGCAGCTGCGCCAGTCATCCATTACACCCGCATAACCATTTCCCGGCTCTAGTCACGTTGTTCAGAAAACCAAAGAACAAGGAGGTAGCAAATGAGCTGGGACAAAGACCGAGGCACTCACGTTCTCTGGAGGCTGCTGGTCATCGCCCGGGGGAGTCTCAGGTCGACCGTCTCCTTTAGTTTTGCGGTTTTCCTTACTTGCTGCAGCTGCTCCAGGGCTCTTCTTCTGCTGATACTCCTTCAGCTGTGAAAAATAATAATAATCTGAAATCCAAACAGAACATGCCTTCTGTGAGAATGATGTCAACCCCCAGCCCCAACTCCACTGGGTAAAAAGACCAAGTGTAAGGACAAGAGAAACGCTCTTCAATGAGTTTGTCGCCCGGGGGGGGGGGGGAAGAAAAATAAAAATCAAAACACGTCCAAAAAAAAGGCTAAAGTAAGATCGAATGTGATGAGTTTACGACAAGAGACTCAGAGCTGCAAACGTTCAACTTTTGTACACAGCTAAGAGTTGCTGGGAAACGACTTGATACTCCATCCGGCAACTACAAGGAGATGAAAAGAAGTATCTCGGGGTGGGGTTTTTTTAGGGTTCTAACTAAGAGCATTGAGGAAAAATGAGTAAAGGGCAATGAAATCTGAATGTTAAGTGAAACATCAACACCTGACAGTAAGGTCTCCCACTCTGTGAAACACTTTGAGAAGGAACATTACAGTCCTTACAGACAAATGCCATGTTAATACAAGCAGCGTAGTCACTGTGAACTAAGGGGAGAAGCAACCTACAACGGATTTTTCAATCGCACCCGCTTCACCCCGGAGAAGCTAGTCTGATAAGCCGTTCGCTTGAATTCGGCTGGGTCTTCCGAGCCGAATCGTTCGTGCTCCAGCAGGGTGAAGCCCCCAGGCAAGCGAGCCCCAGGCAGTTCGGTCAACTGCCCGTTTCCCCAGCCCGCAGCCCGCCCTCCGCCCCCCCGCCGGGCCGGGCCGGGCCGCGCCTCGGCCTCCAGGTGGGGAAAGAAGGACCCGTTATTGGCAGAACTCCAAAATGGAAGCCCGAACCGCTCCAGGACACTTTCCCCTCCCCAGGACTTTCACCCACGCCGCGGCCGGGGAGAAAACGAAGGCCGGGGAAATAAGCAACATGAGACCAAAAAACCCCAAAAAAGGGTGTGGGGGGAGGCCAGGGGGAGGGAAAACCGCCAAACCAAACCCGGCGGACCCACGGCACCGCCGGCCCGGCCCGCCCCGGCCCCCGCCGCCCCTCACCTTCTCCTTGCCCGCCGCCAGCCAGCTCTGCCCGCTGCCGTCCGCCACGGCCGCCCCGCGCCTGCGCCGCCTTGGCTTCGCCCACCGCCGGCGGCAGCAGCCAGGGCCCGCCCAGCCTGCGCTGCCGCCCTGGAGGCCCGGCCCATCGCCGTGCCCCGCCGGGCCCGGCAGCTCCGCTTTTCCCTCAGTCACTGGGGGAGCCGGTGCCACCTTGCAGTGCCTGCTCCCCATGTTGGAGCCCGCACCGCCCGCTGCTCGGGTGACAGCCCGCACCGCCCGCTGCTCGGGTGACAGCCCGCACCGCCCGCTGCTCGGGTGACACCTGGCTGCCCGGCGTGCCCCACCCAGAGCTCACCTGCAGCTTCCCGGAGACGTTTGTTCCCCGGCGCTGACGGCACAGCGGGCCCTGTCGCTGGGAGACTCCACTTCCCAGCGTGCCCCGCGGCGCGCCCGCGCCTGCCGCTCCCGGCCGGCCCCGCGCGCACCCGGCCGGCCCGGCGGGAGGCGGCAGCCCTGGCCGAGCGGGTCCCGCCGAGCGCGGGTCGCAGCGCGCCCGCCCCGCCGCGGCCCGGGCCCGGCCGGTAGGAGCCGGGTCCCCGTGTTACAGATTTGCTAACGGTTACAATTAACTAACCTTATTTGATTTTATAAAATCATTTTCATAGAACTGTAGAGGAATAAGAAATATATTTTAGTGGAACTAGCAGCTGCACCACACAAGCTGCTGTGGAATCCTCTGTACAGCCCTGTACCACGGCCAAGGACTGAGAGCAACCGAATGAAACAACTCGTAGCTACCTGCCAAGAAACCGTGAACTTTAATAATAGTGATATAAAGAAATGGCATGGAATGGGGACAGTCAGTTACGGGTAAATGTATTTTAATATATTTTAATAAATACGCAAAGAATGTAGGTCTAGTAATCAGGTCGTGGAACCATAGTTTGAACGAAATAATTAATGAAAGAGCTAGCGAAAGAAGGAGTCCGTTTCTCTAACTTTCTCTGACAAGGGGCCTGTTTATAAGTTATCTAGAGGGAGCGAGTAAAAGAAACAAGCAGAAGGACCAGATGGTCGACAAGGACATCCATTAGCTCGGACCGACAAGAACACTGCAGACTTGCAAGACCATCACATACCAGGCAAAAGGTGAAACGTACCCCATGAGGTGACGTACGGAATTAAACTCTGTAACTCAAAAGTTATAAAGCAGGTATGTTTATTGCGCGCAGATGCATGGGGGATCGCTCCTCCACAAGCGTGCGTGCCCCATTTCACATTTATACAATAAAACAAATGAATATTCAATTAACGCCTATACATATTCGTTACCTAAACCCGCTTACTCTGGCTTCGTATGTTAATTAGCTTACCAGTCCTTTGCCTGGAATGTGGTGGTCTTGCAGGTTTGTAGGTCCTTGTGACCATCTGATCTTCTCCAGCAAGAAGACTTAGCACTCCCTTCCTCTAGATAACATTGGAATGTCTCTCATCCTTTTCTCATCCTTTTTATAAATAGCCCCTTTGTTAGAGGAAGAAGGGCAGGCATCTCCTCAAAGCTGTGTGCCTATGTGACCAGACACCGCACCCATGACCGGTCACCATACCCGCATTCCTTGAGCAGACATATACAATCACAATCGATGTCCATTGTCCCCATTTCACGCTATTTCTCCATATCAGAGAAATATTCACTGCAAAACTGGCTTCATAAAGTATTGGAAGAATTTTTAACATTTTGCCCAATTACAGACAATTTAACGTCTCTGCAATGCCTGTGCCTGTCCACAGAATTTAAATACTGCTTATAGCACAGGAGGCACCTTACCTTCCCTACAGGGAGGTACAGAAAAAGCAAGCATACACAGTTATTTCTCTTTCAGTGAGATCTTCTGCTCCAGCTATTAATGCATTGTAGTAGAGCAAGGGTATTTCACCTCAATTTCCTATTCCGTTTGCAGGGCAGTGCCACTGGCTTCAACAGCACCAGAGGCCCAAAGGACCACCTGCCAAGTCTGAGGGGACTTACAGACAAGACTTTCCACATACCCTGATTTTCTCTGATTTCTTCGGAGGGAAGAAAAACCAAGCTTAATGTGCCATCATCGGCTGCTACAGCCTGTGCGTGCTACGCCTGGAGCCAAGTGATCAGGCAGATTCCTGCCACCCATTCAGGGAAATCACACAAACACATTAATTGAATGCTCTTAGTACTGCTGGGTTGGGGCTCTGAAAATACATTCTTAATTTCTGGCACAATTAACACTTGAGCAACATTAACTGCTCATTTTCTTACCACTGCGTTGTTGAGGTGCACTCAGCGATTTAAGACACAAGTATGCAGTGGCAGAGTCCTGTAGAGAGCTCTCTCCCTGGCAATGCTTCAAACCCACAGCAGGAGCACAAAACTCCTGGAAAAAAATGGAATATGGGGGGATTTCAAAAGGCAACTACAGAAGTAAGTAAAAGGTTGTGCCTTGTACTTTGCCAGCTGGTTTTCTTCAGGACGTATTTAATAGCAGAATAAGTGACATCTCTGTTCCTGTCCTTCACAGGTCAAACTGATTTAATATACAGAGAATCAGCATTAAACACATAGTTAATTACAAAATAAGACTAAGAAAACAGGCTTTTGAGGCTAATCTTAGTAGCTCAAGAGGCAGCATCTCAGCCACGCTGAGGGTAATTCTTGCCAGTCTTGGCTAACTACTGCATCTCGCCTCCACCAAGCAGCCTGACCAGATGCATGGGGAGATGAAGCTGAAAAGCGGTCATAGCACTAGGGAACCAACTAGGGAGAAACATCCCCAGAAGGCACAGCACTGGCCTTGCACCCTGTCCTGACAGATGACTCATGGTGCAAGATGGTGACCGTCTTGCTGAGCTGACACTGTTTGGCCCTGAGCCCTGTTGTTCTGGACTCCAGCATTCAGCTCCCTCTAATGATGAAACGAAGTCTTGAAGATGCCTTGTGGCAGGGCTTCTCAGACAAGGATGGTCTCAGACCTACAGCCTTTTCTGTCTTTCTCTAATCCCTAGACTGCAAGCTTCTTTGCGAAAAGCAAAGCACCCACAACTCTCTCAACCTCTGACTTGAGGGCTTCCCTGTAGCATACACAGAGAGCTCCCCCAGTTTACACATTTCTCCCCAACACCCACCCCCCCACCCCCCCATGTGTGGGTTTTAGGTTGAACAGGAACATGTTAGGGAAGCTGCAAACCTAGCAAGGCACCCCAAAGTGTACCCATGTAGAGCTTGCTTGGAGATGAAGGCGCTCTTCTTTTTTGAAGACATGGTTGGGTGCTGGAGCCTCTGTGTTCCTCTACTAAAAGAAGGTTACAGTAAACAAGAGATGTGTTCAAAATCCAGGGCACCAAAGCACGTATCGATAACAGATTTCCTTTTAGTTATCAAAACAAAAAGCAGCAGTCTAGCCAACTAGGCAATATACAGGCGAGGGAGGCATCAGATTCCCAGCATGTCCAGCGTGGCAGATCATTGACGACAGGAACCCGCAGTCAGTGCTAAAGAAACTCTGTCCTCTAGGGTGTAGGAAAATCTGCTGTTGGGCAGGATGTATTCCCAGTCATGCTAATAGTAACAAGGCACATGAGGTCCTGAGCAGTTTCTCTTCTCAACATCTAAAATTTAGGAAAGTGGTTAAGGTCCTTGAGGAAATGCAGCAGTTGACAGATGATGAGAGTGGGGCACAGATACTGAAGGAGGGTCATCAGCTTCTCACTCGTCCCTCTGGTTCCTCATCCTAGCACTCAGCTAGCAATGCTGAAGAGGACCACACCTGTACACTTTTCAAACCCATAGCGCTCTCCCATCTAGAAGTGCAGGTGCTACACAGACAGATCCTGATAGGGAAATACAGTTGAAGGAAAGCTGAACTCTGCAGCAGCAGATGTAAAATAAATATATTTAAACCCAGGGAGTGAGAATTGTATAATCATAGGACGGTTTGGGTTGGAAGGGGCCTTAAAGATCATCTGGTTCGAACCTCCCTGCTATGTGCAGGGCCACCTTCCACTTGACCAGGTTGCTCAAAGCCCCATTAAAATAGAAAAAATATGGAAATGCTCTTAAAACACTCAAACCCCCACATACAGTTTGCCAGAAGAACAGTTAGAGAGCTAGCTCAGCATTTATATGACACAAGCTCTTTTGGCAACCTAAAATTCAAAACACTGCAGAAGTACCCCTCTCTGTTTCATTTTCTTCTCCTGACACATAATTAAAATGACAAAAGAGACCACATAGCCAAGCCTAGCACTTAGTCCATGCAGCACAGATGCAAACCAAAGCACGTGCCACCAGTTCTCTCACCCACCTGCTCCTTCTAGGAAAGCCTGGGGTCGCACTGTCGTGCAGGTGGGTGGTTGCTGGACCCTGAACGCCCTAATAATGGGAACAGTTACCTCCACTGCAGCAAGCTGTAGCCAGCAGAAGGTCAGATGACATTTGCCTGTAAGCAAAGGAAAACCAACAGCAGTACAGTGGTCTTTGGTCTCAGTCCTTTCATTGCAACTGTCCTTGCTCCAGAAGACACAGCGACCAGCCTCTGTCCCCATCCACCACATCAAGCTGCCCCCAAGTCAGAAACTCAGCTCCCACCCCATTAGCCCCAGCGAAGCTCTCATAAAATGAGTTTTTAACGTGAAAAGCTTTAGCATGCAACAGGGGAAGCCCTTTTGGGTCTTGGCTCAGGAGCAAGCACAGAGAATAGAAGAACTAAGTTTTCTAAGACTACTTTGCCAATACATACTATTTCTACCTTCCCACTTTTGCCACCTAGTCCCACTTTACTAATCATTTTAATTTTTTTTTTCCCCACTCAACATGACAACTTTTCTAGAACTCATTTCCCTTCCTTTTCAGAGCAAGAACAATGTCAGCTTCCTTTGGCAAGGTACAATAAAGAAACACACCGCGGATTGCACTTGGTGCCCCACCACTGCTTTACCTGGGGGATCTTCACTCGTGGTACTGGCAAAGACACACATGCATTTAAATGGGAAACAGACCCTATTAACATTGCCTGGCTTTGTAGTCAGGTAAAAAGTGACACTTGAATGTAAAGCACTTAGATTTTCATACTCCAGTCAGGGGAATGAAGACATTATTCTTATCAATTATATTGCCACAAATTAATTTTCTCACAGCTGCCAATTTCTGTTACGAAAGAACCACACACAAATTTGAGCCTCTCCATTGCAGTTCTCCACCAGAACAAAACTATTCTGCAAGCAGAGTTTTAAAGTTTGTTTAGGTTCAAATGATTATAATGGTGGGACTCACTTAGGCTGTAACAGTATTAACTTTTGCAGTGAACAGAGTACTCTCCTCTTATTAACTGTATGTACCTGTGTGTGCACATTGTACTCCCCCCCATATGGCTGGGGAAAAAAAAAGAATCTTGATTTATTGCACAGGAGAAATGCTTGCCTTTTACAGCAAATGAAGTGCTAATCCTTTATTTAATAAAAGGGACAAATAATCTCACTTACACTGTTTCCAAATTACATTTTTCATATAATACCCAGGCATCAGTGAATGAAGGTGCTCTACAAGTACCTTGCCTTACAACAGCTTCATGTAACACACTCTCAAAATTATCGCTTCCTAATTAATTTCATTGTGAAGTACAGAGATTGAAAATGTCAATAATCCATAAATGCTTTCACGAACCACAACCTAAATTAGATCCCTAAATATGGTATCTATAGATTTTCAGAAATCAAAGCTGTCATTTTTCATAAGTGGATTTTTTTTTTTCTGCTTAGATTTCCACTCATCTGATAAATTCGTGAAACCTTTCAAACCATTAATTTGGGCTTCCTTAAAATGTCAGTGGTTTTAGTCTGCTTTTTAATACATAATAACTAAATTTAATAGATGTTCACTGAAATAATACTAAGGATTATTAATGTTAAAATCCTTGTCAGTCTAACTGTGAATCATCAGGACCCAGGAAACCACTAATATACATTAACTCTTCTTGTCCACTAGAGGTTTCTGAGAGATGAAAAAAGTCACCGTTATCTACAAAATTGTCTTGTGTATTATAGATCAAACTCTAGGCTATTTTGGGAGGAAGCCATATTTTTGTTAGACATTTCTATAAGGAACGACAGGCATCAGAGGCCCAAGCCTTCACACAGAGTTTCTGCCAAACCCAAAAATCAACAAATGCTTTTCCACAGCACTATCCTCTCAAGGCCAATTTTCTAGGAGCTTAAACATTATGAACTCATTTCCAAATTTTAGGTAATAAAGTACACAAAAATTATGCCTTTAAATATTTTGTTGGGGGGGGGGGGGTGCGGGGAAACACAAAACCCACAACATTGGGATTCTGAGTTTCAGGGTCAAACTGTAAGATTCCTACTACATGCCCGGCCCTGCAAGAGCTGACGTGGTGTGCAGAGCAGAGATCATCAGTGAGATGATTCTGAACGGTTCTGCAAACATTCAGATTTCCCAACATTCTGTGAATAATTTCTATTCTTTCTTTGCTTCTCTCTTCTTGTTATTATTCCAGGTGGCAGTCACAGTGACTGGCTTCTCTGAAGAAGCAGACACTTCATCAGCTTCAGCAGATACTGAATGTGATTGCACTGCATTTCTAAGTGTATTATTCCAAGAGGTAAATATTTTTTGCTCAAGTAAAGATAATTCATTTAAGGTCTAATAAGCCCTGAAATATACTACACTGGGAAAAAAAGGAGCAACTATTGTTATATTCAAAGTTCATCTTCAGAAGGAATATCTAATTTTTTTCAAGTGTATAAATCTCTTCTGTAGATGAGATTTTATGTTTGGAGCACTATTCCTGAGATAAAGCCACCTCAATTTTTGAAATAGAAAGGTTGTTTATGCTAGTCAAAGTGTCAGAGCAGTGGCCACTACCCACCGCCATCACAAGCAGAAAAATGAACCGTTGCAGACTTCTGCTGTGACCCTACTGCCAGTAGCACATCCCCCTGTTGTCAGTAGTTTATACAAAAACCAGTAGTAACTTCTCAGTTCACTGCAACCCTCAACTTGTTGTACACCCGAATTTTCCTTTAGAATTTGTCAATTAAAAAGAAGCAGCAAGATGAGTTAGCAAAAAGAGGGGGAAGGAGCATACAAGTACTGCGTGAAATCCAATTATGGCTGCAAGTCATTCAGCCCAACTTCCCTTGGCAGTTGGCCTCTTACTGTTTCCAGCACAACAGCAGATGAGTGAGCTGCCATTACATTACAGCAGAATCAGCCACCTGGACATCATTGTCCAATAATGAGGGAAGGGCGGGGGGGGGGGACGGGACGACATGAACGGACAACACACGACAGGACAGGAAAAGTGAAAGTGCAGATCCAGAAAGGGAGGCAAGCACGGCAGGACTGACCCTCTGCAGCACTGCTTCTGTAGCCGGCTCTTGCTGCCGATGAAAACCCACCAGCCTTTTGCAACACAGCCTGATGGTTAGGACGAGAGAGTTATGTGGAGATCTGGTCCCTCCAATGGAGGTGTGGATTAAACCTCACCTGGGTTTTGAGCTCCTTTTATAGGGGAGAGCGGCATTACCATGCATTACTTACAGCTCCAGGTCCAAAAAAAAACCAACCAAAAAACCACAAACCACCCAAAAAAAAAAAGCCGAGCATTTTCCAAGAATGTTAATTCCAGGGTGCCCCTCTGGAAAAGATTTGGACACAAAATGAGTACTAAGATGCTGCTCCCCTCCATCAGGAAAGGCTTCTGTGCACATAAAGGAGCACGAGGAGGTGCTGGCAGCAGGGTTTGATTCTCCAGGGCTGTTAAACGTGGCTTTCCAGGGAATGAACCTTCCTTACACCTGATTCCCAGTGCTGCCAGGTCAACCCAGGAGTGCTCAGAGAAGGGGCATGGAGACATGGACCAACAGAACCGTTAAAACCCCCACAACAGAGCAGCTGTTTGAGAAATAACCTTGCCTGGTAAAATCTAACCCTGGAGAGCTCTTGTAAGCAAGTTTGAGTCTGGGCCTTACTCCCCCTGTAAGGGAGTGGAATCGGGTCAGGTAAACGGACCCGCAAAACCACCCCACTTCTTCTTCCCCCTGAGATGTCAAACACATGGAAAGATTACTTGGCAACTAGGCAAATGTAGCTAATTAAGAATAATTATTATTTGCATAGCTCTTTATGTCTTCCTTGCCAGATGAATTGTAAACCCTCCTCGCCTGACTTTAAAAGGAACAAACCCCTGAAGTTCATTAAAGATTTGTCCTCAGCCAGGCATGAGATAAATCTGGGATGTCAAGAGCCTGACAGAGCCATCAAGGCAAACATTAGGTGTCTTGCCTTAAGCAATAAGCAGGAAGGAAAAAATGTCTTAGGTGGGGGAAGGCAGAATTAAAGCTCTGTGTCTTTTGGTCTGATTTCTCTCCAAAGAGGAATAAACTGTTTGTCATCCTGCCGGCTATGAGACTAGCTATAAAATAATGGATTTCACAGGCCCAGATGAGGCTAATCATGATTGCCAAGGCATGTCTGTGCTGTGAGAAGTGAGTGAAATCTGATACTCTTCAGAGAAAACATGTTTTGAAAAGCTCTTTGCTCTGCAATAAGCCTTGGCAGTTATCTCATGTCTTGGAGTATCTACCATATTTCTTGTTCGATTGCAAGGCGTATTGCTGACACTGGCTGCTATGGCTGAGTTTCCTTTAATAACACTTTGGTAGGTAAAACACCGCTTCTTTTTTAACTATTGAGAAAATGGTATGGAAGGGTTTTGCATCAATTGCCTCTCTCGGTAGTACTTAAAGGGTAAGTGTCTCCAACCGAATGCTGTAGTAAAATGCCCCATCAAAATCAGAAAAGGATTTCCACAAAGCTGAACACCAAAACAACACATTTGTTTTTTCCTCTCTGGATTGGGGGAACACCTACAAAGTAGCTGGAGAGGTGGGATTTTACTACAACCACTTTGGAGAGCAAGTGAACAGCAGGGGAAGGAGTCGTCAGATTTCTTCAGGAACTGGTCCTTTGGAACAAGATTTTACAATCTGGTCTAAATTTTAACAACATCTGCTATTTTACAAAAAAGCAGAAAAAAAAGAATCAAGGCGCGACTTCTAGCATTTTTAGGTTTAAGTAATTAACGCAAGTGTGCCGTATGTGTGTGCACATATGCACACTCATATGCAGAGGAGTGACTTCCAAGACTTAAAGATTTAAATAATTAACCCAAGCGTGTCACACGCACATACGTTCACATGTGTTACAGAAAGGTACTGGCATAGCTTACACTTTGAGGCACATTCCCAATCACTCTAAAGAAACGATTCTGCAGTAGACTGACACGCACATCCCATCTACTACCCGTTAAAGCAAGTATTGCAGAAAATTGCTTGGGAGTCTTAATTTAAATCATCTTTTCTTTTGCTCCAACTCTCAGTACTCAAGAGTCAACACAAATCTCAGCTGAGAGGCAGATGTTTCAGAGGAGATCATGCCCTGCTGAATTGTGAAATGCTCTCATGCCTTTTCCCCAGTTCATGCTCCAGATGTGCTGGGGAGATGGGAGAGACTGTGTGCACGCCTATGCAGTGCAGAGACAGTCATCGCTGCCTCCTCGAGATGCACAGACCAGAAGGTAACATTAAATGTGCTGGTTCTGGTGAACGTTAGCGTGTCCTCAAACCCCAGCTGAGCAAATCTCTCTCTGCTGTGCACAAGCATCTTCCTCGCCTCTGTTTCACTTGTCTCCCTGCCACGCCAAGCGCCCAGTAATCACTACCTACCAAACAGTGCAGAAAACCCTCATAGATTTGCAGAGCTGAGTGAGGAGCAGAAATGAAGCCGGGAGTCCCTGTGGTGCTCTTGGCAAGGCTGCGGCAAGCCAGCCTGCCACCAGCTGAGGCTGCCGTGCCAGCAAACCCTCCATAGGCTGGTGCTGGGGTGCATCTACTCAACCAAGCATGCAGGTAAATGCATTAAGGGACAGTAGCTTACTACTAATGTGTGCTCTGAGCCCAAGTGTGAATACAGAGCACTGTATGGGGTTTGGGATTGGGCTCCCCACTATTTGAATCTGGGACTAAGAAGGATGACGTTATATTTTATACTTTTTTTCAATGAATAAGTACTGATACAAAGGGACCTAGCTAGAATGTACTGTCATTTTAAAGGAATACATCTGAGACCTTTAACTTGTACTGGTATAACCAGTCAAGTAAAAATATTATTCTGCTTGGGAGAACCACAAATCACAGCAATAAAATATATGCAGGGAATACACAGAAATTTGGTACTATTTGCAATGAACGAATATTAGGCACCGCTAAGACCTATCATTTTCATCGCTAATGAAAAAGAGACTATTTTATTTCTAATTTAAAGCATAAGAATTTATGAAGGTTCAGAGAAGTCTTTTGTGTGCGTGTGCTTTTGGAACAGCTTAACTTCTAATATATTATGTATTCTAAAACTAGGATCCTTGAGCTCTTGCACAATATATACTGGTGCACGTTACTGGAGCAGTCAGTGTGCGGTGCCCTCTGTCTATTTCATAGCCAATGCAGCATTTTCCCCATAGCACCAATAGATTAAAAAAAAATAATATCTTGCTAAGTAAAACAAAACAAAACAAAAGTGACAATGAAACACACTCATTTTGCTATGAGGTAATTCAATACATCTGTCTATTTTGCTAAGGCTTAGTTTTTATGTAAAACAACACTTGTTTATCTTGCTAACTTCAAAAATGGAAAAAAGAATGAAGTGCGAGGTTTAGTTTTCAGCCCAGATCTTACTAATTTGAAAATAGGAAATAGAGCTAAGAGGGATGCTGAGAAATCTAGGGGACAGAGCCAGATGACAAGGCTATGCCTGCTTCACGTAAATGCTCTCTTGAAATCTCTTTTGGACAATTCAGATGAGGCAAACTCACAAGAATTAAATGATCGTGTTGTCAGAGGTTCCCAGGGGGACATCAATGATGTCATGCTGATATGGTGGCACAGAAGACTTGGCCCTTTTCTTTCACTGTATGCTATTCTGTTCTGCACAGGAGGCCTCATCTAACAGATCAAATGGAAGCATGTCATGGCCTGAGCCCATGTGCAGCACGAGCATATAGCTTACAGCATCTCCTGGGAGAGGCTTTTGAAGATCCAGCTTCCCACCAAATTACTAAAAAACCTTGCATTGGAAGGAAAGGTTGAGAAGGTAGAGAAGAGCTGGAACAAAAGAAGTACTACTAGGTGACCTAAGGCTGGTGAGAAGAGGCTGCACCAGGATAGAACCTGAAGTGAAACAGTTTAAGAAGCATCTACCAGTAAGACTGGTATGGAAACACAACCTAGAGACCACCCAACAACACACATCTCAACTAGTACACACCACAGCTCATTGCTAACCCAGCCTGCTTTTTCCATGTTCACGTCTTAGAGACATGCAGCAGTTTCTGATGACCAGCAAAACACCAACATGAGAATAACATGTGTTCTTGGCAGTGACAGCACATCATAAAATTCACACTTAAAAATCATACTTGGGCACAACGCAACAAAGATTTAGTCAACTGTGTAGTCTCAACAGGTTTATGAAAGCCTAGGATGCCGTGCATCTTCATCACAACTTGAGGGCAAGAGCAGTGCCTCAAGTGAGGGTTGTGGGTAGCCCATCCTACTGCTACAAGGAGCTTGTGCGGTATGATATTTCACAAACACATACTTCATACAAATGTACACAATTTCCAGTGCATTACTATGTTCTCATTGAGCTAACGCATGAAACAGAAAGTCCCCACGACAGCTCTACCCGGGTTGACTGAGGCGGAAGGCCTGATCTTTAGTCTACATTAGCAGAAGACCAACCTATTTTTCAAAGAGGCCTCTAATTTAAAGAGAGCAGGTATTCAGCAGTTTCAGAAAGATGATAGCCCATACCTTCATTTAACGCCCATATTCTTAATAATAGTAGGTTGTGTGTGTGACCTGAGACGTGGAGAAAGGATGAAAGTGTACGTATTACATTGGCTGAGAGACTGCCCTTCTCTGAGAGTTAAAGGAAGGGGTGCTGGGGGCTCTCGGCAGCTGGTGTTGCCTGTTCTGGTGTCACACTCAAATGGAGGGAAGGAAAAAAGGTAGATGGATGGGATGGCTCCAGTGCTGCATGGTCACAGGCAGCTGCGGGAGACAGCTGACATGGGAGTCAGGGAGAAGAAAAAGCAGCAGCAGGGACATCCTGCTCCTTGGTGTGCACTGAGGTTTTGATGAACCCAGGCCAGGCTCCCAGCAAAGGAACCTACTGTTGGGCTGTAGCATCCAAGCTTTTTCATGATGCACGATTTCAACCAGCAGAACACGTGCCCTTGAGACATGCCATTGGAAACAAATACAAAATGGGCACAACAATGCCACGTGGCATTTCAGGGTGCATCAGAACAAAGAAAAGCCGTCCTCATCTCTGCAAAAATCCCCAATTCCCTCTTGCCTGAAGGTACATCCGGAAGACCCCATGCTTTCTTATCCTCTCCTTACATGACCACATGCCCGTGTCTTCCAGACAGTGTTTCTGCGGCTCTCACTCCCACAGCTGTACAGCAAAGACAGCATTCCTTACAACAAGTGCAAAATCTATAGGGAAAGACAGATCTGATTGATTTACAGGAACTCTCACTGCTGAGTGGCTCATAACCCCAGCAGACATCTCTGGTTTTAAGCCATGGTGAACCTCCTGGGCAGGGCTACGGCATTGCTCTTGTCATGCCCAAAAGGCAAGAAACATAAGCTGGAAGCAGCCTGGTTTGCTGGCCTCCAGATCTTTTAGTGGACCTCTCCGAGTCTGCAAAATAAACATGCGACTAATGAGTTCTGGACTCTCCATTCAATGCGAAGACTAGGTATTATAAAGCTACTCCCTCCAAACCACATCTGAGGAAGTGGTATCTCCATCATGCTGGTAACGAAGCCAACACAAATGCAACACCCTGCAACCCTGGCAGTGCAAGGATCAGTGACCTGGCACAGCTGGCCAGGTATTTAATTCAATGTCCATTAACTTACAGCAATTTTTAGTTCAAAAACTCTCTAAAAATATTACTACTCCAGTTTTCAGGATGGCAAAAGGGAAAAAAAAAGCCCAGGGATTTTACAGTTTGCTCCAAGTCATGCAACAAAGTCAGAGGAAAACTGGACCAGGTGCTCATAGCACAATCTGTAGTGAATTAAGTGAAATGAAACTGTGCTTGACATATGCACAGCCATGCATGAACACAAGGACAGGAGAAATACGCTCAATGAAATACTGAGATGAAAAGTCTAGTACGTCAGAGCTCTTCAAAGGTCTGGATGTTCCACAGTAAACCTACATTTGCTAAATATGTCTCATTCCTTGCTGAAGTGTGAGTGGAGCCAGGAGAAAGCATCCACAGTATGAACAGCAAAGGCACTTTTTTTTTTTTTTTTTGGGGGGGGGGGGGCAGGGAAGTGAAGCATATGAAGACAGCTATATGTAAGTTTTACTGTGAAACCAAACAAACCCAATATCCAACACCTAAAGAGGTACTTTAAAAAATATCTGTAATTTCCATCCAAAGTCACATGCCACTTTGGACTGGAATTGCAATTTGAAGCTCTTGTCAAAAAACTTATTTCATTGCTCACAACTCTGGTCATCTCTGACTGTATCACAGCCAAATACAGAGAAAAATACCAGCCCAAAAGAACAGTGCTCATTTTTCTAATGAAAGGGAGGAAACAATCACTTCACAACCCTAACTCACAGGAAAAAACCCACTAATGGTAAAACTATATACATATTCTCAGCTTGTCACGCTGAGTCTCTTAAGCAAAGACCTTCAGAAATAAAAAGCATTTTGTTTATACTTGCTTAAAGTTAGAAACACAATACAAACACTAGATGAAATGTGAAAAATCCCTAAACCACTGAGTTTTGCTATGAAGAAAGTTCGCTTTTTCATGGATGTATCTTGTTTTGCTCCTCTTAATCCTATAATAAGCGTAAGTCTCATAGATGTTGCAAAACTGCTTCTCTGAACACTCCTGTTACGCATGCTGGAATTCGTTAAAATTATGGATCAACAAGTCAATGACAGTATTTCCACCATGGGTATGACTGCAACAGCAAAGACACGGACGAGGAAATACCACGTTATTTTTGATGATACAGGTCCTATAGCAATATCCCAGGGCCAGAGCAGAAACAGACAGCCGTCCACTGCTAATGGGAGAAAAAAATGTTCTCCCAATAGCTTGCAAGCTCATCAGACAAAACAGTCAGGATTAATGAAAGACTGATTAAGAGTCCTGTTAGGGAACAGTGGCAGGAAAACATTACTTGCTTCACCTGAGAAGCTGTGGCAGAGCTGGGAAATGGTGCCCAATCCGGATTCCATCACTTAAACCGTAGTCCAAAATAAAATACAAAAACCTGCAAGCAGCAGAAGTGAACACAGATGCTACCACCTGCCTGGATGCCTATTGGCTGCTGTCAGTAGTCTGGTTGACAGTGGGGAATGCCTCGTCATGTGGAGATCTGCTTTAAGGAACTGGGAAAATTTGTTACCTTACAGCATCATTTTCAGGTGTTGGCTTGTTAACTGGCCAAGCCACTTCCTAGGGACGGCCTCGCCACACATCTGACTCTATGACTCATGAAGCAGCAGGAGGGAAAAAAAGCCTGTAAGAAAAGCTCCTCTGTCTTCCTCAGCTTGTCAAAAGTCTGTTCTCTTCCTCTGAGAGATGGGCCTGGCCTCAACCATTACAAGGTTAAACTCCCAGAAATAGGCTGTACTTTGGAAAGCCACCAAGCTTTCCAAAGCCACCAAGATTAAAGCTGGCGCACAACACAGCTCTTCCTCCTTCACACAAGTCGGCTCCCAAGAGGAAAGGCCATGGTCTCTGCTCTGGACAAGGTGCCAGTTGCCTTCTGGATGCACTTCAACCTACCACGATGCTGGCAAAGACTCAGAAGCAGCTACCCCCAGCACCCTGTTGTCAGGGCAGCTGTCTTTGCATGAACCTGCTGGCAATGGCCATCTCAGGAGTGGGGATGGCCAAAGAAGTGACAGCCATCCTCCCCAGCAGCCAAAGCTGGGAAAAAACAGGAATGCTGCTCCATGGGCACCAAACACAGGAAAACAGTATGGGGCTGCAGCCATAGCCGCTTTGACAAATGATGCAAGGGTGCCACCATCCTTCCCATCTCTATCAGGCATATGGCACTCTCACTGATGCTCATTCTCCCCCATTCCTGATGTCTGCACAGCAGCTGCAAGGTGAAGTCAAACTCTGCATGTACGCATATGCTGTAGAGCCACGCTGGACTGATGGATGTCAGTTTGGTCATGGATAAGGATACATGCTGAATATCCACCACCAGAGCTGCACCAGTTTGAAGGGGCTCTGGATAATGGCCTTACTGTTTTCTTTCCTGGCAATGCCAGGGGAGGCCAAGGATCATCAAGATGCTACCTTAAAAAAAACACAGACCAGAACTACAGGAAAGTGGAAAATATGACAGCAAGAGCTGGAGTTCAGTATCACTGCGAGACCACACAGGGGTGGCATTCACAGCAGGGGAGAGCAAAATGAGATGTTTAGGAGCTTCAGGAAAATAAATGCCAAGACAGACAGATGCCAGCGGAGCACCACCAGTTCGACCCTCTGTTACGTTCTCAGCTTTGCCAGGCCAGGACTGCAGGGATAGCCTGATGCAGTGACATGCGTGACATACACACGATGGCTTAGAAAGTCGCAGGACCTTCAAGTCTGAATTCCCCTACCATAACAGCAGGAATTTGCCTTGTTAGATTATACCATAAAAATCATTTAGTGTATGCATGCTTTGAGGACTGTGATGAAAGGAACCAACAACCCCTCCCCCAAGAGACAGTATGAGATACAGTTCCTTCCAGGAAAGGGTTAAGGGATTCTTCAAAGCGAGTCTTGCTACCCTTCCTCACAAGGAGGATAAATTGAGAGCCCTTAGTGTGCAGAGAGGACTTCAGATCTGAACAGTGCAGTCCGTGGGGAGGAGCCCCAGGAGCAGCTCAGCACGCTGTTTTTTGTTGCTTGCTCTGTTAATAAATCTAAAGGGGACTTTGAGCTTTGTGTGCAACATGGACTGTATTTATAGATCGGGTCAGGGAAGGCTCCTGCTCACAAAGTCGATAGTGGAAAATGGCACTGCTGTACACAGTATCGTCACACCAGGGACCTGAGTGTGCAGAATGCTGAGCTTGTTGACTGTAATCAGAATTTCTGCTTTGTCTTCCAATCTTTAGCCACATAATGACTATGTTTCACAAGAGGAAAACTGGAACAGAAAATAGTGGCCACCAGGTTAGGGCATAACTGGGTTTCCTTCTGGACCATCAGGATTCATCCAAGTCACACCCAATCAACACAGTGTTTGCAAGCATGACCTTCTCTGGCAATTACAGCTTTGCTTCCCTGTTAAAATGTTTTATCCAGCAATGATTTTGCAGCTGCATGAAGCATTCCTGATTAGATTTTCAACACTGCTACACATGAGGTCTCTTGTACAGAACAGTTTCCACACAGAGAGTGTGAGAATTGCCGTTCAGCACTTTTCAGTGCACATTTTGAAGGAAAATAGAAAGAGAAACCCCTTATTTTATAAAAAAAGTAATTTTAAAGTGCTTGAAAATTCTTTAAAAACAAGGGTTCCCCCCCCCACCCGCCACCACCATGTGTGCATTTCAACAAACGTGTATAAATGAAACTGTGTTAAGAGTAAGAAAATAACAACTCCTAGCACCACACATATTCAGGAACTGTAAGTCAATATTAAAATCATCTATAGCGCCATCGTAGGCTATTGCCCTATAGTTTTAGGGCAAAGCTGAAGCAGAGAGAGTTTTCAACTTGTCCTAGATTAATTCCACATGTTAAAGCTGGAGATAGGAAAAGATGGGTGGTATACAGCCTGTAAAAAACCTTCAGGTCATGTCCAACCAAGTCCCGTACCGGCTATTTTACAGACAGAAGGGGGAAGAGGAGAGGAAAGTGACACATTATGACCAAACTGTTCTAGACAGGAAGAATGTTGAGCACATCTATTAGCTTTTCTAAAAGTAATCTCCATCAGATGGAGGAATGGAGGGGGAGATCTCCTACCTGTGGAATAGAAATGCAGTCTGCAGCACCAATGTCATGCTGTAAGGCCAAGACTCTTTCCTTCCAGACGATAGAAATCCAACACAAGGGAGCCAGGGCATTAGCAAGAGCAAAACAGGAATGATGAAACACCCTGCATATCTTGTCTTCTCTACACCCTACATTGCGATACTCCCAACTGAAGCATAAACATTTTGATGCAACTGGTCCAAAAGGTCTCCATAATCATGGAGAGCTTGCCTTCCCCTAGAATGTTATATGGCAAGCCATGGCATCCCTTGAAGTGGGATCATTGGTATCAATGAGTTCAATGTTTTGCATGGAACAAAAAAGGCAGTGAAAGAAACAGTGGGACAGACAAAGAGCAATCAGATCCTATTTGGTTTCTCTTTTTTGACGTCTTTCAGCAGATATAATTTCAATTCCTTAAAAGCAATTAACTGTGAGAAGCTGGCAACAGCTTACATCATCTACACTTACCATCAAAGGATGCAGGGTCCTGCAATCAATAGGCTTTTTTTTATTTTATTTGGTCAATTTACAATGAACTCTTAACATTTGGTAAAATTCCACCCCAACTAAATAGGCACAGGATTTGTAAACGTTGCTCCATTAGCAGTGAAACAGTCAAGGATTAGCTCTTCTGGATAAAAAGAGAAAGTGTATCCAAAAATTCTAAATAATGACAACTTCACACTAAATAGAAGTAGAAGAAGATTTTTTTATTTATTTATTTTACCTATTATTTCACTCACAAGTTTCACCTGCCAAGCTTGCTATTTTTGTCACTAATCTTTTTACAATTACTCAGTTGCCTGAGCAGCTAGGAATAACACAGGCAGCACACAATGCCCACTGCAAAGCACCTTCAGCAGGATAACTATCAAACAAGGCTGCATTAATCATCTCTTGCAGACTAAACCTTACTGAGAGCCGACTGGGTTTTTAAAAACAAACTACTTCTGTGTGCCTAGTCCAAAACATTTGGAGCTTTTAGTTCAGTTGTATGCTGCAGGTACACACAATGGCGCATTTATATTTCCAGCAATTCCTTGGTATCAAATCTTTTAAAGTTCAGGTCAATTAGGTTTGGAGCCTGCCAGCCCATGAAGTTGGAAAAGCCCTTCCACTAGGTACTGGACTACTAAGGAGGTTTTGCATCTACACAAGCATTACAGATCAGGCATCTCCCTGAGAAACTAAACCAAATTTTGTTTGGATTTAAGTTAAAAGAATGACTCAAACGTTGAAGCAGTGGTGCTGAAATTCTGTTTTCTGCTCCATCCCCATTTCAAGGCAGGCAAAAGCCTGCCCAAATGGCCCAGCGGGAGCATCCACTGGCCCAAAATTCAGGCCCACATATCGCACTCTTTCCCAACTACAAAGACAAATGAGTAAAGCCAGTGTTTTCTTTGCATGTTGTCCAGAGCATCACCCAGTTTGTTACGCTTTTTTATAGAGCTGCCATGTATCACCACATAAACGTCTCCTGGGTGAAGAGAGACATCAGGATGCGGCTACATGTTAATTAATATGTGAAAGAATTTCTGTTTTTTCAAATAAAATGTGTTTTGGAGCAAAAGTTGTTTGCATATTCATTTCTTTAAATGGAACTAACAAGTCACGTAAATAATAAAACCTAAAAGCAAAGGAAAAAACTCTATAAAATTAATTTTCTCTTAGGTACGTCCAATTCAACATTTTCTGTAGCACATAATTCTTTGGAGCTTTAATGTCCATGCTTCTATAGACCAAAAACAATCTGTTATTTTGCTTGAAAGAAAACATGCAGGCTGTGAAAAGAAGGCTCTAATTGACTTATTTTGTTTTATGAAAAACTGTCCCCCCAAATTCTTTATGCAGTAAATTGAATTTTCAAACTGATGCTTATCATATGTGCAATTGTTTCCAGAAATTAATTTTCAAAACAGTGATACTGGACAGACCACTCTGGTAAAGAGCTTGCCTGATGTTTTTAAAACTAATGGTTGCAGTACAAATGTCAGTCTGAAGAGGAAGTAACAATATTGGCTTCTGCTGCTGATTTCATACATTTCAAATTTTTATTAGGACATTCATTTATGGCCAGCACTAATCAGGAGTCATATAGCTGTAGGTCAGAGCGATTATATGCATTTAGAAGCAAGTCCATTATTTCTGCATATGATTTTTCTTTGTAGGTTAAGAATAGTTTTATGGTGAATATATGTTGTTAGTCTCCAATAAAAGCATAATTCTTATTTTTAGATCCATTACACATACACAATTCATTCTGGGAACTTCGGAAATTCAGCAAGGTACGCTATATTTAGAAACAGGAGTTGTTCTCAGTTTGATGCTTTCTTACTGATCATTAACTACCACACAACTGGCAATGAAATCAAGCCGCCCAATTGTCTTTTAAATTCAATAAATACATAACTGGGTCATATTATTGCTGTGAATCATCTTTATCCACTTTTATATCATGTAATTTAATATCCATTTGCAGAAGAGCTGACACTACCACTCTATTCTTGTTCAATATCGGAAAATTTAATTGCCTACCTATCCGACTTCAGGCAAACCGTGGTATAAACCTGACAAACTCTTTCGTCTTGACCCTATTGACTGACCAAAGTAAAACACACCACTGGTACCACAAAACCCATGTGCACATTAAGTTACAACAATTCTGCATTCCTAGCAGTGAACAGATTTTAGGACTCTCTACTGGCATAACAAGAAAAACTTGGGGGGGGGGGGGGGGGGGCGGCGGTGGGAAGTCCATGTTGACCATTTAATAGTAAATACAATTCTCTGCAAGCCAATATCCTCCCAGAACCCTGTCTTTCAGAAGATCCTCTGCTCCCAAAAGGCAAGGTCAACTGCAAAGAACAGCATTTGGATTTAAAAGACTGAAGCTTGTAAAGCCAAAGTCACAGCTGTACAGGTACATTTATGATAGAGTAAGTAGGAGTGGGAGAAAGGAAGTGGAAAGAGAATAGGAGGGGAGAGGAAATGTGAATTTTCAATAACATTTCCCTGAATTCAGGCAGAGAGAAGGAAAAGGAATAAATAATCTCTCTGCAGATAGCTCACATGTCTACACTGTTTAACAGTATTCATACACCTAACTTCCATAGACTCTGGTATCATGAGGAAGACAGCAAATTTTGGCTACCTGGGGCTCCTTCCTACACATCCTGACTTCCTGACTTCTAATGGGTCTGTCAACCTGCTGAGATTTATGCCGCCCGCAAATAGCATGGCAAAGGTAACAGTAGCTCAGTGTTGGACCAAAAGCATTGCAGGGAGCATGATCACAAGTGGGAGAGAAGAAGGAAGAAGATGCGTCTCTCATGCATCTTCACGCAGCAATATTCAGGTAGCAGGAGGTGCACCTCTTGCCAAGATGACCATCAGTATCTAAGTCTGCCCCTTCTTGCCCCTAGCTCTACAGAAACTAAAACGTTTAGAGCTTGCATGACTCTCACCATGCTTCTGCAGATGATCAGGAAGGAGCCACAGAGCAGCAAATCTCACCACAAAAAAATAGGCTTTTACAGTGGACACTCTCTACAACCAGATCTGACCTACAGCACAATACAAGAACTTTGTCCCACAGAGAGCACTGCAGAATTCCTCTAATTTTGTCAGATAAAAATAAAATGGTTTTTTTTCTTCCCATTAAAATAAATATCAAAAGTAGTGCTTAAGAAACTTGTTTAACTTCAGAGCTTTCTTTAGATTTATTTATTTTCTTTGCCTGAAGAGAGGGCTGTGTAAATGCTGCTCTGTTAAGGGAAAGAAGTTCAAACTTTACATCAGGGCTTTTTGCCCAGTGTCTCTTGGCACGCTTCCTTGGGTTTTAGATTGCTTTGTATGGTGAAGCATTACAGAGTAAGATAACACTGTGTTATCTAGGCACTAAGGAAGGGCTTTGCACTAAAGAAATTGAGCCAAAATTTCTTTTCAAGGAGAGCAGAGAATGCATTTGAATAAGCACTAAATTCAGCAGGAGAATAACTAATATGGTTGGTTTTAAAGACACAGAAATTAATATTTTGCTGTGTTATGAATGTTAAGTGTGGATTTTAAAAGGCCAGAGGAAGAACATACATGATTTCTACTCCCAGTTTCTGGCAAGATGCTGTAGCAATTTTATACATGAGAAAGTAAGCAAATGATTGTGATTTTATTTTTGAATGGCTACTATCACAAAAGACCTTTGGCCCATTTGTTCTGGCAATATGTGCCTTAATGATGTCTTTTGCATCATAGCCAGCAAACATTTTTGCAGCATATTTTGTAAAAGCAACAAAGAACAGCCTGTTCTCCACCAAATTAAGCACCGATCCTGCAGATGCTTACACAGTTTGTTTGTTTCCAGATAAGGCGTGTGCATGGACTTTTATGTCTGTAGTAAAACTAGGCACACCCTCAGAGAATGTAGTCTCTGAGACGGTTGGTCCAGTTTCTGAGGATGGCTGGGCTGCAGTCATCTGGATGCAAATGAATCACAGCATTGCTGTTATCTGGATTGCTCTTCAAGGGCCAGGCTTTTATTCCACAACCACCTTTCACCTGGCTGTATTTAGAGCAATAATTTCATTTTTAGAAGAAAGCAGTGCAACAGATGCAGAATGAAAGGAAAACTAGCTTACTAAAGGAATACACTGTATTTTCTGCAGAGCCAGGCAACTGACAAAGCACCCATGAACATCATCATGATACACCTTCACCTTAGGTTACCAGCTGCCCCCCTTGCAGTAAACATTGTACGAAGTTCTCAAGATGTCAGGTAAGAGCTCTTGCAAAACTTCCCGGTCCCAAGGTCCCTCAGGAAAGGCTGATCAATACTTTTTTGTTGTGTTGCGAACACAAATTTCAGCCTTGCCCAGACAAGTGCAGCTCCCACCAAGCTGAGAAAGAGCAGGATTCTCTTACACTGGAATTGATGTTTGCTCACAGTTTTCCATCATGCAGTATTTCATGGTCTTCATTCTCTGGTTATTAAAACAGGATGTTAATCAACAAGTGGAGAAGGAGGAGTCAGGGAGTTGGTTCCCATCTCAGAAGTGGCAGCTAAAGCTGCAGAGCAACACGTGTTTCTCATTTGAAACTTATACTCATTCTTAAAAACAATAAGACATACCATCTGTTGCAGCCATTCATAATAAGATTTGGGCTGAGTTTGACTGTGAAAACCCATTTCAACATGAGTATAAATGTGCAGATGAAGAAGTGTTGCGAAGCAATTCATTGGAGCTTTCCTTGCTATACACTACAGGCAACAATGGCCAACTGTCTCCAGGCGTACACACGGGGTTCTATAAGCCCCATTTATCGAGTCATTGCAAAGCATCAACATCTTCCTGTGGCAAAAATAGTTTTAACAATTTGGCACCATTTCCCTCAAGCAGTTAATAAACAAATTACTAGATGTTTGTGGGACTGTGCAAAGCAGTTGACTCTGTCAACAGAACTTTTAAAATGCAAGGATAGACAGGGCATATTTTCAGTTGAAAGGGACCTACAAGGATCATCTAGCCCAACTGCCTGACCAATTCAGGGCGGACCAAAAGTTAAAGCATGTTATTAAGGGCATTGTCCAAATGGCCAACACTGACAGGCTTGGGCATCGACTGCCTCTCAGGGAAGCCTCTTCCAGTGTTTGACCACCCTCACAGTAAAGAAATGCTTCCTAACGCCCAGTCTAAAACCTCTCCTGGCACAGCTGTGAACCCTTCCCGCGTGTCCTGTCAGTGGGTATCAGGGAGAAGAGATCAGCACCTGCCTCTCCACTTCACCTCCTCAGGAAGCTGTAGAGAGCCATGAGGTCATTCCTTGGCCACCTCCTCTCCAAATTAGGCGAACCCAAAGTGCTCAGCTGCTCCTCACAGGACATGCCTTCCAGCCCTTCCACCAGCTTTGCTGCCCTCCTCTCGAGACATGCAAGTCCAATTGTAGGGCCCAAACCTGCACACAGTACTCAAAGTGAGGAGGCTGAACCAACTCTAAATACAGCGGGATAAACACCTCTTTTGACTGGCTGGTTAGACTGTGTTTGATGCACCCCAGGATGCGGTTTGCCCTCTTGGCTGCCTGGGCACACTGCTGATTCATATTGAGCCGCTGTCAACAAGCACACCCAGATCCCTTTCTGCAGGGCTGCTCTCCAGCCACTCCCCTCCCAATTTACGTTTGTGCCTGACTTTACTCCATCCCAGATAAAGAATCCAGCAGTTGTTCTCATTAAATTTCATCCCATTAATCATTGTCCCATGCTCTGATCTATGGAGATGCCTCTGCAAAGCCTCTTGTCCCTCTAGAGAGTCAATACCACCTCCCAGTTTGGTATCATCATCAAACTTGCTAATAGTGCATTCAAATCCTGCACCTAGACCTTTGATAAATACATTGAACAGAACTGGCCCTAGAATTGAGCCCTGAGGAACAGCCCTGGTGACCAGTCACCAGCCAGATGTAGCCCCACTCACTACAACCCTTTCAACTCTGCCCTTCAGCCAGTTCTTCACCCAGTGCACTGTAAACCCACTCATCCAACAGTTGGACAACTTGCCTTATTAATCTCCAGAAAAACTACATTTACCACATTCTTTTCATCTACTGGGTGGGTGACCTTATCATATAAGGGTATCAAATCAGTTGAACAGGACTTTCCCAATCTGAACCCACGTTGACTGTGCCCGATGATCACATTATTCTTTAAATGTCTTGCAATAGTATCCAGTATAATCTTCTCCGTATTTTTTTCAGGATCTTAGGTCAGACTAATAGGTCTGTAGTTCCCTGACTCTTCCCTCATACACTTCTTGTAAATTGGAATGACATTGGCTAGCTTCCAGTCAGCAGGGACCTCCCCAGACTCCAAAGACCTTTGGTCAGTAGTTGAGAGGGGTCCCTGCTGTAACATCTACTAGCTCATTCAGCGCTCTGGGATGAATCCTATCAGGCTACATGGACTTGTGAATGTTCAGCCGATACAGCTTGTCTCTTACAATTTCAGTGTCCACAAATGGAAAGTCACTGCTCCCACGCTCATGGTCCTCCAGCTCAGGGAACTGGGCAGCCCAAGGTCTATCAGCATTATTAAAGACAGAGACAAGAAAAAAACCCCAAAACATCACTGAATGCCTCTGCTCTTTCCTTTTTTCTTTTTCTTTTTTTTTTTTTTTTTTCCAATCCCTATCAGTCAGATAACAATTTCCAACAAGTATTGGTCCAATGTTTTCTTAGACCTCCTCTTGCTATGAATGTACTCTAAAAAGTCCTTCTTGTTATCTGATACAACACTGGCCAGTTCCAACCCTAACTGAGCTTTGGCCTTCCATGTCTTCTTGCATATATGAACCATAGCTCTGTAATCTTCCTTGTATCAAGGGAAAAACAGAATGATTGCTTTATGTACTCTGGAACTGGTATAGGACTTTGATAGCAATTAAATTTTGTCTCTGAGAGGAGACAGGAGGACGGAGCAGTCCTCTTTGAGAAAGGAATGCCTTTCCTTTGCACTGGAAATATCTTCATTATCATCTCTGCACCACAGATTTCTCTACTCACAAATCTGAAGGCTCAGACTCACTCTGTTTAATAACCAAGGCTGCACTGATTTTAATACTGCCCAATTTTACTCTGTACATTCAAATTCCCTCCAAGTCAACAAGAAAACTCCCAAGTGTTTCATTGGGTTCTCATCAGAAGCACGTGCTCAAAGACAACTACTGCACCTTTATCAAGTCTGTTTGAAAAAACTAAAAACATACAACACAATCAACAACTAAAAACACCCAGAACCCCCCCCCCCCCTCAAATTTGAAGACATTAATTTAACAAATGTGACAATAGAACCAAGACATATTTTTAATGGATTCTATTTGAAACACAGACTTTGTTTTCAAAGTACCTGCACAGAATGTAAATTTGTCACTTTATGGTAATTACTAATATCCTCCCCGACCAGAGTCATCTGGAACGTATTTAATTACTGACGTCATTGAAAATGTACATGGCACATGCTCACTGTTCGGAGTCAGTCTTTAAATGGACAAAGGCCCATTTGTTCCTTCTTTGAAAATGTAGCCTCAGCATATAAAGTGACCCCCAAACTACGCTTCTGTTATTTGTGCACAGCATACATAAAATGTAAAAACAAGCTGACATTCATCAAGCATTGAAGCACATGCCTAGGTAGAAGCATCCCAGTGGTCTCAATGGGAAAAAAATGGGGAAAAATCTAGGGGTGCAACTGTGCCTCATACAAATATTCATGTGGTACATTTATGCCTCTGCCACACCTTGTGCCTCTGCATCACTTCCAGTTGGTATCAGAGCCACCTCAGGTGTGCCTGTATGTACTGCTGGCACTCCCTGCACATGCATTGCTCCGTATCAAACCCGTGGCAGGACTCAGATACCACCACATTTTCCCTGTGACATTTTAATAGCTGATGCCTCCATATTTTCAGCTCTACGCTGACTATCAACTAAAAGTTTCTAAAAGTAAAAAGGCACTGCCAACCTGAGTATAAATACCCAAAGTAGCAATAGCATACAAATGCAATTATACTTGAAGCAGGACTAATTTCAGCCTATGATAAGAAAGGGACCACCAGTATCCATATAGTGTAATTTTATAGTGAAGCCACTAGTGGTTAGAGCCACTAGACGCTCCTTTCTACTCTCCTAAGCAAGGGTAGAATATCAGTCATTCATCTTACAATTTCAGTGTTTTCTGCCAAGCCTTATCAATAAAAAATACCTCCAACATCAGCTTTGTATTGTTTCTTGATTTTTTTTTTCTATTCAGGGTCAAATCTTCAAACCCTAGTCTGCATTCGCTACGTGGACTTCACATTCCTTCCCATTCCTTCAGTTTTGCTGCAGAAACATGGAACCATCTTTTAAGGTTGCATTCAGAATAGCACTTAAATGCACGATTTGTTACTTTAAATAGCAACACAGGTGGAATAACTCTGGAGTGTTTCATATACAGACATTAAAGGCAGATTTCTAGGGGAGCTTAGCTTTCATTAGGGCACCTGAAAATAATGGGCTCATTTTCAAAATCCCACAGAGTGCAACAGCTCCTGTTCTGTTTAGCAGAACCATTATTTTGCGAATCTGAACATCTGAGGGTTTGGAAGCTTTCAGGTATGAGTGTGTGTCTGTGTGGTCCCGCAAGCTTCTGCAAGAGCTTAAATTGAAAACTGTGCAATTATTAATTTTTAAAGCAAAAATGACAAAGGCCCGACACTGCCTCTCCTGGCATAAAAAGAAAGGACTCAGCTGGATTACGTAGTGAGGTGCTAGCCGAAGCCTCTGCTGAACTAGCATGTGCTCTCCTGCAAAGGGCAAGACAATAGTTTCACTCACACACACTGTTCCACACACACAAGAGAGGAAAAAAACAGAGTTAATGCAGGGCAGCTGAATAATACCTTCACAGAAGCAGAGAGAGAAACCAGGTAGACGTCATCTGCAAGGTGAATTAAAATTATACATCTCTGAGGATTATTGGTGAAAATTGAGACCTGGAAGGGAATTTGCTTTTGATATTGGAAAGGATAAATACCCAATGTAAATCCTTTTATGTGGGCCTCTAGAGTAGAACAGAGAAATTAAAGATAAATGAGATTAAGGCATTTTTTAAAACTACCTCAGACATATTTAAATTACCCATGGAGGGGAAAAAGGCTTTGGAGGAGGACATTAGTTTAGACCCTCAACAAGACATTCATCTAGGAAATCAATTGGAAGAAATCTTTTCTAATCTGAATTGGTCACTGCCCCCCGCAAAAGCCAGACACATCCCCGAAAAACATTTAAGAACATTTCTGCATAGCCTGGCAATCAGCCTGGGGGGGTAAATGACATGCCATGTCATTTTTTTGGTGAGGTCTGGGTTAGGAAACATGTAGGTATAACTTGATCCCTTCCCAACCCCCCCAGAGTATGCCCTGGGGAAGGCCCCTTTGCCTTAGCCTCCCACAAATCCTCCTCTCATTTAATTGCTCTTGGAAACAGAGACAGCAGCTAACAAAAGTCAAATGCTACGCAGTCTGTGTTTCTGTCTCTTTTGCCAGAGTTTGAGGTACATACAACTACTGTGGTTTCATGCAGGCCTATATTGTTATTAAAAGTGGACTGGAAATGTTGTTAGCAAGGGAAGTGCAGGAAATGAGTAAAAAAGTAATACATTCAGATACGTTTGGCTCTCTTCCGGGGAGCTCTTTCAATATAAAGAAACTCAACAAAGTTGTATTTTTAGATCTGGAAAGATGCGTTCTCGTATTTCACACACTAAAGGGATTTGCCTCAATACACTCAAATTTCCCCCTCCCTCCTCCTCCCTCATGTGCTAGAAGACATGAACTTCAATCCTCAACTTAACCACTGGGTATACGTATTCTGTTCTCCCCATTGGCCAGAATAAAACCCAAAA
The DNA here is from genome assembly GCF_023638135.1 of Falco biarmicus. Taxonomy (NCBI): domain Eukaryota; kingdom Metazoa; phylum Chordata; class Aves; order Falconiformes; family Falconidae; genus Falco; species Falco biarmicus. The sequence goes on from NC_079296.1 coordinate 16,546,013, forward strand.
AATGTATTTAATTTCTTTTTTGGATTTATAATGGCACCTGGCAAGGATGGTCTTAATCTCCTTACACTGCTTGCACCAATGAAAGAAAACTTTGCAGTACTTTTTGCTAAAGAAAGGAAAGGATAACAGGAAAAAAATCTAGAAATATAAATATAATCTCCGTGTAGATCTGTTATAAAATGTATAAAATCCCTATCCATGTTTCCAGAGGGCACTTGGCATAACAGCACAATTTAAACAATGATTATTGAAGACAGAAAGAAATATATTCTACTTAATGATGACAGAATTGTTCAGAGATAATTGGGAAGTATGGGGTCATGTTTAGACAAGAAACTGGTGGCAAATATCTAGTAGTAGACCTGTCAGAAAAGATGTACAGATGACCTAAAGTCAGTGGTTTTTTCCCCATTGGTATGCCAGGCAAGCACATTTGCAGGAGTCACGCTGCTTTGTTTCGTCAACATGTTTGTTAAGCAAACACAATTCTATTGCAGACATCCAAAAGACACTCTGCTATTTGGATGTGGAACCATCAGCCTCTAAGGTGGAAGGATGGTAGTGTATTAATATATTGAGGAATTCAACAACATTTCATTCTTCTTTCTGCCCAGTACTGGTTACAATTCCAGTTTTAGGTGGGACAGTATCAGTTATTTGCTATGCTAGAAATGGGGGTGACAAAGACTAATTTGTGGAGAAAAGCTGATGGCTTCAGATAGCCTCAGGTTGCCAGGATATGGCCCAAAGTTTGCTGACACTGATCATTGCCTTGTGATTTAATGACCTTTGATTCAGACTCAAAGGCCAAAGGCATTCAGGCAACAGATTGAAAGATTTTAAGCAACTTTTAGTTTAAATGGCTAAACCTAAAGCAACAAGATACGCTTTCTTACCAAAAAATGCAGCTGCTGTGGGACAAGATCAGAAAGGAGTAAGTGGTGCACAGAAGTCACACAAGGAATTGAGTTACTCCCTTATATTCATAATCTTCATAAAATGAGATGTTACACTACTCATCGCAGTTTTCCACCTTCAGTTTCCATAATAAACCAGTTATAGAGGCCCTAGGGAGAACTGACCGGGCTCTACATCAAGAAAAACATCAGATGTGAGAAACGCTTATCTACAGTAAAGTCTCTGACTTATTCACAGTCTGGATCTCCACACTGCAAATTTTGTGAGCGTGAGGTGATGGCGGGGATAAAGATGTAAATTTTGCCTCTCTTGCTGTACCACAGAAGCCTTTTTCTATTCTCTAAAGAATACCTTCTCCCAGCTACACTTGTTTCAGAAAAAAAAATATTAAATTAAACCCAACATTAAATTACTGTCATACTTTCCATGTTCCCCCGCATTCCCTTCAGTCTGTGAATTTTACTCTTGCAAACTTCTCACTGGTACCCATTTAACTTTCCACCTACTTAAGTATTAATTGGAAGGGAAAATGGAAGGGAAAAATCTAATCTCCTCTTTAATTATATCTATCACCAGAATACCCACATTTTCACACCAGAAGAATCACATCATTCCTGCTGTTTCTCTCACCTATGTTCAATGTGTCCAACATCTCCAAAAGATGCTCAGTGTTTTCCAAATTAGTGGAAAAGGAAGTTCTCAATTTGCCTCAGAAAATAAATAAAAATACACCTTTCTCACTCTGAGACTTGGCATTCAGACCATGTGTGTTTAATTTATACCTTGTGTAGCCCAACAAGCTGTGCCATTCAGACACCTGTCAGTAGAGCATGCTGCTGGCTGCTCTGCTTGTAGTTCATATAATGGGTTAGCTCAGCCTTCAGGTAAAAAAAAAAAAAGACATGTTTTAATGTTGTGGGAAAAAATACACTTTTTTGGAGTGAAAATTGAAAAATCTGGAGGTAATGAAACTGTTATGATAGAACAGAGAAAAAGGAATATACAGGGGTGCAAGGCATCCTTCTGTATTCTTGAGAGCAAATTAAACTGTCTCCCCCCCTCCACCTCCTGCAACACTTTGGTTTTCACTGTGCTTGAGTGCAAGATCTTCAACAACTACAAAGCTTGTAGATGTCCAGCTTAAATATCAGATCTCATTCTGGGGTTACCTCACTTCCATGATTAATTAGGAGTGCAACTTTAAAGTGGGCAGAGAAGTGACGCTCAAACATTCATATGACTGAATTTACACTTACTCATGGCAATGACTCTTCCATAACAACCTGTTCAGCTGGTAAGCTACCAAGTTATTTTTCTAAGTGGTATTCATACATGTCCATCAAATTATGTCCTTACTGACTTTGACAGCAAATGTGCAATAAAACACCCTGTGATTGGCTGACAAGTTCATAGGTGCCCAGGCTATAACAGACTCCAACTCCTTTCCTCTGCTGCATTTCAGAACTAATACCATTAACCAGGAGCACTGTGGCGACTTTTCTGATAAAGATAGCATGTGCGATTCAAAGACACACGGGAGCACTGCCTGTTGTATGTGGAGATAGGATTTTCAGAACCAACACAAGGCGTAAAGATAGAATGCGTCAGTAAATAGAGGCATTTCAATATTTTAAGCCTGGCACTGGGGAGTGATGAGCTAGTTCAGGAAGTGACCAGCTAAACACTCAGAAGAGAGAAACAGAGGTAAACAGAAAAGATTACTTTTCACACAAAGGCTCGTACTGGCAGAAGTTGGAGACATGAAGAAGTGTCCCACAGACACTAGAGGAAAGGACCAAGACAGCAGGAGCTGGCTTTACACAAGAGCACGCTGGAAATTATTGATGGAGCAAGCAGTGATGGCATTCATACCATGGAGACCATCTAACATTTACCTAACTTCTCCGAAGAAGATCCATAGTGCTCCTGGTGACCACAGACTTTTAAACCAGTAGGTATTACAGGCACAAACAGCTGAAATCATCTTGTTAATCTAAACAAAACTCACCTTAGGTCCAAAAATGAACCACATTGCCATATATTTCACCGTGTCTCACAAAAAAACGTCCTTTTCCCCTCATCTCAGGCTACTCTCAAGTTTTCGAACACCAAAATTTCCCCCAGATCTCAGCACTTAGTTTTCTTCCCATTCTTGAAAACCATGCACACACCTATGCAGATAGCTCAGCCTCCATGATCGCAAAGTACCATAATAGCAGGTTATTTTAATTAAGGGTCTTTTCCAGCTGGCTGTTGTGTAGGTCCGTTCTCCCCACAAACACACAGTGAAAGGAGACTGACAGGGCAAGTACCACATCCTTAATTTCTGCCTCTGTGGATAAAGAACGAACAAGCAAAGCTGGAAGTTTCAGCAAATACAAAAACAAAGGTTTTTTTGGTTGCAATGCCCAGGAAATTGTATGCCTTGGAAGAAAGGCAATTAGTCAGCAGGATACAAAGTAAAGAATCTTTGCTCAGAAATAATCATAATGGGTAGTTAGGTCTGGTGGTTTTTGTTTGGTTGGTTAGTCTTAATTATTGTTCCTAGCCCAAGCACACAAATCATTTATTTAACTAAATAAAACAAAGGATTCCTGGCTTCAGGTGGAAATCACTCATTACTGACCAAAGCACCAATAGCTGGGTTTAACTCCTTGGGAATGCTTGCCATTTTCGCTGGTGGGCCCCAGAGGACCAAATTCTCCTGGGAAAAGACAAAACACCCAGAAACCCAGAGCAAAAGAAAAGCGGAGAAGCCACACGTCCATTTGTTTAACAAAACACAGCACTGCTCTCAATGGGCAAACGCCGCTTCTCAACCGATAGGGAAGGCGGCAAGAAAACACACGCAGGGAAAGTCTGGAGGCCACATAATGGTCTTATAGCACTCCAGAAATAATTAAGAACTGCATTCTTGGGAAAAGTGGTCTCATTAAATTGCTTTCAGACTGCAATTTTCTCCCAGCTTCTCCCCCCTATTCCCCCTTCCACCAGCAATCTTGGAGCAATGAAAACATCAGTTTGCTTTCTAGTGCTTGCATTCTCTTAAAAATGTCATTATTCAATTATCTGTCTATTCACTGGCCCGAAGGTCCAGTGGAGCAGATATTGTGAGCCTTCATTTAATGTTTTTAAATGCACTTTAGTCCACTCGTGCTACAATAAAACTTTATTGAAGTCTGTTCCCACATCACATTTACCATCGATGCCACACTTTTTTGGATATGTGAGCCCATCTATTCTTCTGTCAGCAGTAATAGGGATATTTCTAGCAAAGAAATGACCTTTCCTTCCGTCAATACAGTAATTGGGAAATGTGATTTCAGGTTCCATGCGTAAAAAGAAAAAAAGTCTTAAGAAAAGATGAACCATGCTCAAGTGTTGTTTTCCTTCCCCTTGTTAGCATTTAAGAAGCAGGAAAATCTCTGTAAGCACCAAAGATATTTGGTGCCTTCATAACATTTATTAGCCCATTTACCCAGAGGAACAGAAAGAAAGGATGAATCATCTTTCCTCAGAAGCCACAGATATTTTTCCCTTGCGGGGAACAGCCCTTTGAATAGATCTCCCCAATATTAAAAGCTGATGGAAGACTTGTCGCCTGGGTGCAAGACAAGTTATCATCACAGTGGGCTATGCCATGCCTGGGCCACCTGTCTTGCTCCCTTCTGCTGCCATCCTTTCCGTTAATGCAGCAACGGCCCTCGTTAAGCCCCCATCTTTTTTACACTTTGCCCTGCCCCCTACCTTAGATTTTCCAATTCTAGTAGAAAAACAGACTGTTTCTGGAGGACAACAGTGCACAAGTTATTCTGCGAACTCCAAAACCTAGAACCTAAGGGAACTGAGAGTTCAGAAAAAACTGAAGGTAAATTTCAACTCGGCTAGCTAAATCCTCTTCCTAGCACCATGCTGGATCCTTGGGAGCCTGAACAGCTGTCTCAAGGGGGAAATGAACAGAAAAAGCACTTTGAAATACCTCCACACATTCAACTCACACTTTTTTTCAAAACTAAAGTAAAATCTAAATGCAGACAATCCCTGATTTTCAGTCAAAGCCAGTGGGGGGTAGTTGCTCACATGTTGGAAAATCTCCCCCTGTTCTGACTTGGGGTATCACCCATGAAGGGCAGCACTGTCGCTGTGGCTCACAGAGCTCCCATGCTCAGGAGAGCAAAGGCAAGGAGGCTTGTCAGCCCCAAGTGGATTGTTCTTTCTCTTCATCCATCTTGAAAATACATAAAGGGCTACTAAAACATGGATGGTTTACACATACTAAAGGCTGTGTTTCTATACGGAAAACCAACACGTTGGTTTGAGTTTGTCAGATTACCAATACAAAAACTGGCTACTTACAATGACAACTAGCTCAGCAGCTCTCCCTGTCACCAAAGCTCTTGCAAAATTGGACTCTCTTGGCTGTCACCAGTCTCGTGTATGGCATTGGACAAATTGTTCATCTGCTTTCTGTGCTGGCTCATGAGCAAAATGGGAAGTTCTTCAGCACATTACAAAGGTGAAGTAAGAAAAATTACAGTCCTACATGTACTGGCGCCAGGACAACAGGACTGTACAAGCACCAGAAGAAGATACTGACGTGTTTCTGCAATCGGAGAGTTGGCCTAGCTTCACAAACCACCTCCACCACTGCTATTCTCATTATCCATTTAATGCTGCTTTGTAAAGGGAGAAGGAGAGAGGGAAGGGATGCACTAGGAAACAACAGAGTACTGGATCAAAGGGACCCTCGCAGAGCAAGGTTTCTCATACTTACATACAGAGCAACACTGCCTAAAATGCAGTTTCAGACATCTCTGCAACGTGCCATGTATGCGCAGCTCTAGCAATAGCAAACTACAGGTCTGGAGTAGCAAATAATTAATAGAAAACCGGGGAAAAGCTGTCTTGGTCAGAAAGAAAATTCAATTTAAGAAAACTGGAGTAGTAATTTCAGTATTTTGGAAGAAAAGGGGCAGTCTTTAAGGCAGGTGTCAGAGGAATAAAGAGCACATGCCAAGGCCTGCTCTGACAAGGACAAAAATAATTTGGCAACTTCAATGCAACTGAGGCCTGTCAGTTTAGGCCCAGTATCTTTTAACCTGCTGAAATCATCAGTTTTTCCCTCGGATTTCATTGTCAGAGGGCAACAAACAAAGTCCAGAGATCCTTGGAATGACTGTCCATTTTTTCAGACAGCATCTGCCATCACCTAAACTGACTACAGCATCAGCAAAACGAGGAGACAACCGGGCTGTCTGTGTGATCATCTGTTTTCCTCCCCACATGTCAAGTAACTGCAGCCTCATGAAACTCTCATTATCAGGAGTATCTGTACTGAACACACAGGAAGGTGGTGCAGAGGGTAACACAGAGGACATTTTAAAATATATGAACTACTGAAGTTAGAAGAGGTTGGGTTTTCCCCCCCTCCTGACAGGAAAGGGGGATGCTTTCCTTTTGAAAATGAAATGAGTTGTTGGTGGAAAATTTAATAAATAAATAAGAGTTCAAGAGGAGTATGCTACCCAATGGAGTTTTAAATCTTCTGTAATTTTTCTCCAAGGGAATGTATACACTAGCACTATACTGAGCATAAGCACCTAAGGTCAGCCCTAACAACATATGTTAAAGATGACTCCTAAACGCTGGTCTCTTGAGACACACACACACTCCCTTCTGCTGCTGAGCTAGCGCTTAGGTAAACTCTCTCTCTCCATCCATAAGGAATAATTTGAAACCATAAGGAGTAACTCATCCAACGAGACAAAGAAAGCTGGAATTGCACACAAGTACAAGTGCCTGCTGACATATTAATTCCTTTGTTACGCAGCTGCTGTCTTTCTTTAGGAGGTGGCCATATGGCAGACACCACCATTCATTCACCAAGGGCTTGGTGCACGAAGCCACTGAGGAAACGTCAGCGGATAAGGAGGGGTCGTCCCCAGTAGCAGCCAGCACCATGGAACCTGTAGAGCCCACTCCCCTCCCTCCAGTGAAGCATCACGCAAGGCAGCTGGGTGTGGGTAGCAACGCTAAGAAAGCTGGACCTGAAAGGACATGGGCAACAGCCCAAATTCAGCTAGACAGGCTGAAGCACGTGGGCTCAGTGACAAGGGGACCAACTGACCCACAGCAAATGGCAGAGGTATCACCAAGGGCATCAAAGGGGAAACAGATTTCATCCGCCGGGGTAGCTTTGGTCTGACCATACCCTCGCTGACTTCCTTGTCCAGAGCTGACACCTTCCCCATCACCTGGATGGCCTTCACTCATGGGGCACTCCTGGGGCCCAGGCAAGGAACATCTGTACAGCTGAGCTGACCATTTTCAGAGGGCAGAAACGGAGGAAGTAACAAAGCCAGACAGAGACTGAGGTAGGGCAAGAATAAAAAGGAGGCCTAGGTTTCCCCCTCCATGTCTGCAGATGAAGGGACACAGTTTGCTTGAACACAACCAACTTCCCTGGAGCTACACTGAATAACAATAATTAAGGTTTGACCCAAAATATCCTAGACGATACAGAAAAACAAGGGCGGAGATGGGACCCTATTTTACAATGTGCCTCCCCCTCATTTCCACCCCCATAACTGTACTAGCAGAGGCCCTATATTTGGCTTATAAAGAAACTGAGGAAACAGCCAGCTAAACCACTAACTTAACTGTAAAGGCAGCATGACTTGTCATTATTGTTTTCCTCCCCACATTCAGTCCATTAAAATACACTCAATCCCTACGGTATGTTTGGTACTCAGCAGCCCCTCACAAGAGTTACTTTACATCTTGTACACAGGTCCGATTAACACCTCAGGGCATAATATTCACATATTACCTTTCTCACGAGACACCACTATTCCTCTTTGTTTTATATGCAACAAGGGCTACAGAGGCATACTATGTAATCACTATTGCTTTACCAGCTCAGCCTCAGAAGGGAGCAGCATGCCTCACGCAAATCACAAATCACAAGGAAATACAACCTGCTATGATAAGTAGAAACCAATCCCCTTGCCCTCCCCACACACAGTGTTGTGTGTAAAATGAAAGATCTCATTTAGAGTGGAACAACTCCAAACCAGTAATTTGGTACGAGCCTGCTAGGGCAGACCCTAAGCCCTGATGTCATTCTTTCCATGGGTTTAATAGTTCACCCCATTAAAAATATTCCAGCACTGCCTTTAGAAGCTTCACATTTTTGTTTAGAAAACATCAAATATGGTTATGCCGAGACCCCTGCCAGCAGACAGAGTCGCTCAGCAGAGAGGGTCTCCTTTGCTCAGAGAGGTGGTCTTAGCTGCATCCCTCAACTCGTGGTTTCACAAGCAAAACCTTGCACAACCTTTCCACATCGTAGTGGCAGACAGGTGCCCACCTCCTGCATGAGGGACAGGGACCACCCAAAGGACTGTAAATTCTTGCTTCCCCTCCAGACAGCATGTCTATCATTTGTCAGCCACATCTGCTCTCCAGCAGCCCACGCTCAAGGCAACAAAGAAGATGCTTTTAGTCCTCAAGCCAAATCCTGGGTTTCAGCAAACTGAAGTCTAATGCAACTCTGTAGCTAAAAAGCATCCATTCCTGTACCTGCTTTATTATTTTGAGAGCTGTGCTATGAGCACTGGCCTACACAAACTGAGAACCTAGAGATGGTGCTGCTATTCACCGCTCAGCCTTTACGACTGCTAACAAAAAGTGCACTCCTACTATTGCTGTTTTTATGTCTTTTTTGAGGTATGCCATTTTTGATAGTAGGACCATAACTGCACCTAACACATTTGGTTTCTACAGGAAGCAAAACCTGAGATATACTTAACTTTTTGTAGCTCTGACACTTCCCATTTGGCACATATTCTGTAATCCCAGATGACTGTCTGTCTACCTGCAAAAATTTAGGCTAAATAGCTTGCCTGTAATTTGCCTTCATAATCTTAGAAGCTTATAAATTAGTATTTTCTATCATCAAACATCAAATTTCCCGAAACACTAGCTTTCTACCTCCTCAGTGATACAATACTGTATTTAAGGCACTTATTAAATGTCACCAATTACATGGACACATGCTGGTCAAAGTGCGCTGCTGTATGTTTACAAGCATAAAACCCTGGAAAGAGAAACTATAAGCTAGCAATAGTGCTTCATTCTCCCGGTCTGCTTCCCAAGTGTTTTCCAAAAGGAGATATGTCACTGTTACACTGTACTACATGGAAAACATGGGGCACTATTAGGATATTTTTAACATGAACACAAATCTTGCACAGAGGAAATTTTTTTACAGCTTGCTAGCTCAGTCTCATATGATGTACCTGGTTTGTCACCAAGCATTTACTTGCCCTTGGGCAACAACAGACAAGCTCAAGGATGGCCTAGTCTCCACAATCAATCAGATCTCTATTAAAGAAACAAAGGCAAATATATCAAAATACATACTGTAAGGGACGCATTCATACTGCACTTCCAGGTACTTGTATGTCCCAGGGCAAGGGTCTGGAAACACATCAGGGCCAGCAACAACCGCACATTGGGTCCGATTACTGCATCTGAAAAACAAGAAAAAAGGGAGTCAGAAAACAGTCCAGACAGAAGGACAGGTCAAGAGGTTGAGCAGCAGCCCCCACAGTGTCAACAGGAGTGAACATGCAGAAGCCAGGACTTCAGCATCAGCTGGGGAAGCTCGACAGAGAGCGTGTAAAGGCTGATGGCAAACGCTGATGTCTTCATCAGCTTATTGCCAGAAGCGAAGACATATGGTGGCACAACCCCTTTCCCTCCAAGCAGTTCTTACAGCACTAGGAATTATTTTTTTAAAACGGAACTGAGAGGATGGTTTAAAACAAATAACAATAACAAAACCCAAATAATTACAGATATGTGGTCCTCTAAAGCTTGAAACCCAAACTCCATCACAGTGATTTCAACTAACCTTAAATACCAGCATTCCCACGAAACAAAATGCAAAGACTAAACCGACAACATTTGTGGCAAAAATAATCATTGTATATTTTATAGCAGGCATAATAAATACATTTTACAACATATTTATAAAGTGTTCCCACAAAAACAGTCATCTCAAATAATGTTTAATACAAAGACTAGAAACAGCAGCCTTTGAGGGAAAAAAATAACCACCCAATAAGGTGTCTAAAAACACATTAATTTTAATTTTAAGTGGATTTTTAATTGTCAAGTAGTTTTTCACACAGAGCCAACACACATCAGTTATAAATGGCCAAGTTTTAGTTACTCATTCTGCCCAGCATGGATGCACCTACTGAGACAATGTATTTTTTCCAGAAGCAAACCTTGTTCTCACTAAAGAACTTGCCATACAAGTGCACAGAGAAGGAAGCGACCCTGTCCGCTGCAGCAAGCATCTTTCAGGTTAAGATTATGCACGCACACAGGTTGGGCTTTGCGAGATGCTTTCTCTGTGGCACATATGACTCACATCCATGGGTGACTGATTTTAGCATGTGTGGAATGCCAAATTACTTAGTTTACAGCAGTTTTACAGAGAAGAATCCTCAGCTTGTTTGTTGGGGTGGGGGGGGGGGGGGGGTGTATGTGTGTGAAGAGAGAGAAGTATAGTTAGCATTTGATTTTTATGCTTTTGCACGACAAAGAGACCTCCTAAGGGCTAGTTCATTGCATTTACTTTCTCTGCGATGCTGCATCCTCTGATGTGACATAAGACCCCTGACACTCCTGCTCTTCTAGCAGAAGCTGTGACATCCAGCACAGAACTCATTTAGGTCTGCGGTGGAAATGCTTCATGTTTACCCGAGGCTACAGTTTGTCATCCTTAATGCAGATTTTATTTGAGCCCATAAATTAAAATTGATTCATTAGTGACTGCCTTAAGCTCCATACTTTCTTTAATTTTATGGAAAGATTAATAAGAGCTGATACGCTTGCTCATCAGGCTGTTTTGCTGGATAACACACAATCCAGAGGGCTGGGTTGTTCTCTTTTTTCCTAGCTGAAAGATGACAGTTATCACAGCAACTGACTAGTTTTATTATACACACAGCAAAACAGTTGAATTAACAGAACAGGGTAACTATGTTGTCCTCACCCTTGCTACTTACACTTAGGTGGCTTGGCTGGGATATCACAGGTAGACTAGACCATGCAAGTGGGCAGTCTTCCAGGAGAGGCTTTGAACATCATCCAAACCTTCACTTTCAACAGAAGTCGTTTACTGGGCTCAATGTGCCTTTCAAAAAGCAATTGCACTGGCCTAATCAATAGTCTCTCTGGCTGTAGCGACATTCCTGGCCACGCTATATAGAAGAGCAGCAATGGATCAAAGAGACATTTCAAAAGCATGAGCCAGGATCAAAAATTGCGAGGAACTGGATGTGGGGGGAGAAACAGACATTTAGGGTTCATCTGTGTGTTTTTTCTTTCTTTCTATCTGTAAGTGTTTGGTTTGAATCACCACTTGACCAAGCGTTTCCTTGTGGTCAAAAACCAGAAGTGAAAACACACAACCCAGAAAGCTCCAGGTTCATAACCAGTATTTCAAAACTTGGTTTGGAAGTCGAAAGTCGTGAACACCAGCTTTAACCTCTCCAAATGCACACTGCCTTCTGAGATATCACCAAAGAGAGTAAAAACACCATGATACAAGAGGTCAAGTTGGGAATGCAGAGTGGTGGTATGGGCTTTTCCCCCTAACTCTAGGCAGTCCTGAAGCCCCCTTGCACATCCCTGGGGATTGGGGGATGGCAAAGCACTGTGCCTACCAAGCACAGAAACTTCAATAGCAGGCAAAATCAAATCAACAGTATCACCTTACGGGGGTAAACAACAGAAAAGCAGGTGAAAAAGTCCTAAATAAAAGCTCAAATAGTATGCCATGTCACCTCACACAATTTGCAAAAAAGGGCTCATACAAAACACCCCACCAAAACCAGAGAAACTCAGCCTCCTCTCTTTTTCACAGCCATTTCGAATGGGCAGCAGTCCTGAGTCTAGACTTGGCATTTTTAGTTTCCTTTTATCACCCCAGGGTGAAACATGCAGGTTCCCATTCTAACACGCTAAGAGATGAGGGCAATATGGACTAAAAACCTCAGGAAAAAACCCTAATAACTGTTTAACCAACTACTACTGTCAGACATCAGTCTATGAAAATTGTAAGCAGAGAAAGAGGTAAAAAATACTCATCATTAAAGCTCTGGTCACTGTGCTTTTGCTCAAACTTTTTCTTCATTTTCACAACAGCTTCCTGGTCCCTTCAGGTTTTTTTTTATTTCTTTCCCGACAGATTAAAGGCCCGGGTGACACTATGTGACACACAAGAACCGACACAGAAAAGGAGATGTTTAAAAGAAGATGCATCTGTAGACTTGAAAACACAGGGGTGGGCGGTGGGGAAATATAATCTTGCTTTACTGCATTCCCAGCAAATCAGCCCATGAGCTCTTCTTTGTAAATTATGGGACTATACAATGAACCCTGGGATTTCTTGGTGCTTGGGTTTTAGTAATACTTGCTCCAAACTCCTGCAAGGTGCGAAGCTCGCTGCTGGGTATTGACCTTTCCAGCCAATACAACAAGAATCCCTTGTTTTAATTATGGGTTGGTTTTCCTTTTCTTTTTCCCCTCCTTTCTTGAAGGAAGATCTTTACTAACTACTGGAGTTACAATTCGCAGTAAGAACCAGTGCTGCATCATTTCATAAAACTGTCTCTTCTGTAGGTCGATTGCAGGAATACTACCCGAGTCCCTTAGCTGTATGCTAGAAACAGCAGCTCTACATCTTGCCAGACTCCCCTCCAAAACAGGGCAGAAACTGTTTGCATCATTGGCTCTAGCATAACTGTACTCCAAAAAACTACAGTCACCTTTTTTACAGCCATCAATACCTCTTTTACTTTCTTTTGGCAAGCAGTATATTAGTTTATATAAATATATTTCCAACACTGATTCATCAGCTCCTTCAGATGAAACTACTTCCCTTGCCCCTGCATTACCCTCACGGCACATCTTTCCCAAGCGAACCCTGGTGTCTTGGAATATGTTCTCATTCTCCATATGCTCTGACACCAAGAAAACAAGAGAGCTGTGGGAGAAATCTGTGAATTTGGGGGAACAAATACACAAGTTTATGCCTGTTAAAAAAGTAGCTTCGATTTTATGAGTTTGTACCATATTTTAAGGCAAATGTTCTGGAGACACGGAAGAATTAAAGGAGCCCCTCAAGTGGTTTTAGTTCCCTTTATTGCCATTTATCATTAAATCTGACAAGAAATTTATCACCATCCTGTTGTTTGGGGTTGGTTTGTTTTATCTGGAAATCCTTATTTCTAACTGTAATCGCTCTCTCTGTTGCTCCCTGAAGTGCGAGGTGGGCACATGAAGATACAGCTTGCTTCTCGGAGACCCTGCATGTCTCAGGCCACCTCCATAACTGGTGCTGGGATTCGTGGACACTTTGCCGCGACCAAGAGCATCCACACAGCTCTTCAGAAATAACTCACCACGCTGCCACAGCATTCAGGCTAGCAAGGCAAAAAGCCTGCTGCATCTTCCATTTCGCAAGACATGGAAACTGTGACTTGCCAGTGCCCAGGTTTCCTTTGAAAATGCTTATGTTGGTGCAAAGGGCAATGAAAAGGCCAGTACGTCACATCCACTTGCCAAGGTGCAGATGCCTACCAAGACCAACGAAGAGATCAGAAACCAAAGCATAACCCGAGGTCTGTATTTTCACCCCGACTTGAAAGACTGATGGAAATATATGTTCCTGTGGTTCAGGAAAAGAGAATAACTCAAAACCCTCCTAAAAATCAGTCTGAGATACTCAGCAGTCTTTAAGAACCCAGCATCTCATAAACAGAAGTTCACGTTATTCACTTATATGTTTTGGCGAGGAAAAATTACCCCCTGGGAAAATTATAAATTGTCCCAGTCATAAGAAAAAAAAAAAAGAGAGAAAAAGAAAGAAAGAAGAAGAAAGAAAGGGGGTTTCTTTTTGCCTTTTTTCTAGCTACATTTATTCCCACCACTTACTAATATACCTGTTCTGTCTTTCAGATGTGGAAAAGTATTTATCCTAGAAGAGAAGCGTCAATCCAGTGTAACACAGACAGTGTAACAGAAAGCATGCATCATTTTTTCAGAACTTCTCCCAGTTCCAGTGGAAAATGACTTTCAAGAGTTTTAATGTGAAACAGTAATAATAATTCATGCGGCATTTGTTTTACATTTATAGCAGTGGGACTGAAGGAAGCATTTGAGTTCAGAAGCAGCTGCAGGGCTCAATGCTGCTTGCAACTCCCAGTTCAGACTTTAAAAAAAAAAAAAAAAAAAACCACACCACTAAAACTTGATTTCCCTTCAGCAAACTTCCATTCCTTCTCCCTGGCAACAGTTTTATGATTTTTAAGTGACAAGGTCGTTTTGTGATAGTGAGGCAGGAACACTTTAAGACATAAACAGCTCCTTACTCCTGCTCCAGTATCTTTGCTTTCTTCCAATGCTGACATTTCTGATATATTTACCAAGAGAGAAAGAAAAAAAAAAAAGAGAAACAATAATAGTTTGGCAGGTGATGTTTATTTTAGGCCTTTCCACAAACGTTAATAGCACAGACATGTTGACAGCATCAGGCTAGATATGTCTGTGGTGATGTGTTTGCCAGAAGAAAAATGCAAAGGCAGCACAAAATAAAAGATCAATCTCAAACAAAAGCCTTTCAGCATTAATCATTGCAGGTGCAATACCAGTAAGAAGACAAGAAAAACAGGTGCCAAAACCATGGGGGCAGGCACCCATCATACTAGGGTCAGCAGGGGTAGAGCAACCAAAAATCCGTGCAGAAGTCCACAACAAGCCTAGAGGCTCAAACATCCATTTCATCCCAACGCACCCTCTTTCTCCTCACCCTTATACTCTAGAGACAAGCACTTCTGAGGTAGAGCAAGGCTTTCTGTGACACCAGGGCAGGGAGCTCCTGTAAACAGGGCGTACTGGAAAACACTACAAATGGGGAAGTCACCCGCTCCCTCTGAATTCACAAGCAGATGGTCAGAGTCCAGGGCTAGGCTCTTAAATACCCTGAGGATCAGAAAATTTCAGGCTACACGTCTGTGAACTTGGACCTGTGCGGAGAGCACTGTGCTGCCATTTCCATCCCTTGCTGCTGCTGCTGCTGACAAACCCTGCTCAGAGCTGGCGCTACCCTCCACCTACAGCAACCTATAACAAGGGTTTCTTAATGCCCACATGTGCAGACCAAGCTGCCTCACCTGCCTTCATGAGCACCAGTCACCAAAAGCAAAGATAAAGAGAAATTTCACTTGTAAAGTGGAGTTAATGTGATGCCTTGCAAATAAGAAGAAAAAAAGCAAGCAGAGAAGGAAGGCAGTGGAAGGTGGAGAGGGGAGAACAGAACCGCAAGCCCCAAGAAAAGCCTTTGGTTCACCACATTTGCTTTCAATAACGCAGTACACAAGAGCAAACCTAAATCTTCACCTGTTTAGCTTCCAGAAACAATGAATTCCTCAACAGAATCTTTTTCTGCCTCTGCAAAACCTTAAAAGCAAAGGATCTAATGACAGGGAGATGAAAATCCAGCCTCTCTAATGTTTTCTCCATTATGAATGGGCCTTGTTATTGACCTTTCAGAGCACAGAGAAGCTGGCTTTCCAACCTCTGCTGCGATACAATTATCTGCAGTGTTTAATGCTAGTACAGGTGATTCCCACTACATACTGCATTTTGTTGTTTTGTTGATGAGTTTTAATTATCCATCTGGGTGCTAGAGCTGTCAGATGGGCTGCTGCTTATGTGATCAAACTAATACAAGGAGAGGCAAAGCACACTAATTGCAGCCTCACCAAGTGCCTTTGTGGAGATATGCCAATGAGATACATTTAAACTGCTGTGTTTATTGTAAAATATTATTATGTTTGATGAGAAAAAATAGTCCTCTTTCTATAGCCTCAAACAATTTCGTTCCTCTGATTATTGTTCTACGTTGAGAAAAGCAAAACTGAGGAAAAACAAACCACCAAAACCACACCCAGCCAAACAGCAGAAAATTCCTGCAGAGCCAAACTGAATCAGAGTTGTAAAGGTCACCAATGGGATTACTTTCATATATTATGGAGAGCCTGGGAGCAATACGGAAAACAGGTACTGGAAATAATTTAAATATTAGTTTTACATAAGGGAAAAAAGTAATTATGCTGTTTCAACTCATTGATAAGGCCCTTAAAATTTAACAAGAGCATTAAACAGCAAATTCATAAGATTTTACAGATTTAATGGCAATTTGGGGCACCCCTTTAAATGGTGCATCTGCTCCCCTGCCAGGAACTCCCCAGCTTAGGAATCTGAGGTCTCGGACAGGACTTGCCAGTAGGGTGTGCTGCCTCATCATCACCCTCCAAGGAGGGTCTCCCCCAAGCGATGAAAGGTTTGTCCTCTGTGCTTCATCATGTAATGCCTCACATTTTATAGTTTCCTTGGATTTCTTTCTGTCCCATCTCTTTGTGATTAACAGAGTGAGAAGGGGAGATGAAACCCCCAAAGGCAATGAATGTGTAACCCAACAGGAAAACCTGCCGAGAACCATGTACTAATGCGCCTGGCTACAGCATCCCTGCAGCAAAGGCAACCTGAATGCAAGGCTAGTGAAAGAAACATTCAATGTTAGCGCAAGAACAACAAAGCAATGTACCCAATTCTGTCCAAGCCATTGGGTATGTTTTGACAAAAGCTTTGGGTCACCATGGAAACCAGATCTGCACTGAGCACGTCTGAAGCAGTCACAGTGCTGCATCAGCTGCAAGTAGCTGAGGTTCCAAGCAAGGGCAGGTTTGCGATATAGACTAACGTCTTTCATTGGATGCTGGTCTGTAGGGCTGAAAACCAAACTAGGCAAGCCTTAAGGCTGTAAAGTACATCTTTTAAAGGACTACATCTGCCTTTTTACAGGTATTCTACTTCTTCCAACTCCATAAACTTCTGTAGCACCCTAATAAAAATCCACTTTACAAAACACTGACAGGATATCTGGAGAGGAGAGTAAACACCTGAAGTAAACCAACCGATAAAAGGCTCATCAGTTTAGCCAGAGTTAACACTACTTAAAATAACTGCGAACAGAAAACAATTTGGCTTTTAGTTTGGATTATGAGTTCAAATTAAATGCTAGATGAGGTCAAGGCTGAATTTCAGCTGGTGTTCCACATTACTTTGTCTTCACTGCCACTTTAACAAGAGTCATTGCAAGTTAAAGCCCATTTTTTCTTCTTTAGTACAGCTGCCGAGAGCTAGGATAGCCAGGGGAAGTGGCAAAGGATTATATTCTCTAGAACAGCTCTGAAGTGCTTTCAGACCCTCAGTCTACTATTGCCTACCTATCCACCGAGTCGGCAGCACAGGGAGCCCACGCCATGCTGCACACCAAGGTGCTGCAGCCGTGTAGCAGCACAAAGGTGTGAACTTGGCGCTCAGCACTGGCAAAGCAAAAAGCAAATCTGAATGTGAGCACGTAGAAGCCTTTTAAAAATACTAACAAAAGAAATTTTTTTAAAAAAAGATAATTCTGTCCTGTTGTTAAAGCAAAATCCAGTATTACTCCCACTGCATCCCCCTTCAGTAACTGTCAAGTTTTCTTGAAGGACAAGGAATTACACAGCCTGTAATAACCACAGTGCTGCCGTTTACTGTCACCACCCAATGCCCCTGTCCCAACCACTGACTGATTCCTGCAAAAGGAAAAACTGAGATTAGAGAGTATTGTCTGTAAAAGGGCTAAAGTAATCTGTATTCATGGGTTGGTAGGTTTAATGTATTAGCCTTTCGCCGCTGCAAACAGGGTTAAAGAAGGGTTTGGGGCCAAAATAATTTGTACTGCTCTCCATCTCAAATTTGACATAATAATTGAATGACTCAATGAAACAAAAATGAATACATCCAAACAGCACAGGAGGTCGAAGCTGGGCAACTCCCTGATGAACTCAGGAGTGAACCGAAGGCAGCCATGCAGCACTGCTTCTAAAACCCAGAGCAACCGCTCCCTTCATCACTCTCGCCGATGACATGATACCAAGGTGATTTTTAAGTACAGGTCTATAGATTTTAGTTAAGAAACAATCATCCCTCAGCCTCTTGATGGGGGGGGGGGGAAGCTTCCCAACTGAGTCAGATTTAGGATCAACATGTGACAGGTTATGCCTTTAGCATCATTGCTAAATCAGTTCAGACAAAAAGGTAATACTGCCAAGTAAAACAAACAGCCTGCCAGGGTTGTATGCTGTTAATACAGCATCTGTTTATGGTGCCTGATTTTGTATAGCACCTTGTGCAAAGGAGTCTTGGCCCCTGTCTGTCTGAGGCATTAAATCAGTACAAATATTAATCAGAAGCAAACCAAATTTTCTCAAAAAATAATCCTGAAATGAGCTAAATACGTTTTTGATATTCAAAAGCCTGTTCTGGGGTTTTTGTTGTTGTTGGTTTTTGGTTGTTTTTTTTTTTCCAACGTAGCCAACTCTGCCTCTCTGATCTTCAGCCCAAAGCTTGAATATAGGCAGCCTGCACTTTGATTCTAAGCTCAACAGAAAGCACAGCCTCACAAAACCTTCATGTGCTTCCCAGCCCGGCACTGCCCTACCCAAGCATACACAAAAGCAAATGGTAGGGGGGGTGGGGAGGGCAGGAAGCCTATTCTTAAATATATTACTGGAAACGTCCATTGTGAAATTCCTCAAAATGTCTAAACACAGCCCTGAACTTTCTGTGGCTGCATGCAGCAACATGGAGGGGCTGGAGGGATGCATTTTTGAGAACACCTGTCCAGCAGCTCCCCTGAGGCTTTCTCATGCTGTGCTCAGCACTAAGCTGGGGAAAGTCAGGGATCAGACTCTGCTGCCTGCCCTCCCACCACCCCATTCCCTCCTCGCTTCTTCTTCCAGGGGTAGTTTTCAGCATATCTATCTATCTATCTCCGTTTTCAGCTATATACACCCAGCAGCTCTTTTCCTGCTCCACCTATCTGGTCACCATCCTGAAAGGGACACTACTTGCTCATTACATATCTTATCTGCCTGTAAAATACATGATTAAAATACATACAGATTTAGCTAAAAAGACTATGCTGAAAAAAAGTCTGATAGGAAAATGGCTTCTGAACACCTGTGGGACAACAACTGGCAGGAACCGAGCAACTGGGCTTCTGCAAAACTCCAAGTCTTTTTTGTGAGATGCAGAAACTACTTTGTTAGTGGAGGACTGACAATTTCATGCTACAGAGCCTGCCTAATGCTGTACTCACAGAATTAAACTCGCTGTATGCAAGAACGTTTCCTTTGAGGAAGCTAAACTCAAAGACCAAGTTTTCTGGAAAGGCTATGCCTCCCACTGGAGCTGAATTTTTCCAGAGCTTGGTTCTTGGAGGAACTACAAAAAGGCGTAGCTGCTGAGCATGGCCAGGGACTCCTGTGTTCTCATGGACAGCAGTGAAGCTGCTGGCTATGAAGCATTTTTCAGGCAGCAGGCTGTGTCATGGAGTGCGTAACCGCTTTAGTAATCCAACCCAAACAGCTCTGCAGAAAAAAAACCCTGCCTGCCTGGGATTCCACAGGAGCCTTAGGTGGAGCAGAAACTGGGAAATCCACATTCCAGAGCATGGAGCATTTCTCCAGCAAGTCAACTTTAAAATATGTGACTGATGCTGCTCAGACATACTAGCTGAAGCCCAGGGAGATGGATGAAAGGGTAAAGATGCAGAATAAATTCATCAGATGTCTCCATAAATCATTTCTATAGTTCACATTTGTTCTCTGCCTTTCATTACTTACATTTCTAAAGCCACCGGGTGCCTTGGTGCAGTAGATCTAATAAAAAGGAAGATAAAGTTTAACATCCCTTTTTGAAACATATTAAAATGATGTAGCTTTCTTCTGAATGTTAATGGCAAGCATTACAAGAAACATACTGTCTCAAAACAATTCACTGGGGCTGGGAACGAAAGCAGAGTCCCACTGCAGCCCGGAAATTCACGGTCCTCGTCTCCACTCCCCCACCCCCATCTCCACTCCCCCACCTGGTAGAAAAGATCTTATTTCTGATCCTAATGTTTTGGCAGTCTTAAGTTTGTCACCAAATCCTGACCTTGCTTTGTGCAGACCCTCTGACTCAGGGTCAAAATTCCATACTCGAGGAGAGGAGAAAATATTTTTGGAGACTGGCATTTTGGGAAAGAGTCTAAGCTGTGTGACAGCTGTTTGGAGATGTGGCATGCCAGAGGGGTCCCAGCGGAGCATACAGTTTTACACACACGCACACGTACAGAAAATCATTAAAGTTTCTGTCTCTAAAGTTTCACATTTAATGAAAGAAAGCAAGAGAGATATCTGGAGAACTCTTGGGTTATATTAACAACTAGTGATACTCCCTTTGCCAAGAGCACAGGCCTGGGAAGCTCACCGACAGGGATGGGAAGGACCCACAAAAACAACAGCAGGTCCAAGCGGTGTGGCGAGAGGGAGCGGGAAGAGCCGAGGGGGAGCGGGAAGAGCCGTCCTGCCCTCTCCCTGCCATGACCCTGGGCCGGTCAGGAATTGAGCAGAGAACCTGCTCTTGCGGCTGGAGTTGTTCTACGACAGAGGCAAGGACCTTTATAACAGAGTTTAATCTGCTGCAGGTTAAACAAAACAAATGACTGCACAAGTGAGCAATTACAGAGCATTCCACAGCCAGCACTCGGAAAGCCTTGCCATTGATTAATTAGGTTCTGAGGGCCAAGGCTAACCTCACAGTCCCCTGAGAAAGAGAGACCACTTAGCCCCTTTAAAAAACAAACAAACAACAACAAAATTAAGATTTTTTTCAGTATTCTTATTTAATACTTGAGCATTAGTTAAACAGCTGCTAAAGTATTTGAACAGTTACTTGGGACTGACCTACATTCAGCTGTATCGCTTTATTACACAGGAGAAACTTAGTTAAGCTTCTGTTCCTTAACAAAAGCAAATAAAATCCTCCACTTTATGACAAGGAGCTGCACTGCTACAGCCATGTAAAGCTTTCAAATTTGTCAGCAGTTTCCCAAGAGTGTGGCTCCCACTATCACATTCCTCCTCTTTGCATTTGAGAGATAACAAGATACAGGGTATTTTTATGCATTAATGCTCCTCAAGGCAGGCTAGCTCACTCTGCTAGCCACCGCCAAGGTGGAGAAGACTGTAGCCTGTGATACCCACCCTGTTATCTTATGAGACCTACTGTACCTGTGCAATATGGTCTGCTCCCAGTCACATCACGGGCTAGGTCATGAGTACTTCAGCCCTGCCAGGAGGAAGGCATCAACTATTCACTTCATGGCAAGAAGTAAAAGAGTAACCTGTGCCTTGAAAAAAAACACAAACGAAACAACCAAACCACATCCTGCTGGCCATATAGTTGCACTTACCCATGGGCCTGATCCGCACCCCACTGAATTCAGGGGGTGAATGGTCATTTACAGGCACCACTAACCATTAACAGGGTTAATGAGCTAGGTAGTGGCAGCGTACGATGAAGGATGCTCCCGTTTTAAGAAAATACACAAGAGTTTCACCAGCTCATGTCACCAAAGCGACCCCCCAAGTCACCTACCCAAAGCCTCCCATGAGCATTAACATTTTAAAATGCTGTTAATGAAAAGAACCACCCCATACATGTGACCCACACTCAGCTACACTCACCACTGTAACTGTGCCGAACCTCTCTACAGGATTATTCAGCCACATGTTACGTGCTCATCACCCTCCTCCCTAAAACACTCATCTTGGCCTCCTTGTCTCCTGCCCTCACACAAGCAGCTCCCCTGCTCTGACTTATCAGAGATCCATTTTGGGGGAGAAATCTGTCCCCAGCCTTGTACAGCTAATGAAAGCAAGCGCTTAAAATATAAACAGCTAGACAAAAACACTCACCAGCTGCCCAGATCCTCTAGATTTTCGTTGAAGTGACTACAGATACTCAGACAAACCCTTGGAACTTTGGTGAGGTAACAGGATGTTTTTTTCTACATGAGGGAGAAAACCCAAAAACTGTTCGTTGCTGAGCACAGACCGTGGGTGGGCAGCCCTTCCAGCACCGGCATCATGGTCAGAAAATTACTTCTGAACACCCGACAGCTCCTCCCATGTTTCCCAATCAAGGGATAATTTTCCAACTGGCTTTCAGTCCTGCTGAACCCTGTGCTGAATGCTTGAGACCATGAAGCTGCTACTGGACTTTTTGCCAAATCCAATTCTATATGTGCCTTGCTGACATCTATATTTATAAAGCTCCCGATTCTCTCAAGAGGATGAAGAGACAGGTGCAGAGGTGGGAGTCATGCACCAAAGAGCAATTCCCCCAGCCTCATGACACAGGAGTCCTTCTACCAGCTCAACAACTCACAGAAATTAACTGGTACAAATGCTACAACACCTCCCAGGCTTTAAAAAAAAAAAAAAAAAAAAAAAACAAACAAAAAAACCCACAAAATAAAAAAAAACCCCAACAACAAACCAAAAAACACCAAAAAACACACAAAAAACCAACCAACCAAAAAAAAACCAACCACAAAACACAACAAAAAAAGAAAAAACAACAACAACAACAAAAATACCCAACAACAACACCACCACCACACAAGAAGCTCTTAAGTCCTGCACCCCATCAGGGCCATTAGTGCTGAGCACAGTGGCCTGATGATGCCTTGTCCCTTGGGCCTACTTTATTCCTGCTCTCTGAAGGACCACAGACATTGTTCAGGATCTGAAAAAGTTGGATTTAATTCCATGGATGGCTGTAAACCTTTAGTTCCCATCCTGTAGCAGAACAGCCTTACAATGAAGTCCAACCTCGTCTCTGCAACGGGCTCCACTTTTTCTGAATAATTAAGGAAGCATTTGGGTAGGGGCTGAAAATGGCATCCTCACTTTCTAGTATATGTTGGACTGTTAGAATGAAGTATCAGGCAGGCTCTGCTGCTATCTGTCTCTATGAATATTTGACTAATTAACATGTAAGCAAGAGCAGCAATGGAAAAAATGATGCATTCAGTTCTATGCAAGGCCGTTACAATTGTGATGACTTAAAATCCTGCAATACTTTGGTAGGCCATTTTACAGCCTGGCTGTAACAAGGAGCTGTGGTGAATGGTATCTCAGGTGCTGGAGAGTAAGCAGTTAGGGGTGAAGACACCTCAAGTCAGCTTTGGGGTTAAAGAAACTCTCCGTATACTCACTACTGCCAACCCTGAAGGCAGTAAAAATAATGGGTGACTATCAGTATTTTATTTGCTTTGTTAGTGTAAATAAGACTAGCTTAAGTCACAGGTTGCATATAAATTCGTCCTCCTTTTTTTCAGTGCATCTATGGAAAGTAAATTCTTTTCCAAGTGTTGAGAAAACGATGCTTTCCCTTATGTCAGTCAGTGCCTTTAACAGCATTCATCTCACTCCAGGCTTTTTGAAGCTTTGTGTATAGAAAAC
Source organism: Falco biarmicus (assembly GCF_023638135.1). Classification (NCBI taxonomy): domain Eukaryota; kingdom Metazoa; phylum Chordata; class Aves; order Falconiformes; family Falconidae; genus Falco; species Falco biarmicus. Next base: position 16,569,415 of record NC_079296.1, read on the forward strand.
CAGTGCCCCTCAGTATACTGAAGTAGCCAGTACAGGCATCTGGACAGCGCTGAGGAACAGTTTAGTGCAAACAAATTGACAGGCGAACTGTAAAATACTGACCAACGAGGAAATTCTCTCTGTGTCCCAACCAGCCTCATCCTACCGGTCACTCCCCGCAACCGTGCAGCCTGGGCAAGAGAAGCTTCAGTTTTCCAGCTAACAGCAATCTACCTGCTAGTGCCAGGGGATCGGGTTTGATTCTGTGGCCTCTGCCTTTACAAATACTCTTAACAACTCTCTCAAAAAGCCAGCAAGCCTCATCTCACTTACTCTGACGTGACTGAGTAAACAAATAATGCTATTTATGCACTGCAAACCGTTTGTCAACCCATTTGTCATTTCCAATCTTTCATTGCTCATGCAGTAAAAATATGTGGGATTTTATTCAAACCTCCCTTGCAGGTGTGATGAATGCTTTATTTATACAACAGCACTTCATCTCACAGAACTGTTACTATGCATATGCAGCCCTTTAAGTCCCTGTGTGGTGTAAGCAGAAGGTGTAAAGAGAGATGAAAACAAGAGGCAGTGCTGTAATTATAGCCAAGGGGGTAATCATGGATGGCTCAGCTAAAACTGGAGAATGTGTGCCAGAGGAAAGTTAACCACTTCAGAAGAGTTCAGTCCCCATCAGCAGGCAAGGTGAAAAACATGGACCCATTCTCAAAGACCTCTTAAAGGTCAGCGTTACACTGTCAATCCCCGCTCAGCTTATCAGCGTACTCATGGCATCAGCATCCACTGTATATAGCGAGCACATTATTTCCAGGCAAATCATCTCCCATTGACACCCCCCAATTTGAATTTCAGTCCAGGACTGAAAAACCTGGAAGCAGACGCTGCTACAAATAACTACAATTTTGCAAGACATGAATAAATTCCTTTGGGCAGTCTTCTAGTGGCCAGATCAGACAGGGAGCAGCAAAAGGGCTTCTACTGTAATTTCTACTGCAAGGCAGAGTGACCTTGGAGGCAGCACCTGTGCTCTTCTGCAAAATGGGAAGAATGATAGTGAACTCCCTGCAAAGTCTTTTGAGATTCACAGATAGAAAAAAAAAATATTACTTTGATTACTATTCATTGATGTGTGAAGTCTGCTACACAAACCTGCTGAGACCTACGGCATCTCCTCTAGAAGTAAAGCACCACTGGGATGAAGGGCAGCAGAACCTGTCCCTTGTTTCTACTTTGCATCACTGACACCACAGTAAGACTTGAGTTTCATTCACTCATGCCATGGAGCACACCAAATGCTTCCCTGGCTTACAGAAGCCTCACAACCATTTGACTCAAGCCAGTTTGCGGTAAAAAGAGTAAAGGATCGGTCCCAAGTGGATCCCTGTCTCTTGGAAGGCACATCCCTTGCAGTTTTTACCATGAGGGCAAAACATCGTCAGCTCCAGCACGATCTTCCTGGAAGCTCCTGGTTGCCTCTGATAAATCTGCAAGAGCTACCATCAATTTTCATATTTCTGAGGGTGTGGGGTAAAGAAAAGGTGAGAGGAGCAGCTGTGGACCAATTTCAGGTACCTTGATATCAAACCTCTCTTTCCTCCACCTTTTATTAAAAATTTCAAGGGGAGGGTGGGATTCACAAAGAACTATGTAAACAGACACCAGACTTATGTTTATTGCCTAAGCAAAAGAAGATTAGAATTGACAACTGGAGAGGTTTTTGGAGACACAGATGCTACAATCATTTTAATATAATTTGGATTTCCAAATCAGTAATTACTCTATCACATATCTATGATTTTGTAGATGCTACTAGAAATGCTGATGTCTTTTTCTATGCATAGTAATGAGCAACAACAAGGGCTGTTAATATAAAGCCTGTAATGTTTGTATTCATATGTAAATAGGTTATGTAAACGTTTTAGACATTTTTCAGTAAAACACTGAGTTCTAACCTAAGTGGCTCCATTCCTAAAGTAGAAAAATTGCACTCTACATAGAAATTGTTTACTAGTCTGTCAGCAAAGCCGCCAAAGCAGTGAGCTGAATTTATAGGGGCATTTACATCTCTCCATTAGATGCGATATTAGAGTAACTGGAAACTTATAAATGTGCAGACAGATACTGGTTGATATTTAGAAAGTTGCTTGCACGTACATGGTGGCATACACATTCAGCACACATGCACCTTCTGCATATACATATGCACAAGCACAGGAACCTTCTTGGGAGACTGAGGAAAGCAGTAGTGTTTGATTTAATTAAACTCATTTAGTTAAGCTGATACAAACCCCTGGTTAAGAGTGACAGAATCAGTTTCTGTCCTGTTCTGCCTGCTAATTGACTTATGATAAAACTAAATAAGGCATGTTAAAACACCAACACATGTCTCCAAGCAGGAGTAAATTACACAAACACGAAACCACAGCTTTAGCTGACTCCAAACAATGCTAGGGTTGGGAAAGGGGTGGGGGGTGGAGGGTGGGGAAGGGGGGGGTAGTGGGCTAAATTACACTAAGGCCGCCCTTTGTACCTAAGAATGTTACCATTTTCCTTCCGACCCCTTCCACTCACGCATGCATAACTGTGGCCTCCACGTGTCCCACCTGGTGCATGGACAGTGGTCCCTGCGTCTTACGCAAGCCATTTCTAACTCAGCTGGAGCACAGACACACCACCATGGTACTGTTCCTTACAGGACCCGATGTGCCTATGGACGCAAAACCCTGGGACTCTCTACTCTTTGAACACCATACGACTAACGTGCATTACCTTCAGTGAGATCCACTCTCAACTCTATGATGCAGAGAATCACATCGTGAGACTTTTTCCTTGGTGTCTTTAACAAATCATATGCAGCCTCTCATCTCCTTCTCTTCTCCTCGAAGGTATGTATTTGAAAAGATGGTTTTGTGCCATTAAAGGCTTTAGAAAGACAGCTCAGAGACCCCTGTGTCTCCACTACAGCACGAGTAAGTCCCAGTTGTATAGGAGACAACAGACGTATTCTCTTCATAATAGATGTTCTTCTCTCGTAAGCAAAAATTAAATGGAAATGACAACAAGGGAGCAAACATACTGCTGTTGCTCCAGCAACTCTCAGCACCTTCTACCATCCTAGGGGCAGTATTTTCAAGATCTGTTCAGTCCTTCACTTTTTATGAGGCTGCCAAAAGCTGCCAGAGGTAGCTACTGGCATTTTGACCTTTCTCTCTTGTGCCTTCTCTGCTCATCCTTCCTCACCACTTTCCCTCTGCTCTACTTCAGAGCACTCTCACACTGTTCCTGGAATAGTATTAACACCAAAAGAGTCAAGGTACATTTACATCTCATGCAATCGTAGCTTGACTCATCCTGTCCCCTTAACTGCTGCCTTCAACCAATGCAAAGGAACAGCAGTCATGCCACAAAACAAAAGGGAGACAGCCTGACATCCATACCAAGTAGCTGAATTATTGCCATTTCCCTGGTGAGCTGCAGTGATGTGGGATGACCTCTGGCAAACAAGGCAGTTTTCACCAGATACAGGAAGAAAGAAAAGGAAAAAAAAAAAAAGAAAAAAAGAGGCAGATAGCTCTACTGGAAAAGCCAGGCCACAAGTGTAGACTCTGTTATGCCCATGCCAACAACAGTTACTTACACAAGTAAAATTGAGAGGACTACCGACTAGGTGAGTAAATCCATGTCCACTTTGTTTCCAAGGGAAGAAATTCACCCTGGCAAGATTCTGTTTGTACACTGGAATAGCAGTATTGATTTCAGCAGTTATTCCAGTCCCCCAGTACTAGAACACTGCAGTGCGGCAAATGGAGAGACGGGACGCAGCTTGATGCAAGCAAATGTCAAGTTATTGTACAGAAGCACGAGTTTTTATACACTTTCAGAAGCTGCGCGTTTTAAACAGATTGGTCCTTGAAGCTAAGCCTTGCATACTAGGCAATCCCTGATTGGTGGTTAACTGCCAGCAATTAACCGCAAGGTGTTACCTTTCCTTGGCGCCATCCGTCCCCCACTCCCCCGTGCTCTGTAAACATGCCTCATCATGTTAATTGCTGTCTAGACAAGCTCGAGCACATTCCCCTCAGCTAACCGATTGCCACGCGTGGTCCTAGTTTCCAGCCCGCTCCTGCACTGCAGTGAATCAAACCCGCTGTGGTTTTGCCCCCGCTACCTTTGTGCTAAGAACTACTGGGATGCCCAGTGCTTTAAAACCGGCTCATAGACTGCTTTCAGGTTTTATTCCCTTTTAAAGGGGACACTCCTGGATATGGTAAATGGTCAGCACTTTCTTGTGATGATGTAAGTGTCAAAAGCTGGTTGCATCTAAAAAAACCCATGGAACTGAAAGACATTTTGCCTATTCACCTGGAACTTGTTACATCAAGTGAAATAGCAGACAAGCAATCACAGCAAAATGAAAGCTCTTTGCTCCTGTTTGGTGAACCTTCACCTATAAATTCTGTGAAGAAAAAGTAAATAATGGCCCACATGGCACATGCTCAGCAGCACTGGTGGTCTGACATCACTATGTTACTTTATTATAGCTGTATACTTATCAAATCTAACCAGATTTCTCATTACCTAATGATTTCCAACAAGGATGATTATTTTTACTACATCACCCCAACGAGAGACCTTCACTGGGTGTCCAAAGCCCCCCTTGGTTTTGAAACACAAGCCCTGACCTGATGAGTTTGCAGTCTAACCTGCAGACTGTAATAACTTTGATGCTCAAAATGATGCTCTGAAATCGGGGAAGCACCCAGGCCCCTCGTGTCACCCAAGAGAAGGGGACCTTGTCTGAAGGGGCCAGCCTCTGTCTAAGGTCTGCATAGGGAGCAAAGTCAGCGCTGTCTCCGTTAGAAGTATTGCAAGTGATGTTGAATCCAGTTTAGCATTTGTGTTTAATAACAATAATGCTTGCTTCATAAAAACCTGATTTTTGTGTAACCATATCCAAACTAAACCAACTGAACAACACTGTGAAGTAAAAGAGGTTGATAAGTGAGGGCTTTTGCTGGCAGAGCTTTCCTCATGCTCTTTGTAAAACCAGCTACCCTTGCAAAACAAGTTATTTGCTAATAGTTATGTGCTCAAATTATGAGTCCCTGTAGCATGGCACAACTTCCCAGACTGTTAACAAACGCACTGGCAAAATGGTCCAGTGCAGACCAGCCTGCAGATTGGTGTCCAGTGTTGTTTCCAAAGGCTTCCCCCTCACATCAGGAAAATCCCATTCAGCTTTTGATTCCTCTGGTGCTGATATGCCCTTAAACATCTGCCCTTAAGAATATCCATCCACTTTACCTCACAGCATAATTACAAGGGCACAAAGCTGGAGTCTCCCTCCCTATCCACTCCAAATCCTCTCTCACACTGGCCTGCCTATTCCTGTGTTGCCACCCCATTCCAGGCAAATCCCAATTATAGCAACAGAAAAGGAATCAGACGTCTTTGTTCAGATGCAGATTGAACATCATCAGCAAGACAGATACCGAATGCTTGTATTTGTAGAGGTCTCTGCTGCCTTTGGGGTTTTTTTCCCCTTTTCTTCTTCTGTTATTGATGTTAAAGAGGGAGCTAAAAAGTCTGTAACCATTTCACCAATTAAAAAATCACAATGGTCTTCTGCAAAAGCTACTAAGAAACTCCATTCTCTCCCTCTTTCAGTTATAGCTGCTACACGTTCTTACATAAGAGATACTGCTCCCAAATATGTTTAGGTCCCTATTGATCTAGCCTAAGTCCACTTGGCTATGGGTGGGAGAGAAAGCAGGAATGAAAACTGAAGCAGGAAAAGGTTCATAATTTTGTACCACAATTCAGAGGGCTGTGAGGAACTGCCAGCTTGTCTTGCCTTGAACTTGTCATCAAGTCTTGCCAACTCATCTGTTTAATCAAAGAATTTTAATCAAAGTACAGTTCAAGAAACCACAGGCTAACGTGGACAAATGATAAGAATAATTAAACCACTCAGCTAATCTGTAGCTTGTCTGTCATTGGCTCCTAAGTATGCTGGAGGCTTGAGATACAACTATCTTGCATATTTAGCAAGCTAGATCCTTAGCAGGTCTCGGTCAATAAAGATCCCATGGAGCTACGAGTAATCCCTGCTGAATGCAGAGCTAGTACCACCAAATGTTGCACCACTCCAGTCTCTGTGTTTATTTAGACTCTCACATGCATTCCCAGGAAGAACCACCATGTTGTTTCTTATCAACACAACTGAATCCACATAGTTGTCACAGCCAAATATTTTTGAGGGATGGTTTTCCTTAGGAATATGATGGAACCATTGAATCAAAATGTTATGAACATGTTTATTCACATTGTCATTTAGGAAAAAGCTTTCCAGTTTAAAATGCATTTTATGTGTTCTCGTTAAAATTGGTTATGTAGCCTTGAAAATCAGAATACTCCGATTCAACAGAAATATTTCTTTCAATGCAAAAATCAGTTTTCTGGACTATTTACAAATGTTTGATCTTATGTTAATACAGAATTGTTTTACAATGAAGTTACATTGCCACTTCAATGACAGAATTTCCTGCAGCACAGAATAATTGGTCTCCAGTTAACTCCAAAAGTTGCTTATTTTTATTCCTGTCTTTTAACTGAATATATATTTGCTCTCCAGCAGCTGACCATGCTTTCAGCAAATGCCAGGTAATGCAGCTTACGAGCTACCTAGAATTGACTTGGGATTACTATATGGTCCCTCAAAAGACATATATATATATATATATATATATATATTTGAGAGTTACTGCAGAGCCACTGTTCTGCAGTGCCTCACTGTCCAGACAAAGCCCTTCCCTTGGTCCCTAATCCTGGACACTTACAGTATTTCAAAGGATTGGCTGAGCAGATTTCTGGGCATTAAAATGCAAAAAACAAGTGTGCACACATGAGATGTTGATTGCACTGCAGCCTAGGAGAAACTACTCGGCAAGAGACAACCTGAGCCTTTTACAGGAAGCAGGCTTCTAAGGAGGGAATAAGATTTCATGTTGGTCCAGCTGCATTGTAAAGCCTTTTAAGTTAAGCAGTTTGTATACCACTGTGTGTTTAGCTCTCATAATACGACTCCTGTTTTTAAATAAGAAGTTTTCTTATCAACACATTTCTTATTTTCTCCTCCTCAAGATGACCCTTCACTCCACAGCTGCAAGAGTGCCGGGGTATCCAGCAGCCACTGGGACAACCATTGCCATTCAGATCTTGCTTGTGTTGGTATTGTGACACAGCACTTCTGAGGTTTAACCTGCTCCTACCACTGCCTGTTGGCATTGCTGACCTTCACTCAGCTGCTTTTTGAGGGAGGCCCCGTGATCACGACACAGCACTTGAATTCTGCTGGGCTGAGGTGAGCTCAGTATTTATCTGAGAGCAGTGAAAGAAAATGAGAGCAACAGGAACTTCTTCCTGTGCTGCAGAGGAGCTGAACCCATACATGCTCACCAGGCTGAGGGAGCACAGCAAAGTCTAAGCTTCAGGACATCACCTATGGTCTAAAAGAGGACATTTGTAAAGGAACCTGCAGGAAAAAATATACAAGGAAGGGTAAAGTAGAGTTGTTGAGCAGGGAACCCTAGATGATGCTCTTGAAAAGAAAAAAAAAAAAAAAAAAGAAACAAAACAAAAAAGCATAGTATTGTTCCCCAGAGGATATTTCCCAACATTTTTGAAGTAGGTCTGGAAAATGAACTAATGGCCACAGGAAAGGTAAGAAGATGGCCAAGGCCATTTTTCCTACACTGTTAAAAGCAAAAATTGTACTAGCAGAAAATTAAGGTCAACATGTCCCAGTAACTCAGGAGATCCAGAGGGGAAAAACAAACAAACAATGGGGTCCCCCCTTTGGGATGTGGGTGGGCTGCAGCAGTCACAAGAGGACAAGGAAATCTTTACTATTTTGTCCAAAGCTGTACTCATAATAAAGAAAATGGACATTCTAGCTAATACCTGCAAACATGCAGATTATGAATCAGTGGGAAAACCAAAGCATAACCATAGGCAGACTGCCACCTTTTTAAAAGCAAACAAAACTCTTTGGTTACAATGGTGGTAGTTCTTGTATTTTTGTCTCAAGTTTATCCTTCGGTCATCCCTGTGAATTGGAAATGTGCTACCAGGACCAATTTATTATCTAATACATTGCAACAGCTACTGCTGCTTATTATGAAATGCTACAGCAATGTTACTCAAACATTCAAGAAGAGCAATTTCATATCCCACCTTAGACTGCTTGTTCGGCTGCACACTGATACTGATGCTACCCAACATCAAGTTAAAAATCACACATTAGAAACACTAGCTTCCACCTGTTTTGCCCCTATGTTTTATCACCAAGGATCAGATAAATCAAAACAATTTTTTTTTCCTTTCATCTGCTTTTAAACATATTCTACTGTACATTGGTTTTACTTGGGTCGAGAGATGGCTGTATAATACACAAGACATTTGCTTCTGCAGACTTGGAAAGGCATTTAATCAGTGCATGAATGAGGCTTAAAGAAACAGAAAGCTTCCTAATGCAAATGCAGCTGTGATTGATAAGAAGGACAATGGACAGAAATCCTTGACTTGATTAACTTAGTGACCTAGAAAGAGGGATGTGTCTCAGTCCAACAGGGCAGAACAGAGAAACACTCATGAACTGTTCCTTTCTGCAGCGCTCACTTCCGCACCCAAAGGAGCCATTCACCAGAAACCTGGACACACTAGGGAAGCCTTTCTTTCAGTTTCTGACTGTACAGAGTCGAACGGAGGGACAGACTTCACATAAATAAGTGTCTCTCTCCCCTCTCCCTCTCTTGCTCCCTGTGTTGGCTTTGCAGAGGATTCAGCTGGTCCTAAACCACATACAGTAAGAAAGATTATTTCAAAAGGCCTTAATTCACTTTGATGTATTGTTTTGGTTTAATGCGGTGTCTTTTCTAAGGACACACAAGAACTCTGAAGTATTTCATATCTGCGCATCTACTGTGCACATCTCACGGTAATTGTATGGGAAAGAGCAAAAGTCTGCAAAACTCAACTTAGTAATACATTTAAAAACATTTCAGATATACCTTACACCTTCAGAGCCCCGTGGACAGCAGCTAATTAAATCTCTCAACACTGTTCTTACACAGATGGGTAGTTATCTCTGTTTTGCAGATGGAAGGAGTGAAATAACACGACATGCTGCAGAATTTACAAAGGCTACAGGCGCTTCCTTCTCCAACTCACAGCTCTAAGTGCACACCGCAAAGCCTCACAGAGCAGACCGACTGCGAGGGCAGAAGGGGTCACAGCTGACCCTGGGGGACAGGGAGGACATGAACCCTGAGCCAGTCTCCTGACCCCAAGGACTCATGCCACAGAGCAATGCTGCCAAACAGCACTGACATGTTTTGCACAGAAAGAAATGGAGCACAGAGGCCTCATCAAGAATCAATTAGATACTGCAAGAGAACACAAAGTAAAGGTGGGACAGCCACACACACATGACGTATCAAATGGAGAGGAGAAAGGCGGCTGGCTCACGTCCCCACCCCAGGTATCACAGGGTTAACCGGCACACAGGAGGATAGGAATCCAGAAGTGTAACAGAGCTGGAAAAGAAGCCAGATGTTTCTTATCTTGCCACTATGGTCCCAATTCATCCAAATGACAGAGGTTCGGAAAATTAATTAACATTCTGAAAGGAAAACCTGACTGTAAGAGCAGATTTCTAATTAGCTACAGACAGCGCTGGCAGGCTGCTTAAAAGTCAAGGCTGATTCTACCCGCCACACATCGGGTGTGGGCCCTGGCCGAGTAAAAAGCAAACAAACCTGGAGACTGCTTACTACCGTGATTCACGGGTAGCAGGGCAAAAAGAGCACATTAATATTGGATTATGAGATAGTGGGATTGCAGCATATCCCTAAGGATCCTAACAGCACTTCCTAAGAAATAAGACCCATGTGTCTCTGAATGCCTATACGAGCCTAACCCTTTTTCCTTCTCTCATCTCAAAACAGCAACGTACAAAAGATAGCATAAAAAAATTGTGAGAGCTTATCTGAGCCTCAGCCCTGTTTTGATCATACTGCTAAGCATATAACTCACGCTTGGCTAAGGACTGCAGAAGCAGTGGGATAAAAGTAATGGGAAGGCAGTGGGAATGCCAGGACTCTTCAATGAATGGAGCTCTTTCATTCCACCTGACCAGCATTATGGGAGTTAAGTATTTTTGATGATAAAACCAGCAACAGAGATCTTCAGGAGTGTCATCACTGTGCCGAATCTCGGGAAGCTGCCTGAGATTTCCAAAGTCACTTTAACCTTCCTGCTCCCACCAGCACTACCATGCTCTCCCCTCCAAACACTTCTTGTCATAATGGAAGTCTGCTGTTTTGGAGGGGTCCAAATTTTCCCCTGAAGCTTAAACTCATCTTTTGCAACCATATCTAAATCAGAATAACACTCGTAAGAAATGAGAGCATAGGAGAGATTTAATGTAGAACTAGAGCAGGAAAGAAGAGCCAACCAATAAGAGTGAAAGGTGCCGATAAACTAAGAGACTGAAAACCACCTAAGCACAGCTAAATGCAGTTAGCAGGGAAGGAACATCTCGTCTGCTGGGCAGGAAGATGCACCAAGGGTAGAACGAGGTGTGCGAGGGGGCGCGCCAGCTCTGCAGAACAGAAAGCACACAAAAAGAAGCTGCAAGTCCTTCCGGGAGGCATAAAGGCATGATCCACAAGTGGAATCCCTGGGAGGAGGGGGGAAGCGGGAAGTGCCAACTTCTCCTGACAGCCTCTGAGGCTGGCACAAGGTGATTGATGGGGGACATGTGAGATGTATAAAGGAAAGGAACTGCAAGGAGAAGGAAGAACCAGCTAATTTTCCCACAAGCAACTAATACAGCCAAAATCGTGCTAGGGTCAGGAGGCAGGCAAAAATCAGGAGCTTTGACTTGACAGGAAGGTGCTCAGCAAAGAGACAAAGACAACCCAGTTTCTTTGTAAAAAGACTGTGGAAATGGAGGCTGTTAGGAGGAACACACTAATTGTTTAGAAAAAAAAAAACCAAAACAAAAACCCAACAAAAAAACCCCAACAAAACAAAACCAAAAAACCAACAAACCCACAAGCAAAAAAACCCTCACAAGATGTAAGAAGAAAGGAGGTAACGAAGGAAACCTGTTCTAGAAAGGGAGTGGGGAGTGAAGTGCCTGACATGAAGCTGAAAGAATGAGCTGGTCAGTGGCAAAAGAAAGAGGAAGACGGATTTATGATTTTGGAACAAATCACTGAATTACAGACAGAACAAATAAAGCTTTCACCTAATAACCTACTTCTTAATGAAACTCCAAGATAGTTTGCTGTGTGCCTACCGCTAAGAAGCTAGTTCAAAATAAAAGGAAAACAAACACAAACCTTCAGGCGCTTACAAAAATCCAGTATATGGTCTTATCCTGCTGGTAAGATTCGTGTGACTACAGCCAGCCACATGCAAGCCATTCGCATTTAGCCGGCAGGAGAGGCAGATCAGACCCTGGAAGGAGCAGGGCTCTTATTCCAGGGAAGCAGCTGACAAGGACACGTGGAGGCAAACACTCAAACACATTGCCAGAAATGCAATCTACAAGAAGTGGCTCCTTCGTAGTCTGGATTAGGGACAAGGGCCAGCCCTGATAGGAAAAAAGGTCTACAACTATAGCCTGAAACTGAAGTGGGGCGGGGGGGGGGGAGGGGGGAGCATTAGTGCCCCAAAATAAAGCTTGAATGATGTTTAATTCAAAACAAATGTCTGAAAAATTGCAGGAACCTCTCTAATCCCATCACTGACACCTTATTTTTCAGCCACCTTATCTAATCTCTCTTTTTCAGAAGGAAGAGAGAAAAGATTTTAGTAATTAAATTAATAAAATCCCTTGTTGACTCCAGTCCATCCTGAGTGATAAGAAATCCTTTCCAGATGGATTGTAATTTCCATTTAATCTTTTATTCCTCTGCTGGTCAGCAACCCACAGGGCATGAGAACTCATTTTCTGGCCATCACTGGCGTGGTGCTAGATGGTCAGATGTAACCATTACAGCCCTTTAAAAGACTTTAATCCATTTTGAGATCACATTCAAAATCAGAGTCCTTTAGTACCCCCATAGAGGTGAAACACTGAATCACACCCCAGCCCTTCAGTCATATCTGTGAAAACCTCTCTTCTCAAAAGTTACCCAAAGATGAGCAGGATCTGCTAACGTAACTCCGATTCAAATGCTGGAGGCTTAGATTTGAGAATGTGCTGCATGTTTAGGTTCATCCTCTAGCCCTTTACCATTACAAATCATGCTTGTGATGTTGCTCAATATTGTCATGAGTGTGTGTCTGCATTGCTAAATCGCTGACTGCAGCTGCTTTCACATATACTTTAGGAAGCTGTATTAATAGCATGACTGAAGCTTGCACGAAGGGAGTGAAAAGTGCCATCCTTCTTATAACAATAATAATAAACGACTGTTAACAAGGAAGAGCTGAAAATCCTATTTTAGTGCTACAGCTCTGTGTCTGCAGATCATTAATTAACGTCTTTGTGCATCACAAGATTCTGCCCTTTGATTGAGCCATTAACCAGGTTTGGAAAAGGATGCTAGCAGCGCTCTCACCTTTTTTCTCTCTCTCCGTTTCCTTGCCCCTCACAGGGCAGCCACAATGAAGATGCCCAAAGAGGGAGTGAAGGCTCCTCCTAAGCCCATCACAGATAAGGAAAGGTGGAAAAAGCAATGTAGACAGCACATTTTCTCAGCCATTTTAAAACAAAATATCCTTTTATCGTCACTTGATAATGCATCACTTGATGCACTTCCCTGCATCAACTTGAAAGAACAGGCTTCCTTTCCTGTTCAATGATAGTGAAGGGATTAAAACAGAATACCCTTGCTATAAACGACTGTCACACACAATGCAAATTCCTTAGCCTGAGGTAAACCCTAAGAAAACATTTATTAATATTAAGGGATGGGCGGGGGCAGGAGGGGGAGATGCTGAAAATCCCTGCCAAAAAAGATTCTCAAAGCCCCTCACTTGTTGAAAACAAAGTAATAACAACCTATACATTTACAGGAGGGAATACATTCTCAAACTTCAGCCCAAATTTCCAAAAGCTACGAAGGGATTCAGGAGTCCTGACAAGCTGCCAATCCCGGGCTCTCAGCTACCCTCAGAAGGGGACAGTTTAACAAAACAACAGCAAGGTGGTCTCAAAGGCTGACACAAATAGCAAGAAGAGAGGCATGAAGACTGTCTTAACCTTTCAATTTGCCCAAGCTGGCAATTGAACAGTGTAGTTTTTGCAGCTGGGTCTCTGTGGTGCAGAGAGCTCCAAAATGCAAAGGAACAGCCGGAACCATGAGCCCACATTATGTTGCGCTTCATTAGACCTAGGGTCTAGGTTTCCATCCAAAAAGAGAAAAACTGCTGTTCAGGTATGTCCAGAAAAAGAAACCATCTCTTTCCCCTTAGCATAACCATTTCAAAACAACTCCAGTTCCATTAGTTTACCTATGTTTAACCGTTGTGTTCACATAAAACCAAGTAACAGCAGCACTGAAAGCCACAATGAACTATTATGTCAAATGACTTCTGACTTCTCTCTTCGGTGGTCACTTAACTCTGCAGCAAGACAACTGAAATAATGTTTATTTTAAGGAGTAATGAAGAATAGCCTTAATAAAATAAATCAAGTTTATTTTCCCTGATTATTTTTCCTGTTTCCTTGAATGACTTACCTATGCTCATTGAAATACCGTTCTTGAGTGCCTAGGGGTAGACAGTTAATGATTTTAATAGGAACAAGTTCAACCACTACATTCAGATGTTGTTCACATCTGCATAAAATCACATTCCTAATAACAGAATTTAATTCCGTACATATTCACACAGAACAATACGTACAGGGATAGGCCAATACTGGTTTCAAACCCAAGGGTACTTATGCTATAGGCATATGTACTTAAATACAGATCTTTTCCAAAATACACTTATAAAACTACACACACAATATACATACGCACACATCTAATGTACAGGTATAACATATTCAATAAGATGCCGCCCAACAAATGAAAGAAAAGATTCTGAATATGACTGAAAATAGGGTAATAGTACAATCTAAGACTTGCTCTTTGCACGCGTTTCTTAGAAATGTTCTGTGGATGACTGAGGGCTGCTCATACATCTACAATGCTGAATGCAGGAATGTCTGGGCATCTGGTAGCCCAGATGAAGCTACTGTATGTCCACAAATCTTAGCTATGCACACTGTACAGGCTCTGGTGAAATTACACAGCACATGCACAAAGGGTCCAGGAATTTGGGAAAAAGTTTAAGGTGTAGGCAAAGAAGCAACTCATGCATATTTAAACACACACTTCCCAAGAGCATCCAGCTGATTTTCTGTACAGGAAAGAATCATGCAGACAGTCATGGATACAAAACTGGAAGATTCCTGTACTGTATCACTGAAGTGCTGCTTCAAAGATGCTTTGGAAAGAAATATAGTAGCTGTAAGATTCAAGGCACTGACATGTGTCTTCATTTGCATTCAATCAAAAAAAAAAAATACCTCTTTGGCTAAAAAGTGAACCAGTACACCATCCATTTGAAACACACACACATATATATATATGTATATATATATGTAAATAGTTTCAAAAAAGAAAAAGAAAAACCAGAGTTACTAAGTTAAATTAGACTCAAACACAACACTAGGACATTTCTGATGTAAAGCATCTGAAGAAACTCTATCACAACTAAAACCTACCATACATTTCTTAACTGTGGAAAGAGTCAGCTAAGAAAACTTCGACACACTCCCCATATTGAATGTTCTGTACAAAGTCGTTCTCATTTCCCTCTCTTCCTTTGGCTGTCAAAATGAAGAATTGTAAAGTTTTTACCCAAAGATTGGCAGAGTCTGTCAAAGATTTAGCAATGTAATTGATGGGGAATCTAGTGTGTTTAAACTGCACTGACTAAAATCAGCCTCTACAACATAATGTGCCAGAATCTTATGCCATTACAAAACATGTCCAACAAAAGCAGTCCAAGTTCCAGCAGCTTGTAATGGCAGCTTACTTGGATATGACCAAAAGCAGCTTTGTCCAAAAGAGAACAGAACATGGATTTACGCTGTTAACTAATAAAAATGGGTGCATTGCCAGTAATATGTAACCGACATGGAAATGGAAACTGTAAACAATGGATGCATACGGGACAGTGGCATCGCTGTGACAAAAGGAAGTTGACAATGTAATGTTCCTGAGGTGGAGAAAAACCAAGCAGCTAGAATTAATAACAGCGTAACTACCTACAAAGCTTTCCAGCTAGAACGGACATCAGATCATTAGTATTTTTTACTTAGACATCTTTGACGGCGAGCAGAAGCCTGGAAGCTGCGAGCATAACAACCAGCAGCAGAAAGATCAGGCTCAACCTGCAAGGTGAATTTCAATACATAGTTCTCCCCCAATGGGAGTTCAGTCAGGTACCACAAAACACATCAGAAATATTTAACAAAGCTTAACTCTCTGCAAAGGCATCTGCATGCTGCTTTCTTGCACCATATTGACAGTTTGAGTTACTCAAAGCGGGATTACCAGCTCTATTGACAAGTCCACCTCGACATTCCTCAGTGTTCAGCAGCTCAAACTAACAAGATGCGGCAGTTTCCTAACAAACATGAATTAATGTCATCACCAGTCAATAGCAAAGTTTCAAAATAAAGGCTATATTCACAAACACAAGAGGCCAATGACAGGGGCAGTATATCAAATGTGGTATCAAGAAATAATTGTGATTTAACAGTCTAAAAATTTTTAGGTGAAATTTCCTGCAAGGCACATTTTCTGTGATATATGCAGGTTTAACATGAATGCTCAGCTTTTACATGCTAAGCTATGTGTTATATTTTTGCTTTATAGGTTTTCTTTAAGATGTCTTTAGGCAGACAAATGGTTTACGACTCCAAGCTCCCCAGAAGGCAGCCGAGAGTATCTATTGGTAGGCAAGCTTTCACAGATTAAAGAAAGGAAAGGTACTTCCCCAAGAAACAAAAATAGTAATGGTCAACTGATTTTTCTTTTATTATTCTTTTATTATTTTTTGGCTGGCATACTTGCAGTTGAAATCAAATTCCTCCCTCCCTCTACCAACGCATCATCTAGAACCAAAGCTGTGTAATGTCAATGCAAGTTTGGAGTATCAACGATATCATGATCTGTAACGGTGTACAGGACATAAAGCTAGGCAAAGCCTTTTATTGCATTTCTTGACAAACTGTTCAGATGCATAATCTCAAAATGGAAAAAAAACAAACACAAAATAAAACCCAAATCAAAAAGCATTTGTGTGCTTAAAAAGTTACTGGAGTTTAATAAACACAAAGGGAAACGAGCAGCAAAGAAATCTGAAGTATTGGTCTCAAATACATAAAAGCATACGCTTACTAAGATTAGTACTACAATGTGTAAGTAAATGTTATCAGTAAAAATCAGTAATATTTTTTTCCAATATCTGCCATACCTTAAAGGAGGGTTTTATAAGAAAAAAACCTCTGCATTGCAATCCACGCTTCATAGTTTTTGTATTTAAAAAGAAAAGAAAAGACAGCTTTATAGAAATGCACTTCCCTCTACTCCATTCTGTGTAACTTGTGTGGGTAGCAAACCATACAAATCAACTAAAAATACAGAATTCGTAAGTGGGAAAAAAAATGCATGCCCTAACTCTAACAGTAAGGTGGCGATGTTTTCCTTCTCACAGTTTTTTTACTGGACTATTTCTTCATTGTAATAACAATTCTTCATTTCTTCACAAATTTATATATCGTACCTAAGAAATACAGGGAAAGGGAGGAAGTGTTTGGGATTATAAAGAGTATAGACGGTGAATCATTATTTCAGTTTTTTAAGGAAATGGATGAAAAGGCAACAAGATTCACCCGAATCATGTACTCCTTAAGAAGAACCTATACTGATTGCTAACTGAGTAGTATTGCCAAACCCAGATGCTTGAACATCACGTGTTAATTCCCTTAAAAACAGGATGATTTAAGAAAAAAAACGATGTAAAAAGAAGGAACATTTTCCTGACATTTCTGAGCATGAATCTCTCAAATAAAAGTCTTTTTAAATAGCCAGTGTAAAAATATAGTTTCAAAAATCAAAATGGTAAAAAATAACATGCCTGCAGCAGCTAGAGATTAAGGTGAAAAAACGTCCAGTTTGCTAAAGAAAACAAGATCACTATCACACTGGAAACTTCAGAAAGCTGCTCCAGGGTTTCTCTCCTCTGCAAAACTGGGATACCGTTAAAGCTGGTAAAGACTGGCTGCCCTCACAGAAGCAAATGATGGCCCTAATCCTGCAGATAGCTTGCAAGTGCTTCCAGGACTAGGGCAGATGAAGTGAAATAATTTCCTTTTTATGGCTTGCAATAGCAGGATCATCTGTATTCTGCACAGAAGACAATTCATTGCAGGCAGGCAAACAAATCAGATACTCTTGGGGTTTGCAAGCTGAGCTTATTATTTGTCATTAACAACTTCAGTAACTACGCTGCAAATGACCACCTGTTTAAACTACTCGGGTATCTGTGTTCCAGTCAGACTACTGGAAAATCTAGGCCTGTGGAGTTTTAGGGAAGTCAGTCCATAGCTCAATAATTGAGTTTGATCTTATTACGAAGAGAGGAAACCTTAGGAAAAAAACATAAAACACGTGCAGATTGAGGAGTAACCATGCACACAAACTGCTACCACACACGCAATTGGAGAGAACAGCCATACCATACATCCTGCTCTCTGGGAAAACTTAAGTGGTTTGATTCCTGATTTTCCTTCAACCTCCAATCCCTGGCTGCTCTCCTCCACGCCCAGAGTATCTGCCTTAATTCAGAGCCGCTCCTTGATGTGTTCTGGCTTTCTGGCCTAAATTTAAATGACACCATTTTGCTCCACATTTCCTTGTCGCAACACATTATGGATTTACCATTCCCACTACTGCTCCTGAAAAGACGCTGTCAGATTTCATGCAGAAGAAATCTGCACACAAGTTATTTAGACCACGTGACATCTCTACCCAGAGAGAATACTTCTGGAAAGGGAATCTAGGAAGGCTTCTAGGAAGTGATTCAAAAGGTTTTAAACACACACTTGTTAAATAACTATTTCTGAAACTTCAACAAAAGCCACTGGATATAGAAATTAACTTACTAACTTGCATTACAGACCATGTTTGCCATCTCATCAACGCACGCATTCCTCCAAAGTGGGAAGCAGGGGGATTACCTGCTCACTGATAGGCGCCGATGGAAAAAAATTTGGGGTTTTGTTTGGGTTTGGCAGGTGGCGGACTGTTTTGGGTCAGTGTAGCTTGTTGATTATATTTTGTATGTTATCTCAAAAATACTGCAGAGATTTCAAAGTCTTACTCTGCTAGTCCGCTTGACAGTGTTGACAGTCTGCAATATTTTGGTTGTTAAATGAACTACATTACATTTACTATGCAGCTCAGGGAAGGGAAATGGGAAACCAAACTAACTTACAAAAAGAGGGGCACGGGGAGGTTTTGGCAGAAACAGTAGCCTGATAGGCTGTTAATAGGAAATGCACCCTTAAACAAGTAGTTAAGAATTCCAAATAAGATGTGAAGAACTTCTTGCTGTATTAACAACTTTCATTTTCTTAAGACATGCTGTGGTATCCCCAAATAAGTTCTTGGATATAGAACAGAAGCGTTAAGCCTTTGCTCTTGCCATTACTAGCCAGCTTACTTAGACAAAAGCTTAATGGCAAACTACTTTCCACTGCTGGAAAATACCCATACTTTACCGAAAGGGTTAGCGATTTTATAGCATGCATTAGTTGCCAACTCTCTGTCAATTTACTTTCCAACTAATTTAACACACCTTGACTCTGAAGTGGTGGGTTTTTTTTTATTTTCTCCCCTGCTGGTATCACAGTGTCAGAGATCAAAGGCTTGTCCCCATCTTCCAGCTTGTGCTACATTCAACTAAATTACCAGATTGGTTACAGAAAATTTGCAGCACTCATCCAAGCACGGTCACAAGCAACCCAACAAAGCCCTGAACTCATCAGTCAGGGGTACTGACAAGCTGGGGCTGGAAAGGCAAGCTAATAAACTATGAAAATGTGTCTCCTGCACCAAGCAGGCACTTACACATGTGTGGGCTGGAAAGAAAAACCCCAAATCCTATGGGGGTAGGAGGATGGGGGTGGGGTGAGAATAAAGGAGAAAGAAAGAAGATATACGGGGTTTCTTTTAGCTTGGTTTAATAAAGCTAGTAAAGACGTTTGTAAAGCTTTGGCAGGTCTACATGGTTTTTAACCTGTTCTTGTCCACAGGCATGAGGAAGGACTTGCAAAACATTCAAAAGAAAATAATGAGCAAATGTCTAGTAAAGACCAGGTCAAGCATTTCTATCTCACCTCTCTACTCCTTTCAGCACAAGCTAATCCTCCTCCTTTGGCACTGAAACAGAGAAATACAAACAGAAATCCCTTCTGCCTTGGCTGCCTGCCTGAACTATGGTGACTGTAAACTTCCATTGCAAACGCGGTTGTAGTGAAAATTAATTCGGTGAGGACAATTCATTGCTACAGTAAGTGACTCCTTCATAACAAAACATACCTGACAGTTCAGCTTTATGACCTACATCAGAGGAAAAGACGTATGTATATACAACACATGGCAAGTATGCACTGGAAATGGGGAATAGTTGGCTTCTGACTTGAAGTTTGCAAGAATACATCAAAGTTACAGACCTGTGATGAGGATTTTCCCATTCAAAAGCAAACAGTTTTCTACTTCCCTTTTCCAAAGGTATACAAAAGAGAGCATCTTTTAAATCAAGCACTGTAAACCACTGATAAGTCTCCCTTAACGCTGTTAACAGTGTATAAGGGTTTGCTACTACAGGATAAATATCCTTAACTATTTAATTTACTGCTCTCAAGTCTTGCACCAGCCTATATTCACCCGAGGGTTTTCTGACTGGTAAAATAGAAGTATTATACTCAGATTCACATTCTTCCAAAATTTTATACTCCAAAAATTTACCAATCAATTTCTTCAATTCCTGTCTCACTTCTGATTTGATTGGATATTGTTTAATTCTCACTGTTCCTGCGCCTTCCTTCAAATCTATTTTAACAGGTTCTGCTAGTTTTGATTTACCAGGAATATCCGTTTCCCATACAGTAGGGATCACTGCCAAATCCACCTCCGGTGGAATTTCTTGTTCCTTTACTTTTTCTTGTATCATCAGGATTTCTCCCGTTTTTGACTCAGGTATTTTCAAGAAAAGTTCTCCTTCGTCAAAAACAATTTGTGCATTTCATTTGGATAACAGATCTCTTCCTAAGAAGGGTATCGGACACTCTGGTACATACAAAAATTCATGTGTAATTATCTTATTTCCAAATTTCAAATCCGGGGGTTGCAGGAATGGCCTGGTTTTGTTCCAATTTTTCCTTTACAGGTATTTAATAAAAAAAATGTCGCTCCTGTATCCACTCCCAATCTCACAGGTTGAACAACATTTTTTTTCCACTTTCTTATTATCAGAAGTTATAGCCATTACCAGATTATCTCTAATAGTTAGCTTACATTCATCCTGCCAATCCTTTCTTTGTCTTAAGTTAAAAGAACAAATCCACATTTGGCATTTTATTCCATTTCCCTTCTCTTTTACAATACAGCATTAACTGCAGAACAGTGTTATAATTCAGCGTCCCATTCATGGGCCACTTTTCCTCATCATCCAATATATACAAAGGCCACCAATTATTACAATACTCAATCATCTGGCTCTTTTGCAGATCATCATGTAAATTTCCCCAATGTGCCAATAAACATCCCAACAAAGAATTTTTCGGGATTTTGTCATTTACAGCAAGATTACCCATGCTTTTACTTTTAAACAACCGAGTTAACTTAGATGCCCTGGTATAATCACTCACAGTACAATACACAATTATTCAGCTCTGTCACTCTGATCCGCGGATCCACTCTCCACACTCGCTTTTGTGCTCAATTGCACGTCTCACCCTTACAGCCACACTCCCACTTTCCCACAGTTACTTTAAACAAAGACATAAAACACAAGATTATACACTTCTTAATTTTCTTCTCAATACACAAACACAAGAAAAAATTCCGTATCAAAAAAAAAACAAACCAAAACCCTTCTAACTTCTTGTTAGAGGCACTACCTTAGAGAACACTACAGCATATTCTTGTTCTCTTGTTTCCACTTTTGTCCAACCCTGCAATAGCTTTCGCTTTTGTCTTACGGGCAGACGCCTAGGCTTCCAGTTCCACAAGGATCCTTTTAGTCCAACCCTGCAATAGCTTTCACTTATGTCTTACGGGCAGACTCCTAGTCCTACCCTGCGCAGCTTTCACTGCGTCTGACAGGCAGACTTACTCAGTGGGACTCCAACCCACTGGTGGGACTCCATCCCACTCCTTACCATACACTTACTATAGTGGGACTCCTACCCACTTCCTCTAGTGCACTTACTTACTTACTTTAGTGGGACTCCAACCCACTTACTACAATTAGAAAAAGAAGTGTCTTACCAAAAATCCAGGGAACGTCGCGAAGAGCCTTATGAATCGGGGATCGATGGGTATCCCCGAGAAATCCTCGGTGCTGGCTGGAACCGATCAGGTCCCCGACTCCGCCGGTCTCCTTCAGCGAGGTCCCATCTGGGTTGCCAAAACTGTTACCGAAATCTCGGAATGAAGAACTTATCGACACCAATGTGATGTAGATAAGCAGACACATCTTTATTGACGGCCGGGTGCGTGAGCGAGTCCTCTCACGATCAACGCACACCAAGACTCAAAATTAGACACCATATATAGAACTTATTCATACATATTCATTAAGTATTCATGCATAACCATGATATTCCCCATCAATCATTAACATATTCTCCTCCTATATCCGATTCTGCGCAGTAGAGCTTAGAAAGGTCCAGAAATGGGTCTGGGGTACGATTTGGGTAGGTGGTATGTATATGAGTCGGTGGTCGCGATCTCCCCCTGCCGGAATTACCTTTTAGTAAAGTTCACGGTTTCTTGGCAGGTAACTACAAGCTGTTCCAGTCGACTCTCCCCAGTTTCCATTCATCTCATATTCTGACATTTCAATACACTTCTACATACAGAAGACTGGTCAAATACAAAGGAACCTTTCAAACCCTAAAGTTATTAGCTAAGTTTTAACAATGGTTCTGGCCCATTCTTCTAGCCGTGGTACGGGATGCACAGAGGATCTCATAGCAGCTTTTACTGTGCAACTCTAAGTTTCATTAAAATATATTTCTTATCCTTCTATATTTCTAGTCTATAAAATAATTTTATAAAATCAAATAATCAATCGAATAAAGGAAATCAATCTTAACTTATTAGCAAATCTATAACATTGGTACCCCCCTTTTCTTGGGAGTTTGGAAAATCAGCTTGCCACTGTTGTCCTGGATAATTTCCTCTACTAATGTTCCCTAGTTTTATTTTATTTGCTGTATTGGGATTATTGCGTAAACACATTTCACATTGCTGAGTCACCTGTTTTATTACAGTATACAAGTTTTGCCCTATCAATTTCTGATTTAGACTTTTATATAAAGTATCAGCTCCCCAATGAGTCTCATTATGTTCTGTTAGGGCTGTGGTCCATATTAAATTGGATGGTACCACTATACGACCATCCCTTAAATAAGTCCACTTACTTATTTTTATTTTATCATTCATGTCCTGAATTACCTTTAAGTTTTCTTTAGAATAGTTTGGCTCCTGATCTGTACTTACAGTTTGGATTTTATCGTCTGGTATTAAGGATAATTCCTCCTTTCCTACCTCCTCTGTTACTCGTCTGGCCTCATGGTCGGCCAGGCGGTTTCCAATTTCCAGATCAGTCCCTCAATGGGCCATCTTATGTTCTTTCTTCCTGGATGACCCTCTTATAACAGAGGGGGCCATTCCTCACATCAAGGTCTGGCATGGCATATGTTCCCACTGCTCAGCACCTACTGGGCTGCAGCCAACAGCAGAGCTCAAGATTCTTCTCGGTGGCAAACACAGAGGCCAACCCAGTCTTGCCCTTGACTATGGTAGGAGGCACCTGACCAACCTTATTCCTTGTACTTCGTTGTCAATGCGGAGTTTCATCTGCACATCCCATAACAAGTCACCGTCATGGTAAGACACACAGATTTACATTAGTGGAACTACTAGAGAGTGTATTTTATTTCAGTTTTTCTGCCAATATCCCCCACAGCCTTGCTGACCAAGGGATATTGTTTTAGCTGAACTGGGCAAGCCTCCCCCTTATCATTTTTACTGTAACAGGTAAAGCATTTTTCACCTTTCCTGGAATTTATTTTAAGATACACCTGGTTAAAAATTTCTTTTACTTCAGGGAGGTCCTCTTTTCCTTTTTTCTGTTGAATTAAAGATAAGCTCAATATTTCAATTACTTGATCATTTTTAACTTTTAGTTTCATTTCTCCTTCTTTAAACGTCTAGATGTTCTAATAAATCTCATCCCAACAAAGATTTTGGTGAATTTGGCATTCTTATTTGTTTTCTTAGTTTGTACTTTAAAGGTTTCAGGATGTTTTCCTGTGGCCAGCAGCTCCCACAACTGTAACAAATTATTTAATTTTTTTTACTGCAGTTTAACAAATAAGTTAGTTTTGTATTCACTAAAATTCCACCTCATTTTTCCTAGTCCCTAGTTCACCAGAACCCCTTGATGGTTCTTTAGCTTAGGGCCATCTCGCTTCCAGTGTCCACTTTCCCCACAACACGCACAGTGATCCGATCCCATAGGAGAGGGATTCACTCTTTCACTTCTGCCCGACATTCCTCCCGTCCCTGCCTCATCTCCTCTACCGGTTTAGCACGACCCAGCTCTTCTTCTCTTACCTTCTGTACACCTTCCCTGTTCCTTCTATCAGCTTTTCTATATCACGCTTACCTAGTAACTCGAACCTTTCTCTAGTCCTATTAGATCATCCTGACAAATCTTCCATAACCAACTTTCAAACATCTAAATTTCCCATCAAAGGTTCACCTTTACTCTCCTCAGACCCATTGCCTGCCCTAAAGGGGCCGTTACCGGTCCTGTTGTACTGCAAATGCTGCAGCAATTGGGCTGACATTGTCAGGTCCTTCTGCTCAATTGTCAGCAACAGCAACCCCCTCCTCCTCACCATCGGAAGGATTCGGGGCAGGAGATGCTCTTCCTGCTCTGCAGGTTACACAAGCCTGCCTCTGCAACAGCACTTCTGTTTTAACTCTTTCTTACCCTGAATGCAAATCTGCTCCTTGTTGCTTTAAGTCTGCGTTCTTACATATCATGCCTTTGCAGGCAAACAGAAAACATCCTGCCGTGCATCCCAGCATGACTCAGTCGCACCTTCGAGGGGGTACGGGGGTTTGTACAAACTCACCCCAATACTTTAACACTTTCACAAGGTCTTTGATTCTCCACCCCCACCCCCCACCCCCGCCTCAGGTTTTTACATACATTGGTACAAGTTTTTATCTTACAACGCGTTTCATTCTGGTTGCTCCACAGAAGGAACTACAACCTGAGCTTTTTAACACAAAAATTTCAACAAGAACATCCTTCTAGTTTAGGTCTCAGTTTGGTTTTTTTTCCTATCCTTTTCTAGAGCCATAATCAAAGATCAGGTGATGTTAATCCCGCACTCTTTCTGCCACACAAACATATCTGCACACATTATTTCATCCCACTTTTGTTCTCTACGAAGAAACAACATAAGCTGTAAAATCGTGTTGTAATACAAGACCTCCTTCAGGTGGCCATCTTTCACCATCACCTAATGTATACAAAGGCCACCAATTCTGACAATATTTTAAAAATGTCTTTTTTGTTCAAATTTCCTCCGGGAATTCCGCCAAATTCTTTCCAATGCTTCAAAATACATCCCAGGGGTATTTTGGTATTTATTTCTTGGCTCGGTTTGCCCCCCATCTTCCTAATAAGTCTGATATATTTGCCTACAATGTATTAGTTATTTAGCCTTATTTCTTGGTCTTTTTTTTTTTTTTTTTTTTTTTGAAAGGAGATAATATATTTTAGCAGAACCTACAACACTAAGGGCAGAGGTTAACCCGTGTTTTTTCCAAATGATGTTAGCTCTAATGTTTTGTCCACAGTCTCCCTCTCTAATTTCTAATTATGCATTCCAACACTTCATAAATTGATTTTTCAATCGCTCCGTCCCTCTCTGGCCGGCCCCTCGCGGGGAACACGGACACGCAGATCGGGACTCCCGACTCACTGCGCAGTGACACTCACACACTTCACACTCTCCGGGCAGCCCTCAGTCACACAAGTAGTATGTTATACGGTACCGTGCACTTATGTACAACTTTTAGGAACACTGACAGTTCACAAAGTATGCATTTCAATGAACAATTGCCAAAAAACCAAACAACAGATTCTAATTTTTCCTGGTCTTAAGCAGAGTGTTAAGTTTTCCGCTATTTGCCTAGAATTACCAGAATATTATTATTTTTCAACATACATTTCATTGAACATGTAACAAGACAACACATAGAACCAACGACACAGAGCGCTATTTCAGTTGTTACATTCTAGGAATTCCCCAATTCTTAAGACAACCTAAAGGAAGTTTTTAGCTTCCCAGATCTTTATCAAGTATTTAAGATTTTGTTCCTCTCATGTTTTCCTTTTTTTTTTTTTTTTTTTTCCGACCTTTTGCTATGAGGTTCCTCTTAACTTGTTACTGTGAGATTCCGCCTTACTTCGCGCCCCCCCCCCCTGCTTTCCGTCACGAGGCCTCCGGGCTTTTAGGATCTGGCAGTAACCTCGGGTTTGCTCGATCTGCCCTCAAGATCGCTAGCGGCCACCCCTTGGTCAGCAAACCCCCTCCCAAGGTACCTTTCCTCCTGGGGACTACGCTGAACAGCTGAGAAGAGGAGGCTCCTCCGAGGAAATCTGCCGGGGCGCGCCTAGGAGCGTCCGCTCCGCAGCTGGTCCCTCAGCCGAGCAGAAATCCTCCTGCCTGGCTCGCCAAAATGACGTGCGGAATTAGACTCTATCACTCGAAAGTTATAAAGTAGGTATGTTTCTTGCGCGCAGATGCACGGGGATCGCTCCTCCACAAGCGTGCGTGCCCGAAGTGACGAACCATCTCACATTTATACAATAAAACAAATGAATATTCAATTAACGCCTATGCATACTCGTTACCTAAAATTGCTTACTCTCGCTTCGTATGTTAATTAGCTTACCAGTCCTTTGCCTGGAATGTGGTGGTCTTGCAGGTTTGTAGGTGATTCGTGTCCTTGTGACCATCCGATCTTCTCCAGCAAGGAGACTTAGCACTCCCTCCCTCTAGACAGCATTTGAATGTCTCTCATCCTTTTCTCATTCTTTTTTAAATAGCCCCTTTGTTAGAGGAAGAAGGGCAGGCGTCTCCTCAAAGCTGTGTGCCTATGTGACCAGACACCGCACCCATGACCGGTCACCATACCCACATTCCTTGAGCAGACATATACAATCACAATCGATGTCCATTGTCCCCATTTCACGCTATTTCTCCATATCATGTCAAACCCAAATGGACTGCACCAAAAAAATCCCAGCTGGCAAACCACCAAATACAATTTTTTACCATTTTCCAATGGTTTTCGTGCCGCATACCTTCAAGCTATTCGACTGCACTACCTATCAGACAGAATGGCTAGATAGATGGGAGGTGATTAGCGTCAGAGAAACTCCTGCATAGGGGCTGAGCTACCCAGGGCATTAACAAGTGAGGATTTAAAGAAAAAAAAAGAAAGAAAATGAAAAAGAGCTGCACAAAAATAGAGTGAATCACATAGGGTGATCGATACTTCATTACAAAGGGTTTATCCTGCTTTTCTGGCAGGGCTGCAGTGACAAGTACCAATGATGAGAAACAACTTGAGAGACAAATTTCAGCTGTTACTGGGGTTACAAAGACAACAGCTTCCACAGGGTGAAAGCTGTCAGGTTACAGCAACCAAGCAAGAGATAAATGAAGGTATTTAAAGTAGATAGTGAGGTAATCTTTGCCCCCTCCCCCCCTTCATTGTTCTTTCTTACTATTCCCCCCTCATTCTACTAGCGTAACTAACCATCCTACCCCTTATCTTTGTGAGCTAGTTGCCACACAGCAGGCAGACCTACCAGTTGTACTGAAATTGAAATGGTGACCAGACAGATGTTTTCAGTTAAGTTTATATGACTTCTTGTTTCAGTCCTCTTTCCAATAAACTGCAATTGCGTGAATCTTGCTTGTGTAAATCTGAGGTATCCAGCACCAGGTCATACATAATGACTGTCATGTTTTCTGGGCTAAATTCTCCAACGCGCTCAGCTCCTGTTTAGAGTTGTTAGGTGAACCAGGTCATATTTAAAGGGTTTGGCAGACAGCAAAATAATCAGTCTCACAGCTATTTCCCAACAAATGTACTTTCCAAAATGACATGCCTTCTCCCTTCTCATTGTAAAAACAGAGCCGAAAACCATGCTACCATTCCTCATCTAGAGCGGGGGTTGTACAAACAGCAAATGCCAAATCCCTCAAAACACTGGAGAGTCACACGTATCATCACTAGAAGGACACTGCAAAAAAAAGTTTTCAGTTGGATTATTCACCCATTCAGCCCCATTTAAAAAACACCAAACAAGCCTGTCTTCCCGACACTTATTGAGCACACAACTTAAAATTAAGTATGGGTCCATTGCACAGCTAACTGCACTTTAATTACTGCTGTGTCTTCCTAAATCTGCTTGTCCTGATACTGGGTCTACAGAAACGGGACAAGTACTAGTTGTATTAAACAACAGCAAAGAGTTAGAATTAATCTTACAAGCACGAACAAAATATACTTGGTACTAATGGTGAGAGCAGCCTGCCCACACACAGCCTGTCAACCCAGGCTACAAAATCCACCTGAAATTCAAGTCTTTGTAAAGCAGGAGATTATCTGAACTGGGGTTGATGCGGTCTGACCAGTTTTAATTGTCTTCTTTTCTTTTTTTTTCCTTCTACCAACTCCCTTGATATTCCTTATTCTTTTAAATCCACGCACGCAATCCTTCTACAGCTTCCAAGTCAGGCATTTCCAAGACTCCTCCCCAAGCCGTTTACAATGTGCCAGAGCTGACTCGGTGCATTTCAGTACTGAACGCTGATACAATGAGAAAGGTTATTTTACCCACGGCTCCTTGACCATGTGAGGGAGCTTTCTTTTACTGGGAATGGTCTGCTGTCACCTTGGCTGCAATCCTCTGTTAATGTGACTTGGAAGACGGTGCTAAGCTAAAGCCCCCACTTCTTTCGCTTTTCTTCAGAGAATCAAGCTCCGCATCTTGATAAAATGACACAGAGTATCTTCCTCAAGAACAGAACCGATTTTCCAGCCTTTGATTGCTGAAAGCACGCTTGATAAATTGAATGGGTTAGCATAAAAAAAAAAAAAAAAAAAAAAAAAGGTGTGTGACAGAGAACAAGACGTGTTAACAATGAAGCTCTTATGTGAGGAGGATTCAGGTCATCAATTTTCCTTCAGTATGAATCAAGTACTGTTAACATGGAAGCGGCTCCACGATAAGGCACACAGACGTGCTTCAGAAATTTAATGCTTTGCCCCTCATCGCAGAATTTACAGCATTTAATCGACCAAATGGAAAGGCAGAGGCTCTTGTCAACTGGAAAGCGGGAGGCATGACAGGAGAGTAGGCTGGGATAACGAACGCACAATGAAGTCATAGGGATGCTTGCAAAGTCACTCCAGCGTCTGGATGATACTGAGGTTCTCTGAGATAATTAAATTACATCTCCACATGGCCACAATCTAATTTGGGATGTGATGGAAGTCAGGGATTGCCTCCGTTTTCTTCCATGGCCCAGAGGACAGGGAGAATCACTGAGACAGATGTCCCATGATCCATGTCAAGGTTTGCATCCATGTCAGTGCACTCTTCTGCCTTTACCCACATTTCCCTCCTTTTCTTCCCCAGATCCTCTCTCCAGGCTCCTTCCCAGAATACTTCCCTAGAAATCTCTCTCAGCTATCACACAGATGTCCATCCCTGCCACCACACATTTAATACTAACCAAATTTGTCTGCCTCCGGGTTGTGCCTGTTGCATGCTTGTTGCATGCTTTGCTGTCTCATCATTCTCCAAATTAATGTTGCTAGTACACAGCATGTAGTAGGTAACAGCAGCAACACCGCCACCACCACCACACCCGCTAAAAAAAAAAACAAACAACAAACCAAAACCACAAACAAAAAACAAAAACGAAAAACCCCCCCAAACCAACAAAACCAAACCATCCAGCACTCAACAAGACGATCCAGTCCTTCACCAGGCTTTCATACACATCTCTTCTTCCTCAAAGGTGGTTACAATATCTTGGAGGCTTTTTCCAGTCTAAATTTCTCTAAGAGACAAAAGTACTTCTCAAGCGAAAGCTATCTGATACGGATGCAAACTTTTACGCGCAGAAAGATCTTCATTAAACAATGTAAAGGACACAACATTTAATTAAAATATAGACTCTGCTAACAGAGACAGTCCCATTCTTCCCCGTTACCTTTTTAATGTTGGTGGAAAGGATACCAAGTAAGCTTTACAGATTATCCCATATTTTTTTTTAGCATGTATTGATGTAACCATGTATTTTAATACACAAGAATGTCAAAGACACAGAGTATTCTAATATTTCTTGGAAACAGAAATCACTTACTGTTCACAAGGAACTTGTCCTATAAAAATTCAGGGTAAAATTAATATATAGCACCCACATTCAGATCAAGCAACCTGTAAGCAGAAAATTGAACAGAAATGAAAGGTTATTGGCAGTAATAGTTGCAAATGGCTATCCAGGGGACTTCTCCCTGCTCACAACACTCATCTAAACATTGATTCAGCACACAAAAAACATCTTTGGTAACCTGAATGGGACCTGCTAGTACCTGTTTTTATTATGTTAGTTGAATCACACCATCTTTCAGCTTCTGGAGAGCCAAGAAACAAATATATTCAAGTATCTACGGTGTCAGTTTCCCCGGCACATTCTTCCCAGAATTTCTCTTTTGACAAGCATTTCATTCTTTCTATTGATCCAAAACACACACTAAAATGACTTAACAGAAAACGAATTACTCTATCCTTACTGTACTCAATACTTGCCATTCTCCAAGGCAAAAAACCCGGTGCCTTTCAATTACAGAAAAAAGGGACAAACTGCAGCTTCACCCAGAAGTTCACTCAGATTCCTGCGACACCCAGCTTTCCTTACAAGTTTGGTCTCAATAACGCTCCTTCTGTGAAGCTGCTAAAACTTTTCTGCTGCCTTGATGCAGCCAAAGGGCCCAGCTAAGGATGTGGGAGAGGTTCTGCTTACACTCTGCAGCTTGTGAGCAGCTGCTGCCAACACCACTGATGGCCCTCCTTGTGATCAACTAGTACAAAATCATCATCTCTGACATGGGAAGGATCCATGTTTCTCCCGAAAGCATGCATTTACTTGTGGAGAAAAGGCACTGGTGGACAAAGTCTCAGCCAACAGTCTCTCTGTTTCATGACCAGAAATAGTCCTCCCTTAGGAAGGGATCTCAAGGTGGCATTTCTTACTTGACAGCAAGCTGAAAGAACAGTTTTCATCAAAGAACAACATACTCAGGTAAACAATAATTAAAGAATAATCCTCACACTTTATTCACATGCTAATTGGTCCTCTTTATCTAGGTAGATCTAGACACACAATCAGGTAATCACATTTTTCATCACAGAAAAGACTTTTCGAATGGCATCACTTCTGGATTCAGAAAACGGAATCTACTGCACACTTCAAATGAGGGGAAAGACTTTTCTTCAGATTGCTTCTGAGGAAGCACATAAAAGACAAAATTGTAGGAACACGAGAAATGCCAGAGGCTTTGACCATCCAACTCTGCTCTCACTGCCCTGGTGAAATTCTCATTGTCTGTCAGCAATATAGGCAACAGAGGTACACAATGATGAAATACCATTATTGCAACTTAATTCCTGACTTGAATACATATATGCTTTCCGTTTTTGGACAACAGAGAATGGGAATTACCCCAGCGATCCACACATTGAGTGTTTCAGGTGGAATTGGGATGAGGAGTGGAGGGCATGGGAAGCTGCCTTCTTTCCTCTGTTGAACTTGCCAACAGCGTCTGCACTGGAGAAGGAATCAGAGATTTTTACCCTGCCATTGCCCCTCAGCATTTCTGCCTGTGCGCCTACCAAACTGAAAACTAGTTCTGTTTTACTGTGTAAAAGCAACTTCGGAGGCACCTTTGGGACTATACATAAAAAATACAAAAGAAAGAGGCTCAGTTTTGAGTTCTCTGCAAGGATCACAAAATACCTGAGAGCAAACCACACATTTTATGATTTTCAGGACCAAAGCGACAAATTCCTGACCATATTACTGCAGGTATCATTGAGGCAATTAAGCAATAACACAGAGATACAGGCTATCAGACAATCCTGTTGTCAGCAGCAACCAAAGGCATCTGCAACAAAAAGGATCAGCAGAAGCAGAAGCACCAGGGACATCAATTCATTCCAAACATCTTACAGGAAAGTAAATGCCACGGACAGGCAGGAAGACAGATCTCTCTACACTGAAGCGATATATAAGCCTTAAAAACCCCAGAAGGTATTCACACTGAGAAAAAGCAAAAGCACAGTGCTGGCAAGGCAGCTGGTTAGGAGAACAGAAACCTCTGCCACTTGCCCCAGGGGTGCCCAAGAGCTCTAAGACACTATTAGGATGCCAGAAAAAGAGAATAGAGAACAACATGTGTAATATTATATCTGGGGAAACCTACTAAATCAGTGACAGCAAGGATCAGAAAGGAGAGGTGGCAAGAACTTGCCCTAAAGGCAAATTTTCACAATTGCCTGCTTCAGGACTACTCAAGTCCTAAGCACTACTCCAGTTTAATCTCCATAAAATCAGTTCGCAGTGCTGAATACTGCTAATTTTGAAAACAATTTCTTTATAAAGATTAGTGATAACATGTATTCGCATATAGCGTTAAGTGGAAAAGTCAGGAGCAAATAGTAGATGAATTCTGATGTGACTCGGTCTAACAAACCCAGGATAAATCATTCCTCCCCTCACTGTATAAATCCTTGGTCCACAGTGTTAATGACACATCAACAAAGCACTCTCCAATCACAGCCAGAGGATCAATTCTACCCCAGCCACCCATCTGAAGGTTTTTTGGAAACAGCCCTTTCTCCCCCACCATTATATTGCAACTTAAGTATTTCTTTGTAGATGTTTTGACTTCATAGCTAAAGCTCTTGCAGCTTAGAGTAGAAAGCCTTTCCTTACCTAAAGCGCTGGCATCCTTAAAGATATGAGTAATAAAACACAGTTTGAGATACAGCCATTCAGGATAAATTCTCTTTTAGAAAAGACGAAAAACCCATTCTGTCCCCAGAGCCAAGCTGAAGCAGTCAGGAGTATTCATGTCTTTCTGCTATTAACTCAATTAAGTAGGCAATAAGGATTGCTGGGTAAAATGCAGCGCGTATTTGCATGCATGTAAAATGCAGACTCAAGGAGTCTTAAAATGCCCTTACAAATACAGAAAAAATAGACCAATAAAATATTTTGTAGTGACTATTTATGTATGTGTAACAACTCATTATTTCAATTCTCCGCATCAGGGATTTCTTGTTTCTTTCCTCTACCCCTTAAATAAGTCTAAATAAATTATACATTTAAAAACAGTCTATGCATCTGTAACAACAGAAACAAATTTCATTTAGCACCCAGCTGTCAAAGCCAGCCCTTCTGTCACTCTTTATTCAAGTTTGTTTTACAGAATGCATGCCATCTTAATTATTTCCTTCTCTTCTGGGTAGGATAGCACTTAAGGACGAGCCACTTCCAGCATAAGTCATTTCCTTTGGAGATGGTAAGACTGCGTGACATGATCCGTCACAAAAATATACAGTGATCTTTTAAGGTCTCCAGGTGGGAAATTATGTATATGCAGAGCTTATCATGATGGGATGTCACTTGATCCACATACTACAGCAATAAAAATAACAGTATATATGCATAATACTGTATTTTAATGCAGACATACTGTACTGTTAATAGCCTCTGATTTTACTTCTTTAACTCCTTTACAAACAGATGCTGACAGAGTTTATGGAAAGCAGAGGAAGAGAGCATTGCTCAAATCAAATTGAGATTTTGGGGGTGGGCTCTCCCACTCCAAAGTCTCCAAAATTCAAAATCCTTAACCCTCAGCCAAGGTCCTTGCCATCCTTCACCACTCCATGCCATTAGTTAATTAGCAGGAATTACAAACAGACCTTTAATCACATGTATACTAAAATATCTCTAAAAGCAATACAGGCATTACTGTAGAAGTATCCTATCCCACCTGCACAGGATAAATTAATAAATTGTCTTAAGCGGTCTAATCTATTAACACCTGGAGAGGCCTTAATTTTGGCCACTAAATTTCAAGAAGCTACGTTCATCAGTTCAATACAGTTAACAGCCATAAATCAACTTCCTTGCTGTACATGACTAATGAATTTACTACTTGATGAAAAAAGCCAATTCCTCAGATTAAGGTTTGCCTCAAAAATGTTCTTTATTCTCCTTATTGCGAAGCACGTTTCTCTTCCACCTCCCTCCTTCCTGTGGCCTCCTGAAATCCACAGCAAGAGACCTTCAAAAGCAATAGGCTGGATCTTGCAAACATCACAAAGATGACCACTATGACTCAGGAAATGTCTTCAGTTGAACCAAGCCACTAATGCACAACAGCGCTTTGAATTACCTCAGACCCTCCAGCATCAGGCTTTTCATGCTCCGAAACACCGTTAGAACCATCATTGACCATGGCCAATGCTTCCCAGGCTATAAACTCATCTGGTTTTGCTCCCTGTGCATACAGCCCTGTACTTTCCACCCTACTGTGCTGCTCAGGATGCTTTGCACACCATCTCAAGCTATTCAGAGCCTCAGGGAAGCATGACCACTTACGCTGAGCTGAGCTGAAATGGCAGGAAGAGTCTCCATGCCCAGCTCAGACCACAGCCCAAGGCCAGGAATACAAACACAGATTTATCTGCAGAGCCGCACACACAGCACACAAAGTCAGGGCTCCCACCTCATTAGGTACTAGAAAGATTGAAGGGATTGAACACAGCCACAGAACAAGTGCCTTGCAAAATATTCACGTAATTCCATACCAGCTGACTGTGCAACTTCAGAAAAATTCCCCTCTTCTCCAGTCATGCAATGTACCTCACTAAGACACAGATTGCCTGTCCAGTGCAAAACCTGAATCTGAAGATAGCCTGCTGCTGGTCATATGAAGTCACTAAAAGTAGAAACTTCCCTCCCTGGTGATGCTATCCCCATGGAAGGCATTTGCTGGTGCAGCCATGCAATGGATGTATTGAATGCAACAGATCCTCAGAACTTGCAGATCAGGTGCTCCAACTGCATCAGCAAAGTGCAGCTTACCTCAAGCAGTTCAGGACCTAGACTTCCATGCCGCGTAATGAAAGTCCCTGCAACCACATAAAACCCCCAAGCATAAGGATTACCTATAAATAAGCAACAACAGTGTGGGTTTCACAGTTACAGAGAAAATACAGTGATCACCCGGGGGCAAAAGGACGCTGAAAAGCTCCTAGGAAGAAAAAAATCCAACAGATATAAAGTCAGGAAAAAATAGAAAGTGTTAAAAGCAAGAGTTACAGCTTTCTCCACTGCCTAATAATGAGATGATAATAATACGATAATAAAGTTAAAAGCTTGGATAAGATGGAAAAATTTATACAGTTGGAAGTCAAAGTCTAAATTCTTGGGTGTATGTATTATGGAGCCAGCTCCCTTGGACCCTATTTGCCTCCCATGGTCTTACGCACCAAGTGGGCTATAAGGTCACAGTGTGAGTTCATTGATTAGGAGTCATACAAGTTTGGAGGTGCCAAGCTGAACGTCACAACACCTGTATGGGATATGAAGACACAGCAATTTTTCAGCCTTATGTGTGGTGGAACAGTGCAGGCTTAACAGACATCCAGGACAGTGCAACTTTCTTACTTGCTTTGTGGTTTCAAAGAAAAACAAATGACCAACAAATATATGCATCATAAACCAATGTGGACTTGCCAGTATGCTACACCACCTTTGGGGTCTTCTGGACGTTGATAGTGGTTTTAATTATCTTCAGAGATAGTGAGCTGTTTCTGCTTTCCTTCTTATTTTAAATCTGTTCTACTCTTTGTGTACACGAAAGGGAAGAATTGTGAAGTTTCCCATTTTAAAAAGGCTGTCATTTGCTATTTTTCTGTGCACGTTTCTGTACTTTCTCATCTGTATATCCCTTTCTACATATATGCAAGTCAACCTAGATATATACAAACATGCCAAATGTTTCACATTAAAGAAATGCATATATTTAAAATATCATACTGTATACTGTCTATTTTGGCAATAGCCATCTGGAAGAGGAAAAAACCATAGAAGAAATACTTAATGTAATCAAACTAGATTTTGTACACTTCTGCCAACCTACACAAAGAAAATTTACCAGCTGCTTTTCGTTCTGCAAGCAAATTACCCATTACTGCAATAGCTTTTTCAGAGACACCCAGGCTACATCAAGTGGCAACCAACATCAGCAGAAGACCATCTTGCTTTTCAGTGCATTGTAAACTGCTGTGGAAGATAGGACAGACACACTTTTATCACCGCTACAAAGGACATACCCCGTGAAAATCGCAGTCTCTCAGTATCTTTTATTTTCCTGTGTGGTCAACACATTTTTTGTACCATTTATTTCTAGTTAAGTCCTCCCCTGGACCAGGTCTGGGCAACCAACAGCTGACAATGGCTCCTGTCGCAGCACAGGGATTTCAGAATCACCTACTGTTTACCCCAGGGCTTCATATCCACGACTAAGCACTCCAGCCCGTTCCTGCTGCCCATGCTAAGCATGTCTTTAAATTAGCTTCTCTTCCAGACGAGTAACACTGGACTGTGACCAAAGCCCTACCTGTCCTATAGATTTTCTCCTTCCTACAACACCTTTAATAAAATCTGTGTTATCAGAAAGTGATGGGCTCTTGATTTCACATTCCTCTTTCACAGCTGCCTTATTCCTGCTGAAACAGTGGAATGAAATTATGCATGGAAACTCCGCTGAAAATTTTCTTCATGGAAGAAGAAAAAATGCCCAACATGCTCAGAATCCAAATCGGAACCAGAAGGGCCCTGATTCCATATACATGTTATCAATATGGTACACATTTGAAAATTGCACAGTACTTATCAAACGTGAGGGTCTTCCCCTGGGAGGAAGAGGATTAAGATGCAACCTTGGGTCAAAAGAGGTTACACAATCAGGCTTTGCCATACCAACACCGAGGATACTAAATTCATGGTGGAGATGCTCACCTGCAGAAATGCAAGGGAACACTGGAAGAAACTAAAATGATTAAAAAACATAAATTAATTACTTTATGCAGAAGAGCCCCAAAACACAGATTTGGCAGGAATACTCCTCAGACTCACTTATTTATTCATTCATTTTAGTGGCCATGCTCTACTTTGTGAATTATTCTTGATAATTCAAGCAGACATTTGGGAAAGTACCCAGTTCCCACATATATTAATATATATTATACAGCTTCAAAAATGAGTTTTTGAACTACATATCCATTCCTGTGTGTGCCTATCTGTGTACATCTCCAAAGACGACAGCTGAAAAAGGGCGTATTTGTTTTTCATCTCTTAATTATGCTTCCCCTCCCCTCCTCTTTGGCTGCTAAAGGTTTCTGCTCTCACTGAAGGGTGAGACAACAGAGCCTCTCAGAGCCCCGATTTTTGGCACCACCTCACTCCAACTTGATGCTTGAGGCTACTTCCCCTCTGACTGATTCTTAATTTGAACAAGCTTTCACAGAAGACTGTATCAGAACTGCAGCAAGTTAATCTTATTAAACCACATGAGTTTAAAAACTCAGAGCTTGATGTCAGGCAGGCTGTTTCCAAATTGGTATACTTAAGATCCAAATTAGATCATGAGCAAAATATTAAAAGGCACTAAAGCTACTTCAGAGTGAATTTCACTTTCCAAAAGAAATTTCCAGACATTGGGAACCCAGGACTCGTGCCAGTTCAGTGGGAGTCAGGCTCCTGGCTGCAATGGGCACTTTTGAGTGTTTTTAAGCCCTTAAATTGTAAGCTACAGAGAAAGGTTGTTAAGACGTAAAAGAATTTACTTCACCTATTGTCAAACCCAGTGAAAATACATGGGTCCTTCTGAAAGGATACTTTCGTTATAGGAGGTTTCTGCTCCACTCAAAGTCTCCTGACACAAAACACCTTTGGCGGATGCTGTGTTAATTGGCACTGAATCTGTAAACTGATGAAACAGCGTGTTCTTTAAACACTATAGAAGAAAATCTCCATCCTCTTCCTCTCCCTTCACTCTTTATAGAGTACTTTTGGTTTTTAATTAATTGACAAATATTTACAATTTCAGTTTCACTTCAGCCACCCCTGGGCATAGAAAACTGCAGTGATCAGAAATGGGGGAAGTGGTGACTAGGATACAATCCACCCTTGGCTTGCCAACCCAATCACCTGCACAGTTTGCAGCGAAGTAGCTGGCTGCTTAGTTGCCCTTACGTCCCCTTGGCTTCCAGTGACTTGGCAAGATGACCCACCATGTGCTTTTGCTGGCCTCGATGCCATCCACGACACACAAAGTTTGCAGAGATCTCATGGAATGCTTCTACCTCTGCACTGGCTTCAGACAGCTCCTGTCACATGCATGGCATTACACAAGCACCAATGTGTTTTCTGGATTGCAGCCTGACACAAGAGACATTAGTCTGTGTAGCCTGGTACCTGGCTTTAACTCTTTACATCTGGCTACAAGTGCAACTAATCAACTGAAATTGATTTTCCAGAGCTCAGTCTAAATCCACTGCATTGAAGGTGACCTATATTATTTGTGTGTATGTATAGGTAAGGGCTTTAAGTTTTTTTAAAGTGTCTCAGATATTAGATGTCTGTGTTCAGCTGTCGCCAACACTGCCAGTAATTCCAAAGAATGCCAAGGAGCAGTTCTGACACAGGCAGATTTTACAGGGTTCCTACAGATTTTTCCCCTGCTCCCCTAAATGTCAACAGAGATTATTCGTCTGTCTCCACACACGCAATTCTCTGTTACCCATGGGAAAAATCACAACTTGAGCACACCTCCCGTCCACCAACATCCCTGATAACAGCACAGTGCTCTGATATGCAGCGCGGTTAAGACCCAGGACATCTGCAACAAGCACTAATTTTTTTCCAGAATTAACCTTGCTCCCTCCAAGCTAACGGTTGCTTTTGTATTTTACTCCACACATTTGCTAGTACTAGCATCGAGGACCAAACTTTACTTTCCATCAGTGCTAGCTGGGCACCACTGTAATCATTTAAGTAGAACAACCTGTTCCAAGTGACCAAGAGAGCTAATTTATCAGCAACAGAACAGGCATTTTGGGGAAGGACATAGCTATATATTTATGTGGCTTGTAATATTTGAGTCAAATGGGACATTCTGCTTAATTCAAAGCCACTTTGGGGAAAGGAAGAGAGGAAGCAAGCTTTCCAAAGAGAAATGGCTCCAAACTCTCAAATTTATCATAAATTTATCATAAAGATCTTTTTTCTCCCTCTCCTGTCCTTTTGGTTTTGCTTAAAATAAAGAAAACCCTCAGCATTTGGAGTAGGCTTCACAGGGGGCGGGGGCAGCAAGAGCACATAATAATAAAAAAATAACATCTTGCCTTTATATAGGTCAAGATGCAGCCTGAACTGAAACACTGTACAGCTCATCTTGCCTCAAACATGGCAATGTAGAATTAAAGGGTAACCAGGGAAAAACAAGAAGAACCTTCACATACTCAATAAAAACTCAAAACACCACCCATAAGAAAGATCATAACTTTCTCCCTTGGAGAGCAGCTAAGTTAGAAGCAACATGACGGATGCATACAAGCTAATGAACAGAAATGGAAAAGGTAGCTTGGATGCCTCCCTCTCCACAGTCTGAGGAGGGAAAATTAAAACCTGACAAAAACCCAATCATTTTTCACATGATAAGCTGTTATCCTGCTGGAAGTCATCATGGCCGGGGATTTGATGAGATTCAGAAAGGATTTGGCATTTCATGCGGACAGCAAGAACATCTAGCAATTGCAATTAATGCTAACAAAAAAAAACAACCTAGAAAGAGTATTAACAATTTTGGGCATTGGGGTGAAAGCCCCTCTCTAACTATGAGGGATCAGGATAAAAAAATGCATGGGAGTGGCAGAGACAGTTCTTGCCCAAGGTGGGCACGCCAAGGCACAGCGGTAGCCCAGTGACTGCATGGGGGAATCCTATTCCCATTCTGGCATCTTTTCTTCTGGCTAGCTCCAAATCATCCCTTCTTCCCTTGCATTAGTTTTATAGTTTTCTATGGTTTTCTTGCCCGTAACTCCATCTCCCACTCCTCAAAGCATCTCTGCCATAAACGTTTTCCTCCTTTGTCACCAGTCCTACTCTGGGTAAAAGCACGTAATACACTGTCTACCACAAACTGCAACTCTCATTAACAGACTGAATGCTGAGACCGTAATTCAGTCCAGAGGCTCTACCACTGCCCACAAACTACTTGCTGTCTCCCAGTTTACGATGTCAGCAGGACTCCAGCTGAATTAAGGCTTCTACTGCATATAACTGACACCAATGTATTATCTTATGCATAATGCATAGAAGATGGCTCTAATCATAAATTCCATATCCTGCCCTTCCTTTACATCACAGATGCGGCCTGGCATCTCTTATGCACTCTGCTTACTGATACATAAACTCCTTCTCCTGAATCATAATGGCAGCAAAACCTTTTCTTGGGTCACTGCTCCTGATAATAGCCATTCGTTCCTTCTTTTCCTCAAAGAGGTTGAAATAAACTCCAGTTCATCCCACTAAAAAACTCACACTAAAATGTAAGGACCATGTTGAACTGATGATCCAGGAACATTGCCTGCATCAGTCCGTATTTTTGACACTGGGAAGCAAATGATTTTTGCCTAATACCCATCTTTTGCCTGTTTGCATTTGGTATCAGCAGAGTGGTTACACAAAATGCAAAGCTACACTGTGGATGCCAAAGTACAAACGTGCAGAGGTGAGTGAAGACTGCAGAGTGCATTTCCAGCCCCGCAGAGAAGTACAGAAAACCCAGGGATACACACAGAGAGGCTGTGGTATAACCCAGCACAGGTTTTACATGTCTTGGAATGGAATATGGAGTTCAAGCTCCAAAGATTCCACAAATGATGCAGTCAAAAACGTGCTGAATGCAAGCTTTGAAATATCCTGGAGAACAGACAATCCCCTCTGTATAAACCCAGTTTTGACCTCAGGCAAAGACTAACTGAGCTCTTTTGTACAAGAAGAAAGAAAAAAAGCAAAATAAACCGATATAGATGCATTACTTCAAAGTCATCTTACCTCTCAGCCTTTTAGCCATTATTTCTAGCCAGAAGACTAACTGGAGAAGGAGCATGCATGTATCTATTTCCTGAAACTAAATTATTTCTTTGTTATCTTAAGACAGTGTAAGTCCATTTAGCCTGAATAAACTCATTACACTACCTTGCAATGCTCTAAATCAGTTTAAGCCTTGTGACAAAAAGACCAAGCACCTGAAGAACAAGCCCTGAGATGGCCTTGTAAGGCTGTCACATTCAAGTGGACTGAAGATGTAGGAAGACTGAGCAGAAGCATCTTCAATGTTGACTGCTTCAGCAATTTAGGCAATGGACAGGAGGTACCATGGGCACCACGCAGATACTTGGTTTAAACTTTGCTTTTCAGGCATCTTGGATAATGCTTTTCAGGTACAAAATCTGTTTCAGCAAAAGCAGAGAACGGTACCTGAGGGTCTAGAGCTGCATCTTCCCCGACTGCCCTCCCTGCAGCTACAGGAAGGCTTTCTATGAGCTTGCACCTGCCTCCTGCAACGTAGTAATAAATGTAACACACGTTTCAAATGGTGGACACCACTGTCAGCAAGATGTCTCCATCTTTGCTCAACACCTCCTCCTTGGGTACAAATTACTAGCTGCTATTTTCAACAAGCCTCAAACGTTCAGAAAAAACAGATGACAGGAGCATGTTTCACATAGGCCTCCTCCCACTGGCAAAAGCTACACGCAGCGAGCTGCCAGGGGCTGGCTGGTCCCTTCCCTCTGACAGGCTTGAGCTGGCCACTTTCATACTCTTAAAGAAATGGATGGAGTAATAAACCTGGATTTTCCCTGCTTGGTTTTCAGCACACCAAAGTGTTCAGCACTTCTGAGAACACTTCAAGACAGGATTTATCCAAGAGATTATCCCATGCCTTCTCTTTGTCAGTTAAGGCCAGTGAGGGGGAAAAAAATGAAATTAACAAAACAAAATAACCAGAAAATTTAAAACAGTCTTAGAAAACAGCAATGATTAATTCCTCCAGCTTCCTCCAGCCTGTGCACTTCAGGGTGGCCTTTCCCTTTGGCCACAGAGGTCACCAGTTGCACATCGCTTTCCCAGTGCAAGCCTGGATCTTCTCAAATGATAGCAGATTGGAGTTGCATGCTAACAGCAACAAAAAGCGGCCATGGCACAGCACACCTGTCTAGTCATTTATTTAAGTGTGGTGGTTTATAGCAGACCACGGCTACCGGTTGGTAACCAAAGACGCCTAAAGCATTATTTTTGATCTACAGAGCCTTCCACGATTTGGAACCTGATTACCTTCAGAAACTGCTGCCTCCTCATCTGTTACCATGGCAGCTGCAATCAGCTGAGATGCTTGGACTGACAAGACCTGATTTACTAAGGTACCAGGGCAATTCCAGGGGGCTGTCTCAGAATTTACTCCTCTGCTTGGGTCTGCCAGCATTTTCAGGAAAGGAAAAGGTGGGATAAATTAAGACTGTACAGGCTGGGAAGTACTGTCTTTTTTTACAGTGATACAACAGCTCAGTGCACGCTGCTCCACCCAGCACTTACCCGGTTGTTTTTTTTTTCTTTTTTATTTCTTCCCCACTCTTAGCAACAGTATATGTGCCCTTGTCCCAGGGTCAAAGTGCAAATGAGATCAGTATAATTTACTTCACTTTAAAATATCTTTCCACATGGTGAGAAAATAGATTGTTTAATCAAGTCATGAGGCTAGTTTTCTAGCCTTTAAAAGCTAAATCCTGAGAATATGAGTTTCAGTATTCCCTATTAATTTCTGCTGGTTACAGAAACTACTGCTTAACTGAAACATTAATATTTTTCCATACAGATGCTTTTCACGTGGTAATCTCAAAGCACCAGACACACTTCCCAGGAAGAGAAAAAAGCTTCCCATTGCAACAACTCAGTCCTTCAAAAATGTACTTCCCATGCCATCTGTGTGATAACGAATTTAGAAAAATGAGTAGTATCTTGGCAGTCTTTGCAAAATGTACTCAGGATGCAGGGAAAGGAGGAGGGGTTCCTACCAAATGGGACATTCAGTATCCAAGTCAGAGGCGATGACAACGTCTAAGCAGGGGGCTTTTTTTCTGAGAAATATGCCATTAATTTGGAAGAGCCTGACACAACTGTGCTGCAATTCAGCTGAAGTCTGCTCATTCAGTCCTACTGACAGCCATGTCATTACAGAACTTCCAGATCTGCAGCTCTCCTTGTCCTGCACATTTCCCCCCACGTACGCCGTGACAAGCTACTTTATAAAAAACTCTGCCAGAACATCCCAAAATTGGTGTGATCAAAAACTGTGGCTATTTCTTGAATTGTTGCAGTGAATTATCCTATCTGTAAAATACGCACATCTCTGCCTCTTATTTCCCAATGCAAGAGCAGATCACTGGCATTTGAGAAGTGTCTTGAAAATCACAGGTGCCGATAGCATCAATAACAGCACACCATGAGATGTAATATTATTACAAGAATAATGGCACTTGTTTGGGACTCCTGCATTTTTCAGGTCATCAACCAAAAACATTAACAAAACACAGCCCTTCAGGAAATGAAAAATCTTTGCAGTGTAATGCAAGGTGGTTCATACAGTTTCTTTCTTCTCACCCACCACGTGCAGAGCGCCTGCCGCTGTGCTTCTGACTACTGGAAAAGAAACTGCAGGCTTCTTCAACGATGCCAACGCTGAAACCACAGCGACAAACCATGCAGATTAAACTCAAACCTAAAGGAAACTAGCTTAGCTAAGCAACTGCAGCTTGGTAGGCCATCTAGTACCTTCCAGCTCTGCCTCCACCAGAGCTGCTAGAAATTCCCTATCTGCTTGTCCAGCAGAGCTGCAGCGCCCAGCTGCCAGGCCCTGGTGGGCACCGCACAAGGGCGCTTTGCTGGGGCAGACGGCACCATGGCCAGCTTCTGCGGTGCTGAGGGCACCCATCCTGCTGCACTGTGCAGACTACACATCCTCCACCGGAGCACCCGCAGTTTCTCTGTCCTGTGAGCAGCAGGTTGCTTTGGGCAAGAGGTGTCTTGCCTGTGAGACACAAAATGGGTCCAGTCCTTCCTTCAGGCGAGGAGAGAGCTGAGCAGCTTTCAGCCCTCATCCCTAAGCCAGAAGTGGCAAAAGCGGCACAGAGCTCTACAATGCTCTGCTGTGGCAGAAAGCAAAAGCTGCCCCCTTTGCAAACTGAGCTGAGTTGATGAGAAATCTGAGTTCCCCAGCAAGAGCTTTCCACGTTTTCTAACTTCCAGATTTTGAAAAGGCAGAAGGAATTTTGCTTTGATTTTGGGAACAGCTGTTGAGACCTGCGAACATTTCTCCCCTGATTCTCCTGTTGTGCCTGCTGGTTTTATCTTGTTATTCCATCCCTCCTTTGCTTCCTCCAGCTTAAGAGTAGCAGACAATGGTTGGGGCAGACAAAGATCCCCTCACCCCTGATACATGGAAAGCAAAAGGAAAGCCTTGATCTTGCCTTTAATACAAAAAAATACAATTGTTCTGCGTATGTGTACCTACATGTGCCAGCTTTGCTACTTGGACGTTCCAGCCCATAATAACATTCAAGGTTAAAGCCTACAGGAAAGGATAAGGAGCTCAGTAACTGTTTCAAATTACAAAGTTAAAAACAAAAGTGGTATCAAGAGCGCTCAGTTCTGCGAACATACATGCAAAACCTGATCCACCCCATCTTCTTCCTTCCATTGGCTTCAACCCAGGAGAGTACACGGACAGTTCTTCATTCCACAAAATGCTTAAGCACGTGCCTTAAAAAGAAACATGTGCTGGTGTATTTGTCTGAATCAAGGAGGAGGCAACTAAATGTTTAATTCCCTTGCCCACGTTGCAGCCTTAAATTTCTGTGGCACTTTTACAGGGTGACTAGCTCCGCTGACTTGTGAAACCACCAACATGCAAAAAATAATACACAGATTTTGTCTTTCTGAGTGGGGCATTTCCTTGGTGGAAAGCATCCACAAGAAATTCAAGAGAGGATGCTGAAAGCTTTTTTTTTTCTTTTCTTTTCTCTTTTCTTCAGTAGGGTGTTTTTTAATAAACGGCAGTGTCAACACTATGAAAACAAAGGCAACTCTTATGGGAATAGGAGGCTGCTTTTCCCTGTTGTTTGCAGAGAACCCCGGCTGTTTGAATGGATGATATGTTAATTTTGTGGCACAGTTGCTCAACGGAGGACATAGTGAAGTCTCCCATGGTACAGTGCACGCAGTTTACAATGGACATGGCTAGAATGTTATTGTGTGTTGTAGCCCTCAA
This sequence comes from Falco biarmicus, assembly GCF_023638135.1. NCBI lineage: Eukaryota > Metazoa > Chordata > Aves > Falconiformes > Falconidae > Falco > Falco biarmicus. Next base: position 16,614,366 of record NC_079296.1, read on the forward strand.
AAAGACGTTTCTCCCAAGCAAACATGCTATGAAATACATTTTTCTCTAATCATATCAGAAAAACTTCACTCCGTAAAGCAGTCTTTTTGAGCTTTTATGAGCAGCTGCTGCTCGAATGCTTGAAGGAAGAGCTGGCAAGTTAAAAAACAAAACAGGCCACAGAGATTTAATTTCCTATAAAATAGCTCCCTACAAACTGTTTAAACAATTCTTTACTTAGAGCAATACTCCAAAGATTTTAGAGATTTTCAGGGCAACGCTTGCAGTAAGAACTCCTTGTGTTCCCTCTGCTCAGGGGGCTACACAAACACACCATCAGATTTATGCCTTTCCCCTTCCAAATAACCTCACGTACTTGTCTGCAAAATTAATTTAAATAAACATAGAGAAGAAAGAAACATGCTCGCTTTTTTTTTTTTTTTTTTTTTTTTTTTTTCAGTGGCAGTGGGTGCAGGGGGAGGTTGTGCTAGGGGAGCAGTTTCTAATATCTACCATAAATCTGCTCACTCACAGCCTCAGCTCACATACTAATAACATGTCTCACACATACTTTTCTTCCCACCTTTCTGTCTTCCCCAACCCCACAGCCATGCCATAATGTGTCTAAGTACAGCACTGCCGATTAAAAACTGCCAGCAGTTAAGACAACTTATTTTAAAAAAGGGGACTGTGTATTTATGAATGCAATAATTAATCAATGCATAATAAGCATGCACTGCGCATATCATTTTTCTTTCCATACACAGACAGCTTCGATTACCATGCGGGTTACACTGCCACAGGATCTTTAGTTCCCAGTAACTGCTTCCCCACCCCGCAGTGTTAGCAAAGACAAGCTCATTGTATTAAAGTCTGCAAAACCACCCAAATACTGCTAAATTGATTAATTTTGCAGGTAAAGTCTTTCAGAAGAAAATGCCATAGTTACTGCCACAGCTACTAGGGCTGTCACAGTTTTGCGTTTACAATACTTTTTTCAGAGGATAAGCTATAAAGGCGTACTCAGGGCTGTGAGCTGGTAGACTGGTTTGCATTTTAAGAACGTATTTCATTTTAATGGCTTTGTTTTAAAATTGTTTCAACTCTTTGAATTAATCAAGAGTTAAAAAAGACGTGAGACTGACATAAAAACGTATTTTCCCTCCTTTTAACCTGCCTTTTGACTAGAACCAGTTTATATTTATTTTCAAGAAACTCAGTAGTATCCAATTAATAATACGATTGCACACTTTTTCATGGAAATTGATCCACAAGTGGCTTAAACTGAAAGAGCCACCACCCTTTCCTGAGCCTCCCCACTGATAAACAGCATCAAACAAGGCCCCACAGATGCTAATATTCAGTCAGCAGGGAGTTGCTTTTCCCTTACAAACAATTTTTCCTTGGTGACCGTTCTCTACAGCACCACTTTCTGCCCAAATGGGAAAACAGAGATGCTTTGCCACAGAGATATGCTTCCCTGCTAACTCTCTGCTAAGCCCAGCTGTTCGAGTCCACAGTGATGACATCTGCAGCCGAGTTACCAATGCGAGTTTTCATCCCAGTACAGTGGGCGCACAACATGATTATGTGCCCTCCCTCACCAAACAGCTAATATTTATTGTAAACCTGCGACACACGGGGACTGACCAGAAGACTGCAGAGCTCTGCACTTGGCTTAAAGGCTGGCACTTGGAGGATGCTGCTACATATGTATATATATAAAAATAGCAATACTTTGTATACTGTGATAGTCCACAAAGGGGATGACGCCATTTTATTCTGCCAATATGCAGAGGATTAGGGGTTTCTGCTTGAAGCCACTAACAACCTGAACAGGAGAATTACAGTAATTCCACTAAACCCACGCCGAATCCAAGGGACCAGCTGATGCACAGTGTTAGCGTTTCCGCTTGTCTTGAAAACGTAACTGGCACTATCCTACAAACAGAGCTTCAACTAGCTATGCAAGGAGGTTTAACTTTAAGAATGGACTTACAGGAGGCATATGCAGTGATGAGGACTTTTTTTTCACAAGACCTCTCAACGTTTTGAGATCTAAATCGTTGACACAGAGCAATTCTAAAGGGAGCTCAAAAATAGCCGTTGAGCGGTCAAACACAAGTGAAACACATGCTTTCTGTTGCTCACACAGCTCCATTTTTAGTGCAAAGTGTCTCACAGCAAACAACAGCAAGATACTCCATTAAAACCTTGCAGTGCTTTATCCATTACACCACCATGCAAACACTGTTGTCATGACTTCGATTAGCAACACTTTGCCTATATCAATACCATTATTAATACACTGAAATATTAATGTCTATTATATTTAATTAACAGTCAAAAGTAATGAATAAATATTCACGTGCCGTTATTCTGAGAAATACTGCACGCAACTACATGTCAAGAGCTGTGACTTGCAACTCTTTCCCACAGCACCTCTGGTGCCAGAAAATACCCTGAACAATTCAGCACGAGTTAAACCTTCCACAACCAGGATACCTCTAGGTTGGAATAAGCTGTTAGGCCCTGGTTCTGCCATACAGGAGTCTAAGTAGTGTGTATCGCAGTTACCATTTCCAGATGCAGTAGCCTGGTTCTGCAATATAGGAGTCTGTCGAAATAGTGTGTATCTCAGTGCCATTTCCAGATGCAGTAGCCACACTTAACAACAATAGTTACTATACAGAAATTTAGCAGGTCTTCTGCAAAACCAGTGTGAATACGAGTCCTTGACCGGGAATTCAGACCTCTCCTAAAACTAAACATGGCAACACAAGGAAAAATGGAGAGTTTTCATTGTATTGTGAAAAATGTTATTCTGGACACAAAATATTAATGGTTTATTGGCCATCTCTTTGAACACAGCGCAAAAAACAATGAATGTGCATTTAAGAAAGACTTCACTTCCATGTTCATTAAAAGCAATGACATTTAGGTACTTCAGAGGTAAAACTGGCACACAGTGCGTATCAAGATAACTGATTAGTAGCACTTACAGCAAATGTTATTTATATTGTGTGATGCTAACCCAGCTCTGCTAAACCCACAGTTTAGCAATGATAGCTGAAATTTTATGCACATACATACAGACTAAGTACCTGCATTTTCTCATGCAAACACAAGCACAAATTGGTGTGTACATACTGGATTAAAAAAATGACAGTCAGCAAACAAAGATTATTAAATACTATACCTTTGAGTCATAATCTTATCTGCATCTGGCAGATAACAGCGGATATTCTCCATCTGAGCAGGATCAGAGTCACAGATTTTATCATCAGTCCTCCCATAGCTGGCACTTTCAATCATGATGACATCTGTTCCCGGGCAGCGAAGCTCTATGGGGTAACTCTCACAGGACAGTTCCCTTCGGACCACAGCCATGGGGACTGGGGCACGGCTGAAAGCTGCAAGGATTAACACAGAAACACAGCAAACATTTACTTTCCATACCGAGGCTAGGATTAAAAGCGGAACGACTTTTAGCAGCAGATTTTATCCATATGCTGTACTGAGATAGTTTCAGTACCATTGGGATATGATCTGCAGAAATGAGGTCTGATCCCCAGTTTGCTGGCTGCCCAGAGAAATTACTTCTCCACTCAGTGGCTTGATTTTCTCATCTCAAAAATAAGCTAGCGATCTCCTTTGTTCTAAAGCTAGCTTTAGAAATACCCTATTGAACGAGGTAAATAGCAACTATGGCATTGTTATTACTTCTACTTACCAGGTGAAAAGCTAGTTGGCTTTGATACATAAAATTACAGACCTTTGTCGTACCTGATCAACCAGGGAAAATTTTCTGACCATGAGCAATCCAAGCACCAGGATCCCACCTGCTCAGTGAGATTGCTTCTGTCCTCCTGCAGATGTAACAGCATCTGCATTGCTCCTGGTACTTCTCTTGGTCCTTAGAAAACGAGCCTAATGGCTTTTGCTGTTGCCTGCAGTGTGTCGGGGGATGGTCTGCAGGTTCTGGCAACCATCCCAAGGTTTGGGCCCTGCAGTGATATTTTCCATGGAAAGGCCAATATATTGGACACTAGGTGATTAAAGTTTAGCCCTAGCTTTGCATCAGATCTGCCTGAATGTTCAATACTGGCACGTACTTGCAAAGTTAAAGATCTCTCAGAAATCTTACCCGTTTTAAAAGAAATCCAGGCTACAGTTTGCAAAAGAAAAAAGAAACACGCTTTGAGATGCTTTGAAAACAAAGCCCTGAATTATTAGTACATAAACTCACATGACAACAAGCAATGATATTTCCCATTTTTACAGAGTCTTTGATTTAAAGATCTTCAACGGCTTGGCAAACATTAATGCATTAATCCCCCAAATATCCATACGAAGTAGCTATGCATTGCCTTTCTCGTCTCAGCCGCAGAAGGGTTATGTGGCTTCCAGAAGATCTCAAAGGAAATCCATGGTGAAACTGGAAATAAAATACTTATTTTCCAGCCGAACACACCAGCTGGAAGCTGAAACTAAAGCTAGCCCCTTCCCTTCCTTATTACACGGGAATGAAAACTCACCCACACCAAAAGGTTTGCAGCTGCAGGGATGACATGCCCTTCTGGCTCCATGTTGTACTACTTCCAACCACAAAACAAAAGATAGAAACTAAGTCTGTACCTGTGTGACGGTCACAGAGCAGTCAGGGAAGTTTTAACCCTCTAACAGATTCAGGGCCCATCTGACACCAAGCATCTTTCAACAACTCACTCACCCTCAAGCACCATTTTAAAAGCCGCTATACCCTCTCAAAATCAAAAAAATCCCTTCCAAAACTCTGTGCACGGTACACGCACACCAACTTCACTTATGGAAATAAAAGTGTACTGATAATTCTCAGTATACCCCTTAACTCCATCAAGGCTGTTGTGTTTTTCTAGCAAGCAGCAATCCAATACGTTACTCTGACTTCTGTTAAGCCTTTTATTATTGTTGTCTCATTTAGATTTGTATTATTGGACATATAAGAATTCCCATTTCTGTAAATTTGCAGGGATTACTCTAATATCAGATTCTTACTGATGTGCCAGAGTTGTGGACTAATTGCCAAACTCCCAAGACAGACGTGCATTTATTCTTGAATAATAGCTTCTACAATTAGCACAGACAGCTTTAGAGCTTGGATCACGTACGATGTCCTTCCCTGATAGCGGAGAAACGGTTTTGCCCTGAGCTTGTATCACACCATATGTTTGTGTAATGCAGTAAATTCTTACCACAAACAAGTTTTCCTATTACAGAAGGAAGGAAGCCAGGACAATTGTGAACCTCTGAGACACAATACCTTGTTCTTACCTGTGGCTTTACATCACTAAACAACAAGGTGAGCGGAGGAAGAACGGGACATAAAGTTAGAGACAACATTTGACCAAGGAGGTAAGCCTGTCAGAAAGGTAGAGTCAGCAAAGCCCAGCAATTTTAGCCTGTCCTACACACGACATCAAGAGCTATTGACTCTGCTTAAAAGGATCTGTCTGCAGAAGCTTGCAGCAGCCCCTGCTCCGTGAAACGCCAGGCTCTGTGGCAACAGAGGGAGAGTTTATATTCGCCTGCATTACCTTTAGCATTCACAGGCCCAGTGCTGACTAGAAAACGTTTGATGCCAGGCTGCTGATTTTTCACAAGAGCTGTGGTGAGCTTTCTCTTCAAGCCTCTTCTGTACTAAACCTGAGCAGATTAGCGACATGGGAGGCAGAAAGTTTCTAGCAGCATTTGGCAGAACGCTGAGGCCAAGTGCCCTCCCTCCTCCTGCCATGTGCTTAGATGACTCCTATTAACTGCCAAGAAAGCAGAAAAATCAGGTTTACAGTAAACATTAGCTGTTTGGGGCTATGGTTCAGCCCGGTTCTTGGGCAAATGGGATCCTTGTCTCTGGGAGGCTACTGTAGACTACAGAAACAGCAAAGACGGTTGCTAATACTACTTCACAGTTCCCATTACTCAACACAAAACTCAAACCCCCAACCCAATTGCTTCAGAAAGTGTATTTTTGCTGTTAATTCCTATACATTTTTTTGCAGTAACCATCCTGTATTGTCAAAGAAAGCAAACGTTCAACATATGATAGTTGAGGAATATCACGCTTAAAATCACAGAAATGAACTGTCTGGGAGTTCACTCATACAAACCTGGTGTGTTTCTCAAACAGCAATCCTGTACATATGCAGCTAATCTTAACTCTCGTGTTTTGTTGGAAAGAAGACATTAGGATCTGCTAAGAGCAATGTGGTTCTATTAAAATAGAACCTTATCTGAGGGCAAAGGTAGCATTTTCAATCTCACAGCAACTCTATCAACCATGACGATGCAGTACTTCAGGCTTCTGGTGGAGGATTTCACAGTTAATACAAAAATACAGAAGTTTAGTAAAAGCTTTTAAACAAATTTCTTTACCAGATTAGAAAGCACATTTATTGTACCTTGGGTAACGTCCCTGTACATGAGACTCTATGGCATTGATCTACCAAAACTGCATGAATGACAGTGCCTGGTGTCCCCCTAAAAACCAAAACCAACCCACCCACCCCTTGCCCCCAAAGTAACAGCTCACATTCTACTTCACATTGAAGAACATCTGGACAGATGCAAACATTTCTAGATGTGGCTTTCTGTTTACTGGTATTCACCTTTTTGTTTCTCACATAATCACTTGACCGCTTGCCATTAGAAGGGCAGCTTTTACTTACAGGCACCCCGCTGTGGAATCATGGACTTAACATTTATTTCCTGGGTATATGACATAAAGGAAAAGGGACACTCCGGAGAAACCGTAGGAATAGCCGAACACTATAATAGAATATAATAGGAGAAAGCAATGGTGCATGCTTTACATCCTGCCATCCTCCCACAAATCAGTTGCTCTGCATGGCTTTTTTTCTACCCTGATAATCTGCAATAAATACTCCAAAGGGAGATTAGAGGTTGGCTGTTTATCTCCTTGTAAGCACATTTCTCGATGCTGTGTCCCTATATGATAATCTTAAACATTTCTACTAGTTCTTCTGTGAGAAGCAAAGATTTTTTGTTGGTTTTGCTATGAAATAAGATACAACAAAGGCCATCTGTGAAATACACAGCACAATTGTATTAATTCATTAATACACTTCTCACTTCCTTGAGTAGCTCTCTCTCTTTGCAGTCTCTCACTGAGCTCCTTATTTAATCTCCTAAGTAAGTGACCTAATTGTTGGCTTGAAGTCAAGAGGAGCTGATGGCTGCTCACTACTTTGGAAAACAGGTGTCTTTTTCCACGATCCTATGTGCAGACAGCCATCTAAATACAGATGACAGAACTTACAGATTTTGAAAAACACTCTTTTTAACATTTAAACGTGTGCCAACTTGAGTGTTCTAAGTGCAGCCATTTGGTTGAAAATCGTCCTCCTGAGCCTCTGCAGGGCAAAGCAAGAGCAGAGGGTAAAAAGGCAACAGATAACGACAGGATTTTATCTGAGCGATTTAGAACTTCTTTGTCTCTGCTAATTTCAGGAGCTGGAAAATTAAGTAAGTCATCAAAATCTTGTGCTTTTTCTCCCCCTTGCTTTTGACCTCAGAACATAATTGCCTCTTGTCATGCCTGCAGGGCATGGGCTTGTAGTTATCACTGTGTGCTTAATCAAATGCTGAAATAGCCTTTAAATTACATGTCTTCTTGGCAGCTAGAGACTTGCTGAGCTCTGTTACATTTAGAGCCATGATGGCAGTAGAGGTACTTTTAAAAGAAAAGTGTGGGATGATGGTATTAAATAGGTTTTATATGCAATTTTCCCAGCAACATCATGTTCTGGCTCAGAATTTTGAGAGTGAAATTTCTGTGCATATTTAAGGGCAGTGAAACAAAAGCTGGAAATGTAGAGATAATTATTTTCACAAGCTCTGCAAATGATTTGGTCTGCCCAGGTAAAAATCGGACTGACTGTTCCCAAAGGCAAATACAACATGCTGGCAGAAAAGTTTTCCCGCTAATTTGGAGGAATGCTTCTGTGTTTGTAATTCCCCAGTACATAATATTCATACAGTTCACCTTCAGTCGGGGGTGGGGGTGGCGGGAAATATCAGAAAGCAATAATGAAAAAATCCTTTACCCCCTCTTATTCTGAAGCCTACTCAGGTATGGGTATGAGCTGAAATCCCTTACAGTTCTTGAGTCAACAGGCCTTACGTGACTGTCACTCCCTAAAGAGAAGCAACACGTTTAAGTGATTTTCTAAATCAGGGCCCTGCTTTTCGCTATTAAGATATAAAGTCTCATTAATGCATTCATTTGCAGCATGCTGTATCGGGCCTGGCTGAGCCCCACAGCAGCCTTCCCAGCGCTGTGCTTGTGTTGGTAGCTGGAAAGGTGGTGATAACACACTGGTGTTTCGGCTGCTGCTGAGCAGCGCTCACACAGCATCAAGGCTGGCTCTCCAACCTCCCCACCACCAGTAGGCTGGGGGTGGGCAAGATCTTGGGAGGGGACGCAGCCAGGACAGCTGACCCAAAGTGACCAAAGGGATATCCCACACCATATGATACCTGCTCAGATATAAAAGCTAAGAGAAAGGAGGAGGAAGGGGGAGTATTTGTTATTTACAGTGTTTGCCTTCCTGAGCAACTGCTACGCGTACCGAAGCCTTGCTTCCCGGGAGGTGGCTGAACATCACCTGCTGATGGGAAGTGGAGAATATTATCTTTTGGTTTCCTTACCTTCCATACACATAACTTTTGCTGTTGCTTCCACTGAACTGCAGTTACCTTGACCCACAATTTTTTTCATCTTATTTTCTCCCCCCTATTCTGCTGAGGAGTGATAGAGCAGCTTGGTGGGCACCTGGCGTCCAGCCAAAGTCAACCCACCACACGTGCAAGCACAGCTCAGTGCTTCTTCTCTGTCTCCCTTTTCCTTAATCAAGTTATACCTGGCCTCTGATCTCGTCATTATTAGTAGCAAACAAAAACTCAGGTTAAAGATCGTGAGAACAGACATTTGTCCAATGCACAATACTCCCATTCCCCAGTATTTTCACTGCTCACAAATATCAATCCAGTACCGAACAGCTTAAAATCCTCATTGGTCCAAAGTTCTCTGCAAACTTGGGATTGGTATACGAGTATGGAAATACTATTCTCTCCCACCCAATTTTCTCTACATACGCTGACAACAAATTAAACAGGATACAACACTGTGTCTTTTCTAGGGAACAGTTTTCTTCTACTCTCAGCCTGCAGAAGGGTTAAAGGTGCATCCTACAGACAGTGGCTAGTGCCAAGGCATTGCAGCAAATATTTGGAACAGTTCACATCCAGCTCCCCTGGGGAAGAAATGAAGACTGAAGGCAGCCAGCGTGGCCAAACGGCTGGAGCCATCAGCAATGCAAAGGTGGAGCTCGACAGTGCTACTCTCCACTCCTGCCTCTCCCTCTGTGACTCAGATGATTGCTTTCTCAGTGATAAAAATGGGGATATTATCTGATCTCCTCCATTAGGGACTCCAAAATCTGCTAGAGAAAGGAAAAAGAGAACTAGATATAATCCTCCGAGAGACGAGTGTGGCCTCAGCCTGGGTTTCCCCATGAGAATCAAATACCCACATCCCCCCCAGGCTACCTTGGATTCCTATTTTATAGAAGATATTAAAAAAAAAACCACCAACCCTGTGACTTTCCTTCAGGGACCTCCACCAGCAGTGATTCCCCTTACCCAATAAACACCCACCTACGAACAGACTTCACAAACTGCAAGAGCATCCTTCTACATGGTGGGATGGAGTATACCAAAAAGACAGAAGAGAAACACATGCTGTGCAACACCCCCGCCATGGCAACAAAAGAAAAGCTAAAAACACTCTCACACACTTCCATGTGCATTTTAGGTGGAGGCTGAGGTCAACTATCTTATGGTTCCATAAACTGCTCAATATACCTCCATCATAACACTCAAGTGACGCTTGCTAGGGATTTGCTCTCAGGTTATGTGACTGAAAATACAATAGATGTTTGTCACCATGTTTACATCTGACACCCTCCTCCACAATGAAGAGGAGACACAGGAGAAGGGTGTAGTAAACATAGAGAGAGTTTTCTATAGGGGTTGCCAAACCTACACACAGAAAACATTTTCCAAGGCAATACAGCCGAGGATGCAAACAGGAGCACAATGAAAAGCCTAGCCAAGTCCCAAACAGCACGTCTTTGAAGCGAGCCTCAGCCCCTAGGTACCAGCCTTCTGGAAAATACCTTTTATTTCCATGGAAGATCTCTTCCTTCCACGTTTCTAGACACCCTAGAGGGTGATGCAGAAACAACTCTCCCTTTCTAGCACCCACTGGATGTCCAAGAAGCCCAGGAACAGCAGCCAGAGAACTAAGCACCAGACAGCTACATCCTTGGGCACTTCTGCTGCTCATACTTCGTACCACTGATATTCCTCATCTTCTTCCTATGCCCAGTTAGTAAATGCCCTTCTTCTCTCCCCTCACTCTTCCAAAACCCAGATCAAAGTATGGAGAAGCTATTCTCATTAGTAAAAATATTAGATTCTCTTAAACTCCCTAAGTATTACATTAGCTCTTCCTATAGGTGAAAAGAGAAAATAAATCCACAAATAATGGGCAAAGAGGACTGGTGGAAGATCACCAGAAAGAGGGGAGAACAGTGAATTCGATGCACTTGCACCTAAGGATGGGCATTCACAAGGGAAACGGGTCTTTGTGAGGCCTTATGAGGAAAGGACATGAAGTGATAAAAGAGCAAGACCACAGAAACTAGATGGGAACTACGAATGGAGGAGTCTGACAGTAGGAAGTGACTGAGGACATGTAAAGAGAGAGAGGCAAGGTGGCAGACTGCCTCAGGGAGACGTGGCATTGAACCGAACCAGACCTGCAGGAGAAAGCAGTGCAACAGCAGTACTGCAGTTTCTTTCTGGTTCTCCACTCCCAATTTTTGGGACTCACCGGCCGTTGCCTCATCAGTGAGTGATGAGAATTGCAACTAATGTTTCTTTTGACAAGCTCTCCTCTTCACAAATATCCCACTTACAGCAGTAAATGCCTCTGCTGCTAATATTTACACCATTACAGCATACTGCAAGGCAAGGCATCACCGAGGGCCAGCCTCCATGCTGCTAAAGAGGCAGCGGTTCAGGGTAAGCTGACATACCAGGTCCACTGTTGTTGAAGAGAAAGTAGGTCCTGCTTCTCACCCAGCCAAGCCCTCCTATCTCCAGCCATGGTTCAGCTGCTGGACCTGCACTCAGTTCTGATGCTCACTGCATCCCTTCATGAAGAATGTCAACTTAGCAGTCCACCAAGAAACTAAACTGGGGGTGGGGGTGGGGTGGGGGAGGCAGAGGAGAGAGAAAGAGAGATTCTGCTGGACCGGTAGAGTTGAATCAGCTCAGAACAGGTTTGCTAAGGTCATAGAAAGGAAGGAAAAGGTTTTTAGGTGGCAGGAAAGGAAACTGCATTTAAGTGCTTTCCAAAAACACAGGGCCAACCTACCTTCAAATCAGAGGTCAGAAGTACAATCCCAGCCTGACCTGAACGTCACTTAAATGATTTTAATTGAAGCAGAAGCAATCAGTTGAGAACAACAGACAAATGAAACGCTGTCTCCAACAGAAAGGTTGAATGCAAGTACATTAATATTTAGGCTCCATCATGGGAAAAAGCTATTCCCAAGTATCTTTTCCTTTGCAGTGTACCACCTCATTTGTAATGAAAGGCACGCACAAGAAGATACTTGGATATGACTGCTCTTTAAATTCACAGGCTTCCTTCATGTGAATTAACTTTCCAGTGTAGAAAAATGGTGCACAGATACAGAAAGAGTCCATGGTTAAAGCCCTGTACTGCAGTGCATAAGATGTATAACCAACCGTTATGCTAAACTTGCCCTCCAGCCTAACAGTGGCGTCACTTAAAATATCAGGGTTTCAGATACTGGTCCATAACACTGAGATGCTCATGTTCTCGATAAAGGAAGCTTTAGGTGCTGTGCCAGGTGGACCAGTCCTTTTTACAAATTCACACTGCAAATCAGACTGGGGCCTTCAATATGGAAAACCACACCATTTATTACCTACCGCACTCAAAGTTATTGCTGTTACAATAGATACTTAACTGTTTCCCAAACAAAAGAACAAAAACCAATTAACCCCCCCCAAAAGACCCAAAAAACCAGTGAACTCTAACAAACAACCTTGAAATCTCAAATATAATGCAGCACAAATTGTGGTGAGGCCAGCAGAATCTGAGTAACAACAAAACTCACCCCATTTTTAAACTACTCTACTGTAGCTTTTTATTTTAGCCATTAGTAAGATTAATTTTATGATCACCGGTAAAAAAACTTTTATAAACCACCATAGTAGGTATCATCATAGAGGCAGCTAGATAAACGAGTATCAAGGGGTTAGCCTAAGATAAACTAAGGAAAAAGAATCTGTTTACCATTTTCAGATTTCATATTAAATCATAAGTTCATTTGATATTGCACTTTAGTATCATTTCCATCTAAAACAATAACTTAAATTCTTAGCCTTGCTAAAATAATGCTGATCTGGAATAACTTTTCTGTTACCAGCAGAGATTTTTTAGGTATCTAATCAAAATGGGCTTCATTAGGATTAGTGGTGTCCCCAGATGGACACTGCCCAAACGCTGAGGACATGCTTCTCTCCATCATTTGTATCGCTGTAAACTGGGAAGCATCAACCGTGAGCTACAGGAAGCAGGACAAGGATAAGCTGGCGGAGACTGAAACCCAAATGCATCCTCAAAAGTTAGAGATTGTCTGCCATGGAGGCTGGCTGAATGCCATAGAGGCCAGGCTGACATCTATCTCCCCACAGGAGAAAAAAAAATATGGGGAAACCAAAAAAGCAAACAATGACACAAACAAAACAAAACCCAAAACAAACCACCAAAACAAAAATACCCCCAAACCCCTCCAAAGTCGGGAAGAGATACAGTTCACTTAGCAGGTTCGGAAATTAGAAATTATTTTATGGCTGACCCAAATCGGACAAGTTGGATGTATTTGGAGTTTTGCTAAGGAGCATAGTGACTACAAATAATAGATTCCTACTGAGTAACCCCTCCTCAAAGTTAGAATTTCAGTTCCCTGGAGAGCCTAGGAAGGAGAACATGAAAGCTCTTGTAGAAGTATTTGCATTGTTAAAGAAATTATGAACAGCAGAGTGAGGATTACTTTGTGCTGTTTATGGACTTGTTTGCCAGAGTAGTAAATCTGTTTTTAAGTTTGTGTTGTCTGGAAAGGAGAAGTGTGTGAAACCTGAAGAACTGTCCAGAGAAAAAAGATAGGCAGGCAAAAGAAAAGACTTTCTCCCTAAGTATTACAGCCTGTCATTCAAATAACTGTATAAAAATCTAGGGCGTCACATATTTGTTTTTTAAACCACTTGCTTTACATCATCAAATGCCAAGAATTTAGAGTTAATTTTTCAAGAAATTACCCCGACCTTGAAGACTAGCCATCTCCAGCAAGTAGTATGGCTAAACTGTAGATCTTTGAAAAAATAATTGTGATTTTTCTTGGTGTTTTTGACATCACAGCTCCTTTGAGTCTCTGCCATAAACAGCAACTGCCCATGACACATACATATATATATCATTTATATATATACGCATATATATATACATATATATATACACACATACTTCTATAAAAGCATGATATATATTAAACAGTCAAAATGGAAAGTGTAGTATTCTACATGACAAGATGAAATTTGGGGTCCCCTACTCAGGCAGGACCTGCTCAGCACAACTTAAGGTCACTTATTTTTAGAAACCAGTGGGTGCTTATCAGCAAGATCTGTGAGTAAACTACAAAGAGAATCCACCCTTCAGCTTCTGGGCAAGGATTTCCATAGCATGTCACTTAGGAGCTCCATCTCTGAAACAGTGGCATGAGATCTAAGACCCTTTTTGCTGATATGCTGACAAGAATTACAAGTCGGCTGTGGCAAGCCATTCTTTGCAGCCCCCTGAATCATGACTCTCCCAAAAGCCTTTGGCGTAATTCCCCTCTGACCTCAAAAAATTAAGGATTTCACCTCAAATATGCTAGCAGCTAAGAAGAGCTTTTCAGAAGCATATGCAGTCATCTGAACAGTGGCCAACTTTATCTACACTCCCCACCCCACCGCCCACCCCCCATGTCTTAAAAATAAAAAATAATAGGAGATTTAAATCTGGAGAATGACCTGCAGCACGTACACTTGCTCCAGGTGGAAACATATTCCAAGTAGAAGCAGGTTTTCAGGGAAGTCACATGCCTGCAGATACACATTCTCCTCAGTGGAAATATAGCAAAACATTAAAACTAATGAACTAAATTAACTCCACAACATGGTCCACTTACTGGGATACACAACTAAAATCCTGAGTGATAAAGTTTCCTATTGTACTTACCTGCTCACAGCAAACACTGCGGTTAATTGTTTTTCCACCTAATGCAGCCTGTGCAAACATTGCTTCAGAAACAGTGTGTATGCAGATATGCCTGTATCTATAATACACATACACACACAATACTTCCCTTCTCAAGGTGAGCCACAAAAAATTCTGAAATAATGGTCACCTGTCGGCTCCCAGAAATGCTCTGAACAGATTCACTGTTCCCAGAAGAGTCAGGTGAACAGCTCTGCAAAATAGCTGCAAACTCCTGGGCTTCACACTAGGGAGGTGATGCTTATCCTGCAGCACCACCAGGACTGCCATCCCTAACCCAGCTTGCTTGGGGCTTGGCAGCCTGACCAAACTCGCCTGATTACATTTTTGTCTGCAATAAATGCTCTGAATCCTGCCCTCCACACCCCACAATTTCAGTTTAAAGTAACCAGGGTACACCAGAATATGTTTCCACTTACTTTCCACTCCAGCCTTCAAAAGTGGTTAACAATAGCCTAAAAAAACATTTTAAAAAGCAGTAATAACACATACGGATATCCACAGAGGCATTGCACCCAGTAAGAAAACAACCCAGTACCAGTTAAAAGGTAACACTGTTTTATGGAAGTCCCTACGGCACTGGATATCATGATTTATTACTTGTCTTGTGGGAAAGCATAGGGCTCCATCACAGACACCCAATGAACCAAAAGAGTGTCAGGCCCACAAAGGACGCTTTAAAAAGAAGAGGAAATACATGCAGATTAGAGACAGGAACTACGGTAACACAGAAAAGGACAGCCATGCAGCACGGTTAACAAACAGATGCAGATACTATACTTGAGGGCATAATGCTCACCAGGTCAATGAAAATACGGTTTAGGAAAAAAAAGCAAAATCTAACTTACTTCAGGAAAAATAAAATCACCTGCAAACAGCTATGATGGGTGGAATACTCCCCCAACCCCCACCCTTTTTTTTTTTTTAAACACAATCACTAATCTTGTTTCAACTTTTCTTCCTCTGAGAGACAGATGAAAGAAGTAAATCTTTTGCAGATCTCTCTGGCAAAAACCACCAGGATCTAATTGCCCAACAAAACCAGAGAGAGATAGCAGGTCTAAAGGCATGTGTTTAGCGCCTTGGTGGCAAATTCTGACTCCTCTTCCGCAGAGTGTGGGCTGATTCTAGTAACGGTGCTAAACCAGGGGAGGCTGTAAATCCCCCCGACAGCGCGGCTCTTCTCAACACACCGCCAGCGATGGCGATTCCCTCCACACCTCCTCTGCCCCCAAAGCTCCTGTCACTGATTGCAGCGACCCTCACAGCACAGGACCGAGCGCGGGAACAGGACAACTCGGACAATGATTCCATTGACACCGATAAACCTTTTGACCCAGGTCCTATAGACCCGGAAGAGGAGCTAGACCTTTTTCCTCCTCCCCCTGATGCACTGGCTGTATGTTTGGGGAGGGTGAAAGGGGGTCTGCGGGATCGGTGGCAGCAATGCAGGCGGGAAGCGCTTAAGCGAGGGCATTTGGGAGGCGCCATGGCACGTTCACGATTTTGTCAGCCAAATCAACCTGCAGAGTGGCAGCCTGTGCAATACGAGGCTGTTAAAGGGTTAAGCAAAGCCGTGCGGGAAGGGGGGATTCATAGTACTTTTGCAAATAGGTGTCTGCATGCGTGTAGCGGTACATAGCTATGTAACTGCGTGAATGAGCTCTGCCCTGAGCCTGGTGGTACGTGCAGCTGCGGTTTGTGTCCGGGCTCAGAGATGTAAATACGGGCTTCTCTGTTACGGTCAAGTCTTTCTGGTTGCATTAAAAAAACAAAACAAAACAAAACAAAACAGTGACTTTAATAAGACTGCAACCTGATCGAATTCCAAGAAATGTGAGATAAGATGAACTTCTGAATTTTGTTCATAAGCTGTAATGGAGTGCTACCTATATATGAATGCTAGAACATAGCTCTATTTCAGTGTGACCAGAATTTAGCATGCAACTGCATCAGCATATTGACAGAATACCTTTTGAGTCATTTCTTTTTTTCATAACCTCTAAACTGGGAACAGCTCAAGGTGAAAAGAGACTGTTCAAATCCTCAGCTGTTGCCTCAGAAGGAATAACGTGTTCTTTGTGTACAGGTGAATTTAACACAGCTGAAAATTTGTTTTGGGTTAGAAGTATCTGTCACACCTTCATCCCCACCACCACAACCTTTAAGGCCGGTGGGAAAAGCATTCTGTACTCTGTTGCAGCGGGGAAACTTCAGTTGAGCTGCAGTAGTTTGCGTACGTAACTGCAGCTCCTTTGGTGGAAATGAAGTTGTCGTAGAAGTTAGACTTTAACTTGAGTAACATACCCTTTGATACCTTGTAAGCGAGAAAGATTGTGTCCTGACAGCATGCTCTTTCCCACACTTGTGCCTAGAGTTGTACTTGAAATCAGGTTGCGTGTTAAGTTTAAACCTAATCACACAGATATCTCAAAGTCCACAAAGATACATCACTGCTTAGGGGATTCTTGCAGTATAGCAGGTGCAAAACCCGTTCCAAAGTAACGATCTAGTGAAGCGTTTTCTTTCAGGAACACCATTTTCTCACTTCTCATAGGTTATACACCATACAACACAATATCTCTCCATCAAGTCTCTTGTGGCTAAACTGCATTCTGCAAATTTGTGTTAGAAATAGATGCTTGCATTTTCACCTGCTGAAGTTCCCTAAGCTAAAGGATTGTGACCTAGGCAATGCTACGAAGCTCAAAGATCGTGACAACAGCGATGGAGAAGAGTGATTTAACACGTAGTTGATTTATGGTTCATACAGGACTATATCACACTACAAAACCGGTATGAATTCAGAGTTGTGGATGTACTGCATGTTCACGTAATAGTTTCTCTACAATTTTTTTTTTTTTTTAAAAAAGGTGCCTAAGCTATAAATACCGTATACTATTATCTTTCCCTATTTTTTTAAGCATTTTTTATTTCCCTGTTTGTGTATAGTTTTATCTATCTATCTCTATATAAACAACCAACACAAAGCAACCAGAACATTTTGAGAAACTTTTATAGTTAACTTCTGCATTTAATTCCAGTAACAATCTAGAGGTGTCCATTCAGCTGTTTGCTTAGTTCCAAGCCTTCATTGTGTGCTCCCAGGTTCTTTGAAAAGCAGCAATAACAGTCGAGCAGTTATTTAAAGTGAAACTTTGCTCTACGCAACTTCCACTTCCATGCCTTAGAATGGAGGCACAGCGGAACACTCGCCCAAGGGCAAGATTTCAAGAGCTCTTAAGTAGGTTTTATCTTTTCATTTTAGGAGAGAAAATGTTTCTTAACAGCTTACATATAGAATTTACAAGTTAAACACAATTTCTCATGCTCATTTATTTGATTAGAAGTTCCTGAAAAATATTTTCATAACACTTCCATAGCTTATTGCACGTTCTTCTAAATAATCATAAACCTGTATGTTGACCTCTGCATGAAATGCACCGATAACAAGTTTAACATTTTGTGAACCCGACTGAAATGTACAAACGTACACATAAAAGGCGGCCAAAATCGGTAATTAAGTAGTGAGAAAGAAAACAAAAGAAAAAGAGATGACAACTCCGTAACATGGTAAAGCAACCTTTTACCAAAAAAAACCCCAAAAACCCAGCAAAGAAACAAAACCAAAAACCACAAACAGGGGTGAATTGTAGAGAACAGAGACAGTGGGTTGTTTTGACATTGATAACGTGCAGCTGAGAACCTGCAGCAAAGAGTCACATAACTTTGAGGGAGCACGAGAAGAAACCAGCATGAGACAGAAAGAAAGGAGGGATGTGATCTCACCTGTAGAAGGCAAGTGAACAGCAGAGAGTGGCCTGTCGCAGCACTCTCCAAAGGAGCCAGCTGCAGCCAGGTCTTTTACCATCACACTCTCCATGGCAGTCCCTCTGCTGCCTTCTAGTCTCGCCTCATCCAGGGCACGCTCACCCTCTCTGCTTCTTCCTCGGCTGCCCAACCGCTTCACAGAACCAGCCACAGCTGCACCTTGTCTACACCAGCCAACCCACCGCCCCTGAAGCCAGCCCACAGCTGTACATTGTCAGTGCTGATTAACCCAGCTTCGTTCCTCTGCAGTAGCCTACAGTGCACAGCGCTAAGGAATGTGTTGTACGAACCTTCCGGGCTGTTCCGCGTCGATTCACAGTCAGTTACAAAAACTGAAGGACATGTCACAGGGCTTACGGCAGGAACTTTTGGGAGATTGGTTGCGGAATCTTTTCAAGTCTCGGGGAACCACCAGACGGTTGCAGGAGTTTACAACACGCGGAGCAATATTGTTATTGGTAATTGTAGTTATATTGACCATTATTCCCTGTATGCTGAACTGTGTAAGACCTATGATTCAAAAGTAGTTTAACCTCTAATGTTGTTTCTGTTCAAAATAAAGACGGGGGAAGTGTAGAGAGCTTTATGGCCAGTGCTGGAGGCCACGATGCCTGTGAAGGGCCTTGAAGGCTAAAGAAGAGAGAAAGTACGATAAGGTTGGCTGAACGCCTGGAAGGAAGACGGGGTATGAAGCAAGGCCAGAGCGGATGCGCGATGCCACATCTCGGCGGCTGGCTGAGAACATGAAACCCACAGAGATAAGAAGGAAGAGAGGAAAAAAAAGGCAAGAAGTTCAGTGCATTTGCAGCTTAGTAATTAACCAATTATATGTAGCCAAGACGTGTGTGAACAGCATTGATTAACCAATGATAATTTAGAATGGGGCGCGGGAACAGCAAACGAGGATATTATAAGCGTGGGTTCTGGACTAATAAAAGGTCTTCTGGTTGAACTCGGGAGTCCACGTCATCGTCTCCTCAGGCCATATGCTCCTCCGCCTCCTCGTCTGCCATTGCACGGACCTGCAAGGCCACACCATGAAAGTTAAAACAACGTTCATGGTGCATTCACTCCTGCCTGTGTTTGTCTAGAGCAGCTGTGACGCTGCCCCTGGTGTTACCTGCTCAGAGAACTGCTGCACCTACTGCTGCCACATTCTCTGCACCTCCTTCAGTTTCTTTGCATACTGATCTCTTTCGAACTGGAGCTCGAAAACTGACCCTGAGAGCTGTTCAAAACAAAACAAAACACAAAAGAAAATCGTATTGGCTAAATAAATTTGGCAGTGACCGCTTCAGGGATAAAGCCTGAAGAAACCAGTGTTAACACAAAGCTCAGGCTGCATTCTTCTGCCACACAAGTTTCTTTACAGACATGAAGATCTGGATGTCATTCCGTACAAGCCCTGAGCAACCCCGGTTTCCAGGCCTGCCTTCTCCTCCAGTGCCACCTGCAACTGCTGCTTTGCATCCAGACTCCCTGCCTGATTTGACAACTGCCAAGAAAAATCAAAAAGTCATGGCAAAATGTTAACACGCCACTTCTGCATAGCCTTTCCCCTGATAGCAACCTGCCACATGATCCATGTTGCAACCTTAAAGTGCTCCAACTCACGGTGATGTTCAATGAAAAAAAAAAAAAAAAAAAAGAGGGGGGAAGGAGATTAAAATCAAAAAGCTTAGATTTTAGCCCTGTAAAACAGGCTGAGCTAGACAGCTCCTCCCTACCAATTTTATATTTACTATATGTTTGATTAAAACCTATTTTCTTAATCTAAAAACTGGGCTCAGAAACTTTGTGCATTTCCAGAGTCTGTATTACACAGCCAGATCAGGTGGTCTAAAAGTTGTCAAACACGTCAGGAATTTAAAGCCAGTGTCTGGAGCATGTCAGTTGGCACACAGTACTTTTCCCAGAAGAGGAGCAGCTGCCTTTATTTCAAGGGTAACTTAAGCCACTGACTGGGGAGGAAAAAAACCCCAAAACCAACAATAAACAAAAGAGCAGTTTCTTCCCTCACAGGCTCAGGTTCACACCGGCTTGCTCTCTGAACTGCTAGCAGCTGGCTTCCTGAATTCCCTTCCTAACTGGCTGCTTCTCTTAACTTTCCCCAGCTGACCTTCGAGTTACCATTGTCCAATTCACCTTCTGCAAGGGTGGGTACAAACACCACCCCTATTCAACTGGCTTCTCAGTGAGACCACGAGACAGCTGCGTAACCAAAATGCCAAACAGATACAAAGCAGGAAAAGTCTTTGTATTGTCACGCGCTGTATGTTCAGTCACCCTCTCATATTGTACAACATTCTTTTCGCAGACCAGCGTCACAACAGCTTTCAGTCTACTGCTCCAGCTCCTTCAAACAGACCTTCTGTTCCTCAGAGGCCTCGCTGAAGGCCTTTGACCAAGAGGATGCCTTGATGAGGTTTTGTGCCTTCCTTTCCGAACAAGGGTTAAGCCTTGCCCCCACTCTCAGAAGCAAAGTCTTACAACGGTCAGTGTGATCTACCCTCACAGCCTGGAAGCAGTATGGGCACCTGGTGGATCCTCTGTTTAGCCATTTCCCGCTTGTTCTGCAAATATTCCAATTGCAGCTCCTTAACTTTGCTTTTCTTATCCAGGTAGAGAAGCTTCTCTGACAGCTGTGAATTCTTCTGCTTCATTTCCTCACTGCTTTTGCTGAAACAAACCAAAATTAAAGCAGCATCACTGTATGTACTATGGGTCTGGGCAAGTACATGTCATACATTTACAATCCAGCTAGTCGTAACAGTTAGAATCACAGAAACATCACATCCAGTCACTTTTTTTAAGCTGAATATCCAGCCTCCCAAGTCACCACCTGTGGTGCATGCCCCTTGTGATGTTTTGTGGCTCTACCGGGAAGAGCAGTGTTACTCTGCAGTAACAAGCAGCAAATGGACTTACCTTTGTTTGTACAGCTCCTGTTTCAGGTCTTCTAGCTCCTTCATTAACTCTTCATTACGCTGCAGAAAAAAAGAAATGACTGATTCAGCTGCAGACTTCAGCAAAATATTTCACCTTTAGCACATCAGCTGAAGTGGAAAGCATCAGAACTTTGGCAAAACCCTTCAGGACAGGTTGCTTAGAACCTCCTGAATTTGCCAGGAATAAATCTGCTCAGCCTTTTCAAACGCGATGCTACTAACTGAACGTGAGGTCATTTCTGCAGACTTCTGGATGAATATCAATACTGAAGTGTCTGCCTGATGGAGACCCTCCTGAGACAAGGTCTCGGTGGCGCTTCTGTTGCGTGTGGAGCTGGCAAGACTAATGAAGTGAGGTGCCGGATCTGAAGACAGCAACTGGACCATATGATTAGTGGTCACAGAAACCTGAATGAACTTTGCCTTGACCATGGAGAACACAGGGCTTTACAAGGTTAATTAACAATTCAGAATGTTAATTTCTGCCTCTTCTCCGAGCAGGGACTACAGACTTTGCATTAGTGTACTGACAAGCAAATAGCCAAAGGCAGAGCTGCTGGTGAAGCATAAGCAGAGGTGACTCTTACCTTCTCTGCCTGTTTCTGCTGCAGAGAGACGGAGGCCAAAGTACGTTCCAGCTCCACTACCCTCTGGTGAGATGAACGTAAACGAGCAGCAAGGCTCTCGGCTTCTCCTGAACAAGTCAGAACAGAGCGAGTTGAGGCTGGACCACAAAGAGCTTTTTGGAACTGGCTAAACAGCACTTTCTGCTTTGTCTACAAGCTCTTAAGGCAGCACAGAGCTTTGCAAGTCAGTAGACCTGGTTCCGCCCCTGGCTCTACAGGTGGCTCACTAGCAGCTCTGGGCAGTAAAGCTCTCTGTAACTACCATCCCCACTTTGAGGGAGATGACGAAACTTCCTCTGCAGAATAGGCAATATGTTGGTTGGGATCTTTCTTTCTAATAGAAGAAGTCGCTCAAACTTGGTTCAGAATGAAGGGCTCGGGTAAAACCTACCTTTACGCGATAGCTGTGTGGGAGGGAGGGTGGCGAAAAGGGAACTAAGTTTTAAAAGGATCAGAAGAAAGTCAGAAAGGAACAGCCTGGGGTAGTCACCGGGGCTGAACAGGGCTGACAAGGCTTTAGCGATGCACAAAAGAACCTCAACTGCCATGGGATCAACATGCTCCCACTTGGGGGCAGCTCTGGCGACAGAGGCAGCGATGGTGCCAAGTATTGCCCACCGAGGAGTCGGCCACTGCTGTGAGCTGGCTGCCAGCAACTGTCACGCCTCTGGCTTGGAATTCGCACTTTGACCAACAGCTTGAGCTGGAGTGCCCACAGTCAATTACCTGATTTCTTCCCTGCAGCTTCTCGAGTATGTGCAAGGGCCGCCTGCAACTCAGGCTTCTCAGAAGCTAGAATTCCAATAGTCTGGATACAAACCTTTGGGAAAGGAAAATCGGCTCAGCACAAAACTTCTTTGCTTGTAATTGCAACATCACTGTTGCCACAAAAGGCTAACTCAGTAAAGGGAAAGAGCTCGTGCAGTTAAGCACAGTCGGGCTGACTCCCAGTTTTCCTGAAGGAACGCGCTCGCGGCTTCCCGAGTAAAGACTATGAATGGTCAGTAATCCAGAGAACAGCAGAAGGCAGGTGGTGTTACTGTAATGGAGGCTCTGCCATACCCGTAGCTGTTCCCTCAGCGCGGCTTGCTCTTCAGAAAATTTCTTTTCCAACTCCTTCTTTTCCTGTAAAAAGAAATGATGCCTATTTAGCACAAAAACATAGATGGGTAACCCTTGTTTTGTAGCAAACTAAAAAAGCAGTGATACATTGGTAGGACTTGCAGCATCGAAACGACAGCAGCCTTTTAAAGACATACTTCAGCCCTGCGTTATTTGAACGCCTTCACTATTTATCCATCCTAGATTGGCAGTAACAGCATAGCACAATCGCTGCTAGCATAAAAACGGTAGTGCTTGGAAGCAAGCTACTGGCAAGGACTTGTATTCTCCTGCCTCCACCACACTCCTCTAATACTTGAGTATTTAAACGTTCGCTTGTGTCAAAATAAGAACGCTACCTGCCAGGCAGGCCTAACTCATGAAGTCAAATCATTCAACCCTACGCTACAAATGAAACTGAATCTAACATAAGACAAGACCACACGTGCCTGGGCCACAGCCCACTATACTCTCTGCGCCGCCAAGGAAGAGATACTATGTGGATAACTGGCTAGCTGAAAAGGGTCACACAGACATAGTCCAGCTGGCTGGACAAAAATGCACATTGCTCTCAGCTTATCTGAAGTAAAGCAAAAATAACTGTCTTTGGCTGTTCTTGTTACACAATAACAGGAAGATTTTGGTGGGAAAAGAATGTTGCAGGTGGGAACCGATAACTACAGAAGAGAAACTAGGGGCGGGCTTGGTATTTAGGCAACTAACCAATAATGAGCTTAACTTTTGTAATATGTATGAGCTAATTATAAGAAGGCATAAAAGGTGACTGTAAGAGACAATAAACGAAGTCTGCTGATCACTCATATTGAGCGACTGTGTCTTCCCTCCGTCGCAACAATACTATTTTTCTGCCTATCCAAAAACAGGACACACTTTACCTTCTCCAGCTGATCCACTGCCTCCTGGCTCTGCTCTTTCTGTGGAAGAAAAGTGATGTACCAGTATCAAGAGAAAATACTCTCATACATCTGAAACACATTTTCACTTCAGCAAAGTAGGATACATGCCCAATTCACGCAAACAGAATTTCCGCTGTCCTTTCTGTAGAGGACTAGGAAGTTCATCTTAGCTATTAAAAATACGAGATCTGGAGCTGCCTTCACTAATGTACTTCATATGCCAGGCATCTTTTTCATCGCTCAGTAGATTGCCACAGTTGTTCTCCAACACCGCTGCTGAAACCCCTCCATGTCTACATGTGAGCATCTACCACCTTCAGTTAAACTCGCACCCCCACATCTGTGCAACTGATGGCAGTAATCCTGGTGTATTGGGATGATCGCCAGAAATGCTGGGGGGTTTTAAAAAACACCACCAATACATTAAAAAAAACACCAACCAACCAATAACCCCAAAGAAAAACGTAGTCTTTTCCTTGAACTGAGACCTCAGACCTTTCTTCCACTGAAGAGCTGGCCTTAAGTCACGCAGAGCCGCACTTGTGTTGGCAGACTTCTGCAGGAGGTGGTATGGGAGGGCTGAAGCCAGATACAAAGAGAAGGGGTAATTCTGTCCTAGCCCATTTCCATCTTAGCGGTGAAGTATTTGGAGATTTGTTGTCCGTAGGTAATGCACCTTTAGATATGAGGTGAAGGAGACAAAGGTGGCAGCTGCCTACCCAGGCCGCCACACAACTGTGCTGCTGTGTTTGCTATTTGCTTGTTGTCTCCCTGACAGCTTCTTCACAGATGCCTCGTAACTAACTACATAAGCAGGGCTTTTTTGCCTTCCCAAAGAACGAGCATTGTCCAAGCTCTTTCTTTACTACTACTGCTACTACTTCAATGCATTTTGAAAGGTGACTACAGATGGAAGAGCGATGAGCGAGAGGTTTTGGTTCTAGCAATGCCCATGCACAACATAACCAGCAAAAGCAAAGGCAAGACCACAAATGCAGCAAAGGCCCTACACAGTTGCAGGCCAGCGTAAAAGCAGGCAAACAAGGAGAATCTTGGGTGGGCAATGCACTATGCCAAGTTCCTCTGCAGCCCAGCTAAAACAGAAAAAGAAACAGAATGGAACAAAAATAACCCAAAGCCCAAAGGAAAACAACAAGGGGGGGTCACGGGGTACACCGGGAAATGCTGAACTTTGCAAAAAGTGTACTTTTACAGAGGAACAAAA
Organism: Falco biarmicus; assembly: GCF_023638135.1. Classification (NCBI taxonomy): domain Eukaryota; kingdom Metazoa; phylum Chordata; class Aves; order Falconiformes; family Falconidae; genus Falco; species Falco biarmicus. The sequence goes on from NC_079296.1 coordinate 16,639,469, forward strand.
TGGGGAAAAGCATTTCACACAAGAAAGGCTCTTGTCAGACTGAAACAAGTCCACTTGGCTGCATTTCTTGCAGTGTTAAAGCTGAAGGCTGAAAAGCTGCAGCGGGAATCCATGCAGGCCACAGGACAAAGCAGTTCACTCATCGCGCCACGAGAAGCTGAGGATATGATCAGAAACCAGCCCCAGACCCTCTCAGGCCTACTGCTCCCACTCTGCCGATATCGTTAGACCAGCAGCACCACCTGCAGAAACAGGTTTTCACACTGCTGCCAGCACCAGAGTTGTGTGTTTCAAGGATTCGGACCAGGCGCAGAAATAGCTGTTTTATCAGGATGCTTATCATCCAGGGAAAGCCTGATGAGATCAGCAGAGCACACTTAAATGGAAACAACAAAACTCCGTTTCTTGTTCCTCAGTTGAGCCAATACATTCACCAGCGGCCTTAGACTTTGAGCCCCTTAACAGGTTTTCCGTGCAGCTCATTTTGTTCCCTACAGAGTGCCGTGTAAGCAGCCTTCCTTGTGGCACTAGGAGAGAACCCATAACTTTGCAGACACCCAAAGAGCTTGGAGGAGCAGCGAGGACCATGTCAGACTGGTTGGTTGGGTTGTTTCTTACCAGTTCCTCTATCTGTGTAACGAACTGCTTGTTCGTTAAGATTGCTGGAATCCAGGGCTACTGCCAGCTCCCGGTAACGTGTCTGATGGGCACATGCAGACAGGAGAAAAAGGAAGGAGCAGAAGAGGAGGAGGGGAGGAAAAAAAGCAGGAATTAAAGAGGACAGAAAAATAAATCCTATCGAACTGTGATAATCAGATTCTCCAAACAAAACAAAAATCTACCGTTTCAACAAAAGCAGCTGAGACATCAACACATTTTATCCATTCTGCCAAGGCTTCATTTTGACCCAACAGTGACTCACAAATAAGAACGGCAGCTGCACGGAAGCCAGATTATCCCCAGTCCCCAAACTGGAAACACCTCCGATACCTGCCCCCCAGTGTTGATCACAACTACCCGATGATAGCACAAGACAACACTAGACAGCAGTGAACGAGAACTGTGCATTCAATTAGGTCTCGCTAACACTGCCGAAAGCAGAGTCCCAGTAAGTTATCAACAGTAGCAAATAAGAAAGGGGGCGGGGGGGGGACGGGGACACTGAGAACAACCTCCTTCCGTTTCCTTAATATTTGTGGAAGAAACAGCACTTTCTCCATTCACATATGATGTAGACTACAAGCAAAGCAGTCAAGTCAGCCAGTTTTATCCCCCACGGAAACAAGTCACTACTAAGGAAGAACTGACTATCACAATAATGCTCCTTATAGCGCCTTTCACTCCAAAGTACCACACAGAGAAAACATCCTTTTCTGGGTAAGGAGAGATGCAGACTCCCTCTGCGACAAGCTAATGTCAATGATGCAGGTTGATTTCCCATTCTTTCCCACTAAATCAAGAATACATCTTTCCATGCATACATGCTGTCCATTCATCCCACTCAGCTTTTCTTCCCACTGCTGAATGTTTACGTTCTAAACCAGGATTTTTTGCTTCTCAATGCTTAAATATCATATTGTTCAGTAGGATGACTGCAGACACCGCTGAGATCCAGGAGTGTTTTCTTGAGCTGACTGCTTAAAGCTCCACATCAAATATCAAGAGAATTAATAGGACAAAAGGAATACAAAGACAAATCAGAGTGAACTCCATTCCATCTTACAGGTTTCACTGCATCTAACTGGTACCCCTGGTGATTACTATAGTTACGTTTATTGATAAGAGACGCACGGATATGTAGTAAACAGGAGTTACTTTATGACAACTGAACTGAAACAATGGTAGGAAAATAAGCTACCAAAATGATGCAAGTGGAACGAAAATCAGAGCTTTGCCACAGCAACAGCGGAAGACAACTCTGGGCTACCAAATTTGACTTCCCTGAGCTTCTATCACAATTTGATCAAGCCTTCCGTTTAAATAAACTGCCTGAAAAGAATTGGTTTAAAAAGGCTGGGGTTTTATGTTTGTGCCTGAACACGTTTCTATTGCTTATCGGCATAGTTCCTGCCCTTTCCTCTTCAGAAGCCTGGCAACGTGAAGACGCTAAAGCCTGTAAACGCTTGACTCAAAGGATCCGACTTCCTGCCTAAACCTATTTAAACCCAGCACTGGAACTTGCCAGACTGTACATCCCCTGCGCAAGTTTCATCGCCTGTTGTAAAACGGGTTGGCAGGAGTAACTAGACAGCTTCCTCAGGGCAGCTGCTTGCCTGGAGATCAGCAGAGTCATGCCCTTCAGAAGCAAGGCCCTAGGGAATACAGCAACGACACGCACAGCGGGAGAAATACAGACTAAGAAAACACTGCCTCTCCCTACTGCACTTGCCCTCAGCAGCTCAGTTAGTTTATCGCCTCACCCCACACTCCTCCTTTTCCTCAAAGCTCAGCTGTCTCGCGGAAGAGGTTTTGACAAGGTTCACTTTTTCCACACGTTCAGTTCAACACAAACCAGAAGGGCGCAAGCACTTTACGAGCAATGGCAACGCATAGTATCAACTAGCTCCATGATAATAAAAACAGCAACAAAACTCAAGCAACTGACAGGGGCTATGTCAGGACAAGGCTCCACCCAAGAAATCGAGGCCAGCGTAAACAGAACCTGAAGCATGCAGTAGGGAGAGCGAGTCACTGCGAGGGACACGAGCACTGCCTCACCTTCCTCCTGTCCAATGAGGGTATGGCTACCCCATTGGAGCGCTTCAGGTCCGACACCGGCACCTTCAGAATGTTCTGAATCTGAAGGAGGTGAAAGAAAAGGGGGAACGGCTCAGAAAAGGACAGAGAGAAAGTGTCAATCGAAGGCAGCCAAAGAAACCGGCATCCTCCGGCTGGCCAGGAGCACGCAGCTCAAAGCAGCAGCTCTGGGCACACCCAGGGCTGCGTGACAGCACCGCATGATCAGACACGGCTTTGGCTTTGGCCGCGCCTCGGCCTCCAGGTGGGGAAAGAAGGCCCCGTTATTGGCCGAACTCCAAAATGGAAGCCCGAACCGCTCCAGGACACTTTCCCCTCGCAAGGACTTTCACATACGCCGCCCACGCCGCGGCCGGGGAACTAAGTAAAATGACACCAACCCCCCCCCCAAAAAGGGTGTGGGGGAGGCCAGGGGGAGGGAAAACCGCCAAACCGAACCCGGGGGACCCACGGCACTGCCGGCCCGGCCCGCCCCGGCCCCCGCCGCCCCTCACCTTCTCCTTGCCCGCCGCCAGCCAGCTCTGCCCGCTGCCGCCCGCCACGGCCGCCTCGCGCCTGGGCCGCCTTGGCTTCGCCCACCGCCGGCGGCAGCAGCCAGGGCCCGCCCAGCCTGCGCTGCCGCCCTGGAGGCCCGGCCCATCGCCGTGCCGCGACGTGCCCGGCCCACCGCCGGGCTCCGCCTCGTGGCCGGGCTCCACCGGCTCGGCCACGTCGCCGGGCTGCGGCCCATGTGCGTGCCCCGCCGGGCCCGGCAACTCTGCTTTTGCCTCCTTCTCCTCAGGAGCAGGTGCCACCTTGCAGTGCCTGCTCCCCATGTTGGAGCCCGCACCGCCCGCTGCTCGGGTGACAGCCCGCACCGCCCGCTGCTCGGGTGACAGCCCGCACTGCCCGCTGCTCGGGTGACACCTGGCTGCCCGGCGTGCCCCACCCAGAGCTCACCTGCAGCTTCCCGGAGACGTTTGTTCCCCGGCGCTGACGGCACAGTGGGCCCTGTCGCTGGGAGACTCCACTTCCCAGCGTGCCCCGCGGCGCGCCCGCGCCTGCCGCTCCCGGCCGGCCCCGCGCGCACCCGGCCGGCCCGGCGGGAGGCGGCAGCCCTGGCCGAGCGGGTCCCGCCGAGCGCGGGTCGCAGCGCGCCCGCCCCGCCGCGGCCCGGGCCCGGCCGGTAGGAGCCGGGTCCCCGTGTTACAGATTTGCTAACGGTTACAATTAACTAACCTTATTTGATTTTATAAAATCATTTTCATAGAACTGTAGAGGAATAAGAAATATATTTTAGTGGAACTAGCAGCTGCACCACACAAGCTGCTGTGGAATCCTCTGTACAGCCCTGTACCACGGCCAAGGACTGAGAGCAACCGAATGAAACAACTCGTAGCTACCTGCCAAGAAACCGTGAACTTTAATAATAGTGATATAAAGAAATGGCATGGAATGGGGACAATCAGTTACGGGTAAATGTATTTTAATATATTTTAATAAATACGCAAAGAATGTAGGTCTAGTAATCAGGTCATGGAACCATAGTTTGAACGAAATAATTAATGAAAGAGCTAGCGAAAGAAGGAGTCCGTTTCTCTAACTTTCTCTGACAAGGGGCCTGTTTATAAGTTATCTAGAGGGAGCGAGTAAAAGAAACAAGCAGAAGGACCAGATGGTCGACAAGGACATCCATTAGTTCGGACCGACAAGAACACTGCAGACTTGCAAGACCATCACATACCAGGCAAAAGGTGAAAAGTACCCCATGAGGAAGACCTACGGCCTTCCTCCCAGAGACCACTGCCCACGTCCCGCAGACCCCTGCCCACAGTTCTTGGAAGGATTTGCGCAGGCGCGAAGGACTGAGAAGCTGATTAACATACGAAGCGAGAGTCTGTTAATGATTTTGGGGAAACAGTATGTTCATGCATGAATACTTACGGCATATGCATGACTCAGTCCTAGATGAGCTGTATGATGTCGAAGCTCGGTGTGCGTTGGTCGGGAGAGGACTCACTCACGCACCCGGCCGTCCATAAAGAAGTGTCCGCTTATCTCCCTCACATCGGGGTCGGCAAGTTTTTCATTCCGAGATTTCGGTACCAGCCGCTCCCCGCCCCCGCCGCGGGCCGTGCCTGCGCTGAGGCGGCGCGGCCCGGCCCCTGACGCGGCGCCGCTCTGCTCTGCCAGGGCCTCCGGTGGCGGCCGGCGGAGCGGCGCGGCCGGCTGCAGGTCCGCGGTGAGGCCCTGCGCGGGCTGGGGGGAGCGGGCCCTGCTCCAGGGCTGTCCCGGCCGCCGTCTGTGGCCCGGCCCGGCCCGGCACGGCACGGCACGGCCCGGCACGGCACGGCACGGCCCGGCCGGGGGTGTGTTTTCTTGGGGCGGAGCTGCCGGCCTCGCCCCCCGGCGCTGCCTCGTCCTGGCAGCGCCTCTGAACACCGAAATTGTGGGGGTTACGGTCTTATTGTCACCTGACGCTGTAAATCTACAAAACGCCGTAGAATATGATGGGGGGCGGGGCAACGTTACAGAAACCCATCAGTCTTTTACCTGAGCTTCCCCCCTTCCTGCCCAGGAGACACGTTTTCCCTTTTTTCTCCTCTTTTATCCACTGACAGACACATCAGAGGATTTTCTGGTTAGTGCCCCCCAGCACCGCAGCATCTTCCCCTGGGCTGAGGTAGCGTGAAATGTCTCCTGTGCTCTACAGATGCCCCGTCCCGCGTCCTGCCGACCTAATGGAACCAGCCAAGAAGCCCTGCAGTATGAAATCGAAGAGCTGAAGCAGAAAGACCTTGCTCTAGACCAGGAAACTGCACAATTCTTGTCCGAGTACGTCCTTGGCCAGCTCAGTGTCCGCTGTGATGCCTCAGTTGGTTTTGTTTAAAAAAAAAAATTACGGTCTAGGGCTTAGAGCTAAAAGCTGTCCTCTTACGCCACCGCTTTTATCATGGTGTTGTGCAACGTTGATTACAGCGTTGTTTTGATTTATGGGACCCGTTAAGGGAGAACTCTTTCCACTTTATTTGGTAAAGCAAACCCAGGTTTCACTAGGAGCTGGGATAGGAGCATTTTAACTTTACCCCAGGTGTTGCTGAGGCAAATTACCTGTGAACTGGGAATGAATGGTTTTAACCGTCGTGATGCTATGGCACATCATGCTACCAGAAGGCCTTGTTCATGTGAGAATTAAAATTGAGATTGTGGCTTGTATGACCTGCCCGGTTTAGCCCCGGATGAAACGGTTTCCTTGTTTGTTCCATCCCGATCAAGGGTCTATTTCTTTCCTGTCTGAAGCGAGTGGGTTAAACGTTGGTGTTCAAGAAGCAGAGGTGTTTCCCAGGCAAGCGAAGGGCCTGGAAAGAGATGGGTGCCGCTTACAGGGTAGCGCAACTGCTTTAACTGTGGTTTCTTATGACCTACTGTGGCAGCTGCTTATTAGCAGCTCTTTTGAGATCAAGTTGCTGCTTGGTTTTTAAAGAGAGGGTATCTCTGTGGGTTATTTGTTGCAAAGGAGTGTTATTTTCTAAGGTCACGTGTAGTACAGAGAATGGAAACGGCAGAGCAACAAAGGCTGTTCCCAAAGCTTTTTTGCTTTACCACCACGCCTTTTTTTTTCACTAGCTACAGATTAGAGATACAGATATAAACTGAATTCACCACAGCCTATTCCTGTTTCTACTTGATTCTGAGAATTCGGGTGGGTTGGGGTTTTTTGGTAAGTCGATGCGGCAAAAAAAACCCCACTCAAAATGAGGGTCTGCTCATTTGTAGCTTTCGTGTTGATGACTTGCAGCAACTGTACTTGCTGCCTTCGGATTCTGCTTTGGATAGTGCCAGGCTTGAGCGTCTCAAATCTCCTTGCTGTGCTGGGTCAGTAGGGGCAACACTCGCCGTGCGGCATTTTTGACCTTTTCTGCTTTTATTGCTACAGAGGCTACAGCCTGGAGGAATTGGAGCAGCACATTTCTCTGCTCGCTCCATGAGTACAATGATATTAAAGATGCTGGACAGATGCTGCTGGGCAAACTGGGTAAGGAAGGGGAAAACTGTTGATGAACAACTCAGTCAATGTTTTCATGTAGACAGAGAGAGAGAAGGTACTACGCCACGAAGGCAGAGCTTGTTTTAAAGATTCTTGAATTCTAGGGCTTTCATTGCCCAGCCACTTGTGCAGGCACAAACACTTCTGTCGTTATTTTCGCAGGATGTGTTTAGAACCGAACATGCGAAAGAATTGTCATCTACTGCTATTTTAGTCTGTGTTATGTACTGCCAAACTTTGTTCAGTCTTACCAATTTTTGTCAGTTTTGCTCTTCATATACTTTAAAAGAGTGTTGAGACAAGCAGAGAGCGCAGCTGCAAAACCTTAGGTTGGTTCCTTAGCTATGGGAGGTTCTGTGAGAGAGTTAGGGGCTACTGGGAGGAAAACACAACTTTTCTGACTGGTCTGATACTTCTGTAATGAAAATAGCCGTCTTTCTTTTCCAGCTGTTATCCGAGGGGTTACTACAAAGCAGCTCTGCCCTGAATACATACGACCTGGAGCTTAGCGACTAGTATTGAACCTGAAGATTGCCCCGTCCTGCAAAGCTGACACTTACTGGGCCGTGACGGTTTGGTGTGGTATTGGTTCAGAACGGACAGAAGGTGGCCTCAGAAGCTGTGTGTGGAATTGCAACAGCGCATGCATGAACAGCCTTATTTCCGAGCAGCTTTACAACGTGAAAGCTGTTGAATCTGTCAGCTGTGTCCTGCTTGTGGGAAAGGGATGTAGGACTTTGGATGATTTTGTCTCCTGTCTGATGGGACAGTATTTTTATTTTTTTTCGTTTGTTGGAAAGGCCGTAATTCAGGTTGATGTGAAGACTCTTCCCGTGGAGACCTTGCTTCTCTCCAGCATCCAGGGGCTGTTTGGTTACTGAATAATAGAGGAAGCGAGGGCATGCAAACGTGCAATGTAATAGCTGCTTTGAAAGAAAAGAAAAAACCCTCGGAAGCAGCAAGGGAAGAAGGCTGAATTTGTGGTGGCTTGGGGGTTGGTTTTGTTTTATGATCACATCTGGGTGAGTCTGGGTATTCTGCATTTTTGTACTTAACTGCTCAGGTATCTAGAGGTTCTGTATCATTTCTGTGGTGAATGGCAAAAGGTGAAGTTGTATTGAACTGTCCTGTCTGAATAAAGCAGCTGTCACATTTCTCAGGAATTCACTTATTGAAGAGCCTATAAAACAGTGCGTGAACCTGGGAGCAAATTCTTAACCTCTATTCTGAGACAACTGGAACATCTATTACTCAAATGTTTTCTGAGGACTCTCAATGGTGACGGTGTGGCAGCGCTACCCAGTAATGGGTAGGTGCCGAATTACCTTTACTGCTACAGAGGCTACAGCCTGGAGGAACTGGAGCAGCACATTTCGTTCTTGCGGCTAAAACAGGAACAGTCAAAAGTAAGGAGGAAGCGAGTGGTGCGGCAGAGCGGTAATAAGGGGAGCAGCGGCGATGATGAAAATGCTATCGGCAGACGCGTTACAGAGGGGTGGAGGAGAGTGCGCTTGGAAAGTATGAAAGAGGGAGCGCACGCGTTTCCCGTGATATTACAAGATAGACACCCGGGCCAGTATCAGGCATTTCACTGGGAAATGATTAAGGAACTACGGAAAACTGTCACGCAAAATGCACTATATTCTCCTTTTACACAAATTTTGTTAGAGAACGTGATGATGGGTCCGCAGCTAGTGACTCTGCTAGAATGGATCCGTGACAAAGTGCTGGACTTTCCACCTGATGGCACTTTGCAAATTCCTGCCTGGCAAGCGGTCGGCAGGCGATTGTGTGATGCTGCCGTGGAGGGGGACTCCGTGGCAGGCATGTGTTTAGCGCCTTGCTGGCAAATTCTGACTCCTCTTTTGCCAAGCGTGGGCTAATTCTACTAACGGTGCTAAACCAGGGGAGGCTGTAAAACCCCCCGACAGCGCGGCTCTTCTCAACACACCGCCCGCGATGGCGATTCCCTCCACACCTCCTCTGCCCCCAGAGCTCCTGTCACTGATTGCAGCGACCCTCACAGCACAGGACCGAGCGCGGGAACAGGACAACTCGGACAATGATTCCATTGACACCGATAAACCTTTGGACCCAGGTCCTATAGACCCGGAAGAGGAGCTAGACCTTTTTCCTCCTCCCCCTGATGCACTGGCTGTATGTTCGGGGAGGGTGAAAGGGGGTCTGAGGGATCAGTGGCAGGAATGCAGGCGGGAAGTGCTTAAGCGAGGGCATTTGGGAGGCGCCATGGCACGTTCACGATTTTGTCAGCCAAATCAACCTGCAGAGTGGCAGCCTGTGCAATACGAGGCTGTTAAAGGGTTAAGCAAAGCCGTGCGGGAAGGGGGGATTCATAGTACTTTTGCAAATAGGTGTCTGCATGCGTGTAGCGGTACATAGCTATGTAACTGCGTGAATGACCTCAGCCCTGAGCCTGGTGGTACGTGCAGCTGCGGTTTGTGTCCGGGCTCAGAGATGTCAATACGGGCTTCTCTGTTACGGTCAAGTCTTTCTGGTTGCATTAAAAAAACAAAACAAAACAAAACAAAACAAAACAGTGACTTTAATAAGACTGCAACCTGATCGAATTCCAAGAAATGTGAGATAAGATGAACTTCTGAATTTTGTTCATAAGCTGTAATGGAGTGCTACCTATATATGAATGCTAGAACATAGCTCTATTTCAGTGTGACCAGAATTTAGCATGCAACTGCATCAGCATATTGACAGAATACCTTTTGAGTTATTTCTTTTTTTTCATAACCTCTAAACTGGGAACAGCTCAAGGTGAAAAGAGACTGTTCAAATCCTCAGCTGTTGCCTCAGAAGGAATAACGTGTTCTTTGTGTACAGGTGAATTTAACACAGCTGAAAATTTGTTTTGGGTTAGAAGTATCTGTCACACCTTCATCCCCACCACCACAACCTTTAAGGCCGGTGGGAAAAGCATTCTGTACTCTGTTGCAGCAGGGAAACTTCAGTTGAGCTGCAGTAGTTTGCGTACGTAACTGCAGCTCCTTTGGTGAAAATGAAGTTGTCGTAGAAGTTAGACTTTAACTTTAGTAACATACCCTTTGATACCTTGTAAGCGAGAAAGATTGTGTCCTGACAGCATGCTCTTTCCCACACTTGTGCCTAGAGTTGTACTTGAAATCAGGTTGCGTGTTAAGTTTAAACCTAATCACACAGATATCTCAAAGTCCACAAAGATACATCACTGCTTAGGGGATTCTTGCAGTATAGCAGGTGCAAAACCCGTTCCAAAGTAACGATCTAGTGAAGCGTTTTCTTTCAGGAACACCATTTTCCCACTTCTCATAGGTTATACACCATACAACGTAATATCTCTCCATCAAGTCTCTTGTGGCTAAACTGCATTCGGCAAATTTGTGTTAGAAATAGATGCTTGCATTTTCACCTGCCGAAGTTCCCTAAGCTAAAGGATTGTGACCTAGGCAATGCTACGAAGCTCAAAGATCGTGAAAACAGCGATGGAGAAGAGTGATTTAACACGTAGTTGATTTATGGTTCATACAGGACTATATCACACTACAAAACCGGTATGAATTCAGAGTTGTGGATGTACTGCATGTTCAAGTAATAGTTTCTCTACAATTTTTTTTTTTTTTTAAAAAAGGTGCCTAAGCTATAAATACCGTATACTCTTATCTTTCCCTATTTTTTAAGCATTTTTTATTTCCCTGTTTGTGTATAGTTTTATCTATCTATCTCTATATAAACAACCAACACAAAGCAACCAGAACATTTTGAGAAACTTTTATAGTTAACTTCTGCATTTAATTCCAGTAACAATCTAGAGGTGTCCATTCAGCTGTTTGCTTAGTTCCAAGCCTTCATTGTGTGCTCCCAGGTTCTTTGAAAAGCAGCAATAACAGTCGAGCAGTTATTTAAAGTGAAACTTTGCTCTACGCAACTTCCACTTCCTTGCTTTAGAATGGAGGCACAGCGGAACACTCGCCCAAGGGCAAGATTTCAAGAGCTCTTAAGTAGGTTTTATCTTTTCATTTTAGGAGAGAAAATGTTTCTTAACAGCTTACATATAGAATTTACAAGTTAAACACAATTTCTCATGCTCATTTATTTGATTAGAAGTTCCTGAAAAATATTTTCATAACACTTCCATAGCTTATTGCACGTTCTTCTAAATAATCATAAACCTGTATGTTGACCTCTGCATGAAATGCACCGATAACAAGTTTAACATTTTGTGAACCCGACTGAAATGTACAAACGTACACATAAAAGGCGGCCAAAATCGGTAATTAAGTAGTGAGAAAGAAAACAAAAGAAAAAGAGATGACAACTCCGTAACATGGTAAAGCAACCTTTTACAAAATAAAAACCAGCAAAGAAACAAAACCAAAAACCACAAACAGGGGTGAATTGTAGAGAACAGAGACAGTGGGTTGTTTTGACATTGGTAACGTGCAGCTGAGAACCTGCAGCAAAGAGTCACATAACTTTGAGGGAGCACGAGAAGAAACCAGCATGAGACAGAAAGAAAGGAGGGATGTGATCTCACCTGTAGAAGGCAAGTGAACAGCAGAGAGTGGCCTGTCGCAGCACTCTCCAAAGGAGCCAGCTGCAGCCAGGTCTTTTACCATCACACTCTCCATGGCAGTCCCTCTGCTGCCTTCTAGTCTCGCCTCATCCAGGGCACGCTCACCCTCTCTGCTTCTTCCTCGGCTGCCCAACCGCTTCACAGAACCAGCCACAGCTGCACCTTGTCTACACCAGCCAACCCACCGCCCCTGAAGCCAGCCCACAGCTGTACATTGTCAGTGCTGATTAACCCAGCTTCGTTCCTCTGCAGTAGCCTACAGTGCACAGCGCTAAGGAATGTGTTGTACGAACCTTCCGGGCTGTTCCGCGTCGATTCACAGTCAGTTACAAAAACTGAAGGACATGTCAGAGGGCTTACGGCAGGAACTTTTGGGAGATTGGTTGCGGAATCTTTTCAAGTCTCGGGGAACCACCAGACGGTTGCAGGAGTTTACAACACGCGGAGGAATATTGTTATTGGTAATTGTAGTTATATTGACCATTATTCCCTGTATGCTGAACTGTATAAGACCTATGATTCAAAAGTAGTTTAACCTCTAATGTTGTTTCTGTTCAAAATAAAGACGGGGGAAGTGTAGAGAGCTTTATGGCCAGTGCTGGAGGCCACGATGCCCGTGAAGGGCCTTGAAGGCTAAAGAAGAGAGAAAGTACGATAAGGTTGGCTGAACGCCTGGAAGGAAGACGGGGTATGAAGCAAGGCCAGAGCGGATGCGCGATGCCACATCTCGGCGGCTGGCTGAGAACATGAAACCCACAGAGATAAGAAGGAAGAGAGGAAAAAAAAGGCAAGAAGTTCAGTGCATTTGCAGCTTAGTAATTAACCAATTATATGTAGCCAAGACATGTGTGAACAGCATTGATTAACCAATGATAATTTAGAATGGGGCGCGGGAACAGCAAACGAGGATATTATAAGCGTGGGTTCTGGACTAATAAAAGGTCTTCTGGTTGAACTCGGGAGTCCACGTCATCGTCTCCTCAGGCCATATGCTCCTCCGCCTCCTCGTCTGCCATTGCACGGACCTGCAAGGCCACACCATGAAAGTTAAAACAACGTTCATGGTGCATTCACTCCTGCCTGTTTGTCTAGAGCAGCTGTGACGCTGCCCCTGGTGTTACCTGCTCAGAGAACTGCTGCACCTACTGCTGCCACATTCTCTGCACCTCCTTCAGTTTCTTTGCATACTGATCTCTTTCGAACTGGAGCTCGAAAACTGACCCTGAGAGCTGTTCAAAACAAAATAAAACACAAAGAAAATCGTATTGGCTAAATAAATTTGGCAGTGACCGCTTCAGGGATAAAGCCTGAAGAAACCAGTGTTAACACAAAGCTCAGGCTGCATTCTTCTGCCACACAAGTTTCTTTACAGACATGAAGATCTGGATGTCATTCCGTACAAGCCCTGAGCAACCCGGGTTTCCAGGCCTGCCTTCTCCTCCAGTGCCACCTGCAACTGCTGCTTTGCATCCAGACTCCCTGCCTGATTTGACAACTGCCAAGAAAAATCAGAAAGTCATGGCAAAATGTTAACACGCCACTTCTGCATAGCCTTTCCCCTGATAGCAACCTGCCACATGATCCATGTTGCAACCTTAAAGTGCTCCAACTCATGGTGATGTTCAATGAAAAAAAAAAAAAAAAAAAAAAAGAGGGGGGAAGGAGATTAAAATCAAAAAGCTTAGATTTTAGCCCTGTAAAACAGGCTGAGCTAGACAGCTCCTCCCTACCAATTTTGTATTTACGACTTGTTTGATTAAAACCTATTTTCTTAATCTAAAAATCTGGCTCAGAAACTTTGTGCATTTCCAGAGTCTGTGTTACACAGCCAGACCAGATGGTATAAAAGCTTGTGATTTTAAAAGTTGTCAAACACGTCAGGAATTTAAAGCCAGTGTCTGGAGCATGTCAGTTGGCACACAGTACTTTTCCCAGAAGAGGAGCAGCTGCCTTTATTTCAAGGGTAACTTAAGCCACTGACTGGGGAGGAAAAAAAAACCAAAACCAACAATAAACAAAAGAGCAGTTTCTTCCCTCACAGGCTCAGGTTCACACCGGCTTGCTCTCTGAACTGCTAACAGCTGGCTTCCTGAATTCCCTTCCTAACTGGCTGCTTCTCTTAACTTTCCCCAGCTGACCTTCGAGTTACCATTGTCCAATTCACCTTCTGCAAGGGTGGGTACAAACACCACCCCTATTCAACTGGCTTCTCAGTGAGACCACGAGACAGCTGCGTAACCAAAATGCCAAACAGATACAAAGCAGGAAAAGTCTTTGTATTGTCACGCGCTGTATGTTCAGTCACCCTCTCATATTGTACAACATTCTTTTCGCAGACCAGCGTCACAACAGCTTTCAGTCTACTGCTCCAGCTCCTTCAAACAGACCTTCTGTTCCTCAGAGGCCTCGCTGAAGGCCTGTGACCAAGAGGATGCCTTGATGAGGTTTTGTGCCTTCCTTTCCGAACAAGGGTTAAGCCTTGCCCCCACTCTCAGAAGCAAAGTCTTACAACGGTCAGTGTGATCTACCCTCACAGCCTGGAAGCAGTATGGGCACCTGGTGGATCCTCTGTTTAGCCATTTCCCGCTTGTTCTGCAAATATTCCAATTGCAGCTCCTTAACTTTGCTTTTCTTATCCAGGTAGAGAAGCTTCTCTGACAGCTGTGAATTCTTCTGCTTAATTTCCTCACTGCTTTTGCTGAAACAAACCAAAATTAAAGCAGCATCACTGTATGTACTATGGGTCTGGGCAAGTACATGTCATACATTTACAATCCAGCTAGTCGTAACAGTTAGAATCACAGAAACATCACATCCAGTCACTTTTTTTAAGCTGAATATCCAGCCTCCCAAGTCACCACCTGTGGTGCATGCCCCTTGTGATGTTTTGTGGCTCTACCGGGAAGAGCAGTGTTACTCTGCAGTAACAAGCAGCAAATGGACTTACCTTTGTTTGTACAGCTCCTGTTTCAGGTCTTCTAGCTCCTTCATTAACTCTTCATTACGCTGCAGAAAAAAAGAAATGACTGATTCAGCTGCAGACTTCAGCAAAATATTTCACCTTTAGCACATCAGCTGAAATGGAAAGCATCAGAACTTTGGCAAAACCCTTCAGGACAGGTTGCTTAGAACCTCCTGAATTTGCCAGGAATAAATCTGCTCAGCCTTTTCAAACGCGATGCTACTAACTGAACGTGAGGTCATTTCTGCAGACTTCTGGATGAATATCAATACTGAAGTGTCTGCCTGATGGAGACCCTCCTGAGACAAGGTCTCGGTGGCGCTTCTGTTGCGTGGAGCTGGCAAGACTAATGAAGTAAGGTGCCGGATCTGAAGACAGCAACTGGACCACATGATTAGTGGTCACAGAAACCTGAATGAACTTTGCCTTGACCATGGAGAACACAGGGCTTTACAAGGTTAATTAACAATTCAGAATGTTAATTTCTGCCTCTTCTCCGAGCAGGGACTACAGAATGCAAACATTAGTATACTGACAAGCAAATAGCCAAAGGCAGAGCTGCTGGTGAAGCATAAGCAGAGGTGACTCTTACCTTCTCTGCCTGTTTCTGCTGCAGAGAGACGGAGGCCAAAGTACGTTCCAGCTCCACTACCCTCTGGTGAGATGAATGTAAACGAGCAGCAAGGCTCTCGGCTTCTCCTGAACAAGTCAGAACAGAGTGAGTTGAGGCTGGACCACAAAGAGCTTTTTGGAACTGGCTAAACAGCACTTTCTGCTTTGTCTACAAGCTCTTAAGGCAGCACAGAGCTTTGCAAGTCAGTAGACCTGGTTCCGCCCCTGGCTCTACAGGTGGCTCACTAGCAGCTCTGGGCAGTAAAGCTCTCTGTAACTACCATCCCCACTTTGAGGGAGATGACGAAACTTCCTCTGCAGAATAGGCAATATGTTGGTTGGGATCTTTCTTTCTAATAGAAGAAGTCGCTCAAACTTGGTTCAGAATGAAGGGCTCGGGTAAAACCTACCTTTACGCGATAGCTGTGTGGGAGGGAGGGTGGCGAAAAGGGAACTAAGTTTTAAAAGGATCAGAAGAAAGTCAGAAAGGAACAGCCTGGGGTAGTCACCAGGGCTGAACAGGGCTGACAAGGCTTTAGCGATGCACAAAAGAACCTCAACTGCCATGGGATCAACATGCTCCCACTTGGGGGCAGCTCTGGCGACAGAGGCAGCGATGGTGCCAAGTATTGCCCACCGAGGAGTCGGCCACTGCTGTGAGCTGGCTGCCAGCAACTGTCACGCCTCTGGCTTGGAATTCGCACTTTGACCAACAGCTTGAGCTGGAGTGCCCACAGTCAATTACCTGATTTCTTCCCTGCAGCTTCTCGAGTATGTGCAAGGGCCGCCTGCAACTCAGGCTTCTCAGAAGCTAGAATTCCAATAGTCTGGATACAAACCTTTGGGAAAGGAAAATCGGCTCAGCATGAAACTTCTTTGCTTGTAATTGCAACATCACTGTTGCCACAAAAGGCTAACTCAGTAAAGGGAAAGAGCTCGTGCAGTTAAGCACAGTCGGGCTGACTCCCAGTTTTCCTGAAGGAACGCGCTCGCGGCTTCCCGGGTAAAGACTATGAATGGTCAGTAATCCAGAGAACAGCAGAAGGCAGGTGGTGTTACTGTAATGGAGGCTCTGCCATACCCGTAGCTGTTCCCTCAGCGCGGCTTGCTCTTCAGAAAATTTCTTTTCCAACTCCTTCTTTTCCTGTAAAAAGAAATGATGCCTATTTAGCACAAAAACATAGATGGGTAACCCTTGTTTTGTATCAAACTGAAAAAGCAGTGATACATTGGTAGGACTTGCAGCATCGAAACGACAGCAGTCTTTTTAAAGACATACTTCAGCCCTGCGTTATTTGAACGCCTTCACTATTTATCCATCCTAGATTGGCAGTAACAGCATAGCACAATCGCTGCTAGCATAAAAACGGTAGTGCTTGGAAGCAAGCTGCTGGCAAGGACTTGTATTCTCCTGCCTCCACCACACTCCTCTAATACTTGAGTATTTAAACGTTCGCTTGTGTCAAAATAAGAACGCTACCTGCCAGGCAGGCCTAACTCATGAAGTCAAATCATTCAACCCTACGCTACAAATGAAACTGAATCTAACATAAGACAAGACCACACGTGACTGGGCCACAGCCCACTATACTCTCTGCGCCGCCAAGGAAGAGATACTATTTTTCTGCCTATCCAAAAAGAGGACACACTTTACCTTCTCCAGCTGATCCACTGCCTCCTGGCTCTGCTCTTTCTGTGGAAGAAAAGTGATGTACCAGTATCAAGAGAAAATACTCTCATACATCTGAAACACATTTTCACTTCAACAAAGTAGGATACATGCCCAATTCACGCAAACAGAATTTCCGCTGTCCTTTCTGTAGAGGACTAGGAAGTTCATCTTAGCTATTAAAAATACGAGATCTGGAGCTGCCTTCACTAATGTACTTCATATGCCAGGCATCTTTTTCATCGCTCAGTAGACTGCCACAGTTGTTCTCCAACACTGCTGCTGAAACCCCTCCATGTCTACATCTGAGCATCTACCACCTTCAGTTAAACTCGCACCCCCACATCTCTGCAACTGATGGCAGTAATCCTGGTGTATTGGGATGATCGCCAGAAATGCTGGGGGGTTTTAAAAAACACCACCAATAAATTAAAAAAAAAAACAACCAACCAATAACCCCAAAGAAAAACGTAGTCTTTTCCTTGAACTGAGACCTCAGACCTTTCTTCCACTGAAGAGCTGGCCTTAAGTCACGCAGAGCCGCACTTGTGTTGGCAGACTTCTGCAGGAGGTGGTATGGGAGGGCTGAAGCCAGATACAAAGAGAAGGGGTAATTCTGACCTAGCCCATTTCCATCTTAGCGGTGAAGTATTTGGAGATTTGTTGTCCGTAGGTAATGCACCTTTAGATATGAGGTGAAGGAGACAAAGGTGGCAGCTGCCTACCCAGGCCGCCACACAACTGTGCTGCTGTGTTTGCTATTTGCTGACTATCACAATAATACTCCTTATAGCGCCTTTCACTCCAAAGTACCACACAGAGAAAACATCCTTTTCTGGGTAAGGAGAGATGCAGACTCCCTCTGCGACAAGCTAATGTCAATGATGCAGGTTGATTTCCCATTCTTTCCCACTAAATCAAGAATACATCTTTCCATGCATACATGCTGTCCATTCATCCCACTCAGCTTTTCTTCCCACTGCTGAATGTTTACGTTCTAAACCAGGATTTTTTGCTTCTCAATGCTTAAATATCATATTGTTCAGTAGGATGACTGCAGACACCGCTGAGATCCAGGAGTGTTTTCTTGAGCTGACTGCTTAAAGCTCCACATCAAATATCAAGAGAATTAATAGGACAAAAGGAATACAAAGGCAAATCAGAGTGAACTCCATTCCAACTTGCAGGTTTCACTGCATCTAACTGGTACCCCTGGTGATTACTATAGTTACGTTTATTGATAAGAGACGCACGGATATGTAGTAAACAGGAGTTACTTTATGACAACTGAACTGAAACAATGGTAGGAAAATAAGCTACCAAAATGATGCAAGTGGAACGAAAATCAGAGCTTTGCCACAGCAACAGCGGAAGACAACTCTGGGCTACCAAATTTGACTTCCCTGAGCTTCTATCACAATTTGATCAAGCCTTCCGTTTAAATAAACTGCCTGAAAAGAATTGGTTTAAAAAGGCTGGGGTTTTATGTTTGTGCCTGAACACGTTTCTATTGCTTATCGGCATAGTTCCTGCCCTTTCCTCTTCAGAAGCCTGGCAACGTGAAGACGCTAAAGCCTGTAAACGCTTGACTCAAAGGATCCGACTTCCTGCCTAAACCTATTTAAACCCAGCACTGGAACTTGCCAGACTGTACATCCCCTGCGCAAGTTTCATCGCCTGTTGTAAAACGGGTTGGCAGGAGTAACTAGACAGCTTCCTCAGGGCAGCTGCTTGCCTGGAGATCAGCAGAGTCATGCCCTTCAGAAGCAAGGCCCTAGGGAATACAGCAACGACACGCACAGCGGGAGAAATACAGACTAAGAAAACACTGCCTCTCCCTACTGCACTTGCCCTCAGCAGCTCAGTTAGTTTATCGCCTCACCCCACACTCCTCCTTTTCCTCAAAGCTCAGCTGTCTCGCGGAAGAGGTTTTGACAAGGTTCACTTTTTCACACGTTCAGTTCAACACAAACCAGAAGGGCGCAAGCACTTTACGAGCAATGGCAACGCATGGTATCAACTAGCTCCATGATGATAAAAACAGCAACAAAACTCAAGCAACTGACAGGGGCTATGTCAGGACAAGGCTCCACCCAAGAAATCGAGGCCAGCGTAAACAGAACCTGAAGCATGCAGTAGGGAGAGCGAGTCACTGCGAGGGACACGAGCACTGCCTCACCTTCCTCCTGTCCAATGAGGGTATGGCTACCCCATTGGAGCGCTTCAGGTCCGACACCGGCACCTTCAGAATGTTCTGAATCTGAAGGAGGTGAAAGAAAAGGGGGAACGGCTCAGAAAAGGACAGAAAGAAAGTGTCGATCGGAGGGAGCCAAAGAAACCGGCATCCTCCGGCTGGCCAGGAGCACGCAGCTCAAAGCAGCAGCTCTGGGCACACCCAGGGCTGCGTGACAGCACCGCATGATCAGACACGGCTTTGGCACGTACCCTGAGCTCTAGTGTGCACCTTCCAGCAGCGGTAGCTGCTAACTATTGTGGCACGCTTCGCGTGCTGGCGATACAGGCAGCTGCGCCAGTCATCCATTACACCCGCATAACCATTTCCCGGCTCTAGTCACGTTGTTCAGAAAACCAAAGAGCAAGGAGGTAGCAAATGAGCTGGGACAAAGACCGAGGCACTCACGTTCTCTGGAGGCTGCTGGTCATCGCCCGGGGGAGTCTCAGGTCGACCGTCTCCTTTAGTTTTGTGGTTTTCCTTACTTCCAGCAGCTGCTCCAGGGCTCTTCTTCTGCTGATACTCCTTCAGCTGTGAAAAATAATAATAATCTGAAATCCAAACAGAACATGCCTTCTGTGAGAATGATGTCAACCCCCCAGGCCCAACTCCACTGGGTAAAAAGACCAAGTGTAAGGACAAGAGAAACGCTCTTCAATGAGTTTGTCGCCTGGGGGGGGGGGGGGGGGGGGGGAAGAAAAATAAAAATCAAAACACGTCCAAAAAAAAGGCTAAAGTAAGATCTAATGTGATGAGTTTACGACAAGAGACTCAGAGCTGCAAACGTTCAACTTTTGTACACAGCTAAGAGTTGCTGGGAAACGACTTGATACTCCATCCGGCAACTACAAGGAGATGAAAAGAAGTATCTTGGGGTGGGGTTTTTTTAGGGTTCTAACTAAGAGCATTGAGGAAAAATGAGTAAAGGGCAATGAAATCTGAATGTTAAGTGAAACATCAACACCTGACAGTAAGGTCTCCCACTCTGTGAAACACTTTGAGAAGGAACATTACAGTCCTTACAGACAAATGCCATGTTAATACAAGCAGCGTAGTCACTGTGAACTAAGGGGAGAAGCAACCTACAACGGATTTTTCAATCGCACCCGCTTCACCCCGGAGAAGCTAGTCGGATAAGCCGTTCGCTTGAACTCGGCTGGGTCTTCCGAGCCGAATCGTTCGTGCTCCAGCAGGGTGAAGCCCCCAGGCAAGCGAGCCCCAGGCAGTTCGGTCAACTGCCCGTTTCCCCAGCCCGCAGCCCGCCCTCCGCCCCCCCGCCGGGCCGGGCCGGGCCGGGCCGCGCCTCGGCCTCCAGGTGGGGAAAGAAGGACCCGTTATTGGCAGAACTCCAAAATGGAAGCCCGAACCGCTCCAGGACACTTTCCCCTCCCCAGGACTTTCACATACGCCGCCGCCGCGGCCGGGGAGAAAACCAAGGGCGGGGAACTAAGTAAAATGACACCAACCCCCCCCCAAAAAGGGTGTGGGGGAGGCCAGGGGGAGGGAAAACCGCCAAACCGAACCCGGGGGACCCACGGCACCGCCGGCCCGGCCCGCCCCGACCCCCGCCGCCCCTCACCTTCTCCTTGCCCGCCGCCAGCCAGCTCTGCCCGCTGCCGCCCGCCACGGCCGCCTCGCGCCTGGGCCGCCTTGGCTTCGCCCACCGCCGGCGGCAGCAGCCAGGGCCCGCCCAGCCTGCGCTGCCGCCCTGGAGGCCCGGCCCATCGCCGTGCCGCGACGTGCCCGGCCCACCGCCGGGCTCCGCCTCGTGGCCGGGCTCCACCGGCTCGGCCACGTCGCCGGGCTGCGGCCCATGTCCGTGCCCCGCCGGGCCCGGCAACTCTGCTTTTGCCTCCTTCTCCTCAGGAGCAGGTGCCACCTTGCAGTGCCTGCTCCCCATGTTGGAGCCCGCACCGCCCGCTGCTCGGGTGACAGCCCGCACCGCCCGCTGCTCGGGTGACAGCCCGCACTGCCCGCTGCTCGGGTGACACCTGGCTGCCCGGCGTGCCCCACCCAGAGCTCACCTGCAGCTTCCCGGAGACGTTTGTTCCCCGGCGCTGACGGCACAGTGGGCCCTGTCGCTGGGAGACTCCACTTCCCAGCGTGCCCCGCGGCGCGCCCGCGCCTGCCGCTCCCGGCCGGCCCCGCGCGCACCCGGCCGGCCCGGCGGGAGGCGGCAGCCCTGGCCGAGCGGGTCCCGCCGAGCGCGGGTCGCAGCGCGCCCGCCCCGCCGCGGCCCGGGCCCGGCCGGTAGGAGCCGGGTCCCCGTGTTACAGATTTGCTAACGGTTACAATTAACTAACCTTATTTGATTTTATAAAATCATTTTCATAGAACTGTAGAGGAATAAGAAATATATTTTAGTGGAACTAGCAGCTGCACCACACAAGCTGCTGTGGAATCCTCTGTACAGCCCTGTACCACGGCCAAGGACTGAGAGCAACCGAATGAAACAACTCGTAGCTACCTGCCAAGAAACCGTGAACTTTAATAATAGTGATATAAAGAAATGGCATGGAATGGGGACAATCAGTTACGGGTAAATGTATTTTAATATATTTTAATAAATACGCAAAGAATGTAGGTCTAGTAATCAGGTCGTGGAACCATAGTTTGAACGAAATAATTAATGAAAGAGCTAGCGAAAGAAGGAGTCCGTTTCTCTAACTTTCTCTGACAAGGGGCCTGTTTATAAGTTATCTAGAGGGAGCGAGTAAAAGAAACAAGCAGAAGGACCAGATGGTCGACAAGGACATCCATTAGCTCGGACCGACAAGAACACTGCAGACTTGCAAGACCATCACATACCAGGCAAAAGGTGAAAAGTACCCCATGAGGAAGACCTACGGCCTTCCTCCCAGAGACCACTGCCCACGTCCCGCAGACCCCTGCCCACAGTTCTTGGAAGGATTTGCGCAGGCGCGAAGGACTGAGAAGCTGATTAACATACGAAGCGAGAGTCTGTTAATGATTTTGGGGAAACAGTATGTTCATGCATGAATACTTACGGCATATGCATGACTCAGTCCTAGATGAGCTGTATGATGTCGAAGCTCGGTGTGCGTTGGTCGGGAGAGGACTCACTCACGCACCCGGCCGTCCATAAAGAAGTGTCCGCTTATCTCCCTCACATCGGGGTCGGCAAGTTTTTCATTCCGAGATTTCGGTACCAGCCGCTCCCCGCCCCCGCCGCGGGCCGTGCCTGCGCTGAGGCGGCGCGGCCCGGCCCCTGACGCGGCGCCGCTCTGCTCTGCCAGGGCCTCCGGTGGCGGCCGGCGGAGCGGCGCGGCCGGCTGCAGGTCCGCGGTGAGGCCCTGCGCGGGCTGGGGGGAGCGGGCCCTGCTCCAGGGCTGCCCCGGCCGCCGTCTGTGGCACGGCACGGCCCGGCACGGCACGGCACGGCACGGCCCGGCCGGGGGTGTGTTTTCTTGGGGCGGAGCTGCCGGCCTCGCCCCCCGGCGCTGCCTCGTCCTGGCAGCGCCTCTGAACACCGAAATTGTGGGGGTTACGGTCTTATTGTCACCTGACGCTGTAAATCTACAAAACGCCGTAGAATATGATGGGGGGCGGGGCAACGTTACAGAAACCCATCAGTCTTTTACCTGAGCTTCCCCCCTCCCTGCCCAGGAGACACGGTATTTTTTCCTTTCCTTTTTTTCTCCTCTTTTCTCCATTTCTGGTTAGTGCCCCCCAGCACCGCAGCATCTTCCCCTGGGCTGAGGTAGCGTGAAATGTCTCCTGTGCTCTACAGATGCCCCGTCCCGCGTCCTGCCAACCTAATGGAACCAGCCAAGAAGCCCTGCAGTATGAAATCGAAGAGCTGAAGCAGAAAGACCTTGCTCTAGACCAGGAAACTGCACAATTCTTGTCCGAGTATGTCCTTGGCGAGCTCAGTGTCCGCTGTGATGCCTCAGTTGGTTTTGTTTAAAAAAAAAAATACGGTCTAGGGCTTAGAGCTAAAAGCCGTCCTCTTACGCCACCGCTTTTATCATGGTGTTGTGCAACGTTGATTACAGCGTTGTTTTGATTTATGGGACCCGTTAAGGGAGAACTCTTTCCACTTTATTTGGTAAAGCAAACCCAGGTTTCACTAGGAGCTGGGATAGGAGCATTTTAACTTTACCCCAGGTGTTGCTGAGGCAAATTACCTGTGAACTGGGAATGAATGGTTTTAACCGTCGTGATGCTATGGCACATCATGCTACCAGAAGGCCTTGTTCATGTGAGAATTAAAATTGAGATTGTGGCTTGTATGACCTGCCCGGTTTAGCCCCGGATGAAACGGTTTCCTTGTTTGTTCCATCCCGATCAAGTGTCTACTTATTTCCTGTCTGAAGCGAGTGGGTTAAACGTTGGTGTTCAAGCAGCAGAGGTGTTTCCCAGGCAAGCGAAGGGCCTGGAAAGAGATGGGTGCCGCTTACAGGGTAGTGCAACTGCTTTAACTGTGGTTTCTTATGACCTACTGTGGCAGCTGCTTATTAGCAGCTCTTTTGAGATCAAGTTGCTGCTTGGTTTTTAAAGAGAGGGTATCTCTGTGGGTTATTTGTTGCAAAGGAGTGTTATTTTCTAAGGTCACGTGTAGTACAGAGAATGGAAACGGCAGAGCAACAAAGGCTGTTCCCAAAGCTTTTTTGCTTTACCGCCACGCCTTTTTTTTTCACTAGCTACAGATTAGAGATACAGATACAAACTGAATTCACCACAGCCTATTCCTGTTCCTACTTGATTCTGAGAATTCGGGTGGGTTGGGGTTTTTTGGTAAGTCGATGCGGCAAAAAAAACCCCACTCAAAATGAGGGTCTGCTCATTTGTAGCTTTCGTGTTGATGACTTGCAGCAACTGTACTTGCTGCCTTCGGATTCTGCTTTGGATAGTGCCAGGCTTGAGCGTCTCAAATCTCCTTGCTGTGCTGGGTCAGTAGGGGCAACACTCGCCGTGCGGCATTTTTGACCTTTTCTGCTTTTATTGCTACAGAGGCTACAGCCTGGAGGAATTGGAGCAGCACATTTCTCTGCTCGCTCCATGAGTACAATGATATTAAAGATGCTGGACAGATGCTGCTGGGCAAACTGGGTAAGGAAGGGGAAAAGTGTTGATGAACAACTCAGTCAATGTTTTCATGTAGACAGAGAGAGAGAAGGTACTACGCCACGAAGGCAGAGCTTGTTTTAAAGATTCTTGAATTCTAGGGCTTTCATTGCCCAGCCACTTGTGCAGGCACAAACACTTCTGTCGTTATTTTCGCAGGATGTGTTTAGAACCGAACATGCGAAAGAATTGTCATCTACTGCTATTTTAGTCTGTGTTATGTACTGCCAAACTTTGTTCAGTCTTACCAATTTTTGTCAGTTTTGCTCTTCATATACTTTAAAAGAGTGTTGAGACAAGCAGAGAGCGCAGCTGCAAAACCTTAGGTTGGTTCCTTAGCTATGGGAGGTTCTGTGAGAGAGTTAGGGGCTACTGGGAGGAAAACACAACTTTTCTGACTGGTCTGATACTTCTGTAATGAAAATAGCCGTCTTTCTTTTCCAGCTGTTATCCGAGGGGTTACTACAAAGCAGCTCTGCCCTGAATACATACGACCTGGAGCTTAGCGACTAGTATTGAACCTGAAGATTGCCCCGTCCTGCAAAGCTGACACTTACTGGGCCGTGACGGTTTGGTGTGGTATTGGTTCAGAACGGACAGAAGGTGGCCTCAGAAGCTGTGTGTGGAATTGCAACAGCGCGTGCATGAACAGCCTTATTTCCGAGCAGCTTTACAACGTGAAAGCTGTTGAATCTGTCAGCTGTGTCCTGCTTGTGGGAAAGGGATGTAGGACTTTGGATAATTTTGTCTCCTGTCTGATGGGACAGTATATTTTTTTTTTCGTTTGTTGGAAAGGCCGTAATTCAGGTTGATGTGAAGACTTTTTCCGTGGAGACCTTGCTTCTCTCCAGCATCCAGGGGCTGTTTGGTTACTGAATAATAGAGGAAGCGAGGGCATGCAAACGTGCAATGTAATAGCTGCTTTGAAAGAAAAGAAAAAACCCTCGGAAGCAGCAAGGGAAGAAGGCTGAATTTGTGGTGGCTTGGGGGTTGGTTTTGTTTTATGATCACATCTGGGTGAGTCTGGGTATTCTGCATTTTTGTACTTAACTGCTCGGGTAGCTAGAGGTTCTGTATCATTTCTGTGGTGAATGGCAAAAGGTGAAGTTGTATTGAACTGTCCTGTCTGAATAAAGCAGCTGTCACATTTCTCAGGAATTCACTTATTGAAGAGCCTATAAAACAGCGCGTGAACCTGGGAGCAAATTCTTAACCTCTAATCTGAGACAACTGGAACATCTATTACTCAAATGTTTTCTGAGGACTCTCAATGGTGACGGTGTGGCAGCGCTACCCAGTAATGGGTAGGTGCCGAATTACCTTTACTGCTACAGAGGCTACAGCCTGGAGGAACTGGAGCAGCACATTTCGTTCTTGCGGCTAAAACAGGAACAGTCAAAAGTAAGGAGGAAGCGAGTGGTGCGGCAGAGCGGTAATAAGGGGAGCAGCGGCGATGATGAAAATGCTATCGGCAGACGCGTTACAGAGGGGTGGAGGAGAGTGCGCTTGGAAAGTATGAAAGAGGGAGCGCACGCGTTTCCCGTGATATTACAAGATAGACACCCGGGCCAGTATCAGGCATTTCACTGGGAAATGATTAAGGAACTACGGAAAACTGTCACGCAAAATGCACTATATTCTCCTTTTACACAAATTTTGTTAGAGAACGTGATGATGGGTCCGCAGCTAGTGACTCTGCTAGAATGGATCCGTGACAAAGTGCTGGACTTTCCACCTGATGGCACTTTGCAAATTCCTGCCTGGCAAGCAGTCGGCAGGCGATTGTGTGATGCTGCCGTGGAGGGGGACTCCGTGGCAGGCATGTGTTTAGCGCCTTGGTGGCAAATTCTGACTCCTCTTCCGCAGAGTGTGGGCTGATTCTACTAACGGTGCTAAACCAGGGGAGGCTGTAAAACCCCCCGACAGCGCGGCTCTTCTCAACACACCGCCAGCGATGGCGATTCCCTCCACACCTCCTCTGCCCCCAAAGCTCCTGTCACTGATTGCAGCGACCCTCACAGCACAGGACCGAGCGTGGGAACAGGACAACTCGGACAATGATTCCATTGACACCGATAAACCTTTGGACCCAGGTCCTATAGACCCGGAAGAGGAGCTAGACCTTTTTCCTCCTCCCCCTGATGCACTGGCTGTATGTTCGGGGAGGGTGAAAGGGGGTCTGAGGGATCAGTGGCAGGAATGCAGGCGGGAAGCGCTTAAGCGAGGGCATTTGGGAGGCGCCATGGCACGTTCACGATTTTGTCAGCCAAATCAACCTGCAGAGTGGCAGCCTGTGCAATACGAGGCTGTTAAAGGGTTAAGCAAAGCCGTGCGGGAAGGGGGGATCCATAACACATTTGCTGTGTCCCTTCTTGGAGTGATGGCAGAGCCTTATACACTCACACCATGTGATTATTGGAAGTCATTGCTTTGTGTGGTACGCACGCCGACGCAGTGCATGTGGTTATCTGATTTTTGCGAGCTATGTGTAGTGGCCTCGATTGAAAAGCTTAATCGGGGAACTGCTGTGAACTGTGAGCCGTTGGCTGGAGAAAATAATTGTGCCGACCAATCCTGTGACTCAGGCAAGGCATCCCAGGGACAGCTATTTGCAGATGGAGGAGATGGCTACGAAGGCAGTCCGGGTAGGGGGATACGGGAGTCTGGGCGAGCCTCTAGTGCGTCCTTCGCCACGGTCTTGCAGGGTCCTAGAGAGTCATAGACTAACTTTATTGATCGGCTTCAGAATAGTTTGCAACAACAAGTCGAGCAGGAGGAAGCTCAAGGGTTGCTTTTAAAACAATTAGCTGTGATAATGCCAATGAAAAGTGAACATGGGCATCGCAGCCCTTGCACAGGCGCAACCCCAACACGTGTCAAATGGTTATAACCCAGAACTCACAGCAGACTGTAACTCCCAGGTTGAGTTCTGGAATGCAGCGTGACACGTTTTTGCTTCTCTAATCTCTTCTGTAAGAATAGTGCACGCTCTTAACTGGCTTCGTAAATAAGGCTGCTGGCTTGCTAAAGAAAGTAATGCTACAATACTATTTCTTATTTTTCCTGGCTTATTAACAGGTGTCGATTCTGTCCGTCGTATGTTGCTACAGAACCGAGTTGCTATTGATTTTTATTATTAGCGCAGGGACAAGGGTGTGGAGGCTTTGATAGGTTGCGTTACGTCAGTCTGAGTGACCACCATGAATCAATCCACAAAAGCATACAAAACTTAAAACAAAGATCCGCAGCAGAGCCAGGGGTGGGAGGCCTTTGGTCTCTTCTCACGGCTGGGAAACTTTGGGCCGTGGATCAAAAGTAGTCCAGGATTTATTATAATCGCCTTAACCCCCGTATTGATGTTTGCCTTACGTCTCCTATGCCTTTTTGTCCTGTATTCAGCGTTTAGCTGAGTGTGACATAAATCAGGTCACGGGCACCCAGCTACACACAACCTTTGCCTTGTCGCAATTCACAAGCAAAAAAGAGGAGGATAGAGAACGTCTGAAGAGATATACAGGAGAGGAAAATAGGGAATGGCTGACCTAACGAGAGATGAGAGAACAGCTAGGTATTGTGAAGGAGAGGAGGAAAGATGAACACGGTTATCTAGTGACAAATAGGTGTCTGCATGCGTGTAGCGGTACATAGCTATGCAACTGCGTGAATGATTTCTGCCCTGAGCCTGGTGGTACGTGCAGCTGTGGTTTGTGTCCGGGCTCAGAGATGTCAATACGGGCTTCTCTGTTATGGTCAAGTCTCTCTGGTTGCATTAAAAAACAAAACCAAACCAAACCAAAACAAAACAAAAAACACAGTGACTTTAATAAGACTGCAACCTGATCGAATTCCAAGAAATGTGAGATAAGATGAACTTCTGAATTTGTTCATAAGTTGTAATGGAGTGCTACCTATATATGAATGCTAGAACATAACTCTATTTCAGTGTGACCATTATTTAGCATGCAACTGCATCAGCATATTGACAGAATACCTTTTGAGTTATTTCTTTTTTTCATAACCTCTAAACTGGGAACAGCTCAAGGTGAAAAGAGACTGTTCAAATCCTCAGCTGTTGCCTCAGAAGGAATAACGTGTTCTTTGTGTACAGGTGAATTTAACACAGCTGAACATTTGTTTTGGGTTAGAAGTATCTGTCACACCTTCATCCCCACCACCACAACCTTTAAGGTCGGTGGGAAAAGCATTCTGTACTCTGTTGCAGCAGGGAAACTTCAGTTGAGCTGCAGCAGTTTGCGTACGTAACTGCAGCTCCTTTGGTGGAAATGAAGTTGTCGTAGAAGTTAGTCTTTAACTTGAGTAACATACCCTTTGATACCTTGTAAGCGAGAAAGATTGTGTCCTGACAGCATGCTCTTTCCCACGCTTGTGCCTAGAGTTGTACTTGAAATCAGTTTGCGTGTTAAGTTTAAACCTAATCACACAGATATCTCAAAGTCCACAAAGATACATCACTGCTTAGGGGATTCTTGCAGTATAGCAGGTGCAAAACCCGTTCTAAAGTAACGATCTAGTGAAGCGTTTTCTTTCAGGAACACCATTTTCCCACTTCTCATAGGTTATACACCATACAACGTAATATCTCTCCATCAAGTCTCTTGTGGCTAAACTGCATTCTGCAAATTTGTGTTAGAAATAGATGCTTGCATTTTCACCTGCCCAAGTTCCCTAAGCTAAAGGATTGTGACCTAGGCATTGCGACGAAGCTCAAAGATCGTGACAACAGCGATGGAGAAGAGTGATTTAACACGTAGTTGATTTATGGTTCATACAGGACTATATCACACTACAAAACCGGTATGAATTCAGAGTTGTGGATGTACTGCATGTTCAGGTAATAGTTTCTCTACAATTTATTTTTTTTTTTTTTAAAAAGGTGCCTAAGCTATAAATACCATATACTATTATCTTTCCCTATTTTTTTAAGCATTTTTTTATTTCCCTGTTTGTGTATAGTTTTATCTATCTATCTCTATATAAACAACCAACACAAAGCAACCAGAACATTTTGAGAAACTTATAGTTAACTTCTGCATTTAATTCCAGTAACAATCTAGAGGTGTCCATTCAGCTGTTTGCTTAGTTCCAAGTCTTCACTGTATGCTTTCAGGTTCTTTGAAAAGCAGCAGTAACAGTTGAGCAGTTATTTAAAGTGAAACTTTGCCCTACACAATTTCCACTTCCATGCCTTAGAATGGAGGCACAGCGGAACACTCGCCCAAGGGCAAGATTTCAAGAGCTTTTAAGTAGGTTTTATCTTTTCATTTTAGGAGAGAAAATGTTTCTTAACAGCTTACATATAGAATTTACAAGTTAAACACAATTTCTCATGCTCATTTATTTGATTAGAAGTTCCTGAAAAATATTTTCATAAAACTTCCATAGCTTATTGCATGTTCTTCTAAATAATCATAAACCTGTATGTTGACCTCTGTAGGAAATGCACCGATAACAAGTTTAACATTTTGTGAACCCGACTGAAATGTACAAACGTACACATAAAAGGCGGCCAAAATCGGTAATTAAGTAGTGAGAAAGAAAACAAAAGAAAAAGAGATGACAACTCCATAACATGGTAAAGCAACCTTTTACAAAATAAAAACCAACAAAGAAACAAAACCAAAAACCACAAACAGGGGTGAATTGTAGAGAACAGAGACAGTGGGTTGTTT
The DNA here is from genome assembly GCF_023638135.1 of Falco biarmicus. Classification (NCBI taxonomy): domain Eukaryota; kingdom Metazoa; phylum Chordata; class Aves; order Falconiformes; family Falconidae; genus Falco; species Falco biarmicus. Next base: position 16,669,089 of record NC_079296.1, read on the forward strand.
TGACATTGATAACGTGCAGCTGAGAACCTGCAGCAAAGAGTCACATAACTTTGAGGGAGCACGAGAAGAAACCAGGATGAGACAGAAAGAAAGGAGGGATGTGATCTCACCTGTAGAAGGCAAGTGAACAGCAGAGAGTGGCCTGTCGCAGCACTCTCCAAAGGAGCCAGCTGCAGCCAGGTCTTTTACCATCACACTCTCCATGGCAGTCCCTCTGCTGCCTTCTAGTCTCGCCTCATCCAGGGCACGCTCACCCTCTCTGCTTCTTCCTCGGCTGCCCAACCGCTTCACAGAACCAGCCACAGCTGCACCTTGTCTACACCAGCCAACCCACCGCCCCTGAAGCCAGCCCACAGCTGTACATTGTCAGTGCTGATTAACCCAGCTTCGTTCCTCTGCAGTAGCCTACAGTGCACAGCGCTAAGGAATGTGTTGTACGAACCTTCCGGGCTGTTCCGCGTCGATTCACAGTCAGTGTACAAAAACTGAAGGACATGTCAGAGGGCTTACGGCAGGAACTTTTGGGAGATTGGTTGCGGAATCTTTTCAAGTCTCGGGGAACCACCAGACGGTTGCAGGACTTCACAACACGCGGAGGAATATTGCTATTGGTAATTGTAGTTATATTGACCATTTTTCCCTGTATGCTGAACTGTATAAGACCTATGATTCAAAAGTAGTTTAACCTCTAATGTTTCTGTTCAAAATAAAGACGGGGGAAGTGTAGAGAGCTTTATGGCCAGTGCTGGAGGCCACGATGCCTGTGAAGGGCCTTGAAGGCTAAAGAAGAGAGAAAGTACGATAAGGTTGGCTGAACGCCTGGAAGAAAGACGGGGTATGAAGCAAGGCCAGAGCGGATGCGCGATGCCACATCTCCGTGGCTGGCTGAGAACATGAAACCCACAGAGATAAGAAGGAAGAGAGGAAAAAAAACGCAAGAAGTTCAGTGCATTTGCAGCTTAGTAATTGACCAATTATATGTAGCCAAGACGTGCGTGAACAGCATTGATTAACCAATGATAATTTAGAATGGGGCGCATGAACAGCAAACGAGGATATTATAAGCGTGGGTTCTGGACTAATAAAAGGTCTTCTGGTTGAACTCGGGAGTCCACGTCATCGTCTCCTCAGGCCATATGCTCCTCCGCCTCCTCGTCTGCCATTGCACGGACCTGCAAGGCCACACCATGAAAGTTAAAACAACGTTCATGGTGCATTCACTCCTGCCTGTGTTTGTCTAGAGCAGCTGTGACGCTGCCCCTGGTGTTACCTGCTCAGAGAACTGCTGCACCTACTGCTGCCACATTCTCCGCACCTCCTTCAGTTTCTCTCCATACTGATTTCTTTCTGCCTGGAGCTGGTGAACTGACCCTGAGAGCTGTTCAAAACAAAACAAAACACAAAGAAAATCATATTGGCTAAATAAATTTGGCAGTGACCGCTTCAGGGATAAAGCCTGAAGAAACCAGTGTTAACACAAAGCTCAGGCTGCATTCTTCTGCCACACAAGTTTCTTTACAGACATGAAGATCTGGATGTCATTCCGTACAACCCCTGAGCAACCCGGGTTTCCAGGCCTGCCTTCTCCTCCAGTGCCACCTGCAACTGCTGCTTTGCATCCAGACTCCCTGCCTGATTTGACAACTGCCAAGAAAAATCAAAAAGTCATGGCAAAATGTTAACACGCCACTTCTGCATAGCCTTTCCCCTGATAGTAACCTGCCACATGATCCATGTTGCAACCTTAAAGTGCTCCAACTCATGGTGATGTTCAATGAAAAAAAAAAAAAGAGGAGGGGGGAAGGAGATTAAAATCAAAAAGCTTAGATTTTAGCCCTGTAAAACAGGCTGAGCTAGACAGCTCCTCCCTATCAATTTTGTATTTACAACTTGTTTGATTAAAACCTATTTTCTTAATCTAAAAACTGGGCTCAGAAACTTTTTGCATTTCCAGAGTCTGTGTTACACAGCCAGACCAGATGGTATAAAAGCTTGTGATTTTAAAAGTTGTCAAACACGTCAGGAATTTAAAGCCAGTGTCTGGAGCATGTCAGTTGGCACACAGTACTTTTCCCAGAAGAGGAGCAGCTGCCTTTATTTCAAGGGTAACTTAAGCCACTGTCTGGGGAGGAAAAAAAAACCAAACCCAAAAATAAACAAAAGAGCAGTTTCTTCCCTCACAGGCTCAGGTTCACACCGGCTTGCTCTCTGAACTGCTAACAGCTGGCTTCCTGAATTCCCTTCCTAACTGGCTGCTTCTCTTAACTTTCCCCAGCTGACCTTCGAGTTACCATTGTCCAATTCACCTTCTGCAAGGGTGGGTACAAACACCACCCCTATTCAACTGGCTTCTCAGTGAGACCACGAGACAGCTGCGTAACCAAAATGCCAAACAGATACAAAGCAGGAAAAGTCTTCGTATTGTCACGCGCTGTATGTTCAGTCACCCTCTCATATTGTACAACATTCTTTTCGCAGACCAGCGTCACAACAGCTTTCAGTCTACTGCTCCAGCTCCTTCAAACAGACCTTCTGTTCCTCAGAGGCCTCGCTGAAGGCCTTTGACCAAGAGGATGCCTTGATGAGGTTTTGTGCCTTCCTTTCCGAACAAGGGTTAAGCCTTGCCCCCACTCTCAGAAGCGAAGTCTTACAACGGTCAGTGTGATCTACCCTCACAGCCTGGAAGCAGTATGGGCACCTGTTGGATCCTCAGTTTAGCGATTTCCAGTTTCTGATGCAAATCATCCATACGCAAATCCTTAGCTGAGATCTTGGAAGACAGGCAGCGAATCTTCTGTGACAGCTCTGAATTCTTCTGCTTCATTTCCTCACTGCTTTTGCTGAAACAAACCAAAATTAAAGCAGCATCACTGTATGTACTATGGGTCTGGGCAAGTACATGTCATACATTTACAATCCAGCTAGTCGTAACAGTTAGAATCACAGAAACATCACATCCAGTCACTTTTTTTAAGCTGAATATCCAGCCTCCCAAGTCACCACCTGTGGTGCATGCCCCTTGTGATGTTTTGTGGCTCTACCGGGAAGAGCAGTGTTACTCTGCAGTAACAAGCAGCAAATGGACTTACCTTTGTTTGTACAGCTCCTGTTTCAGGTCTTCTAGCTCCTTCATTAACTCTTCGTTATGCTGGAGAAAAAAGAAATGACTGATTCAGCTGCAGACTTCAGCAAAATATTTCACCTTTAGCACATCAGCTGAAGTGGAAAGCATCAGAACTTTGGCAAAACCCTTCAGGACAGGTTGCTTAGAACCTCCTGAATTTGCCAGGAATAAATCTGCTCAGCCTTTTCAAACGCGATGCTACTAACTGAACGTGAGGTCATTTCTGCAGACTTCTGGATGAATATCAATACTGAAGTGTCTGCCTGATGGAGACCCTCCTGAGACAAGGTCTCGGTGGCGCTTCTGTTGCGTGGAGCTGGCAAGACTAATGAAGTAAGCTGCCGGATCTGAAGACAGCAACTGGACCATATGATTAGTGGTCACAGAAACCTGAATGAACTTTGCCTTGACCATGGAGAACACAGGGCTTTACAAGGTTAATTAACAATTCAGAATGTTAATTTCTGCCTCTTCTCCGAGCAGGGACTACAGACTTTGCATTAGTGTACTGACAAGCAAATAGCCAAAGGCAGAGCTGCTGGTGAAGCATAAGCAGAGGTGACTCTTACCTTCTCTGCCTGTTCTTGCAGCATAGAGACGAAGGACAAAGTACGTTCCAGCTCCACTACCCTCTGGTGAGATGAACGTAAACGAGCAGCAAGGCTCTCGGCTTCTCCTGAACAAGTCAGAACAGAGTGAGTTGAGGCTGGACCACAAAGAGCTTTTTGGAACTGCTAAACAGCACTTTCTACTTTGTCAACAAGCTCTTAAGGCAGCACAGAGCTTTGCAAGTCAGCAGACCTGGTTCCGCCCCTGGCTCTACAGGTGGCTCACTAGCAGCTCTGGGCAGTAAAGCTCTCTGTAACTACCATCCTCACTTTGAGGGAGATGACGAAACTTCCTCTGCAGAATAGGCAATATGTTGGTTGGGATCTTTCTTTCTAATAGAAGAAGTCGCTCAAACTTGGTTCAGAATGAAGGGCTCGGGTAAAACCTACCTTTACGCGATAGCTGTGTGGGAGGGAGGGTGGCGAAAAGGGAACTAAGTTTTAAAAGGATCAGAAGAAAGTCAGAAAGGAACAGCCTGGGGTAGTCACCGGGGCTGAACAGGGCTGACAAGGCTTTAGCGATGCACAAAAGAACCTCAACTGCCATGGGATCAACATGCTCCCACTTGGGGGCAGCTCTGGCGACAGAGGCAGCGATGGTGCCAAGTATTGCCCACCGAGGAGTCGGCCACTGCTGTGAGCTGGCTGCCAGCAACTGTCATGCCTCTGGCTTGAAATTCACACTTTGACCAACAGCTTGAGCTGGAGTGCCCACAGTCAATTACCTGATTTCTCCCCTGCAGCTTCTCGAGTATGTGCAAGGGCCGCCTGCAACTCAGACTTCTCAGAAGCTAGAATTCCAATAGTCTGGATACGAACCTTTGGGAAAGGAAAATCGGCTCAGCACGAAACTTCTTTGCTTGTAATTGCAACATCACTGTTGCCACAAAAGGCTAACTCAGTAAAGGGAAAGAGCTCGTGCAGTTAAGCACAGTCGGGCTGACTCCCAGTTTTCCTGAAGGAACGCGCTCGCGGCTTCCCGGGTAAAGACTGTGAATGGTCAGTAATCCAGAGAACAGCAGAAGGCAGGTGGTGTTACTGTAATGGAGGCTCTTCCTTACCCGTAGCTTCCTCAGTGCAGCTTGCTCTTCAGAAAACGTATTTTCCAACTCCTTTTCCTGTATAAAGAAATGATGCCTATTTAGCACAAAAACATAGATAGGTAACCCTTGTTTTGTAGCAAACTAAAAAAGCAGTGATACATTGGTAGGACTTGCAGCATCGAAACGACAGCAGCCTTTTAAAGACATACTTCAGCCCTGCGTTATTTGAACGCCTTCACTATTTATCCATCCTAGATTGGCAGTAACAGCATAGCACAATCGCTGCTAGCATAAAAATGGTAGTGCTTGGAAGCAAGCTACTGGCAAGGACTTCTCCTGCCTCCACCACACTCCTCTAATACTTGAGTATTTAAACGTTCGCTTGTGTCAAAATAAGAACGCTACCTGCCAGGCAGGCCTAACTCATGAAGTCAAATCATTCAACCCTACGCTACAAATGAAACTGAATCTAACATAAGACAAGACCACACGTGCCTGGGCCACAGCCCACTATACTCTCTGCGCCGCCAAGGAAGAGATACTATTTTTCTGCCTGTCCAAAAAGAGGACACACTTTACCTTCTCCAGCTGATCCACTGCCTCCTGGCTCTGCTCTTTCTGTGGAAGAAAAGTGATGCACCAGAGAAAATACTCTCATACATCTGAAACACATTTTCACTTCAGCAAAGTAGGATACATGCCCAATTCACGCAAACAGAATTTCCACTTTCTGTAGTCCTTTCTGTAGAGGACTAGGAAGTTCATCTTAGCTATTAAAAATACGAGATCTGGAGCTGCCTTCACTAATGTACTTCATATGCCAGGCATCTTTTTCATCGCTCAGTAGATTGCCACAGTTGTTCTCCAACACCGCTGCTGAAACTCCTCCATGTCTACATCTGAGCATCTACCACCTTCAGTTAAACTCGCACCCCCACATCTCTGCAACTGATGGCAGTAATCCTGGTGTATTGGGATGATCGCCAGAAATGCTGGGGTTTTTTTAAAAAACACCACCAATAAATAAAAAAAACACCAACCAACCAATAACCCCAAAGAAAAACGTAGTCTTTTCCTTGACCTGAGACCTCAGACCTTTCTTCCACTGAAGAGCTGGCCTTAAGTCACGCAGAGCCGCACTTGTGTTGGCAGACTTCTGCAGGAGGTGGTATGGGAGGGCTGAAGCCAGATACAAAGAGAAGGGGTAATTCTGTCCTAGCCCATTTCCATCTTAGCGGTGAAGTATTTGGAGATTTGTTGTCCGTAGGTAATGCACCTTTAGATAGGAAGTGAAGGAGACAAAGGTGGCAGCTGCCTACCCAGGCCGCCACACAACTGTGCTGCTGTGTTTGCTATTTGCTTGTTGTCTCCCTGACAGCTTCTTCACAGATGCCTCGTAACTAACTACATAAGCAGGGCTTTTTTGCCTTCCCAAAGAACGAGCATTGTCCAAGCTCTTTCTTTACTACTGCTGCTACTACTTCAATGCATTTTGAAAGGTGTCTACAGATGGAAGAGCGATGAGCGAGAGGTTTTGGTTCTAGCAATGCCCATGCACAACATAACCAGCAAAAGCAAAGGCAAGACCACAAATGCAGCAAAGGCCCTACACAGTTGCAGGCCAGCGTAAAAGCAGGCAAACAAGGAGAATCTTGGGTGGGCAATGCACTATGCCAAGTTCCTCTGCAGCCCAGCTAAAACACAAAAAGAAACAGAATGGAACAAAAATAACCCAAAGCCCAAAGGAAAACAACAAGGGGGGGTCACGGGGTACACTGGGAAATGCTGAACTTTGCAAAAAGTGTACTTTTACAGAGGAACAAAATGGGGAAAAGCATTTCACACAAGAAAGGCTCTTGTCAGACTGAAACAAGTCCACTTGGCTGCATTTCTTGCAGTGTTAAAGCTGAAGGCTGAAAAGCTGCAGCGGGAATCCATGCAGGCCACAGGACAAAGCAGTTCACTCATCGCGCCAAGAGAAGCTGAGGATATGATCAGAAACCAGCCCCAGACCCTCTCAGGCCTACTGCTCCCACTCTGCCGATATCGTTAGACCAGCAGCACCACCTGCAGAAACAGGTTTTCACACTGCTGCCAGCACCAGAGTTGTGTGTTTCAAGGATTCGGACCAGGCGCAGAAATAGCTGTTTTATCAGGATGCTTATCATCCAGGGAAAGCCTGATGAGATCAGCAGAGCACACTTAAATGGAAACAACAAAACTCCGTTTCTTGTTCCTCAGTTGAGCCAATACATTCACCAGCGGCCTTAGACTTTGAGCCCCTTAACAGGTTTTCCGTGCAGCTCATTTTGTTCCCTACAGAGTGCCGTGTAAGCAGCCTTCCTTGTGGCACTAGGAGAGAACCCATAACTTTGCAGACACCCAAAGAGCTTGGAGGAGCAGCGAGGACCATGTCAGACTGGTTGGTTGGGTTGTTTCTTACCAGTTCCTCTATCTGTGTAACGAACTGCTTGTTCGTTAAGATTGCTGGAATCCAGGGCTACTGCCAGCTCCCGGTAACGTGTCTGATGGGCACATGCAGACAGGAGAAAAAGGAAGGAGCAGAAGAGGAGGAGGGGAGGAAAAAAAGCAGGAATTAAAGAGGACAGAAAAATAAATCCTATCGAACTGTGATAATCAGATTCTCCAAACAAAACAAAAATCTACCGTTTCAACAAAAGCAGCTGAGACATCAACACATTTTATCCATTCTGCCAAGGCTTCATTTTGACCCAACAGTGACTCACAAATAAGAACGGCAGCTGCACGGAAGCCAGATTATCCCCAGTCCCCAAACTGGAAACACCTCCGATACCTGCCCCCCAGTGTTGATCACAACTACCCGATGATAGCACAAGACAACACTAGACAGCAGTGAACGAGAACTGTGCATTCAATTAGGTCTCGCTAACACTGCCGAAAGCAGAGTCCCAGTAAGTTATCAACAGTAGCAAATAAGAAAGGGGGCGGGGGGGGACGGGGACACTGAGAACAACCTCCTTCCGTTTCCTTAATATTTGTGGAAGAAACAGCACTTTCTCCATTCACATATGATGTAGACTACAAGCAAAGCAGTCAAGTCAGCCAGTTTTATTCCCCAAGGCAACAAGTCACTACTAAGGAAGAACTGACTATCACAATAATACTCCTTATAGCGCCTTTCACTCCAAAGTACCACACAGAGAAAACATCCTTTTCTGGGTAAGGAGAGATGCAGACTCCCTCTGCGACAAGCTAATGTCAATGATGCAGGTTGATTTCCCATTCTTTCCCACTAAAGCAAGAATACATCTTTCCATGCATACATGCTGTCCATTCATCCCACTCAGCTTTTCTTCCCACTGCTGAAAGTTTACGTTCTAAACCAGGATTTTTTGCTTCTCAATGCTTAAATATCATATTGTTCAGTAGGATGACTGCAGACACCGCTGAGATCCAGGAGTGTTTTCTTGAGCTGACTGCTTAAAGCTCCACATCAAATATCAAGAGAATTAATAGGACAAAAGGATCAAAACGAGGCTGTACCCGAGAACACGGGGCAGTAACGTCACCCAACTCTTCAAGTTCACACACTAGATTAATGGCAAAGGATGCACCAAGAAGCGAGCGAGGGCAAAGCCAGATGGTGGCCACTCTGCTCTGAAAAGCGCTACCTTCAGGATGTATCTGGGGAAAACAGAGATCGCTGGATGCAGATTAAGATAGAAAAGAACCGGTCAGCGACTACCTGAAAACTGCTGGTTTTTTGAGTCAAACTCAAACGCTCCCTGTAAAACTTGGTGAGATGTGTGGCACGCTATGAACCACAAGTTTAGAAGGAGGACATTTACGAACAGGCCAAACTCAGCGTGGCTGGGAGCAGGTGCCAGTGGCCCTCATGGAGCGATGAATCCCATGACTAGAAGAAACTAAACGGAAAAGGGCCAAAAACCTGTTCCTGGACAGCAATGCAAGTTCTCATCCAGCCTTCGTGGGAGGATGAACAGCATCTGACCACACCTCTACCCACCGTGAACTAACAACTTCATTTATCTTGTACAGCATCAGAGCGCCATGAAGACCCGGAGCAGTGCTCTAGCGTTTCATGGCAAATTATTTCATCATCCAGCTCTGCTAAGCCATAATTTAAAAACACTACAAAACAAACGAGATAATCGTTTTCAACATCCAACCCCAGCAATGTATCACAGCTCTTTGCAATGCCACCTGCAAGGGTTCCCTCTTACTTCAGTCGCTTCCTTCTTGGCACTTCACGGGAAACAAGAAATCTCTCTCTTGGCATTCCCCGTCTACCTGCTCAGCACTTTTCTCGTGAATCGAGCAGCAAGAATACGGTAATGGTGAAGACATTTAAGGAAAGCAATAAAGTGGAAGACTGCAGAGGGAAACTAACAGAATTTTCTCCGTTTCTTTTTAGCAGGACAGATAGTTGTGCTCTCAAGGGAAAACGTATGTTAGGTGCTTCTAGGAAGGTCAGGAACTCCCTTACTTCTTCCAGCTACAGGTCACCTCACCCTTATTGGTTCAAACACTCCTCAATATGAAACATCAGAGGGACAAGAGGAATACCTTCACCAGTACCTGTCAAAAATGTTTCCTTCATTTCTTCCAGTCCAGACATTCTGTTTGCTTAACGCTTCAAGATGCAAAGAACTGTAATGTGCCTTAACCACAAGAACTTCCTTCTTCCTCCACCATCAGTTGTGAAACAAATCAAAAAAAAACAACCAACAACTCAATAAACTACTTGAACAGCTGGATTTGTTGGAAACAGAGAGAATTAGGAACAAGACACTTCTCGGGAAATTATGCATTGTGAGATTCTAATAACATAGCAAAAAAAAGTTAGTAATTCTGCTCAGCTTGGCACGCCATGCTTGATCCATTTGCTTTCACACACGGAGTCCTATTTTGCTGGGCTTTCTGCGTTTCACAGCCAAGAAAGCTGAAGTGGCTGAGACGGGAAGGGTCTGCCTCGCATGAAGACACCAATGGCAGCAGCAGCTCATGCCAACAATCAGCTTTTCTGCCCTATTAGCGCCAAGTGAGCTTCTGAACAGCATTCTCCTGATGCAGGATTTTTACAAGACGGCAACTGGAAAAAGAAATCTGTCATGACATATTGCAAGTAAAGATCAGTTTACAAATTATTTCTGAAACCTCAGACACAACGGTCCACATAACAGCCAATCAGATCAAAATGTATCTCTCCGTGCTAAGAAAACGACAGCAGAGAAAAAACTGGGCTCAGAAACTTTGTGCATTTCCAGAGTCTGTATTACACAGCCAGACCAGATGGTCTAAAAGCTTGTGATTTTAAAAGTTGTCAAACACGTCAGGAATTTAAAGCCAGTGTCTGGAGCATGTCAGTTGGCACACAGTACTTTTCCCAGAAGAGGAGCAGCTGCCTTTATTTCAAGGGTAACTTAAGCCACTGACTGGGGAGGAAAAAAAAACCAAACCCAAAAATAAACAAAAGAGCAGTTTCTTCCCTCACAGGCTCAGGTTCACACCGGCTTGCTCTCTGAACTGCTAACAGCTGGCTTCCTGAATTCCCTTCCTAACTGGCTGCTTCTCTTAACTTTCCCCAGCTGACCTTCGAGTTACCATTGTCCAATTCACCTTCTGCAAGGGTGGGTACAAACACCACCCCTATTCAACTGGCTTCTCAGTGAGACCACGAGACAGCTGCGTAACCAAAATGCCAAACAGATACAAAGCAGGAAAAGTCTTCGTATTGTCACGCGCTGTATGTTCAGTCACCCTCTCATATTGTACAACATTCTTTTCGCAGACCAGCGTCACAACAGCTTTCAGTCTACTGCTCCAGCTCCTTCAAACAGACCTTCTGTTCCTCAGAGGCCTCGCTGAAGGCCTGTGACCAAGAGGATGCCTTGATGAGGTTTTGTGCCTTCCTTTCCGAACAAGGGTTAAGCCTTGCCCCCACTCTCAGAAGCAAAGTCTTACAACGGTCAGTGTGATCTACCCTCACAGCCTGGAAGCAGTATGGGCACCTGTTGGATCCTCCGTTCAGCCATGTCCAGTTTCTGATCCAAGTCATCCAGACGCAAATTCTTAGCTGAGATTTTGGAAGACAGGCAGTGAATCTTCTCTGACAGCTCTAAATTCTTCTGATTAATTACCTCATTACTTTTGCTGAAACAAACCAAAATTAAAGCAGCATCACTGTATGTACTATGGGTCTGGGCAAGTACATGTCATAAATTTACAGTCCAGCTAGTCGTTAACAGAATCACAGAAACATCACATCCAGTCACTTTTTTTAAGCTGAATATCCAGCCTCCCAAGTCACCACCTGTGGTGCATGCCCCTTGTGATGTTTTGTGGCTCTACCGGGAAGAGCAGTGTTACTCTGCAGTAACAAGCAGCAAATGGACTTACCTTTGTTCATACAGCTCCTGTTTCAGGTCTTTTCGCTCCTTCATTAACTCTTCATTACGCTGCAGAAAAAAAGAAATGACCGATTCAGCTGCAGACTTCAGCAAAATATTTCACCTTTAGCACATCAGCTGAAGTGGAAAGCATCAGAACTTTGGCAAAACCCTTCAGGACAGGTTGCTTAGAACCTCCTGAATTTGCCAGGAATAAATCTGCTCAGCCTTTTCAAACGCGATGCTACTAACTGAACGTGAGGTCATTTCTGCAGACTTCTGGATGAATATCAATACTGAAGTGTCTGCCTGATGGAGACCCTCCTGAGACAAGGTCTCGGTGGCGCTTCTGTTGCGTGTGGAGCTGGCAAGACTAATGAAGTGAGGTGCCGGATCTGAAGACAGCAACTGGACCATATGATTAGTGGTCACAGAAACCTGAATGAACTTTGCCTTGACCATGGAGAACACAGGGCTTTACAAGGTTAATTAACAATTCAGAATGTTAATTTCTGCCTCTTCTCCGAGCAGGGACTACAGACTTTGCATTAGTGTACTGACAAGCAAATAGCCAAAGGCAGAGCTGCTGGTGAAGCATAAGCAGAGGTGACTCTTACCTTCTCTGCCTGTTTCTGCTGCAGAGAGACGGAGGCCAAAGTACGTTCCAGCTCCACTACCCTCTGGTGAGATGAACGTAAACGAGCAGCAAGGCTCTCGGCTTCTCCTGAACAAGTCAGAACAGAGTGAGTTGAGGCTGGACCACAAAGAGCTTTTTGGAACTGCTAAACAGCACTTTCTACTTTGTCAACAAGCTCTTAAGGCAGCACAGAGCTTTGCAAGTCAGCAGACCTGGTTCTGCCCCTGGCTCTACAGGTGGCTCACTAGCAGCTCTGGGCAGTAAAGCTCTCTGTAACTACCATCCTCACTTTGAGGGAGATGACGAAACTTCCTCTGCAGAATAGGCAATATGTTGGTTGGGATCTTTCTTTCTAATAGAAGAAGTCGCTCAAACTTGGTTCAGAATGAAGGGCTCGGGTAAAACCTACCTTTACGCGATAGCTGTGTGGGAGGGAGGGTGGCGAAAAGGGAACTAAGTTTTAAAAGGATCAGAAGAAAGTCAGAAAGGAACAGCCTGGGGTAGTCACCGGGGCTGAACAGGGCTGACAAGGCTTTAGCGATGCACAAAAGAACCTCAACTGCCATGGGATCAACATGCTCCCACTTGGGGGCAGCTCTGGCGACAGAGGCAGCGATGGTGCCAAGTATTGCCCACCGAGGAGTCGGCCACTGCTGTGAGCTGGCTGCCAGCAACTGTCATGCCTCTGGCTTGAAATTCACACTTTGACCAACAGCTTGAGCTGGAGTGCCCACAGTCAATTACCTGATTTCTCCCCTGCAGCTTCTCGAGTATGTGCAAGGGCCGCCTGCAACTCAGACTTCTCAGAAGCTAGAATTCCAATAGTCTGGACACGAACCTTTGGGAAAGGAAAATCGGCTCAGCACGAAACTTCTTTGCTTGTAATTGCAACATCACTGTTGCCACAAAAGGCTAACTCAGTAAAGGGAAAGAGCTCGTGCAGTTAAGCACAGTCGGGCTGACTCCCAGTTTTCCTGAAGGAACGCGCTCGCGGCTTCCCGGGTAAAGACTATGAATGGTCAGTAATCCAGAGAACAGCAGAAGGCAGGTAGTGTTACTGTAATGGAGGCTCTTCCTTACCCGTAGCTGTTTCCTCAGTGCAGCTTGCTCTTCAGAAAACGTATTTTCCAACTCCTTTTCCTGTATAAAGAAATGATGCCTATTTAGCACAAAAATGTAGATAGGTAACCCTTGTTTTGTGTCAAACTAAAAAAGCAGTGATACATTGGTAGGACTTGCAGCATCGAAACGACAGCAGCCTTTTAAAGACATACTTCAGCCCTGCGTTATTTGAACGCCTTCACTATTTATCCATCCTAGATTGGCAGTAACAGCATAGCACAATCGCTGCTAGCATAAAAACGGTAGTGCTTGGAAGCAAGCTGCTGGCAAGGACTTGTATTCTCCTGCCTCCACCACACTCCTCTAATACTTGAGTATTTAAATGTTCGCTTGTGTCAAAATAAGAACGCTACCTGCCAGGCAGGCCTAACTCATGAAGTCAAATCATTCAACCCTACGCTACAAATGAAACTGAATCTAACATAAGACAAGACCACACGTGCCTGGGCCACAGCCCACTATACTCTCTGCGCCGCCAAGGAAGAGATACTGTTTTTCTGCCTGTCCAAAAAGAGGACACACTTTACCTTCTCCAGCTGATCCACTGCCTCCTGGCTCTGCTCTTTCTGTGGAAGAAAAGTGATGCACCAGAGAAAATACTCTCATACATCTGAAACACATTTTCACTTCAGCAAAGTAGGATACATGCCCAATTCACGCAAACAGAATTTCCACTTTCTGTAGTCCTTTCTGTAGAGGACTAGGAAGTTCATCTTAGCTATTAAAAATACGAGATCTGGAGCTGCCCTCACTAATGTACTTCATATGCCAGGCATCTTTTTCATCGCTCAGTAGATTGCCACAGTTGTTCTCCAACACCGCTGCTGAAACCCCTCCATGTCTACATCTGAGCATCTACCACCTTCAGTTAAACTCGCACCCCCACATCTGTGCAACTGATGGCAGTAATCCTGGCGTATTGGGATGATCGCCAGAAATGCTGGGGGGTTTTAAAAAACACCACCAATAAATTAAAAAAAAAAACAACCAACCAATAACCCCAAAGAAAAACGTAGTCTTTTCCTTGAACTGAGACCTCAGACCTTTCTTCCACTGAAGAGCTGGCCTTAAGTCACGCAGAGCCGCACTTGTGTTGGCAGACTTCTGCAGGAGGTGGTATGGGAGGGCTGAAGCCAGATACAAAGAGAAGGGGTAATTCTGTCCTAGCCCATTTCCATCTTAGCGGTGAAGTATTTGGAGATTTGTTGTCCGCAGGTAATGCACCTTTAGATTTGAGGTGAAGGAGACAAAGGTGGCAGCTGCCTACCCAGGCCGCCACACAACTGTGCTGCTGTGTTTGCTATTTGCTTGTTGTCTCCCTGACAGCTTCTTCACAGATGCCTCGTAACTAACTACATAAGCAGGGCTTTTTTGCCTTCCCAAAGAACGAGCATTGTCCAAGCTCTTTCTTTACTACTACTGCTACTACTTCAATGCATTTTGAAAGGTGACTACAGATGGAAGAGCGATGAGCGAGAGGTTTTGGTTCTAGCAATGCCCATGCACAACATAACCAGCAAAAGCAAAGGCAAGACCACAAATGCAGCAAAGGCCCTACACAGTTGCAGGCCAGCGTAAAAGCAGGCACACAAGGAGAATCTTGGGTGGGCAATGCACTATGCCAAGTTCCTCTGCAGCCCAGCTAAAACACAAAAAGAAACAGAATGGAACAAAAATAACCCAAAGCCCAAAGGAAAACAACAAGGGGGGGGTCACGGGGTACACCGGGAAATGCTGAACTTTGCAAAAAGTGTACTTTTACAGAGGAACAAAATGGGGAAAAGCATTTCACACAAGAAAGGCTCTTGTCAGACTGAAACAAGTCCACTTGGCTGCATTTCTTGCAGTGTTAAAGCTGAAGGCTGAAAAGCTGCAGCGGGAATCCATGCAGGCCACAGGACAAAGCAGTTCACTCATCGCGCCAAGAGAAGCTGAGGATATGATCAGAAACCAGCCCCAGACCCTCTCAGGCCTACTGCTCCCACTCTGCCGATATCGTTAGACCAGCAGCACCACCTGCAGAAACAGGTTTTCACACTGCTGCCAGCACCAGAGTTGTGTGTTTCAAGGATTCGGACCAGGCGCAGAAATAGCTGTTTTATCAGGATGCTTATCATCCAGGGAAAGCCTGATGAGATCAGCAGAGCACACTTAAATGGAAACAACAAAACTCCGTTTCTTGTTCCTCAGTTGAGCCAATACATTCACCAGCGGCCTTAGACTTTGAGCCCCTTAACAGGTTTTCCGTGCAGCTCATTTTGTTCCCTACAGAGTGCCGTGTAAGCAGCCTTCCTTGTGGCACTAGGAGAGAACCCATAACTTTGCAGACACCCAAAGAGCTTGGAGGAGCAGCGAGGACCATGTCAGACTGGTTGGTTGGGTTGTTTCTTACCAGTTCCTCTATCTGTGTAACGAACTGCTTGTTCGTTAAGATTGCTGGAATCCAGGGCTACTGCCAGCTCCCGGTAACGTGTCTGATGGGCACATGCAGACAGGAGAAAAAGGAAGGAGCAGAAGAGGAGGAGGGGAGGAAAAAAAGCAGGAATTAAAGAGGACAGAAAAATAAATCCTATCGAACTGTGATAATCAGATTCTCCAAACAAAACAAAAATCTACCGTTTCAACAAAAGCAGCTGAGACATCAACACATTTTATCCATTCTGCCAAGGCTTCATTTTGACCCAACAGTGACTCACAAATAAGAACGGCAGCTGCACGGAAGCCAGATTATCCCCAGTCCCCAAACTGGAAACACCTCCGATACCTGCCCCCCAGTGTTGATCACAACTACCCGATGATAGCACAAGACAACACTAGACAGCAGTGAACGAGAACTGTGCATTCAATTAGGTCTCGCTAACACTGCCGAAAGCAGAGTCCCAGTAAGTTATCAACAGTAGCAAATAAGAAAGGGGGCGGGGGGGGACGGGGACACTGAGAACAACCTCCTTCCGTTTCCTTAATATTTGTGGAAGAAACAGCACTTTCTCCATTCACATATGATGTAGACTACAAGCAAAGCAGTCAAGTCAGCCAGTTTTATCCCCCACGGAAACAAGTCACTACTAAGGAAGAACTGACTATCACAATAATGCTCCTTATAGCGCCTTTCACTCCAAAGTACCACACAGAGAAAACATCCTTTTCTGGGTAAGGAGAGATGCAGACTCCCTCTGCGACAAGCTAATGTCAATGATGCAGGTTGATTTCCCATTCTTTCCCACTAAATCAAGAATACATCTTTCCATGCATACATGCTGTCCATTCATCCCACTCAGCTTTTCTTCCCACTGCTGAATGTTTACGTTCTAAACCAGGATTTTTTGCTTCTCAATGCTTAAATATCATATTGTTCAGTAGGATGACTGCAGACACCGCTGAGATCCAGGAGTGTTTTCTTGAGCTGACTGCTTAAAGCTCCACATCAAATATCAAGAGAATTAACAGGACAAAAGGAATACAAAGGCAAATCAGAGTGAACTCCATTCCATCTTACAGGTTTCACTGCATCTAACTGGTACCCCTGGTGATTACTATAGTTACGTTTATTGATAAGAGACGCACGGATATGTAGTAAATACGAGTTACTTTATGACAACTGAACTGAAGCAATGGTAGGAAAATAAGCTACCAAAATGATGCAAGTGAAACGAAAATCAGAGCTTTGCCACAGCAACAGCGGAAGACAACTCTGGGCTACCAAATTTGACTTCCCTGAGCTTCTATCCCAATTTGATCAAGCCTTACATTTAAATAAACTGCCCGAAAAGAATTGTTTTTAAAAGGCTGGGGTTTTATGTTTGTGCCTGAACACGTTTCTATTGCTTATCGGCATAGTTCCTGCCCTTTCCTCTTCAGAAGCCTGGCAACGTGAAGACGCTAAAGCCTGTAAACGCTTGACTCAAAGGATCCGACTTCCTGCCTAAACCTATTTAAACCCAGCACTGGAACTTGCCAGACTGTACATCCCCTGCGCAAGTTTCATCGCCTGTTGTAAAACGGGTTGGCAGGAGTAACTAGACAGCTTCCTCAGGGCAGCTGCTTGCCTGGAGATCAGCAGAGTCATGCCCTTCAGAAGCAAGGCCCTAGGGAATACAGCAACGACACGCACAGCGGGAGAAATACAGACTAAGAAAACACTGCCTCTCCCTACTGCACTTGCCCTCAGCAGCTCAGTTAGTTTATCGCCTCACCCCACACTCCTCCTTTTCCTCAAAGCTCAGCTGTCTCGCGGAAGAGGTTTTGACAAGGTTCACTTTTTCACACGTTCAGTTCAACACAAACCAGAAGGGCGCAAGCACTTTACGAGCAATGGCAACGCATGGTATCAACTAGCTCCATGATAATAAAAACAGCAACAAAACTCAAGCAACTGACAGGGGCTATGTCAGGACAAGGCTCCACCCAGGAAATCGAGGCCAGCGTAAACAGAACCTGAAGCATGCAGTAGGGAGAGCGAGTCACTGCGAGGGACACGAGCACTGCCTCACCTTCCTCCTGTCCAATGAGGGTATGGCTACCCCATTGGAGCGCTTCAGGTCCGACACCGGCACCTTCAGAATGTTCTGAATCTGAAGGAGGTGAAAGAAAAGGGGGAACGGCTCAGAAAAGGACAGAGAGAAAGTGTCAATCGAAGGCAGCCAAAGAAACCGGCATCCTCCGGCTGGCCAGGAGCACGCAGCTCAAAGCAGCAGCTCTGGGCACACCCAGGGCTGCGTGACAGCACCGCATGATCAGACACGGCTTTGGCTTTGGCTTTGGCCGCGCCTCGGCCTCCAGGTGGGGAAAGAAGGACCCGTTATTGGCAGAATGCCAAAATGGAAGCCCGAACCGCTCCAGGACACTTTCCCCTCCCCAGGACTTTCACATACACCGCCCACGCCGCGGCCGGGGAACTAAGTAAAATGAGACCAAAACCCCCCAAAAAAGAGTGTGGGGGAGGCCAGGGGGAGGGAAAACCGCCAAACCGAACCCGGCGGACCCACGGCACCGCCGGCCCGGCCCGCCCCGACCCCCGCCGCCCCTCACCTTCTCCTTGCCCGCCGCCAGCCAGCTCTGCCCGCTGCCGTCCGCCACGGCCGCCCCGTGCCTGGGCCGCCTTGGCTTCGCCCACCGCCGGCGGCAGCAGCCAGGGCTCGGCCAGCCTGCGCTGCTGCCCTGGAGGCCCGGCCCATCGCCGTGCCGCGACGTGCCCGGCCCACCGCCGGGCCCCGCCTCATGGCCGGGCTCCACCGGCTCCGGCACGGCGCCGGGCTGTGGCTCGTGGCCGGGCTCCACCGGCCGGGGCTCGCGGCCGGGCTCCATCGCCTCGAGGTTGCCGGGCCCGGTGGCTCTGCTTTTACTGCAGGGACTGGAGGAGCAGGTGCCACCTTGCAGTGCCTGCTCCCCGTGTTGGAGCCCGCACCGCCCGCTGCTCGGGTGACAGCCCGCACCGCCCGCTGCTCGGGTGACAGCCCGCACCGCCCGCTGCTCGGGTGACAGCCCGCACCGCCCGCTGCTCGGGTGACACCTGGCTGCCCGGCGTGCCCCACCCAGAGCTCACCTGCAGCTTCCCGGAGACGTTTGTTCC
Source organism: Falco biarmicus (assembly GCF_023638135.1). NCBI lineage: Eukaryota > Metazoa > Chordata > Aves > Falconiformes > Falconidae > Falco > Falco biarmicus. The sequence goes on from NC_079296.1 coordinate 16,687,584, forward strand.
CCGGCGCTGACGGCACAGTGGGCCCTGTCGCTGGGAGACTCCACTTCCCAGCGTGCCCCGCGGCGCGCCCGCGCCTGCCGCTCCCGGCCGGCCCCGCGCGCACCCGGCCGGCCCGGCGGGAGGCGGCAGCCCTGGCCGAGCGGGTCCCGCCGAGCGCGGGTCGCAGCGCGCCCGCCCCGCCGCGGCCCGGGCCCGGCCGGTAGGAGCCGGGTCCCCGTGTTACAGATTTGCTAACGGTTACAATTAACTAACCTTATTTGATTTTATAAAATCATTTTCATAGAACTGTAGAGGAATAAGAAATATATTTTAGTGGAACTAGCAGCTGCACCACACAAGCTGCTGTGGAATCCTCTGTACAGCCCTGTACCACGGCCAAGGACTGAGAGCAACCGAATGAAACAACTCGTAGCTACCTGCCAAGAAACCGTGAACTTTAATAATAGTGATATAAAGAAATGGCATGGAATGGGGACAATCAGTTACGGGTAAATGTATTTTAATATATTTTAATAAATACGCAAAGAATGTAGGTCTAGTAATCAGGTCGTGGAACCATAGTTTGAACGAAATAATTAATGACAGAGCTAGCGAAAGAAGGAGTCCGTTTCTCTAACTTTCTCTGACAAGGGGCCTGTTTATAAGTTATCTAGAGGGAGCGAGTAAAAGAAACAAGCAGAAGGACCAGATGGTCGACAAGGACATCCATTAGCTCGGACCGACAAGAACACTGCAGACTTGCAAGACCATCACATACCAGGCAAAAGGTGAAAAGTACCCCATGAGGAAGACCTACGGCCTTCCTCCCAGAGACCACTGCCCACGTCCCGCAGACCCCTGCCCACAGTTCTTGGAAGGATTTGCGCAGGCGCGAAGGACTGAGAAGCTGATTAACATACGAAGCGAGAGTCTGTTAATGATTTTGGGGAAACAGTATGTTCATGCATGAATACTTACGGCATATGCATGACTCAGTCCTAGATGAGCTGTATGATGTCGAAGCCCGGTGTGCGTTGGTCGGGAGAGGACTCACTCACGCACCCGGCCGTCCATAAAGAAGTGTCTGCTTATCTCCCTCACATCGGGGTCGGCAAGTTTTTCATTCCGAGATTTCGGTACCAGCCGCTCCCCGCCCCCGCCGCGGGCCGTGCCTGCGCTGAGGCGGCGCGGCCCGGCCCCTGACGCGGCGCCGCTCTGCTCTGCCAGGGCCTCCGGTGGCGGCCGGCGGAGCGGCGCGGCCGGCTGCAGGTCCGCGGTGAGGCCCTGCGCGGGCTGGGGGGAGCGGGCCCTGCTCCAGGGCTGCCCCGGCCGCCGTCTGTGGCACGGCACGGCCCGGCACGGCACGGCCCGGCACGGCCCGGCACGGCCCGGCCCGGCCCGGCCCGGCACGGCACGGCACGGCACGGCACGGCCGGGGGTGTGTTTTCTTGGGGGGGAGCTGCCGGCCTCGCCCCCCGGCGCTGCCTCGTCCTGGCAGCGCCTCTGAACACCGAAATTGTGGGGGTTACGGTCTTATTGTCACCTGACGCTGTAAATCTACAAAACGCCGTAGAATATGATGGGGGGCGGGGCAACGTTACAGAAACCCATCAGTCTTTTACCTGAGCTTCCCCCCTTCCTGCCCAGGAGACACGTTTTCCCTTTTTATCTCTGTGGGTTATTTGTTGCAAAGGAGTGTTATTTTCTAAGGTCACGTGTAGTACAGAGAATGGAAACGGCAGAGCAACAAAGGCTGTTCCCAAAGCTTTTTTGCTTTACCACCACGCCTTTTTTTTTCACTAGCTACAGATTAGAGATACAGATACAAACTGAATTCACCACAGCCTATTCCTGTTTCTACTTGATTCTGAGAATTCAGGTGGGTTGGGGTTTTTTTGTAAGTCGATGCGGCAAAAAAAACCCCACTCAAAATGAGGGTCTGCTCATTTGTAGCTTTCGTGTTGATGACTTGCAGCAACTGTACTTGCTGCCTTCGGATTCTGCTTTGGGTAGTGCCAGGCTTGAGCGTCTCAAATCTCCTTGCTGTGCTGGGTCAGTAGGGGCAACACTCGCCGTGCGGCATTTTTGACCTTTTCTGCTTTTATTGCTACAGAGGCTACAGCCTGGAGGAATTGGAGCAGCACATTTCTCTGCTCGCTCCATGAGTACAATGATATTAAAGATGCTGGGCAGATGCTGCTGGGCAAACTGGGTAAGGAAGGGGAAAACTGTTGATGAACAACTCAGTCAATGTTTTCATGTAGACAGAGAGAGAGAAGGTACTACGCCACGAAGGCAGAGCTTGTTTTAAAGATTCTTGAATTCTAGGGCTTTCACTGCCCAGCCACTTGTGCAGGCACAAACACTTCTGTCGTTATTTTCGCAGGATGTGTTTAGAACCGAACATGCGAAAGAATTGTCATCTACTGCTATTTTAGTCTGTGTTATGTACTGCCAAACTTTGTTCAGTCTTACCAATTTTTGTCAGTTTTGCTCTTCATATACTTTAAAAGAGTGTTGAGACAAGCAGAGAGCGCAGCTGCAAAACCTTAGGTTGGTTCCTTAGCTATGGGAGGTTCTGTGAGAGAGTTAGGGGCTACTGGGAGGAAAACACAACTTTTCTGACTGGTCTGATACTTCTGTAATGAAAATAGCCGTCTTTCTTTTCCAGCTGTTATCCGAGGGGTTACTACAAAGCAGCTCTACCCTGAATACATACGACCTGGAGCTTAGCGACTAGTATTGAACCTGAAGATTGCCCCGTCCTGCAAAGCTGACACTTACTGGGCCGTGACGGTTTGGTGTGGTATTGGTTCAGAACGGACAGAAGGTGGCCTCAGAAGCTGTGTGTGGAATTGCAACAGCGCGTGCATGAACAGCCTTATTTCCGAGCAGCTTTACAACGTGAAAGCTGTTGAATCTGTCAGCTGTGTCCTGCTTGTGGGAAAGGGATGTAGGACTTTGGATGATTTTGTCTCCTGTCTGATGGGACAGTATATTTTTTTTTTCGTTTGTTGGAAAGGCCGTAATTCAGGTTGATGTGAAGACTCTTCCCGTGGAGACCTTGCTTCTCTCCAGCATCCAGGGGCTGTTTGGTTACTGAATAATAGAGGAAGCGAGGGCATGCAAACGTGCAATGTAATAGCTGCTTTGAAAGAAAAGAAAAAACCCTCGGAAGCAGCAAGGGAAGAAGGCTGAATTTGTGGTGGCTTGGGGGTTGGTTTTGTTTTATGATCACATCTGGGTGAGTCTGGGTATTCTGCATTTTTGTACTTAACTGCTCGGGTATCTAGAGGTTCTGTATCATTTCTGTGGTGAATGGCAAAAGGTGAAGTTGTATTGAACTGTCCTGTCTGAATAAAGCAGCTGTCACATTTCTCAGGAATTCACTTATTGAAGAGCCTATAAAACAGCGCGTGAACCTGGGAGCAAATTCTTAACCTCTATTCTGAGACAACTGGAACATCTATTACTCAAATGTTTTCTGAGGACTCTCAATGGTGACGGTGTGGCAGCGCTACCCAGTAATGGGTAGGTGCCGAATTACCTTTACTGCTACAGAGGCTACAGCCTGGAGGAACTGGAGCAGCACATTTCGTTCTTGCGGCTAAAACAGGAACAGTCAAAAGTAAGGAGGAAGCGAGTGGTGCGGCAGAGCGGTAATAAGGGGAGCAGCGGCGATGATGAAAATGCTATCGGCAGACGCGTTACAGAGGGGTGGAGGAGAGTGCGCTTGGAAAGTATGAAAGAGGGAGCGCACGCGTTTCCCGTGATATTACAAGATAGACACCCAGGCCAGTATCAGGCATTTCACTGGGAAATGATTAAGGAACTACGGAAAACTGTCACGCAAAATGCACTATATTCTCCTTTTACACAAATTTTGTTAGAGAACGTGATGATGGGTCTGCAGCTAGTGACTCTGCTAGAATGGATCCGTGACAAAGTGCTGGACTTTCCACCTGATGGCACTTTGCAAATTCCTGCCTGGCAAGCAGTCGGCAGGCGATTGTGTGATGCTGCCGTGGAGGGGGACTCCGTGGCAGGCATGTGTTTAGCGCCTTGCTGGCAAATTCTGACTCCTCTTCCGCAGAGTGTGGGCTGATTCTACTAACGGTGCTAAACCAGGGGAGGCTGTAAATCCCCCCGACAGCGCGGCTCTTCTCAACACACCGTCGACGACGGCGATTCCCTCCACACCTCCTCTGCCCCCAGAGCTCCTGTCACTGATTGCAGCGACCCTCACAGCACAGGACCGAGCGCGGGAACAGGACAACTCGGACAATGATTCCATTGACACCGATAAACCTTTGGACCCAGGTCCTATAGACCCGGAAGAGGAGCTAGACCTTTTTCCTCCTCCCCCTGATGCACTGGCTGTATGTTCGGGGAGGGTGAAAGGGGGTCTGAGGGATCAGTGGCAGCAATGCAGGCGGGAAGCGCTTAAGCGAGGGCATTTGGGAGGCGCCATGGCACGTTCACTATTTTGTCAGCCAAATCAACCTGCAGAGTGGCAGCCTGTGCAATACGAGGCTGTTAAAGGGTTAAGCAAAGCCGTGCGGGAAGGGGGGATCCATAACACATTTGCTGTGTCCCTTCTTGGAGTGATGGCAGAGCCTTATACACTCACACCACGTGATTATTGGAAGTCATTGCTTTGTGTGGTACGCACACCGACGCAGTGCATGTGGTTATCTGGTTTTTGCGAGCTATGTGTAGTGGCCTCGATTGAAAAGCTTAATCGGGGAACTGCTGTGAACTGTGAGCCGTTGGCTGGAGAAAATAATTGTGCCGACCAATCCTGTGACTCAGGCAAGGCATCCCAGGGACAGCTATTTGCAGACGGAGGAGATGGCTACGAAGGCAGTCCGGGTAGGGGGATACGGGAGTCTGGGCGAGCCTCTAGTGCGTCCTTCGCCACGGTCTTGCAGGGTCCTAGAGAGTCATAGACTAACTTTATTGATCGGCTTCAGAATAGTTTGCAACAACAAGTCGAGCAGGAGGAAGCTCAAGGGTTGCTTTTAAAACAATTAGCTGTGATAATGCCAATGAAAAGTGAACATGGGCATCGCAGCCCTTGCACAGGCGCAACCCCAACACGTGTCAAATGGTTATAACCCAGAACTCACAGCAGACTGTAACTCCCAGGTTGAGTTCTGGAATGCAGCGTGACACGTTTTTGCTTCTCTAATCTCTTCTGTAAGAATAGTGCACGCTCTTAACTGGCTTCGTAAATAAGGCTGCTGGCTTGCTAAAGAAAGTAATGCTACAATACTATTTCTTATTTTTCCTGGCTTATTAACAGGTGTCGATTCTGTCCGTCGTATGTTGCTACAGAACCGAGTTGCTATTGATTTTTATTATTAGCGCAGGGACAAGGGTGTGAAGGCTTTGATAGGTTGCGTTACGTCAGTCTGAGTGACCACCATGAATCAATCCACAAAAGCATACAAAACTTAAAACAAAGATCCGCAGCAGAGCCAGGGGTGGGAGGCCTTTGGTCTCTTCTCACGGCTGGGAAACTTTGGGCCGTGGATCAAAAGTAGTCCAGGATTTATTATAATCGCCTTAACCCCCGTATTGATGTTTGCCTTACGTCTCCCATGCCTTTTTGTCCTGTATTCAGCGTTTAGCTGAGTGTGACATAAATCAGGTCACGGGCACCCAGCTACACACAACCTTTGCCTTGTCGCAATTCACAAGCAAAAAAGAGGAGGATAGAGAACGTCTGAAGAGATATACAGGAGAGGAAAATAGGGAATGGCTGACCTAACGAGAGATGAGAGAACAGCTAGGTATTGTGAAGGAGAGGAGGAAAGACGAACACGGTTATCTAGTGACAAATAGGTGTCTGCATGCGTGTAGCGGTACATAGCTATGCAACTGCGTGAATGATTTCTGCCCTGAGCCTGGTGGTACGTGCAGCTGTGGTTTGTGTCCGGGCTCAGAGATGTCAATACGGGCTTCTCTGTTACGGTCAAGTGTCTCTGGTTGCATTAAAAAACAAAACCAAACCAAACCAAACCAAACCAAAAAACACAGTGACTTTAATAAGACTGCAACCTGATCGAATTCCAAGAAATGTGAGATAAGATGAACTTCTGAATTTGTTCATAAGCTGTAATGGAGTGCTACCTATATATGAATGCTAGAACATAACTCTATTTCAGTGTGACCAGAATTTAGCATGCAACTGCATCAGCATATTGACAGAATACCTTTTGAGTTATTTCTTTTTTTCGTAACCTCTAAACTGGGAACAGCTCAAGGTGAAAAGAGACTGTTCAAATCGTCAGCTGTTGCCTCAGAAGGAATAACGTGTTCTTTGTGTACAGGTGAATTTAACACAGCTGAACATTTGTTTTGGGTTAGAAGTATCTGTCACACCTTCATCCCCACCACCACAACCTTTAAGGTCGGTGGGAAAAGCATTCTGTACTCTGTTGCAGCGGGGAAACTTCAGTTGAGCTGCAGTAGTTTGTGTACTTAACTGCAGCTCCTTTGGTGGAAATGAAGTTGTCGTAGAAGTTAGACTTTAACTTTAGTAACATACCCTTTGATACCTTGTAAGCGAGAAAGATTGTGTCCTGACAGCATGCTCTTTCCCACGCTTGTGCCTAGAGTTGTACTTGAAATCAGGTTGCGTGTTAAGTTTAAACCTAATCACACAGATATCTCAAAGTCCACAAAGATACATCACTGCTTAGGGGATTCTTGCGGTATAGCAGGTGCAAAACCCGTTCCAAAGTAACGATCTAGTGAAGCGTTTTCTTTCAGGAACACCATTTTCCCACTTCTCATAGATTATACACCATACAACGTAATATCTCTCCATCAAGTGTCTTGTGGCTAAACCGCATTCTGCAAACTTGTATTAGAAATAGATGTTTGCATTTTCACCTGCCGAAGTTCCCTAAGCTAAAGGATTGTGACCTAGGCAATGCTACGAAGCTCAAAGATCGTGACAACAGTGATGGAGAAGAGTGATTTAACACGTAGTTGATTTATGGTTCATACAGGACTATACCACACTACAAAACCGGTATTAATTCAGAGTTGTGGATGTACTGCATGTTCAGGTAATAGTTTCTCTACAATTTAAAAAAAAAGTGACTAAGCTATAAATACTGTATACTCTTATCTTTCCTTATTTTTTAAGCATTTTTTTATTTCCCTGTTTGTGTATAGTTTTCTATACCTATCTAGATATAAACCACCAACACAAAGCAACCAGAACATTTTGAGAAACTTTTATAGTTAACTTCTGCATTTAATTCCAGTAACAATCTAGAGGTGTCCATTCAGCTGTTTGCTTAGTTCCAAGTCTTCATTGTGTGCTCCCAGGTTCTTTGAAAAGCAGCAATAACAGTCGAGCAGTTATTTAAAGCGAAACTTTGCTCTACGCAACTTCCACTTCCATGCTTTAGAATGGAGGCACAGCGGAACACTCACCCAAGGGCAAGATTTCAAGAGCTCTTAAGTAGGTTTTATCTTTTCATTTTAGGAGAGAAAATGTTTCTTAACAGCTTACATATAGAATTTACAAGTTAAACACAATTTCTCATGCTCATTTATTTGATTAGAAGTTCCTGAAAAATATTTTCATAAAACTTCCATAGCTTATTGCACGTTCTTCTAAATAATCATAAACCTGTATGTTGACCTCTGCATGAAATGCACCGATAACAAGTTTAACATTTTGTGAACCCGACTGAAATGTACAAACGTACACATAAAAGAAGGCTAAAACTGGTAATTAAGTCATGAGACAGAAAACAAAAGAAAAAGGATGACAACTCCATAACATGGTAAAGCAACCTTTTACCAAAAAAAGAACCCAAAAACCCAGCAAAGAAACAAAACCAAAAACCACAAACAGGGGTGAATTGTAGAGAACAGAGACAGTGGGTTGTTTCGACATCGATAATGTGCAGCTGAGAACCTGCAGCAAAGAGTCACATAACTTTGAGGGAGCACGAGAAGAAACCAGGATGAGACAGAAAGAAAGGAGGGATGTGATCTCACCTGTAGAAGGCAAGTGAACAGCAGAGAGTGGCCTGTCGCAGCACTCTCCAAAGGAGCCAGCTGCAGCCAGGTCTTTTACCATCACACTCTCCATGGCAGTCCCTCTGCTGCCTTCTAGTCTCGCCTCATCCAGGGCACGCTCACCCTCTCTGCTTCTTCCTCGGCTGCCCAACCGCTTCACAGAACCAGCCACAGCTGCACCTTGTCTACACCAGCCAACCCACCGCCCCTGAAGCCAGCCCACAGCTGTACATTGTCAGTGCTGATTAACCCAGCTTCGTTCCTCTGCAGTAGCCTACAGTGCACAGCGCTAAGGAATGTGTTGTACGAACCTTCCGGGCTGTTCCGCGTCGATTCACAGTCAGTTACAAAAACTGAACGACATGTCACAGGGCTTACAGCAGGAACTATTGGGAGATTGGTTGCGGAATCTTTTCAAGTCTCGGGGAACCACCAGATGGTTGCAGGACTTCACAACACGCGGAGGAATATTGCTATTGGTAATTGTAGTTTTATTGACCATTTTTCCCTGTATGCCGAACTGTGTAAGACCTATGATTCAAAAGTAGTTTAACCTCTAATGTTGTTTCTGTTCAAAATAAAGACGGGGGAAGTGTAGAGAGCTTTATGGCCAGTGCTGGAGGCCACGATGCCTGTGAAGGGCCTTGAAGGCTAAAGAAGAGAGAAAGTACGATAAGGTTGGCTGAACGCCTGGAAGGAAGACGGGGTATGAAGCAAGGCCAGAGCGGATGCGCGATGCCACATCTCGGCGGCTGGCTGGCTGAGAACATGAAACCCGCAGAGATAAGAAAGAAGAGAGAAAAAAAACGCAAGAAGTTCAGTGCATTTGCAGCTTAGTAATTGACCAATTATACGTGGCCAAGAAGTGCGTGAACAGTATTGATTAACCAAGGATATTTTAGTATGGGGCGCGTGAACAGCAAACGAGGATATTATAAGCGTGGGTTCTGGACTAATAAAAGGTCTTCTGGTCGAACTCAGGAGTCCACGTCATCATCTCCGCAGGCCACATGCTCCTCCTTCTCGTCTGCCATTGCATGGACCTGCAAGGCCACACAATAAAAGTCAAAACAGCGTTCATGGTGCATTCACTCCTGCCTGTGTTTGTCTAAAGCAGCTGTGATGCTGCCCCTGGTGTTACCTGTTCAGAGAGCTGCTGCACCTGCTGCTGCCAAATGCTCCACACCTTCACTTTCTCTACATACTGCTCTCTTTCTGCCTGGAGCTGGTGAACGGACTCCGAGAGCTGTTCAAAACAAAATTAAACACAAAGAAAATCGTATTGGCTAAATAAATTTGGCAGTGACCGCTTCAGGGATAAAGCCTGAAGAAACCAGTGTTAACACAAAGCTCAGGCTGCATTCTTCTGCCACACAAGTTTCTTTACAGACATGAAGATTTGAATGTCATTTCGTACAACCCCTGAGCAACCTGGGTTTCCAGGCCTGCCTTCTCCTCCAGTGCCACCTGCAACTGCTGCTTTGCATCCAGACTCCCTGCCTGATTTGACAACTGCCAACAAAAATCAAAAAGTCATGGCAAAATGTTAACACTCCACTTCTGCATAGCCTTTCCCCTGACAGTAACCTGCCACTTATGATCCATGTTGCAACCCTAAAGTGCTCCGACTCACGGTGATGTCCAATGGAAAAAAAAAAAAAAAAAGAAAAAAAGAGGGGGGAAAGGAGATTTCTGTGTTTCACAGCCAAGAAAGCTGAAGTGGCTGAGACGGGAAGGGTCTGCCTCGCGTTAAGACACCAATGGCAGCAGAAGCTCATGCCAACAATCAGCTTTTCTGCCCTATTAGCGCCAAGTGAGCTTCTGAACAGCATTCTCCTGATGCAGGATTTTTACAAGACGGCAACTGGAAAAAGAAATCTGTCATGACATATTGCAATTAAAGATTAGTTTTCAAATGATTTCTGAAACCCCAGGCACAACGGTCCACATAACAGCCAATCAGATCAAAATGTATCTCTCCGTGCCAAGAAAACGAGAGCGGGGAAAAAACTGGGAAAACAAGAAGGAACATAATTCTCCTTTTTCAGAACAGGACTAAAACTGCAGATGCAGGTAGGCCTGCACTGCAAGACCAAATGCCAGCTCAGCAACAGCACCGGACCACCCATCTTCACCTCACCCTCCAGTGTGAAACCAGCCTCTTTCTCTGAGATCTAACTTAAACTGAGCTTACGAGCATTCACTGAAAATAATCCCCGTGACAAGAGCAAAACCCCAATCAAAATACATGCTTTCTGGTGCTAGACAGGCACACCCAGCACCCTCAGAGCTAACAGTATGTCACGTCACTCGGGTTCTACCGGTACGCAACCTACACGTACAAGGTCCAGCTGGAGGGACTTTCAGCTTTTCACTCTGTCTGCTGGACAGAACGGCTGCTGTATTATCACACAAAAAAAGGAGAAAAGGAATACCAAAGGCAAATCGGAGTGAACTCTGTTCCGTCTTGCGGGTTTCACTGCATCTACCTGGTACCGCTGGTGATTACTATAGTTACGTTTATTGATAAAAGACGCACAGATATGTAGTAAACAGGAGTTACTTTATGACAACTGAACTGAAGCAATGGTAGGAAAATAAGCTACCAAAAAGAAGCAAGTGAAACGAAAATCAGAGCTTTGCCACAGCAACAGCGGAAGACAACTCTGGGCTACCAAATTTGACTTCCCTGAGCTTCTATCCCAATTTGATCAAGCCTTACATTTAAATAAACTGCCCAAAAAGCATTTTTTTAAAAAGGCTGGGGTTTTATGTTTGTGCCTGAACACGTTTCTGTGGCTTATTGGCATAGTTCCTGCCCTTTCCTCTTCAGAAGCCTGGCAACATGAAGACGCTAAAGCCTGTAAATGCTTGACTCAAAGGATCCGACTTCCTGCCTAAACCTATTTAAACCCAGCACTGGAACTTGCCAGACTGTGCATCCCCTGCGCAAGTTTCATTGCCTGTTGTAAAACGGGTTGGCAGGAGTAACTAGACAGCTTCCTCAGGGCAGCTGTTCAGAAAAACCAAAGAGCAAGGAGGTAGCAAATGAGCTGGGACAAAGACCGAGGCACTCACATTCTCTGGAGGCTGCTGGTCATCGCCCGTGGGAGTCTCGGGCCGACCGTCGTCTTTAGTTTTGCGTTTTTTCTTAGCTCCTGCAGCTGCTCCAGGGCTCTTCTTCTGCTGATACTCCTTCAGCTGTGAAAAATAATAATAATAATGATCTGAAATCCAAACAGAATATGCCTTCCGTGAGAATGATGTCAACCCCCCAGCCCCAACTCCACTGGCTAAAAAGACCAAGAGAAATGCTCTTCAATGAGTTTGTCGCTCCGGCGGAAGAAAAATAAAAATCAAAACACGTCCAGAAAAGGCTAACCTAAGATCTAATGTGATGAGTGTTCAACTTTTGTATACAGCTAGGAGTTTTTGGGAAACGACTTGATACTCCATCCTGCAACTACAAGGAGATGAAAAGAAGTATCTTGGGGTGGAGTATTTTTAGGGTTCTAACTAAGAGCATTAAGGAAAAATGAATAAAGGGCAATTAAATCTGAATGTCAAGTGAAACATCAACACCTGACAGTAAGGTCTCCCACTCTGTGAAACACTTTGAGAAGGAACATTACAGTCCTTACAGACAAATGCCATGTTAATACAAGCAGCGTAGTCACTGTGAACTAAGGGGAGAAGCAACCTACAACGGATTTTTCAATCGCACCCGCTTCACCCCGGAGAAGCTAGTCTGATAAGCCGTTCGCTTGAATTCGGCTGGGTCTTCCGAGCCGAATCGTTCGTGCTCCAGCAGGGTGAAGCCCCCAGGCAAGCGAGCCCCAGGCAGTTCGGTCAACTGCCCGTTTCCCCAGCCCGCAGCCCGCCCTCCGCCCCCCCGCCGGGCCGGGCCGCGCCTCGGCCTCCAGGTGGGGAAAGAAGGCCCCGTTATTGGCAGAACTCCAAAATGGAAGCCCGAACCGCTCCAGGACACTTTCCCCTCCCCAGGACTTTCACATACGCCGCCCACGCCGCGGCCGGGGAAATAAGTAACATGAGACCAAAAAAACCCAAAAAAGGGTGTGGGGGAGGCCAGGGGGAGGGAAAACCGCCAAACCGAACCCGGCAGATCCACGGCACCGCCGCCCCTCACCTTCTCCTTGCCCGCCGCCAGCCAGCTCTGCCCGCTGCCGCCCGCCACGGCCGCCCCGCGCCTGCGCCGCCTTAGCTTCGCCCACCAGCGGCGCCAGCAGCCAGGGCCCGCCCAGCCTGCGCTGCCGCCCTGGAGGCCCGGCCCATCGCCGTGCCGCGACGTGCCCGGCCCACCGCCGGGCCCCGCCTCGTGGCCGGGCTCCAGCGGCTCGGGCTCGTCGGCGGGCCGCGGCTCGTGGCCGGGCTCCACCGGCTCGGGCTCGCCGCCGGGCTGCGGCGGCTCGGGCTCGCGGTCGGGCTGCGGCGGCTCGGGCTCGCCGCCGGGCTGCGGCGGCTCGGGCTCGCCGCCGGGCTGCGGCCCATGTCCGTGCCCCGCCGGGCCCGGCAACTCTGCTTTTGCCTCCTTCTCCTCAGGAGCAGGTGCCACCTTGCAGTGCCTGCTCCCCATGTTGGAGCCCGCACCGCCCGCTGCTCGGGTGACAGCCCGCACCGCCCGCTGCTCGGGTGACAGCCCGCACCGCCCGCTGCTCGGGTGACACCTGGCTGCCCGGCGTGCCCCACCCAGAGCTCACCTGCAGCTTCCCGGAGACGTTTGTTCCCCGGCGCTGACGGCACAGTGGGCCCTGTCGCTGGGAGACTCCACTTCCCAGCGTGCCCCGCGGCGCGCCCGCGCCTGCCGCTCCCGGCCGGCCCCGCGCGCACCCGGCCGGCCCGGCGGGAGGCGGCAGCCCTGGCCGAGCGGGTCCCGCCGAGCGCGGGTCGCAGCGCGCCCGCCCCGCCGCGGCCCGGGCCCGGCCGGTAGGAGCCGGGTCCCCGTGTTACAGATTTGCTAACGGTTACAATTAACTAACCTTATTTGATTTTATAAAATCATTTTCATAGAACTGTAGAGGAATAAGAAATATATTTTAGTGGAACTAGCAGCTGCACCACACAAGCTGCTGTGGAATCCTCTGTACAGCCCTGTACCACGGCCAAGGACTGAGAGCAACCGAATGAAACAACTCGTAGCTACCTGCCAAGAAACCGTGAACTTTAATAATAGTGATATAAAGAAATGGCATGGAATGGGGACAATCAGTTACGGGTAAATGTATTTTAATATATTTTAATAAATACGCAAAGAATGTAGGTCTAGTAATCAGGTCATGGAACCATAGTTTGAACGAAATAATTAATGAAAGAGCTAGCGAAAGAAGGAGTCCGTTTCTCTAACTTTCTCTGACAAGGGGCCTGTTTATAAGTTATCTAGAGGGAGCGAGTAAAAGAAACAAGCAGAAGGACCAGATGGTCGACAAGGACATCCATTAGCTCGGACCGACAAGAACACTGCAGACTTGCAAGACCATCACATACCAGGCAAAAGGTGAAAAGTACCCCATGAGGAAGACCTACGGCCTTCCTCCCAGAGACCACTGCCCACGTCCCGCAGACCCCTGCCCACAGTTCTTGGAAGGATTTGCGCAGGCGCGAAGGACTGAGAAGCTGATTAACATACGAAGCGAGAGTCTGTTAATGATTTTGGGGAAACAGTATGTTCATGCATGAATACTTACTGCATATGCATGACTCAGTCCTAGATGAGCTGTATGATGTCGAAGCCCGGTGTGCGTTGGTCGGGAGAGGACTCACTCACGCACCCGGCCGTCCATAAAGAAGTGTCCGCTTATCTCCCTCACATCGGGGTCGGCAAGTTTTTCATTCCGAGATTTCGGTACCAGCCGCTCCCCGCCCCCGCCGCGGGCCGTGCCTGCGCTGAGGCGGCGCGGCCCGGCCCCTGACGCGGCGCCGCTCTGCTCTGCCAGGGCCTCCGGTGGCGGCCGGCGGAGCGGCGCGGCCGGCTGCAGGTCCGCGGTGAGGCCCTGCGCGGGCTGGGGGGAGCGGGCCCTGCTCCAGGGCTGCCCCGGCCGCCGTCTGTGGCCCGGCCCGGCACGGCACGGCACGGCACGGCCCGGCACGGCACGGCACGGCCCGGCACGGCACGGCACGGCCGGGGGTGTCTTTTCTTGGGGCGGAGCTGCCGGCCTCGCCCCCCGGCGCTGCCTCGTCCTGGCAGCGCCTCTGAACACCGAAATTGTGGGGGTTACGGTCTTATTGTCACCTGACGCTGTAAATCTACAAAACGCCGTAGAATATGATGGGGGGCGGGGCAACGTTACAGAAACCCATCAGTCTTTTACCTGAGCTTCCCCCCTTCCTGCCCAGGAGACACGTTTTCCCTTTTTATCTCTGTGGGTTATTTGTTGCAAAGGAGTGTTATTTTCTAAGGTCACGTGTAGTACAGAGAATGGAAACGGCAGAGCAACAAAGGCTGTTCCCAAAGCTTTTTTGCTTTACCGCCACGCCTTTTTTTTTCACTAGCTACAGATTAGAGATACAGATATAAACTGAATTCACCACAGCCTATTCCTGTTCCTACTTGATTCTGAGAATTCGGGTGGGTTGGGGTTTTTTTGTAAGTCGATGCGGCAAAAAAAACCCCACTCAAAATGAGGGTCTGCTCATTTGTAGCTTTCGTGTTGATGACTTGCAGCAACTGTACTTGCTGCCTTCGGATTCTGCTTTGGGTAGTGCCAGGCTTGAGCGTCTCAAATCTCCTTGCTGTGCTGGGTCAGTAGGGGCAACACTCGCCGTGCGGCATTTTTGACCTTTTCTGCTTTTATTGCTACAGAGGCTACAGCCTGGAGGAATTGGAGCAGCACATTTCTCTGCTCGCTCCATGAGTACAATGATATTAAAGATGCTGGGCAGATGCTGCTGGGCAAACTGGGTAAGGAAGGGGAAAACTGTTGATGAACAACTCAGTCAATGTTTTCATGTAGACAGAGAGAGAGAAGGTACTATGCCACGAAGGCAGAGCTTGTTTTGAAGATTCTTGAATTCTAGGGCTTTCATTGCCCAGCCACTTGTGCAGGCACAAACACTTCTGTCGTTATTTTCGCAGGATGTGTTTAGAACTGAACATGCGAAAGAATTGTCATCTACTGCTATTTTAGTCTGTGTTATGTACTGCCAAACTTTGTTCAGTCTTACCAATTTTTGTCAGTTTTGCTCTTCATATACTTTAAAAGAGTGTTGAGACAAGCAGAGAGCGCAGCTGCAAAACCTTAGGTTGGTTCCTTAGCTATGGGAGGTTCTGTGAGAGAGTTAGGGGCTACTGGGAGGAAAACACAACTTTTCTGACTGGTCTGATACTTCTGTAATGAAAATAGCCGTCTTTCTTTTCCAGCTGTTATCCGAGGGGTTACTACAAAGCAGCTCTACCCTGAATACATATGATCTGGAGCTTAGCGACTAGTATTGAACCTGAAGATTGCCCCGTCCTGCAAAGCTGACACTTACTGGGCCGTGACGGTTTGGTGTGGTATTGGTTCAGAACGGACAGAAGGTGGCCTCAGAAGCTGTGTGTGGAATTGCAACAGCGCGTGCATGAACAGCCTTATTTCCGAGCAGCTTTACAACGTGAAAGCTGTTGAATCTGTCAGCTGTGTCCTGCTTGTGGGAAAGGGATGTAGGACTTTGGATGATTTTGTCTCCTGTCTGATGGGACAGTATATTTTTTTTTTCGTTTGTTGGAAAGGCCGTAATTCAGGTTGATGTGAAGACTCTTCCCGTGGAGACCTTGCTTCTCTCCAGCATCCAGGGGCTGTTTGGTTACTGAATAATAGAGGAAGCGAGGGCATGCAAACGTGCAATGTAATAGCTGCTTTGAAAGAAAAGAAAAAACCCTCGGAAGCAGCAAGGGAAGAAGGCTGAATTTGTGGTGGCTTGGGGGTTGGTTTTGTTTTATGATCACATCTGGGTGAGTCTGGGTATTCTGCATTTTTGTACTTAACTGCTCGGGTATCTAGAGGTTCTGTATCATTTCTGTGGTGAATGGCAAAAGGTGAAGTTGTATTGAACTGTCCTGTCTGAATAAAGCAGCTGTCACATTTCTCAGGAATTCACTTATTGAAGAGCCTATAAAACAGCGCGTGAACCTGGGAGCAAATTCTTAACCTCTATTCTGAGACAACTGGAACATCTATTACTCAAATGTTTTCTGAGGACTCTCAATGGTGACGGTGTGGCAGCGCTACCCAGTAATGGGTAGGTGCCGAATTACCTTTACTGCTACAGAGGCTACAGCCTGGAGGAACTGGAGCAGCACATTTCGTTCTTGCGGCTAAAACAGGAACAGTCAAAAGTAAGGAGGAAGCGAGTGGTGCGGCAGAGCGGTAATAAGGGGAGCAGCGGCGATGATGAAAATGCTATCGGCAGACGCGTTACAGAGGGGTGGAGGAGAGTGCGCTTGGAAAGTATGAAAGAGGGAGCGCACGCGTTTCCCGTGATATTACAAGATAGACACCCAGGCCAGTATCAGGCATTTCACTGGGAAATGATTAAGGAACTACGGAAAACTGTCACGCAAAATGCACTATATTCTCCTTTTACACAAATTTTGTTAGAGAACGTGATGATGGGTCTGCAGCTAGTGACTCTGCTAGAATGGATCCGTGACAAAGTGCTGGACTTTCCACCTGATGGCACCTGGAAAATTCCTGCCTGGCAAGCAGTCGGCAGGCGATTGTGTGATGCTGCCGTGGAGGGGGACTCCGTGGCAGGCATGTGTTTAGCGCCTTGCTGGCAAATTCTGACTCCCCTTTTGCCAAGCGTGGGCTGATTCTACTAACGGTGCTAAACCAGGGGAGGCTGTAAATCCCCCCGACAGCGCGGCTCTTCTCAACACACCGTCGACGACGGCGATTCCCTCCACACCTCCTCTGCCCCCAGAGCTCCTGTCACTGATTGCAGCGACCCTCACAGCACAGGACCGAGCGCGGGAACAGGACAACTCGGACAATGATTCCATTGACACCGATAAACCTTTGGACCCAGGTCCTATAGACCCGGAAGAGGAGCTAGACCTTTTTCCTCCTCCCCCTGATGCACTGGCTGTATGTTCGGGGAGGGTGAAAGGGGGTCTGAGGGATCGGTGGCAGCAATGCAGGCGGGAAGCGCTTAAGCGAGGGCATTTGGGAGGCACCATGGCACGTTCACGATTTTGTCAGCCAAATCAACCTGCAGAGTGGCAGCCTGTGCAATACGAGGCTGTTAAAGGGTTAAGCAAAGCCGTGCGGGAAGGGGGGATCCATAACACATTTGCTGTGTCCCTTCTTGGAGTGATGGCAGAGCCTTATACACTCACACCACGTGATTATTGGAAGTCATTGCTTTGTGTGGTACGCACACCGACGCAGTGCATGTGGTTATCTGGTTTTTGCGAGCTATGTGTAGTGGCCTCGATTGAAAAGCTTAATCGGGGAACTGCTGTGAACTGTGAGCCGTTGGCTGGAGAAAATAATTGTGCCGACCAATCCTGTGACTCAGGCAAGGCATCCCAGGGACAGCTATTTGCAGATGGAGGAGATGGCTACGAAGGCAGTCCGGGTAGGGGGATACGGGAGTCTGGGCGAGCCTCTAGTGCGTCCTTCGCCACGGTCTTGCAGGGTCCTAGAGAGTCATAGACTAACTTTATTGATCGGCTTCAGAATAGTTTGCAACAACAAGTCGAGCATGAGGAAGCTCAAGGGTTGCTTTTAAAACAATTAGCTGTGATAATGCCAATGAAAAGTGAACATGGGCATCGCAGCCCTTGCACAGGCGCAACCCCAACACGTGTCAAATGGTTATAACCCAGAACTCACAGCAGACTGTAACTCCCAGGTTGAGTTCTGGAATGCAGCGTGACACGTTTTTGCTTCTCTAATCTCTTCTGTAAGAATAGTGCACGCTCTTAACTGGCTTCGTAAATAAGGCTGCTGGCTTGCTAAAGAAAGTAATGCTACAATACTATTTCTTATTTTTCCTGGCTTATTAACAGGTGTCGATTCTGTCCGTCGTATGTTGCTACAGAACCGAGTTGCTATTGATTTTTATTATTAGCGCAGGGACAAGGGTGTGAAGGCTTTGATAGGTTGCGTTACGTCAGTCTGAGTGACCACCATGAATCAATCCACAAAAGCATACAAAACTTAAAACAAAGATCCGCAGCAGAGCCAGGGGTGGGAGGCCTTTGGTCTCTTCTCACGGCTGGGAAACTTTGGGCCGTGGATCAAAAGTAGTCCAGGATTTATTATAATCGCCTTAACCCCCGTATTGATGTTTGCCTTACGTCTCCTATGCCTTTTTGTCCTGTATTCAGCGTTTAGCTGAGTGTGACATAAATCAGGTCACGGGCACCCAGCTACACACAACCTTTGCCTTGTCGCAATTCACAAGCAAAAAAGAGGAGGATAGAGAACGTCTGAAGAGATATAGAGGAGAGGAAAATAGGGAATGGCTGACCTAACGAGAGATGAGAGAACAGCTAGGTATTGTGAAGGAGAGGAGGAAAGATGAACACGGTTATCTAGTGACAAATAGGTGTCTGCATGCGTGTAGCGGTACATAGCTATGCAACTGCGTGAATGATTTCTGCCCTGAGCCTGGTGGTACGTGCAGCTGTGGTTTGTGTCCGGGCTCAGAGATGTCAATACGGGCTTCTCTGTTACGGTCAAGTGTCTCTGGTTGCATTAAAAAACCAAACCAAACCAAACCAAAACAAAAACCACAGTGACTTTAATAAGACTGCAACCTGATCGAATTCCAAGAAATGTGAGATAAGATGAACTTCTGAATTTGTTCATAAGTTGTAATGGAGTGCTACCTATATATGAATGCTAGAACATAACTCTATTTCAGTGTGACCATTATTTAGCATGCAACTGCATCAGCATATTGACAGAATACCTTTTGAGTTATTTCTTTTTTTCATAACCTCTAAACTGGGAACAGCTCAAGGTGAAAAGAGACTGTTCAAATCCTCAGCTGTTGCCTCAGAAGGAATAACGTGTTCTTTGTGTACAGGTGAATTTAACACAGCTGAACATTTGTTTTGGGTTAGAAGTATCTGTCACACCTTCATCCCCACCACCACAACCTTTAAGGTCGGTGGGAAAAGCATTCTGTACTCTGTTGCAGCGGGGAAACTTCAGTTGAGCTGCAGCAGTTTGCGTACGTAACTGCAGCTCCTTTGGTGGAAATGAAGTTGTCGTAGAAGTTAGACTTTAACTTGAGTAACATACCCTTTGATACCTTGTAAGCGAGAAAGATTGTGTCCTGACAGCATGCTCTTTCCCACGCTTGTGCCTAGAGTTGTACTTGAAATCAGGTTGCGTGTTAAGTTTAAACCTAATCACACAGATATCTCAAAGTCCACAAAGATACATCACTGCTTAGGGGATTCTTGCAGTATAGCAGGTGCAAAACCCGTTCCAAAGTAACGATCTAGTGAAGCGTTTTCTTTCAGGAACACCATTTTCCCACTTCTCATAGGTTATACACCATACAACGTAATATCTCTCCATCAAGTCTCTTGTGGCTAAACTGCATTCTGCAAATTTGTGTTAGAAATAGATGTTTGCATTTTCACCTGCCGAAGTTCCCTAAGCTAAAGGATTGTGACCTAGGCATTGCGACGAAGCTCAAAGATAGTGACAACAGCGATGGAAAAGAGTGATTTAACACGTAGTTGATTTATGGTTCATACAGGACTATATCACACTACAAAACCGGTATGAATTCAGAGTTGTGGATGTACTGCATGTTCAGGTAACAGTTTCTCTACAATTTATTTTTTTGTTTTTATAAAGGTGCCTAAGCTATAAATACCATATACTATTATCTTTCCCTATTTTTTTAAGCATTTTTTTATTTCCCTGTTTGTGTATAGTTTTATCTATCTATCTCTATATAAACAACCAACACAAAGCAACCAGAACATTTTGAGAAACTTATAGTTAACTTCTGCATTTAATTCCAGTAACAATCTAGAGGTGTCCATTCAGCTGTTTGTTTAGTTCCAAGTCTTCACTGTATGCTTTCAGGTTCTTTGAAAAGCAGCAGTAACAGTTGAGCAGTTATTTAAAGTGAAACTTTGCCCTACACAATTTCCACTTCCATGCCTTAGAATGGAGGCACAGCGGAACACTCACCCAAGGGCAAGATTTCAAGAGCTCTTAAGTAGGTTTTATCTTTTCACGTTAGGATAGAAAATGTTCCTTAACAGCTTATATATAGAATTTACAAGTTAAACACAATTTCTCACGCTCATTTATTTGATTAGAAGTTCCTGAAAAATATTTTCATAACACTTCCATAGCTTATTGCACGTTCTTCTAAATAATCATAAACCTGTATGTTGACCTCTGTAGGAAATGCACCGATAACAAGTTTAACATTTTGTGAACCCGACTGAAATGTACGAACGTACACATAAAAGAAGGCTAAAACTGGTAATTAAGTCATGAGACAGAAAACAAAAGAAAAAGGATGACAACTCCATAACATGGTAAAGCAACCTTTTACCAAAAAAAAAAACCAAAAACCCAGCAAAGAAACAAAACCAAAAACCACAAACAGGGGTGAATTGTAGAGAACAGAGACAGTGGGTTGTTTCGACATCGATAATGTGCAGCTGAGAACCTGCAGCAAAGAGTCACATAACTTTGAGGGAGCACGAGAAGAAACCAGGATGAGACAGAAAGAAAGGAGGGATGTGATCTCACCTGTAGAAGGCAAGTGAACAGCAGAGAGTGGCCTGTCGCAGCACTCTCCAAAGGAGCCAGCTGCAGCCAGGTCTTTTACCATCACACTCTCCATGGCAGTCCCTCTGCTGCCTTCTAGTCTCGCCTCATCCAGGGCACGCTCACCCTCTCTGCTTCTTCCTCGGCTGCCCAACCGCTTCACAGAACCAGCCACAGCTGCACCTTGTCTACACCAGCCAACCCACCGCCCCTGAAGCCAGCCCACAGCTGTACATTGTCAGTGCTGATTAACCCAGCTTCGTTCCTCTGCAGTAGCCTACAGTGCACAGCGCTAAGGAATGTGTTGTACGAACCTTCCGGGCTGTTCCGCGTCGATTCACAGTCAGTGTACAAAAACTGAAGGACATGTCAGAGGGCTTACGGCAGGAACTTTTGGGAGATTGGTTGCGGAATCTTTTCAAGTCTCGGGGAACCACCAGACGGTTGCAGGACTTCACAACACGCGGAGGAATATTGCTATTGGTAATTGTAGTTATATTGACCATTTTTCCCTGTATGCTGAACTGTATAAGACCTATGATTCAAAAGTAGTTTAACCTCTAATGTTTCTGTTCAAAATAAAGACGGGGGAAGTGTAGAGAGCTTTATGGCCAGTGCTGGAGGCCACGATGCCTGTGAAGGGCCTTGAAGGCTAAAGAAGAGAGAAAGTACGATAAGGTTGGCTGAACGCCTGGAAGGAAGACGGGGTATGAAGCAAGGCCAGAGCGGATGCGCGATGCCACATCTCGGCGGCTGGCTGGCTGAGAACATGAAACCCGCAGAGATAAGAAAGAAGAGAGAAAAAAAACGCAAGAAGTTCAGTGCATTTGCAGCTTAGTAATTGACCAATTATACGTGGCCAAGAAGTGCGTGAACAGTATTGATTAACCAAGGATATTTTAGTATGGGGCGCGTGAACAGCAAACGAGGATATTATAAGCGTGGGTTCTGGACTAATAAAAGGTCTTCTGGTCGAACTCAGGAGTCCACGTCATCATCTCCGCAGGCCACATGCTCCTCCTTCTCGTCTGCCATTGCACGGACCTGCAAGGCCACACAATAAAAGTCAAAACAGCGTTCATGGTGCATTCACTCCTGCCTGTGTTTGTCTAAAGCAGCTGTGATGCTGCCCCTGGTGTTACCTGTTCAGAGAGCTGCTGCACCTGCTGCTGCCAAATGCTCCACACCTTCACTTTCTCTACATACTGCTCTCTTTCTGCCTGGAGCTGGTGAACGGACTCCGAGAGCTGTTCAAAACAAAATTAAACACAAAGAAAATCGTATTGGCTAAATAAATTTGGCAGTGACCGCTTCAGGGATAAAGCCTGAAGAAACCAGTGTTAACGCAAAGCTCAGGCTGCATTCTTCTGCCACACAAGTTTCTTTACAGACATGAAGATTTGAATGTCATTTCGTACAACCCCTGAGCAACCTGGGTTTCCAGGCCTGCCTTCTCCTCCAGTGCCACCTGCAACTGCTGCTTTGCATCCAGACTCCCTGCCTGATTTGACAACTGCCAACAAAAATCAAAAAGTCATGGCAAAATGTTAACACTCCACTTCTGCATAGCCTTTCCCCTGACAGTAACCTGCCACTTATGATCCATGTTGCAACCCTAAAGTGCTCCGACTCACGGTGATGTCCAATGGAAAAAAAAAAAAAAAAAGAAAAAAAGAGGGGGGAAAGGAGATTTCTGTGTTTCACAGCCAAGAAAGCTGAAGTGGCTGAGACGGGAAGGGTCTGCCTCGCGTTAAGACACCAATGGCAGCAGAAGCTCATGCCAACAATCAGCTTTTCTGCCCTATTAGCGCCAAGTGAGCTTCTGAACAGCATTCTCCTGACGCAGGATTTTTACAAGACGGCAACTGGAAAAAGAAATCTGTCATGACATATTGCAATTAAAGATTAGTTTTCAAATGATTTCTGAAACCCCAGGCACAACGGTCCACATAACAGCCAATCAGATCAGAATGTATCTCTCCGTGCCAAGAAAACGAGAGCGGGGAAAAAACTGGGAAAACAAGAAGGAACATAATTCTCCTTTTTCAGAACAGGACTAAAACTGCAGATGCAGGTAGGCCTGCACTGCAAGACCAAATGCCAGCTCAGCAACAGCACCGGACCACCCATCTTCACCTCACCCTCCAGTGTGAAACCAGCCTCTTTCTCTGAGATCTAACTTAAACTGAGCTTACGAGCATTCACTGAAAATAATCCCCGTGACAAGAGCAAAACCCCAATCAAAATACATGCTTTCTGGTGCTAGACAGGCACACCCAGCACCCTCAGAGCTAACAGTATGTCACGTCACTCGGGTTCTACCGGTACGCAACCTACACGTACAAGGTCCAGCTGGAGGGACTTTCAGCTTTTCACTCTGTCTGCTGGACAGAACGGCTGCTGTATTATCACACAAAAAAAGGAGAAAAGGAATACCAAAGGCAAATCGGAGTGAACTCTGTTCCGTCTTGCGGGTTTCACTGCATCTACCTGGTACCGCTGGTGATTACTATAGTTACGTTTATTGATAAAAGACGCACAGATATGTAGTAAACAGGAGTTACTTTATGACAACTGAACTGAAGCAATGGTAGGAAAATAAGCTACCAAAAAGAAGCAAGTGAAACGAAAATCAGAGCTTTGCCACAGCAACAGCGGAAGACAACTCTGGGCTACCAAATTTGACTTCCCTGAGCTTCTATCCCAATTTGATCAAGCCTTACATTTAAATAAACTGCCCAAAAAGCATTTTTTTAAAAAGGCTGGGGTTTTATGTTTGTGCCTGAACACGTTTCTGTGGCTTATTGGCATAGTTCCTGCCCTTTCCTCTTCAGAAGCCTGGCAACATGAAGACGCTAAAGCCTGTAAATGCTTGACTCAAAGGATCCGACTTCCTGCCTAAACCTATTTAAACCCAGCACTGGAACTTGCCAGACTGTGCATCCCCTGTGCAAGTTTCATTGCCTGTTGTAAAACGGGTTGGCAGGAGTAACTAGACAGCTTCCTCAGGGCAGCTGTTCAGAAAAACCAAAGAGCAAGGAGGTAGCAAATGAGCTGGGACAAAGACCGAGGCACTCACATTCTCTGGAGGCTGCTGGTCATCGCCCGTGGGAGTCTCGGGCCGACCGTCGTCTTTAGTTTTGCGTTTTTTCTTAGCTCCTGCAGCTGCTCCAGGGCTCTTCTTCTGCTGATACTCCTTCAGCTGTGAAAAATAATAATAATAATGATCTGAAATCCAAACAGAATATGCCTTCCGCGAGAATGATGTCAACCCCCCAGCCCCAACTCCACTGGCTAAAAAGACCAAGAGAAATGCTCTTCAATGAGTTTGTCGCTCCGGCGGAAGAAAAATAAAAATCAAAACACGTCCAGAAAAGGCTAACCTAAGATCTAATGTGATGAGTGTTCAACTTTTGTATACAGCTAAGAGTTTTTGGGAAACGACTTGATACTCCATCCTGCAACTACAAGGAGATGAAAAGAAGTATCTTGGGGTGGGGTTTTTTTAGGGTTCTAACTAAGAGCATTAAGGAAAAATGAATAAAGGGCAATTAAATCTGAATGTCAAGTGAAACATCAACACCTGACAGTAAGGTCTCCCACTCTGTGAAACACTTTGAGAAGGAACATTACAGTCCTTACAGACAAACGCCACGTTAATACAAGCAGCGTAGTCACTGTGAACTAAGGGGAGAAGCAACCTACAACGGATTTTTCAATCGCACCCGCTTCACCCCGGAGAAGCTAGTCTGATAAGCCATTCGCTTGAATTCGGCTGGGTCTTCCGAGCCGAATCGTTCGTGCTCCAGCAGGGTGAAGCCCCCAGGCAAGCGAGCCCCAGGCAGTTCGGTCAACTGCCCGTTTCCCCAGCCCGCAGCCCGCCCTCCGCCCCCCCGCCGGGCCGGGCCGGGCCGCGCCTCGGCCTCCAGGTGGGGAAAGAAGGCCCCGTTATTGGCAGAACTCCAAAATGGAAGCCCGAACCGCTCCAGGACACTTTCCCCTCCCCAGGACTTTCACATACGCCGCCCACGCCGCGGCCGGGGAAATAAGTAACATGAGACCAAAAAAACCCAAAAAAGGGTGTGGGGGAGGCCAGGGGGAGGGAAAACCGCCAAACCGAACCCGGCAGATCCACGGCACCGCCGCCCCTCACCTTCTCCTTGCCCGCCGCCAGCCAGCTCTGCCCGCTGCCGCCCGCCACGGCCGCCCCGCGCCTGCGCCGCCTTAGCTTCGCCCACCAGCGGCGCCAGCAGCCAGGGCCCGCCCAGCCTGCGCTGCCGCCCTGGAGGCCCGGCCCATCGCCGTGCCGCGACGTGCCCGGCCCACCGCCGGGCCCCGCCTCGTGGCCGGGCTCCACCGGCTCGGGCTCGTCGGCGGGCCGCGGCTCGTGGCCGGGCTCCACCGGCTCGGGCTCGCCGCCAGGCTGCGGCGGCTCGGGCTCGCGGTCGGGCTGCGGCGGCTCGGGCTCGCCGCCGGGCTGCGGCCCATGTCCGTGCCCCGCCGGGCCCGGCAACTCTGCTTTTGCCTCCTTCTCCTCAGGAGCAGGTGCCACCTTGCAGTGCCTGCTCCCCATGTTGGAGCCCGCACCGCCCGCTGCTCGGGTGACAGCCCGCACCGCCCGCTGCTCGGGTGACAGCCCGCACCGCCCGCTGCTCGGGTGACACCTGGCTGCCCGGCGTGCCCCACCCAGAGCTCACCTGCAGCTTCCCGGAGACGTTTGTTCCCCGGCGCTGACGGCACAGTGGGCCCTGTCGCTGGGAGACTCCACTTCCCAGCGTGCCCCGCGGCGCGCCCGCGCCTGCCGCTCCCGGCCGGCCCCGCGCGCACCCGGCCGGCCCGGCGGGAGGCGGCAGCCCTGGCCGAGCGGGTCCCGCCGAGCGCGGGTCGCAGCGCGCCCGCCCCGCCGCGGCCCGGGCCCGGCCGGTAGGAGCCGGGTCCCCGTGTTACAGATTTGCTAACGGTTACAATTAACTAACCTTATTTGATTTTATAAAATCATTTTCATAGAACTGTAGAGGAATAAGAAATATATTTTAGTGGAACTAGCAGCTGCACCACACAAGCTGCTGTGGAATCCTCTGTACAGCCCTGTACCACGGCCAAGGACTGAGAGCAACCGAATGAAACAACTCGTAGCTACCTGCCAAGAAACCGTGAACGTTAATAATAGTGATATAAAGAAATTGTATGGAATGGGGACAATCAGTTCCGGGTAAATATATTTACACAAAGAATGTAGGTCTAGTAATTAGGACTCACTCACGCACCCGGCCGTCCATAAAGAAGTGTCTGCTTATCTCCCTCACATCGGGGTCGGCAAGTTTTTCATTCCGAGATTTCGGTACCAGCCGCTCCCCGCCCCCGCCGCGGGCCGTGCCTGCGCTGAGGCGGCGCGGCCCGGCCCCTGACGCGGCGCCGCTCTGCTCTGCCAGGGCCTCCGGTGGCGGCCGGCGGAGCGGCGCGGCCGGCTGCAGGTCCGCGGTGAGGCCCTGCGCGGGCTGGGGGGAGCGGGCCCTGCTCCAGGGCTGCCCCGGCCGCCGTCTGTGGCACGGCACGGCCCGGCACGGCACGGCCCGGCACGGCCCGGCACGGCACGGCCGGGGGTGTGTTTTCTTGGGGCGGAGCTGCCGGCCTCGCCCCCCGGCGCTGCCTCGTCCTGGCAGCGCCTCTGAACACCGAAATTGTGGGGGTTACGGTCTTATTGTCACCTGACGCTGTAAATCTACAAAACGCCGTAGAATATGATGGGGGGCGGGGCAACGTTACAGAAACCCATCAGTCTTTTACCTGAGCTTCCCCCCTTCCTGCCCAGGAGACACGTTTTCCCTTTTTTCTCCTCTTTTATCCACTGACAGACACATCAGAGGATTTTCTGGTTAGTGCCCCCCAGCACCGCAGCATCTTCCCCTGGGCTGAGGTAGCGTGAAATGTCTCCTGTGCTCTACAGATGCCCCGTCCCGCGTCCTGCCGACCTAATGGAACCAGCCAAGAAGCCCTGCAGTATGAAATCGAAGAGCTGAAGCAGAAAGACCTTGCTCTAGACCAGGAAACTGCACAATTCTTGTCCGAGTACGTCCTTGGCCAGCTCAGTGTCCGCTGTGATGCCTCAGTTGGTTTTGTTTAAAAAAAAAAATACGGTCTAGGGCTTAGAGCTAAAAGCCGTCCTCTTACGCCACCGTTTTTATCGTGGTGTTGTGCAACGTTGATTACAGCGTTGTTTTGATTTATGGGACCCGTTAAGGGAGAATTCTTTCCACTTTATTTGGTAAAGCAAACCCAGGTTTCACTAGGAGCTGGGATAGGAGCATTTTAACTTTACCCCAGGTGTTGCTGAGGCAAATTACCTGTGAACTGGGAATGAATGGTTTTAACCGTCGTGATGCTATGGCACATCATGCTACCAGAAGGCCTTGTTCATGTGAGAATTAAAATTGAGATTGTGGCTTGTATGACCTGCCCGGTTTAGCCCCGGATGAAACGGTTTCCTTGTTTGTTCCATCCCGATCAAGTGTCTACTTATTTCCTGTCTGAAGCGAGTGGGTTAAACGTTGGTGTTCAAGCAGCAGAGGTGTTTCCCAGGCAAGCGAAGGGCCTGGAAAGAGATGGGTGCCGCTTACAGGGTAGCGCAACTGCTTTAACTGTGGTTTCTTATGACCTACTGTGGCAGCTGCTTATTAGCAGCTCTTTTGAGATCAAGTTGCTGCTTGGTTTTTAAAGAGAGGGTATCTCTGTGGGTTATTTGTTGCAAAGGAGTGTTATTTTCTAAGGTCACGTGTAGTACAGAGAATGGAAACGGCAGAGCAACAAAGGCTGTTCCCAAAGCTTTTTTGCTTTACCGCCACGCCTTTTTTTTTCACTAGCTACAGATTAGAGATACAGATATAAACTGAATTCACCACAGCCTATTCCTGTTCCTACTTGATTCTGAGAATTCGGGTGGGTTGGGGTTTTTTTGTAAGTCGATGCGGCAAAAAAAACCCCACTCAAAATGAGGGTCTGCTCATTTGTAGCTTTCGTGTTGATGACTTGCAGCAACTGTACTTGCTGCCTTCGGATTCTGCTTTGGGTAGTGCCAGGCTTGAGCGTCTCAAATCTCCTTGCTGTGCTGGGTCAGTAGGGGCAACACTCGCCGTGCGGCATTTTTGACCTTTTCTGCTTTTATTGCTACAGAGGCTACAGCCTGGAGGAATTGGAGCAGCACATTTCTCTGCTCGCTCCATGAGTACAATGATATTAAAGATGCTGGGCAGATGCTGCTGGGCAAACTGGGTAAGGAAGGGGAAAACTGTTGATGAACAACTCAGTCAATGTTTTCATGTAGACAGAGAGAGAGAAGGTACTATGCCACGAAGGCAGAGCTTGTTTTGAAGATTCTTGAATTCTAGGGCTTTCATTGCCCAGCCACTTGTGCAGGCACAAACACTTCTGTCGTTATTTTCGCAGGATGTGTTTAGAACTGAACATGCGAAAGAATTGTCATCTACTGCTATTTTAGTCTGTGTTATGTACTGCCAAACTTTGTTCAGTCTTACCAATTTTTGTCAGTTTTGCTCTTCATATACTTTAAAAGAGTGTTGAGACAAGCAGAGAGCGCAGCTGCAAAACCTTAGGTTGGTTCCTTAGCTATGGGAGGTTCTGTGAGAGAGTTAGGGGCTACTGGGAGGAAAACACAACTTTTCTGACTGGTCTGATACTTCTGTAATGAAAATAGCCGTCTTTCTTTTCCAGCTGTTATCCGAGGGGTTACTACAAAGCAGCTCTACCCTGAATACATATGATCTGGAGCTTAGCGACTAGTATTGAACCTGAAGATTGCCCCGTCCTGCAAAGCTGACACTTACTGGGCCGTGACGGTTTGGTGTGGTATTGGTTCAGAACGGACAGAAGGTGGCCTCAGAAGCTGTGTGTGGAATTGCAACAGCGCGTGCATGAACAGCCTTATTTCCGAGCAGCTTTACAACGTGAAAGCTGTTGAATCTGTCAGCTGTGTCCTGCTTGTGGGAAAGGGATGTAGGACTTTGGATGATTTTGTCTCCTGTCTGATGGGACAGTATATTTTTTTTTTCGTTTGTTGGAAAGGCCGTAATTCAGGTTGATGTGAAGACTCTTCCCGTGGAGACCTTGCTTCTCTCCAGCATCCAGGGGCTGTTTGGTTACTGAATAATAGAGGAAGCGAGGGCATGCAAACGTGCAATGTAATAGCTGCTTTGAAAGAAAAGAAAAAACCCTCGGAAGCAGCAAGGGAAGAAGGCTGAATTTGTGGTGGCTTGGGGGTTGGTTTTGTTTTATGATCACATCTGGGTGAGTCTGGGTATTCTGCATTTTTGTACTTAACTGCTCGGGTATCTAGAGGTTCTGTATCATTTCTGTGGTGAATGGCAAAAGGTGAAGTTGTATTGAACTGTCCTGTCTGAATAAAGCAGCTGTCACATTTCTCAGGAATTCACTTATTGAAGAGCCTATAAAACAGCGCGTGAACCTGGGAGCAAATTCTTAACCTCTATTCTGAGACAACTGGAACATCTATTACTCAAATGTTTTCTGAGGACTCTCAATGGTGACGGTGTGGCAGCGCTACCCAGTAATGGGTAGGTGCCGAATTACCTTTACTGCTACAGAGGCTACAGCCTGGAGGAACTGGAGCAGCACATTTCGTTCTTGCGGCTAAAACAGGAACAGTCAAAAGTAAGGAGGAAGCGAGTGGTGCGGCAGAGCGGTAATAAGGGGAGCAGCGGCGATGATGAAAATGCTATCGGCAGACGCGTTACAGAGGGGTGGAGGAGAGTGCGCTTGGAAAGTATGAAAGAGGGAGCGCACGCGTTTCCCGTGATATTACAAGATAGACACCCAGGCCAGTATCAGGCATTTCACTGGGAAATGATTAAGGAACTACGGAAAACTGTCACGCAAAATGCACTATATTCTCCTTTTACACAAATTTTGTTAGAGAACGTGATGATGGGTCTGCAGCTAGTGACTCTGCTAGAATGGATCCGTGACAAAGTGCTGGACTTTCCACCTGATGGCACTTTGCAAATTCCTGCCTGGCAAGCGGTCGGCAGGCGATTGTGTGATGCTGCCGTGGAGGGGGACTCCGTGGCAGGCATGTGTTTAGCGCCTTGCTGGCAAATTCTGACTCCTCTTCCGCAGAGTGTGGGCTGATTCTACTAACGGTGCTAAACCAGGGGAGGCTGTAAATCCCCCCGACAGCGCGGCTCTTCTCAACACACCGTCGACGACGGCGATTCCCTCCACACCTCCTCTGCCCCCAGAGCTCCTGTCACTGATTGCAGCGACCCTCACAGCACAGGACCGAGCGCGGGAACAGGACAACTCGGACAATGATTCCATTGACACCGATAAACCTTTGGACCCAGGTCCTATAGGCCCGGAAGAGGAGCTAGACCTTTTTCCTCCTCCCCCTGATGCACTGGCTGTATGTTCGGGGAGGGTGAAAGGGGGTCTGAGGGATCGGTGGCAGCAATGCAGGCGGGAAGCGCTTAAGCGAGGGCATTTGGGAGGCACCATGGCACGTTCACGATTTTGTCAGCCAAATCAACCTGCAGAGTGGCAGCCTGTGCAATACGAGGCTGTTAAAGGGTTAAGCAAAGCCGTGCGGGAAGGGGGGATCCATAACACATTTGCTGTGTCCCTTCTTGGAGTGATGGCAGAGCCTTATACACTCACACCACGTGATTATTGGAAGTCATTGCTTTGTGTGGTACGCACACCGACGCAGTGCATGTGGTTATCTGGTTTTTGCGAGCTATGTGTAGTGGCCTCGATTGAAAAGCTTAATCGGGGAACTGCTGTGAACTGTGAGCCGTTGGCTGGAGAAAATAATTGTGCCGACCAATCCTGTGACTCAGGCAAGGCATCCCAGGGACAGCTATTTGCAGACGGAGGAGATGGCTACGAAGGCAGTCCGGGTAGGGGGATACGGGAGTCTGGGCGAGCCTCTAGTGCGTCCTTCGCCACGGTCTTGCAGGGTCCTAGAGAGTCATAGACTAACTTTATTGATCGGCTTCAGAATAGTTTGCAACAACAAGTCGAGCATGAGGAAGCTCAAGGGTTGCTTTTAAAACAATTAGCTGTGATAATGCCAATGAAAAGTGAACATGGGCATCGCAGCCCTTGCACAGGCGCAACCCCAACACGTGTCAAATGGTTATAACCCAGAACTCACAGCAGACTGTAACTCCCAGGTTGAGTTCTGGAATGCAGCGTGACACGTTTTTGCTTCTCTAATCTCTTCTGTAAGAATAGTGCACGCTCTTAACTGGCTTCGTAAATAAGGCTGCTGGCTTGCTAAAGAAAGTAATGCTACAATACTATTTCTTATTTTTCCTGGCTTATTAACAGGTGTCGATTCTGTCCGTCGTATGTTGCTACAGAACCGAGTTGCTATTGATTTTTATTATTAGCGCAGGGACAAGGGTGTGAAGGCTTTGATAGGTTGCGTTACGTCAGTCTGAGTGACCACCATGAATCAATCCACAAAAGCATACAAAACTTAAAACAAAGATCCGCAGCAGAGCCAGGGGTGGGAGGCCTTTGGTCTCTTCTCACGGCTGGGAAACTTTGGGCCGTGGATCAAAAGTAGTCCAGGATTTATTATAATCGCCTTAACCCCCGTATTGATGTTTGCCTTACGTCTCCTATGCCTTTTTGTCCTGTATTCAGCGTTTAGCTGAGTGTGACATAAATCAGGTCACGGGCACCCAGCTACACACAACCTTTGCCTTGTCGCAATTCACAAGCAAAAAAGAGGAGGATAGAGAACGTCTGAAGAGATATAGAGGAGAGGAAAATAGGGAATGGCTGACCTAACGAGAGATGAGAGAACAGCTAGGTATTGTGAAGGAGAGGAGGAAAGATGAACACGGTTATCTAGTGACAAATAGGTGTCTGCATGCGTGTAGCGGTACATAGCTATGCAACTGCGTGAATGATTTCTGCCCTGAGCCTGGTGGTACGTGCAGCTGTGGTTTGTGTCCGGGCTCAGAGATGTCAATACGGGCTTCTCTGTTACGGTCAAGTGTCTCTGGTTGCATTAAAAAACCAAACCAAACCAAACCAAACCAAAACAAAAACCACAGTGACTTTAATAAGACTGCAACCTGATCGAATTCCAAGAAATGTGAGATAAGATGAACTTCTGAATTTGTTCATAAGTTGTAATGGAGTGCTACCTATATATGAATGCTAGAACATAACTCTATTTCAGTGTGACCATTATTTAGCATGCAACTGCATCAGCATATTGACAGAATACCTTTTGAGTTATTTCTTTTTTTCATAACCTCTAAACTGGGAACAGCTCAAGGTGAAAAGAGACTGTTCAAATCGTCAGCTGTTGCCTCAGAAGGAATAACGTGTTCTTTGTGTACAGGTGAATTTAACACAGCTGAACATTTGTTTTGGGTTAGAAGTATCTGTCACACCTTCATCCCCACCACCACAACCTTTAAGGTCGGTGGGAAAAGCATTCTGTACTCTGTTGCAGCGGGGAAACTTCAGTTGAGCTGCAGCAGTTTGCGTACGTAACTGCAGCTCCTTTGGTGGAAATGAAGTTGTCGTAGAAGTTAGACTTTAACTTGAGTAACATACCCTTTGATACCTTGTAAGCGAGAAAGATTGTGTCCTGACAGCATGCTCTTTCCCACGCTTGTGCCTAGAGTTGTACTTGAAATCAGGTTGCGTGTTAAGTTTAAACCTAATCACACAGATATCTCAAAGTCCACAAAGATACATCACTGCTTAGGGGATTCTTGCGGTATAGCAGGTGCAAAACCCGTTCCAAAGTAACGATCTAGTGAAGCGTTTTCTTTCAGGAACACCATTTTCCCACTTCTCATAGGTTATACACCATACAACGTAATATCTCTCCATCAAGTCTCTTGTGGCTAAACTGCATTCTGCAAATTTGTGTTAGAAATAGATGTTTGCATTTTCACCTGCCGAAGTTCCCTAAGCTAAAGGATTGTGACCTAGGCATTGCGACGAAGCTCAAAGATAGTGACAACAGCGATGGAAAAGAGTGATTTAACACGTAGTTGATTTATGGTTCATACAGGACTATATCACACTACAAAACCGGTATGAATTCAGAGTTGTGGATGTACTGCATGTTCAGGTAACAGTTTCTCTACAATTTATTTTTTTGTTTTTATAAAGGTGCCTAAGCTATAAATACCATATACTATTATCTTTCCCTATTTTTTTAAGCATTTTTTTATTTCCCTGTTTGTGTATAGTTTTATCTATCTATCTCTATATAAACAACCAACACAAAGCAACCAGAACATTTTGAGAAACTTATAGTTAACTTCTGCATTTAATTCCAGTAACAATCTAGAGGTGTCCATTCAGCTGTTTGTTTAGTTCCAAGTCTTCACTGTATGCTTTCAGGTTCTTTGAAAAGCAGCAGTAACAGTTGAGCAGTTATTTAAAGTGAAACTTTGCCCTACACAATTTCCACTTCCATGCTTTAGAATGGAGGCACAGCGGAACACTCACCCAAGGGCAAGATTTCAAGAGCTCTTAAGTAGGTTTTATCTTTTCACGTTAGGATAGAAAATGTTCCTTAACAGCTTATATATAGAATTTACAAGTTAAACACAATTTCTCACGCTCATTTATTTGATTAGAAGTTCCTGAAAAATATTTTCATAACACTTCCATAGCTTATTGCACGTTCTTCTAAATAATCATAAACCTGTATGTTGACCTCTGTAGGAAATGCACCGATAACAAGTTTAACATTTTGTGAACCCGACTGAAATGTACGAACGTACACATAAAAGAAGGCTAAAACTGGTAATTAAGTCATGAGACAGAAAACAAAAGAAAAAGGATGACAACTCCATAACATGGTAAAGCAACCTTTTACCAAAAAAAAAAACCAAAAACCCAGCAAAGAAACAAAACCAAAAACCACAAACAGGGGTGAATTGTAGAGAACAGAGACAGTGGGTTGTTTCGACATTGATAACGTGCAGCTGAGAACCTGCAGCAAAGAGTCACATAACTTTGAGGGAGCACGAGAAGAAACCAGGATGAGACAGAAAGAAAGGAGGGATGTGATCTCACCTGTAGAAGGCAAGTGAACAGCAGAGAGTGGCCTGTCGCAGCACTCTCCAAAGGAGCCAGCTGCAGCCAGGTCTTTTACCATCACACTCTCCATGGCAGTCCCTCTGCTGCCTTCTAGTCTCGCCTCATCCAGGGCACGCTCACCCTCTCTGCTTCTTCCTCGGCTGCCCAACCGCTTCACAGAACCAGCCACAGCTGCACCTTGTCTACACCAGCCAACCCACCGCCCCTGAAGCCAGCCCACAGCTGTACATTGTCAGTGCTGATTAACCCAGCTTCGTTCCTCTGCAGTAGCCTACAGTGCACAGCGCTAAGGAATGTGTTGTACGAACCTTCCGGGCTGTTCCGCGTCGATTCACAGTCAGTTACAAAAACTGAAGGACATGTCAGAGGGCTTACGGCAGGAACTTTTGGGAGATTGGTTGCGGAATCTTTTCAAGTCTCGGGGAACCACCAGACGGTTGCAGGAGTTTACAACACGCGGAGGAATATTGTTATTGGTAATTGTAGTTTTATTGACCATTTTTCCCTGTATGCCGAACTGTGTAAGACCTATGATTCAAAAGTAGTTTAACCTCTAATGTTTCTGTTCAAAATAAAGACGGGGGAAGTGTAGAGAGCTTTATGGCCAGTGCTGGAGGCCACGATGCCTGTGAAGGGCCTTGAAGGCTAAAGAAGAGAGAAAGTACGATAAGGTTGGCTGAACGCCTGGAAGAAAGACGGGGTATGAAGCAAGGCCAGAGCGGATGCGCGATGCCACATCTCCGTGGCTGGCTGAGAACATGAAACCCACAGAGATAAGAAGGAAGAGAGGAAAAAAAACGCAAGAAGTTCAGTGCATTTGCAGCTTAGTAATTGACCAATTATATGTAGCCAAGACGTGTGTGAACAGCATTGATTAACCAATGATAATTTAGAATGGGGCGCGGGAACAGCAAACGAGGATATTATAAGCGTGGGTTCTGGACTAATAAAAGGTCTTCTGGTTGAACTCGGGAGTCCACGTCATCGTCTCCTCAGGCCATATGCTCCTCCGCCTCCTTGTCTGCCATTGCACGGACCTGCAAGGCCACACCATGAAAGTTAAAACAGCGTTCATGGTGCATTCACTCCTGCCTGTGTTTGTCTAGAGCAGCTGTGATGCTGCCCCTGGTGTTACCTGCTCAGAGAACTGCTGCACCTACTGCTGCCACATTCTCCGCACCTCCTTCAGTTTCTCTCCATACTGATTTCTTTCTGCCTGGAGCCGGTGAACTGACCCTGAGAGCTGTTCAAAACAAAACAAAACACAAAGAAAATCATATTGGCTAAATAAATTTGGCAGTGACTGCTTCAGGGATAAAGCCTGAAGAAACCAGTGTTAACACAAAGCTCAGGCTGCATTCTTCTGCCACACAAGTTTCTTTACAGACATGAAGATCTGGATGTCATTCCGTACAAGCCCTGAGCAACCCAGGTTTCCAGGCCTGCCTTCTCCTCCAGTGCCACCTGCAACTGCTGCTTTGCATCCAGACTCCCTGCCTGATTTGACAACTGCCAAGAAAAATCAAAAAGTCATGGCAAAATGTTAACACGCCACTTCTGCATAGCCTTTCCCCTGATAGTAACCTGCCACATGATCCA
The DNA here is from genome assembly GCF_023638135.1 of Falco biarmicus. Taxonomy (NCBI): domain Eukaryota; kingdom Metazoa; phylum Chordata; class Aves; order Falconiformes; family Falconidae; genus Falco; species Falco biarmicus. The sequence goes on from NC_079296.1 coordinate 16,723,076, forward strand.
TGTTGCAACCTTAAAGTGCTCCAACTCATGGTGATGTTCAATGAAAAAAAAAAAAAAGAGGAGGGGGGAAGGAGATTAAAATCAAAAAGCTTAGATTTTAGCCCTGTAAAACAGGCTGAGCTAGACAGCTCCTCCCTACCAATTTTGTATTTACAACTTGTTTGATTAAAACCTATTTTCTTAATCTAAAAACTGGGCTCAGAAACTTTTTGCATTTCCAGAGTCTGTATTACACAGCCAGACCAGATGGTCTAAAAGCTTGTGATTTTAAAAGTTGTCAAACACGTCAGGAATTTAAAGCCAGTGTCTGGAGCATGTCAGTTGGCACACAGTACTTTTCCCAGAAGAGGAGCAGCTGCCTTTATTTCAAGGGTAACTTAAGCCACTGACTGGGGAGGAAAAAAAAACCAAACCCAAAATAAACAAAAGAGCAGTTTCTTCCCTCACAGGCTCAGGTTCACACCGGCTTGCTCTCTGAACTGCTAACAGCTGGCTTCCTGAATTCCCTTCCTAACTGGCTGCTTCTCTTAACTTTCCCCAGCTGACCTTCAAGTTACCATTGTCCAATTCACCTTCTGCAAGGGTGGGTACAAACACCACCCCTATTCAACTGGCTTCTCAGTGAGACCACGAGACAGCTGCGTAACCAAAATGCCAAACAGATACAAAGCAGGAAAAGTCTTCGTATTGTCACGCACTGTATGTTCAGTCACCCTCTCATATTGTACAACATTCTTTTCGCAGACCAGCGTCACAACAGCTTTCAGTCTACTGCTCCAGCTCCTTCAAACAGACCTTCTGTTCCTCAGAGGCCTCGCTGAAGGCCTTTGACCAAGAGGATGCCTTGATGAGGTTTTGTGCCTTCCTTTCCGAACAAGGGTTAAGCCTTGCCCCCACTCTCAGAAGCAAAGTCTTACAACGGTCAGTGTGATCTACCCTCACAGCCTGGAAGCAGTATGGGCACCTGTTGGATCCTCAGTTTAGCGATTTCCAGTTTCTGATGCAAATCATCCATACGCAAATCCTTAGCTGAGATCTTGGAAGACAGGCAGCGAATCTTCTGTGACAGCTCTGAATTCTTCTGCTTCATTTCCTCACTGCTTTTGCTGAAACAAACCAAAATTAAAGCAGCATCACTGTATGTACTATGGGTCTGGGCAAGTACATGTCATAAATTTACAGTCCAGCTAGTCGTTAACAGAATCACAGAAACATCACATCCAGTCACTTTTTTTAAGCTGAATATCCAGCCTCCCAAGTCACCACCTGTGGTGCATGCCCCTTGTGATGTTTTGTGGCTCTACCGGGAAGAGCAGTGTTACTCTGCAGTAACAAGCAGCAAATGGACTTACCTTTGTTTGTACAGCTCCTGTTTCAGGTCTTCTAGCTCCTTCATTAACTCTTCGTTATGCTGGAGAAAAAAGAAATGACTGATTCAGCTGCAGACTTCAGCAAAATATTTCACCTTTAGCACATCAGCTGAAGTGGAAAGCATCAGAACTTTGGCAAAACCCTTCAGGACAGGTTGCTTAGAACCTCCTGAATTTGCCAGGAATAAATCTGCTCAGCCTTTTCAAACGCGATGCTACTAACTGAACGTGAGGTCATTTCTGCAGACTTCTGGATGAATATCAATACTGAAGTGTCTGCCTGATGGAGACCCTCCTGAGACAAGGTCTCGGTGGCGCTTCTGTTGCGTGGAGCTGGAAAGACTAATGAAGTAAGGTGCCGGATCTGAAGACAGCAACTGGACCATATGATTAGCGGTCACAGAAACCTGAATGAACTTTGCCTTGACCATGGAGAACACAGGGCTTTACAAGGTTAATTAACAATTCAGAATGTTAATTTCTGCCTCTTCTCCGAGCAGGGACTACAGACTTTGCATTAGTGTACTGACAAGCAAACAGCCAAAGGCAGAGCTGCTGGTGAAGCATAAGCAGAGGTGACTCTTACCTTCTCTGCCTGTTCTTGCAGCATAGAGACGAAGGACAAAGTACGTTCCAGCTCCACTACCCTCTGGTGAGATGAACGTAAACGAGCAGCAAGGCTCTCGGCTTCTCCTGAACAAGTCAGAACAGAGTGAGTTGAGGCTGGACCACAAAGAGCTTTTTGGAACTGCTAAACAGCACTTTCTACTTTGTCAACAAGCTCTTAAGGCAGCACAGAGCTTTGCAAGTCAGCAGACCTGGTTCCGCCCCTGGCTCTACAGGTGGCTCACTAGCAGCTCTGGGCAGTAAAGCTCTCTGTAACTACCATCCTCACTTTGAGGGAGATGACGAAACTTCCTCTGCAGAATAGGCAATATGTTGGTTGGGATCTTTCTTTCTAATAGAAGAAGTCGCTCAAACTTGGTTCAGAATGAAGGGCTCGGGTAAAACCTACCTTTACGCGATAGCTGTGTGGGAGGGAGGGTGGCGAAAAGGGAACTAAGTTTTAAAAGGATCAGAAGAAAGTCAGAAAGGAACAGCCTGGGGTAGTCACCGGGGCTGAACAGGGCTGACAAGGCTTTAGCGATGCACAAAAGAACCTCAACTGCCATGGGATCAACATGCTCCCACTTGGGGGCAGCTCTGGCGACAGAGGCAGCGATGGTGCCAAGTATTGCCCACCGAGGAGTCGGCCACTGCTGTGAGCTGGCTGCCAGCAACTGTCATGCCTCTGGCTTGAAATTCACACTTTGACCAACAGCTTGAGCTGGAGTGCCCACAGTCAATTACCTGATTTCTCCCCTGCAGCTTCTCGAGTATGTGCAAGGGCCGCCTGCAACTCAGACTTCTCAGAAGCTAGAATTCCAATAGTCTGGATACGAACCTTTGGGAAAGGAAAATCGGCTCAGCACGAAACTTCTTTGCTTGTAATTGCAACATCACTGTTGCCACAAAAGGCTAACTCAGTAAAGGGAAAGAGCTCGTGCAGTTAAGCACAGTCGGGCTGACTCCCAGTTTTCCTGAAGGAACGCGCTCGCGGCTTCCCGGGTAAAGACTATGAATGGTCAGTAATCCAGAGAACAGCAGAAGGCAGGTGGTGTTACTGTAATGGAGGCTCTTCCTTACCCGTAGCTTCCTCAGTGCAGCTTGCTCTTCAGAAAACGTATTTTCCAACTCCTTTTCCTGTATAAAGAAATGATGCCTATTTAGCACAAAAACATAGATAGGTAACCCTTGTTTTGTAGCAAACTAAAAAAGCAGTGATACATTGGTAGGACTTGCAGCATCGAAACGACAGCAGCCTTTTAAAGACATACTTCAGCCCTGCGTTATTTGAACGCCTTCACTATTTATCCATCCTAGATTGGCAGTAACAGCATAGCACAATCGCTGCTAGCATAAAAATGGTAGTGCTTGGAAGCAAGCTACTGGCAAGGACTTCTCCTGCCTCCACCACACTCCTCTAATACTTGAGTATTTAAACGTTCGCTTGTGTCAAAATAAGAACGCTACCTGCCAGGCAGGCCTAACTCATGAAGTCAAATCATTCAACCCTACGCTACAAATGAAACTGAATCTAACATAAGACAAGACCACACGTGCCTGGGCCACAGCCCACTATACTCTCTGCGCCGCCAAGGAAGAGATACTATTTTTCTGCCTGTCCAAAAAGAGGACACACTTTACCTTCTCCAGCTGATCCACTGCCTCCTGGCTCTGCTCTTTCTGTGGAAGAAAAGTGATGCACCAGAGAAAATACTCTCATACATCTGAAACACATTTTCACTTCAGCAAAGTAGGATACATGCCCAATTCACGCAAACAGAATTTCCACTTTCTGTAGTCCTTTCTGTAGAGGACTAGGAAGTTCATCTTAGCTATTAAAAATACGAGATCTGGAGCTGCCTTCACTAATGTACTTCATATGCCAGGCATCTTTTTCATCGCTCAGTAGATTGCCACAGTTGTTCTCCAACACCGCTGCTGAAACCCCTCCATGTCTACATCTGAGCATCTACCACCTTCAGTTAAACTCGCACCCCCACATCTCTGCAACTGATGGCAGTAATCCTGGTGTATTGGGATGATCGCCAGAAATGCTGGGGTTTTTTTAAAAAACACCACCAATAAATAAAAAAAACACCAACCAACCAATAACCCCAAAGAAAAACGTAGTCTTTTCCTTGACCTGAGACCTCAGACCTTTCTTCCACTGAAGAGCTGGCCTTAAGTCACGCAGAGCCGCACTTGTGTTGGCAGACTTCTGCAGGAGGTGGTATGGGAGGGCTGAAGCCAGATACAAAGAGAAGGGGTAATTCTGTCCTAGCCCATTTCCATCTTAGCGGTGAAGTATTTGGAGATTTGTTGTCCGTAGGTAATGCACCTTTAGATAGGAGGTGAAGGAGACAAAGGTGGCAGCTGCCTACCCAGGCCGCCACACAACTGTGCTGCTGTGTTTGCTATTTGCTTGTTGTCTCCCTGACAGCTTCTTCACAGATGCCTCGTAACTAACTACATAAGCAGGGCTTTTTTGCCTTCCCAAAGAACGAGCATTGTCCAAGCTCTTTCTTTACTACTGCTGCTACTACTTCAATGCATTTTGAAAGGTGTCTACAGATGGAAGAGCGATGAGCGAGAGGTTTTGGTTCTAGCAATGCCCATGCACAACATAACCAGCAAAAGCAAAGGCAAGACCACAAATGCAGCAAAGGCCCTACACAGTTGCAGGCCAGCGTAAAAGCAGGCAAACAAGGAGAATCTTGGGTGGGCAATGCACTATGCCAAGTTCCTCTGCAGCCCAGCTAAAACACAAAAAGAAACAGAATGGAACAAAAATAACCCAAAGCCCAAAGGAAAACAACAAGGGGGGGGTCACGGGGTACACCGGGAAATGCTGAACTTTGCAAAAAGTGTACTTTTACAGAGGAACAAAATGGGGAAAAGCATTTCACACAAGAAAGGCTCTTGTCAGACTGAAACAAGTCCACTTGGCTGCATTTCTTGCAGTGTTAAAGCTGAAGGCTGAAAAGCTGCAGCGGGAATCCATGCAGGCCACAGGACAAAGCAGTTCACTCATCGCGCCAAGAGAAGCTGAGGATATGATCAGAAACCAGCCCCAGACCCTCTCAGGCCTACTGCTCCCACTCTGCCGATATCGTTAGACCAGCAGCACCACCTGCAGAAACAGGTTTTCACACTGCTGCCAGCACCAGAGTTGTGTGTTTCAAGGATTCGGACAGGCGCAGAAATAGCTGTTTTATCAGGATGCTTATCATCCAGGGAAAGCCTGATGAGATCAGCAGAGCACACTTAAATGGAAACAACAAAACTCCGTTTCTTGTTCCTCAGTTGAGCCAATACATTCACCAGCGGCCTTAGACTTTGAGCCCCTTAACAGGTTTTCCGTGCAGCTCATTTTGTTCCCTACAGAGTGCCGTGTAAGCAGCCTTCCTTGTGGCACTAGGAGAGAACCCATAACTTTGCAGACACCCAAAGAGCTTGGAGGAGCAGCGAGGACCATGTCAGACTGGTTGGTTGGGTTGTTTCTTACCAGTTCCTCTATCTGTGTAACGAACTGCTTGTTCGTTAAGATTGCTGGAATCCAGGGCTACTGCCAGCTCCCGGTAACGTGTCTGATGGGCACATGCAGACAGGAGAAAAAGGAAGGAGCAGAAGAGGAGGAGGGGAGGAAAAAAAGCAGGAATTAAAGAGGACAGAAAAATAAATCCTATCGAACTGTGATAATCAGATTCTCCAAACAAAACAAAAATCTACCGTTTCAACAAAAGCAGCTGAGACATCAACACATTTTATCCATTCTGCCAAGGCTTCATTTTGACCCAACAGTGACTCACAAATAAGAACGGCAGCTGCACGGAAGCCAGATTATCCCCAGTCCCCAAACTGGAAACACCTCCGATACCTGCCTCCCAGTGTTGATCACAACTACCCGATGATAGCACAAGACAACACTAGACAGCAGTGAACGAGAACTGTGCATTCAATTAGGTCTCGCTAACACTGCCGAAAGCAGAGTCCCAGTAAGTTATCAACAGTAGCAAATAAGAAAGGGGGCGGGGGGGACGGGGACACTGAGAACAACCTCCTTCCGTTTCCTTAATATTTGTGGAAGAAACAGCACTTTCTCCATTCACATATGATGTAGACTACAAGCAAAGCAGTCAAGTCAGCCAGTTTTATTCCCCAAGGCAACAAGTCACTACTAAGGAAGAACTGACTATCACAATAATACTCCTTATAGCGCCTTTCACTCCAAAGTACCACACAGAGAAAACATCCTTTTCTGGGTAAGGAGAGATGCAGACTCCCTCTGCGACAAGCTAATGTCAATGATGCAGGTTGATTTCCCATTCTTTCCCACTAAAGCAAGAATACATCTTTCCATGCATACATGCTGTCCATTCATCCCACTCAGCTTTTCTTCCCACTGCTGAAAGTTTACGTTCTAAACCAGGATTTTTTGCTTCTCAATGCTTAAATATCATATTGTTCAGTAGGATGACTGCAGACACCGCTGAGATCCAGGAGTGTTTTCTTGAGCTGACTGCTTAAAGCGCCACATCAAATATCAAGAGAATTAATAGGACAAAAGGATCAAAACGAGGCTGTACCCGAGAACACGGGGCAGTAACGTCACCCAACTCTTCAAGTTCACACACTAGATTAATGGCAAAGGATGCACCAAGAAGCGAGCGAGGGCAAAGCCAGATGGTGGCCACTCTGCTCTGAAAAGGGCTACCTTCAGGATGTATCTGGGGAAAACAGAGATCGCTGGATGCAGATTAAGATAGAAAAGAACCGGTCAGCGACTACCTGAAAACTGCTGGTTTTTTGAGTCAAACTCAAACGCTCCCTGTAAAACTTGGTGAGATGTGTGGCACGCTATGAACCACAAGTTTAGAAGGAGGACATTTACGAACAGGCCAAACTCAGCGTGGCTGGGAGCAGGTGCCAGTGGCCCTCATGGAGCGATGAATCCCATGACTAGAAGAAACTAAACGGAAAAGGGCCAAAAACCTGTTCCTGGACAGCAATGCAAGTTCTCATCCAGCCTTCGTGGGAGGATGAACAGCATCTGACCACACCTCTACCCACCGTGAACTAACAACTTCATTTATCTTGTACAGCATCAGAGCGCCATGAAGACCCGGAGCAGTGCTCTAGCGTTTCATGGCAAATTATTTCATCATCCAGCTCTGCTAAGCCATAATTTAAAAACACTACAAAACAAACGAGATAATCGTTTTCAACATCCAACCCCAGCAATGTATCACAGCTCTTTGCAATGCCACCTGCAAGGGTTCCCTCTTACTTCAGTCGCTTCCTTCTTGGCACTTCACGGGAAACAAGAAATCTCTCTCTTGGCATTCCCCGTCTACCTGCTCAGCACTTTTCTCGTGAATCGAGCAGCAAGAATACGGTAATGGTGAAGACATTTAAGGAAAGCAATAAAGTGGAAGACTGCAGAGGGAAACTAACAGAATTTTCTCCGTTTCTTTTTAGCAGGACAGATACTTGTGCTCTCAAGGGAAAACGTATGTTAGGTGCTTCTAGGAAGGTCAGGAACTCCCTTACTTCTTCCAGCTACAGGTCACCTCACCCTTATTGGTTCAAACACTCCTCAATATGAAACATCAGAGGGACAAGAGGAATACCTTCACCAGTACCTGTCAAAAATGTTTCCTTCATTTCTTCCAGTCCAGACATTCTGTTTGCTTAACGCTTCAAGATGCAAAGAACTGTAATGTGCCTTAACCACAAGAACTTCCTTCTTCCTCCACCATCAGTTGTGAAACAAATCAAAAAAAAACAACCAACAACTCAATAAACTACTTGAACAGCTGGATTTGTTGGAAACAGAGAGAATTAGGAACAAGACACTTCTCGGGAAATTATGCATTGTGAGATTCTAATAACATAGCAAAAAAAAGTTAGTAATTCTGCTCAGCTTGGCACGCCATGCTTGATCCATTTGCTTTCACACACGGAGTCCTATTTTGCTGGGCTTTCTGCGTTTCACAGCCAAGAAAGCTGAAGTGGCTGAGACGGGAAGGGTCTGCCTCGCATGAAGACACCAATGGCAGCAGCAGCTCATGCCAACAATCAGCTTTTCTGCCCTATTAGCGCCAAGTGAGCTTCTGAACAGCATTTTCCTGAACGCAGGATTTTTACAAGACGGCAACTGGAAAAAGAAATCTGTCATGACATATTGCAAGTAAAGATCAGTTTACAAATTATTTCTGAAACCTCAGACACAACGGTCCACATAACAGCCAATCAGATCAAAATGTATCTCTCCGTGCTAAGAAAACGACAGCAGAGAAAAAACTGGGCTCAGAAACTTTGTGCATTTCCAGAGTCTGTATTACACAGCCAGACCAGATGGTCTAAAAGCTTGTGATTTTAAAAGTTGTCAAACACGTCAGGAATTTAAAGCCAGTGTCTGGAGCATGTCAGTTGGCACACAGTACTTTTCCCAGAAGAGGAGCAGCTGCCTTTATTTCAAGGGTAACTTAAGCCACTGACTGGGGAGGAAAAAAAAACCAAACCCAAAAATAAACAAAAGAGCAGTTTCTTCCCTCACAGGCTCAGGTTCACACCGGCTTGCTCTCTGAACTGCTAACAGCTGGCTTCCTGAATTCCCTTCCTAACTGGCTGCTTCTCTTAACTTTCCCCAGCTGACCTTCGAGTTACCATTGTCCAATTCTCCTTCTGCAAGGGTGGGTACAAACACCACCCCTATTCAACTGGCTTCTCAGTGAGACCACGAGACAGCTGCGTAACCAAAATGCCAAACAGATACAAAGCAGGAAAAGTCTTCGTATTGTCACGCGCTGTATGTTCAGTCACCCTCTCATATTGTACAACATTCTTTTCGCAGACCAGCGTCACAACAGCTTTCAGTCTACTGCTCCAGCTCCTTCAAACAGACCTTCTGTTCCTCAGAGGCCTCGCCGAAGGCCTTTGACCAAGAGGATGCCTTGATGAGGTTTTGTGCCTTCCTTTCCGAACAAGGGTTAAGCCTTGCCCCCACTCTCAGAAGCAAAGTCTTACAACGGTCAGTGTGATCTACCCTCACAGCCTGGAAGCAGTATGGGCACCTGTTGGATCCTCCGTTCAGCCATGTCCAGTTTCTGATCCAAGTCATCCAGACGCAAATTCTTAGCTGAGATTTTGGAAGACAGGCAGTGAATCTTCTCTGACAGCTCTAAATTCTTCTGATTAATTACCTCATTACTTTTGCTGAAACAAACCAAAATTAAAGCAGCATCACTGTATGTACTATGGGTCTGGGCAAGTACATGTCATAAATTTACAGTCCAGCTAGTCGTTAACAGAATCACAGAAACATCACATCCAGTCACTTTTTTTAAGCTGAATATCCAGCCTCCCAAGTCACCACCTGTGGTGCATGCCCCTTGTGATGTTTTGTGGCTCTACCGGGAAGAGCAGTGTTACTCTGCAGTAACAAGCAGCAAATGGACTTACCTTTGTTCGTACAGCTCCTGTTTCAGGTCTTTTCGCTCCTTCATTAACTCTTCGTTATGCTGGAGAAAAAAGAAATGACCGATTCAGCTGCAGACTTCAGCAAAATATTTCACCTTTAGCACATCAGCTGAAGTGGAAAGCATCAGAACTTTGGCAAAACCCTTCAGGACAGGTTGCTTAGAACCTCCTGAATTTGCCAGGAATAAATCTGCTCAGCCTTTTCAAACGCGATGCTACTAACTGAACGTGAGGTCATTTCTGCAGACTTCTGGATGAATATCAATACTGAAGTGTCTGCCTGATGGAGACCCTCCTGAGACAAGGTCTCGGTGGCGCTTCTGTTGCGTGTGGAGCTGGCAAGACTAATGAAGTGAGGTGCCGGATCTGAAGACAGCAACTGGACCATATGATTAGTGGTCACAGAAACCTGAATGAACTTTGCCTTGACCATGGAGAACACAGGGCTTTACAAGGTTAATTAACAATTCAGAATGTTAATTTCTGCCTCTTCTCCGAGCAGGGACTACAGACTTTGCATTAGTGTACTGACAAGCAAATAGCCAAAGGCAGAGCTGCTGGTGAAGCATAAGCAGAGGTGACTCTTACCTTCTCTGCCTGTTTCTGCTGCAGAGAGACGGAGGCCAAAGTACGTTCCAGCTCCACTACCCTCTGGTGAGATGAACGTAAACGAGCAGCAAGGCTCTTGGCTTCTCCTGAACAAGTCAGAACAGAGTGAGTTGAGGCTGGACCACAAAGAGCTTTTTGGAACTGCTAAACAGCACTTTCTACTTTGTCAACAAGCTCTTAAGGCAGCACAGAGCTTTGCAAGTCAGCAGACCTGGTTCTGCCCCTGGCTCTACAGGTGGCTCACTAGCAGCTCTGGGCAGTAAAGCTCTCTGTAACTACCATCCTCACTTTGAGGGAGATGACGAAACTTCCTCTGCAGAATAGGCAATATGTTGGTTGGGATCTTTCTTTCTAATAGAAGAAGTCGCTCAAACTTGGTGCAGAATGAAGGGCTCGGGTAAAACCTACCTTTACGCGATAGCTGTGTGGGAGGGAGGGTGGCGAAAAGGGAACTAAGTTTTAAAAGGATCAGAAGAAAGTCAGAAAGGAACAGCCTGGGGTAGTCACCGGGGCTGAACAGGGCTGACAAGGCTTTAGCGATGCACAAAAGAACCTCAACTGCCATGGGATCAACATGCTCCCACTTGGGGGCAGCTCTGGCGACAGAGGCAGCGATGGTGCCAAGTATTGCCCACCGAGGAGTCGGCCACTGCTGTGAGCTGGCTGCCAGCAACTGTCATGCCTCTGGCTTGAAATTCACACTTTGACCAACAGCTTGAGCTGGAGTGCCCACAGTCAATTACCTGATTTCTTCCCTGCAGCTTCTCGAGTATGTGCAAGGGCCGCCTGCAACTCAGACTTCTCAGAAGCTAGAATTCCAATAGTCTGGACACGAACCTTTGGGAAAGGAAAATCGGCTCAGCACGAAACTTCTTTGCTTGTAATTGCAACATCACTGTTGCCACAAAAGGCTAACTCAGTAAAGGGAAAGAGCTCGTGCAGTTAAGCACAGTCGGGCTGACTCCCAGTTTTCCTGAAGGAACGCGCTCGCGGCTTCCCGAGTAAAGACTATGAATGGTCAGTAATCCAGAGAACAGCAGAAGGCAGGTGGTGTTACTGTAATGGAGGCTCTTCCTTACCCGTAGCTGTTTCCTCAGTGCAGCTTGCTCTTCAGAAAACGTATTTTCCAACTCCTTTTCCTGTATAAAGAAATGATGCCTATTTAGCACAAAAATGTAGATAGGTAACCCTTGTTTTGTGTCAAACTAAAAAAGCAGTGATACATTGGTAGGACTTGCAGCATCGAAACGACAGCAGCCTTTTAAAGACATACTTCAGCCCTGCGTTATTTGAACGCCTTCACTATTTATCCATCCTAGATTGGCAGTAACAGCATAGCACAATCGCTGCTAGCATAAAAACGGTAGTGCTTGGAAGCAAGCTGCTGGCAAGGACTTGTATTCTCCTGCCTCCACCACACTCCTCTAATACTTGAGTATTTAAATGTTCGCTTGTGTCAAAATAAGAACGCTACCTGCCAGGCAGGCCTAACTCATGAAGTCAAATCATTCAACCCTACGCTACAAATGAAACTGAATCTAACATAAGACAAGACCACACGTGCCTGGGCCACAGCCCACTATACTCTCTGCGCCGCCAAGGAAGAGATACTGTTTTTCTGCCTGTCCAAAAAGAGGACACACTTTACCTTCTCCAGCTGATCCACTGCCTCCTGGCTCTGCTCTTTCTGTGGAAGAAAAGTGATGCACCAGAGAAAATACTCTCATACATCTGAAACACATTTTCACTTCAGCAAAGTAGGATACATGCCCAATTCACGCAAACAGAATTTCCACTTTCTGTAGTCCTTTCTGTAGAGGACTAGGAAGTTCATCTTAGCTATTAAAAATACAAGATCTGGAGCTGCCTTCACTAATGTACTTCATATGCCAGGCATCTTTTTCATCGCTCAGTAGATTGCCACAGTTGTTCTCCAACACCGCTGCTGAAACCCCTCCATGTCTACATCTGAGCATCTACCACCTTCAGTTAAACTCGCACCCCCACATCTCTGCAACTGATGGCAGTAATCCTGGTGTATTGGGATGATCGCCAGAAATGCTGGGGGGTTTTAAAAAACACCACCAATACATTAAAAAAAAAAACAACCAACCAATAACCCCAAAGAAAAACGTAGTCTTTTCCTTGACCTGAGACCTCAGACCTTTCTTCCACTGAAGAGCTGGCCTTAAGTCACGCAGAGCCGCACTTGTGTTGGCAGACTTCTGCAGGAGGTGGTATGGGAGGGCTGAAGCCAGATACAAAGAGAAGGGGTAATTCTGTCCTAGCCCATTTCCATCTTAGCGGTGAAGTATTTGGAGATTTGTTGTCCGCAGGTAATGCACCTTTAGATTTGAGGTGAAGGAGACAAAGGTGGCAGCTGCCTACCCAGGCCGCCACACAACTGTGCTGCTGCGTTTGCTATTTGCTTGTTGTCTCCCTGACAGCTTCTTCACAGATGCCTCGTAACTAACTACATAAGCAGGGCTTTTTTGCCTTCCCAAAGAACGAGCATTGTCCAAGCTCTTTCTTTACTACTGCTGCTACTACTTCAATGCATTTTGAAAGGTGTCTACAGATGGAAGAGCGATGAGCGAGAGGTTTTGGTTCTAGCAATGCCCATGCACAACATAACCAGCAAAAGCAAAGGCAAGACCACAAATGCAGCAAAGGCCCTACACAGTTGCAGGCCAGCGTAAAAGCAGGCAAACAAGGAGAATCTTGGGTGGGCAATGCACTATGCCAAGTTCCTCTGCAGCCCAGCTAAAACACAAAAAGAAACAGAATGGAACAAAAATAACCCAAAGCCCAAAGGAAAACAACAAGGGGGGGTCACGGGGTACACTGGGAAATGCTGAACTTTGCAAAAAGTGTACTTTTACAGAGGAACAAAATGGGGAAAAGCATTTCACACAAGAAAGGCTCTTGTCAGACTGAAACAAGTCCACTTGGCTGCATTTCTTGCAGTGTTAAAGCTGAAGGCTGAAAAGCTGCAGCGGGAATCCATGCAGGCCACAGGACAAAGCAGTTCACTCATCGCGCCAAGAGAAGCTGAGGATATGATCAGAAACCAGCCCCAGACCCTCTCAGGCCTACTGCTCCCACTCTGCCGATATCGTTAGACCAGCAGCACCACCTGCAGAAACAGGTTTTCACACTGCTGCCAGCACCAGAGTTGTGTGTTTCAAGGATTCGGACCAGGCGCAGAAATAGCTGTTTTATCAGGATGCTTATCATCCAGGGAAAGCCTGATGAGATCAGCAGAGCACACTTAAATGGAAACAACAAAACTCCGTTTCTTGTTCCTCAGTTGAGCCAATACATTCACCAGCGGCCTTAGACTTTGAGCCCCTTAACAGGTTTTCCGTGCAGCTCATTTTGTTCCCTACAGAGTGCCGTGTAAGCAGCCTTCCTTGTGGCACTAGGAGAGAACCCATAACTTTGCAGACACCCAAAGAGCTTGGAGGAGCAGCGAGGACCATGTCAGACTGGTTGGTTGGGTTGTTTCTTACCAGTTCCTCTATCTGTGTAACGAACTGCTTGTTCGTTAAGATTGCTGGAATCCAGGGCTACTGCCAGCTCCCGGTAACGTGTCTGATGGGCACATGCAGACAGGAGAAAAAGGAAGGAGCAGAAGAGGAGGAGGGGAGGAAAAAAAGCAGGAATTAAAGAGGACAGAAAAATAAATCCTATCGAACTGTGATAATCAGATTCTCCAAACAAAACAAAAATCTACCGTTTCAACAAAAGCAGCTGAGACATCAACACATTTTATCCATTCTGCCAAGGCTTCATTTTGACCCAACAGTGACTCACAAATAAGAACGGCAGCTGCACGGAAGCCAGATTATCCCCAGTCCCCAAACTGGAAACACCTCCGATACCTGCCCCCCAGTGTTGATCACAACTACCCGATGATAGCACAAGACAACACTAGACAGCAGTGAACGAGAACTGTGCATTCAATTAGGTCTCGCTAACACTGCCGAAAGCAGAGTCCCAGTAAGTTATCAACAGTAGCAAATAAGAAAGGGGGCGGGGGGGGGACGGGGACACTGAGAACAACCTCCTTCCGTTTCCTTAATATTTGTGGAAGAAACAGCACTTTCTCCATTCACATATGATGTAGACTACAAGCAAAGCAGTCAAGTCAGCCAGTTTTATCCCCCACGGAAACAAGTCACTACTAAGGAAGAACTGACTATCACAATAATGCTCCTTATAGCGCCTTTCACTCCAAAGTACCACACAGAGAAAACATCCTTTTCTGGGTAAGGAGAGATGCAGACTCCCTCTGCGACAAGCTAATGTCAATGATGCAGGTTGATTTCCCATTCTTTCCCACTAAAGCAAGAATACATCTTTCCATGCATACATGCTGTCCATTCATCCCACTCAGCTTTTCTTCCCACTGCTGAAAGTTTACGTTCTAAACCAGGATTTTTTGCTTCTCAATGCTTAAATATCATATTGTTCAGTAGGATGACTGCAGACACCGCTGAGATCCAGGAGTGTTTTCTTGAGCTGACTGCTTAAAGCTCCACATCAAATATCAAGAGAATTAACAGGACAAAAGGAATACAAAGGCAAATCAGAGTGAACTCCATTCCATCTTACAGGTTTCACTGCATCTAACTGGTACCCCTGGTGATTACTATAGTTACGTTTATTGATGAGAGACGCACGGATATGTAGTAAACAGGAGTTACTTTATGACAACTGAACTGAAGCAATGGTAGGAAAATAAGCTACCAAAATGATGCAAGTGAAACGAAAATCAGAGCTTTGCCACAGCAACAGCGGAAGACAACTCTGGGCTACCAAATTTGACTTCCCTGAGCTTCTATCACAATTTGATCAAGCCTTACATTTAAATAAACTGCCCGAAAAGAATTGTTTTTAAAAGGCTGGGGTTTTATGTTTGTGCCTGAACACGTTTCTATTGCTTATCGGCATAGTTCCTGCCCTTTCCTCTTCAGAAGCCTGGCAACGTGAAGACGCTAAAGCCTGTAAACGCTTGACTCAAAGGATCCGACTTCCTGCCTAAACCTATTTAAACCCAGCACTGGAACTTGCCAGACTGTGCATCCCCTGCGCAAGTTTCATCGCCTGTTGTAAAACGGGTTGGCAGGAGTAACTAGACAGCTTCCTCAGGGCAGCTGCTTGCCTGGAGATCAGCAGAGTCATGCCCTTCAGAAGCAAGGCCCTAGGGAATACAGCAACGACACGCACAGCGGGAGAAATACAGACTAAGAAAACACTGCCTCTCCCTACTGCACTTGCCCTCAGCAGCTCAGTTAGTTTATCGCCTCACCCCACACTCCTCCTTTTCCTCAAAGCTCAGCTGTCTCGCGGAAGAGGTTTTGACAAGGTTCACTTTTTCACACGTTCAGTTCAACACAAACCAGAAGGGCGCAAGCACTTTACGAGCAATGGCAACGCATGGTATCAACTAGCTCCATGATAATAAAAACAGCAACAAAACTCAAGCAACTGACAGGGGCTATGTCAGGACAAGGCTCCACCCAGGAAATCGAGGCCAGCGTAAACAGAACCTGAAGCATGCAGTAGGGAGAGCGAGTCATTGCGAGGGACACGAGCACTGCCTCACCTTCCTCCTGTCCAATGAGGGTATGGCTACCCCATTGGAGCGCTTCAGGTCCGACACCGGCACCTTCAGAATGTTCTGAATCTGAAGGAGGTGAAAGAAAAGGGGGAACGGCTCAGAAAAGGACAGAGAGAAAGTGTCAATCGAAGGCAGCCAAAGAAACCGGCATCCTCCGGCTGGCCAGGAGCACGCAGCTCAAAGCAGCAGCTCTGGGCACACCCAGGGCTGCGTGACAGCACCGCATGATCAGACACGGCTTTGGCTTTGGCTTTGGCCGCGCCTCGGCCTCCAGGTGGGGAAAGAAGGACCCGTTATTGGCAGAATGCCAAAATGGAAGCCCGAACCGCTCCAGGACACTTTCCCCTCCCCAGGACTTTCACATACACCGCCCACGCCGCGGCCGGGGAACTAAGTAAAATGAGACCAAAACCCCCCAAAAAAGAGTGTGGGGGAGGCCAGGGGGAGGGAAAACCGCCAAACCGAACCCGGCGGACCCACGGCACCGCCGGCCCGGCCCGCCCCGACCCCCGCCGCCCCTCACCTTCTCCTTGCCCGCCGCCAGCCAGCTCTGCCCGCTGCCGTCCGCCACGGCCGCCCCGTGCCTGGGCCGCCTTGGCTTCGCCCACCGCCGGCGGCAGCAGCCAGGGCTCGGCCAGCCTGCGCTGCTGCCCTGGAGGCCCGGCCCATCGCCGTGCCGCGACGTGCCCGGCCCACCGCCGGGCCCCGCCTCATGGCCGGGCTCCACCGGCTCCGGCACGGCGCCGGGCTGTGGCTCGTGGCCGGGCTCCACCGGCCGGGGCTCGCGGCCGGGCTCCATCGCCTCGAGGTTGCCGGGCCCGGTGGCTCTGCTTTTACTGCAGGGACTGGAGGAGCAGGTGCCACCTTGCAGTGCCTGCTCCCCGTGTTGGAGCCCGCACCGCCCGCTGCTCGGGTGACAGCCCGCACCGCCCGCTGCTCGGGTGACAGCCCGCACCGCCCGCTGCTCGGGTGACACCTGGCTGCCCGGCGTGCCCCACCCAGAGCTCACCTGCAGCTTCCCGGAGACGTTTGTTCCCCGGCGCTGACGGCACAGTGGGCCCTGTCGCTGGGAGACTCCACTTCCCAGCGTGCCCCGCGGCGCGCCCGCGCCTGCCGCTCCCGGCCGGCCCCGCGCGCACCCGGCCGGCCCGGCGGGAGGCGGCAGCCCTGGCCGAGCGGGTCCCGCCGAGCGCGGGTCGCAGCGCGCCCCGCCCCGCCGCGGCCCGGGCCCGGCCGGTAGGAGCCGGGTCCCCGTGTTACAGATTTGCTAACGGTTACAATTAACTAACCTTATTTGATTTTATAAAATCATTTTCATAGAACTGTAGAGGAATAAGAAATATATTTTAGTGGAACTAGCAGCTGCACCACACAAGCTGCTGTGGAATCCTCTGTACAGCCCTGTACCACGGCCAAGGACTGAGAGCAACCGAATGAAACAACTCGTAGCTACCTGCCAAGAAACCGTGAACTTTAATAATAGTGATATAAAGAAATGGCATGGAATGGGGACAATCAGTTACGGGTAAATGTATTTTAATATATTTTAATAAATACGCAAAGAATGTAGGTCTAGTAATCAGGTCGTGGAACCATAGTTTGAACGAAATAATTAATGACAGAGCTAGCGAAAGAAGGAGTCCGTTTCTCTAACTTTCTCTGACAAGGGGCCTGTTTATAAGTTATCTAGAGGGAGCGAGTAAAAGAAACAAGCAGAAGGACCAGATGGTCGACAAGGACATCCATTAGCTCGGACCGACAAGAACACTGCAGACTTGCAAGACCATCACATACCAGGCAAAAGGTGAAAAGTACCCCATGAGGAAGACCTACGGCCTTCCTCCCAGAGACCACTGCCCACGTCCCGCAGACCCCTGCCCACAGTTCTTGGAAGGATTTGCGCAGGCGCGAAGGACTGAGAAGCTGATTAACATACGAAGCGAGAGTCTGTTAATGATTTTGGGGAAACAGTATGTTCATGCATGAATACTTACGGCATATGCATGACTCAGTCCTAGATGAGCTGTATGATGTCGAAGCCCGGTGTGCGTTGGTCGGGAGAGGACTCACTCACGCACCCGGCCGTCCATAAAGAAGTGTCCGCTTATCTCCCTCACATCGGGGTCGGCAAGTTTTTCATTCCGAGATTTCGGTACCAGCCGCTCCCCGCCCCCGCCGCGGGCCGTGCCTGCGCTGAGGCGGCGCGGCCCGGCCCCTGACGCGGCGCCGCTCTGCTCTGCCAGGGCCTCCGGTGGCGGCCGGCGGAGCGGCGCGGCCGGCTGCAGGTCCGCGGTGAGGCCCTGCGCGGGCTGGGGGGAGCGGGCCCTGCTCCAGGGCTGCCCCGGCCGCCGTCTGTGGCACGGCACGGCACGGCCCGGCACGGCACGGCCCGGCACGGCACGGCCCGGCACGGCACGGCCGGGGGTGTGTTTTCTTGGGGCGGAGCTGCCGGCCTCGCCCCCCCGGCGCTGCCTCGTCCTGGCAGCGCCTCTGAACACCGAAATTGTGGGGGTTACGGTCTTATTGTCACCTGACGCTGTAAATCTACAAAACGCCGTAGAATATGATGGGGGGCGGGGCAACGTTACAGAAACCCATCAGTCTTTTACCTGAGCTTCCCCCCTTCCTGCCCAGGAGACACGTTTTCCCTTTTTATCTCTGTGGGTTATTTGTTGCAAAGGAGTGTTATTTTCTAAGGTCACGTGTAGTACACAGAATGGAAACGGCAGAGCAACAAAGGCTGTTCCCAAAGCTTTTTTGCTTTACCACCACGCCTTTTTTTTTCACTAGCTACAGATTAGAGATACAGATACAAACTGAATTCACCACAGCCTATTCCTGTTTCTACTTGATTCTGAGAATTCAGGTGGGTTGGGGTTTTTTTGTAAGTCGATGCGGCAAAAAAAACCCCACTCAAAATGAGGGTCTGCTCATTTGTAGCTTTCGTGTTGATGACTTGCAGCAACTGTACTTGCTGCCTTCGGATTCTGCTTTGGATAGTGCCAGGCTTGAGCGTCTCAAATCTCCTTGCTGTGCTGGGTCAGTAGGGGCAACACTCGCCGTGTGGCATTTTTAACCTTTTCTGCTTTTATTGCTACAGAGGCTACAGCCTGGAGGAATTGGAGCAGCACATTTCTCTGCTCGCTCCATGAGTACAATGATATTAAAGATGCTGGGCAGATGCTGCTGGGCAAACTGGGTAAGGAAGGGGAAAACTGTTGATGAACAACTCAGTCAATGTTTTCATGTAGACAGAGAGAGAGAAGGTACTACGCCACGAAGGCAGAGCTTGTTTTAAAGATTCTTGAATTCTAGGGCTTTCATTGCCCAGCCACTTGTGCAGGCACAAACACTTCTGTCGTTATTTTCGCAGGATGTGTTTAGAACCGAACATGCGAAAGAATTGTCATCTACTGCTATTTTAGTCTGTGTTATGTACTGCCAAACTTTGTTCAGTCTTACCAATTTTTGTCAGTTTTGCTCTTCATATACTTTAAAAGAGTGTTGAGACAAGCAGAGAGCGCAGCTGCAAAACCTTAGGTTGGTTCCTTAGCTATGGGAGGTTCTGTGAGAGAGTTAGGGGCTACTGGGAGGAAAACACAACTTTTCTGACTGGTCTGATACTTCTGTAATGAAAATAGCCGTCTTTCTTTTCCAGCTGTTATCCGAGGGGTTACTACAAAGCAGCTCTACCCTGAATACATACGATCTGGAGCTTAGCGACTAGTATTGAACCTGAAGATTGCCCCGTCCTGCAAAGCTGACACTTACTGGGCCGTGACGGTTTGGTGTGGTATTGGTTCAGAACGGACAGAAGGTGGCCTCAGAAGCTGTGTGTGGAATTGCAACAGCGCGTGCATGAACAGCCTTATTTCCGAGCAGCTTTACAACGTGAAAGCTGTTGAATCTGTCAGCTGTGTCCTGCTTGTGGGAAAGGGATGTAGGACTTTGGATGATTTTGTCTCCTGTCTGATGGGACAGTATATTTTTTTTTTCGTTTGTTGGAAAGGCCGTAATTCAGGTTGATGTGAAGACTCTTCCCGTGGAGACCTTGCTTCTCTCCAGCATCCAGGGGCTGTTTGGTTACTGAATAATAGAGGAAGCGAGGGCATGCAAACGTGCAATGTAACAGCTGCTTTGAAAGAAAAGAAAAAACCCTCGGAAGCAGCAAGGGAAGAAGGCTGAATTTGTGGTGGCTTGGGGGTTGGTTTTGTTTTATGATCACATCTGGGTGAGTCTGGGTATTCTGCATTTTTGTACTTAACTGCTCGGGTATCTAGAGGTTCTGTATCATTTCTGTGGTGAATGGCAAAAGGTGAAGTTGTATTGAACTGTCCTGTCTGAATAAAGCAGCTGTCACATTTCTCAGGAATTCACTTATTGAAGAGCCTATAAAACAGCGCGTGAACCTGGGAGCAAATTCTTAACCTCTATTCTGAGACAACTGGAACATCTATTACTCAAATGTTTTCTGAGGACTCTCAATGGTGACGGTGTGGCAGCGCTACCCAGTAATGGGTAGGTGCCGAATTACCTTTACTGCTACAGAGGCTACAGCCTGGAGGAACTGGAGCAGCACATTTCGTTCTTGCGGCTAAAACAGGAACAGTCAAAAGTAAGGAGGAAGCGAGTGGTGCGGCAGAGCGGTAATAAGGGGAGCAGCGGCGATGATGAAAATGCTATCGGCAGACGCGTTACAGAGGGGTGGAGGAGAGTGCGCTTGGAAAGTATGAAAGAGGGAGCGCACGCGTTTCCCGTGATATTACAAGATAGACACCCAGGCCAGTATCAGGCATTTCACTGGGAAATGATTAAGGAACTACGGAAAACTGTCACGCAAAATGCACTATATTCTCCTTTTACACAAATTTTGTTAGAGAACGTGATGATGGGTCTGCAGCTAGTGACTCTGCTAGAATGGATCCGTGACAAAGTGCTGGACTTTCCACCTGATGGCACCTGGAAAATTCCTGCCTGGCAAGCAGTCGGCAGGCGATTGTGTGATGCTGCCGTGGAGGGGGACTCCGTGGCAGGCATGTGTTTAGCGCCTTGCTGGCAAATTCTGACTCCTCTTTTGCCAAGCGTGGGCTAATTCTACTAACGGTGCTAAACCAGGGGAGGCTGTAAATCCCCCCGACAGCGCGGCTCTTCTCAACACACCGTCAACGACGGCGATTCCCTCCACACCTCCTCTGCCCCCAGAGCTCCTGTCACTGATTGCAGCGACCCTCACAGCACAGGACCGAGCGCGGGAACAGGACAACTCGGACAATGATTCCATTGACACCGATAAACCTTTGGACCCAGGTCCTATAGACCCGGAAGAGGAGCTAGACCTTTTTCCTCCTCCCCCTGATGCACTGGCTGTATGTTCGGGGAGGGTGAAAGGGGGTCTGAGGGATCAGTGGCAGGAATGCAGGCGGGAAGCGCTTAAGCGAGGGCATTTGGGAGGCGCCATGGCACGTTCACTATTTTGTCAGCCAAATCAACCTGCAGAGTGGCAGCCTGTGCAATACGAGGCTGTTAAAGGGTTAAGCAAAGCCGTGCGGGAAGGGGGGATCCATAACACATTTGCTGTGTCCCTTCTTGGAGTGATGGCAGAGCCTTATACACTCACACCATGTGATTATTGGAAGTCATTGCTTTGTGTGGTACGCACACCGACGCAGTGCATGTGGTTATCTGGTTTTTGCGAGCTATGTGTAGTGGCCTCAATTGAAAAGCTTAATCGGGGAACTGCTGTGAACTGTGAGCCGTTGGCTGGAGAAAATAATTGTGCTGACCGATCCTGTGACTCAGGCAAGGCATCCCAGGGACAGCTATTTGCAGACGGAGGAGATGGCTACGAAGGCAGTCCGGGTAGGGGGATACGGGAGTCTGGGCGAGCCTCTAGTGCGTCCTTCGCCACGGTCTTGCAGGGTCCTAGAGAGTCATAGACTAACTTTATTGATCGGCTTCAGAATAGTTTGCAACAACAAGTCGAGCAGGAGGAAGCTCAAGGGTTGCTTTTAAAACAATTAGCTGTGATAATGCCAATGAAAAGTGAACATGGGCATCGCAGCCCTTGCACAGGCGCAACCCCAACACGTGTCAAATGGTTATAACCCAGAACTCACAGCAGACTGTAACTCCCAGGTTGAGTTCTGGAATGCAGCGTGACACGTTTTTGCTTCTCTAATCTCTTCTGTAAGAATAGTGCACGCTCTTAACTGGCTTCGTAAATAAGGCTGCTGGCTTGCTAAAGAAAGTAATGCTACAATACTATTTCTTATTTTTCCTGGCTTATTAACAGGTGTCGATTCTGTCCGTCGTATGTTGCTACAGAACCGAGTTGCTATTGATTTTTATTATTAGCGCAGGGACAAGGGTGTGAAGGCTTTGATAGGTTGCGTTACGTCAGTCTGAGTGACCACCATGAATCAATCCACAAAAGCATACAAAACTTAAAACAAAGATCCGCAGCAGAGCCAGGGGTGGGAGGCCTTTGGTCTCTTCTCACGGCTGGGAAACTTTGGGCCGTGGATCAAAAGTAGTCCAGGATTTATTATAATCGCCTTAACCCCCGTATTGATGTTTGCCTTACGTCTCCTATGCCTTTTTGTCCTGTATTCAGCGTTTAGCTGAGTGTGACATAAATCAGGTCACGGGCACCCAGCTACACACAACCTTTGCCTTGTCGCAATTCACAAGCAAAAAAGAGGAGGATAGAGAACGTCTGAAGAGATATAGAGGAGAGGAAAATAGGGAATGGCTGACCTAACGAGAGATGAGAGAACAGCTAGGTATTGTGAAGGAGAGGAGGAAAGATGAACACGGTTATCTAGTGACAAATAGGTGTCTGCATGCGTGTAGCGGTACATAGCTATGCAACTGCGTGAATGATTTCTGCCCTGAGCCTGGTGGTACGTGCAGCTGTGGTTTGTGTCCGGGCTCAGAGATGTCAATACGGGCTTCTCTGTTATGGTCAAGTGTCTCTGGTTGCATTAAAAAACAAAACCAAACCAAACCAAACCAAACCAAAAAACACAGTGACTTTAATAAGACTGCAACCTGATCGAATTCCAAGAAATGTGAGATAAGATGAACTTCTGAATTTGTTCATAAGTTGTAATGGAGTGCTACCTATATATGAATGCTAGAACATAACTCTATTTCAGTGTGACCAGAATTTAGCATGCAACTGCATCAGCATATTGACAGAATACCTTTTGAGTTATTTCTTTTTTTCATAACCTCTAAACTGGGAACAGCTCAAGGTGAAAAGAGACTGTTCAAATCCTCAGCTGTTGCCTCAGAAGGAATAACGTGTTCTTTGTGTACAGGTGAATTTAACACAGCTGAACATTTGTTTTGGGTTAGAAGTATCTGTCACACCTTCATCCCCACCACCACAACCTTTAAGGCCGGTGGGAAAAGCATTCTGTACCCTGTTGCAGCGGGGAAACTTCAGTTGAGCTGCAGTAGTTTGTGTACTTAACTGCAGCTCCTTTGGTGGAAATGAAGTTGTCGTAGAAGTTAGACTTTAACTTGAGTAACATACCCTTTGATACCTTGTAAGCGAGAAAGATTGTGTCCTGACAGCATGCTCTTTCCCACGCTTGTGCCTAGAGTTGTACTTGAAATCAGGTTGCGTGTTAAGTTTAAACCTAATCACACAGATATCTCAAAGTCCACAAAGATACATCACTGCTTAGGGGATTCTTGCGGTATAGCAGGTGCAAAACCCGTTCCAAAGTAACGATCTAGTGAAGCGTTTTCTTTCAGGAACACCATTTTCCCACTTCTCATAGATTATACACCATACAACGTAATATCTCTCCATCAAGTCTCTTGTGGCTAAACCGCATTCTGCAAACTTGTATTAGAAATAGATGTTTGCATTTTCACCTGCCGAAGTTCCCTAAGCTAAAGGATTGTGACCTAGGCAATGCTACGAAGCTCAAAGATCGTGACAACAGTGATGGAGAAGAGTGATTTAACACGTAGTTGATTTATGGTTCATACAGGACTATATCACACTACAAAACCGGTATTAATTCAGAGTTGTGGATGTACTGCATGTTCAGGTAATAGTTTCTCTACAATTTAAAAAAAAAAAGTGACTAAGCTGTAAATACTGTATACTCTTATCTTTCCCTATTTTTTAAGCATTTTTTTATTTCCCTGTTTGTGTATAGTTTTCTATACCTATCTAGATATAAACCACCAACACAAAGCAACCAGAACATTTTGAGAAACTTTTATAGTTAACTTCTGCATTTAATTCCAGTAACAATCTAGAGGTGTCCATTCAGCTGTTTGCTTAGTTCCAAGTCTTCATTGTGTGCTCCCAGGTTCTTTGAAAAGCAGCAATAACAGTCGAGCAGTTATTTAAAGTGAAACTTTGCTCTACGCAACTTCCACTTCCATGCTTTAGAATGGAGGCACAGCGGAACACTCCCCAAGGGCAAGATTTCAAGAGCTCTTAAGTAGGTTTTATCTTTTCATTTTAGGAGAGAAAATGTTTCTTAACAGCTTACATATAGAATTTACAAGTTAAACACAATTTCTCATGCTCGTTTATTTGATTAGAAGTTTCTGAAAAATATTTTCATAACACTTCCATAGCTTATTGCATGTTCTTGTAAATAATCATAAACCTGTATGTTGACCTCTGCATGAAATGCACCGATAACAAGTTTAACATTTTGTGAACCCGACTGAAATGTACGAACGTACACATAAAAGAAGGCTAAAACTGGTAATTAAGTCATGAGACAGAAAACAAAAGAAAAAGGATGACAACTCCATAACATGGTAAAGCAACCTTTTACCAAAAAAAAAAAACCAAAAACCCAGCAAAGAAACAAAACCAAAAACCACAAACAGGGGTGAATTGTAGAGAACAGAGACAGTGGGTTGTTTCGACATCGATAACGTGCAGCTGAGAACCTGCAGCAAAGAGTCACATAACTTTGAGGGAGCACGAGAAGAAACCAGCATGAGACAGAAAGAAAGGAGGGATGTGATCTCACCTGTAGAAGGCAAGTGAACAGCAGAGAGTGGCCTGTCGCAGCACTCTCCAAAGGAGCCAGCTGCAGCCAGGTCTTTTACCATCACACTCTCCATGGCAGTCCCTCTGCTGCCTTCTAGTCTCGCCTCATCCAGGGCACGCTCACCCTCTCTGCTTCTTCCTCGGCTGCCCAACCGCTTCACAGAACCAGCCACAGCTGCACCTTGTCTACACCAGCCAACCCACCGCCCCTGAAGCCAGCCCACAGCTGTACATTGTCAGTGCTGATTAACCCAGCTTCGTTCCTCTGCAGTAGCCTACAGTGCACAGCGCTAAGGAATGTGTTGTACGAACCTTCCGGGCTGTTCCGTGTCGATTCACAGTCAGTTACAAAAACTGAACGACATGTCACAGGGCTTACAGCAGGAACTATTGGGAGATTGGTTGCGGAATCTTTTCAAGTCTCGGGGAACCACCAGATGGTTGCAGGACTTCACAACACGCGGAGGAATATTGCTATTGGTAATTGTAGTTTTATTGACCATTATTCCCTGTATGCTGAACTGTGTAAGACCTATGATTCAAAAGTAGTTTAACCTCTAATGTTGTTTCTGTTCAAAATAAAGACGGGGGAAGTGTAGAGAGCTTTATGGCCAGTGCTGGAGGCCACGATGCCTGTGAAGGGCCTTGAAGGCTAAAGAAGAGAGAAAGTACGATAAGGTTGGCTGAACGCCTGGAAGGAAGACGGGGTATGAAGCAAGGCCAGAGCGGATGCGCGATGCCACATCTCGGCGGCTGGCTGGCTGAGAACATGAAACCCGCAGAGATAAGAAAGAAGAGAGAAAAAAACCGCAAGAAGTTCAGTGCATTTGCAGCTTAGTAATTGACCAATTATACGTGGCCAAGAAGTGCGTGAACAGTATTGATTAACCAAGGATATTTTAGTATGGGGCGCGTGAACAGCAAACGAGGATATTATAAGCGTGGGTTCTGGACTAATAAAAGGTCTTCTGGTCGAACTCAGGAGTCCACGTCATCATCTCCGCAGGCCACATGCTCCTCCTTCTCGTCTGCCATTGCATGGACCTGCAAGGCCACACAATAAAAGTCAAAACAGCGTTCATGGTGCATTCACTCCTGCCTGTGTTTGTCTAAAGCAGCTGTGATGCTGCCCCTGGTGTTACCTGTTCAGAGAGCTGCTGCACCTGCTGCTGCCAAATGCTCCACACCTTCACTTTCTCTACATACTGCTCTCTTTCTGCCTGGAGCTGGTGAACGGACTCCGAGAGCTGTTCAAAACAAAATTAAACACAAAGAAAATCGTATTGGCTAAATAAATTTGGCAGTGACCGCTTCAGGGATAAAGCCTGAAGAAACCAGTGTTAACACAAAGCTCAGGCTGCATTCTTCTGCCACACAAGTTTCTTTACAGACATGAAGATTTGAATGTCATTTCGTACAACCCCTGAGCAACCTGGGTTTCCAGGCCTGCCTTCTCCTCCAGTGCCACCTGCAACTGCTGCTTTGCATCCAGACTCCCTGCCTGATTTGACAACTGCCAACAAAAATCAAAAAGTCATGGCAAAATGTTAACACTCCACTTCTGCATAGCCTTTCCCCTGACAGTAACCTGCCACTTATGATCCATGTTGCAACCCTAAAGTGCTCCGACTCACGGTGATGTCCAATGGAAAAAAAAAAAAAAAAAGAAAAAAAGAGGGGGGAAAGGAGATTTCTGTGTTTCACAGCCAAGAAAGCTGAAGTGGCTGAGACGGGAAGGGTCTGCCTCGCGTTAAGACACCAATGGCAGCAGAAGCTCATGCCAACAATCAGCTTTTCTGCCCTATTAGCGCCAAGTGAGCTTCTGAACAGCATTCTCCTGACGCAGGATTTTTACAAGACGGCAACTGGAAAAAGAAATCTGTCATGACATATTGCAATTAAAGATTAGTTTTCAAATGATTTCTGAAACCCCAGGCACAACGGTCCACATAACAGCCAATCAGATCAAAATGTATCTCTCCGTGCCAAGAAAACGAGAGCGGGGAAAAAACTGGGAAAACAAGAAGGAACATAATTCTCCTTTTTCAGAACAGGACTAAAACTGCAGATGCAGGTAGGCCTGCACTGCAAGACCAAATGCCAGCTCAGCAACAGCACCGGACCACCCATCTTCACCTCACCCTCCAGTGTGAAACCAGCCTCTTTCTCTGAGATCTAACTTAAACTGAGCTTACGAGCATTCACTGAAAATAATCCCCGTGACAAGAGCAAAACCCCAATCAAAATACATGCTTTCTGGTGCTAGACAGGCACACCCAGCACCCTCAGAGCTAACAGTATGTCACGTCACTCGGGTTCTACCGGTACGCAACCTACACGTACAAGGTCCAGCTGGAGGGACTTTCAGCTTTTCACTCTGTCTGCTGGACAGAACGGCTGCTGTATTATCACACAAAAAAAGGAGAAAAGGAATACCAAAGGCAAATCGGAGTGAACTCTGTTCCGTCTTGCGGGTTTCACTGCATCTACCTGGTACCGCTGGTGATTACTATAGTTACGTTTATTGATAAAAGACGCACAGATATGTAGTAAACAGGAGTTACTTTATGACAACTGAACTGAAGCAATGGTAGGAAAATAAGCTACCAAAAAGAAGCAAGTGAAACGAAAATCAGAGCTTTGCCACAGCAACAGCGGAAGACAACTCTGGGCTACCAAATTTGACTTCCCTGAGCTTCTATCCCAATTTGATCAAGCCTTACATTTAAATAAACTGCCCAAAAAGCATTTTTTTAAAAAGGCTGGGGTTTTATGTTTGTGCCTGAACACGTTTCTGTGGCTTATTGGCATAGTTCCTGCCCTTTCCTCTTCAGAAGCCTGGCAACATGAAGACGCTAAAGCCTGTAAATGCTTGACTCAAAGGATCCGACTTCCTGCCTAAACCTATTTAAACCCAGCACTGGAACTTGCCAGACTGTGCATCCCCTGCGCAAGTTTCATTGCCTGTTGTAAAACGGGTTGGCAGGAGTAACTAGACAGCTTCCTCAGGGCAGCTGTTCAGAAAAACCAAAGAGCAAGGAGGTAGCAAATGAGCTGGGACAAAGACCGAGGCACTCACATTCTCTGGAGGCTGCTGGTCATCGCCCGTGGGAGTCTCGGGCCGACCGTCGTCTTTAGTTTTGCGTTTTTTCTTAGCTCCTGCAGCTGCTCCAGGGCTCTTCTTCTGCTGATACTCCTTCAGCTGTGAAAAATAATAATAATAATGATCTGAAATCCAAACAGAATATGCCTTCCGCGAGAATGATGTCAACCCCCCAGCCCCAACTCCACTGGCTAAAAAGACCAAGAGAAATGCTCTTCAATGAGTTTGTCGCTCCGGCGGAAGAAAAATAAAAATCAAAACACGTCCAGAAAAGGCTAACCTAAGATCTAATGTGATGAGTGTTCAACTTTTGTATACAGCTAAGAGTTTTTGGGAAACGACTTGATACTCCATCCTGCAACTACAAGGAGATGAAAAGAAGTATCTTGGGGTGGGGTTTTTTTAGGGTTCTAACTAAGAGCATTAAGGAAAAATGAATAAAGGGCAATTAAATCTGAATGTCAAGTGAAACATCAACACCTGACAGTAAGGTCTCCCACTCTGTGAAACACTTTGAGAAGGAACATTACAGTCCTTACAGACAAACGCCACGTTAATACAAGCAGCGTAGTCACTGTGAACTAAGGGGAGAAGCAACCTACAACGGATTTTTCAATCGCACCCGCTTCACCCCGGAGAAGCTAGTCTGATAAGCCATTCGCTTGAATTCGGCTGGGTCTTCCGAGCCGAATCGTTCGTGCTCCAGCAGGGTGAAGCCCCCAGGCAAGCGAGCCCCAGGCAGTTCGGTCAACTGCCCGTTTCCCCAGCCCGCAGCCCGCCCTCCGCCCCCCCGCCGGGCCGGGCCGGGCCGCGCCTCGGCCTCCAGGTGGGGAAAGAAGGCCCCGTTATTGGCAGAACTCCAAAATGGAAGCCCGAACCGCTCCAGGACACTTTCCCCTCCCCAGGACTTTCACATACGCCGCCCACGCCGCGGCCGGGGAAATAAGTAACATGAGACCAAAAAAAACCCAAAAAAGGGTGTGGGGGAGGCCAGGGGGAGGGAAAACCGCCAAACCGAACCCGGCAGATCCACGGCACCGCCGCCCCTCACCTTCTCCTTGCCCGCCGCCAGCCAGCTCTGCCCGCTGCCGCCCGCCACGGCCGCCCCGCGCCTGCGCCGCCTTA
Organism: Falco biarmicus; assembly: GCF_023638135.1. Classification (NCBI taxonomy): domain Eukaryota; kingdom Metazoa; phylum Chordata; class Aves; order Falconiformes; family Falconidae; genus Falco; species Falco biarmicus. The sequence goes on from NC_079296.1 coordinate 16,752,031, forward strand.
GCTTCGCCCACCAGCGGCGCCAGCAGCCAGGGCCCGCCCAGCCTGCGCTGCCGCCCTGGAGGCCCGGCCCATCGCCGTGCCGCGACGTGCCCGGCCCACCGCCGGGCCCCGCCTCGTGGCCGGGCTCCAGCGGCTCGGGCTCGTCGGCGGGCCGCGGCTCGTGGCCGGGCTCCACCGGCTCGGGCTCGCCGCCAGGCTGCGGCGGCTCGGGCTCGCGGTCGGGCTGCGGCGGCTCGGGCTCGCCGCCGGGCTGCGGCCCATGTCCGTGCCCCGCCGGGCCCGGCAACTCTGCTTTTGCCTCCTTCTCCTCAGGAGCAGGTGCCACCTTGCAGTGCCTGCTCCCCATGTTGGAGCCCGCACCGCCCGCTGCTCGGGTGACAGCCCGCACCGCCCGCTGCTCGGGTGACAGCCCGCACCGCCCGCTGCTCGGGTGACACCTGGCTGCCCGGCGTGCCCCACCCAGAGCTCACCTGCAGCTTCCCGGAGACGTTTGTTCCCCGGCGCTGACGGCACAGTGGGCCCTGTCGCTGGGAGACTCCACTTCCCAGCGTGCCCCGCGGCGCGCCCGCGCCTGCCGCTCCCGGCCGGCCCCGCGCGCACCCGGCCGGCCCGGCGGGAGGCGGCAGCCCTGGCCGAGCGGGTCCCGCCGAGCGCGGGTCGCAGCGCGCCCGCCCCGCCGCGGCCCGGGCCCGGCCGGTAGGAGCCGGGTCCCCGTGTTACAGATTTGCTAACGGTTACAATTAACTAACCTTATTTGATTTTATAAAATCATTTTCATAGAACTGTAGAGGAATAAGAAATATATTTTAGTGGAACTAGCAGCTGCACCACACAAGCTGCTGTGGAATCCTCTGTACAGCCCTGTACCAAGGCCAAGGACTGAGAGCAACCGAATGAAACAACTCGTAGCTACCTGCCAAGAAACCGTGAACGTTAATAATAGTGATATAAAGAAATTGTATGGAATGGGGACAATCAGTTCCGGGTAAATATATTTACACAAAGAATGTAGGTCTAGTAATTAGGACTCACTCACGCACCCGGCCGTCCATAAAGAAGTGTCTGCTTATCTCCCTCACATCGGGGTCGGCAAGTTTTTCATTCCGAGATTTCGGTACCAGCCGCTCCCCGCCCCCGCCGCGGGCCGTGCCTGCGCTGAGGCGGCGCGGCCCGGCCCCTGACGCGGCGCCGCTCTGCTCTGCCAGGGCCTCCGGTGGCGGCCGGCGGAGCGGCGCGGCCGGCTGCAGGTCCGCGGTGAGGCCCTGCGCGGGCTGGGGGGAGCGGGCCCTGCTCCAGGGCTGCCCCGGCCGCCGTCTGTGGCACGGCACGGCCCGGCCCGGCACGGCACGGCCCGGCACGGCCCGGCACGGCACGGCCGGGGGTGTGTTTTCTTGGGGCGGAGCTGCCGGCCTCGCCCCCCGGCGCTGCCTCGTCCTGGCAGCGCCTCTGAACACCGAAATTGTGGGGGTTACGGTCTTATTGTCACCTGACGCTGTAAATCTACAAAACGCCGTAGAATATGATGGGGGGCGGGGCAACGTTACAGAAACCCATCAGTCTTTTACCTGAGCTTCCCCCCTTCCTGCCCAGGAGACACGTTTTCCCTTTTTTCTCCTCTTTTATCCACTGACAGACACATCAGAGGATTTTCTGGTTAGTGCCCCCCAGCACCGCAGCATCTTCCCCTGGGCTGAGGTAGCGTGAAATGTCTCCTGTGCTCTACAGATGCCCCGTCCCGCGTCCTGCCGACCTAATGGAACCAGCCAAGAAGCCCTGCAGTATGAAATCGAAGAGCTGAAGCAGAAAGACCTTGCTCTAGACCAGGAAACTGCACAATTCTTGTCCGAGTACGTCCTTGGCCAGCTCAGTGTCCGCTGTGATGCCTCAGTTGGTTTTGTTTAAAAAAAAAAATACGGTCTAGGGCTTAGAGCTAAAAGCCGTCCTCTTACGCCACCGTTTTTATCGTGGTGTTGTGCAACGTTGATTACAGCGTTGTTTTGATTTATGGGACCCGTTAAGGGAGAATTCTTTCCACTTTATTTGGTAAAGCAAACCCAGGTTTCACTAGGAGCTGGGATAGGAGCATTTTAACTTTACCCCAGGTGTTGCTGAGGCAAATTACCTGTGAACTGGGAATGAATGGTTTTAACCGTCGTGATGCTATGGCACATCATGCTACCAGAAGGCCTTGTTCATGTGAGAATTAAAATTGAGATTGTGGCTTGTATGACCTGCCCGGTTTAGCCCCGGATGAAACGGTTTCCTTGTTTGTTCCATCCCGATCAAGTGTCTATTTCTTTCCTGTCTGAAGCGAGTGGGTTAAACGTTGGTGTTCAAGAAGCAGAGGTGTTTCCCAGGCAAGCGAAGGGCCTGGAAAGAGATGGGTGCCGCTTACAGGGTAGCGCAACTGCTTTAACTGTGGTTTCTTATGACCTACTGTGGCAGCTGCTTATTAGCAGCTCTTTTGAGATCAAGTTGCTGCTTGGTTTTTAAAGAGAGGGTATCTCTGTGGGTTATTTGTTGCAAAGGAGTGTTATTTTCTAAGGTCACGTGTAGTACAGAGAATGGAAACGGCAGAGCAACAAAGGCTGTTCCCAAAGCTTTTTTGCTTTACCACCACGCCTTTTTTTTTCACTAGCTACAGATTAGAGATACAGATATAAACTGAATTCACCACAGCCTATTCCTGTTCCTACTTGATTCTGAGAATTCGGGTGGGTTGGGGTTTTTTTGTAAGTCGATGCGGCAAAAAAAAACCCACTCAAAATGAGGGTCTGCTCATTTGTAGCTTTCGTGTTGATGACTTGCAGCAACTGTACTTGCTGCCTTCGGATTCTGCTTTGGGTAGTGCCAGGCTTGAGCGTCTCAAATCTCCTTGCTGTGCTGGGTCAGTAGGGGCAACACTCGCCGTGCGGCATTTTTGACCTTTTCTGCTTTTATTGCTACAGAGGCTACAGCCTGGAGGAATTGGAGCAGCACATTTCTCTGCTCGCTCCATGAGTACAATGATATTAAAGATGCTGGGCAGATGCTGCTGGGCAAACTGGGTAAGGAAGGGGAAAACTGTTGATGAACAACTCAGTCAATGTTTTCATGTAGACAGAGAGAGAGAAGGTACTACGCCACGAAGGCAGAGCTTGTTTTAAAGATTCTTGAATTCTAGGGCTTTCATTGCCCAGCCACTTGTGCAGGCACAAACACTTCTGTCGTTATTTTCGCAGGATGTGTTTAGAACCGAACATGCGAAAGAATTGTCATCTACTGCTATTTTAGTCTGTGTTATGTACTGCCAAACTTTGTTCAGTCTTACCAATTTTTGTCAGTTTTGCTCTTCATATACTTTAAAAGAGTGTTGAGACAAGCAGAGAGCGCAGCTGCAAAACCTTAGGTTGGTTCCTTAGCTATGGGAGGTTCTGTGAGAGAGTTAGGGGCTACTGGGAGGAAAACACAACTTTTCTGACTGGTCTGATACTTCTGTAATGAAAATAGCCGTCTTTCTTTTCCAGCTGTTATCCGAGGGGTTACTACAAAGCAGCTCTGCCCTGAATACATACGACCTGGAGCTTAGCGACTAGTATTGAACCTGAAGATTGCCCCGTCCTGCAAAGCTGACACTTACTGGGCCGTGACGGTTTGGTGTGGTATTGGTTCAGAACGGACAGAAGGTGGCCTCAGAAGCGTGTGTGTGGAATTGCAACAGCGCGTGCATGAACAGCCTTATTTCCGAGCAGCTTTACAACGTGAAAGCTGTTGAATCTGTCAGCTGTGTCCTGCTTGTGGGAAAGGGATGTAGGACTTTGGATAATTTTGTCTCCTGTCTGATGGGACAGTATATTTTTTTTTTCGTTTGTTGGAAAGGCCGTAATTCAGGTTGATGTGAAGACTCTTCCCGTGGAGACCTTGCTTCTCTCCAGCATCCAGGGGCTGTTTGGTTACTGAATAATAGAGGAAGCGAGGGCATGCAAACGTGCAATGTAATAGCTGCTTTGAAAGAAAAGAAAAAACCCTCGGAAGCAGCAAGGGAAGAAGGCTGAATTTGTGGTGGCTTGGGGGTTGGTTTTGTTTTATGATCACATCTGGGTGAGTCTGGGTATTCTGCATTTTTGTACTTAACTGCTCGGGTATCTAGAGGTTCTGTATCATTTCTGTGGTGAATGGCAAAAGGTGAAGTTGTATTGAACTGTCCTGTCTGAATAAAGCAGCTGTCACATTTCTCAGGAATTCACTTATTGAAGAGCCTATAAAACAGCGCGTGAACCTGGGAGCAAATTCTTAACCTCTATTCTGAGACAACTGGAACATCTATTACTCAAATGTTTTCTGAGGACTCTCAATGGTGACGGTGTGGCAGCGCTACCCAGTAATGGGTAGGTGCCGAATTACCTTTACTGCTACAGAGGCTACAGCCTGGAGGAACTGGAGCAGCACATTTCGTTCTTGCGGCTAAAACAGGAACAGTCAAAAGTAAGGAGGAAGCGAGTGGTGCGGCAGAGCGGTAATAAGGGGAGCAGCGGCGATGATGAAAATGCTATCGGCAGACGCGTTACAGAGGGGTGGAGGAGACTGCGCTTGGAAAGTATGAAAGAGGGAGCGCACGCGTTTCCCGTGATATTACAAGATAGACACCCAGGCCAGTATCAGGCATTTCACTGGGAAATGATTAAGGAACTACGGAAAACTGTCACGCAAAATGCACTATATTCTCCTTTTACACAAATTTTGTTAGAGAACGTGATGATGGGTCCGCAGCTAGTGACTCTGCTAGAATGGATCCGTGACAAAGTGCTGGACTTTCCACCTGATGGCACTTTGCAAATTCCTGCCTGGCAAGCGGTCGGCAGGCGATTGTGTGATGCTGCCGTGGAGGGGGACTCCGTGGCAGGCATGTGTTTAGCGCCTTGCTGGCAAATTCTGACTCCTCTTTTGCCAAGCGTGGGCTGATTCTACTAACGGTGCTAAACCAGGGGAGGCTGTAAATCCCCCCGACAGCGCGGCTCTTCTCAACACACCGTCAACGACGGCGATTCCCTCCACACCTCCTCTGCCCCCAGAGCTCCTGTCACTGATTGCAGCGACCCTCACAGCACAGGACCGAGCGCGGGAACAGGACAACTCGGACAATGATTCCATTGACACCGATAAACCTTTGGACCCAGGTCCTATAGACCCGGAAGAGGAGCTAGACCTTTTTCCTCCTCCCCCTGATGCACTGGCTGTATGTTCGGGGAGGGTGAAAGGGGGTCTGAGGGATCGGTGGCAGCAATGCAGGCGGGAAGCGCTTAAGCGAGGGCATTTGGGAGCCGCCATGGCACATTCAGTATTTTGTCAGCCAAATCAACCTGCAGAGTGGCAGCCTGTGCAATACGAGGCTGTTAAAGGGTTAAGCAAAGCCATGCGGGAAGGGGGGATTCATAGTAGTTTTGCTGTGTCCCTTCTTGGAGTGATGGCAGAGCCTTATACACTCACACCATGTGATTATTGGAAGTCATCGCTTTGTGTGGTACGCACACCGACGCAGTGCATGTGGTTATCTGGTTTTTGCGAGCTATGTGTAGTGGCCTCGATTGAAAAGCTTAATCGGGGAACTGCTGTGAACTGTGAGCCGTTGGCTGGAGAAAATAATTGTGCCGACCGATCCTGTGACTCAGGCAAGGCATCCCAGGGACAGCTATTTGCAGACGGAGGAGATGGCTAAGAAGGCAGTCCGGGTAGGGGGATACGGGAGTCTGGGCGAGCCTCTAGTGCGTCCTTCGCCACGGTCTTGCAGGGTCCTAGAGAGTCAGAGACTAACTTTATTGATCGGCTTCAGAATATTTTGCAACAACAAGTCGAGCAGGAGGAAGCTCAAGGGTTGCTTTTAAAACAACTAGCTGTCATAATGCCAATGAAAAGTGAACATGGGCATCGCAGCCCTTGCACAGTCGCAACCCCAACACGTGTCAAATGGTTATAACCCAGAACTCACAGCAGACTGTAACTCTCAGGTTGAGTTCTGGAATGCAGCGTAACACATTTTTGCTTCTCTAATCTCTTCTGTAAGAACAGTGCACGCTCTTCACGTGCTTCGTAAATAAGGCTGCTAGCTTGCTAAAGAAATTAATACTACAATACTATTTCTTTTTTTTTTCCCCTGGCTTATTATTATTAACAGGTGTCGATTCTGTCCGTCGTATGTTGCTACAGAACCGAGTTGCTATTGATTTTTATTATTAGCGCAGGGACAAGGGTGTGAAGGCTTTGATAGGTTGTGTTACGTCAGTCTGAGTGACCACTCTGAATCAATCCACAAAAGCATACAAAACTTAAACCAAAGACCTGCAGCAGAGCCAGGGGTGGGAGGCCTTTGGTCTCTTCTCACGGCTGGGAAACTTTGGGCCATGGATCAAAAGTAGTCCAGGATTTATTATAATCGCCTTAACCCCTGTATTGATGTTTGCCTTATGTCTCCTATGCCTTTTTGTCCTGTATTCAGCGTTTAGCTGAGTGTGACATAAATCAGGTCACGGGCACCCAGCTACACACAACCTTTGCCTTGTCGCAATTCACAAGCAAAAAAGAGGAGGATAGAGAATGTCACAGGAGCACCAACTCCAGCGTGGGGCAGCCTGCCATTCTTGTGTGCAGGGATCCTATGGGGAGAGGAGCAAAATGGTGAGTGGGAGCCGTCCTGGAGTCTGTTGGGTCTTGTTTGGATGGCAGTGGTGGGGGAGGACAAAGTGTGGGAGATGTGAGGCTGTTACAGATTTGCTAATATTTAAGATTGATTGACTTTATTTGATTTTATAAAATAATTTTTAATAGAATACATAGAAATAAGTAAAATTTGTCAAGAGACTAGTCTAAAGTGGCCTCAGGCTCTTCCACTGGCATTATTACGAATCAGGGTACAGCCAAAGAGTGGAACCTCAGTCAGTCCTTATGAATTATTATATGGAAAACCATATGAGTCTCCAGAACCAAATCCAAACATACATGTAAAAGGAAAACAAGATGTGTATAACTATTTGCTTTCTCTAAGGAAAACTTTGGCTGCAATTCGGAGTGCAGTAATTTGGAATAGACCTTTATCCCTGGAGAATTCAGAGCATGATTTCCAACTGGGAGACTATGTCTATGTGAAGACTTGGACCTCCGAACATTTACAGGAACGTTGGAGACTTTCCAGAAACTGTTAACCACTTTTACAGCTATCAAGATTGCAGAATCAGATGTTTGGATACATTATACTCAAGTGAAGAGTACACCTACTCCATGGAAGATTGTCAATCGTGACCCAGAGACTTTAAAACTGACACTGAAACATGTCTAATTTTTTTATATCAGATTTTGATTGGGATTTTTTTGGATTTTATTTTGGTCGGTAGTGCTGGTAGGATCATGGGCTGACTTGGTGGATAGGAACAAAAGACAACTAGAAACAGAACAAGTAATTGACATTCCCAAACAAATGATTGAGGAAAATCTGATGTTGGGATTGATTAAAGGATTTTCCAATTTGCAAAATGTTACACACATTACTGCTTGTTTACCAATACCGAGGGCAGTAGGTGAATCTATTCCATGGGGAATTTTAACCATTAATCTGACCAATCTGGAACATAAAAATGAGACCACCTATTGTTACAAAGGCCAGTAACTCAATGGTATGAACAAGTAAAGGTTATTAGAAAACAGTGGAAGTTGCCAGGTAAAGAAACAGATTGTAAAAAACTACCGAATTATGATTTTATAACAGGATCCCGACCTAGTGCCATAGCTCGAGTTCTTTTTCCTGGGGGTCCAAATCCCTAGTTAAGATGGTGTTCTTATGATGAACAACTTAAAACCAACGTAAACAAAAGTATCATGCAACGGAAGTGTAACAAAACTGGCCAAGGTACACAATTAGTAGAACAACGGGGCTCTATATGGTCCATGGCGATATTTTCTCAATTCCAGTAGATGGCCAGAACTCCTTGGTATTTTACCTGGGATGGAAAAACTTTTGCAGTTTTACCCTGGGTCTATGATAGAGCATCTTCACTGAGAGAGAAGGAAAGTAAAATAGTGTCATGGTGGAAAGGTGAAAAAGTGTATGATTGCAGCAATGCAGACTTAATAATTCAACAAATTCCTCCTTTGGCCGCTGCTTTAAAATATGGTTGTTTTTGCCGAGGTCTTAAAAATACTCTCAATTTAACCAGCACTTTTACACCCAGGAAAGGAACTCTGTTTAGTTGCAGAAAATCTACTATTCAAAGTCCAGGACATTTAATTTGGGCATTAAGTGACGGAACCTGGACAACTCATCTACCATTAGATGGTAAGGTGAAACAAATCACTTTAGGCATGCCAACATTGTGTCCGATTTGGAAAAAATCACCATTTAGAGGATCCCTAGAAAGTTTAAAATTAAAACTAACCAAGAGGTCTGAGACAGATGATGATACTTGGAATGAACCCTCAACAGGAGTAAAAATTGGCTGGGCACTTGAATCGCTTTTGAATCCTATAGCCATATAGAAATAGAGAATGGCTTTATCAGTTAACAGGTCAAGTAGAAAAATTAACAAATGTCACCAAAAAGAGGTTTAAGGAATTGAACATACAGTTACAGGCGACTTCCAAGATTACTTTGCAAAATAGAATGGCATTAGATATGCTCCTACTTAAAGAACATGGGGCATGTGTATATCTCAAGGATAGACTGAACCACAGTTGCATTCACATTCCAAATGTCACTCAAGATGTGGAACATGATCTGGACCTATTAGGTAAAATTGAGAAAAGATACAGAATCAATTCAAGAAGATATGTTAGAAGATTGGCTGGGGAAAATTTTTTTAACAAACTGGGATGGAATTTGAGCTCTTGGATACAATCCATAATCAAAACTTTGTTTCTGTTACTGATTGTCTTTCTGATGATCATGCTAGTATATGCATGTTTGAAGAAACAGTTTACCAATAGAATTTCAGTCAATCGTATGAGAGAAGTACCAACTATTCCATCAAGACATAGTCCACCACCAAAATATGCTGAAACAAATGATATGTAAATAACGTGAAAGTATTGAAATAATAATTTTCAGCACTTTCAAAGGGGGGAAATGATACAGATTTGCTAATATGTTAAGATTGACTTTATTTGATTTTATAAAATCATTTTTATTAGAAATATAGAGGGATAAGAAATATATTTGCACAGTAAAAGCTGTTATGAAATCCTTTGTACAGTCCTGTACCGAGGCGAGAAGAGTGGGCTAGAATCAGTGTTTAAACTTAGGTAATAAATTTAGGGTTTGAAAGGTTTCTTTGTAGTTAACTAGTCTTCCGTATGTAGAAAGTGTATTGAAATGTCAGAATATAGGATTTATGGAAACTGGGGAGAGTCGACTGGAACAGCTTGTAGTTACCTGCCAAGAAACCGTGAATTTTAGTAAAAGGTAATTCCGGCAGGGGGAGATCGCGACCACCGACTCATATACCACCTACCCAAATTGTACCCCAGACCCATTTCTGGACCTTTCTAACCTTTACTGCACAGAATCGGATATGGGAGGAGAATATGTTAATGGTTTTTGGGAAATATCATGATTATGCATGAATACTTAATGAATATGCATGAGTAAGTTCTATATATGGTGTCTGATTTTGAAACTTGGTGTGTGTTGATTGTGAGACGACTCACTCACGCACCTGGCTGTTAATAAAGAAGTGTCTGCTTATCTACATCACATTGGTGTCGATAAGTTCTTCATTCCGAGATTTCGGTAACAAGGCCACCAGACCACTTACCTGTTGGATGAAAAGCTCCCTGGTGTGTAACCCTCCCATTCCCTGCCTTCAGCAGATCAGTCCAGCTGGCCCCTTGGCTAGCTCTGCATTTCCCTACCGTGCAACCAACACCTTCAGGCACCTGTGTGGATTTTAGCATTTGCCCCAGCTTTTCTGTTCTGGAGGTATTGCCTGGTCTTAGGGTGGCTGAAGCAAAGAGGAGGCTTATGCCCTGGGTCATGCTGTGGACCCTTCTTGAGATTATTTCTCCTGGGACTTGGAACCCACCAAAATGGTACACACTGTCTCCTTAGGAACAGCCAGGTGAGAGCGGCTGGGAGTGAAACCTCCTTCCTCCCAGAAGCTATCTGGCTCTAAGGCTAAAGCAGTTTTCTCCTCTGAAACGTAATAATGAATTAATTCTATGAGCATTCAGTGAAAACATGCTCTCAGAGGATCTTGCACCAGCAGCAGAGCTAGGGGACTGCAGCACAAGGTTGCTTGCTAATGGCATGCAAACAGAAGTAATAGCTTGTGGCTTTGGTCTCCCTCACCACTGTTGGTCTTTGTTCACTTCCCCATATCGGTCCCCTCGGGATCTCCCGTTGCCTCTTCCACGGCCCTGCCCAGGGAACAGCACATAGCCTGGGCGGGCTCCATCGAAGACCTGGCCAGCTGCTACCCTGCAGCGGGATGGGCACAGCACAGGGGGTCCCTGCCCATGAGCAATCACAGTCTGAACAAAAAAAAAAGCGAGTGTTATCCATATGTTGGAGGGTTGATGCTGATTTACCTGTGGTAAATCTGAGAAGCCAGTCCAGAGCATCTGACCTCTGGATGCATGTGTGAACTGCATACACCTGTCCCCCAGCACCCTGCAGGTTGAAGCTTGCTGCACCGAGCCACAGGCTCCCAGTGAGGATGCATCTGGCTGGGGAAGGGGCCTGTCTCCTGGTGGTCTCTCCTTCTGTTCCTGGATTTGCAGAACGCTGTGAGTTATGGAGGGGCAAAAAGGGAGAGGGAAAAGTTTGTGACACTGATGGTTTTTACCTTGGCTGCAGTGTAAGGCTTTCTCTCACCCAAGATGTGCTCTTGGCAGGCAGTCGATGCTGCAGTTAGTGCTGCTGGGAAACCTGCCTGACCGACACAGGGTCACTGGTGCTCAGAGCCCTGTAAACATTGCTCCAGAGCAGTCAGGGGCACTGCAGGCATAGAAAGATATCATGATATTGAATTGCATTCACTTCACATTTAGAAACTTGAGGGCAATGGTCAAGAGTCTTAATCAGGAGGATTAGAAGTGTCATTTGTTTTTTGAAGTAAATAAATTGTAATAGTAATTTTCATGTAAAGGACATGCTTGACATGGCTAGCATACAAACCTGCAGGCTGATTGATTTTTGCAAGTGACTTGAGACAATGGCTTTAAAGCACTGTACAATTAAGAGAAACTGCCTGTTTCTCCGTGTCTTGCTAGGACTTTCTGTATTCGCATGCTAGTGGGTTAGACACTTCAGTTTCCAAATACGACAGTCTCAGGATATCCCAAATTTTGTAATTAAAGGCAGCTGGAGGAGAGTGCAAACACCCAGTGCCCTGCAAGTCACCTGTCAGGGATTTAAGTGCAGAGCCAGGCTTTTCCTGAATATAGGGCTTGCTTTTATGGTCTGTCCACTAGTGTTCTGCCTTAAGAAACTGAGCGTTGAACCCTGGACTGGAACTGTGGTTGAACATGCTAGGAAAAACATTTCTATTCAAAGCAAGGGCTACCAGGCAGGTTATTGTAACAGACCTCTTCCTAGCTGGCAACTTAAATTTGTAAATAGTCAGTTGCACACACAAATACAGTTTCGCAAATAGCTTGAGCTGAGAAAGGTGACCATATATAAATGTTACTCAGTAGCTCCTTCTATTCAAACTTCCGTTTAACCTGCATGCATAGTTCTAGAGATAATTATGAAGTCTGTTACGTGAACTGTCTTTAACCAAGAAGAAGGGAAGGAAATGAAATAAATCTACAGCTTCAGAGAAGAGGTGGATAGGAAAATCGAAGCTCAGATGTTAACAGGTCAGCTGCTCACAAAAGTGTGTTTGAGCCAGTCAGTTCAAGGAGGGCTCAGTAGAAAATGTGGGCAAGAAATGTCTGCTCAATTTCATTCCCAGCTGGTGGCCTGGGTGCAGCAATACCTGCACCCCTAAGGCATTGGGAAGAGCCTCTTTGCTCAGTGACTGGTTGCCAGCTGTGTCTGGGTGCTCAGGGGCATTTCCCAGCACCTGCGGTCCCACTAGATAAGCTGTTCAAAGGGTGTGCCTCCACTGTCTCTGCAGCCTGTGTGTAGAGGCCACGTGTCCGTAACAGGAGGGTGACTGCTGGATCTGCCGATACCTCAACCCTCTGTGACTTTGCTGTGGGTTGTGGTCCTCAACGCGCAGCGACATGTATTGCCCCTCGACTGCAGGGTTTAGACTGAGCCAGACCTCTCGTAGCTTACTTGCATGTTGGGCCTTCCTCCTCCATCCCTTGCAGCATCCAGGCTTTGATTGGCAGCTGTCACTGCATCGCCCTTCTTGTGCTGGTGCAGCCAGCCCCCTCGGTGCAGAGCAGCAGGGCTTCCCACAGTCAGAATGTGGCCGGCGTTCTGCCCGTTCCCTCCCGACTGGCTTCTTGCATGCAAGGCAAAGCTCCGTTGGCCTTTTCCTGTCACCTTCCAGAGCACCAGAGTTTCGGTTCCAAGGGACACCTCAGCAGCTTTGCTCTTTCACTCCAGTTCATTTAATACTTACATGTTTCTGGGACTGATTGGGCCTCAGGTGTAACACTGAACCCAACTGCTCTAACAGAGCTGTTTCGTACAGATGTGCGTACTGCTCACCCCTGGATTGCTGTAGAGGCTCCTGCACTGCTTGTCCTGATAACCCACCACTGAAGCCAAGATGCTCCAAGTTACCTTCCCGACACCATGACTAGTGCCAATCCCTCCAGGCAGCGCCTACTGCGCACGCAGCTCACCCTGTCACGGACCCAGTGTTGCTTCCAGCAGTAGAGCTGCATCAACAAATGAGGTTCAAAGCAGCTTTCGGCTGTCTCCAAGCCTCTTTCTGCATTCCTCCCAGCTGGAAGAGTCTCCATATCCCAGCTGACAGGCAGCAGCACATCTGGCAGAGTCTTCTGGATACCTCCCTTTCTATGTGTGGAAACAATTTAGTCAGGAAGGAGTTAATGTGTTTCCATTATTTTCAGCTGCCCTTGAATCAACAGGAGCAGGCACAGGTGCTTAGTTTGGGGCTCAAAGGTTGCAGGTGCTAGTCCTTGCTATGTTACAAACTACCACTGTACTTCAGCTCCCAAGCCGTAGGGGGTTAAGCAGCCTTCCCCTTCCTCACTCTAGAGCTGTCAGGGTAAATGCATTAAATTATAAGGTCCTGACTACTCAGAGATATGTTTATATCTGCATGGTATAAACAGTTCAGGCACAGCAGTTCATGTTTCCTCATACCACTTTCTTCAATAGCATGGCATGGGTTTTGTTTTCTTTCTGGAGTAACAAGCATTCCCTCCCTGTTCAGCTCCGATGAGTATGTTCTCATGCCATCATTTCCAGTCACTGCAGGAGCTCCTGTCCCACACCTGGCTCCAGATGTCTCCCAGTTGCTGATACTCAGGTCTGGTTTTCATAATTTTTTTTTTTTTTTTGCTTTTCTGCAGGACACAACAATGTCTTTCTCACTGTTTCACAACACAACTCTAAATTCAGTAAGTACGTTGCATAGGATGAAGGTCAGTTCACCATTATGTTATCTGTAGGAGCTGAGGGGGTAGGTGCTGCTTTTATGGGTGAGTGTTGATGTGGTCTTCTGACAGATGCTGCTGACATTATATTGTAGCAGTAAAGACAGGTGAGATGCTTAAAGTACCCAGATTGCTGTATTTGTGCCTGTGTCCCTGTTTACAAGTGAGCAAACCAGCCGTGGTTAGTTTGCTAAGCCTGTAACGCAGCTGCGCTTTCATCCTGCTCCTCTCATGGAGAGGATGCGAGTGTCGTTTCAGACATAATTTCTGTTCTCTCTCAGTGAGAGAGGGGGTGATGAGGGGAGCAGGACATTAGCCATTGCAGTGATTATCAGAGGGTCCTTTAACATGTCCTGCCACTCAGTTAAGGTTTGTGTTGCTAATTCTTTGCTGAAAGAGATGAGGTTCCTCTCTCTTCCCACAGAGTTGTGGGCGTGCAAAGGTCTGGGCTCTCTAATCCTGCCTCACCGCTCGCCAGACTGTGGAATGGAGTCTGTTCCGATGCACAGACCCTGTCTGGTTTTGCATCTTCCCAGCCAGGGACCAAGGGCATTCTTCGGCTGAGTTACGGGCATGGTGTGTGCAGTCCAGTCAGGACCTGCCTTGGGATGAGGAAGGGCAGTTTCGCTGGCTGTGAGTTCCTGAAAGATGTATGTATGTATGTGTGGGCACCAGTCACCATTGCTCACTTAAACAGAGCATCTGCTGGCTGTGGGGGCCAGAGAATACCTGGCTGACTCGTGGCCTTTGAGGAGGCTCTGTCCCCACAGCCGGCTCCCTGTGGCACTCCAGGGTGGACACTGGCTCCTGTGGCTCTCGGCTGCAGCAATGTCAGCTTGAGATGGTGGGTCAGCCCAGGAGAGGGGGGTAACGAGTGAGGAACTGCTGTCAGCACTGCCTGTGCCACGGGCTTCCTCCGTGCTGGACCTGCCTTGTCATTTGAAGCTGGGTGTGATCTTTTGCAACGGGTGGAAGCAGCCAGAGGTTTTGGTTTGGGGCACGCCGGGTCTGCCAGTGCCCTGCACTGCCCACCTTGCACCTGTGAGCCAAGGTGCAGGCAAGGCCGTGCAGGCAGCTGCCCCCAGCATCAGGGCAAGGACAGAGTGCAGACCTGCAAGAGCACATCTCCTTTTGGGGCTCCCCACTCCCCTTTGTGCTGCTTTGCCTTCTGAATCCAGCTTTCTCCAGCCTATATTTGTGCTTATCTCTTGTACGTGCTTGGTATAAGATTTTTTTCAGCCTCAAGCCACTTTTTGCAGAAAAATATGTAATCCTTCCATTCAGTCAGAGCCACTGTTTGAAGGACCAGAGTTTGGGTTCTTGTTTTTGACTGGCAAGCACAGGCGTAGCTCAGGGCATAGCTGGGTGCTCCATTTGTTACTGACCACGTGCTGTTGTTGTGGTCTTGCAGCTGCTCACTTAGCCTCCCTCCTTGCTTGCTTTCTATGAAATGCTTTTTTGTAAATATTCTATAACCACCTTATTTCTAGACTTCTGCACATACATCTGGAAGCACAGCTGTCCAGGCAGATTCTTCGTCTGGGGTAAGACTTTGTTTCATTATTTAGCACGATTGATTACGTGGGATGTTTTCCCCCTGAAGTCAAATCTCTGCTTCCCCTGTCCATCCCAGTGTGCCATACAGCTGGGCTGGGCACCCTTGTTTTGATCCAGGGCTGCAGTTTTGTTCCTCACATTGACTTTTCTTGCTGTTATATAGTAGCCACTCGCTCAGCTCTGAAGCACAGAGCTGAAGGATCACACTGGGTTCGTTTGACCTGACTGTCTGTCTTTGTAAGTTAGTATGAGCCCTGGGTGGTCGGAGTAGCTGCAGGGATACGCAGCGTCCTGGCCTTGGTCCTTGCAGTCATCTTAGTGGTGGTCCATGTTCTCCAGTGGAAGAACTACAGCTGGAATCAGGTGACTGCCTTCCCTCTCCATGGGTGCCTTGCTACTTCCAAGCCTAGACCTCCACATCAGAAACCTGATTCAACACCCTCTGGCAGCTCCTGGGAAGTTCAGGACCACATACATCCCTTGGCACTCACGCTGCCTCTGCTCTGTCACTCAAAGGCTGGACCTTAGCCTAGGAGTTGAAGGCTCATCAGGATAAAAGAGAAATTCTCGTGAAAATACTGAAGGGCCATTGCCCAGTGGTCTGTTAGCTAGCAGGGAACTAAGAAAACTCCAAACTATCACCACTGTTCTTCAGTGGGTTTCTCTGTCATTTCACATATTCATAAATGAAATCATTTAGGGATCCTCTCACTCCAAAACATTTTTACTTAGCTCCAGAAATGCTGCCAAGGTGTTTAGTGGTATGTTTAGCTTGGTCACCTTTTTCCTCTGTTCCAGCCCATGGGGTGGGTCTCCATGCTCTGCCTACCTCCCCAGTGCTGGGGTGGAGCGAGCAGCTTCCGTAGCATCATACTTCCTTCTTCTGGGCTGAAAAAGTCACCCACACCACCAAAAAGACAGTCAACCTGCCTGTAGAGGCAGAATGCCATGAAGCATTCTGGCAACCAGACACTGACAGGTCTACCTAAAAGGATCCTTTCCTTCCCCCACCACTTTCCAGATGCTTTTAACCAGCTCTAGTACTTGCATGGATCTTTGTTGCCTTACTTCAGAGAGGAATGTATGATAGTACTGACAGAGGTGGTTTCCCTGTAGTTGTTGGTTAACTTTTTTGGTTTTCCCCTGGGTGTAGCTGTGAAAGTGAGGGTTCTCCCTATGTTAAAAGACAAGGTGGGTCTGGGGTGTTCTAATAAAGGCAACACTCAGGCATTGAGGTTTCCCCTCTGCAAGGTCATCCTTGTGGGCAGGCATCAAGTGAACCTGGTGATTGTCCCAAATGAAAGACCATTTTGGCACCCAGCTTAGAATCTGTTTGGTCTTATCCCCGATATTATCCCCAGTATTATCCTCTGTGTGGTTGGTTTTCTCCTGAGTGTATCCTGAGTTCTGGAGCTGTTTAGTAACAGAACATTTTCTCACTGCCCTGTACTTCTTATGCAGTTGTTTGTGAATTGTAGATAGATGTTGTTGGTCACTGTTTTGTTCACTGCTTCAGACGAATCAACATCCTGACGGGCAGGAAGAACACAATTATGAACCACCTCCTCCCAGACCTCCAGACGTAAGTCACCTGCTAACTGATTCTCAACACAGCCCGCGCGCTGCTGAGCGAGTCACTAAACATGGAACTGGCTTTAAGGGTAGCCCTAGACAGCTGGAGAGCTCATGGTAGTCTCTCTCCCTGTGCTTGCCTTGGGCTCCTACATGGCTGCCATTTCTGGTTGCATGGCTATCTGTTTGATGCAGTCCCAGATGGGAGGCCAGCAATGGTTTGCTGTTGCTTCAGAGTACACAGGCATTGGAGCTGCGTCCTGCATGGGCAAAAATGGAGGGAGAATGAGGGGTGAACCTGTGGTGTGAGCAAATATGACATTTTCTTCAAAATACTACTAAACATTTCCAAAGGGAGGTGGGAATTGTTGCATACTGTATTCTCTGCAGTACTCGCAAGGTTTCTAAGTGCCTTGTGACAACCATCACAGAAACAGTATTTTGCCTCTAGGACTTTTATATGACCATGATGCAAGAGACAACAAATACCTATGTAAATGAAGATCAAAATAAGCACTGCAAACCAGACATCCAAGCACAACCAAAACCCATGAAGACAAAGAAGCCCAGAAGAGAGCCACCTGTGGTAGAATGCATTTATGAAAACCATCCACAGTGTCACTGAATAAAAAGCACCAAGTAGTGGCTGGGGCCAGAAATAACAGACACAGTCCTTTTCCTGGACACCAGGGGTCACACAGTTGCAGTTTATGAACAAGAGAGTTTTCTCTTTGTGCAGACTTGAAATTCTATGGAGAACAGGACAGAGACTCTGGATGGGGAGAGAACTTGTTTTCAGTGATGCCTCCAAGATGTGGAAGCAAAACCAGATTCCCCTGGAGTACCCAAATTCTCTGGGAGAGATAGTTTTGGCTGTCCTCCTAAACAAATTCATTTTAATAAAGAACATCTAAATCCTTGCAGTGATGCTGATGTTAGAAAAGAGTAGACAGAGAGCTGGTGCCTGAGCTCCTCGCAACAGCCTGCAAAAGCAGGGATGAACTCTTCATTTGGCAGAAGGAGCACAGACCAGAAGTGAGATGAAGTGATATGCCCAGGAAAACTGGAAGGATAATGCAACTCCAGCTGCAGAACTTAGCCCTTGTGACGGTAACTTCCCTTAGTTCTCAGCTGTTCCTTGTCTGCAATGGCCTCTCACTCACACTGTTCTCCTCTGTGCCTTGGTATTTCAGCTGGGAGGTGGGTGGGAGCATCATGCAGGCAGGAGGAGACTCATCCGGAGAAATTGTCTCCTCAGCAGCCCCATCTTGATTTGTAGGGGGGTGACGAGTGGCCACGGTGACAGGCAGGGTTGTGCTGGCAAATGCCTTGGGTAGAGCAGCAGCCTGGGGGAGATGGTGGGAGGAAGACAGAGAGGAGCCATAGGGAAGGTGCTCCCAGCTTTGGAAAGGCTGGGCCATGGAGAGCCTGGGGAATCAGAAGAGCCCCAGGAGCATCCAGAGGTCCCATCAGAGGGGGTGAAGGCAGCTGGAGCTTCAGCCTCTGAACTGGGAGGGGGGAAGCCCTCTCCTCCATGAGGGATGCTGCAGCTGTCCTTTGTCCAGCTGTGGGCAGCAGGACTGGCAGCCCCAAGAACAGCAGATAGAGCTGCTGACAGCCCCCGGGCACAGGACCCCCTTCCCATCTCACACCACTGACTGGTGGTGTGCTGCGACTGGCCGGGAGCTCCTTGCAGGCAGCAGCTGTGGGTCCAGCAGATGAAGCCAGCAGGACCCTTGCCCTGGGGGGGACAGCCCTTCCTGCAGGGTGCTGGCCACCGGTGCTGCAGAGCTCCACTGCAGTGGAGCAGCAGGTGTGGTGCTGCCCCAACCCAAAGGAAATAACGGCTCGAAACCTCACAAATAGTTTTTTCTTTATTGGGTCATTAACATACACACACACAACACTGACCATCTGCACAGCGTGCTGCTGGTGGTGGCATACGTGCTGCGGGAGGAGCAGGTCATGGGCAGCTGCAGGAGCCGTGCCTGGGAGCAGGTTGGCTGTCTGACGCAGCCGCTGCGCTCCCTGTGCCCGCGGACAGAGCACTGGTGCGATGGCACCCAGGGTCTCCCTGCGATGGGTGCACAGCAGTTCTGGGAGGCTTCGTAGGTGTCTGTGCATACCTGTGTTTGGGCTGCCTTCCTGGCAGCCTTGGGAAGGTGGGCCAGTGCTCCTGCCGCTGGCTGTAGCGAGGGAGATGAAAAGGAGTAGCTGGACTCGGGACGCCGTGGAGCGTGGGTTTGTGCTTTTCAGCGGGGCACAGCACAGAGCTGGTAGGCAGGAGGTACGTTGCCTGTCCCACTCAGGGTTGGGGTTATGTTGAGGTCTTGGGGGTCAATGACAGGCTTCAAGGTAAAGTTCTGCAAGATGGTGGCCACGAGTAAGAATATCTCCATGCGTGCCAGGCCCTCTCCAGGGCATATTCGCTTCCCTGGAAGTGAAAACAGCAAATAACACTCAGCAGATGTTGCCAAGCAGATGTGTTGTGCAGCTTGCTTTACCAGGCACAGCCACAGCAGTGAGGTGACTGTCAGGGGTGCCAAGGACATATGCTAGAGAAGAGCTTCTTGGAGAAAGACCCTTCAGTCAGATGTGTGAAGGAAGAAGAGCAGGAGGCATCTTAAACATGGAGGGTGCACCACAGGAGGCAAGCTGAGGGAGAGCAAGGTGATGTGCAGCACAGGTGAGGAAGAGCAAGGTGAGGGAGAGCAAGGTGATGTACAGCATGGGTGAGGAAGAGCAAGGTAAGGGAGAGCAAGGTGATGTGCAGCACAGGTGAGGAAGAGCAAGGTGAGGGAGAGCAAGGTGATGTACAGCACGGGTGAGGAAGCGGAGGGTGGGGGCTGGTGGTGGGTGCATGTAGCCTGAGCAGTACTGCAGGGGTGCTGGGGAAAAGTGGAGCTGCCACAGAAAGACAGCTTGGTTAAGGATGACTTTGGTGGTTGTGCAGAAAGGTGAGAGGTATTTTAGAAGGTCTCAGTGGGTCCCGTTCATGTCATTACATAGGCAACTCCAGTGGGACCATGCTGGGAAGAGGGAGCATGTGTTGTAGGGAAAGGTAGGGCAGTCCCCAGAGGAGGAGGGTGACAGAGAGAGGAAGAGCGAGAAAGCCTGGGCTTTACCTGCTGAGAAGGGCATGAAGAACTCGCTCTTCCTAAAGGTGCCATTCTCATTCAAGAAATGTCCGGGATTGAACTCGTCAGGGTTTGGAAACTCTTTACTGTCATGGAGGACGGAACTGAGGATGGGGAAGATTGTGGTGCCCTGAGGTAACACAAGGAGAAGAGCAGAAGGGGAGGCGAGTTAGATCACTTAACCCAACTGCCTGCCAAGTTAAAACAGCTTCCCAGCACAGCCCTCCCAGTGCCTTTGGTTTCTCTTTGGGGACCTTTCCTCTGGGGAGGCAGCTTTAGGGGGACCCTGCTAGGTGTCACAGCAGGGACAGTTGTTGGATGCTCCCTCTCACCAGCAGACTATTTGTCCTTGCCTTAGCCTGGTCATCTGGGGACACCCCACATAATTCTTCCTCTTTCTTAGTCTTTCACAATAATGAACTTGTAGATGCACTATGTTTCTTCTTTTCTGTGAGCCCAAAAAGCAAAGGCACACAAGGCTGTGGAAGTGGAGCTCTCTTCCCCTATCCTGACAAATTTCTCCTGCCGTGATCCTCTTCCTTCCCTCTCCCTGACCAACCATTGATGGGGAGGTGGGATAAATAATCTGGCAGCGATGACACAAAAGCCTTCTGCTGGAAGCTGAGCCATTTCCCAGGTCGTGCCTTTTGATTTCACACAGAGAGCTGAAAATCAAAATGCTCACAGCCCGTGTGCCGCTGTCACAGCCCGTGTGCCACTGTTCCCCTGCTGTACCACAGCACCCCAAAGAGCAACGAGCATAAGCGTGGCTGCAGCAGGCCAGGCTGTGCATGGGTGGCCCCAGCCCATCGTCCTGCCGCTGGCAGTGGTGGCTTCGGAAGTGTGTAAGGACAGGGCAAGCAGGTTTTGCTTGTTCCCTTGAATGCAAACACAGCACACACACACACACACCCTGCACCCTGTGGCTCAGGGGCTCCCTGTGCTTATAACCACAGACTGGCTGTGTGTCCCTGCATGGGCACGGGCCCTCCTGAGCAGTGCTGAGCAGTTCCCTGGCCTTGCTGCCTTTTGTGTGAGGAGTCGCTGCTCTGTTGGTGGCTGGGGGTTTTTCGTGAACCCACTGTGTTTCTGCAGACAGGTACAACTGCAGAGCAAGTGAGCAAAGGTGTTGGGCAGGGCTAGCCTACCAGCCTTGGCCCATGGAGTGGCAACAAAGGGTTGCAAGTGAGCTACAGCAGCCTGAGGGTAAAAGCTTTGTGAAGGGCTGGGTGACAGCCAGGCCAAGCCACAGCATTTCTAGCTTCTGGCTTGTAACTGACAGCCCAAGAGCAAACGTGCGGCCACCTTGTTGTTGAACTTGAGGGAGCCTGCCCACCAACCTTGGGAATGATGTACTCTCTGAAGCAGGTGTCTTTGGCCACAGTGTGGGGGAGGCCCAGGGGGATGAGGGAGATGAAGCGCTGGATTTCATGGACCACCGCATCTGTGTAGGGCATCTGGGCCCGGTCAGCCACACAAGGTCTTCGTGATTGTCCTACTACCCGGTCGATCTCTTCTTGAACTTTCTCTGTCATCAGAAGCACAAACCATAACATGGGTGAATAAACCCAAACCCTAAACAGTTTGTCCTAAGCTGTCTACAAATCACAGATCAGAGATGGTCGGAGCATTGGTGTTGACTGGAACACAGCTCCACTGCAGTGCATGCAAAGACTGTTCTCCTAGTGACTTGGCTAAATGGGAGTACTGGGAGATAAAGATTCAGACACAGTCAAGTCCTTGGCTGTGAGGGGATGATCATGATAGTGGAGCTGAGGGATCTCTAACAGCCACCCTGGGGAATGACGGTGCAAGGACTTTGCCCATTTGGGTAAAATATGAGAGAGGAGATAAAAGTTGGGAGAAGGATTTGGTGCTCGGCACGCGCCCAGCACAGGGCAATAGCCGGAGCGGCAGTGGTCACAGACTGATACCTTGTATCTTTGGATATCTGAGAAGAAGCAGAAGCCCGTATCTTATGGTGGTGCTGGTTGTCTCGGTTCCAGCAAGGAACAAGTCAAAGGTGCTGGTTATCACATTCTTCAAGTGGAAACTGGAATTGGGATGCTCTTTCTCCTAGGGAAAAGGCTAGGCTGTTTCTCTGGCTGATCCAAGAAAAGCAACCCTGTCTTGTGTGACCCCAGACCTCCCTTTTCACCTAAAGCTGTTGTGTTTGCTGAGGTGCAGCAGCCCTCTGGGGAATTGCAATTCTATCTTTGTGCGGTAAGTTCAACCCCAGAGCAACCTTCTTTCAAGCTGTGTACCGAACAGTACGTAGCTGCCTGCTTGCCCTTGCTGTACCAGCTGTTTTCCAGTGAAAGAACCGCAACACTGAACTGCAAATATTCCTGTGTCCCGGTGAGAGCAGAGGGATGTCTTACTGTCCGAGCAGCTGCAGGGAGCAGCTGGTGGGTGTGCAGACCTGGAGCTATAAGCTCTCATACAGGCACTATCTAGGGTATCGTTGGTGTCCTCCCACTGCCCAGCCCAGCTGCCTGGGGTCATTCCAATGTCCGTGTTACTTGGGAGAGGGAATGGGCTCAGCTCAGCTCAGTTGGGGATGAGTTGGGGCTGTATGCTGTCTCCTTACCTCCTCCATTTTGCTAAGGAAGCAGTCAATGAAATCCTGAGGGGAGCTAGGATCTAGGGAGGCTTGGTGTGTCTTCACCTCCTCTGACACAAAGTCTTTTAGAGAATCAAATTCCGCAAATATGTTGTTGTGTGGGCCAGGCAAGTGATCCAGGATCTTTGGGAACATCTGGTACAGCTGGAAGGAAAGAAACAGGAAGGTCCCTAGCATGATCATTGCCCCATCCTTCAGTATTAGCAAAAAGCCTAGGAAGGCCATGACCCTCCCAACTGAGCAGGTGGAACAGCTGTGGGGCTTGGCACTAACAGGGTGGGAAGGGATGGCTTAGTAATAGCGGGAACCTCAGGGGTGGAGAAGGGTGTTCAGGGCCAGAGGGAAGCTGCACTTAGCTGGCAAAGCCAACTCCATTGGTGAGGGTGCTTCTTGCTCTTGAATGAATTCCCTGCTGTGCAGCATTGATGGGGTCCTACTTAGAAGACTGAAAAGGGACTTCATCGGGAGGGGACTCTCCTGCTCCCCTGGGAGGGTGTTGCCCCTGTGACATGGCTACTGAGTGTACCTGTCCCCAGAGGGAGTTCATCATCTCAAAGATGTTGTTCATGTTGTTCATCAGGGCCAGGAACTTCTTGTCTTTATAGTCGTACCGTTTTCCAAAGACGATGGAGCATATGACATTGGAGACAGCACAGCTCAGCATGAAGGTTGGGTCAAAAGGTGTTCCTGTGATGTCAGAAAAGTTACAAACTATTAAAAAAAAACCAAAACAAAAAAAACTATGGCTACCGTGGGTAACCCGAGCTCTGGTTGTTAGTGGAAATGCCAGGGCACAGTCTTGAAGTGGCACAGGAGGGTCCTCCAAAAAGAACAGTACCTGATCACAGACCTGTTTACTGCTTTGCAATGAGGGGTAGCCAGTGCATGGACTAAACACACGGGAACTTCAGTTCTATGCTAAAGGCATAGGGTCCCTTAACACAGTCTTTTTTTTTTCCAAACATAAGCTATATTGAAAACAAACGATACCCTTTGTTTTGTTGATCTCTTCCAGCAAGTACTCAGCTTCCTCCTGGATCCTCTCTTCAACACTTCTCTTCCCCATTCCAAAGTTGCGCAGAGTGCTGAGAGCAAACCGCCGGACTTGTAACCACTCCTCGTTGTTGCTAAAAACAATCCCTACAGAGGAAAAAGGAAGAAGGAAGACCTGCCTTGGGCATGCTGGGTGTGAGATGAACAGAGGCCCATGGTAACTGCGAATCATAGAACGGTTTGGGTTGGAAGGGACCTTGAAAATCGCCTAGTTCCAATGCCCCTACCATGGGCAGGGACACTTCCACTAGACCAGGTTGCTCAAAGCTCCATCCAGCCTGGCCTGGGACAGCACTGACATGGTATTGCCATAGAGTACTGTGATTTGGAGGCAATCTTTCAAGGTTCTGTAGTCCAACTGCCTGCTTTTGGCCTTCTCCACCACATACCCAACCTCCTCATATACAATTCGTCACTCATATCCGCACATCGTTTTCACACCCTCAGCCCTTCCCTTCTCCTCAGAAGGAGCTCAGTCAGCAAACATACCTAATCCGTTGTTAGTCCTGTCTCCTATTGGCATCTGTCCTCTTGCAGCAAACTCATCCCCACGATCAACCAAGGCTTCTTTCACCACATCATGTCCATACAGCACCACCACTGGGTCAAAGCCCAGGTGCACCGTGAACACTGGTCCATACTCTTCACTGAGCTGTCAAAATGCAGGTGAGAACATGGCCATGGAGCAGATGGGGAGGAGCAGTTGAAAAGTGGCCTTACTGCTGCATCCCACTGCAGGCAGTGCAGCCTCACAGGCCAGCAACGTCAACATTTGGTCCTTTTGTGATGAACGTGGATGTGGGGGGTTCCCCGCTATCAAGCCCCAAAGAACAATGGCAACAGCAGTGAGGGGAGCCACTGAGAGTGCCATGACTATTCTGGTCCTCTAGGATTGCCACTCATGAAGCTATAGCCACAGGTTGTCCCCATGCACAGGTCCCACACACTTCTTGCCCACAGAAGACATTAAGAAAGTGACCTTACCTTCTGGAGGGTTTTGGCCAAGTTCTTTGGTTTCACCTGAAGCACGTTTCCTAAGATGGGAAGGGGAGACGGTCCTGGAGGCATCTTCCCCTTTCCAGACCTCCCTCTCCATGCTGCGAAGGAGAGCAGGCAAGCAATGCAAACCAGGAAGACAACAGCAGCTGCTCCCAGGAGCATTATTTGCTTCTGCGGCTGAGGAAGGTGTGACTCTGGCTGTCAGCACCCGAGTTTATATACTGAGGGCTGTGTTGGCTCAACAGCAGGTTTTGGATCACGTGGCTGAGTAGTCAATCATTTGTTAGCCTGCCCTGTGTTATGAAACCAGGATCTCTGTTGGTGTTAATTGGTCATTGAAGACACACCTTATCTCAAACAACCCCAGAGGCCAACAGAGGTTAAGAGGTTTGTAATGTGCTCATAAAACTTGTTTTGTTTCACCTAAGATTCACTGTTAAAGGGATCATGCTAGGGATCACACCTACGGAGGTGCTCCCAGAAATTCACTGTCACGAAAGCGTCTCCCAAGCACTTGAGTGCCGGTTGGATTTTCTATCCTTCAGGATTGATTGTACAAGCTCTCGGTGCAGTGAGCAATCCTTGCCTGGTCCTGAAGCCTTCCTGACGTTATCAATGGAGTTCGCACTGTGTGTGACATGCCAAAGGACACAGTGATGTGTTCTCAGTGCACAGCAACTGCCTCAATCTCTGTCCCTAGGGGTGGCCTCACAAGAGAGGAAGGTATAAAATACCCATCTGGCAAGGGCGGAAAGGTCTCCAGACATCACGATAGATAAGAAAGGACTTGCTGGGAGAGATAAAGACATAAGAAAAGGGGACTAGACTTTGGGACTCTGACCTCTTCAAGGTCTCCTCGAGGAGGGAAAGAGTAAGAGAAGCTGGTAGAGAAGAGAGAAACCAAGAACTTGAGAGGGTCTCTGGGGAGTGGCTTCCAAAGCTGAGATGGAGCTGCCCTTGTGAGAGGTTGTGTATAGGTTAGTGCAACCTGGCAACTAGTCCTTGCACTTGCAATGACCTAAGAAGCCCACCAACCTGCTGCTGGCAGCTGGCATGTGCGAGTTCCTGTTCTCATAGAGTTGTAGAATCGTTCAGGTTGGAAAAGACCTGTAAGATCATCAGGTCCAACCATGAACCCAGCACTGCCAAGTCCCACTAAACGACATCCCTAAGCACTACATCTACATGTTTTTTAAACACCTCCAGGGATAGTGACTCCACTGCCTCCCTGGGCAGCCTGTTCCAGGGCTTGGCCACTCTTTCCGTGAAGAAATTTTTCCAAATATCTGATTAAACCTCCCCTGGAGCAGCTTCAGGCTGCTTCCTCACAGGATTCTGTGTGGGACTTGGTGGGAATTAGTGAGGGGCCTGGGAGAGCCGGGTGCTTGGTTGGAGTGTGCTGGGTTTGCTGCGCAGCAGTGTGTTACTGTGAGCGTCCCCTCCGCTCGGAGCTGCTAGCAAAAGTCTCCATCCCTCACGACAGCTTCTGTAGCTACCCTATGAGTTCTGAAGTCATCCTCGCTCTCTCGCATAGGTGCAATAATTTGCTAGTGGTTCTATTAAAATCTTGTTCCACTTCTTAAAGACCTGTACCTGATACTTTGGTGGAAAACCTGAACTGCCAACAAGTTTGGGCTAGTTGCTGATCTGCTGGCCTAAACTTCCGCATCAGCTCAGACGTTGCCAGGGCAGTTCATGGAAGTTCATCTCTACCATGAACCCTAGGGACCTCCGCCTGGTGAAAGTGGAGTTCATGGGAGTTTGCACTGCTACATGAGGTCTCTGCTGACAGCATTCGTGACCTTTCCACCTTCCCTGTAAAGTTCCCTCGTTCCTGGGAACGAAGGCTCTATTCTCAGTTCTGCCTCACAGTCTGCAAAATACTTGAGGCAAAAGCCCTGGAACTAGGAATACTTTCAGGAGTTTTTATTTTTATTAGGATAAAATCATTATATTCCAAAGAGTCCCACCGCCCTGGCAGACGCACTGGGGATTTACAAGGAAGGAAAACCCATAAGAACTGTCATTTGGACCTTTCCCTGTGGGAAACCAAGTCACAGTAGTGTCCAAGGGTTTTCTGAGCACTTCTGTCTGTAGATGCTAAGAGTGGGCAGAGCTGGGCTGCTCTCCCTATCCATGTGAAAGTCCGGGCTGAAATCCCCTCCTCTCCATCTTCCCCAGGAACTTTGGTTCTAAGTTCATTGGAGGCACGTGTTGGGGATATGCAAAGAAAAGGCTACCAGTGTTGTAGGTTTGCCTCTTTTTTTCAAAAATAAATCACAAGCTTGACAAAATTCTGTCATCATTGTGTAGACCCTCCTGCAGGCTTCACAGGAGTTCTGAACTTCACACCTCCTGAGTTCAGCAGGTAGCACTGCCCAATGCCACTCCTGCCCGCTGTGCAGCCAGCACCCCTCATCTCCCGCGCGCTGGGTGCAGGTATCCCTGCAAACACTGCTCAACTTCTGCGGGGGAGCCTTTCGGTTAAGCCACTCCTCCATCCACTGCCCTTTTATCCCACTTACAGTGCACAGTACAGGCCCAAGATGCAGAAACCTTGTAGGAGGCAATCCCACAATGTGCAAAGAATTTTGTACTCCTCTTCCTGGCACTTCCTGGTGGTGGTGTTTAATATCTCCTTTTCTTCCCACAGGTCTCTAGAGAGCTTTCTACAGCCAGGGCAACTCCTACACTGCTGCTATGACTGCCCCAGCCTCCCAGGCTCAAAATTGTTAGGGGGAGAAGATTTTCCTGATGGACATCCCAGGAAGATTTTAGCTTACTGGGGTCATGATCAGCTTCAGGCTAGTGGCCTGCAGAGATGTTTGCCTTACCTACCTTCATCTCTGCATGTCCTCTGTGGTGGTCTTGAATGGTAGCTAAATTGGTGCTTACAGCCGGGTCATGGCAATGTGTGAGAACTAGTAAATGGATGAGGATGAGATCTGGGATGAAGAGAGACCTACCTGTTTCCTCTCAGCCAGGCTGCTTTCCACTGCCTATAACAATTTCTTCCAAACAAAGCGTTCCATTTCCATGAGTGTCAGGCTTGTTTCACTTGCTCCAACACAGCTGTCAAGTGTGTGTGGAGAAATTAGGAAAGGGTGCTTACCTGAAACCATTCTCATCACAGGTATTGCTTGGTGGATCGACAGCACTCCCTGTGTTCTTTCACACAGTTATTCTTCAAGTGCATCTAGACATTTTTTGTGTCAGCATAAACAAAGCGCTGGTGGGTTAAAGTGTAATGAAAACCATCTCTCTGTAGCTCCAAAGTACTCTGTTTATTTGTTATTTACCCAATTATCATCAGGTAATGCAGTCAGGTGAAGCATTCAGCAGTCACACAGTGGCTGTGAGATTTGAGCAAGCCGCCTTGGCACAACGCTCAGCTCGCACAGCGTGAAGCCTCCCCCCTGCCAAAGTCCGAATGTTCCCCCGGGTGCCTCTCCGTCGCAGCTGCCCACATCCTAGGCAGGTGCTGGGACAAGCACATTTGGTTCATGAGCGCTGCTCAAAAAGCAGCTGTGCTGGCAACCTGTTGAGATCCCGTTGCTTCAGTCCTGCTGTGCAGGGTGGCTGAAGAGGTCTTGTGTTTTGTGGAGCAGCCCTCCTGGCTGGTGCATGCCATGAGCAGTGTGGAGGGTAGGCACAGTGATGTTCCTCACCCAGCTAGGATCACGGCATCCCGTACAGCTGTAGAAGGATGACAGGGTGTGTGGAAGAGCAGAAGAAACAGCTCCCTTGGACTCAGCTACTCCCTGCACCTATAGATGAGGGCTGGCCAGAGGGGCGAGCTGCTGCCTGCTGCATGGTGCTCCATCTGGGAGCTGGAGGGTCTGCTGGGAGCAGAAGTGTGGATGGCTACCAATGGAAGTGCATTATTAACAGTTAAAATTAGAAAACCTACTCATTGAACCTACACACTGCTGGAATGTTTGTGATCATCTAGTTCCAAAGAAATAAGCAGGTTACAAAAGAATGTGATGGCACAGGCTATGCCAGTGCTCCCGCTGCAAAAAATAGGGCATAAAAAGGCATGCACAAACTATGTGTGCATCACCTGTGCAACAGTGCAAAGACATTCACACCTTTGTTGCAGGAATGCAGAAACATCTGTAGAGAAAGATGGATAATGAGGCTTTCACTCTGTGTGTGTGCCATAGCCTGATGCGTGGCCAGGGAGAAGGCTCTATGTGAGATGCTGCCGTACAGGCAGGCAGTGGGTGCTGGCAGGCAGAGCTTTCTCTGGGATCACAGCTGTTCCCCTTACCTGTGTCTCAGGCCCACCTTAGGGGTCCATCTGCCAGCTTTTGCAGGTGGGAGTCCCACAGAGGATATGGTCCTGCCACCAGGCAGCCTGGAGCAGTCCTGCAGCTGTCCCACACAGCCACCCTGCAAATGGGGCCATAGTCCGCAGCCAGGAGTGTTTAAGGGGAATCTCCTCCTTTTAGGTGTGCAAAGCCTCCTGAGCTCCGTGTTTTCCACAGATTTCACGTGAAGGGCTATTACTGTGCTTATACATCAGCATCCTGTGTCTGGCATTTGAAGCAGTGGCACCTCTAGAAGCGCAAAGGAGCATTGTCACTGAGCTGCTTGCACCCCTGCAGTGAGCAATTAGAGCAGCAGGTGGATCTCCTGGACGGGTCAGCTGTGGGAAGAGCTCAGCATGAGAAAAAAGGGTTTGAAGACCCTCCTGGTGCTCTGCAGTAGACTGCACAGATGAGCTCCTCTCAGCTGGGTGATATGAATACAGACCCTTCTCTTGACATAAGCTCAGCTCCTGCCCTGTGTTTTTTTTCAAACCAACAGTGCCAACAGACTGTGGTGGGTTCAGCGCCAGCTGAGGACAATGGAAGGTGCTAAATTGCTGGGCTGGGTCCACCTGGATGCTTCAGGAACTTCTGATCCCAGCTGGCTCCACAGTTTAAAAGGGCTAGGCTAAGGGCAGCTGCTTCATGGTCCTCAGCAGGAGAGCAGCATGGGTGTTGCAGGGCAGTCTAGGACTGCATGTAGAGCCATGCTCTTCTGGGGGTTTCTTGTGTCCCTTGCTTTTGTTGTGGGGTTTCAGGACGGTGTTTTTTCTGATTCCATCCTGCTGGCTTGTGGCCAGGATAGCCTGCAGCTCACCTTGCCTTCAGGCTGGGAAGGGAATGCTTCCTTCATGCTGGTTGCTTGGGGTAAGTGAGGGTGGTGGCGAGAGGCTCTTACTTTGCACAGCATAGAGGCATGCCTGGAATGAGGAGAAAGGGGAAGGTTTTGGTGTGAAGTGTTGTTTAACAGTTTTAAGTGTATCTTGTGTAACTGGGGGCTGTTTGTATGACCCAGCAGTCAAGGGTTTTGGTGGAGTGCTGTGCCTGGATCTAGATAGTCTTGGCTGCTGGTTTCCCTTGTGCACCCCTGATGGCCCAGACCCTCGCACTGGCTAGGGCCCTGTTTCCTATGGGAAGGTAGGATTGTGGCAGACCCTCATCTTTGGTGTGGGATGCTGAAGCCCCTGCTGCTGTCCCCTCTTTCCCTAGATAAACAGGGAAAGGCACACACTCTGCAGAATGACTCTGACTGTGGGCTCTCGGTATCTGGGACTCCAGATGGCTCCAGGAAAGTATTGGTCTCCTATGCTGGCTGTTACATCTTTGAATGGGTGAGTGACCTTAGTGGTTCTGCTGGGACTGTGGCTACTGCTGCTCTGGTTGCCCTGACTGGTGTGGTTCTTCCCCAGGATGGTAATTATGTCATGCTGGTTGGGCTTGAAGAAACAGATGCTGCTGGACAAAAGGCTCTTCACAAGGAGGAGCTCCTCAGGTGCCCTGTGGACCTTCCTGGTAAGACTGATAGCTCCTTGGGAAACTCTGCTGGTATCTTGTGGCAGTGAGTGCCCTCCCTTTTGGATGGCTGTTCCTAGCCAGTCTGGGGGCTGGGAAACAGGACTTGCTGTGCGGAAGACTCCC
This sequence comes from Falco biarmicus, assembly GCF_023638135.1. NCBI lineage: Eukaryota > Metazoa > Chordata > Aves > Falconiformes > Falconidae > Falco > Falco biarmicus. The sequence goes on from NC_079296.1 coordinate 16,782,468, forward strand.
TGGAGAAGCGTTTAGATATAGGAGCCACCAGCTCCCAGCCATCTTCTGACTGTGTGAGTCCCTGCAAGTTCAGGGATTGAGCCAGAGACTAGGTACAGTGATTGTCCTAACTACTAGAATTGATTCAGAACACTTCATCTTGACAGATCCCATGCAGTCTGTCCCCTGCACATGGCTTCAGGGGGAGTCTCTTCCAGGGAGATGCAGGTGCTTTCTGAGCAGGCTTCCAGGCCATGTGCTTGACCCTCACCTGGGTCTGACTTCCCTCAATTTTTATGCAGTCACCAGGAGCACCTTCTGCCAGTGTCCTCTGTGCCTCTGTCTCCTTGTTCTTGTGTTTTCAGCTGTAAACTCCTGCTGTTTCTTCCAGCCCTGGATGCTCCCAGCAGCACTGTCTGCTCAGCTGTCCTCAGCCAGGACCGGCTGTCCTGTGCCACCTTGCCTGTCAGCCAGGGAGACTGCGAGGCGCGAGGCTGCTGCTACGACCCTCGGGATGGGGTGAAGCCTTGCTACTTTGGTAACACAGGTAGGTGTGGGCAGCTGCTCTCCCTGACTCCTGGAGGAGCAGCAGTCTGGGATTCCTCGCCTCCCTGGCAGAGCAGGATTGGTGCCAGCCCTGCAGGCAGCTTGGGGCTGTGTTTCTGGCTTTCAGGAATGCTCTGTCCCATAGAAGCATCCAGCCCTTTCACATGCATTGCAACAGGCCTGGGTTTATGGCCAGAATTGGTGTTGCTGTGGGAGCCAGTTGCACTTGCCTTGCTGCGCTTGGCGCTTGCCTTGTGGCTAACTGGCAGGAGAACTCGCAGGAGCTGCTGGCCATGTCTCTGCTGTGATGTTTGAGCCTCCTCCCCATTCCTCTTCTCCCTGAGCTCAAGACTGATTATATCTTTCCCTCCAGTGACGGCTCACTGCACACCAGATGGCCAGTTTTCCATAGCCATCTCTAGGGATGTGACCCTGCCACCTGTTGACCTGGACTCTGTGCACCTGGCCAGCGGGCACGGCGCTGGCTGCATCCCTGTGGTGAAGAGCAATGCCTTTGCTGTGTTCCAGTTCCCACTCTCTGCCTGTGGCACCACATTCCAGGTAAGAGCTGCAGCTGTCACCAGGCTGGAATAGCAGGAACTTGCAGACCTGGAGCTACCTGATGTGGCTTTGGCTACTTAATGGGCACCCTACAGAATTCCAAGAGCTGTTCTCCAGCCTGGTGTTAACCCAGCTTGGCTTTAGTGCAGTGACAGTGCCTGGTCTGTCGTTCCAGGTGACTGGAGACCAGGCTATATATGAGAATGAGCTGGTGGCATCCAGGGATGTGAAGACTGGGAGCCTTGGCTCTGTCACTAGGGATAGCACATTCAGGTAATACCCTGGGGCTGGTGCCACTGTGCTCAGTGCTACTAGAGAAGCTTCCTGCTTGTCACGAGCTCTGAATTCACAGCAGGGCACTAGAGCAGGCTAGGGACTGGTATGTCTCTGGTTGGTGGGAGTAAAGCTGGTGCTGATCAGTGACACTCTGCAGGCTTGAATCTGAACTCTGAAGAGAATTTCAAGTATTTGTAAAAAGGAAGTGTTGGAGGAAAGACTGGGGATGTGACTAAAGCGGGTAATATCTTGCCATCTTGGGAGATATCAGAGTGACCTTTCTTTATCTGCCTGACTTGGGGTTTTCCTGTCCCACCAGGTTACATGTCCGCTGTAGTTACTCCATCACTGGCAGCTTCATTCCCTTAAGTGTTCAGGTCTTCACCCTGCCACCACTCCCTGCTGTGTCCCAGCCAGGTCCTCTGGCCTTGGAGCTACGTGTTGCCTCAGGTAGGAGAGATTTGTAGGACTTGCTCGAGCCTCTTGGTGCAGGGCTCTGGCCTCTGAGTAAGCAGGGAATACTAATGGGCAAACCCAGCACTGCCCCTTCGCTGCTGTGGTGGGAACTTACTGATGTGGCTAGAAGGGATGCTCTCGGGTTGTCTTTTTTGTTTGCTCCTGCTCTAAAATGACTCTTGAGGGTTTTTTCTGTCCCAGATGGAAGCTATACTTCCTACTATACTGATAGTGACTATCCTGTTGTGAAGACTCTGAGAGACCCCATTTATGCTGAAGTCAAGATCCTTCAGAGAACAGACCCAGACCTGATCTTGGTCCTGCACCACTGCTGGGCCACACCAAGTATCAATCCCCAGCACCAGCTGCAGTGGCCTGTTCTGGTGGATGGGTAAGCAACTTGTAAACAGCTTTGGGTCAGGGGAATGGCTCATGCTTTTCTCACTGCTGGCCTCTTCTCAGGTGCCCTTATGCAGGGGACAACTATCAGACACAGCTGGTGCCTCTGAGTCTTGCCTCAGGACTGCTGTTCCCCTCTCACTACCAGCGTTTCACCCTCTATACATTCACCTTTGTGGACTCTGCTTCCCAAGAGATGCTCTCTGGGCTGGTAAGATCCTGTCCTGGTTGCCTAGCTTCCTGCTGGGGGCAAGTCATGTGTGAGAGCAGTTCTTACTGCTCCATAACTATGAGATTCTTGGCCCTTTGGGGCAGGAGGAGAGCAAAGGCTAGGAAAATCCTGAAATGGGAGGGGAGAGATGAATGCAAGAAACTCTGTTCCCTGATGAATGTGGCAGAGGTATGATGCATCACGGAGGTGTGTGACACAAGATGAGCCTGCTGAAAGGGTAGGTCTACCTAGGTGAGTGTTAGCCTGCTGCCTAAGCTATTCTGTTGAACTAGCTCAGGGTGTGTGCTCAAACTATGCTAATATACTCTAAATTTCTTGGTCAAAATTACTTGGAAATGGCTTTTGGTACCTATGAAGCATCTGGGCTCTGAATCTCATGAGCTTGAGCCGTTAAGTCATGTGAAGTTCATAGTGCCTTGTACTGCTTGCTCCATGCTCCTGAGATTGAAGACTCAGAACTGGTCCCAGCTCTACCTAGCAGTAGAGAGGTGCTATAGTGTCAGATCTGAGTTGTGTGTAAAGGTATCAAAGCTGCCTTGCAGCAGGCAGTGAAAGGCTCCAAGGTTACAGCCTGTATGTGAAGCAAGCCAAAACAATCTTTCTGCGTTCTCCCTTCTGTGACCAGGCGCACTGGCTCTGGCTGGGGTGGTGTTAACTTTCCTCACAGCAGCCTGTATGGTGCTGTGGGTTTTGGATTTGTGGCTAAAAGTGTGTGATCACACCCCAATGTTCTAGCTACTCGCTGAATAGTGCTTGCACAGCATCAAGGCTTTTTCTGCAGCTCTGCTGTTCCTCAGCCCCAGGTGAGTAGGCGTGGGGCAGGCTAGAAGCTGAGAAGCAGCTGACCCAAGTTGGCCAAAGGGGTATTTCATGCTGTACGATGTAAAGCTCAGCAATAAACACTGGAGGCATTTGTCTTCCAGTGTAGCTGATGTTCAGACCAGCTGGGTGTCAGTCAGCTTGTGGGAGTGGGGTGGGTCACTTGCCTTTGTGTGACTTATGCTTTGGTTTGTTCTTCCATCTTTCACTTATCAAACTGTTTTTATCTCTCCAGCCTTGAGTTTTCTTGCTTTTGCTCTTCCCATCCTCTCTCCATTCTGCTGGGGTAGGGTAGAAGGAGTGGCTGTGTGGGTACTTAATTGCTGGCCAGGATGTTACCGGTCTACAGATATTGCTGGAGTGGCTCCAGGCTCTGTCCCATTCTTTCTAGGTGTACCTGCACTGCAGTGCTTCAGTGTGTCACCGCTCTGTACAAGAGTTCTGCATCATCACTTGTCCTGCTACAGCCAGTAAGTGTCCTAGCCCTCCTGCTTCCCCATCCAAAGGGCAACAAGGGTTTAGCCTCCAAGCTGGGAGGTAGGAGAACATGTAGGCTATGGACTAATTCCGTTGAGCCATGGGCAGCTTGACAAGGCATTTCCTGCTCCTTTCCACTAAGGAAGGGCCCTCACCCTTATGCCTGAAAGGCAGATGTTTTAATAAGCTCTTAATTATGTTGACTCATGTGGAAGGCTTGGCCTTCAGAACTTCCCATGTGCTAAGAAGCTGACCTGGACAAAGTTTGCTGACCTTTAGGGCTATAAATCTTCTCACCTAAAACCTTCACATTGCTCTGTAGGGGGCAAAAGGAGTACTGAGCATCTTCAGAATGGTGCCTCCCATGTCTCCAGCAAAGGCCCTGTGATTTTCCTCCAGGATGAGCTGAGACAAGACACAGCCAAGGATGGCCTCAGTAAGTGTGCTAGCTCTGTATAGCTGGCCTGGTCAAAGGCTTTCCTGCAGAAAGTCTGGCCCCTAAGGCATCCCTGTGCCTCCCTGGAGGAGTGCAATGGGTGTCTCTCTCCCTCCAGGAGCAGCTGTGTGTGCTGCAGCCCCCTGGGCCCTGGGGCTTGCTGCTGTGGTGACTGGTGCAGCTCTGAGTGTGATGCTGGTGGCTGCTGCGCTGTGGCAAAGGAAGGCACCTGTAATGCACGAGATCAATGTATCACAATAAAGCAGCTGCCAAACCCCCTTGGGCTGTGGTACTCCTCCCTAACACAGAGCACATGGGGTTCAACAGGAGGGTCTTGGGGACCCCAGCTGCAAGGCTTTGCTTGCAAATAAATTATCTTGACTGTGAGCAAGCTTTTCAAATGCTGTCTCTCCAAATCTATCTTGCTTGCTGGGTATTATTCTGCTCTGGGTTTAGTACTGTCTGCTGTCAATGGGGAGCCCTTGTCATGGCCCAAGCTTCTGGGAAGCTGCAGGCTGATAAGTGGTATCTGTGTTTCTGCCAGTGCCTAAGGTAGCCTTCAAAATTACTTGCTTATCTTTGCTCATCTCGAAGTGCAGCAAAACTGATGAAGAACAAATCCTGCTTCTCCTCTGGGGATGCAGAGCTGGTGTTTGTGCAGAGGAGCTGGGATTGCCCACTTGCCCCTGAGCTCACTAAGTCAGGGCTGTGCTTGTGTGGCAAGCCTTCATGGCAAAGCACTGTCCAAATGGGCCTTCCTAATGATGACAACATGAACCTCCCTCTTGCTTTGGCAACAAAAAAGGGCAGGTGGGATACTTTTTTTTTTTCTGGAGGATAAGAACATGGAAACTTCATTCCAACTGAAAAAAAAATCAAAGGGTCTAGGTGGTTTGAAAATTTGGGGGGAAAAATCAGACTTGATTGATGCTTCAGACTTCATGTGAGAGCAGACACTTGGGTCTTCAAAGCTCTCAGATGAAAGCTAATTTGACACCACTGTTGGCACAACTGTGCTTTTTTTTTTGAGATGAGAAATAAAGCCCATCAGGAGCAATTCAGTGTGGTGGTGTTGGACGCAGCAGCTGAGCCAGGATCATTTTCATATTCTGAGGCAAAAATGGTCAGGCAAACCTCTCCTGATGGTAGAGGGGGAAAGGGCTCTGGCAGCCCTCTTCCTGCCCAGGCTGGAGGAGCACTGGTGCTTGTGCTCACACAGAGATCCCATTACAGCTGGGGGAGTAGTCCTTGAGCAAGTATGCTTGAGGGGAAGCAGAAATATTTTTTTTTCTTTTCCCACAGGTCTGATTAGAAATGCCCTCTGTTAAAAAACGGGAGTAATCTTAATGATACTGCTTAGGGGCCTTTAATGGGGAAGAGCAGCTCATATATATGGAAGCAAAGAACTGCACAGTATCTTGCCTGAAGTAGCAAATTGTTCTATTCATAGGCTTCTGACAATACTGTGTGATTGGAAGGTGTTAACAGGTGGTGGGATCTGGTTTTCAATTCCTTTCTTGCTCCAACAAGAAACTTCAGGAATCTTCTTACAGCACTTGTATGTTTCTAGCAGAGCTGCTCTTTCCTGCTACTTACAGGATAACCAGAGCTCTTGGACTTTAAAAGCAGGCAAAGACTAATCGGAAGAAAAGACTGCTCCAAGTTCTATGGTAGAAGGGTGAAGGAGATAACAGGCTGGAGAAATCATCAGCCAGAGATGGGTCAAACAGCCTTCTCCTCTAGGGAGTGCCTCTGGCAACCAAATGGTCTTGGTACAGGTGGAGCTCTGTCTGGGAAAGCAGAGTATAAGCTCATAATGTGCCTTATGATGAGTCTTTAGCAGCTGTCTGTAATGTTAATTAACTGTGTGACTAAAGGTGTAATACAGACCAAACCTCTTCAGTAACTAGGCAGGGTGCCCCGGCACTGCTCCGACCCCGTGTGCTAGCCAAGATCCAGGCTCCTTCCTGGCTGCTGCTGGAGTCCTCCCAAGCCTCCGTGAGGTGTACAGAAAAATATTTGCTTAGAGAGCCCAGGTGCTCAGCAGAGGCTGGCAGGGCTGGGAGAATGACCCCCTGCCCTCTGGGGGCTGCCAGACCACCCTGGGTGGCGGGGGGGGGCCCTGGGCACATCTGGGCATTGGGTTAGGGTCCCCTGCTGGGATTGTCCCTCCTGGCACGGAGCGGGGTCTTCCCATCATGGGTGTCCTGCTTAGGGCTGGGGGTGTGCAGGGACAGGTGGAGGTGTTCACAGGTGGAGCAGGGAAGCGAACTTAATTCCTTGATCCACTCTGGGAAGCTTTCTGTGCTGAAGGCTTGCTGTTTGGTCCCTAGCAGGAGGGGAAGGCACAGGCAGCAGTGGGATGCAACCACGGGGTGAAAGCTGGGAAGCATGGAGGTTTCTTCCTCCAATACGTTGTCCCCCTCTTCCTAGTGCATTCCCCTTTGCCAGGGTGTTGGTGGCATCCAGGGCTCCTTTGTCCTGCAGGTTTCTCTCCTGTAAAAGTGTACTCTTGCCTTCTAACTTCACAAGTGGATTTCTGGCTTTCCCCCCAGGCTTCCACTTTCTTTACTTGGGTCTCATTGACTTTTCTCCCTTACTTTCTATAGAGTAACTGCACTTACCTCGTTGTTTCCACACCCTCCTGAGCCTTGCTCTGGGCCGCCTGGCCATACTGTGGAGCTGGAGGCTGGTGGTTGTTGTGATGCTGGCTCAGGCTCCTGCAGGTGCAGGGAAGCTCTGCCCAGAGGGTGCCTGGGCTCTGAGAGAAGGAGAAGCTGAGGAAAAGCAGCCCTGAGGCCAGCCAGTGCCTCTCTGTTGGGGCTGTGGTGCTGCTAATAAACTCAGGCTTTCCAAAAGAAACCCTGATGCTGGATGCTGAGCAGTGACGTGCTTGGGTGTCCTCACCCTTCCCTCTGGCAGTGGCATGTGCTGCCCTGCCGTGTCTGCCCACTTTGGCAGCTCTGGAAGCAAAGCCCAGCATCAGCACTGAAGGCAGTGCTGCTCAAAAGGAACACCTGTGCTTGGCTGAGGCTCCAAAGGCTCTCCTTGCCCTCTGCATCTTTGAAAACAGCACCAGCCTCAAAAGAACAAACTTGCTTCTCTGCCAGAGCTAAAGTTCTTTAAAAGCTTGGTGGTAGCAGCTCCTTTCTTGACCTGAAACATGAAATGGGGCAGTTGCTGTACTACAACCCACATGTTGATTAAAAAAATGCCTGAAAACAATAACAGTGATGCTTTTAATAAGTTTCTTATGCTTCTGTTACAATGCATCCTGGAGTGGAGAACTATACAGTATGTTACACATTATAAATATATTTCTTTATGAAAATACATGAATATATTTTGTATAATGCTGTGATAAGAGGGCTAGTTCACTTTAGTTTAAAAAGAGAAAAAAACCACACCACTACCAAACATATAATGTGAATGGAGGTGGTAGAGTATATGAGTTCATGATGCTATGTCTTAAACTTTAAATTCAGTTTGCATTGATTCACATTCCTTATGGTCTCTGTAAAGCTGGAGGGATAACAGGGGGTATAAGTTAATGTAGAATTTTAGTCCCCTGTACTTATGAAGATATACAGACTATTCACAGAATAATCAAGTTATAAATCTTTCTAGCTTTGGATGCAGCTAGCAAGATACACAGTGGATAACCAAGTCCTGCAGCAGCAGTGAGAACTGGAACGTTAAACACACCACCTACTTTCAGCACAGCCATGTGGGGTTTTTTATTGGGGATTTTGCAGGTTTTATTGGGTTTTGGGTGTGGGTTTTTTTGTTTGCTTTGGGTTTTTTTTTTTAGATGCTAAGTAACAAACCTTCTGAGTACTTGGAGAGCTGAGTTTGAGCTGCTGTGTTCACTTGCCCCTGCAAACTACAGCTGCTCTGGGAGAGTGTGGTTGGGGTGCTTTGAATCTCAGAAGAGATCCTGCCCTGGTTTTGAGGACTCCAAGGGCTCTGGGTGAGCATGGGTGAAGCAGCTGCTATGGAAGACTGCGCCTGCTGAGGCTGATCCATGCCTGCCAGCTTCTCAAATCGCGGCTCCCAGGCAAGCTTGGGTTGGGGAGGAATTTCTAAACAGCAATTGCTTGACTTGCAGTTATATTGTAATTTAGGGGAGCAGAATAATTTTTTAACAAGAGGCAAAGTTGGTTTAGTTAAATCTTTACTCCATGTGCATTAATTACTGTGCTGGTACCAATAACAGCTGGTGTGCAGAGATCGCTGCCACCATGGGATCTTTGGAAGCATGTGCTGCCTGTCCCTTGGGTCTGGAATCTGTGGACATGTGGCAATAAGGCAGCCACCAAACCCAGCCTTGGTGTTACACAGTTGTTAACCTGACCTAAAGGAGGTACATATGTGAGTAACTTCCTTGCAGCTCTGCTCTCCCTCCCACCTTTTCCCAGTGGAGAGCACACAGGCTGAGCTGCACCGCAGCGTGACTGCCCCACCTGCAGAGCCAGAGGGCTTCTCTATACCTTAAAAGTAGGAATTCAAGCCTGGCTCCCCCGAAAAAGGGCTGGCAGCACCAGAGCTGGGCTGCCTGGTAAACCTGAGCCTCTGGAGGGGCTTGTTCCCGCAGTGCCCCTTTCCCCGTCTTGGCAGCAAGCATGCTCCGTGCCAGGCAGCCAGGGGTCTGCAGAAGGAGTGGGCCCATGGGGTTAGAAGCTAGTGGTGGATTTGGGAACGGCCTCATAGGATGTCTTGGTTTTCCTGTTGAATGCTGGTAAAATGGCACAGTTGGCCAGATGCTGCTCTGAAGGGAGGAGCCGTGCTGGGACAAGGAGACGCTGCCCCAGAAAGCTTATTTCAGCTGCAGAAGGTCCCCAGAAAGCAACGATAATTTAAAAGGTTCAATGTTCCAGGTAACTCTGCTCCTAATCCAGGGAGGAGGAAGAATTTCCAAACTTTAAAGCCTCAGTTACGGTGCCCCGATGCCCACAGCAACGTTCACCCCTGGCTTGCCCGTTGTAAGTATGCTTCAGGTCCAGGAGCGAAGCCGTGTAGAGCAGAGCACGTGTGTGTCCACAGACCCTTCCAGACCTCCCCCTTCTCCCCTTTCCCCCTTCCTGTCCCGCACAAGTTGGAGTTGCTCCGTTGATGGCTGTAGGATGCAGGTAGTGCAGAGCCCCAGGTTCGTGGCTGTGTGTTTGCTGGTGCTCCCGCTCTGCCTCTGGAACAGAAACACGTGGTGAATGGGAGAGACTGGAAGGGCTCCTCTGCCTTCACCTGTGGGCCGAGCCTGAAGGTGGAGGACAAGGCTGAGCCTGGTTGTCTCCGAGTCGCAGCCATGGCAGACCGCCTGCTTCCCAAGGCATCTGGTGGGCTGTGATTTGGGAGTCTGTTGGCTGACTGCAGGTAAATGAATTTGCTGCTGTACTTCTGGTAAAAAGGCTGCGTGATGTAGCTTGTATGACTAGATGCCTTTAAATTGGGGGGGGGGGGGTTGTTGGAGTTTTTGGGTTTGTTTGGTTTTGTTGTTGTTTTTTTTTAAGTGGGAGGCTATTAAAGTGAAGGTTTATGGGCCAGTCCTCAGCTGGCATAAATCCATGTAATCTGACATGTTTGTTGGAGCATGTCTGGAACGAGACTGTCTCATTTCTGTGCTGAGAAGAGGCAAAAAACCCGCCAACCCACAAAGAAACACATGCTGCATTACTTATTTTACCTTGCTCCATTTGACTTGGGTTATCAGAAAGGCCATATGTTTTCGTTCTTTGTGTTTTGCCCCAGAACAATCATGGAGTTCCTCTCGGTTTTCCCCAGCTCCGAAGACGTAATATCTGGCCTTAACAAATAGAAAAATACAATTAAAGCTGACAGTGGTCAGAACGCATGGCTGTGGCTTTACCGTTAATATGCTGTGCATATGTACCCATCACCCAAGCTGCACCCAAGGCAGCTTCCCCCTCTCCGCTTTGAAATTCCAAAACAGATGCTGTCCACATATTTGTGGCAGAATTAAAAAAAAAAAAAAAAGCTACAAAATGCAGTACTCGGCATGGAGTCACAACAGAACGAATGGGCACGAACATTGTTTTGTTGAGCGTGGCCAGAGTTTTCCCGCTAGCTGGAAGCGAGGGGGGATTTCTGGGAAGTTAAAAAATCTGACCTGAAGTGGTTAGTAGGAAATGCAACATTTTGAAGGAGAACACTAAGCTAGCTGCTGTGGACTGTCTCCGGCTTAGGGGTTTTGTCCATTATTTATTACATATGACTGAAATAAGTGTAACGCATCCTCTTTGCTTGTAATGGGTTAGTTACTTTGGTAAGTCCTGGAGGTCTGAGCTAAGAAAACCTGTTGGAACACTTTTTAAAAATAGCTGCTGTTTAAGAAAGAGAAGCTGTACTTTTGGGGTTTCTTTTTAATGCGATATTTCAAAGCTATTTACAGAAAATAGCTAATAACTATTTATTTCAAATAATAATAATAATAACAACAGCTATTTGCTTCAAATCTTTGATTTGAAAAATTTTTCAGCTCAAAGTCCTGACTGATGTGGTGCCGACTATTTATTTTGCCAACTACTAATTCGTTTTCTTTTTAATCTAAATGCTGTAGGATTGTTTTGTTCAGCGCTCAATTCTTTTACAACAGAATGGTCAAAACCTCCGCCTTGATGTTGTTTAATTCTGTGGCTGCTCCTCAACCCTGGGCACAGGGGTCTCCCTTGGCTGTAATTTCCCACACAATCTGACCTGGATCTGAGGCTCTAGGGCCCTTCTCAGGCTTTGCTGTATGATGCTGAAGATGGGTTTTGTAATGTTAGATGCACTGTCCTTCCTAACCTACTTCACCCTCACCACAAAGCAGCCCTCATATGGCAGCAAGCTTTTGGGAGCTGTCAAACTGAAGCTAGGAATGTACTGTGATTTGAGGTTAGCTTGTTCCCATGCATCTGCATTAAAAAATAATAATAATCGCACTGGTACCCAGGTAGGTGTGTCTGCACAGCAGTGCCAGGCTGGGATTGTCTAGAGCTTCCCAAATTGGACCCTGCGCTGGAAAGGGGTTGGGGACAGCATCGGAAAAGCTGCCAAGCACAGATGCTTTCCTTGAGATGGCTACATCTGCCAGGGCTGGGCCAGCCCGCTTCCCAGCATTACTCCTGGCAGGTAGTGGGGCACTGCACGTCCCATCGCTTGTCCTCAACAGGAGCTAGGGAAAGCAAGGAAAAATGATAGGAAGGTGCTAACGTTCTTCAACCCTGGATTTTTGGGGTTTGTTTGTAATACCATTTTATGAAGCCAGGTGGCGTGGCAATGTGTGGGCAATAAACTGACCGAGGTCGGCTCCCGCGGAGCCTTCAGCCCAGCTTTCCCAGGCCAGGCTACATTCACACCTTACTGTTCAGAGCAGCCTCAGACTGCAATTGCTTAACAACGGCAAGTGTTTGGCCGTATGATGCTCCGCTGTCAATTAAGAGCCATTTTCTGTCACTAAAACCAGTCACAGTGGAAAGGCAAAAGGTTTTCATCTTGGGGGGTGTCATCTGAGCTGGAAGCAAGTTCCTTGCTCTTTGTGGAGGGATCGTCCTGCAATGATTTGGGGAAGAAATCTACTTTTTCTGCCACAGGTCAGCTCCAGGTCCATGTGCTGCTTAAATTCATAACACCATGGTCAAGTAATTCATCAGCCTGTTCTGGCCCTTTGCACAAAATAGATGTTGCTTTGCGGGAGTAAATGTACTAGCAGGAAAGAGAAAATGAAATGAAAACCTGAGCCTGTTCAGAACAATGTATGACAAACCACCAAGTCTTGTGGCGGTGTGTTTCCCTTGGCAGGACCCCCTCTCTCCTGCTGGAAGAACCAAGTTCTCTCTCTATCATAAGAATTCTTCTGTGGATGTTAAAAAAAACAAAAAACAAACCCAAACAAAAAAACCACCACAACGAAAAGGAAAACAAACCAACTGCCCTGAAGCAGATCACTCATCATAGGCAGAGTGGGAGCATGAAAGGGGATTTGCTTTGACCTAGTTATAAAAACAAAAACAAAGAGACTTTCTCTAATTGCCCAAATGACTCAAGTGTGACTGGGTGTCAAAAGCAACAAATCTCTGCTTGTTTCAGAGCTGGATGTTAATGCAGGGCACCAGCCTCCAACCTGTTCAAGACCTTGGGAGATGTCTCTGAGCCCGGGGAAGCCCGGGTAAGCAAACACCAGCCAATTCCATGTGCCTGCATGCATAAACAGGACCAGGAGCCAGGACAAACATGTTTCATAAATTACAACAAAGACAGTGGCTTTAAATGCCTGAGAGTATCAGAGCTTCAATGTTTGGTTTGCCAAAAGCCACAGACAAGTGAGACTTTCTTGATTTACTGTTCTGGTGCTGCCGTAGGAAGGGTCTGGCTTTCTGTCCAGCAGTATTTGCAAGGCTGTCATTGATCCATGAAGCCTAACTTTTTATTTCAAAGGAGCCTGAGGGCAGCTGCCGTAGCAGCAAGGTGCCCAGCTTTTGCAGGCACCGGTGAAAAGCCCAGCATCACTGCATTGCTGTTGCAGGGTGTGGGGTAAAAAAGCAAGATCAGATACAGGTAGGGTGAGGGAGGGGAGCTAGGAAGCAGGAGGAGAGGCAATGGACTTCAGCAGAAGCAAGGGTTTTGTGTAGATATGTGGCAGAAGAAAGTTAGTGAAAGAAAAGTGAAGGCCAGTCATCAGCTACAGAAAGCAACCTGGAAAAAATCAGCATACGAGATCACTGGGGCTGCCCAGTTACAGCCAGGTAAAAAAATTTGTCCTTTTGGCATCCTGTACAGTATTTCCATGACAGTAGCAGTTGTCCAGTATATGCGTGGAAGTTGCAAAAACTATTTCTGTCGAGAACTATCGGGCTGGCCCCTCACTGGAAGTACACTCGGTTGTATGCCCAGTTGTACATCCCATTTAGCTGGCTGGGAACCTATCCTGCAGCTGTCACACAGCGAGCACTGGCAGCATCCTCAGTGCTGCAGAGAAAGGGACGAGTGGGAAGTTACAGAGACAGGATTTTTCTGAAGCTCAAATAAAGTCCTGGTTTAGAGGGCAGGTTCACAAGAGTGTGTATTTTTCCCCCAGCTGCTCTACCTTCTATTTTAGATGGAACTGTTTGATCTCTTTCTGCTTTGTGTTTCTTTCAGCTTCCCAAACAATAGGAGGAAGCTTGCCTGTTATGCATGCTCAGGCCCCAACCAAGCTTTTCCCAGCTGGAAAAATCACTCCATGAACTACAGAGGAGGTGGGTGGGTTTTATTTCCAGCTGCAATTACAAGCTTCCCAGTTCCCTGATGCATTTTCTAAGGTAGGTACAGGCTGTCTAAGGGGAACAATGGGACATTCCTAAGTGCTTAAACAACTGCTGTTTCCCAACCATCACCCTCTCTAAAACCTGAGGAGGACTTAAGCACATTTGAGCTGTTCTGCTTAAGGTTACAGAGACCTCAGCTGAAAAAACACGGGGGAAGTGTGCAGCTCCATCTCATGCTGCTGGCTTTGGTGAGTAAGATACTTAGGCTCTTCCTGTTACCCAATTATATACCCAAACACGCCGAATTCACCAGACCAGCCGGGAGGACTTGGCAAGCGCACAGGGAGCATCTGTGCGAGGGGTAGCGGGCAGCACCCTCACCCCCTCGGCCAGACATATCACACAGCATGGCTCAGAGGCCAGGCTGTCACTATCCTGGTAGATAAACTTGCCCAAAGGGACCAGCAGGCATCTCTTAACAGGCATGAGACCTTGTGCTTGACCCAAATGTTCACCCAAGCAACAAGCAGGTCCCCGCCATGAGCACATGCTCAGCAAACTCTGTCTTGCCTTCCTCTGGCAGGACACCTTCCAGCTGGTCCAGACTGTCCCATCCCATCACACATCATGCCACATGGATTACTGTTCCGCTGGATGAAAGGTGGGAAGGTGGACAGAGGAAAGCATTAACCTTAACTGTGATGCTTAGGAGGGAGCAGAAAGGTAAATAATTAGGCTATAGAATGAGTCTGGCCGATTGTCAGCATGGCCTTGCCCTGTTGGGGATAAGCACCTTCTTTTAGGGACCCTAATGATTCCACTGTTCTCACACAGGTCCTGTTATCCCGTCTGGATCTTGGAGCACCTGGGCACTACGGAAGCAAATGGCTGTGCTGGCCAGGACCACCACATGCAACGGAGAAGCAGGTAAGGAGGGATCATCTTTGGCCAGCAAAAATCTCCCAACACTAAGTGGAAAAATCTGCCGCAGCTCTGCCTTACCTGTACAGCTGCGGGCAGGACCTCTTCAGAGCAGCGGAGGACAGCCCCAGCTTGTTCTGGTTTCTCAGCCGTGTCTTTCTCATAAGATCTCTCATTCTTCCCCAAGCGTGGCTCTCACCCTAGGGAGCAAAAAGAAACCACAGCTTGAAGGACCAGAGGCTGGCTGCGGGCAGACCTCATCTGGCCAACATATGATACCTGGGGGTACTCCAGGGGGGTAGGAAGAAGATGGGAGCTGCTTTATTTCAGAACAGTTGGGTCCCACAGAAGTATTTTTAACTGCCTGCAGTGATGCCCAGTGGGCAGCCTGTACCTGTACAGGGCACAACGAGGCAGGCTGGACCAACTGTCCGTAACAGCATCCTTCTTGTACTTTGATGACATTTCCATGCCTGCGACCCTGCTGTTCCTTCTGGTGTCAGGGGTGAGGCCATTCTCTGGGGAGGGCTGAGTAGCTGCTTAAAGGCACGTTTTACCTTATTGTTATACTGTGCTGCAGGCAAAGAGGGGTTTGGTTTCCCACCTACTCACACGAACCCAGGGGGGCCTTTACAACAAAAACAACCCAAAAAAGCAACTTGACTCCCTTCTCCTTCCTGAGAGGCCAGGTGCGTTGGTATCAGCCCTTTTCAAGGTGGTGGCTTTTGTGGACCGTGAGATCAAGCCTTTGTTTCCCTGTCACTCTGCGAGCCACAGCCACTGGGCACTTACATTTGAAATGCTAATAGAGATTATCAGGAGGTCAGGGAGCCTCCCGTGGCCCTCCCTAATGTTTGTTCTCTCCAGGCTGAGCTCATCTGGCCTCACGAACTGAAAAGGAGCCACGCATCAAAAAAATTTCATTTTTTTTTTTGCTACACTGTTGTAAATTTCCTAGAGTAATAGCTGGAAAGCCTTAGGGACAGAACAAAAAAGATCATGCCCCAAGACTAGTGTAACGCGGAGAAACCAACCATTCCCCTTTCAATGCAGTTGTCAGACCATGGCCGGGGCATTGCTCTGCCCTGTCCCGAGGTGCCTGCCTGCTGTGCCACCAGCAGAGCCATGGCTCCACACACTGGGGCCACCTCGGCAGAGGTGTGCCAGCCCTGGCAGAGCCTCCTGCCGTAATTCTCCTTGGGGGTCTGCTGAGTCTGCAGCTCAGACCTCCAGCTGAGGTCACGGGCTCAGCAACGTCGGTTTCAGGGCTATTGAGTTAATTGCCCGTAAGTGAGACTTTACTCATGAAATATCAGACCTTTGTGTTTAGTACTAGGACTAAGGTATGCTGTGGAAAGGTTCTGGGGGCTCAGCAGTTGGTCCCTCGTTGTGTTCAGGGTGTCCCAGGAAAGCAAGTGCTGCTGGGATCTCAGAAAGCCTGCTCCTGGAAGCTAGCTAGCTGTTGTCTGCAGGGAGGGTGGCAGGACCACAGGCCAGGCGCAGTAAGTCGCAATACATCCACGTCTGTTACTCTGACAGCACATGTCAGGGGTCAGTGAGCCTCTTCTGCCCACGTGTGATGCTGTGTGCCACAGGAGCTCGGGTCACGAGAATGCTGATATGAGTTAAATACATTCTGCAAAGGCAGTACATACCGAATTGTTCTTGCTGATGTCCAGACCCTAAAAACAAAAGGCAAATACATTGATAAATGTCAACAAGACAGCAAGACCATCTCACAGCGCTGGGAACAGACTGGGCTCTGTTCTCAGCTCTGCCCTGGAGCCCACCCGTAGCCTTGGTCAGGTCCTTTATCTCTTTAGGATTCAGTCCCTCAGGTGTGTGATAATCCCCTCTTTCCTCCTCCACCTCTCTTGTATTTAGACTGCCAGTTCACCTGTATAGCATCTAGTAGCCTGGGGACCTGTGCCACAGAATTCCCAAGCAGTACCCGCACTGTAGAAGTAAATTTTTCTGTTTCATGCTCAGGGTAGAAAATGCAATGCTGAGTGGCAATACTAAGGTGTGGTGTAACAAGAGAGAATAAGGATTTGGTTTGAAGAGTGTGGACACTGATTCTGCAGTCTTGTGAAGTCATCAGGGCTTTCCATGTGCTTAAAATGATGTTCATGCTCCAGCAGTTGGCTGGACGCAAGGCAGAGCATGAAGCACCTTCAGGAGTCAGCCTTTGTTTGGCCTCTGAAGTTCATCAAAGCGTTTGCAACCTACTTGCAACTTTGGGGTGGAAATTTCATGGGAAGGCCTTTCCTGTGAGACCCCTACTCCTTCCTCTTTCCTGCCGGGCTGGGAATACTCTGATTAGAGCCTCTGCCCTGGCATTTCAGCACTTCTGATCCCCACCGGAACCTGAAAGTGCTGAGGCACTGCAAACAATGGGAAAGAAAGGGAGAGGAAAAGCATTCCTTTCAGAAAAGCTGCTCCCTTGGTCTTCAGCCACACAGCTCCCCCGAAATGCTTTGGGGAGGGCAGCTGATGACACTGATATGCTGCCAGTCTGCTAATAAGCGCTGCCAGCTAAGGACTGGCTCGCTATAAATTTCATCTGTGGTAATGAATGTGTGCTTGGTTTAATCTCACCAGCAACAATAATGAAGATATTTAGGAGTTCACATGTTACGTGGAGTTAGCAAGGGCTAAAGCCCACGTTGCTGTCTGCAGGGCCCCTCTCCCCTGTGCCAGTGCTCTGCTGGTGCCCTCTCGGCGTAAAGCCATTGCCGTTGTCTTCTTTTAATGCTGGGAGCAGAGGTGCAGGGCACCTTGGCCCCCACCACCCCAGCCCCTGCAGCAGCAGGCAGGGTTGGCTTGCTCCCCCTGCACCCTGCTCTCGGTCGCCTGAGCAGAACTTCTCCCACTGGTCCCACTGGAAAGCTGACTCCGAGCTTATCACTCACCTTTCTCACTGCAGGGTCCTTTGATGGAAAAGCCTGTCCCTCAGCCACACCACCAGCTTCTCTGAACTCATTCTCCTTGTTGTTCCTACTGTTTGACGACTTCCTCAGCCCCACCATCGGCTGGCTGTTTCCTGATTCAGGGTGTCTCTCGCTTCCTGCAATGAAAGACAAGGACTTGCTCTCGTTTCTCAGCAGCATCCTGCTAGGGTGGCCTGTGGCCAGTGCTGCCAGCAAGCTGCAACTGCAGCCAGGATGAGAACCCTACGGACTTAATGATGGGATGAGACCCCAACGTGCCTTCATGCCACTCTGCAGTGGAAAGAAGGTAAATGCTCTGACAAAGTGTCTGACCACAGCAGGACTTTCTAATGGCTTCCTCATGGTCCTATTTTCCTTCCAGATCTGCTCTAAAACTGCCAGGAAAAAGAATTTCTGAGCCTCGGCACTAGAGATCCCCAAGGCCATCTCCACCGACTCGGTCCTGCTGGGAGGTGTGCTGGTGTTCTGTGTTTCACCAGGTATTAGAGGCAGGCTGAAGCCCAAGGTATGAAATAAGCTTAAGTCTCACTTAGTGGGCTGGTTCACATCTAACATTGGATCCAGACTTTTCAGCTGGCTGAAGCCAAAGACAGGCTGAGCTCAGTCTTTCTCAGCCTTCTGGGAAAGCTGGTCCCTGGATCCAAGCTTTGCAGCTGGGGCTTATTTCCACTTGGTCTATAGAATAGGTCATCCTCCAGGAATGTGTTCTGTGCCTGCTTGAGAGGGTAGGAAACTAACAACAGGCATACAGCTTTCCATCTTGGATCAAATCCTACTTTGGCTGGGGGGGATTTTAAAGCCACGTGGAGGGGCTCTGCTAACAGACCCACTCAGGTGTGCTGAGTTTCCAAGAGAGACCTGTTTTATAAGGCATTTATCCTAATCTTTGTTGCCACAGCTGTGGAGCAAGAAGTCCTGCTTCATGCATGTGAGGCGGCAAGCGTTAAAATCCTAGGCGTAGAGTGTTTAAAAACTCATCTCTTGGATTTCCAGTTAAGGTTTAATTCCACTAGCACCTTGCTCTGTTCTAGTCTGCCTTTCCTAGGGAGAAGGTTGCTGGTCAGCTTATTCCATCCACTGGTGGCAAGCAGAGGGTAGGTTCGAGGGACCTGAACTCACCATTGCAGCTGCTCAGCTTCTCAGCATTCGCTCCTATTTCTGGGATGATAGAAAGATCAGAAGGGTTTCCAGTCTGAACCAAGAGGCTGTGAGGTCTGTTCCTCCCAGCAAAAAGCGTCTTCGTGTCTTGGTACGAGTTGAGGAAGACGCTGGCAGCTCCACAGGAGCAGTGCTGCAGAAAGTACTCCTACACCAAGAAAAAGAAATGTGCAGGCTCTCGGGCTGCATGACCCCAGGCAACCGAGCACGGCGATGGTATGGGCGAATCGCAGCTGCTTCAGATGAGGGATGCCCAGCCTTGCTCCAGGACCCATCAGAACCCAGAGAAGTTATTTAATTTTCTAAAATGCTGAGCTGCCTGGAGTTGGTAATATAGATTTTTTTGTGGGGTTGTTGGTGTTTAGATTAAATTGCCTGATACTCAGCATCTTTCATGTTTGTTTCCCTGAAGGAATTGAATGCAAATTTCTCAACGCAGAGCTACTCAGCTAAGGCATTTGTGTAAATAAACAGATGCATCATAACAATGACTTGCATTTTAAGACAATATTATTTGGTTTGGGACCCGGACAGACAACAATCTCTTGTATTTTTATTGATGGGCTGCCATAGTTCACTTGCATGTTACCACTCCAATTCACTGCACGTGGTACTTCAGCTGGTGTCCGTCTGTTGTAGCTGGCATGGTGGGAAAGGGAGATGTACCCCGCATGACCATGCTGCACAAGATTTTGGTGGGGCAGAAAGCAAGAAGGGCTTTATCCAGCTGAAGTGGAAAGGGAACCAAACTATTTATTGGGGTTGGAACCAGTGCAGGCCAACACCAGTTTAGCACTTCCAGAGACCCCCAAGTAGTAACAGTTCTAACGTAACATCTCATCTGTATATGTTGCCACAGCAGCATGGCGCTTTGTGTTACGTGTGCCTTTGGGAGGTGCTTTGAAAGGTGCTGCTTTTGGCCCACGGCTTTAGAGATCTTGTAAAGCAAAGGATGTGGAGTAATGGCATTTCCTTTGTGTCCCAGGACTGAAATGCCACCGGTGTCTGTGGTGATGTCTGTACAGCTCTCAAGAGCAGCACTGGGAGCACTGGCTATTTACAGTTCTCACGACCAGCTTTTAACACTGCACTAGCCCATCTCTGCTCTGGGGGTTGTGACTTCCCTAGGTGTGCCTTGGGCATGGAAACCTTCCCGTGTTCATGGTCTGCATGGAGAGCAAACATGCTTTGGAAAGTAGCCTCAGGACACCCTCCAAAACGCAATGTGGACAGCAACATCCATGTCCTATGGCAGACAGGGGTGGCAGTGTCCCTATTTTGCACAGAGGGGCTATGACTCTGAAGAGGAAAGTGACAGCTGCTCAGATCAAGGAGATGCAGGCATCATGGAGATACCCGAGGGAGAGCACCCTGCTTTGCAGAACACATTGCAAGTGCTGAATGTTACAGCTCCCCACCAAACTGTATGGGACAAGTGCAGCTGAGAAGGTACTACTAAGAGCTCTTGGAAAATACAAAAAAAATCAAAGTTTCAAACAGTGAAATGAAAGCAAGTGCTTTTCATTTCAGTGGGAGCTGGGGAGGAGGGGGCACGTACACCAGATGAGGATTTGACCCTGAATTTGCAGCTTGGAAGGGTTACTTTGAGCGATGACTCACAGTTGTAAAGCTCCAGGAAATGTGTTAACAATTCCCAGGCTCTATGTAGGAGGCTGCATTCCTCTGAGCATGAAAGATGGGTACATGGAAATGACGGGCTACTCTGCTCTGCAACCTGACTCACAAACTTGGCTTTGGCTCTGAGGAGGCAGCAGTCACCTACTGCAGATCCAGTCACAGCAGGTGGGAGAGCAGCACCAGGGGAGGAATGATGCTGTCGGGAGAATAAAAGACTCGCCACAGCATGGCTGGGAAGAAACAGCTGAGTGTGACAAACCCCTTCTGTTTCTTTGGGGAGTGATAAAATAATAAAAAGGGAGGGGAGGAGAAAAGCTGGAAACCTGGTGTGATGGCCAAAGAAAAAGAATTGAGAAGCAGAAATGGGGTAGAGCTGAACAAAATATGCAGGGGCTAAAAAACACTGTTTGGGAGGATGCTGGAATGATTTGCAAATTTCAGTCAAATTCCCCAGCTATCTCTGGCTGATAAAGAAACAACCACAAATAGGAACCCTGAGATGTTTCATGTCGGTGACTCTTCATTTGGCAGCTTAGACGCGCGGCAAGGGAAAGAGAGCATGGAGCTGGGTAGTGGTACCACTGCTTCTCTTTCCCACCATGTCTGTTTTGTGGGAAAGTCTGGGATTTTGGGGTTTGAAACCAGAAAGAAAAGAAGGAGCTTTTAATTCAAAACACAATTGAATGTTTTGTTTTGATAGCATTGACGGGGGCAGATGTGTTCTTGACGTTTTCAACCGTAGAGAAGTTAAAGCTACTGACTTTGAGCTGGCCATTGCATGGGGTGAGAGGGATGCTGTTTAACTCAACAGAAGCAAGCACACCTGCGAAACAACACTGAACAAGAACAGAAACCCAAGCCCATCCCAAGGGAAATTGAGCCCACTGTGGTGGGCGAGGGGTCCCTGAAAACCAGAGCAACCAGCCCAGGTGAGCGTGGGGTCCAGTAAATTAGCATCTTCCCTCACACAGACATGGAACTTCGCATCTGGGCCTTGAGTATAGCTTTTAATGGAAGATACTATGGTGTCTGCTTACCTCTTTTATCTGGCTCATCTTCTGTTCTTTCTGCAAGCTGCACACTTGCTTTTGGAGACGCAGGTTGTGTTCCTGCAGCTGCCCGATCTTCTCAATCAGTTGGCAAATGTGTTCCAGGTATCCCAGACCAGATCCCAGGGCTTTGCTGTTCCCTTGGTTCACCTGCAATGATAACGCATCTTAGACCATGCAGCAGCAGCAGAGCAACCCTTACTTGTGGGTGGGAGCCCAGCACACCCCTGGCAGCTGTGGGCCATGGTAAAGATGCTCAGGCTTCCCCTTGCAAGGAGCTTTGGTTACAGCCAGACCTGAGGTCATACTCAGACCTGAGTATAGCTACATGTACAGACCTGAGCTATAGCAGGCCTGTAGCTTGCTCACAGCTCTTTTCTGGATTGCTCAGCAAGACGTGCCATCAGAGGGGCTCTTCTGACTGATCACAGGCTGACACGGAGCAGAACCTGACAGCCTGTTTCTAATTCCACCTGCCAGGTTAATTTTCATCTTTTGCTGGTCACAGGACCCTTACAAACAAATATAGTTCTACTGTATGGTATAGATGGCTGGGGTTCGTATGGCTCCCTTAGCCCAGAGCCCTCGGGCAAGTCACACCTAGGTGCACTGGGGCTGAGCCTGGCTTCTACCCAAAGGCAGGCATCTGCAGGTTGCAGTGATTTGCTGCCGTGTGGCCAACTTTGAGGGTAGGTTTTACCTGCCTTTGGCAATCCACAACCATTATGGCACGGCTGAACTCAGACCCTCATTGCCGCTGGGTCAGCGAGAGGGATGCATGCCTGGACCGAGCTGCCAAAGTGGTCTTTAGCAGATCCCAGCTTACGTCCCCGCTGCTGCTTTCTCAGTCGCTAAGAGATGCCTGAAGCAAGTTTGCAGGGTCAACCCTGCTGCCTGGCTCTGGCAGGGTGTTCTGTACCACGGATCTCTCTGTGCCCAGAACCTGCAGCATCCCAGTGCTGCGCAGCCACCGGCAGTGCTGCAGACAGGCAGTTCTGTGGCAGAGGAAAATCAGCGGTGCTTCCCAGCCTCCTGCTCAGCACCTCGCCGCTCCTGGCCCCCAGGCTTCCCTGAGCACAGCGAGCATCCTCTCCCGTGCCGCCGGCGGGCTCTGAACGTGCTGCTCACACACACATGCAGGGCTCGCTTCCACCTTGGCGCTGCCTGCTGATGTGCATGTGATATCAGTAAGTAAAATAAGCCTCAATATTTACAAAAGCAGCGCTCTAAGTTTATCTTACTTCAAAAAAATAAGTTCTCTCTACAAAAGCAGGAAGCTTGCTCTGTCTCCTTTCCCACAACAATCTGCATTTTTGGGGAAATGCCAGCCTTGGGACTCTTCCTGTCTTTTCATTATGACAGAAAGCTCATGGTGTGTTCAAAAATAATCAACATTAGGATTTACTTCTTTTTAAACAACTGATGATACAAAGTTGTTTATAAACAGGTATTATTATGTCCAGATGCTTTTGCGTCTGAGGTTGGGACAGAGGTCACATGAAATCACATGAAAACCGGTGATGACTCCGAGCCAACCCGTCATTAACATTCATGATTTTTATTTTCCTCTCGGGCAGAGCCTGCAGGAGCGGTGGCAAGACAAAGGCTACTCAGCCATAAAACCGAGCCCTTAGCGTGTCTGTGCGGTGGGAAGGGGCACAGCCCCAGGACCCGCAGGGAGAACAAAGCCTACATGGTGTCTGCTGGGAAAAGCTTGAATCAAAAGCACTATAACCGATACATCTGAAAGCATCCAGGGATTTGGGGCTGCCCAGCTTCGGAAGCGTGACTTGCAGAAGGTATGTGAGTATTGGCTTCTGAAACTGGGCAGTTTTGAGCTGCCACAAAATGAGTAGTCATTTTTTTTACGCTGACCCAAAATAGGTAGTCAGAAGTTCCTCATTATCCTGGGAAACACAGCCTTTGTGCTACCACACCCTCTTTCTTCACGTTTAACAATCCCCTTTCTGCCAGTTTGCTGTTGCAGTGGCGGATGGAATGTCTGTATTGCCCTAACGAGACACTAAGCCAAATCCAACCCGTTGTAGCTGCAGAAACAGAGGGGAAGACTACAAGGGACAGAGGAGCTCTTGGAAAAGAGGGTAAAGTAAAACATGCGTCCGTAACCTCAGGGCTGGGGAGAAAGCACAAAGCATTTGAGTGTGACCTCTTTCTGTTAGAACCCCTCCTTTGGTTCCGTGTTTGTCCTGCGCTTGATATTTTAAGTTCCTGATGAGTATTTGCAGCTGCTAGGGTTACAGGGAGCGGGGGGAGAAGGGACAGTGGCCCTGATCTCCAGTGCTCTGTGTCCAGGGCTTAAGCAAAGGTGTGTTTGGGGCAGGCATGAAGAAAATCTGGCTTTTAGCAAAAGTTAGAGAGAACCTCCAACTCCTGAGCATAGATACAGGCCTTCAGAAAATGAGAGGGACAAGATGTTGAGCAGTTGCTCCCTGCCTTGAGGCAAGGTGGATTTACCCCTGTAGAGGACCTAAACCAGATAGAGGTTGGACTTGATACAGTTCACAGCCAGCCTTCAGAAGCAGGCAGTCTGGGCTATTTAATAGGAAATTATTTTGCACTTTATTGAAGTGATCCCAGCCAGCACAAATGAGGAAAAGGCAAATCAGGCACAGCCTCTGGCGCCTGCCCATCCTGGCAGGACCAGCTGCCTCTGCAGGCAGCAGGCAAAAGGGGGAAAGCCTTCAAGGGGGATGCTTCACCTTGCTTGCCCTGCCACAAGGCCCATTAGCTTCAGGATGGCTCAGATATGGCAGGCGTTAAACACTAAAAAAATGTGTAATTTAGCTGATTGCCCCCAAAAGGAGAGGGTGTCTCTAGGGACCCTTCCAGGGCTTTCTTTTCCATGGACTGGAGATACCTAACCAGCCCTCACTGTCTTCTAAGGTCATGCCAAGTGCTGCGTAGAACCTGGTCTGTCATGTTCATTCTGGTCTAAATATTTTCCTCTCAGCAGTTTTAAGCCAGCAGTGGAGGGTGAGCAACCATAGGAAAACCGCAAACATTTTCCAGGATGATTCTCTTCCAGCCTCTGTCCTCCCCGCCAAAGCTTCCCAAAACATTCACTTAACGGGACTGAAATGTTTCCTGTTCCCCACACGGGGGTTGCCCAGTAGTGTTAGAACAAAAGCCACGTGCCCATTTTTGAGTCGATGAAGCCTACGAAGAAGGAAAACCATCTCACCCACTTGTTTGAAGGTGAAGATGCGAAGGATCAGACTGACACAATTTTTGAATCAGATGGTTAAAGTTGCACTATGAAGTACCAACATAATGCGTAAATAATGCCAGATTTTCCTTTTGGGTAGATCAGGCTGAGCCAGACCCACTGCTGGAAGGAGAGGAACCCAAGGCTTGCCGAGTCGCTCCCGTTACAGTTTAGCCCCTGCAGAGCTGTGGTGCCCTACGCCGCCGTACAGCCAGGTAACTGAAGGGCTTTCTGCCCGGTGGGTGCTCGCCTGGTGGAGTTCTGGGAACAGGGTTCAGTACATGGGTCCCTGCTCAGCTTCCGACAAACCATCACTGTTGTGCTGCCCCACAGATTTCCTAGGAAACTTAAAAATACAGGATCAGCATCTGCACTGGGAGCTCTGGCTTATCCAGAGCCCTCCAGTCACTGTTCTGACTGGGGTAAACCAACAGTTTTCCCCTGCAGCCACCAGTAGCAGTGGTGTGAGCATGTCCCCCCGTGCACGTGCCATCGTGCTCAGCCCCTGAGCACTGCAGAGGTCTGAAGGGCGGCAGGAGCTGCAAGACGGGCGGTTGCTTTCAAGCCTCTCGTCCAACTGAGGCATAATCAAAGCTGCATTTCTGATCATCTAACCAGTGCTTTGTCCCATGCATTCCTGCCATTACTCTGATGCATGCAATGGGCTTTTCTTCAGCTGGGATCAATGAAAATCTGCCCTGAGCTGGGCCTGGCAGCAGGAGCTGAGGGTGACGGGTGGCACTAGGTTGCAGGCAAAGCTCCTCTTTGTTCAGGCAAGAGCTCACCGATGTTTCTTGCAATGTCATAGGTTTCTGTGCTTTGTGCAATGCTCCTCACTTGCGGACAGGTCTGAGTTATACCCTGCTCCACGCTCCCACAGATCCCTCGCTGCCCACTCCCGCCGTGTTAGCACGGCCAGTACGGAGGCAGCATGGTCCCTAACGGCAAACCCTGGTCACACACTCATGGGGCTTGGAGCAACTGCTGGGTGACGCCACAGGCAGAGCGGGAAGCATTTGTCACTGGAAGCTGACAGCACCAAAAGGCTTGTGAATAACAGGAAAGAGGGGGATCATGCTGTATATTTCTGACGGCTCCACCCGGCTGTCCAGGAGGGGCTGTGCTTGCTGATAGCTTCTAGTTTCCTCCAAGCAGCACGCACAGGCTATGGGCTGATGGCCACAGGTTGCCCCATACCTCCCCCGAACCGTGCTGCTCTCCGCAGAGAAGTATTTTGACTACTTCAGCCCAGGATAATTAGCGCTGCATCAGTAATGGGGGGGGGATTCATTTCATGATGATGATGCTTCCACCCTCTCTCTTCTTCTAGGGGTATGGGCTGGCTTTAAATGCAAACTTCACAAAGCGTGAGGGAATGTTTGCACAGCAAAAGCATCAAAAGCTAGCATCTTCAAACTGACCCCAAACATTTAATTTGGCTTAAAAGGAAATGCTTTTATTTAGGCTTCAAAGTTCTTTCACTTGTTGTTTGACAGCTTCCACTTTCTTTCATCTTTCTAAATGTAGGCAAATTTCAAAACAACAACAGTTCAAAACAAAAGATCAGAAAGCTTTGTCTGAGAAACGCCAGGCTGAAATGATTCCATCTAGATTTCCACCGAAGCCATTCACTGAATGAATCCAAATGGTCAAACTTTTGGTCACTTCCAGTTTCTTTTTTTTGGTGTTTTCCCTCCTGCAGCCTCAGCTGGGAGGGTGCGGAGGGCCATGCTCGGCCAGTGCTGGCAGCCTGAGTTGCTGGGCTGTGCCGCTGAGCACCATGCTGGCACTGGGCTGTGCCGCTGAGCACCGTGCTGGCACTGCTGCAGCCAGTGGGCTGGGGACACGCAGCTGGTCCCCTCTCGCTTGGAAGCTGCATTCCCCAAACCAGCCGCAGAACTGAGGATGCTGTCAGTTATAATTAAATAATGCTCTCACCTGGTGTCAAATTAAGCCGGCATAAGCACTCTTGCATCTCTATTGACATGGACTTAATGATGCAACAAAACAATTTGGTTTGCTGTGTTCCTTGCTGAGCAGAGTGGGAATGCTCTGCGCTGGCCTGCTACCTTTCAGATTACACTGGTTGCATTTCCAGGGGTATCTGAGCCCTTCAGATGACATCAGGCTGGACAAGAGATTGGCCCCTATGTACCACATTGTCTCTTGGACACGTGAGAGCCACAGAGTAAGCCTGGAGCAGAGCCTCCTCACTGCGGGGAGCCAGGCGCATCCCTCAGCCATGGACATCTGGGCATCCCTTCCGAGCAGGTCCCACCTCCGTTGCAGGACAGTGAGGGCAGGCCAGCCTTGCACAGGCTGGGCAAGGGCAGAAGACTCTGCAGCGGCAGCCGTGGGCATCCCTTGCCCCCATCAGCCTGGGTGCTACCTGGCATCCTGGCAGCTGGAAGAGGTGCTGGTCTATGGCTACAGCAGCCTGGAGGTGCTGTGTGAAGAGGGGCAAGCTTCCCCAGCATCTAGGTCACAGCTGTATTTATACAGCTCAAAAAACAAAGAAAGAAAAGTGCTCTGGGGCACAGAGCTTTAGCACTCAGCCAGCAAGGATATTAAAAAGAAGGGGAGATAAGCTCCCAAGAGCTTCGTTTCCTCTTCACCTTCTTTCTAATTTATTCTCTTGTTTATTTAAATGCTCTGCTTTGGGGAGGCTCCATTTCACAAATGATTTAAAGGAATTTCATGGGCAGCCAGAGCTGTCAGACAAGACCAAGCTGGCTGCAAACCCTCTGGAGTGTGACAGAGAATTTAGGTAACTTTATTTTATAAAGTCTCCTTGCGGTCAAACTCTCCTGCTCTGGTCCTTTTCTGAACTCTCTGCCAAAAGGCCAGGGCGCTGACTGTTTGAGGACTGTGCAAAATAGACATCCATCTTCCGCTGTATGTGAGACAGCTGGGGGGAGAGGCTGCTCTGCGGGATCGTGCCTCACTTGTACGGGCTCGACAGGCAAAGTTAGCAGAAGTGGGCGATGGCTGACCTTCCTCATTGCTTGGGAGGGTCTGGCATGCTGGGGAGGAATGATGGTTCAGGGCCTGGGCAGAGAGGTCACGGTGAAATTATCTGCACAGCAGACAGCACTTCTCACTTGGCTTCCTCCCACCCATCTCCCTTTCCGATCCATCACTGTTACCGCAACGAATGCCCTGAACAGAAATCCCCGTTGTGCACCATCGGATGTTTTTGCTGTGTGACCCTTTCCGCCTAGTCTGCCCTTCTCCAGCCCTTTGCTCATGGGGCTCCTTGGCCCATCTCTCTGTCATGAATCACCTCTCCAGTTAGGTCTTTCCTTGGTGCGGGAGCCACTGCAGTGGGCAGGCAAGGCAGTGACCTGTCTGCATGCTGGTAGCCCAGGGCTTTGGGCAATGTGCTGGGGTGAGTGCTTGCCAGCATCCACTACAGGAGAAGGTGCACAGAAGGGCTTTTCATCCTCCTGTCAGTGGCACAGTGTATCCAGCAAGCAGAAAAAAGAGGGAGTCTGGAGCGGGACAAGCTGCTGAAAATATGCCTTTGCAGTTTTGTTCCATCACAGCTGCACTGGCGAGGTAAGATGGGAGCTCCGATCCAGCCCGGCAAGGATTTGGATCTGTGCATTAGCTCCCTGCTCACTCGTTATTTGACAAAGCTGACTGGAGAGGACAGGACAGGCCTGGACAGAAACGAGCCACCCCTTAGACAAGTTCTTTCCACATTCTGGTGCCCCGATGGCAGTCCAGCAGTTCCCAGGAACAGGAATAACTCGACCTTGAGAAGAAAACAATGTTCTGCCCCCCATCCCGTGTGTCAGACAACAATGACTAACTTCACAACCTTCATTTTAGGACCAGAATTGAGCCTGTCCTCTAATCTGGGGCTTTTTGAAACATCAGATCTCCATGAGCCATTAGCCATCCTCACCCAGACTGGATATATGTGAACTGCTTCAGGATTTAACTGCTACGAAAAGAGCTCTTAAAAACCGCTTGCCATGATTTGCTGCTTACAACAACAGTTGCAGGGGAGATTCTCTAACTCACTGGGATGTGTCCCAGCTCCTGACAACCCACAGGACTCAGACCCTGACTGAGGTATTTGGACAGGCCTGGCTCTAAGCTTCAGTTTAGGTGTTTCTTACCTCGCTCAGTCTACAGCATTCATCCATGTATTCATCCAGACTGTCGCTTGTGGGGTACTTCTTCAGCTGATGGCCATGGATCTGAAGGTCTTGCATGCTGCCAAAGTTCTCTGGGAAGCTGTCAGCAACTGTCTTTGGCTCTTCTATGGGACCTGGGGTGGGAAGAGTGCTTTCCCTGGGAAGGTCCGTCTCTGGGGTGGACTCCTTTTCCAGAGATTGCCTTTCGCTCTGGTCAGAATGTTCATTGGGACTTTCTTCTTGAGGGATGCTGAGGTCTTCAGGGGAAGCTGCAGGACCCTGCACGGCATCTGCCTCCTGGCTGTAGTACTCAGCTTGCTGTTGGCTCTCTGGATCTTGGTGGCTGACTTTCCTGGCGTGCTCCTTATGCGTTCTCATCATCAGATGGTCAATTTCTGGGGAAGAAGAGGTGCTCAGCACACCCGAGTCACAAAATGAGTCTCTGCTGTGAAGCACAAAGCTCTTCTCTGAACCCGTCGGCGTTGAGGGAGAATTGGCCCCACTTGGCAATTCAACCCCCGAGTCCTCGGATTCGAATTTGGAGAATCTGTGAAGTCGGCACTTGGACTCAAAGGCGCTGAGGTCGGGCAGCGTGGCTACGCAGTCTGTGCCTGCCAGCCCATCGGCACAGTCAGGGTCTGCCGGGGCGGCTGCCGCCTTCGGGGTCCCCTGGCGGGCCAGTGGCGGGCTGGCACCGGGGAGCTGGGGCTCTTCCCTGCAGGCTGGGCCAGCGGAAGCCTCTGGGATCAACCCGGGGTTTTGGATTCCTTCATTGCTCAGTATCTTCATGTGTGTCAGCACGACTTTGTCCTCGGCAGGTGGGCTCTTCTTACCTGCTTAAAAGAAAAGAAGTAGAAGGTCACAAGAGGCTGCAAACCCCAGTGTCTAGCACGACCCCTGAGGGGTGGAAGTGTAAGCCCCCCGTAGTAAGGTGGTGGAGAGGGAGAGCCCTAATGTGGTTTTTTGGGGAGCTATATGAAGCTCTCTCGCAGGCTCTGCTACAACACATGTGTTGTTTCGCAGCCCCAGAGTCCTTCGGGGGGAGTCATCAATGCAGACAGAGTTCTGATTTCATAGGTAGGCAGAAAACAAAACGTTAGCCAGATAAGTTTTTGGTGATTACCTGTGCCCAGGCACAGAGAAGTATGTGTGCTTTCAGCACGACAGGCCTTAATTTAAGTCTAAAATATTTCCTCTGATTAAATGTATTCCACACCAGCAGCAAAAAGGGTGAAACAAAATCTATCTTTCTGCAGGCTTAAGTGAATTCTGGGTCGCAACAGGCAATTTGCGAGCTGTTTGGTATTCTCTGCACTGTTCTCTGCACACACACAGGTGACAAAAAGCAAATGCTGATAGGAAAAGCAAATGAGGCACTGTAGGTCTTCTTCACTCCCTGTATGGTTTTAGCTATGAAGTAATTCCTTTAAATGAGCCCTTACCTGCCTCGTAAAGAGAAAGGAGAAGGGGGCAGCTTTGTGAGCTTTTTTCACACGTGGACAAAGATGACTTGTTTTCACATCACAATTATTTCAGAGGGTGATGTGGCAGAACAGCCTCTGTATGAAAGACTGATCTACAGGAGCTGAAGATCTGCCCCCAGGTTTTCTTACTGTTTTTCTGAATCTTATATTTCACAGTGCGGGCTTCTGGTTCACGGCAATGGTATGAGAGCCAGGGTGAAAGCCCAGCATCCACCCTTTAGCAAGCTGCAAATCTCAGCTCCAAATACAACTGTTTGTGTATTTATATATATATACACACATATACATATGGGGCCGGCAACTGCTGCAGTACAAGACTTCAGTTCCTTTGGTATCTTTTCCATTAGTGCCTGACCCAGAGCACCTCAGAGGGCTACAGTACATACACTTTTCAGGATATCTTACTTCCTACTTCACTTCCTCTCATTCCCCTCTCCTACTTCCTTCCATTTTGCTTGATACCAAACCAGCAGCTGCTTCACAAACTCGCTCCCGGTAAGGTAACTATCCCTAAGGAGGCAGGGCAGGCCGGGACCCCCACCGTCCGGCGGGAGGGCAGGGGTTGCTGCATGCACAGCCCTCCTTCGCCACAGCCCAGACAGCTCCCCGTCCAGAAAGGACTTGTTTCCCCCCTTCCCTCCTCCAGCCTGCTTCCCACAGCATCCACAGGCAAGGGAGGCTTTCACCCATTAAGGGCCCGAGCTGGCTACCACACAGATCATTTTCTACTTTATTTAAACCCCTTCTATTTGATCCTGAAAATTTCTTGGGATACCACTGAATTGTGCCCTTTCCTGCTCACAGACAGCCATAGAGTTCATATTTTACCCTGGATTTCCATGAAGGGCTGTCAGCAATAAATAATCCCATCTGATGGGCTCTTTGTGGCACTTGGGCACACACAGTGCTTATAACCCCTCACAGACAACTGTGTTTATCGCATACAGAGCTGTACCCACCTCTGTGGCAGGACGCACAGGCATCGCCCCACTGGGAAGGGCCACATGTGGGATGGTCAGTACCAGACCATCAGCAATGCAACACCAGTACCTCACTGGGCTAGGGGACAGGAGAAAGCCATCGCCCAGGGGAATGCCACAGGCAAGCTCATCAGGGGCTTCTGCTCTTGGAGCAAGTGTGACAGCCTCCGAGCTGAGGACAGGGAGCGGGGAGCCTGCTTTGCAGCTCTGGGCACAGCCAAACACCACCTGTAAGAGGGAGCTTGGTGCCAGGTCTTGGGAGGAGGAGGTGGAGCTGAATCGTGACTGATTTGGAATGAAAAGGGTCTACCTGTTCAGCTGCAAACATCTCTTGCCAGTGAGAGGCAAAGTGTTGTATCTGCATGAAAAATGAAAGGCTAACGTTAAGGCTCTTCTGGTGGCGTCACCACCCCAGACGGCACAACGAAACCACCGAGCATCAGGGGGAGAGCAAATGTGTTGCTGCACCTTCTCCTTAAGAACAGATCCTACCACTGCCACTCTTACCAGGAATTGCTATATGCAATGGTGGTTCCTTCCCGAAGACTCTGATTGCCTTCCCTAATTAATCATGCCATGCTTTCCTTTGACTGGAGATCCTCTCACTGTCTCTCAATCTGCCCCTCTTTTCTTGCTTAACCGGTTTCACCCTGGCCTACACAAATATTTCTTTGTCTGAAATCAGGAAGCAGCATATTAAAATGAGGTCTTGCTACTTACAGAAGGAGATGTCAGAGACTTCAACTCCTGTCTTTTATGACTGCAAAAGCTACAATTTGTACCAGAAAGTTTGGCTGGGCTAGAAAACATGAAAAATGAGATGAAATCTCTGACCCTCCACATGAGGATCCCCTCAATGTCACCAACTCAGTGCAGAGCAAGGTCTGTGCTTTGGACAACATGGTCCTTTGCTCTTCCTATCCTGTGGTCAGCAGTGACATTGCATGGTTTCACAATTTCTTGTTTATGTGTTCCAGGCTGCAGCCCATTGATCTCAGCAGTGGCAGGTCCTGGTAACCACAGTGTCGGAACATTTCTGATTTATCCTCCCAATGCCTTGTGATGATGTGAGATGTTATCATCCCTCTACCACAAGTTCAGAATAGATGCAAAGGGCGGCAGGATTTTGCAACACACTTGGGCACCTCATCCTCATTCACTCAGTGATACTTTCCCATGGTCATCTGTGCTACAGCGGGGAGATGCCTCATGATTAAAGCAGTGACCTGAAACTCAAGTTTTTCTTGCTGCACTTCACTGACAGAACAGTCTCTTCTTCCTCCCTGTTGCCTGGGTAATGGCGTCTAAACCATGGAGCTTCCAAGCAGACTGTTTCTGCTACGCATCTTGGAAGGAACACGCAAATACACTCAGCTCTTTCAAGCACATTGCCAACACACACCAGAATGGTGCAATTAAAGCTCATCTGTGCCATTACAAAAAAAACCACAAACCCAAAAAAACCCAAAAAAACCCAACAACCCCCACCCCCACCAAACCTGACCCTCAGCTGCTATAAATTAGCTCATTAGCAGGGCCCTTGATGGAGCAGTGTCAGCTGGTTCTGGTTGAGGGTTTGGCTGCCAGTGTTTTGCAGGTTGATAGCAGAGCAATGTGGGCAGGATGGGCTTTTGCCAGGTGCTGGAGGAGCGTGCTGCAGGGCTACGGTTACAAGCCCATGTGGAGGCTTCTGAAAGGAGGCGTGAGGAGCTTCAGAGAGCTGAATGGCAGCATTAAGGTGGGTGAGATGTATTTACTTGTGCTGGAGACCAGCCACGTTTGATAATGCTGCTCCTGGGAAAACAGCCATGATTTGTTTTTGTTGGGTTTGTTTGTTTGTTTCCTTTCCCCTGGGCTGGTTTTCCACACCCCTTCTGGGGTGAAGGTAAGTAAGGTATGGAAGGATGCTGCTTTCAGGCAGCAGGGGAGGGGACGGAGCTGTGTGTGCGTGCTTAGGGACTGGTATCACTGCCTGCAGCATCATCAGCAATGTGTGCCCAGGCCAGATGTTGTCGGGGGTTAACTCATGCTCCCTGCTTAGCAGCCCCCCAAAGGGCTGCCTGGCTCTGCGATCACACTGAGCAGGGTTCCTGGGCTGTAACAGAAGGCTGTAGCTGATGGTGACTTGATTATGTGTGACCTTTGGCAAGTTGCTGGACTTCCTGTGCCTGTACAGCTGGAGATTAAGACTGCTTCCCATCCCACAGGGAGGTGGGAACAGCGACCTAGCTAATATCTGAAGGTAATTAGTAGGGAGTAAAAGGAATTTATGTTTCCCAGCTAAGTATCTAGAACTTTGCTTTGCTTTGTTTCCAGACTGCTTTCTAGGATACTTCTCTGTTGGCAGTTAGCAAAGCCTAGCAGAGAAACTTCAACCCTTCGGAGGTGAATACTCTCCTGTCAGCTCCTGTCCCCAGGCTTTCCTTTCCTTTCCTTGCAGTTTGAAGTCTGAGTGTCGTGTTCCTGTTTATAATGCCTAGCAGCTGCCAGTGCTCAACCTGGTGCGATGCTATAGAGGTTCCTGACCTGAGGAAGGAGAGCAGATATCTAAATGTGAAAATGCTTTCAAGCAGTTTCTTTATCCTAAGTCGCATGCAAGAGATGTGCTCAAACAACTCATTCCCAGGCAGAACTCCTAGGCATTCCCAGCCCTGCCAAGGCCCAACTCCTGCAAAAACTCCCACTTTTCTAGTAAAGGAGCTAACATCTATATTTAAATTACCATGCTCCAAAGCATTGAAATCCAGGTCCTTTTTTTACTTTTTTGTATCTACGCCTGTGGCTCAAAGGCATGTATCACTGGCAATTCCTTCAGTGTAAGCCCTGTTAAGCCCTCCTACATCCCCGAGAGGGGTCCTTGGTCTCTGATGCACTGACTCGAGTATCTTCATGGTCTTCTGATGCATCTGGCTAACAGAAGGGCTCGTGGTGGGAAGGGGCTGGGCTGGCAGTGGGATGAGTGCTGCCAGTAGCAGTACAGAGCTATACCGTCCAGCACAGCCCCATGCCGCTCTCCTCCCTTCTGGTCTGCACCCACCCACCTTCTCAAAATGTTCATCCTCATCTCTGTTAAACACGTGCGCAATGGCTGGCCCAACAGGAGCTAAAGCTTTGCTTGTCTCCATCTGCTGCTGTGTTACAAAGGATAGCACTGTATAGAATAAATGTATAGGATAAACAAAAGATAAAATTTCCAACTGTAGTGTGCCATGGGAACAGAGCACCAGAAATAAAGGGCAACACCAATGCCTTGGGTTGCTGCAGGGATTTCGCACAGCTGCCCTGCAAAGGAAGACCAGAGCCAAACCCCATCATTCCGACCAGCTGCTTAGCCCTGAGCACAGGAGCACGATGCATGTGCAGAGCCCCAGGAAAGGTTTGTCAGTATCCTGCGGAGGACCAGCACAGCCTGCCTGGTGACTCCTCTCTAGCTCCGGCTGTGCCGAGCGTTAAATCCTGTGCAACGCAGGACAGGTCCTATGGTGCGGCTGTGGCCTCCTAGTAGCAGACAGAGATGCTCGTCAGCTTTTGAAGAATCATTAGGGAGCAGAGACTGGGGAGCTGAAGTCAAACTCATGACCTAGAAATGAAAGGCTCTCCCACTCCCATTCAGTCCTTGCATTCCCTCATTTTCCTTCCTTCCTTTACAAAAAAAAGCCTCCCTTTAGTCCTGCTGCTCCAACATGTTCTCTACCACTGCTGGCAGTACAGCCCAGGTATTATTTCCCTTTCCCTGCGAAGAGGGGACTTTATTTTTTTTCCCTCACCAGCGATGAGGTCTCAATTTCCCAGCATTTGAGAGAAAAGGGGTCACTTCCTTTCTGAAACAATAGGCATTTTTTGCTGCTGACTCTTCCCCCACATGTGGGGAGGGCTGGGGCTGTGCTGGCACCCCCTGCTCGGCACCAGCCACCCCCATGCTGGAGCCACACTACCTTCCTAGCGGGGCAGTGGCTGTCCCCTGCAGAGCCCTGCGGCACACGGAGCCCAGCGCTCAAGGGAAGGACTGGATTACTCTTACGCTGCCAAAAAACTCCAACCAGAACAACCCAACAAACAAGCAAACCCCATCAAGCACTACCAACTGACCATATGGCAAGGAAATCTGTCTCCATGGAGCTTTGCCATGGGGTGAGGATCTTCCCACTGTTAAAGACCTGGTCCCAGTCCTGACGATGGCAGGGGTGCTGCTTGGTACCAAGTTTCTGCAGATAACCTGCCCTCCCAAGGCTGTTCCAGCAAAGCTACTCTGTGAGCACGGCCCAGCCTGAGCAAGGGCTTCTCCGGAGCTGTTAGGACAATCACAAGCCTGAGCATTTCTAAGGGGAGCTTACAGAAAGGTCTTGCACCAGTTACAACCTCTGTCTACAAAAGCAGAAACTTGTGCAGGCTTGAAAAATCACTGCTATAGAAATGTGTGTGTTTGGGGGGGGGGGGTTGGTGTGTGGTTTTGTTGGGGTTTTTTTGTTTGGTTTTTTTTTTTTTTACTGGAATTGTGACTGACCAAGTCATGTTTGCAGAGGAACACGCTCCCATGTGGTAACTGAATATTTGCTTGATAGACCCAATCCTCAATATTTCAATTCGCCCACTGAAATGCATGTGGATTTCATGGGAGTATATATACAGTTTGATTTGCTTGAAATGTTGAATGCAAAGGAACAATTATGACACAGCTGAGATCTCTGACAGCCCTCGAACAAAAAGCACAAAGTTCTTGGGTGGTTTTCCTCCAAGGTGCTCTCCCAAACTTTTAGTTATAAGTGTATGAAGTTCCTCCAGATGATAGTTTGGTAATATATAATGTGGCCAGAAATGTTATAGATCCCCCATAGCCGCAGCTAGCAATGATAAATCCATATAAAACAGATGCTGAGAGAAAGATAATAGGGTTCAAGGACTGACTGAAGAGGCATTCTTTGTCTTAATACCTACATTTTAGAAGAGGAGGAGATACTTATAGCTCTCTTCGGGCATTTGAGGCAGAATGAGAGGGAGCTTCTTTACTGGTGGCAACAGTTGGGTGAACTAAAGAGGAAATGGGTTTCCAAGTACAGAGGTCACTTGACACTTCTACAACTTGCTTCTAGTCATTCCAAGTGACCCACAAAGTTTTGGAAACAGAGCGATGGGTCTGACAGATGAGTGACCTCTGGCAGGTGGTCCCTG
The DNA here is from genome assembly GCF_023638135.1 of Falco biarmicus. NCBI lineage: Eukaryota > Metazoa > Chordata > Aves > Falconiformes > Falconidae > Falco > Falco biarmicus. Next base: position 16,818,612 of record NC_079296.1, read on the forward strand.
GGCACAGCAGGTCCCCGCAGACCACCTGTTTTACCGGTGGTGCTCGCGCAGGCTGGCAGCCACCAGTTTTTCGACCTAACACCTGACCATGTGTATAGTGCCAGATAAACTTTTTTTGCTGCATTTAGCCTGCAACTTACTACTTTAGATGTATAGCCCAGTGGGAAAACGAGGCCAAGGATAAGTATGGTGCACAAGGCTCTGTGCCAGAGTCCTCCCTGCTCTGCAGCGTACCCACTCCTGGGGTGGGGGGTTCAGCTCCCACAGGCATCCCTGGTGCTTGTTTGTGAGACTTTGCCAGGGTGATGACAGCTCTCCCTAAAGACCTGCAAATCCTTCTTGGAAATTTCCATGTGCTCATTCAGAAGAAAGGTTCAAAACCTTAAAGTAAATGGTGCTTTCACAAGCAGCCCTGTATAACAGCAAAAGATTATTTGGCACACAGCTCACTAACGTGGCTGAGCCGAAAATGAAAACAGATATACCACACCTTGGCCAAAACTGTCTAGTTCAGGAGATCCTTCCTTGCACATCTGACTTGCAGGCTGCCTTGTATCCTTAAGGAGTATTCAGCCAGAAACCAGGAGACAGGAGGCCCTTTGCAAGGATGGAACTTGCCCCCCAGGGATGACAGGTATGTAGTCATTCAGGTTTTATTGCCTATAATAAGCTTGGATAAACAACTGTTCAGTAGTCCCACAGACCAAAGCCATTAAGACCCCAGTGCTTCAACTGAAGGCAGAGGAACTCCGAAAGGTCACTGTTAACCCATCCTCCATGTGCAGTCACTGCTGTCCCTAGGCCAAACCCCAGCGCTGCTCCTGCTCTGAGGACGGAGCAGTGGGTGGGTGTAACCATACTCTTTGGTATGTCTGAAGTCTTTTATGGTCACAATGAGAGCGGTGACAATTTTTGGGTTAGTTGCTCTTACTGCAGCCACATGGGGACTGTGGTGAGATGATGATGAGGAGGAGGTGGCGATGCAAGGCTCTGTAGCTGTAGTAAGCTGAACTTGCTGATACAAGAGGTCCTGCCACCCTGATACTTCTGTTCTAACAGCCCCCGCAAGGAGGGGAGAAGATCCAGCCTACACCCCTGTTACTTAGCTGCCATTCTAAAGAAAGAACAAAAAAAGTTTTGTTCTGTTTACATTCTGAGGCTGCATTTGGAGACGCAGCTCTGAAGTCCCTGCCACAAAGCTTGCAAGAAGCAGCATACTCTTGGCTTTTTGAGTAGAAATGGGGTCCAAACCAGGATGCAAATAATATTTGGTGCCTCTTTGTAGCTGAGGTAATGAGGGAGCGCTGTCCCTGTTTCGTATTTGGAGAAGTTCTAGCGGAATCTCTGTTTGATCAGTGCTCCACGTGATAAGTCTGTTCCCCCCCCCCCCCCAAAGCTTCCACCTGCCCCTGACAGTACTTCTGTGTCTGGGTGATGAGGGATGCTTCCCAGTGGAAGAGCAAGCTTCCTTTCCCCTCCTAACCCTGCCGTCAGACCTGCACTATGTAGCCTGGGGGACACAAGTTCACGCTCAAATTACATCCAGAGCAAAAAGAAAAAGAGCAATTTCCACTGCCCTGTAAAAGGGCATCTCTTCGCGCCTAGTGCTGATGCTGGAGTGCTCTCGCAGCAGCGCTGCCCCAGAGCCCTTCGCGTCCCTGGGCAAAACCCGCAGCCCCCAGCCGAGCCCGGGCAGGGCAACGCGCTGCGCCAGCTCGGGCACCTCGGGGGGCTCCAGCTCCCCCCAGCCCCCAGCAGGCCCCCCAGCGCAGGGGAGCAGGGCAGTCGTGTGTGTGTGTCGTGTGTCCGCCCCCCCCCCAGCGGTGGGTGCCCGTGGCGGCTCGGGCTGCGGCAGCGCAGCGCTGCAGGGAGGCGGGAGCTCCGGGTGGGCTGCCGGGACCCCAGTAGCCACCGCCGTGCCCCGCAAGCCGGCGCCGGCAGCGATGCTAACGGCGAGGGGAAACCGCCGCCTCCAGCGCGGCTGAAGGGGGAACGGGTGCGCTAGGGGCTCCGCTTCCCCGGGGCCGAGATCCCCGGGCCCGCCGCGCTGCCTGGGGATAAACCATCCCGGACCCGCTGCGCCGCTCGCTCTGCGCAGCGCCGGGGAGTGCGGGGCGCGGCCCGCCCGGGGGCACCCAGCGTGGTCCCAGACCCGGGACAGCAGCTGCTGGGGGGCGGCGGACCCGCCTGGAACGCGGGGCTGTGCGGTGCGAGGCGGGCGGTGCGGGGGTGGCAGCCTCCGCGCGCCCGGACCCCCCGCGCTCCCGTACCTCCTGCCCCCCTCCTCCCCTCGCAAGCCGTTTCCACGCCGAAAAAAGCCAAATAACCCCCGTCTGAAGCGGCGAGCAGCACCCTCCCCTCCGCGCTTACCTGCGTGCGGGCAGAGGCAGCCGGCGAGCAGCGAGCGCAGCATGGGGGCGGGCGGCCGCGCAGCGCTGCGCGGCCCTAAGTACCGCCTGCGCGGCCGGGGGGGCGCGGGGGGGGTGCGGCGGACTCACCTCTCCGGCCGGCCGCGGCCAGCCTGAAGCTGCGGTGCCAGGCGAACATCCCGGCGGCGGCCGCCCTCAGGGGCGGGCAGGGGCGCGGGCTGCCATCGCGGCCCCCCCGCGGCGCGGCCGGGCTGCCGGGGCGGCAGGCCCCCCTCGGGGCGGCGGGCAGGGGCCCGGCCAGCGCGCCCTTACGAAGGGAGCCGTGCGGCGGAATGCATCTCCTACGGCTGATAAGCCGGGGAGGCTGGAGGGGCCCGGATTACCTTTGCAACCCCCGGAGGAGCGGGGGGAGAAGGGAAAAGGGACGGGGGAGAAGAAAAAGAAAAATATTTCAGCGCTTGCATAATGTCAATAAACAACCCCCCTCTCAAGTGGCAGGAAAGGAAAGGCTGGAATGTTTTGGGTGGGGAGGAGGGAGTAGAGTGGGCTTGGTGGATTTTTTTTCGGTTTTTTCTTTTTTTGTTGGTTTTTTCCTCTCTCTTTTTCTTCCTTTTCTTTTTTCTTCCTTTTCTTTTTTCTTCCTTTTCTTTTTTCTTCCTTTTCTTTTTTCTTCCTTTTCTTTTTTCTTCCTTTTCTTTTTTCTTCCTTCCTCCTCTCTTATTTTTTCCTTTCCTCCCCTTGTCTTTTTTCCCTTTTCTTTTCTTCCCTTTCCCCCTCCTCTTTTTCTTCCCCTTCCTCTCTTTCTTCCCCCTCTTCTTTTTTTTTCTCGCTCTTCTTTTTTCCCTTTTCTTTTTTTTTTCCTCTTTATCTATTTAAATTGCATATGTTTGCAACACAAAACTCTTGCCTTGTTGGTAGCTGGGGCTGCAGGCTATGAACAAGAGCACTGGTTCTCTTGATCCAAGTGTATTGATTCAAGCACTGGAATGGGTGCTCTGGCATGCCCTGGGCACAGCTCACGAGCGCTGCCTTGGGAAGCATGGGACATTCCTGCTAGGCAAGGTGTACACCATGCCAGCTCCTCCTAGGCTAGGGGTACACCATGCCAGCTCCCTACAGCCAACAGCCCCATAACCTGCATGGGATCTCTGCTTGCTCAGAGCGCACCAGCCCCTGCATTACTCTCCCATCCAGACTTCTGCTGACTTAAGCACTGTCGGGAGAAAATGTGCTGCTCCACCAGTTAAACCGGCCTAATTCTGTGGACTTCAGACATCCGCAGGATCAGGAGATCACAGAGAGCCAGCGGCTGCTCCAGCCCTGCCACAAATGCCGTGAGAAAGCCACGCGGGAGGGGACCTGCCAGGGGAGGTCCGCTCCAGCTGCTCCCCTAGGTGTTGGTCCTCCTGTGCCCTTGCCACACGCCACCAGCCAGGCATCAACCAAAGTGAACTAATTGCCTTTTTGCTGTGGCTGGAGTTTGCTGATTGGCACCAGCCACTATTTAAAGGCAGGGTGTTGGACTGGCCTGCTTTATCACCACATGGCTCTTATTTTATTGCTCCCAAACTCATGTCACCCGACAGGAGGAAGGAGGCAGCCTTCCTCCCTAGGCTGGGGGGCTCCTTATGCTGCTCCCTCCTGCCTCCCACTGCAGTGGGATGGGGAGTTTGTGGGCTGCACCCGATTCCCTTGCAGCACCCTGGGCACTCATCGCACAACCAGCGCCTGCTTCTGTTTTTCTGGGAAAGCCAGAGAAGGCTGTGTCCGGGGGTGTGAGAAGGAAACCATAAATTCCCTGGGTGAAGGAGGTCCCTCTTTCTTGCACTGTGAGGGTCCGTGCTGGGGGATGTGCACCACCACCATTATGGCTGCGTGCTTGGTGCACGCTGCCCGCCGTGCCCTACCGGTGCTGCCAGCCCAGGCTCAGCGCCTCAGCTCCCAGCTACAGTGGGCAGACTTAAAATGATTAGAGCAGCGGAAGGATAACGTACAGGTTCCTTAGCATAAATTTGTGGTAGCACTGTTAGCAGCCAGAGGAATTCCGGGGACAAAGTATTACCCTCTCAGCCCCAGCTCTGCTGCCTGCACACCATTGCACAGGCCTGCCTTTCTGCCATTAAGCTCCATTGCTTTGTATGCTGCTGAATGCACTCCTATAGTACCCAGAGGCTTAATTTTTTGTTGTTTTGGTTTTTTTTTTTAAAATAACTGTTTTGGAGAAGGAAGAAAAACTGCTGTGCTGATGTCTGTATATAGCTATAACTCAAAGTGCTCTGAAACGCATCTAATTTGTAACGAGCAAAAGCTAGGTTCCTAAGGAGAGTCTCAATCTGGCCGTTTCTAAGCCCAGTTTACCCCTTGTGTTCAACAAACGCTTGGGGCCAACAGAAATGACTGTGTTACCAAAATATAATAAATAAAAGAACCCAGTGACAGTAAGCTTTTTGAACAAGAATGAAACATCCCCTGGAATGCGCACAAGCCAAGCGCTCCGGCCCTGGGCCAGGGCAAACATGGGATGGAAATGGCTGGCAATGAGTGCAAGATGTGAATGCTCTTGGTATTCTCATGAGAGGGTGTGTTTGTGTGTATGAAACTGATAATTAATACTGGAAATGCTCTGCGTTGACACAATATGTGACAGTGTTCAGAGTCTAGAGGGCCCCACAAAGCTGTCGTTAGGTGTTGTACGTGTTCAGTTTTGTCTCACACTTGAAAAGCTTTAGTAGCATAACTGTGTTTTGGGTTTGGGGTTTTTTCAGCTCAGGTTTATTAGCTATATTCTACACATGAATAGCTTAGCACTGGATCAGGAAAAGAACCAGAGCGTGCCTGGGACTTTTCTTCCAGTGTAAACGCACCTACCGGAAGGGAGATTTTGCCATTTTGTGGTTGTATTATTAACAGCAGTGAAACCCTCCAAAGGGAGGACACCACCGATTCCAGCCCCCCCCCCCCAACAACAGCCCACAAGCAAGAAGCAATACTGGTACCTGGTTTTGGTGTCCAAACTTGAAGATAGTGCAGAAAAGGGGAACATTATTAATGTGCTTTTGTCTAAACCTTGTGAACACCCTTGACATGGGAGAGGTTGTATGCCCTCTGAACAGAAACGCATTGAGCTCAGTTGCTGCTGTAGCCCAGCAAAAAAGGAAGGATGCTTCTGTCATGCAGCTTCGTCTCTTGTCTGGCAGCAAGAGTAGTGCCAGGTCTCACCATTTAATTGGGAGTTTTGAGACAGGCTGCCTCCTTTTTCCTTAAAGTCCAGCCTGTTAGGGGAGTGTGGGCTGCCAGCTCTGAGCCATATGTAGCTGTGCTGGGGGCAGAGCCCAGGGAAGGGGGAAACCAGTCAGGCAGGGGAAGGGACCTGCCTCAGCTGTGGGAACAGCCTGTTCTGAGGACTGGGGCCACGTTACCTGGTGCCCTGTGAGGATGCTGTGGGGTTTGGCACATCCTCCATCTGCTCTTTCCTTGCTGCCACCGGTCCTCATGCTGGGGCTCCTTCCCATTCACCTTTGTGCTGAGAATGTGGGACGGGTTCTCCGAATTGCAACTGGGCAGGAAACTCCCTCTCGAGCTACAGAGGATGTAACGGGAAGAGGAAAAACCTCTTAGTCAGCATTGACTTAATTTCTGATGGATGCATCCATTTCCTCAGCCATAAGAAAACTCTCCACCCAAAGAAGTCCCCGAGTGTGGAAGGCTGTTGTGTCTCTGGGTCCCCTGGGCATACAGCTGCATCCTATCTTTCTCATCACCTTTGTGAGCCTTAGGGCTGGTGGGAAGCGACTTTAGAGCAGGGGGCACTTCCCTACCACAGAGAAGCCAGGCACAGGCTCGCAGGGAGCCGCTCAGCCTTTGCACCAAGGGGGGGGGGGGGGGGGGCTGAGGGCATGTGACAAGGTCTGTTTATAGGGCAATTTCCATGTTAGGTGCCTGGAAAGCAAGAGGGGTGCTTTTAGTGGTGACTTCTAGTGCTATGCGGGCCATCATGCCATTCCTCCATGCCCCAGTTACTACTGTGCCCTACAGGGGCTGAAATCACCCCTAAATCTTCCATAAAAGCGATTGCTACAGCACCCATTGAGATGCTCTGCAGCTGCAGAGGAGGATGCCTGTCAGACATGAGCCTTGCTTCAAAAAACTCCCCAAAAGCCAAACGGCTCAGCAGAGGACAAAGCCCCAGGCATGTACAGCCTGCGTGGCTGAGCTTTCCTGGCTGGGGCAGGTGTTCCTCTGCTCTTTTGCTTTAGGCAAGTCCCCTGTGTAAATAACTTCACCTCCTTCTGCTGCAGCTTGTCTGGCAGAACAGGATTTTTGCAAGTAGTTTCAGGACCCGTCGCCTATAAGTCATGCAGCCCCCAAATCACGGGATTTCTCATGCATGTAAAAGGCCCCTCCACCTGGCGTGAAGTATTTGTGGTGACGGAAAACACATCCCAGTATCGTTGCGGTTTTGACACCGAAGCGTGCGGTGAAATTGCTGTCAACCTTTCATCATATGTTTATATTAGACCTCATTTTCCATCGCGTTCCCTGACCCCTTAGTCAAAGGCTGGATCTGGAGGGCTCACTCGCCTGCCTCCTGCTTTCGTTTGTACACCTGCAGCATGGCACAAAAGGGGCCGTGCAGCACAGTCACCTGCTCAGCTCAAATGTGTTTTCTTCCATTGTGGTATGAGCAGGGCTTTGGGGCATAGCTGGCAGAGGGACGTTGGATCTGTGTGACAGCCTGGGAAAAAGGGGGTATGTAACGGCATGCTACGGGGGGGCTCCCCATCAGCAGAGAAAGGCCAGGGAGGGGATGATCTGGGCCGCAGCCACCAGGGTCGGCTCAGACCTGTCCCTGGTGGGTGACTCTAAGGGGTTGCTCTTTGTCTTAGGTTGGAGCTGCCTTTGCCCAAGCGGGCGTGCCAGCGGTGCTGTACTGATCTTACTGAAGCAAGAGCTGGCAGCAGCTCCTGGGGAGCTGGGCAGCACGCCTGCACACCGCTGGGTCGAGGAGAGGGAGGAATTAAAAAAAAATGGAAAGAGAGAGACCTTCAAAGAGGAATTGCATGGTAAATGGAGGTTTCTGGAAGACTCCAGTTTCCTGTGAAACAGTTCTCCTGCTAACTTGACAGTGGCACTCACGTGTACAGCTTGTCCAGGTGAAGGTTTGGAGTCACAAGAGGGGAAGTTTTTTCCTGCAATGCCCTTACAGTGCAAAAAATAGCTTGCTGCGGTAGCAAGCAGCTCTCGAGTCTTAGCAGTAACGTCTTAACCCCTGCGAATCTTGTGTTTTGCTCCAGATGCTTGTCTTAGTCTACAGACACTGCAGATTTTGCTCTTTCCTCAGGGAATCTGATAAATGTGCTAAATACTCAAAACGAGCAAAGCCGGCCTGTGCAAGCAAAGCCCCCTGCATCTTCTCCACCCCTTGCATGGGCACCGCTGCCCCGAGCAATGCCCCAACCACAGAGTAGGGGAGAAAGCTGCTGCCCAGCTCAGCACCTACTGCCCCAAATCTGCTTGCTGGTGTCCAGCAGCCTTTCCAGAGCAGAGAAGGCTCAAATGCCAGGTGCATTTTGGATCCCGGAGCAGGTATGTGGTCCCCACTCCTCCCTGCTGGTGAGCCAGGTGGGAAGATGCTGCCCAGCGCTGTGCCCCAGGCAGCCAGGGCTGGTGGCTTGCCAGGCACATCACCTGTGGGCTGAAGGGACCTTTGACTTCAAAAGCTGCTGCAACACATGCTTAAACTCAGGTTGCTGCCTCTGTAACTCTCCACAGCCAGCACAGACCCCCTCGCTTTCCTGTGGATTACCTGCCCTGGGGGTTCACACCTTTTCCAGCCAAGGGGACCTCGTCAGCTCCTTCCAAAGGCAGGATGAGCCATGCTGGCTGCTTTCTGGGTTATGCCACAACGCAGACTCTCTGTTTTCCTCCTGTGATGCTGCAGGCTGGCTGGTGGCATGCGGGCACAGAGGGGTCCCCATCCGCTTTTCCTCCTGCAGCATACCAGCACCCCTCTCTGCCAGCGGTTCTCAGTTGGGTGTCTGAGTCAGTGGGTGCTGGGGCTCAGCCAGGAGAGAAGGGTGCCTGGCTTGGGATGGGATGGGATGGGACGGGACAGGATGGGATGGGATAGGATGGGAGCCATACACCAGTGGGGCAGCTGGGTGCAAGTGGAGGAGCAGAGGGGAGTGATGGCGGGGAGCTGGTGAGGGCCAGGAAAAGCAGCAGAGGTGCTCATGGAGCAGCAGCAACCCCTCGGGAAGGAAGGAAGCAAGGGTGGAGGCTGAGCTGGGTCAGGGAGAGAGGCACCTTGTTTTTCTGCTGGGACCTTGGTGTCCTGGGGTGCCAGAGGGTTGCTTCAGTGGCCCCAACAAAAGGCAAGTCACGGCCAGGGGCACCATGTGTCTGGGCTGTGCCGGAGGCCGTTGGGCAGAGCCCACTTGTGCAGCGCTGCCTTTATTTCTGTGATTCTTTAATTTACCTTTGTGATGGAGGGCAACAGCCTTTGGCTCAGTCTCTCTGTGGGACAGCCCTGGTAGGTGCCGTGGGGTTACTGTGAGGAGCACTGGGGCACTCTCCCATCCCAGGTCTCCTACTGGCATCCCCCTGCTCCATGCCAAGCCATGGGCAAGCAGCATGCAGCAGAGCCCTGCTGTCGCAGGAGCCACCTTGGTGCCAGCCTTGTCTTGCTCTCACTGCCTTGCAGGTAACACCAGGACAGACCGATGGGGAGGTTTAGGGCGTTGCAGCCCCAGGAGCAGAAGAGGTGTGAAGGTGTTTGCTTGAGGAGCTGTGCCTGCTGCCTGGCTTCTGGGGGCTGTGAGCCTGTGCCTGGCAGCGAGCCCAGGCTCTGACATCCCTCCAGCTCACAGCATCCCCCAGAGCTGGGCCAAGCTTTGTCCATGCATGGGCCACTGCTGGGGAGCCAGAGTATCCAGAGCATCCCTCAGACTGTTTCTTTGCTTTCTACCCCTGGAGAATCCCAGTGGCTGTGACAATGCTGCTTAAACCTTGCCATTAACAGGGCTGAGGCTTTGGCAATCTCTGCCCCGTTTACCTTGTTGCAAACGCTGCATCGTTGCAAGTGCTGCAATTGCTTTAGTTTGGAAATGTTCACTCTCAGCTTAGAGCAATCTGTTTCAGTGGAGTGCAAGAAAAGAGTTAGGTGTGACTTGCTAAATACATCACCAGAGTTTAAAGCAGTACAAATAGGAATTAATGAGATCCTGGGCAATTTGCATTGCTTTCCCCTGAATATATGTGAACTCATCAGTAGAACTAAGTATATTTCTTGTGTAGCAATTTAATTAGAACTGATTAAAGTAAACACTTTCTGAAAGTTTAAATATGATAGCGGCATTGCATTATAAATGTCATTTTGATTAAATAATGGCTTCTTTGCTTGAACAGGATAGCTATCCACCTGAAACACAAAGGTGAAACTTTAGTTAATAATAAAACTCCCACCAGCTTCAATAGAGCTATATTTCACCTTAATTGTACTCGTAATTTTGCTTTCACAGTTTGATTACAGAAATTACTGTTTCCCACTTGGAGGGGGGGATACATTGTTGTACACCTCCTCCAAAAGGAAACTGGGAACCAGGGACTGTTGACATGCAGTACGTGAGCCTGGGCTCAGGTATGAGGTGATTTGCCCAGTCCAGTGAAACGATGGAGCTGCTTTGTCCCTGGATGCGACAGGAGCACCGAGAGTGGAGAGTGGCCACGTGGGCTCTCCCTAAAGAAGACATCGTAAAATTAGCCTGGAGCAGTGGCTGCCGTTCCTGTGGATCTGGCTGCTCTGGTATTCGGGGAAGCAGCAGGAAAGCAGGCTGACTGTGAGTGTGTTTAAATGCATTGCATGAGACCTAACCTCCACTGGAAAAGTATACAGGGGCTTACCAGGCTGAAAAATGTTGAAATCGACTGTCCTTGATAAGCAGGCAGAGTTCAGTAGCCAAGGACCTGGCTGGATAACCCCAGGACATACTTTACAAATAGCATCTGTTTCTGCAAACCTGCTATTTAAAAACCCTCTTGCTGAAGCCAAACCAATGCTCTTTCATTTGTGTACAACTCTGATATGCAGTTCTTGGGTGTGTATTTCCTCTGGACATCCCGGAGGATATCTGTTTGTGAACCGAGGCGGGTGACGTGGCCGGGACCTGCATGGCTGTGTGCAGCAGCAGGTGTGAGCTGCAGCGGCCCCAGCTCGGGCGCCTGGTGCAGGAAAGGGCGCAGGAGCTCAGACCTGAGCCCAGCGTTGAGGGGTGCTGCCTCCTCAGCACGCTGGTTCTGTGCTCTGGGCTTTTCATCTCTCTGCCTGATCAAAGGAGGTACAACCATTCTCCTTTGTAAAGCTGCCTGGGCATTAAAGCTGTGTGTCTGTATTAAACCCTGTGTTTCTACAAGCAATAAGTGATTCTGGCCATCCAGAGTAACAAAAGCAAGCTCATCAGAGGGACACTTTCCCCGCCCCAAACTAATCCCAAAGCAGGGCTCTTCTGGGTCTAGATGGGAAATGCCAGTGATATATACGTATCCCCTCTGTTCAAGTCTGATCTAAGCCCACCGAAGAAAATCAAACACTACCAAGGACTTTGAGGGGTTGGGACCAGGAGCTTTGTGACTTTCACCTTAGCAGTGCTAGTTGTGCTTTTGTCTATAAAACTCTGCTTCTCTTTGCACGCTTGTTTAGCGTGGGATGAACAGAGGCGGTCGGCTGTGTTACTGCAGACTTCCCTGTGCTTACTAATTTAAGACTGCCATTCGCACTGAAGTTTTCAGGTTGGCTTATCTCTAATTCGTAGTCTATATGCAGCGCTTTGGAGATATTTCCGTATCCTGAAATAACAGAGGCTTGTGATGCATCGCTTCATGACTGCGGTGCTCCGTGACTCACAGGATGGAGGACAGATGTCACCAGGCTGTTGTACACCAAGACAGTCACTGCACAACAACCTGACATTGACAGCCCCTATGACTGAACTGACACACACGTTTCCACGACAGGTAAAAACCACGGGCTTATGTATTTGCAGTGGGTTTGTGCAAGGAGAGCTTTCCTTGGTGCCTTCCACAGAGTTTCTGGCAGTGTTCTTAACAACAACAAAAAAAAGAGAGTAAGAGTGAATATTGACCTCCAGGTGACCCAGCTTTGAATCTCAGTGATTTACTGTCCCACAGCACAATTTGCTTGCTCCTGAGTCAGTTTTAATGTGCAAGAACAGGCAAAGACACAATAAAATATTGTCCCAAGTTTGCAAACTGAATCAGGCAGGTTCCAGTCTGTCAAAATGGGCAGGCAGTGGAGGCCAGACTGGCTCTTGTGCCCCAAACCGTGCCGGTGGGGCGGCAGGGGGCTGCAGGCAGGCTGCAGGTGAGCCTGGCTGCCAGGGAGCCACTGCCTACTGCCCAGTTTCCCAGCAAACGCTCCACATCTGAACCGTTCCAGGGATATTTAAAGTCATGTTTACAAAGCACGCCATTACAGAGAGTCCGCCGGGAAGAGCTGGCTGCTCATTTCAGTGTCCAAAAATACAGGCTAAGCTGTTGTGAGGACCTAGCTCTGTTTGTGGCTGCTGAACTGTTTTAAAAGCCAAACCCTTTTTTCATATAAACACCAAACTGCCTGATGTCAAGTCAGGTTTGTGAGATAAGATAAGGGTGCTTCAGTGAGGAATAAATGGAAGAGAGTTTATGGAAACTCAGTTATGACAAGTAGATAGCATCAGGAAGGGAGGGGGGTTAGGGGGTGCTGTGCATGGCAGAGGTGGAGAGAGAGTATATATATATTTTTTATATTTTTTTTTCAGAGCTGTGGGAGAAGATGATGAGTGGGAGCCAGGGGTTCCCCACCCCACCATTGCAGCAGCCGGGAGCCCAGCGCCCAGGTCTGAGCAAGAGGACCTGGAAGCCGGTGGCGTGCAGCAGCGGCTCCGCGTCTCAGAAGCAAGCTCAGAGGTCGATGGGAGGAATGGAGGGAATGTGATAAGGCCAGGGGAGGATTTGGTGAGTGAAGGGGAAGGGACAAGCAGGGAAAAGAAGGGGATGGGGGGGGGGGGGCGGGGGTGGACGATGGCAGGAGTACTCCTTTCCACTGTCTCCCAATTTCCCCATACTGGAGGCAGGTTTGGGTCCCTCAGCTGAAACACCAGGGGACTGCAGTACGGAGGGAGTCCCTGTTCCCTCCCTGGATGAAGCAGATGCCCTGAGCAGTGTCCCTTCAGCCATCCCTGGCAGCAGGTACAGGGGACAGCATGCTGCCAGCAGCCGCTCATCCTGGCCACCAGCAACCTCATAAAGAGTGAACCTTTGTTGTCATTGTCCTGGTGTTTGGAGAAGACTTGGTCCAAGCAAAGGTGAAAGCCGGTGGGAATCCCTAAGTTGCTGTGGACGATCCTGTAAAGACAGTACAGGTCTGTAGGATCATAGAATCATTTAGTTGGAATAGATCATCAAGTCCAACTGATTTGATGGATCGTACCTCAGAGTTTGGTTGTTGGTTTTTTTTTAATGGAGAGTTCTTGCTTTTTGTGTAATTCCACAACACAGAAAAAAGCTCAGGGGATGGCAAACGGTTGCGCTGCCAGCCCCCTGGAAGCTGCAGTCGCACTGCCTCTCCCCTCAGACCTGGTGTAACGTTTCTGGCTCCAGCACCAACCCAAGCGTCTGCACATTCTTATCAGCAAGCCTTGCAGGTAGCGTTACGTGTTTGTCCACTTGAAGTAGAAATACCCCTTAACTCTGAACCTCCCTGGCCTCTCTTTTCATATGCTAGTCTCTCATGGTGGCTAAGAGGTTTATATATTTGTATTTAACTTTTCTGGCTATATAAATTTGTGCCTGCAATGGCTCACAACCATTAGAATTCAGAAAAAAAGACAATTAGAGAAAATCCATCGTGATGCAAACGTACAAGTGAGTCCATAGCCCACTTGCTAGCTCCACACATGCGAGCTAGTGACCTGGCAGTTTTGAGGCACGGACGTAACCCAAGCCTGGTATCTGAACACCTGGCCCTTTACGGAGATTTAATGCAGATTTGGATTGGGCAGCTCACAAACACTTTGAGAAAGCGCTAGCAGAAACAGAGGCAATCTTTAAAGCCGTGGGTGGGGGAAGACAGGGGGATACAAGGCAGGCAAAGCTAGGCAGGCTAGACAGCTCTAGTTAGCATCCAACTGCGATTTTTATTTATATTTTTTAGGGGATTCTTTGGCATAGACTCTAAACTTTTTGGATCATTGATCAGTTTTAACTCTGAGTTTCTTGCCAGCCATCAGATGTTTAGCAGAAAGCATTGGCAGGATGGTGCTCTGCAGATTTCCTGGCCTCCCAGAGCAGTGCAGACATCTCTGCTGGCACAGAAATACTATGTGGAAAAAACTGTGGTCAGGAAAAGATTTCACAATATCAGCAGTACCCAAAGGGAGGACGAGGTGGAGCTTTCAATGAGTAATGTGAGGTTTGGTACCAGCAGGTCTAAATATCTCAGATAAAAGTCGTGATTTCGTCCTGGTAATTTGGTGAGGACCTGACCTACTGAGCGTGCTGTGGCCACCCTGTTTTCCCCTCACAAAAATGGAGCAGCCTTCCCTCCCTGGCTACCAGGGTGCTGGCCTCTAGCGAGGGACAGCATCAGGTGCCTGCTCTCACTCCATCCACCAGCGAGCCAGCAGACCAGCCTCCTGATCTTTCCAGCATTGCTTCCCCGGGTGGCTCTCCCTATATTGACTGGGCACCTCTTGGGCAACCTCTGTCTCTTCAGAACCATCCTCCTCTTCCCCAAGCCAGATGCTGCTTTCCCACCACCATGCACACTAGCCATGCTGTCTGCTGCAAAATGCTGCAACAAGGGGGTTTTAAGCCAGTGTCAGGTGGGTCTCCAAAGGTCAGAGCTGCCCGAGAGGTGGCCGGCCGGGTTCTGTGGGTGCTGCAGCAAAGGGCCATGCAGCTGCATCTCAGTGGGGTACTCTGGTCTTGCAGCCAGATGATGTGCTGGTGAAAAAGATGTGTGATTGGTGCGCCGTCATTTTGAGTTGGAAAAGAAAACGGTGAGGAGCCTGCATTAATTAGTATTAAACTATGCTTGGCAGATGCTGGCTCCTCCACAAAGTATCTGTTGCTAGAGGGCATGAGAATATACCTGTTGAGCTGGATGGGTGAGGTACAGAGATAGTACCAGGGAGCAGGATGTACAGTGAGGTGGAGCAGAAACACGGGTGGTGTTCTTGGGTGAAAAACCACTTAAAAGCAAGTAGTGATGTCCATGAATTACACCTCCCTTTTCACCTTTTTTCACTTGGGCTCTGAAGTCAGCTGGTATTGAAGAGGAAAGGCAGGAAAATGCAACTGTGATTGCTGGTGACTGTGCGAGAGCTCTGGGAGAAAATATTCCAGCACATGGAAGTGGTCATGTGTTTCTGCTGGTGTTCCACCAGCAGATCATGGTGTGTCCTGCCGAGGAAGTCTCTGTGGTTATTTCCACTTGTCTGTGTGGAACACAAAGTTCAGGTACCTGAGGCACAGGGCAGGGAGGCAGGCACTGTAGGGAATCTGCATAAACTGGGACCCTCTTTAGGGACACACGATAATTAAGGCAAACATATAGAGAGCCTTTGGCTGGCATGAGGTCTTAATAAATAAAATTAAGCCACCTGCAGTTCATTGACTCGATTTTGTGACAGTCATTGGAGTGTACGAGCAAGTCCTGTACAGGAATGGGGATAGGGTTTTTTATTTATGTTTTCCCCTTCTTTACCTGTTCCTGGCAGGTGAAACTTAAGAGTTTGCAATAAAAAAATGGAAGGTACCAGCATAGCTGGCAAGGGCAATAATTCCTGGGCTCTCAGGTTGGTCTTCATCTGCCAGGAACCTCTGCCTCGGCCAGTCTCACAGGCAGTCAATGCTCGTGTCCACGTTCTCATGGGTTTCAGGGGAAATGAAGTGTCGCTTCAGCCTTTTTCCCTGCAAATCTTTGATTTTCCCACCACTACCCTAACAAAACCCTCCAGCACTGAACACAATACATCGTTAAACCTAAATTGATGCTTTCAGTATTACTGGAATACAAGTAAAGAGAATTTCAACACAGCATTAAAAATATGTCACCTTCGCTGTGGTATTGTACGGGAACTGACATGACTTCTTATTTTGTTTGCCCATGGAAGAGAACTGTCGTTTTCATTGCTAAAATATTTGTCCATTGGATGGAAATAATTACAAATGGAACAAAACAAAATGTTTTGATTAAATACAGGGCTGGTCTTGTTTTTTCCAGTAAATGTTTGATGTTTTCAATTCTCTTCCCCCTCTCCTGGGGGGATAATATAATGGATAGTTATAGATCACCTTCCATCTCAGAACACCCCAGATTGCACAGGGATTGCTCCCTTTGCCACTGAAACATTGGTACCCGTGGGGCAAACACCGGTGAACAATTTATCCCCCACAGGGTACCGCCATGAAGGTGAGCCATCTGCCATGGGCCGGGGGAGATCTCGGGAGCCAGACTCCATAACTCGTGCCAAAGCTAGGGGTGAACGCCGGAGTGTCAGATCTCGCTATCCCATGTCTGAGGAATGAAAACCAGCAGCTGTCTGAATTCCAGGGATGGTGCTGGGAATAGCTGTGATGAAACGAAGTCCCACCAACTTTGATCTTGGATCTCCTGCACAGGATTAAAGGGGTAGCTGAGTTTGGGCCTGAGGCACAGGCATTCGGGGAAGCAGCAGGGGGAATTTGCTAAGTTTTTGTGGGACTTTCCTGAGCATATGATGATAAAGCAAAGATAACTCTCTTTTATCATTGCAATCAATTTCTTTTAACTGCAAGTGCTTCAAGGCCCCTGCAGGACCACAGCCAGGAAGGACATTGGCGGGCTGCGATGCTCCCTCGTGGTGCTGCGTCGTTTGGGTTGAAGAGGTGATGCTTTCCACTGGATCAACCTTGTAAGTAAGAAAGGAGCAAGAAAAGATTTGTTTGCATGCATCCAAACACTTTCCTCATTCCTCCCGCTTTCTCCCGATCCTGATGTGATCGGTTCATATACCTGCCACTGCCCTGGGCTGTGGGCAGCTGCCAGACCCCTCCGGCTGCTGTCAGTCTGGGTCAGGACACCTTTGCAGGACTGGCTCCAAGAGACGGGACTGCTGTCTATACACATACAGCATTCGATCCCCACCGCTGTCAGAGAGAGGAATCATATTTCCCCCACCCTGCCCTCTGGGTAAGAAAAGGCAAACATATCATAAAGGTACCGTAATAAGTCTGCTAAAGATGTCTCTGCAGCCTCTTTCTCCTCCCCAAACTGGAATGTGCCTGAGCTCCTTCTGGTCTGCTTATTTCTTTTCTCTGGCAGCCCCTGGGGAAGGCACCTAATACCTTTTCACAAACATTATTTATGGGCTCAGAATGCCAGGAACGTGTCTTTACAAATAGTCTGTACAATATGTCCTGAGCCCTCCTGTCTGGCACCTAATTATGTCAGTCCACAACGCTCAGGTTTCTTTGGCTTTTTGCTGCAAGCCAGATTTACTGATCCTGGGTTGTTTCCATGCATGCTCTAATGACCTCTTGCACGGTAGCATCCCAACTGTTCACAACTCCTGCTGATTCCTGCTTAGGTCCTAGGGCCGATATTTAGTGTTTCAGGAAAAGAGCAAGGTCAGTGCTCACCCTGCAGTACCTGTGTTACCTTGCACAGCACCCAGGGATGCTACAGGCTTGCCCCACAGAGGGTGAGCTCACTGGATCTGTAGTGGACCATCTCTTACCTAGCACCACTCCCTTCCACGAGGTCTGTATCAATTAGATTCATCTATAGGTCCAAGTAGCAGCTCTGCTTCTGTACCCAGCACTAAGATTAAAGAGCAGGTACATACCAGAGGCACAGCTGTGGATACACTTTTTATCAAAACCACCTAAAAACCTTTCTTTGGATGAAAACCACTGGTTTTGTTAGGATTTCTGTCTTTTCAGGATCAAGACCACAGTGTAAAATCTTCTGAGAGAAGCTTGTTGGGTTTTGCCTCTCCTCTTGCCTAAAAGACAGAGGGAAAGGATGCACTTTTGTGGGTTTATAGTGCTTCCCATTCCCTGAGTCTGGGATACTTTATAAATGAGGTAGACTTTGGTCTCAGCGTAACAGCATGAAAGGAAATGTCTCACTCCCAGTCCAGAGTTTGAGACGAAATGCAAACAGTGTACCCAGCTGAAAGCATAGGGCAGGAACTGATCTGAGAGAGCATTTCATCTGGGTGCAAATATCAACATCTCTATTACTCAGTGAATACTATGTGACCCTTAATGACTGTAGTTGCATGAACACTCCAGCTTTACATTCAAGGCCCAGTGTAATATCTCTACCAGCACAGGTCCTGTAGCTTAACCGGTGTTGTTTCCACATGCCATAAGGCTTTCTGTGACTTGGGGGCTAAAAAAGAAGAGCATCACTAGGCTACCATTTATCATGGCTTGTCTTCTGCCCATCCCTTAGGTTGAGTCATTCATTCTTGGGCTGTGCAGTCTGACTTGATCACAGCAGAAGCTTTCAATATGAAGAGCAGACTCTTGAGGTGCAGAATATTTTGAGAGAAATCCTGGGAATTTTGATAGAAATTTGGCAAGGAGAGGGTATGTGCTGACACAGCAAAATACTCAGTGGGTTCACTGAGGCTGGTATTCCCCCCAGTTACTCCTGGATGTTTTACTGGCCATCTCAGCCCCTCTCCAAGACCTCATCTACAGCTACTCCGGTCTTCAAGGAAGGCTTCGTCTTCATGAACAGCGTTTTCTGAATGCTGGCAGAAAGGATGGGACCTGCTGACTTCAGACAAGATGCCAAAGCATGCAGATAAGCATGTAAATACTCTCTTAAAATTCATTTTAAAAGGAGAAAGGGATGAGGGGAGGGAAAACAAAATACTCAGAGATGCTGACTTGCCATCTACAGTCATCCTCCCTCGCTAGTGATTAATCATCATCTCCCCCTTCGAGCCCAACAGACCAGCTACACGCATTCCTCACTCTCTTTACTGCTGGAAAGAAATTTGCTTTTTGGCATGCCTTTCGTAGGATTCAAAATACCTTTGTGCTGCGGTGAGTGTGAGGGAAGGGAGTTTCGCTTCTCAGCAGATATGCTGAAGGCATGTATTATGGCATGGGCTCTCCACCCTACCCCAGTTGCAGGGAGCTGTTTGTGGCTGCCTGATCCCAGAGCTCTGGCACACGCAGCTGGAGACTCTGGGTCTATGACTATGGCTGCCTGTTGCCAGAGATCAATATGCTCTTGCAGCGTGGAAGACCTCAGTCTTCAAAAACTGAGTATGGAGGAATTGGAAGGAATGGGATATCAAAAGAGATAGCAGCTTCCCTTTACTGTCTGCATGCTGTGAACCAAGTGAATTTTGGGTCCTGTATAACAAAACATAAACAAATCACATTTGTAAGTGCAGTTGCAGGCAAACCATGTGCAAAGTAGATTCCCCTGAAGACAATGTAAGCCTAGTAAAGGTGTTGACTAAGCCCTGAGAAAAGGTTCTTAATGGCACAGACAGGTCCCTTTCCACCATGGCTGTGGTTCAAGAGGCCTCGAAGAAGGTGATGTGCATGGGAATCTGGCCCTCCTTACTGCTGGGGTTAAACCGGGGTCTGGCTAATGACGGAGCATTTCCTAATATTTGTAATGACAATTAAATGGGTAAAGAACATTTACTGGGTGATAATGCTTGTAGCTAGCCCAGTGTTACAAAAAGACAAGACGATCATCTCATGCAAACCAACTGTCAGGTGATGCGGCTGAATCACAGCAATCACAAGCCACAAAAGAAGGAGCCAATTTACTACCCATGCACAGAGTTTTGTGAACACCCTGGTGCTTGGACCTCTCTTGCATGTCAGCTCTGGGGTTTGCTTGTACATACATGTGCTCTCAGCCTGTAGTAAGATCTCAACATGCATGTCTGGTACATTGAGCTCATGGATGTTTGTGTACCCCCTTTGCCTGCCAGCAAAAATTTCACAAGAGTTTTCTTTTAGCATGACTTAGAGGTCATTGTCTCATGTGACACTCGAAAATGTAATCATTCCTGGTTGGACGTGTGACCGTGAGGAGCAGCAGGGAGCTGGCATGTTCAAACGTAGGTAAGGACTCAGAGCCCACACCTCTGCTGTGCAGCACGTCCAGAGCTGCACCCAGTGATCAGCTTTGCCACATCCTTTAGACCCAGCCTGCGAACCACCAGCACCCCGCGGGACACAGGCTGCAATCAGCCGTGCTGTGACCCCCAGTCTTCATGGGGCGATCAGATTGGCAGGAGTGCTGGGTAGGTAGCAAGCTGCAGCACAGCAGCATTTCTGTGCTTTCCCTCTCTGCCTCAGCCGTAACATTTTCATTTCTTGCAGCCACAAGCAAAGAGGTGGTTGAGGGACCGTGGGAGCTTTGTCCAATGGGGCTGGATGACTTCCAGGGTCTGGAGCCAGCTTGCCTACCTGGGGTGCCTGGAAATGAAGTCATAAGCTCCGATCCTAGTACCTATTCACATTGAGTGAGAGCAGCCTGCAGTTTTGAAGCAGAAGGTTATCAGGGTAAGTGCTGTTTCTCATCATGCATGAAGTTAGTGTCTGCCTGAATGCACAGCCACAAATGATCGCAAAGAGCCAAACAGTTACGGGCAGAGAAACCAGGAGAAGATTTTGTTACGGTTACCTGAATGTAAGCCAGGAAACACTTTGCTGACAGAACTTATGCTTGAAAGATTTGAACCAGGTGATGAGCTGGATAAAACTGTCATTTCTTAGCAGATGTCATGTTCTCAGTTACAAGCAGAAGTGCTGTAACATCCAGACCTAATCATGGTGAAAAAAACACAAATGACCCCTTAAGCAATGCCTGAATAAAAGCTGTGTATTCAAATGCCAGGCTGAGAGCTCACTGTAGCTGTCAGACTAATGTGGTGATGCTTTTATCACTTTTGCAGCAGCTTTTTAAGGAAAGGATCCTGGCCCCCAAACGAACGGCTTACCTGCTGAAGTGTAACATCATGCTATCACTTCTCTTCCCTGACAACCATAATCCTGGTCTGTCTTGTCTGGGCTGCATGCTGCAGCAGGAGCTAGAAAACTGAGAGCTGTATCTCGAAAAACCTTGGGGTGTTGACGTACAGAATGGTGGGTGGTGTTACTTAGATGTCTTTGTAAACAAACAAATGTGGCTGATTAAAGCTAGAGGGCCACGGAGGTTTCTGCCTCCCTCTGCACACCCCACCTTTTTCTTGGCAGATACAGGGATTTCAGGTTACTCAAACAGCCAGGTTGGAAACAGGTGTCTCAAGAGCTGCTTGACCATGGGGTTCAGCTCCTGTTGACAGAGACAGAACAAATCTGGAGGAAGGCCGCAGCACCATAGCATGATTTTCTCGCAATAATGGTGGGATGTTTCAGTCCAGCAAATGCTATCCCTGGCCCCCTGCAGCTCGGACTGCCAGAGGAGAACTTGGCCGTTTACTAACACAGAAGGGGTGGCAAACATGCTCCTGCTTCACTGATCAACACATCCTGCCTTACGTATTTCAGGCACACAAGCTACATAATTAAAACCAAGGCAACAGCAGTTTCTTGGAGACTGTGCAGCCATCTAGCGTTGTCATATATATAGCATGCTGGTCACCTGCCCAGACCCCAGATACCTTCAGAGCTTTTTTCCTACATGTCTTGCAGCTGAATGTTTAAGTTGCAGGAGATTTAAACTTGCCAGTCCACTGATCTCGATCTGCAATTTCTGACCATCCTAAAGATTGTTCTTGTGGATAGAGGAGAGGATCTTGCTACAGTATTTCTTTTAGCCAGAGCAAGTATGCGTTGTTATTATCAGGAAGAGCAACCAGGGTGTCCGAGGCTGCTACTGCTGTGTTTTAACAGTTGTTGATTCTTAAGCAAAAACCAAAAACAAACAAACAAACAAATTAAACCCCCAGAAAAAACCCAAAAACAACTAAATTTGTAGATCAGCGAGCAAACTTCAGGGATGCCACTGCTACCTGCCACAGTGCTTTGGAAACTTTCTCATTTGCTCAGCAATAGGAAAGCCATGTACATATATCATGAATAAGACAAAGACAATAGCCTGAATCTGTATCTCTCACTTTTCTCATCTAGAGAAAGCTATCTCCCAGCTTCCTCTCTGGCCATTCAGCAGACAGGGTAATTAGTACAAGGAACTACTTTTACAGTTTGTAGTAAATTAGTAGGGCAACCTGCGCAGGTAAGGAGCACGATGAAATGATGCACATTCTTGTATTGCATACCACAGTGACAAGTAAATCTCAAAGGTGACAGCCCAGGGTTACTGCGACTTAGCAGCAGCCCCTTGGCCAACCCAAGAACAGAACTGTCTTTGTTTACAATCTGCATTTTTCTACACTCTTATCTGCTCTCTTGCACTGTAATTTCGCCCAGCCCTCTCTGTGCCACTGGGTTCATCTTTCTCCACACCTTGCATTATACTGTCCAGGTGTGTTGTGAGGGACTTTGAAACTAAAGGTGATGGACTAGTGACTTTCTGCACTGCAATAACAAGTTGCCAACTACTGAGGTAAAAAAAATAATAAATTGCTTCTGGATAGAAGTTATGTGTTATAACCTCTTTGCTTGGGCTAAGCAGTGAGTGGAGATGCCATGCAGACACATCATTTTCTGGATCCTGCTACGCTTATGGAAGGTGCTACCAGCTCTGCCAGTTTAACACCCTTTGCTGGTGAAAATAGCCCTATTCCCAGCCCCTAAGGATCTACCCCACAAACAATTTACATAAACACTGCCTTACTCCCCTTGTTACCTCAGACCTTTGGCACCAGTTACTGAAGTCTCAGTCTGGAGAATATTTGGAGAGGAGCAGTGACAAGCAGCACTTACTCATTCCACAGCCATAGCTGGATCTGGAGGAGGATGTTTGTCCACATCACCTTACTCATGTGTGCTAAGCCACGGTAAGTGCCGTTGTATGCAGGACTGGACATGAATCTTTTGGACATTCCCCTTCTAAGTGTCTGTCTTTCTGTCTGTGGGATGTTAAAGACAGGCCATGATGTGTGTCCAACCGGCTCTAGCCACAAATGACTGATCTGGTAGCATTTACCTGGAATATTTTTTTAAGTTGTGTTTTACAAAGCCCTTCACTGCACCAAGCGTTGTAGGTATTGGATAGCTGAATGCCACCAAAGAGATGGCTAATTAATTACTAGTTTGTCATTTATTTCTGATGACTTTTACCAATAAACAGGGAAAATAATATTCCAGCCCTAAATTATGACTAGTTGAATGCAGAAACGCTCTGCACAAAGACAAATGCTCCCCTAGAGGCTAAGAGAGCCAGTCTCCTGTTGCAGGGGGTCCTGGGCTGGGGTGGTGCAGCCCTGGTGCTGGGAGGCAGGGTAAGGGTTGCTACACAACAGCAGTCTCGCCCTGCAAAAATGAATGGCAATTGTGATGTTGAGCCATCCTCAGGGAGCCACAGCTCTGCTAACCACCAGCAAATCCCTTCCCACCCCAAACAGCTTACAGACGAGGTACTGGGCAGAGCAGGAAACGGCTGAGACAAAACTGTCTGATTTAAGTGACAATCTGAGGTAGGGTGGTGTATGTCTCACTGCCTCCCAATTCTAAAAATGGCTTTAATGGTATTACAAAATTACGTGTACAGATAGAGAAGTAAGATGGAACATTTGTGTTCTATTATGTATTTTACCGAGAGGCTTACTTTCTTTGGATAATAGAGATAAATTCTGCTTCTTACGATTTCTGGGCAGGACTGACCTTATGGTGTTTTTTAAAAGTAGTGGAGGTGTTAACATTTATATCCCAGCCAAAATCTTTGCAATTTCATTTCCCCACGTGCTCCTGAAGTTCTAGTTACATCTTCATCCCTACTTCCTGCCTGCAACTGCTGTTGGGAGCCACTTAAGCCACCACCATGTTCCAGCTTGGATGCATTTCAGTTGTCATCCAGGCCATTAATCTACTCTAACGGTGTAGTTTGGAAAGCACTTTAGGTCTCACAGAACGAAAGGTGCCTTAGAAAATAAAGGTTTCCTTTGTTTATTCACTGCAATGTGAATTCACTTGAGAATAGTTGCAAGTGAATCAGAAGCTTGGAAACGGCTGCATTCAATTGCCACAATGCCAATAACTTTATTAGGGGGTTAATAACATTCCTCACTGCAAACATTCCCTCGCATCTATGCAGAACCATCTCGAGTTCACCTCCAAACTACACCTTGCAAAGCAGAATCACTTTTACATAAACCACATTACAGCATCCAGAAAGTCTCTAAGGCTTTGGGAATGAGAAGAATGCTATCCGCTTCAGTTATTACTAGACTTGTTATGCTGCTGCTTCTTTGCTCCTCCTCTCTCCCTTCCCAGGTCTCTTTTTAGAACCAGGAGCTCTGGTCCCAATGTGTGTGGAGAGCCAAGTTTCAAATAGTGATCCCTTTGACAGTCAGCTGCAAGAAATTACCAGCACAGCATTTTTTTTTAATGGATGTGAGGCGATAAGCCCAAAGTATTCTGACAGCTTGTGTTATTTAGGTGAAGCTAAAGTGTTTGTGTTCTGAATACTTACGGTAATGTCTTGGGAAAGAGCGTTTTCCACCAGTTAAGGGAAGGACAGCTCCCGGTTGGGTTTTAGGGGCTCTTCTGCCCTCCCGTGACACAATCAGAAGCGTCGAACTAAACATTTGGAATCATAGAATCATTTGGGCTGGAAAAAGCCTTTAAGATCATCAGATCCAACTCTTACTCTAGCACTACCAACTCCATCACTAAACCATGTCCCTAAGCACCAAATCCAGGTGTTTTTTAACCACCCCCAGGGCCGGTGACTGCACCCCCCCCACGGGCAGCCTGTTCTAGTGCTCGGCCGCCCATCCAACCTAAACCTCCCCTGGCATATCCCAGCATTGCCAGGTCCACCGCTAAACCACGTCCCTAAGCACCGCACCTACGCGTTTTTAAGCAGTTTTTCAGAGCGCTCCTTGCGCGGTGGGATGGCCGGCCCTTGCGGCAGCCCCGCTCCCTGCCGGGGTGCAGGGGCGGGTGCCGGTCCCACCGGCTGAGGGAAGCAAGGCGGCCGGGCCCCGGCAGTTTCAGGGCATCGGGCCGCCCGCCTCAGGGCCCGAAGCACGGGCTCACTGGAGCGGAGGGACGCAGCCCCGGGCCCTCTGCAGCGGAGCAGGCGGTGTAACGGAACGCCGGGCAGCGTAACCAGCAGCCAAGATGGCGCCCGGGCCGGCCCGGTAGTGGGCGGAGCGCGAAGTCTCGCGGGAGCACCGCCGCCTCTCGCGCGGCTTGGCTAGCGCGCGGTTTTTGATCTCGCGAGGCGGGCGGGCCCCGCGCGGGGAGGCCGCGAGCGCGGGAGCTAGTAGGGAAGGGCTGCTCGTGCCGTACCGCCTCGCGCCCAACGGCCCCGGCGCGCGCCGTGCCGGCCTGGAATATGGCCAGCAGCGGCGGTGAGGCCCGGGGGGCGGTGAGGGCCCCGGGGGATGGTCATGGCCCGGGGGTGGTCAGCGCCGGGGGGTGAGGGCCCTGGGGGAGTGGTCAGGGCCCAGGGGGGATGAAGGCCTGGGGGTCTCGAGGGGCGGCGGTGAGGGCATGGGCGGTGAGGGCCCCGGGGTGAGGCCCTGGGGGGCAGCGGTGAGGGCATGAGTGGTGGGGGCCGGGGTGAGGTGCCCGGGGACCGGCGGTGGGGTGCCAGAAGTAACCGTGCGGTCACTGCAGAAGCGTTGGGCGCGGAGATGGGGGAGCAGGCGGAGGCGGCGGTGATCACACCGGCCATGCTGAGGGAGGAGGAGCAGCTGGAGGCGGCGGGGCTGGAGAAGGAGCGGCAGATGCTGCAGAAGGTGAGGGGCGCCCCCCCCCCGGGCAGTGGGGTCTGTCTGGGGCCGTTCGTCCGCCCGTATGCGGGCCGGGGCCGCGTGTCGCACACCTCCTCTGGTGTCAAAACAAACAAGCCTGAGGAGAAGCTGTTAAAAGTTCAGGCGGTGGCTGTGATTCACAAGCGCCTTTGATCATCCACGGGAGGCTGTTTGGGTTTTTGGCGTGGTTTTTGTTTTTTTGTTTGTTTTTTACGTTAGGCATTTAAGTTTGCAATGAGAAGACTGCCTCTTTACTTTTGTTGTTCCGAGCCTAAAAATCTTAAGATATCATGCCTTTAAAGTAAAGCTAATTTCAGAAAGGCTAGTAAGTTCACAATCTTTTGAATTTCTATTTGAAATATTAAAGGCAAGACTTTTTTGTTTGCAGTTTCTGTATGCATATATCTGGCTGCTTTTCTTCTTTTTCCTCCTTAATTTATTAAAAAAAAAAAACAACAAAAAACAAGCACCAAACAGACGACCTGAGTAGATGACCTCAGCAGGACAGTTCTCTAAATCCCATTTATCCTTTCCAGAAATACGTACAGTTAAGCCTTTCTTTTAGTAGCAGGTAAAGTTATAGTTTGTGGAGCTACTGTATCAAGGAAGCAGCTTAGCTTAAAATGCCTAGCCAAAAAGGATGGGTTTATTCCAGTCGTTCCTCATGTCTGCTCTCCTGCTCTTCTATGCATGCAGTTGTGTGGGCACCCCTAAATTGAGGGGAGTGGGAGCTGCTTGAGTTGGCATTGCTGCCAGGAGAAATGTACGTGTAATACTACTGAGAGCTGATGTTTGGTTTGTGTACTTCCGTTTGCTTATGTTGCAGGAAATATAGATTGCCTCAAGGAAATGATACATCAGTAACATAAAATGACATAATCATTACTACATTTCATGTCTCTTGCTGTGAAAATTTTCATAGGTTGATATTAAGCATTGGTTGATACTAACCGATCTTTTGGAGAGAACGTGAAAACATGATGCTTCTAGGTGTGTGCTGATAAAAATTATCAAGGTGGCAGAATGCTATATAAGGTATTGTATTTCAGGCATGACTCCAGTTTTGCTCTTGTGGGAGTTGTATTCTTAACTAATGCTATTACTCATAATACTCGAGAAATCATTTTCAGTGGGTTTTTTTCCTGTCTTAAAAATTTAAGCATTGTTCTAAGGACATGAAAAATACAATTTTGAAGGCCTAGGAACTAATTTTAATTCCTCTTTTCACTGAGGAAAGTTGTGATTTATAAAAGTACGCTTTCAGGCTGCAGCGTTTTGTGATGCTGTAGTTAGAAAATAATACTTTATCATTCCAGAAGCTTCATAATCATTTTCCTTGCAAACAGTAAGTCATGACAGAGCCTATACAAACTTCTTTTCAGGTATTCCTTGATCAGACTTGAAAATGAAAATTTGGAGGCAATGCTTTTGGAGGGTAAGGAGGAAACCCTTGCAGAGCAAATTATCCCATTGCACAGGAAGTATTGAGAAAAGGACTTGGTGTATTTCTTTCACAACCAACTACCTCTGTAACAATGCTATAATGTGAATAGGGCTGGTTGTTTTCTTTTTAATTTTGTCTGTTTCTTGAGAATCCACAGAAACCTTCTAGTAAGGGTATCACTTGATTGTCCTGCATGCTTCTGTCACACTTTTTCTATGCAATGTGGAGCCAGTCAGGCCAAGGGAAATTAGTTATGTCGTTAAACCTAGGCTTATTGGCATCTAGGGGCAGTTGATGTTCTTGAAACTTCTGGGTTTCTTATGCTTGTCACTTCGGTGAACCCCCTGCCAGGTGATTTGTACAGCAGTTCAGCAAAGGAGTCACTTGTTCTCTCTGTGGGCTGATGGCAAAATACCACTCCATAAATATATAAGAATGTAGTGATGAAAAAGATTATTTTGGGTTTTTTTACCTTTTCAGTCAAAAAGAGGGAAACACCTCCACTTTCTTGAGGCTTGAAGGTTTGAGTCAAAGGGCAAAGCGGAAAAATTATAAGAGTTCAATGCTGTTTGTATTCTTTGAATTTTCTTTTTTCCCCATGAAGTTCTCCCACTGGTCAAAGGGAGCAGTCCTTCGGACTGACCAGTTAATGGGAGGATGCCATGCTCACTCCAGTAAAAAGTGAGCAATGGCAACTTTCTGAATGAAGTAGTTTAGTTTTGATTATATTGTCTCTTGGCATTGCCATCAAGGGTTGATCTTTCTGAGCTCAGGCGCTTTTCATCTGAAGGATAAAACCTGGATTGGGGAGAGCGGAAGCGAGCAAAAACTGTACGGATAATCACAAGAAGGCAATCTCTTTCCCCAGAGAACTTGTGGAGATAGGTCTTGCCTAGAACACAGTGAGAGCTACTTGATAAGAATGGATTAATACTTGTGAAAAATAAAGGTGTGATATCTGGGGGAAACACGCTCCCCCTCTGCTGTGTCACACAGTTTGTCCCATGATTCAGCTAATATCCCTTTTTCCCTGCCTGTTAGTCTGTTTAGTTTCAGAAGACTCCCTTACCTTTCTGTCTTAATGTGCCCTTCCCCCAGTGTTTCTTCTGAAAGCAATGGCATAGATAAGAATCTTGTGAAGCTCTGCATCTCACCTTTCTCCTTTTTCTCTTGAAGATGCTAATTTATATCTCAGTCTAACAGGCGGATGTTAGATGAATATGGAAGGATGAATGCTTTTTGAATTTTAAAGAGTAATTTGCAAACTTGAAGTGCATGGCTTTGACTAATCTAACAGAAATGACTTTCAAAAGCATGTGGGGATTTTGTAGCCAAAGCAAGCAGCAGCCACCGTCTTCACATTGGGTGTTGACTTGGCCTCTGTAAATTAGGCATGATGGTTTTGTAGCTGTCTGAATAGCTTCTTCCTAATGAAAACCGGTACCTTTGTGCAAATGGCACATGGAGGATTCCTGGCTAATACTTTGGAAACTGCTGCATTTTGCTAGGTAGGTTTTTTTTTTTCCTCCCAAATTTTGCAGGCTGTAAATAAATTTAAGTTTCATTTTGCTCTAAATCTACAGATTTGAATTGAGACACCTTTGAGCCCTTGAATGCCCTGTGCGTATTGTACTGGCAGTGTGTGTTGCAGAGTTCTATTTACATATGCAAGTGAATGCAATGCTCAGTTACTTTCATCTTGCAGTACTTCATAGGTACATGCAGGTCCATACGCTCACAAATCATAGATTTATAATGACTGGAAAGGAAGGGGTGTATGTGTGTGTGAGAGAGACAACGATATTTATCCTGTAGAAGAACCCTTCACAGTATTAGAAGTGTTAGCTCTGAAGCATCTATAAATACTTGACATCTCTTTTTATTGGCCAGGCTTGCACTTCTTGGGACCGGGAGTCAAGTGAAATGCGCTATAAGAGGCTTCAACATTTGCTTGAAAAAAGCAACATCTATTCCAAATTCTTGCTAACTAAAATGGAACAGCAGCAACTAGAGGTAGGTGTATTCTTGTCTACGGTGGGGATTCTTAAGATGGGCTGCCATCTGTTTGGTTTTTGGTGGTGGTTTGGGTTTTTTTTTCCATCCAGCTGTTTGAATTGAAGTAAAAGTGCTGGAAAGATTACAGTAATAACATGGAAATCTACTGAAACTACTGCCAGGGGGTGAAGTGGTGCTTTTTTCAGAATTTGTTCTATAAATTAATAGATA
The DNA here is from genome assembly GCF_023638135.1 of Falco biarmicus. NCBI lineage: Eukaryota > Metazoa > Chordata > Aves > Falconiformes > Falconidae > Falco > Falco biarmicus. The sequence goes on from NC_079296.1 coordinate 16,847,564, forward strand.
AATGAGACTGAAAAGAGCATGAATTTTAATTTAAAGTTGCAGTGTAAAGGTGGCATATCTTTACATTTCTTTACATATCATACATGATATCTTTACAGTTCTTCTGTTGGCCCGAGTACTAGGAAGAGAAAATAAATTTTATTTCTTACTCATAATATTTAAGGGAGCTAGAAAACCTGGAGGGAAGATAGAAGATGCAAAGAATTGGCAAATAGGAAGTTGTGCAGTCTGTGTTAAGTACTGAAGGCTGAGCATGAGGCTTGTCTTCAACAATGCTAACATAGGCCTCCTTTGAACAAATTTATAAATTACAGTGATCTGAGGCCATGCTGTTGCCAAATGAGCTTCTATAAAATCATGTGTTTTCCATTTTTAATCCATGGGCTGCTGAGTTTATATCTAGCTTTATCTTTACTTTCTTAACTGTACCTGTATGGACACGCTTGTAAGAGTTTACACTTAAGAGAGGGGGAGATTCTTAGGAAAAGATTCAGGGCAGCGATGTTCTTGGAAAAGTGACACTGTCAAACTGCAGAAACCTCCTTTCTAAAACACTTCCCTAGTTTAACTGTGAGCTCAACTTTGTAGTTGCTGCATTGATAGCATGCATGTTTCAGTACTAAGTATTGCTCTGTCTAGTAAATAGCAAGGTATTTTGTCTCATTTTCCAGGGTCCTTCTGCTTTCAGCAAGTAGAAAATAGTAGAAGGAATGAAAAATCTTAAATTCTTCAAGACATGAAAGCACTTCTTTCTTGAAGGCATTGTAAGCTACTTAACATTGCTTTCTGTTCTGCAATGAACAAAGTAGAAATTGTTCATATATATTATGTAGGTGTTAAAGGGGAGGTGGATACATGGAAAACTTAGCTCAGTAGATGTGTTCTCTAAGGTGTTTGCAGTTAGGACTATTTCTGTTGGAGTCTTTCTAAATTACTGTATTTAAGTGTTTAAAGTATTCACTGACAAGCAGTTCAGAGCAGTTGCACTTTCTTGTCTGAGTTTTGCTTTTATCATTTTAAGCTATGTCAGAATAGAGGTTTTTAATAAGGTTGCAAAAACAAAGTCTTTAGAGTACACAGAACTCTTACCAATATAATCTGCTTGTTATCACTTCTATAATGGGTAGTTCTCTTGTGGATGTTATTGAAAGGTAAAGGTATATGGGGTTTTTGTTTGTTTTGGTTGGTGATTGGATTTTTGTTTGGTTTTTTTAGGAACAGAGAAGGAAAGAGAAATTGGAAAGAAAGAGAGAGATGATGTTAAAATCTGCCAAGGTAAGACTAGCTATTTTATGCAACTTTCTGAGTAAAGTCTGACAAATTACAATGTCAATTTTGATCAAGGTAGGTAAACTAAGTAAGTTAGATTAGCTGGTATGTGACTTGCAGGTTCTATCTAGTATACCATATTTATTTTAATCATAATAAGAGAGTTTAAAAGTGCTTAAAATTGTACTCCATGACAGTCATCTTAAGGAGAGTTTGTGACTAATTTATACTAAAGAAAATGGCTTGAATGGTTGAAAAGATGGGGGTTTTTTGTTTTAGCAAGGATTGTTTATTCAGCCAAAATGCTGAATAAGTAATAAAAAGGATAAGCAGGGTTTTTTTTACTGTATATTTTAAAAAGTGCTTAATTGAAAGCTTTGCTTAGCACTTTTAGTAAGGCAGTGGTTTCAGGCTGATTACATCTTTGTATCTGTGTCCTGGTACTTATAGATGCACATGATGATGAACCTCTTCCTATGTTTATTTTCTAGGGTCAAAATCCAGTTGATGGTAAAGAAGAGAAATTGGGTAATGTGTTAGGCTTTATTTCTTGTCAGTACTGGTGTTTCTTTAATGTCTGATTTACTGTAGAAACTCAAATTATATCTTACAGGTGCAAAAAAGAAGAGAGGGAGAGAAGATGGGACATACAACATTTCAGAAATTATGTCCAAAGAGGTAGGCCATAACTATAAATAGACTTGTCTGGATTTTTGTAGCACAAATTTTAACTGGTGAGGCAATCGCTGTGAGACATCTGTATTTTAGAGCAACACATTCTTGTACATTGCCATCAGGGATTATCAACCAACAGCCAAAAGTAGTCTGTCTGTACCATAGGACTTTCTTCCATCAAAGGTCTATGTAACAAGCAGTGTTGTCAGACCTATAGAATTGAAATGCTGGGGTAGGGTTTTTTTGCGCCTCTTTTTTTTGTTTGTTTGTTTTTGGAGTCTTTAGGGAGGCAAGCAAGCTGTGAAGAGACTGCATTGCCAGCTGAGTTTTCAGTTACCCTTTGTAATTTGAGTACATCCTCTGGTGTGTGGTCTTGTTTAGAGTCACTTGTATGATTAATGATATTGTATGAAAAGATTTTTAAAGTATGTCTGGATTCTTCAGTTAAAAGATCTTATTAAATACAAATTGTAGTAATCTTTAAGGTTGAAAAGCACATAAGCATAGTTTTTTTTCTTTGTTTCCAGGAAATATTATCAGTGGCAAAGAAAAGTAAAGTGGAAAATCAGGTACGTTGGCACGTGTTATTGCAGTTTAAGTGTGTTAAGCCCAAAGGGAGGGAGGGGTTTTTGTACTTTATAGTATATCCTTAAACTTTTCCTGTAAATAAACATCTCTGCTAGATACTGAAGTCCTAAATTAGTTCTTTTTGGAAATCAGAGGTGAAAATTTCTGATTTACTTTTTTTTTTTTTAAACACTGAATTTGAATGTATTTATACTTCATAGAACACCTATAGTTTCAAAAATAAAGGAAATAAGACTTTACTGAAAATATTTGTGCTGGTATATGAGACTGAGACATAGTCATTCTTAAGCATCTGAGTGTGGGGATAACAGGTGTGGTCTCTTGCTTCTGCTGTAGTTTAAAAGCTACATGCACGGTAGGCATTTTTTTCCACCATTCTCTAGAATCTGCCTACAGAAGGGAAATAGCCACGTTAAATGCAAAGTGCTGTGAGGAAGGTTTTAAGTCTGCTTTTATGGCTAGAAAATTATAAGCCAAATGGCTTTAGTAGCTATCACTGCTCTCCAGTTCTGAAGGAGTAAAGAATGTATATAAGGCATTGAAATTTTGCATGTTAACATCTACCTACATAGTAACATTAATCCTAAAATCCTAGAAATTCTACTCTTGAATTGACAGTTACTCAAAATAAGTCTTTGTGTTAGGGGCTGGCGTACTTTGCTGCACACTAAGACTGGTGTAAATTGGGCAAATGTATGTCTTAGTGGGACTTTGACGTGCATTCCACTTGTGGTCCTTGAACTTCCCTCTATAGGATGAAAGCTCCTCAGGCAACCTGTGTCCAGAAGACCTGCAGAAAAATGGAGATTCAAATAGCATCATCAAGGATAGATTGTGTCAAGCTGTACGACACAGTGCCAAGCAATTCCTTGATCCAGTACGGAAATTTAATGGACAACCAGTGCCTTTTCAGCAGCCAAAGATTTTTACTGGTGGTGTGATGAGGTGGTACCAAGTGGAAGGCATGGAGTGGCTAAGGGTATGAAGTGATTGTTAATGAAATTGAATCTGTTGCTGATTGGGAACAGAAATGGAGGGGAAGAGACACTAGATGTCTGTGATCATAGTTGGTACAGGGAAGGTGAAGAAGAGAGAGATGGTTCTTTATGATTTCTCATGATACAAGAATCTGGTGTTACAAAAAAATCGTCAAAGCAGCAGATGCAATGTTTCAGCATGGGAAAGATACCCATGTTTGTAAACATTCCTTTGGACTTTCTCGTTGGTGTTCTCCATCTGTCCTTTCTCTGTCTGTTTTCTTGTTCAGCTTAACTGTCATTTCAGCCTCTTCTTGGAAATACTTTGTGAAAGCAGAAGGACTATGTATACTACTAAGGGACAGTCTTAATATATTTTTCTCTTGAGGGCTTGACTACCTAGTCTGTAGATGTTTGAAAGACCCACTACCTTGCAGGCCTGACACAGACAAGTTTTCTGTTCTCTGTATCTTGAAATCTAACTAGTGATATTAACATAGTATTTTTTAAATGTTTTGTCTTTAGCCTTTGAAATAAAAAACTAAAGAAACTTGCCATAAAAGTTGCCCACTTTAACTTGTATCTGTTTTTGCTAGCAAGCCAGATTAGAACAACTTTGCTCTTTAATCACCAGAGCCAGGCAGAACTAATTTTCATTTTGCTACTGATCTCATATTTATTTCCTTTGGGTTTTTTCTTTCTTTTTTTTTTTTTTTCTTCCCCACAAGCATATGTATCCTGTTCTGACAGGTTTAGGCTGATCTCACAAGCGAGTGCCGCTAAACTTGCTCACTTTCTTCTGTCACTGGGAAGTGCCTAGGGAAGACTGGCCTCTTCTGGGGCCGGGGGAAGCAGCTTCCTTGGTTGGGCCCTCAGTTATAACAACCTTTTTTAAGAGTCTTTGTGAATAGTAGAGAGAGTAGCTGAAGAGCACTTCTGTGTCTTCCTTTCTGCTCTTTTGTGAGGGGTTGCTCTGTCACTTGTCAGAATAATGGGCAGTGTTTGCACAAAGAACTTTGACTGGAGCATGTGGCTGTGTTCCTATGGTGAAGTAGCTGTGCCTGCAGAAGCTACTTGAATAGATAAAACTGAAACAGGAAAATAACTTGGGTCTTTTAGAGGGGGGAGCTAAGGAAATTCTGTGGAGCTGGAAAGAAGTAAAATTTTTGGATAGTGTGAGCAGTACTTGCAGTTCAAGTGCCTTTTGATATAGCACGCATTTACATCCTTTCCTTTAATATTCTGCATTTTTGCGCCCTAGTCAGGCACTTAATTGGCTAGAAATGCATGCAGCTATGTATGAATGTATGTGGCTTACAAGATGCTTGTATCTATTTTCATAGTGGAGAAAATCATCCTCATCTGCAATATAAAATGTGCCTAGTAGAGAGTTTCCACAGGTGCTGCATTCCTAAAGATGTCTGTTGTTCCTAAGGTGTGTTGGTTATTTTGCATTTACATTTCTTTTTCTGTGTATGCAGATGCTTTGGGAAAATGGTATTAATGGTATTTTAGCTGATGAAATGGGGCTGGGAAAGACGATCCAGTGTATTGCGACAATAGCACTGATGGTGGAGCGAGGAGTCCCTGGTCCATTCTTAGTATGTGGTCCTTTGTCTACTCTTCCAAATTGGATGTCTGAATTCAAGAGATTTACTCCAGAGGTAAAAGAAATTAAGATTTTTCTTTTTCTTCCTTAGGTTTAAAAGAACAAACTGTTTAATTCTTATTCTAATTCTTTGCCTTGAAACTTTATATATAGAGTATCAGTTTAATTGTAGTTGTTTATGTGGTTACTACACAATGCATGACATTATCTGTAGTACCTTCTGTTTAGGTTTAAATTGGCTTAATTCACCTGACTTCTAAACCTGGGTTTTTTTCAGATTCCGCTAATGCTGTATCATGGAGCTCAGCAGGAACGTCGTAAACTGGTTCGTAAAATTCATGGGCGACAAGGATCACTACAAATCCATCCTGTGGTCATTACTTCCTTTGAAATAGCAATGCGAGACAGAAACGTGCTACAGGTATCTTAAATTCTCTTGAAAGCCCTAGGATGGGTGGAATAATAGCAATGCTTTTGAATTCAGAAAAAAAACCACCAACCAAACAAAAAACCAAACCAAACCCAAAAAACCCCGCACCAACAAAAAGCTGGATACTGCCTGTACAATGAGTGTCATACTGTACCATTTGTATTGGCATTCATTTCTGTTTTCTTGGTAGCAGCAGCTCTGGAATTTTATGCTTAAGAAGTTATATCGGAACACTATCCAAAAAGTAAAGTAAGCAGATAGCTACATTTTTTTTTCTTTTCTTTTTCTTTCCATTACTTCTCTGTAGGTGATGGTTGAGGAAGGCTCAGAGTAAAAGCTATACTTAGTGTAGAAGTATCATAGTTAACATGAGAAAGGTTGTTTCAGTGAGATGAGTTTCTTGTAGAAGTTTTACTGTAGTCACCTAAGCTTTCTAAATGCAGTCACCATGAAACAGATCTATGGCATTAACTGTTTGGGCTCTGTTCTTCTAGTCTGGCAAAGTGAGGAACAGCAGTAAATAGAATCTTTGTGATGAGCAGTATCAGAGTCTTATTAGTGCCATTTACCTCATCTGGCACATGTTTTAATGAAGTAAAGCTCTTATTTACTGAAATACCCTTTCATTTTGTAGCACTGCTTCTGGAAATACCTGATAGTAGATGAAGGCCACAGGATTAAAAACATGAACTGCCGTCTTATCAGAGAATTGAAACAATTTAATGCAGACAATAAACTTCTGTTAACCGGTACTCCCCTGCAAAACAACTTGGCAGAACTTTGGTCGTTGCTTAACTTCCTGTTGCCAGATGTGTTTGATGATTTGAAAAGGTAGGTTGCAATCTGATGGAGAAAACTATTCTGGTTTGTCCTGTTTGGGCATTATTGTAACTTTTTAATTATTAAACTTGTATCAGCATGTGAGGAGCTGTTTTATGGTATGGTTATACTTCAGTATGACTAATTGGTAGTGAAGGCTTTGCAATATGTCTTGCCTTCACACTTACCTGCTTCAGAAAAGAATAAAGGAATTGTCAGCTCTATGGATAGTGGAAGCTGAGCTCTGAGCTAACACATGAGCATTTGCAGGGAGAGACGTTTGTCTAATCTTAAGTGCCTGGGTGATGCTTGAGATTCTTTAGGGTGCTGGAGAAAGTGAAGCTGGTAGGCATGGGTTCTGTGGGAAATAGATCCTTTTCTGAAGCAGTAAGGGGTCACGTGGAAGAACATCACCAAAACAGTCTTTAGACTAATTTTGAAAAAAGTTATAGACTAGGTGGAATATAATAGATCACAGAGAATATTCCAAGTAATACAAGTATTTTTACCAATCACTTAAAACATGAAGCATCTGAATTGACAGGCATGTTTCAGAAACCTCTTGTTCACTGTTCACCTCTATTCATGATGGATATTAGTGCTTTGTTTTTCTTCAGTTGCAGAATTAGAGAACAGTATGTTAAATAATGAAGAATAATAGCTATGAGTAAGCTATTCTTTTTTTTTTCTTTCCTTTGTTTTTATAGCTTTGAATCCTGGTTTGATATTACCACCATTACGGAAACTGCTGAAGATATTATTGCTAAAGAAAGGGAGCAAAACATCTTGCATATGCTGCATCAGGTTTTCACTTACTTTTTGTGTTGTTTTTTTCATGGTTTATTTCTAACATTGACCATTATTATGAAGCGTGTCAAAATCTTGTTTGTGGAGTTGAATTCTGGGCCTGAGGCTTTTATTGTGGCACTTCTGGACTTCCTTAGACTTGTGGGATTTTTTAGGGTTTACAGCACTTACAAATGCTGAAAGGAACGATGTACCTCTTTGGTAATGACTCATTTTTATTCTTGGAGCTAAATTCAGTTTAGTCAAATTTGATTGAAGTTGCTTGCTTATTTAATGGGTACCTTTATTTTCTTGAAAGATAACTGAGGGAATTTATTTAACTTTTAGGTGTTGAACAGAATACCTTTTGACAAACTAGTTGTATAATGTGCCTGTGTAAAACCAAACTAACTCCAAAAACATTTTTTTTAAAGGAAGTGTGTGGAAGTAAACGTTAGCAGTACTATCATTTTCCCATCATGTTGATGGTGAGATACAAATTGTATATTCTAGATGCAATTCTTAATGACAACTTATTTTGATTAAAGATTTCGGGCTTTCCTGGAATAACTTAAGAAATACAAGCAAAATGAGATGTTTCATAATAAAATTCCTTTCAGTTAATGAAAATTATTTGAAAGGTCTCTGATGTAGTTACTACTGCATTCTTAGGAAACAATTCAAAATTTTTAAAATGTCAGTGGATATGTTTGAACACATGTATTACCAGCATGTGCATAGAAGTTTTGGAGTAGGCATCCATATTAAAAAAATGACATGTGGAACTCTGCAAATTAACTCCCTTGCTTTAAATTGTCAAAATAGCATTATGTCAGTAGACCTGTTTGTGTTCGGTTTTTGTTGTTTTTTTGTTTTGTAAAGTAGCCATGTTGAGAGCTTTGAATAACTAACGTATCTGTTCAACGTTTCAGATTCTGACACCTTTTTTGCTGAGGAGGCTGAAATCTGATGTTGCTCTTGAGGTTCCTCCTAAACGAGAAGTTGTGGTATATGCACCGCTGACAAAGAAGCAGGAAACTTTCTATACTGCCATTGTAAATCGCACCATTAGGAATCTGCTTGGAAATAATGAGGTATCTACTGATACAGATGTTAGGAATGTGCTTGCTGTTAATGGTTTTTAGGCAGAAACACATCGGTATTGCTTCATTGCCACTGTAACTAAACCAGCTTTTTGCTTAAATTTTTAGTCTGATCCTTTTGTTAGCTGTTTCAGTGACAGTTACTGTGGCTGGCCTCAGTGGGCACAGAGCTAACACAATATGAGTGTAAATATGTTCTTGATTACTTGTAGCTTGGGGGAAAATGAAGACAGTGTTCACAGAATTGACAGTTTCTGCTATTAAATCACTAAGGTACTGATGCAACTTCAAAAAATCAATCGGAAGCTTCCAAAATCTACAATTATAAACCTTTACTGTTTGGGCTGTATTTTCTACTTAGCAAAACTTACAGCTGCTGTAAGTAAATACTGCATGATGCATACTACTGAGACCGTTTCAGTATTGATTATTATTGGGTCAGCATAGGCCTTTGAATATGAAGCTGATCGCTTCTGCTGTTGATGGCAGTGTTATCATTTCCCACAGGAAGAAGTAGTTGAGTTGACTCCTACGGGCCGACCAAAACGCCGTAGTCGAAAACTGGTTGATTATTCTGAGGAACATAATGGTTCACCTGATGACTTGGAAAAATTGATCAGGAAAACGCAAGAGGAAGTAGAAAAAGAGAGGTGCCTGCCTTAAAAGATTCTTCTTTTTTTTAATTTATTATTATTATTCACTGAATGTCTCCCTCTTAGTTTGCTTCCAGAGCTTTGCTTATTCAAATTGATCAAGAAGAATGGCATTTCATAATTTGCTATGCTTGTAGCTTTATGATTTGATTCTCTGCTTTTACCTAATATTTGCTGGGTCATTACAGCAATAACTGGGTTGTACCATTACTCACAGACTCATTAGAGTTAACAGTTAACTGTGAGACATTTACTGTTAGACCCATGGCCTTTGTAAGATCTACCAATAAAATTGCTTCTTAAGTCCCTGTTTTCATTAGTCACAGTCTTAGGTAGGTCCTGTGATGATAGTGCTATTGATACTCCATGAAGAATTAAAATGTCCTAGTGTGAAATGGTAATTCCTTTGGGCTGTTGAAACATTTTGGTAGTGAAGAACTTTGGTTTTACCACAGTCTCAAGGTCTAGGACGGTGTTGGGTGTGAGCTAGGGAAGGAACTGCTTCTCTTAGTTGTTTGGTAGTTGAAATGTAATTGTAATAACTTGGTTCCTGGCTGCAGCTAGCCATGAGGACAAAGAGCTGAAGAGCTTGAATTATTGGTATGTTTTGCAGGCTTTGCAAGATTCAGGTAAACCTTTTGTCTCCAGTGTCCAATTACATTCACATATACATCTCTTTGACTCAATAACCCTGCTCATTGCAGAGGGATTGGACTAGATGATCTTAAAAGGTCCCTTCCAACCCAAACCATTCTAGGATCCTGTGAAAGACAGGACAAGGGATAATGCTGGTGTGCTAGCTGCAGTTAACTCCTATGTTTTTGTGGCTCAAGACTGGAGAAAAGGGAGGAGTAGTTTCCATGCTAGATTTTATAAAATACTTAAGCTGAGACCTGGAACCCAAATGGCCAGCATGGTTATTGTTGTTTTGGTGACAGGTATTGGTCACTTTCTGGTGATAAAGAACAGAGTTGAGATTCGGGACAGAGGGAGCTGAGGAATTACGTTCATTCTGGGGTTTGGCAAGGTCTGTTGGTGGCTCTGCATTGGTTGGGAGTCCCTTGGTGTAAGGAAAACCAGGTTAGTCTTCAGGGATGAAATGTATTTATTTTGCTAGTTTTTTATTATAGTCCAGTGTACTTTGCAAGAACAGACACTTACATATGTTTGTATTAGTCTTATGGTATGCATGTATCCCTTATATTGGTGGCAGTACTTAGATGTGGAAGACCAAATAGCTGTATTCGTTGTGAATCCTGCAATGTGTATGTTTGGCCGAAAGAGGCTAGACAGAAAGCTGATTTCTGGAATAGCTTGTTTATTGTTCTGTAGGAGATCTGACCATTTGTTCCAGACACAGCTTGGTTCTGTTCCCTTTTCTGCTGGGTGACTTGCAGAAGGTTGTTTGTTCCGTTTCTGGTTACTACTGACTACCCTCTTGTATTTTAAGCCAATAAGGGCAAACTCTTGTGCCTTCAGTGCCAAGTGTGGCACTAAAAGAAGTTTAGTCTGGTAATAGTTTTACTAACTATGAGGGATTTTGAGGCCATTTGATGCAGCACTTGCATCCATTGGTTGATTTTGGTTATATTATTTTTTTTCTCCTCAGTATCTGTAGCATAAGGTGACACGTTCTGTACTAATAAGATGATGTTATCTTTTCAAGGCCAGTGGTAGAAGTGAGCATTCCCATGGATTCAGAGGTGAACCTCAAATTGCAGAATATTATGATGTTACTGAGGAAATGTTGTAATCACCCCTATCTTATTGAATATCCGTTGGACCCTGCTACTCAACAATTCAAGGTACATGTTTTAAAAAGATTATGAGAGAAAATTATTCCAGGCATTAAAAAGCAATAGACACTGAGCTGATGGCAGTAAAGAATGACCTTTTTAATGTATTTGGCACACGCCTCCCCAATGAATTCCAGCAGTGTACTGAATCATTTGAAGCTTCCTGCAGCAGCAGTTGCAGAAACCATTGAAGCTTTGTGCCCATTTAGCCTTTGCATAGTGGTGCCTTAGTGTTCTTCATTATGGCAGTGCTCACCCGCAGGGAGCAAAGTTACTGAATTTAACCAGTAGCTGGGTTCCTTTGACTCCAGGTGTTTTAGGATCTTGCCTCTAGCTCTCCTCACAAAGGTTAGTTTTCGAAACAAACTCACTGACTGGTTTGGTAAACTGTTTATGACACAAATTGCACGTATGCACTGTGGGAGTTGCAGTGGTAACTTTTAAGTGTGAGGTGTTGCAGGGCTGAACCAAGTATGAGAGTTGTCTGCTTGGAGAATACATAATCCTTTCTCTTCCTCAAAAGGGAAAAAATCCAAGTTGTATCTCAAAGGCCAGCTGGTAGTTTAATCTGCACAGAGTAGTTGGTGATACAGGGAAGTACGTAGTAATGTGAATTGAAGGAATCTTGAACAACTGGAAGTTGTTTGCACATTCTAAATGTAGGTTTGTGGGCATGTGTAGTCATGTTTCCTGTTCAGTGGCTAATAACAGATTTAGCTGCACTCAGGAGCAAGCTATTGAAGTTTATCAATGTAAAGTCAGTGCATAAAAAGCAGATAGCCCAGTCTGGGTGGTGAGGGGAAACTAGTTAACGTGTAGAAAATGCAGGCTGTTTGATGCTGCTTGCTGGAGCTAGTATCTGCTCAGGAGAATGGAAATATCGAGGTGGCTGCTGTATGGCTCAAACCTGAGAAGTTACTGCATCCCTGCTCTTAGATCGTAGCACGAATTAGATGAAAAACTCTTGAGCAAAAGAGGGGGCTAAGGTAGCAGTGTGGAAACTTGTTCTGTGAACTTTTGTCCCTTGGCTGATGTGTCCTAACTTGTTCAGCAGTGCTTCCTTACATCCAGCAGGGGGAGGCCTTGTGCATTAATGACGAGCTGGGAAAGAAACAGCAGTGCTTTTCCACTTGGAAAAATTAAAATCAACAAGTTTTTTGTTCTAGAAATGGGATGAAAACTAATTGGTGGTTCTGAAAATTATTCGGGCATATGAAATGGTGGGTCTTGATTTAGTTTCATCATGATTTAATTGATTCAATGTAGCTTGCTAAAATTAGTTTTGCTTTCAACCTTACAGCTGTTTAGTTAAAAAGATGGTACAAGCTTGTCTCTGTGCAGAGCTTTCAGACTGCTTTTGATGGTGCTTTTGAGTTGGGGAAACTTTTGATAACCCTCTAATACATGATCCCCTGTCCAAGGTTGATGAAGATCTAGTCAAGAATTCAGGCAAGTTTCTGCTCTTGGACCGAATGCTTCCAGAACTGAAGAAGAGAGGACATAAGGTAAAGCTGATGATTGGTAAGGTGCAATAGTTGTCTCCTTGGATTGAAAAAATGGTATTAAGGAATCTTCCTGGTTTTGTAGATTTTGCTGTTCTCACAAATGACTATGATGCTTGACATTTTGATGGATTACTGCTATCTGAGAAACTTCAAATTTAGTCGATTGGATGGCTCAATGTCCTACGCGGAGAGAGAGGAAAATGTAAGTAGATGTACATGCCCTTTGAACGTGTGCTAGCAGATTCTGCTTGTTTCTGTGATACTGGGATGTGATTTCACACAGCATTTAGCGTTTAATAGGCAAAAGACATCTATGCTGAAAATTGACATCCTTGCTGCTGCTGCAGCTCAGAAATACTGAAGCAATGACATGTGTTAATGACCAATATCTTGTGGTATGCCAAGAATGGTGGGTGCTCACCTACTCTGTTGCCCAAATATGAAGTATGTAATATACCTAGTTGTGGCAGATGCTAATCCAAGTTTTGTCCCTGCATGTATTGTTTCTTAGCATCCAGAATGTGATGGCAACATCTATGGGAGCATGCTGCAAGTGTAATGTCACATAAAGTAGATTTCCAGGAAATCAGTTTCTGGTACCTAGTGGGACAGCTGCAACTTCAGCCTGAAATTGCACACAGATTTGTTCCAGTGCAATCCTATGTTCTTGCATACTTGTAATGGTTTCAAATAACCACAAACTGCCTCACTGCTGAGGCATATATTTATCATGAAAAGCAGTCATGCAGGATGGTTCTGGAAGACCACCTTTATGAGGGCTTGCAGCTGTGTAAGAGAGCAGTGCATAGATGGAGGAGGTACATAGGATGTATCATGGGGATGTGCTGCAATTGACATCTGGTCTCCAAAATATGCACTAGTGTTTATGAAGATACAGAAAAACAGTGGCAGATGACAGATCATCTAGCTGAAACTATGCTTTCCTTTGTGCCATTTCTTTCTGTGCCACAGTGTGGCTGAGGAAGACCAGATCCCTAAACACTTCGGCTGCTACTGTTAGAGCTGATCCTTAAAAAGGAAAGGCTAACTAGCAGCATGTCAGCAAGCTATAATGACTTTTATTAAGCTGGTAAGATTTTGTACTGCCGGCTTGTGACGATTTTTAGGAGTCGGTTGTGTGTCTGCCATGGTGTGGTGTGGGGGCAGGATGAAGGAAGCCTTCTAGGTCACCAGTCTTAAGTTTGGCAAGGCTCTTCCCACCTCTGTGACTTGCTGGTGCTGCAGATGCTGATGTCCAGGAGACCCCAGAGGATATGGGGCTTTTAGAGAGCTTGGGTAGCTGCTTCCACCTGGCAGCAGTGGGGTGATGGTTTCTCTGCTGAGATCAAAGTCCTGAAAATGACTATGCAGCTCCAGTTTCCTACCAGCATGTGGGTGGTCAGACTAAGTAGACTAGGTTTTGACTGGTATTGTGGACTTGATAGGAGCTGTGCTGACACTTGGGAACATCTTGCAGTGAAAGCAGGCTAGATGCTGAGTAGGAGGCAGAAAGTTACTTTTAGTTTTTTGAAGTAAGAGGATGAAGTATACAGAGTGGCTGCAAGTTACAGCCAAGTTGGCATCAGTATTTTAGATTGTTGTGTGTGTCAAGAAGTAGATATGTTTTTAGGCTTTGCCAGCTTGGACTGTACCCACCTTGCTCATCACTGAATGGTAGGTTATGTGGCAGTGAATGTGATTTGGACCATACCTCACTAGAGTCATCTCCACTCTCTGTTAGACAACTTACTGACTGGAATCATCAGATAAAAAAATGCAGTTGCTTCACTCCTTGGTCTTGTCCTGTCCCAAATGCATGTAATATTTTTTAAATCCTTGGTTTGGCCTCTGACAGTGTGTGCTGCATTTTATCTGTCTTCATCTTTTTAAACACAGGTCTCAAAATATTAGATACATAGTATTTGATCCATCTGCTGGTTTTTAATACATCAATTCTCTTCCAGATGCATCAATTTAATACTGACTCTGAGGTCTTCCTGTTCTTAGTGAGTACAAGAGCTGGAGGCTTGGGCATCAACTTAACTGCAGCAGACACAGTTATCATATACGACAGTGACTGGGTATGTTGACACACTGTTAACCTAGTGATATGTGTCATAGTGTTTTCTCTGTTGGTGCTTTTGATGATCATTTACTATCCCATTATGGTATGGATTATTTCTGTAACTTTAATGAGGTGTTACCTGGAGATAATGTACAGTAGTGTATGCAAACATGTTATATATGAAATAATGCAGTGTCATTTGAAAAGTCATAGCTTACTGAATACGGAATTAGAGTTGGTTTCCAAATTAGCCTGTTTGCCCCCAAGTTACACCAAAAGCAGGAGTTTTTTTTCTGTTACTGTTAAAAATACATTTCCTTCTTTCAATTTATTATTTGAGTTTGAACATAGCTGGACCTTCTACAGGTTCACTCTTCCAACTGCTGCTGTGTTAGTACCAGCCCCTAAGATTTCCTCCTTTGACTTGTCACATATGTGTTAGCTAGCTAGGATTCTGCTGTTCCTGCAAGTCTGGAGGTTGGGAAGAGGAAGAGAAATGGAAGGAAATGACTGAGGACCTTTGCATCTTCACTTCTATTTTAATAGACAGCTCTGCTGTTTTCCTGACTGTTCAGCTTCAGGAGAGCTAAAGCAGCTTCAAAAACAGCTGAAAACTTTTTAAATCCTTTTTTGTGTTCTCCAGCCAAAAAACCTCCACAAACCTGCAACTAACACCCTCGGGTAAATTTGTGATACAAAACATGTCCATCTGTTGCAAAGTGCAGCACTTAGAGCAGAAGTGGTCCTCCTGGTTGTGCTGCTACAGCAGAGCTTGTCATGGACAAGCAGGAGTAAAGAGATGCAGATTTCTCTTCATGGCTGCCCTGCTTATTGCTTCCACTCTAACTTCAAGAGCTCACTATTCAAAATGCTGCCTATGGTACAACTCATAAAAAAATGTTAATGGTATCGGTAACTTGTTTCTTTATCTGCTCAGAACCCTCAGTCGGATTTGCAGGCCCAAGACAGGTGTCACAGAATTGGCCAGACTAAGCCGGTGGTTGTTTATCGTCTTGTGACAGCAAATACTATTGACCAGAAGATTGTGGAGAGAGCTGCTGCCAAGAGGAAGCTGGAGAAGCTGATTATCCACAAAAGTTAGTATCTTTCTCTTCTGACTTGTAAGCATGTGTTGCTTCTTTAAATCTTGAGAGAAAACTTTTACTGCTCTGTTTGTGACTGCTCAGTATTTTTCCTTAAATGCGAAAAGCTTCATCCTCCCAACAAGTGGCTACATAGTATTACTTTCCAAAACGCCTTCTTAGACACCTTGTAGGTAACTTCCACAGCGAATTAAAGGAAAGCACTTCTACTATTTCTGGAATGTAGAAAGTAGTCATGTTATGACTACTGCTTTACTAGTAGGTAAGGAGAAAAGGGGAGTGATGAGAGACTGAGCCTACCTGGAAGAAATATAGGTAAAACCATTAAAGCTAAATTAAATGAACCAGAATATAAAAGGGAAAGCAGATAAACTGCAAGCAGTAAGTTTTTTTAAAAATTTAATTTATAACAATTCTTCATTTGGAGCAGTATGCCTACCTAATAACATCTAGAGCAGTGTTCCGTGATGTGAAGCTTAGGGATAGATTTTTCCAGTTGCACTGGCAAACTTGACTTGAGTAGGGAGTCTTCCTATTAAAATCAGTAAAATGGGTAAAGACTATACAACTGGTTTCTGGGAGTTTCCTACTAAACTTGGTTGAGACTGCAAATCCTAGAGCTGTAAAATCACTGTAAAAAATCTCAGCATCCTGTTTGCATCTGTCCTGCTGAAATGAAGAACAGTATGTTATAACCACAGTAGAGTAGTCCTGTTTAAAGTTAACCAAGTGCTGAATAGAACAATAGCCCTTGAATTTAGGTGCAGAACAATGGTGATTCTTCTTGTGTTCTTGATTATATAGCTGCTCATACTCAAAAGGCTGTAGAAAGTGAGTGAGGTCGAAGTGTCTCTTTAGAAGGTAATTTTTTCTTGTTTGGGTCCTATTGGAATCCTGCTCTGCCTTTGTGCTTATTCTGTTTGTGATATTTGGACAGTAGCTCCCTATAGCGTATTCCAAGCGTTAAGCTCACTTGACAAATACAATTTTTGTAACTTAGTGTGGGTGTCTGACAATAATTAGCCTTATATCAAACTTTAAAGGAGGTTAATAACTTCTTATAGTATATTAAGGAGGGGGGCAGCATTTTCATGTGGACATAAGGTGGGGAGAAAGGCCTAACCTGTAATAGACTGCGCAGTACACTGCTTGGCAAGCCTAAGCTGTGGTTTGCCTCTGGTTTTGGGTGATGTTTGTTAGATGTCTCCTTTATCCCAGCTTTAGCCTGTCTTTGTAATCTGTTTGCTGCTGCTTGGTGTGACTGCTGGGGCTGCTGTCTGACTCTTTGTAGGCATGTTAACGACAAGTTTTAGGTAAGAAAAATTTGGTTTTTAATGATTTGGTTATGGTTCAACCTGAAGTTAAAACCAAAGTGGCAAGATGAGTGCACAAAACAGAATGGGCTCTAGCAGTAGATGACTGCCATACACTCACGTAGCAGCAGGAACTGGGACTAGTTGTACTGGAAGAAAGCTAAGTGTCAAGCTGGGTCATGCCTTCAGTTTTGCAATAGTTGAAAGTCTATTTTGGTAGCTATTGGTGAGTCCTGTCTAAATCTTGCAGCTTAGGTAGGGGTGTCACCTCCGGGAACCTTTGGATTCACTGTAAATTTAAAGGTGATGTAATGGGTCCTGTTATTTTGAGTATCTAAAAAGTGTTAGAACTTTGGAGGAGTGAATGAGGAAGGGATAATACAAAGCTTACTTAAGTCAGACCTTTCAGTGGTGTGTAACCATGTAGGGTGTGTACGGCACAAGTACTGGAGCTTAAGAACTGGAATTTGTGGCAAAACAGAATGCTTTTTTGGCCTCAGCATGAGGGGTTACTCTTTCCGTCTTGTGCTTCTGTTTCATTGAAGAAAGTTGCCAAGGAAACAGTATGAGAACCCAGTGTGATTTTATATGAATTAGTAGATGTTAGACTAAGAGAAAGTAATGGATATAAACTTCTATTTAAAGTGTTAAGTGCTTGATAAGGTCTTCTGTTTTGGTTTTTTTTTTTCCTCTGTGTCCCTATTATGGCAACCCAAGACCTGTGCAGCACTAATTCAATGCCATATATAGTGTTTGAAAACTGAAAGGGGGAGACGGCGTTAAATAATGCATGACAGGACCTGGATCCTGTGTGCCACAGCCAGCCCTTGGAAGAAGATGGGAAAAGGTGTGGGGAGGACTTCTGAAACCAAGATATAGGAAAGAACAGCAGTGAGTGTGATGAAAGGGATTGATGAAGACTCATTAATAAAACGGGTACATGTGTTCATAAAAACAGGGGTAACTTGGTACAGAACAGTCAGCTTTACCTGTGTCCTTGAAATGTGCAAGACTGAGCTTGACTTCATCCATGATCTGCTTTAGTTAAGTAATAAACTTGTGAATTTTTTTTGAACACTTGGGCTGGCATCCAAATTTGTGCGTAGATAGGCACTGGCATAGTTTCTTCAAGAAACCAGCCTGTGTCAGGTACTATTTTGTCTTGTCTGTCCAGCCCGTTAAACTGAGGGATGTTCTCTCTGCAAACCACATACATATATTTCATGTATTTCCTACCTTGTGGTTAATACTGCTTACTTTGTTTTAATCAGCTTACAATACAAAGGGAAGAAACTTCATCTACCATCTAACTTTATTTAAAGTGGTTTTGCTGTAAGTAGAACTAAAGGCTTTTCTGCTCTGTGTGTGTGTGCATGTTGAATTGGTGTTTCAGTCAGTTCTTCTGCATACTACAGCTAGAAGGTGGAAGGCCTGCATGTTAACTCTTCATCTACCTCTGACTTTTTTCCCCATTTAAGTTGTTAAGTGTAAGGTGTGTTACCTGAGGGATAAAACCGTGAAATACAGCGTTAGTTTTCATGTGCAAGAGTAATTTGTTGGGATATGTGCATCCAGCATTGATTTAATCTACAAAATTTGTTCCTGTCTCTGTACTTTCTTAAAATTTCTCCTTTCTACAGATCAGTTTAAAGGTGGCAAATCTGGTCTAGCACAGTCAAAGAGCTGCCTGGACCCTCAGGAATTAATAGAATTACTGAAGTCCAGAGACTATGAGAGGTATGCATATTTCATGTTTTTTGGACCACGAGTTTGTAACTTGCAGCTGTCAATAGCTCTTTTGTCTTACAAAGTGGTATGTGGATCTTCATAGTGGAAAGAATGTCCTAGGGATTCTGCTATGTGGGAAAACTGACTTCTTTGCAATACTAACTGTAACATGCTTTTATCTGTATTGAGAGATTCTTTCTTTCTCAACAGGGAGATTAAAGGATCTAAAGAAAAAGTAATCAGTGATAAAGATCTACAGTTACTCTTGGATAGAAGTGATCTTATTGGTAAGTCAGTTTTCATCTGTGTTTTTTCTGTTGAACAGTAAATTCATATTTTGTAAGTCTTTATGTGGAGAAAGTTGCCACCGTTTCACTTCCCAACAGCTGTGTGGTGCATCTGAAGAAGGCCCCTTTGGCCCCTCTGCTGACACTTCAATAGGATTTGCTGAAGAAAAATAAAAGAACTTAAAAATATTCCAGAAAACCACATTCACACATAGTGTGCCTTGAGCATACAGGGCATGAAGAGCATAGATTAGGAGGTGTTCTGCAAAGGAACTTTCCCTGTGAGTTGCTGTAATTGATCAAAATAGAGATTGTTCTATCAAAATAGAGAATATTTCAGCAAACTTGTTTAAAAACCTATTTTGATACTATCATCATTCAAAATACAGCCTAACATTCTGAGAGGGAAAAAAATGAGCTTTTCAGAGTTACTATGGTTTGTCAGTGGGTCAAATATTTTTTAAAAAATATTTTTTTTTGGTTGTCTGCAAATTCTAGTGCTTGATCAGGCCAAGATATTATAAGAAAACCCAAACCCTTAACTCTTCTGAGAAAGGAAAAAATTCTTGTCCAGTTCATCTAAACAGTAGATTTAATACGCTTCTTTTCCTTCATCATCTTTAGGAGAGATAAGCCTCAAAGCATAGATATAGAAAAAAATGACTTATTACAGATTTTAGAAATAAAAATGATACCTAGCCTTAAATAAGCGAGATGTGTATAGTTCAAGTAAAATAACTTTGTCTTAGGAGAACTGTTGCTATACTTCAGAATTTTTTTCCCTAAATTATCTAAAGAAAATGTTCTATAAAACTGCTTATTTCCATGGCAGGGGAGTTGGTACTAGATGATTTTCACAGTCCCTTCCAGCCCAAAACTTTCTATGATTTCAGTTAACTGATTGCTAATACAGAAAATGATTCTTGATGCACTGATAATATGGTATATTGCTAT
The DNA here is from genome assembly GCF_023638135.1 of Falco biarmicus. Classification (NCBI taxonomy): domain Eukaryota; kingdom Metazoa; phylum Chordata; class Aves; order Falconiformes; family Falconidae; genus Falco; species Falco biarmicus. The sequence goes on from NC_079296.1 coordinate 16,867,224, forward strand.
CTTTACAAGTTCAGGCTATGAAGGAGTCTGCTTGCTTCATTCAAGTTGGAGAAGATGCCACTTGTTCTGTGTTATTAGTGTGCATCGTATTTATAATGGTTGCTTATTCTTTTTCTGGGGAATACTAAGCAAAATTAGTATATTAAAATTGTTTAAAAATGATTATACAGAGATACTAGTCGAGCATTATGTACTGAATATTTACTGCAGCTAACACTTTAGAAATTGAAATGCCACCTCCCATCCCAGTAAGCCTTAATTATTAATTTTGATATAAAGACAGTACTTCTGCTTTAGTTTTATATTCACTGGAAGGGGAACGTAGTGATCGTGAATGCTAGTTAGACAAGATGTAGGTCTTTGAATTTTAGAAAAGAATATTGCTTAGCACAGCCCTAACTTTCTGTGTCTTTCCCAGTAACTTCACAAAATAGGTTTACTGCATTCTGTTTCCTTTTCAAGAAAATAAGACTAATTCAGGCAGATTCTAAAACTGCTTACCTCCATTCAGACTTAGCCAGACCTATTGGATTTTTTTTCTTGAAGTGTACGACTGAAAATATTTTCAAGCACAAATTTTTAGCAGCAAATTGTTGAAGGAGCAAGGTGATCTAATCAACTTCCTTTCCAAATCTAAACAAAAATGCATGTGACTTTTTTATGTCTGCAATAATAAGGTTGCAGACACTTCAGCTGTAATTGTTGATGTTTGTTTTGTTTTAATCCTAGATCAAATGAAGACCTCCGAGAAAATGAAAAAAGAAAAAATGGGTGTCTTCAAGGTCCTAGAAGAATAGTCAGATCCCAATGCAGAATGCGTGTTTTAATGTGCAAATGCAGCCTGTAGTCTTACAGGACAAATGTATGGCTGAATCACATCTTCAAGTGTCACTTACACATGCTGACTTTCTTTAAGGCCTGTTCAAATCCCTTGTGTTCTTTCAGTGAACTTTAACACTTTCTGCAGTATAGTGCAGGTGATAGTTTCATGCAGCTTTGGTAGGCTCTCAAAGAATTAAGAAAATGAGAATGTTTCACATTTACAGCTAGCTCTTGTGATCACTGGTAAAAACTGGCAAATTAGTGCTTAAAAAAATCTTCCCGTGGAAGTCCTAAAATACTGGGGTTTAATTTTGTGTCAGTTATGGATTTATTTGGAAGGGAAAGAACATGTGCCTTTGTTACAGCCAATTGTGTAGCTTCTGGTTTTAACTTCTGCAAATTATTTTGATTAAATAAATGTCTGGTTTGTCTTAAGACGTAGGGGTTTTAGTATAGCTTCTTAACTAAGCTTTGTTTATGTTGCCTCTGTTAATTCACTTTTTCCCTATGCATTTAGCAATCTCACGCATCCTCAAAACACCCCCACCCCCACCACCCTCCCCCCCACAAAAAACCCAAACACCCAACACCCCCCCCCCCCCTAAATTTTTCTGCTGGAGACATTACTTATGTATTGACTGGCTTAGCTGTGCAAGCTGAAAGGTGCCTTTTTGAGGCACATGGAGGGAGGTAAAGATACTGGAAGGGGAAGTTCAGAATGTCTTGGGATGGGTGTGGATGATCAGGGTGTACTTTCTGGGAAGGGGATGTTTTGAGCCTGCAGAGGGGCGCCAAAAGACAGGTGAAGGATATTACTTGCATATGCAGCCTCTCAGAGCCAGCTGTAGTTTGCAGTCACTTCATGATCATTCTTACTCTCCTTGGAGAGTAATGTTAGCCTGATTGTGAGAAAGTTATTTAATATTAGTGATGCTTATCCTTACCTCTACAAAGGAACAAATCTATTAAGTTAACGATAGGCTGGCTCTGACCTTTGCCTGTTGAAAGCCCTGCCTTGTTTCTAATTGCTGGACAAAAGTTTAAGTTTTCTGCTGGGTTACTTATTAGCCTGAGTATTACAAAGTCCAACACATGCTGTCTCCACGTGTTGCTTGCATTTGCTGAGCTACCATTTAGCAAATTAACATTTGCTAGTCTCCTTTGTGCACTGTTTTATGCTAGCAAACCCTACTACAACATTTAAGAGTAAATGATGTATCTAGAATGGTGCCTGAATGGCATAATTGTAGAAGTTTTAATAACTGACATAGGTCAGCCCATGAGGAAGCAGTTAAGTTCTGGATGGAAAGATGAGGTCTCAGCTTGCTTGTGTTTTGCTACTGTGTGTCTATTTGCAGGGGTTTTTTCTTTTCTGTTTTGGTGGGGGTTTTGTTGTTGGTTCTGGAGTATTTTTAATGTCTGGTGAGCAGCTCATACTTCTGGCTGGGGAGAAGGCTGCTGATGGTTTTTCCAGGTGAGGACAAGAAAATGTACAGTAAACTCATCTTGCACGTTAAACTATTATTTAATGGTGTTTCAGCAGCACTTGAATACACTCTGCACGTACTATCATTAGGATATTTTTACTTATCTGCCTAACAAAGATGATATTTGAGCTGCCACGCTGACAACAATCTGAGCTTATGGGGTTGCCATTAGCAAATGAAACTGGAATGGTGCTGCTGCTGTAGGGTGTGAGGAGGAGACAATGAGAGGTCTGTCTTGATGATGCTGTTGGTTTGCTGGTTTTCTTAAAACTTTCTATCTCTTGGCTTTATCTCCTGGGCGCCAGCTCTGCTGAGTCACTGCCAACAGTGGTATATTTTAACTGTGTAAACAGTTTTTAAAAAAATAGTGCTTTATGTTCTCTGCTCCGAAGGGAGTTGAGCTACTTCTATCCCAGCCTGCCATGTGCTCCCGCAAGCCAGCGGGGAGCAGCAGCCCTAAACTGCTGTCTGCTGCACGGGGGGGTGGAAAGGGGAGATGCAGAGAGGCTGCGACCAGGAACCCAAGTGTTCTGTTTGAAAATGACAGTGCTTTGCACTGCACGCTTAGGTGAGACAGTCCTTCCTTGGCATGATGCTTGCTTGCTTATAAACTGCCCGACATGCTTCAGATAGGAACCTTTTCTGTATTTATTATGTTGTTGTTAACTTCTGGAGCAGGCAGCTCAGTGTGGTTGCAGGCGTGACCCAATTTAACCTATTTTGTTATTGTTGACAAACTCCAGATGCCAACTGCTAAACTCTAGAGGAATTTGGAAAGTCAGATTACAGCGAACACTGACTGCAGTTGCCAAAAAATTTTGTCCTGCATCATAAAAAAGGAATACATTCTTTTCTCAGTGAGCTACAACAGACAGTGTGATCGAAGTCCTCGCCCAGTAACGACCGTAAGTGGCCTCTGTTAGCCTCTTGCCACAGTAATAAATTGGTTCAATACTAATATCTGCATTAAAAAACCCTACCTTTCCAGAGCTACCCCACAAACCTTTTGTAGTTCCCGGCTCCTGCGTCAAGCCGTGCACAATCAGTGTTTTCCCAGCAGCGTTGCCAGCTTTAGCTGTAGGGGCTTGGCCAGGGAGACACAGTGCACAGCCCTGGACAAAGGGGGCTTGTAGCGGGGGGCTGGGGTGGGGAAATGTTGGGCACGGGTCAGGCTCCTCTGTCCTGACCTCCCCCATGCAAGAACAGGCTGGTGAGGTTCTCTGGAGCGAGCCCCCCTTTTGCTGATGGATGTTTTTGTGGTGTGAGAATGCTGAGGGACTTTGCACGCATTGGGATGTGGTCCCCAGCCTGCCAAGAAGGTGGGCAGCAAGGGTCCCGTGCACCAGGCTGCTAGGAGAAAGCAGACACGTCCTGCCTTGTGGATTTACCCCATTTATTGAATGCAAACAGAAGGCAAATAACTGGGACACAGAAGATCTGTAATCTGACTTAGGCCTCTGATTTTCCTGTGCAATTGAGAGCACAAAGGAGGAGGAAAAAAATAATTATGTGTATCTAAAAAAAACCAAACCCAAACAGCAAAAGAGGAGATGAAAAGAATGTTGAACAATTAGTGACATCTCCTGTGAACAGATGGCGGATTAATGGCAAGGGAATTCAAAGCCATGCCTAGCATTCCTTAATACAAACAAGATTCAGCGGAGGGGGCAGGAAGGATGCTTTCCAAGGAAAAGCAGCAATGGATAAACCATCGAGACTGGCTTTGTGAGCAGCGCGGTTTACTTGGGGAAGACGGTGATCACCTCGTAGCCCTCCGGGGGAACCACCCGCTCCCGCGCATGCTTCTCACAGTAGATTTGGTCTTCCACGAAGAAGTGTCCTTTCTGCTTGAGGTTGGTGCCACAGTCGCTGCAGACGTAGCACTCGGGGTGACGCTGCTTGTCCCGGATCTTCACAAACACACCGCTGGGGAAGGAAGCAGCACCCCTCAGCGCCAGGCACCCACCACTGCCCCCCTCCTCCCCAGCCACCTCCCACCCAGCCCAGACCCGCACCAGTGCTGAAGGCGGGCAATTTTCTCCTGCTCCTGACAAGTCAAAGTACTACCTCTGCGCAGGCAGGTGCTCACAGCACCGCTCAAACCTGATGTGTGCTGGCACAGGAGCCTGCCTCTGGGAAGTGTCTCCTCGCCTGGCCTGCCTGCGTTCCCAGGGACAGCCCTGTCACCTGCAGGGGCAAGACCCACTGCTGAAGGCTGGAGACAGCAACAGCTTTTGAATGCCCAGAATGAAATGGCAGGGAGCTGGACCACCTTGGGGAGCAAAATCTAAATTGCAGAAGAAATGCAGAAATGCTTGCCAGGCACCAAGGGAGGGGGATGAAGGCTGCACAGCTAGCCACTACCCTTTTGCTAGTCACTGGCATGCCAGGTACACGTGGGAGAAGCACAGAGCCCAGCTCCCGATTCTGAGCTCAGATGCTGCTGCTAAGGCGCTGCAATGAACAGATCCAGCCAAACGCTTTTCTTACTGGAAAACTTTGCAGCCTAATGCAGCTGGTGATGAGAAAAACTACATAGCAACTCGTTAACTACCACCAGCAGCAACATAACAATTTGCCAGGAGTAGCATTTTGTTCCAGCAGCCATCTATGTTTTCCATGATTCATTAGTTTTGAGTGCTATTCATAGCTTTGTGCTTTTTCTCCCCATCTACCTAGCTGGTAGAATAATTGTAGGTTTGTCTCTGAATCATATTTGAAGGTATGGATTGCCTCTGTAATGACTCTGCTGGTCCTTGGTGCTCCAGCCACGCCAGGACCATGCAGTCACAGTGTAGTGGGGCTCAGCAACAATCTGGCAGCTTGGGGTGGGCAGCCCGGGAGAAATCCACATTCTGCCATGATGCTGCAGGTGGGCTACCAGCACCTGGCTGCTGGAGTCAGCTGTTAAGCTAGAAGGGGGTTGTAGGGAAGAATTTCTGGTTGAGAAACTGAATGGTGAATCAGAGATGCAGGTTGGGTCCCTCATGCTGTCACACTGAATGGTACAGCAGGTCTGTATTCTGTATGGAACCTGTGACCCTGCTGCGCTGGAGGATGGAGGTACCTACATAAAGACAAGGAAAATGATGTCTGCATAGACAGGGGAGGTGTGCAGTCCTACAGCCGAGCAGGGAGTGGACCGCAGCTCTCCTGGTACAACCGGCCCGACCACCGAGGTGAGGGGCCACTCCACAGCTGAGATATGGAAAGCATGAAATAGCCCGCAATGGAAAGGGCACTTTGCTTCTGGGTGCTGTCAACAGATCCCAGGTAGGAGGCAGAACGCTGCAGCACCAGCTGCCTCATGGTTTGTCCCCCAGGGACTTGCTTGGGTTGGCACTAGTCTGGGGGGAATCGAACTCCTCCCTCCCCACAGGGAGCCGCAAAGTTGGTGCTATTGGTCAGAGCTGCTGGGAATAAATGCGCCCTGAGCTAGCTGCGCGATGCCGGGTGGGGGCAGGTGAGGTGCCCGGGGGGGCAGCCCCTCAGCCCCCCCAGGCACGGGGTGCTCGCCCTGCAGCCCCTGGGATAGGCATACTTACACGATACCAGAGCCGCACTTCTCACACATGGGCAGCTTCTGGGCGCTGCCGATGGATGAGGCCACCTTCGTGGTGGGGGCTTTGACGCTCCGAAAGCCCGATGGCTTGGTAGGGTCTCCTGGGGGTGGAAGGAGAGTGCTTCAGAGCATGTGAAAGGCACAGTTCGAGGCTATTGCTCCCAAGCAGATGCTCTCTGCTAGGGAGGGTGATGCACTTTAACCCCAGCTCTGAGGCAGGGATTTGTGCACGGAAAGCAGGCAGAGACTTAAGGGGGTGTGGGGAAGAGGGAGAGACAGGACACAATCTTAACCTAGAAATTTGAGGGCCTGAGATTGTGGGCAGTCATTTGAGAGACCCTTCTTGTCTTAAAAGCTCATCAGACCTCAGCTGATGCGTCTCATATGCACAAAGCAAAGCCGCAGCCCCAGCCTTGGCAGCCCCAGCGCCTGCCTGCCGCATCCTGATCACACAGGCAGGGGCAAGCGACTGCCAGGTCCGAGCTCAGAAAGAGGAGGTGGGTGTCCTGGCAGCCTAGAGGGGCTGGCTCCCCCCAAGACTCCTGGAAGATCTGGTTAATAAACCCCTCGCTCTGGTAGGACACGGGCTGACCCTGTGCCCTCCTGCTGCTGCGCATTGTGCTCCAGCTATCTCCCTAGTGCAGCCCCTCTGGAGCAGGGATGTCCTGCAGGTCCTTCGCTGCTACCCTGGCTGCCTACAACGGCAGCAGATCCTAGATGCAGGACACTGGCAAGCCTTTGTCTGCAGTGAAAAAGGAGCCTCTTCCTACAAAACACCACCATTGATGTGACTGGTCTTAGGGATATGACTTTTGCAAGAGATTCAACACTAGGCAGCAAGGGAAGGAGGGCTGCGGCGACACCCATGATGTTTCGCCAGAAACAGAGCAGGGGGTCAATGGGCACCTCAGGCTGGGAGACACTGATAAAACCTTTCTAAGTAGTGTCAAACCAAGAGCACACTGCAGAGGTTGCTCCTGGTGTAAGGGGAGGAAAAACTCTCCCAAGGCACATGCTGGTGAGCAGCACAGTCAGGGACACCTCATGGCCCAGGGCAGCGTCACTGCTGAAGGACAAGGTGGGGACTGCCCACCGCACCTACCTGTCACCCCTGCTCGCCCGTGGGGCAGGTGATGCTGCACAGGGCAGCCTTCAGCTCAGCGGGGTGCACCCAGCTCTGCAGAGATGCTGGTCCCATGGTGCAGGTTCCCTCCTGGGGACTGCAGCCCATTCACCCTCCAAACCTGGCGGGCAGCGCTGGCCCCCAGCAGAGCTGCAGCAAGTCACCCTTGCTGGGATGGAACAAGCTGCAACCATAGTTGCAGGTTCTTCCCTATCGCCTCTGCTCGCTCCTCTGCCTTTGCTCATACTAGTGCCATCGACAACACATTTTTAAATCTCTCTAAAGGAACCAGCTTAACCAAATACCCACAGGACCCATAACTTGTTCTGCCCTGTGAAACACTCTCCACTTACGAGTGCGAGGTCAGGTCTAAACACCAACTGGCCATGGTGCTTACACACACACACACATCTCTGGGGCCAGGCTCTCAGCTGGTGTAAACCAGTGCAGCCAATGATACAGACAGTGATGCTCCCAGGGACTTGTCCCAGCTGGGCAGCTGCTGCTCACCAGCCGTCACCTGAAGATAGGCTGGAAGAAGGAGCCAACATGCCATTTATTGCTGTGGACATGATCTGACTCGGCAGCTGTGGTGTTTGAGTCTGGCCGAGCAGCACAGCAGGCAGGGACACCATCTCCTTGGGGACAGACATTCCTTTGGGACCACGTAACCTCCAGCCCTGCTCCACATGGGTGATTATCAGCTCACGGTGGAGCAACGCCAAAACCTAACCCGGCCTGTGAGGGGGCAGGAAAACCTTGTGCCAGAGAATCCCAATAATGCTGCAAATCTTCAAAGAAAGATCAAACAGAGAGGCTTTTGCTTCTTATCTTCTTCAGCACTACTAAGCACGGGGGAGGACTTCAGCTGCATGAGAAGTCCGGGCTATTCCAGTCCCATCCATGCAGGAGCTGAACCCTGAGGGCAAGTTGCAAACACCTAATATTTAAAAGATGCTTTCAGTTAGGTATTTCAACAGCTTATTAAGACTCCCAAGATGCTGTTTGCTTTCTTCCTATTGTTTCCTTATTTCATTTCCTTCATTTTGCTGTTTCCTTACAGACCTACCACACTTGGCTGATCTGCTTCCCTTTGTGGCGAGGATCTCAGCACCAGGCTTTTCTTGGATGGAACTAAACATACCACTGCCAAGCTAATAACAAAAAAGGACAAAGTCTCAACTGATCTAAGGAAAAAAGAAGTCGTTCTTGGAATTCTTCCCCTATTTATTTGTTTATTTTATTTTATTTAAGGGGAGAAGAGAGTACGATTTGGCCCCCACCTACATTAATTGGTTTTTTTATCTTGAAGTCTATAGCCCTGAATTGCACAAGCCCAGATGTCAGATCAAGAATGCCAAGCAGAGCTAAGTTTCAGAGGTTAAAAAGCTCTGAACTGCTTGCTGTAACGCAGCTTCCATATTTTTACATTCAGCTTCAGAAGTGTATCCTTTTTCTTTTGTAAAGGGATGGGGATCAGGAGCTTTAGGACTCACTCACTGAAGAGCCCTGCCTTGACCCTTTCCAAGTCTTGGATCTAAGATGGTCTTTAATCAGTGAATATCATCTTAAAGGAGCAAAACTTTAGAAAATATAGAAGAGTTTCTGCAACTTTTAAAATTCCTTCCTGATAACTAAAAGGTGTAGGGCTTTATTTCTTGAGTCACTCAATGGGCAAGCAATGACACGGGCCCATAGGCACTAAAACTAATCACAGAGAGAATATTTAGGAGTTAGGTTAGTGAAAGGGTCTGTAGGTTCCTGTAGAAACCACCTACACATGCTACTCTGAATAATCAACAGCTAAGGAAGGAAAATACAAGTTTTAGATGTTACTCCTAAACGCTGCACACAGCCCAAGGAATGGCAAAAGGGAACAGCGTGCTCAGACCAGGTGTGCGGTTAGTGCTCACCTTTCTCTTCTGACTCCAAAATCTCTTGCAACACGAGGAACGAAGCAGACTGTCTGGGCGGCTCATTTGACTCTTGGTTCTCCTGGAGCATCTTGTAAACCTCAGATTCTCTGTCTATGACAATGCCACCTGGGGGCTGGTTATGCTGATCCAAACTGAGGAAGGAACAGAGGACATGTTTGTTAAGCAGCTGGAAATGAAAGCCAGTCCCTCTAGCAGCATTTTCACAAGGCATGATATGGCTGAAGAACGGACGTGCAAAACAAATGCCCAGCAGGACGCCACAGAAAATGGAGGTGCTGGATGTGCTCGCACAAGACAGCTGCAGCCCCGGTGGCATCAGCAGGTCCCCACCGGCTGCCCCCGGCCAGCCCCCGAGGGCTCTCCCTACTTTGCAGTTACGATGTGCTCCAGAAGCTGAAACTTTCTGCCCGGGAAATCACTGTTCTGTTAATAGGAAAATAAAGAACTCGTGCTGGGATGGGAGTCCCAGGTGGTAGCTGTGTCATTGGGCATGTTCCTTGCATGCACAAACGACCTTAGACTGCTGCCTTACACCACTGTGAATCTCAAATTAAGTTTATTCCATTAAAGAGAAACCTTTGCAAGTACACTGTGAAGTGGCCCAAAGTAACAGCTGTAGAATCTAATGAAAAGATCCTCCGATTGGCAATAATTTAATTTGGTTTCCAAGTGAGTGTTATTATTTCCATTTTACAGGTGGGTGCCCTGAGCCACAGCCCATTTACAGCATTTAACAAAGGCTGATGAGCCGGTCAAGGGCAGAGGAGACTTGTGCCTGCTGAGACTAAGCCCTCCTTTCAGCTCCTCCTGAGGCATCGCTGCTGCTGCCACTCGTGTCACGAGGGACCTGACCCTCAGCCTCAAGCCCGAGGTGCTTCAGGAGCAGCTTTTCACAGTGTGGGGTCCGCAAGGGTGGTCGTTGTGCCACTGGAAGGATCTTTAAGGGGGGGGGGGGGGGGGGCGGTGGGAAGCTGGAGGCAGTACCTAGGGATGTTCTCCACATCCAGTGGGTACAGGGTAAACTGCAAACTTAGAACTGCAGGAGATTATTCGGAATATCCCTTGGGAAAAGCTTTCCAATAGACAAGAGACACTGAAATGTCAGAGGGGATTGCTGTGGCTGGGTAAGCAGCCCCCGTACTACAGGATTTTAAAAGAACCTGGACAAACATCCACTGGGAATGATTTAAATCAATGGTTTAAACTGACCGGCTGCTGGGCTAGGGATGGACTAAAGGACACAGGAAGATCCTGCCTGCCCTGTGTTCTGCAGCCAGAGTAAAATGTCCCTGGAAAAAGGGGACACCTAACAAGTCTCCTCTGATGGCTAAATTCCGTAATGCAGCCTTACAAATGTAAATGGTCTATTAGGTCTCACCGGCCCTGCACCCTGTGATTGCCTGCAAAGTACATAAACATCCTGAAGTTCAGACTAAATTGCAGAGGGAAATCATCCTCCTGAGGAGGCAATTGCATACTTTCCATGCCAATGTACAATTGAGTCATCTGCGAGTTACTCTACATAGCAAACTCTTCAAGCACCAGGGGCAAAATCATCACACGTTATAAAGTACTATTTCCATAAAAAGAATTTCACAAGATGTTTCCATCTTTAGTAATTTGCAGTGGAGTGAGAAGCACATCAGGCTTGCAGGCAGCTGAACCCTTGAAGCCTGAATCACATTTACTGAAGCCTCTCACCAAAAATAAAATAATGACTGCCTTCTCTTACACAGAAAATGTCCTAGGTCGTCCCAAATGAATCCATGCTCCACGTTACATTCATCTTATGTAAAGCCATACACTCCCACCACTCTATCCACCCATAAAAACATCAGGCAAGAAGCCTTCTGTTGCAGCTGGCACACTAGGAACGTTTCACCAACGTGCATTCAAACAGCAAAGGCTCAATCACCTTAAACGAGCAGTAGAGCCAAACCACAGCAAGCCGCCGTGTTCCAACCATGCGTTGTGGCAGCGTGCAGAACACACAGATCAGCTTTCCCAGGTGCGCACCCCATAATTGCACACAGAAGACTTCCAAAAGACTTAAAAAAAACCCCCAAATCCTAGAAATTGTACCAGCAGAGTGAAATACCTCAACTTGTTGTGGCACAAGGCTATGCTGCTTAATAATAATAATAATAACCAGCACCAGAAAGCACATGCATCTTTTGAATGGGCAAGGCCACAGGCACAGGACTTGTGCCTGCAGGATGAGTGCCTGTACCTCAGCTGGCTTCAGGCATCTCCCTTACACCAGTACAATGCAGCGTCACCAGCAGCCGGTGTCCTGTCCCACGTGCAGGAGGCCCCTGATGCAAGAACTGTGCAGGGGACAACTCCGACCACGCTACCAGATTTCAGACTCGCACACACCCCGGACCTCACTGCTGCTACCGTGGGCAACTGGCACCACTGACTGAGTAATGCTGGGTGGCTCTGAAAGTTGGCGAGAAGGTGGTAATAAAAAACATCAAGATACAGCCTGGTACAGCACCTTCAGGAAAACATGGCTTATTCTTCACTAATGTCATTTTACTATTTTATGCTAGCACTTTTTGTAAAGTTCACAAGGATCTCAAAGCTACTGGAGATCCTGGGCTACTGGAAGGTCCAGGACTTGGAGCACTTGCTTTTGCAAGGGAGCAGCCGCTAATGCCTGGGGCCCCTTTGTGAGTGCTACCAGGTGCCCAGAGAAGCACGGGCAGCCAGCAGTGTGCCCACCGCTCCTGGTGTGCCCGCTCTCCACTACAAGCCGGAGCAGCAATTTACGGCAAATAACTGGGCTGAGTAACAAGGCAGGAGTAAATCCACAGCCTCCCATTCTCTCTTGGCTGCTGGCACGTGGCAGAGCTTGGCTGTCTGGGTCTGTGGGCGAGGACACCAAGGTTTCTTCTGCTTTGAAGCACATGGTGCTCGGCCCGGGAGGGGGCTGTGAGCAGCTGAGGAGGTATGAGATCTGGCTGTGCGCTTTTGCTCCCTGGACAATGACACACAGCTGCAAGCTGCCTGGCCACATAGCAGGGTAACTACTGGAGGTTCACATTTGAAACAACTCAGCCTTGATCAGAGCTATCCTGCAAGATGTCCAAACTTGCCTTCTGCTTCATCTATCTCCATACTGAAGTCCTCCCTGTAAAACCCCACAGGCTGTCACTTGGAGGCACAGACCAGCTGGTTCCCAACTGCCACTAAGAAAACACCAAAGAGCATCCAGGCTATGTGATGCTGAGGCTCTCCCCATGTCCTGCAACCCGCAGGGCATCCTGAGCATCCTCCACTCCAATGGACAAAGGGGCAGCCCCAAAGGCAACAACCTGTGCAGACAAGCAAGCGGGGTGGAAACACAGCTGGGTCCTCCACATGCCTGGTGCCTGTCCAGGCTGCTCCAAACTCATGAGTGTTACCAGCCAAAGGTGGTGGTCCAAGATGGTCCCCATGGGGAGCTGCCTCAGCCTGAAATGACACACACCCACGGCCCAGCCCACAGCCAGCAAAACAGAAGCACGATGACACGTGTGGCAGCACCTTCCCATCGCAAACAACAACAGTGGGCTCAGTGCAGGGGAAACACCAGCGTTTGGGATAAAGCATTCTCCTGCTCCCCGCCAAGCCACCTGCTGGAGGTGGCTCCTCCAGGAAAGTGGGTGTGCAGCAGCAGTGGCTGCACCCCCAGGCTGAAACCACTTCTGGTGCTTCCCGCAGCGCTGGACACGGACACAGTGCGGAGACAGCTCCTGTGACGAGTCATGCACTAACATCAGAGAGGTGAAATGTAAATGCTGTTTTCTTGTGACCGGCCAATGCCATGAGCCACAGACAGGGACAAGGCACCCGTGGACACAGAGATGCGGATGAATGGATGTGCCAAGCCAGCCACGGAGGCAGCGGGCAGGTTACCTGGGGAAGTCGGGGCTAATGGAAGAGATCTGCCCCTGCAGCGAATCCATGATGTTGCTCTGTGAATAGAGCTGCAGGGGCGAATTGAACTGCACGTGCAGCACTTTGAGTCCCGGCACCTCCACTTCCACGGGGCTGTTGGGGCAGACCCGGGCCACGTGCTTCAGCTGCTGGGGCCCTGCTCGAAGCTGGCTGGGGATGGAGGAGGTGCTGTGCCTCCGCCGCGGCACCTCGGGGGGCTGCGCCTGCACAGGGCTACAGACGGAGGCGAGGGGAGCCTGCATCACACCCACCGATGCCGGGCAGCTGCGGGCCCACACAGGCGGTTTTTTGAGTTGTGTTTTGGTTGTGTTTTGTGTTGGTGGCATCAAGCAAAAAATGCAGAGGAGAAAGAAAGAAGGAAGAAATTAATGAAGAATTAAGAATTAATAATGTTCATTAATAAGAACTAATGAATGACCAGCTGCTCCAAGCAACACAAGCAGTTGCAGAATACTGCCCGAGGGACACACCATGGCTTTGCATTAAAGGCTTCTGGCTAACGCTGTGGCTCTGCTCTCGCACTCCCGGTGTGCCAACACAAAAACTAAAACGCCCTCGCTCCACTGATGAGCAAACGCAGGGGCTGTAAAAGCAACGAAGACGTGGCAGCAGAGGTTTCACTATGAACTGGCTTCCTGGTCCCACTGGCCAGCCAAAAACACCACCTTCACTGCCGACCTTCCCAAAGCCAGCCTGGGCACCCTGCTGAGGGGCAATCACCCCCATCCCAAAAGAGATGTGCTCAGCAGCAGGGCTTCTCCCTGTCCTCCCCGCTTGCTTTGCGACACTGAATCCAGTGGAGACGGTTGCTGTTGTTTCCGCCTGTACCACAGCCCTGCAGCTCCGGCACGCACCCTCTGAGCATGGAGCCTGGATCAGGTCCCCATGCTGCGTCACCGCCGGCTGCTGGCTTGGGGCAGGCTGCGTGGCTGCTGGGTGCGGGATGGGGACACAGATAAATGCCAGATCAACCCGGAGCAAGGGCAGCCGTGGACAAATAACTCAGCAAAACACACAGGTGGGAATTTAAAAGCAGCTGGAGGGCTGCGTGAAGGGAGAACCTACACGTCCTGTGTTTGTGCATAGGGAGACCGCAGTGGGGTTTCAATGGCAGGGCGAGGCCCCTGGCTGCCACTGAAAACCAGCAGCAATTAAGTTACTATTGATGACTCTGGAAAAAGCATATTGGCAAAGGTCTCACGCACAGTGCCCCCAGCATTCCTTTGCAACTTGCTGTGTTTCAGCAAGGGAAAGATGGAAGAGCTGCCATGTACCTGCCCCGCAGCAGGTACCTTCCTGCAAGGAGCAGCACAGCGAGCCACAGCACTAGAAGAAGCCCACCTCTTTACTGATCCCTGCAAGAAAAAGGGATCAGCCACAAGTTCCCAGCCAAATACACCTGGGTTCCAGGACAGCTCCCAGCTGGCGGGCACTCCAGCCTAGACCAGAGGTGGGATGTCACTGCCAAGTGGTCCCATCACGGGAACACAGTCAGGTTTCCCTCCTCCTCACTCTGCCTTTGCTCAGCCCCTGAATGAGGCTGCTGAGATCTACCAGAAGCAAGTGAGCAACAGACAGATCACCTCACCCACCGGCTGCAGCACCCGGCGCTGCCAAGGAGGCCCCACACTGCCATCGGTCTGGGGCGAGCTTCAGGCTCCTGCTAAACTAAACTGCAACCTCAGGCTTTTGTGCCCTGCAAAGCAGAGGCTGGAGTTACTCCTGCCTCCCCATTCACAAGTCAGGACTTTAGCCAAATATCACCTAAAGCATTGGCCTCGCAGCTTTTGCTGTAAAAGTGGGTGAAAAGCCTTCCAGGCAGTTTGGTACTGCTATAGAGACTTAGGGCAAACAAGTAACTTGACCAACACAGCCAGAAAGCTCTCAGACAGCTCCTGGATTATTGCTTCCAACGGAAAAAGGAGGAGCTTTGGAGTTCTAGGGTTAACTTTCTGGTGAAGCTCAGACGTGACCATAAACGTCAATAGGCTCTTCTAACGTTGGGACCCTTTCTGATCCCACCATAGATAAACCCGCTCGCACATGTACGAATGTTCCAGCTATTTTTCAAAACGCCTGTGAAAGGCGAGGTTCAACAATAAAAAAATGGAAAGATGCAACCTTTGGCAGAGCCCAGCTATGCGCCCCCGGCCAGGCGAGGACGGGCACCCCGGCCGCCCAGCACCGCACGCAGCCAGCACCGCATGCCGGCTTTCCAAGGGGCTCGCCACAAGCTGTCAGCACCTGTTCAGGGCAGCGGGCCGGCACGTCACGCTGAACGCACACGGAAACTGCGCCGGTCTCTGCTAAACAAAGAAACACAACAGCATTAATTTCATTTCTGCACCTCATGAAATGTTCCCCGCTGCTCCGAGCCCTGCCCCTGGGAACCACATCCACACTCGTGCCTCTGCTCCTGCCCTTGTGCTGAAAGAGAGCTGGGATAACAGCGGGGTACCCTTGCCATGGCCTCGGGTCTCCTGCAGCCTTCCCCAGGGCAGGCGAGGAAGATACTTACGGCTTGCTGGGCTCTGCAGCCCCGGGCGATGCCTTTGACTCCACTGCGCTGTTGAAGGTCTGGATGTTCTCCGAGGAGTAGAGCCCTGCCGGGCTGTTGTACTGAGCAGTGATCACTCGGGGAGCAGAAGCCGTGGCAGCGGTGAAGGGCACCGCGCTCCGGTTGTGTGCGCTTCCTATGTGCCTTATTTCCTGCATGCAAAGGAGCAGAGGCAACAGTCAGAGGTGCTCAGGTGTGCAGGCGGTGTGAGGGCAGCCGGCAGCAAGCAGCCACTGCAGCTGTGGCAGCTGAGGAGCACACGACAGTGACTGGCCAAAGCAGGTGAGCATCTTCCACACATCACCGAGGCCCCCAGCTCCACCCTGGAGGGCCTCCGGGTGACCTTCAGAGTTGACTGCTGGGAATATAAGAGCTCAGAAACACTGCCAGAGCTATGTGCCACACACCTGGGCAAGCCTACGGCAAGCCGCAGGACCTACCTTCTCGTGCAAGACTACAGATTCTAAGCATTCCTTGCAATTTCTCAAAGCAGGGCTGTTTTGTTTTCTATGGAGAAGTGAAGATGAGGAGCAGAAAGAGGAGCACTCTTCAGCGACATCTGAAAGTTTGGCTTTCCTTAAATACAGGCAACCCAAAAAGAAGGGACCTGTCATTGCTACAAGTGCTCTGGAGAATGTCTCCTTCAGCTCAGACTGGGGTTCACAGCTGGCTTTGAGGAACAACTTTGGACTTTCCAGAAAAGAAAGTCCCACAATAATGGTGGGAAGAGACCACTGCTAATACAAAAGACTCTCCATGGGCTGCGATGGCCAGCTGCCAGAGACTTCTTCAGGGTCAGGTATGAGTTATCACCCAGCCCTTCTGGGTCTGCTGCAAACTGGAGGCTTCCAGCAGTATTAGTGGATACTTAGAAACACTGGTTGCAGTAAGAAAAGGGCCAAATCCAAGTTAAATAAGGCATGAGGTAAGACTCTTCTGAATCACAGGCAGCACTAACAAAAACGGGGAAATTTCTAATCCCCACCATCAGTTCAGCAGGCTGGGAACTGGCAGCCTCGGGCAAAGGTAACAACATCCAGGGCTTATTTCTCCCCAGAGAAGACGCTTGACCAAAGCAAGGAGAAAGAAAGTACAAGATGGCCTCACTAGAGCAGGCGTAAGAAAGACCTGACGTTCACAGAGGTGGCTGAAAATCCCAGGGCGAAGAGACGGCACCAAAACGTGCACTGTGAAGCGCCTCAGCCAGCTGCAGAGGCTGGGCCAGGCTTCAATGCAGGGCGAGCGCCCAGCGGCGCAGGATGAAGCAGGGCCCCTCTGAGCAGGCCGGGCCCCTGGCTCCCAGCTCTAATTAACACAAGCGGCTCCCCCCCAGCGCCACACGGGCAGCTACTACCAGTCCTTGCTTCCATACGTGTACCGCAGCCAGGTGAGGCTCCGCTGCCCTGCGAGCATTGCACGGTGCTGGTGTGGTACGGCTACGGGACAGACTCTCGCTAGGAACAAGTATGAGTGACTTCTCCTACGGATTTTTCTTTATGTCACTTCCATGTCCCCAGCTTTCCGTAGGCAGCTGGCTGGCACTCCCAGACCGACAGATGGGGGTCACCTCACTTCACAGCACTCTAACGCTGTTGGTGGCACCAGGCACGGCACAGGGTCCCTCGGAGGAGAGTGGTGCGGATCCCAAGGTGCTCGTGGGTTGCAAGTCATTTGAAAGCAATGGACGAGATCAAGCTGATGAGCAGGGGGTGGCGGGACTGCTCTCCCACCGCTTTCTGGCCGACACAGATGGACGCCAGCCACAAAGCTTTCCCACGCAGCAAAGGAAGAAAGACCCTGGAGTAATTAGCTAATCTCCCTTTCTTGCAATCTCATCCAAAGCACATAATAGCACTTATAAAAATAGTCTTTCCCATGGCAGAAACTGTGGATTTTAGTAAAAAAAAAATAAATAATATATTACTTCAGCCTGTATATCACATCATGGGGAAAAGTATGAGCAATCTTCTATCAGCATTAATGCTGGCCCTGTGCTTGGAGACCACAAGTAGGAGAGGGTGTCAGACGTGCACATAAATAGTCGGTTTGATAAAAGACAGAGGCAGGAGTTTGAGGCTAAAGGGGTTAAGCTCTTAGGTCAAATAGGCTCAAAGTTGAAATCATGCCACACGTATTGTGGAAACATTTAAGTACTAAACAAGAATTAGAGAAAGGGAAGTAATTTAAAGTCTTTTTTTCTTTTAAATTCTGGTTTCCTAAGGAAGGAAGGCGTCTCAGTTACACACTCCACGTGCATGCGGGCACATTCCCACCTCCAGCAAGGACCTTTGAATCTGTCAGCCAAGCCCAAAATCAGTCTGACAGCAATGGAAGCCTCGAGGATGCTTAAGTTCTTCAAGCACTGAGAAAATGGACAGCCAGACAGAGGAGAGAGACTGAAATCACATTAGTACCTTGGCTCCAAGAAGAACTGCAAGATGCGCTCAGGCACAGAATCCACACAGGAGATATTTGGTCTACTTTGGGCCACCAGGTAGGGTTTCTGCTGTGTAATAACATCCAAGACCATAAATTAAGCTTTCAAAAGTGTCAGCACACCTGTTTTAAGTCTCACGTGGATAAAGTCCACTGATTGTAAGGGAGTTTATAACAGATTAAATAGATACTGGTGCAGAAAGTGGTGTCTGAAGGTTAGGTTAGAAAAATCTCATCTAGAGAACCGCAGAGAAAGTAGCTGACCTGAGTGCCTATAGACAAGGATTACAAGAGCAGTAAACATTATAAAGGGCATTTGGATAATCCCAGTTCTCCAGCCCTTCCTGTCATGCCGTGCTGCTGCTTTTTCTGTGCTGCTGCTTTTTCTGCTCGAGCTGTGGAAGGAATTTGCAAAGAACAAGTGCTTTCATGATCCCAAGATCAAAAGATAACGTGTTCTGACCGTCAAAATGTTTACCTAGGGATTTACCAGAACTGCCAATCCAGGCCCCGCACTGTGCAGCAGTTTTGTTAAAGCCCCAGCTCCTGGAATCATGTGTTAATGCGAGGGTTTCTGACTTAATACTGGAAAAAAGAAAAAAAAAAAAAAAAAAAAGAAATGTGACACTCCCAAAAACCTGTCCACCAGCAGGAAAGTGAAAGATGTTAGCACAAAAAGACCACTATACCATGCACGTGTGTCGGGGCAGCGCGGGGTTGAGATGCCTGGGCTCTGCCACATCTCAGGCTGTGGCGTGCCCAGGACCAACACAAGGAAAAGGGGGCAAGTGGCATTAAACAGCATCCCTGGCTGGGGCACGGGCTGCAAGGGCAGGCAGCGATGCTCTATTTGCAGTGGAAGAACTGGCAGGCAGGCACAGGGACATGCTCTCATCCAGCCAGAGCATGGCCCGCTCTTGGTCACGTACAGAGCAGCGTGACTCATTAGATCTTTTCAGAAACATCTTCGGCTGCCATCAGTGGGCTGCAGTCAGCAGCGAGCAGGGGTACCGGCAGCGGTTATTTCAGCCTGAAGCCAGGGTATGGAAGCTCCCAAGCCTCCAGGTAGGATATTCAAGAGCAGTATTTTACCACCATAAACCGATACCGTGACAGTTACATTGCTTTGCCTGCACAGATAGCAGCTTCGCTCCCCTTCTCCCTTTGCAGAGGTACAACCCCAGCAGAGCTGGCAGCGTGGCTGGCAGAGTGGCTGCAATGGATGAGCAGCTGCACAGACTCCTCTGCCACGGTGCTGCTTCTGAACTCCAGAGGGGTCTCAACCTGCTTCACTTTCAGTACAAAGCCATTCCTCCAGCAGTTCCTCTCCCTGCCTGAAACTACCTCCTCTACACAAACGAGCTCCACCTGGCTCCCACATGCTCCCAAGTCCCCCAGGCACCAGTGCAAAATCCCCCATCCCAGAGAAAGAAGCTATTTCCCAATCCTAAGGATGAACAAGGTTTGTAGTACCCCAGCTTTAGGTCAAATACGCAGGTCTCCTGCCAGATGAGGTTTCTGGGTGCCAGCTGTTAGCAGCAGCAGCCCTCTCCAGGGGCAGACAGGGACACTGCAGTGCCACCCCTTCCAGCTGGATGCCAAGGCGCTTCCCTGCCATCCTGGCTCTCCCGGCAGGGAGCTGCCAGCTCCGGTGTCAGGCTGCAGGAACGGGGAAAACATCCCTTTGCCGGGGCAGGAAGCAGCTCAGCATTTCCTACTGCCCCAGCCGCAGGCTGCGTCATCTGGGAAAACAAAGGCCCCTTCCTCCCCACATCCCTCCCGTGCCAGGCCACGCTCGGTGATGCAGAAGCCCAGCCTGTGACACCCCCACAGCTACATCAGCCGCCACCTCCATGCCCGGGGCCAGCTAGCAGCATGGGTGGCTGCTTCCACGCACCAGAGATGGACGTGGCTACCAGCATGGGACCCAGGGCTCCCGGGCAATTCCCAGCCATCCGCGAGGCAGGCAGGCAGCGCAGGGTGAGCCACCTCCAGCAGCTGAGCTGGGGCACATCCCCATGCAGCTGGGGCATAAAGCCACCTGGACACCTCCACGGCCCCACATGCCCTTGGCTGGGGACAGTCAGGGGTGAGGCTGGGCTCTGGGGTCCCATCTGCCACGCGGTGACACGGCCAAGGCCATCCCAGCTGCACTGACCTCACCGCCACGAGAAACAGGAAAAACCTGGAGGCTTTTTGTACTCTCTAAATAAACTAAACTGAGAGGCGAGGGCAAGGGCAGCCTCTCCCCGGAGCAGGGTTTTCCTCTCCTGAAGGCAGCCTGCAGGGCTGGGACCTCAGGGGTGCTGGCTGCTGCCCCCTGCCCCCTCCCAGGGCATCTCCCCACATCGCCCAGAAGAAAGGCAGGTCGAAGTAGGGAGTGGGAGCACTGCTTGAAGCCACCAAAAACTAGTTTCAGGTGTGGAGTCATGATCTAGCAACCAACCAGCATAGTTATTTCCTAAAGCTCCAGCTCGTGGAATCAGGGGATTCACTCCAACCTCATGTTATTAAAAAAAAATAATATATAAAAACTTAGCACCCAGGCTCTGCAGTTGCAGGGGTGAGTGACAGCCTCCAGGGCCCCACAGACCCCCGAAGCGGCCAGTGGAACCAGCAAAGCCCACTGCCCCACCGAGCCCAGGAACGTGGGATGCTTTTGCTTTGTCCCAGGTCAGAGCCCAGAGGCTTGGGACGGGTGATCCTGGATTGCACACCTCGAGAGCCACACCAAGAGGAAACAGGATTAAACATTTCTCAGTATAAATGTTTACTCAGCTCTAAGAAAACGGGCCCCTGACCAAACCTCAGCAAACGAGATCACGTCTTCACGGCAAACCCTACCCCATGCTATGTTTCATCAGCTGCGATCACAAGCATTAAGAAGTGCCTTTACTTTCACCTCTCCCTCTGTTATTGTTTGGGGTTTTTCAGCTATGGAAAGATCTTTTGCAATGCTTTGAAATCAGATTAGAAATTAGGAAGGGTTTGGGGCTTTGTTACTGTAGGGGGGTAAAACAACAAGGCTGGCTTCCCACATCCTCTCCCTCCACATCCCCGACACATTCCACATTCATGCGGTAACGCCTTTTAACCGAAAACAGCAGGTCACGATATGCCAGTGTGGTTCCCCTGTCTGAAACACGACAACGTTACTTTATATACCTCTTGCTTCATGCATTGCCCACACATGCACAGCCTTATCAGAGGCCAAGGCGGCCACACACCCAGTTTCTATAGCCCCTGCCTTCCCTGTCTCCAAGGAGATAAAATACACAGGATGGAAACAATGACATCACTCCACAAGGATGAGGATGAGGATGAGACGGGCATTCTCAAGGAGCCTTGGGAAGGCAGAAGCGGCTGCCTGCCTCTGCCAGCCCACAGACACCCTGATTCACCTCCAGAGCCCTCCAGCTGCATACCTGGGGGCTATTTCTCATTAAAAAAAAAAAAAAAAAAACCAAAACAAAACCCCAAACATGCTCACACACTTAAAAGCCAGTATCTTCTGTGGTCCAGAAGAGCTGACCTATCCATGTCAACCCAAGAGCTGTAGCTGACATTCCTGAGGGGTGACGCTACTGCCTGTGCCTCCTGCAAACGGGCTGTGTGTCCTTCGGGAGCCGGAGGCGTTTTGGAGACAGCCCTGGGACTGACTGCCTACACTGGGGCTGACCGCCCTCGAGCTGGTCCCTCACTGGGGCTGACCACCCTTGGAGGTCCCTCACTGGGGCTGACCACCCTCGAGCTGGTCCCTCAACTCCTTCCCCACATGAGCTCACTCAGCTCCCAGACCCAGACCCCACTGATGCAGCATCCTGCAAATACAGGGGGGAGGAAAAAAACCCAACCACCAACAATGGGAAACCAACAACCTTTCTCCCACGGAGCCCAGGAGGGATAAAGAATTTTGCTGTTTAACTTTACCAGGGGGCAAGAGAGCCCCTCCTAGGTGCAGAGCTCATGCCTGGGCAGGGTCAGCAGGGAGCACGGCTGGGTCCTAGCGCCATGCTGGTCCCGGGGCAGTGCTACCAGCCTTACAATGCCCTTGGTCACCAAGAAACTTGTTCTCGCTCGCTGCCATCGCTTTTCTCAAGAAACGTTCCGCAGAAGGGAGAGGCAGATGTGTTATTTTAATCTTTCCCGCTGCGGTGAGGAAACGCTCTCGATGGGAAAATGGCACTGAGTGATCGCCCTTAGGATCTGGGTGAGAAGTGCAAGTGAAATAGTTGGGCAAATATACTCAGCCTGTCATTTCCTTCCCCTAACGTTGCCATGGTTGCACCCAAAACAAAGCTGGCTCTGCTGCTGAGCCATTACCACTGACAAGCTGCGGCACCTTTGGATGAAGTCGTCATCACTCGCCTCAGCCTAAATTAATTTAGAAGGATAAAGTTAATGGTAATGAAAGAATAATAAGGCTGTAGCTCTTTCATGGGCAAAGGTCAGCTCAGACAACGGAGTCAGTCTTGGGATTCGGGACTTCAGGGAATGCATGGGGGGTTGTAGAATGCCTTTTTATTTTCCAAAGGCACAGAAAAGTATCTTGAACTCACATTCCAAGTAAGGGAAAATACTTCCACAGGATGACCCAGCATTTCACCATGCATCAGCCTCCAAACGCATCACAGAAGTAAACAAACAGTCCATTTCAAATAGGGTAAAAAAACATGCAAGCAGCCATCTTAAAATATGTAGCTAGCCATACAGTTCTTAAGACAGCCTGAAAAGTAATTTCTTACCTAGTCATTTAACTGCACCAATAAAGTGGGAAGAGGAAAAGAAGGTGGACAAGTGTTGTGAAAAATTCCAGTTAAGATATTCTGAATGGAGGGGAGACAACATCGAACTATCTAATTCTAAGAAAGGCGGAATCTTAATTTGAACAACTGCAGTCCAATTTCCACAGCAAAAGCTTTAAAGCTGTTTTTTCTGGGTTTTGAGCCTGAAGTGAGTCCATGCACATGCACAATGATAATTCTGCATTCAAAGGGCTGTGTGCAGAACCAGTGAGAAACATCATCAGAGGACCTGGATCAGGACTTAAATGAACCACTTGGACTCAGCATGTCCTGTTTTCTTTGGTAAGTGAATTAATAACCGTTCTGCACAAGGCTGTTGCCAAGGAAAGCAAATATATTGCTTTCACTGGCAAGCAAGTTACAAAAACCTGAACAGCTCAGCGCTGCCTTTGAAGATTCAGCTCTACTCACAACTTCCACCAATCCTGCTGGAAAAACAAGATCAGCACCTTTGTGGTCAAATCCGTAGCAGTTTGCCATGTTGGTATATACATGCACAGCATGTGCCGCTCGTCTGCAGCCAGGCTGGCTGAGATCCCTGGTGATGCTGCAGAGACACAGCCCCAGAGTGACTTGGCCGATGCTTGCCACGGCTCTGGCAGGAGCCAGCACGCTCCGCTGACCTCATGCTCCAAGCAGACAGACCTTGCCACAAACCTTACTTGCTGAAGCCAGCTACTGAAAAAGGAAACGGGTGTATATTTAAAAAAAGAAAACAACAAAATCCAAACCCAAACCAAAACCAACACAAAAAAACCCAAAACCAAACCCAAAAAACCAACAACAAACAAAAAGAAAACCTTAAAACTTGGTGGCATTTGTGACACTTTTCTTTGGCACCACAGACTAGGATGCTCAGGCGCTGTTAAGCTGTAAGAGCACATGGGAGCTTGTGGTTTGGAGACACGATGCACCTTCCCTCATGCTGCTGAACTCCGAGCGTGCGGCTGGCAAGCCCTTTAGAGGAAAGCCCTGTGCTCTGAGCAGTGGCAAGCCCCACTCACACTGGCGACTGCAAAGGACTTAATTGGCTTCATTTTAGGGATGGGAAGAAGACAGACAAGATTTCAGTGAGAACTTGAGTGTTCCTTTCACACCAGGAGATAACTCTTCCCTCATCAGCCATCACAAGGGGTCAAAGCCTAATTTTCTGGCAACAGCTGGTTCCTAGTGCAAGACTAAGACCAGGGTCACTGCTCAGAGATAAAGTTTGTAACAGGAATCTCTCCACAGCCGATTTCTCACCAAATTCTCCTGCTGAAGTCAGTGGCAGGTTGGTATCAACAAATTCAGTCATGCCACACTTACAGACTGGCAGCATCGGGACACTGACAGAGTGGCCGGGGCTAGAACCAGGATCGGGACTAAGGTTCAGGTTTAGGAGGGGGTGTGCTCCGCCGCCAGGATTATTGCTGAATCCTGCACAGCCCGGCCTTCATGATGCCTAGAAAGCTGGGCATGGCTCATAAGGCAAAGGTTAGAGCTAAGGTCCAGCCCTCGCAC
The DNA here is from genome assembly GCF_023638135.1 of Falco biarmicus. Taxonomy (NCBI): domain Eukaryota; kingdom Metazoa; phylum Chordata; class Aves; order Falconiformes; family Falconidae; genus Falco; species Falco biarmicus. The sequence continues at coordinate 16,891,401 of NC_079296.1, forward strand.
CCTTATTTCTTACCAAGTTGCAGGAGGCCCCCTCCAACAGCCCAGCGCTGACGCAGGTACATGCACTCCACCCTTGAAAGCCATCGATCGGGGTTAAAATTGCCATAGCAAATGAGTTTAAGTGGGGACATCAGTTAATTAAAATAGACTATATGTTTAGGTACTTGACCAGCAGTGGATATCCACCCAGCGATCCAGGCTGGGCTGAGGGTAAATGGGGGGGCTGCAGCAGCAGGTTTCTTGCTGCAGTTAACTTTAGCGAGCTACATTAAATTCTTGCTTGGCGTGAGTAGTGCCCTATGGTTAATACTGGGTCATTTAGCTAAATTCCGGTTCATGGCTGAGCAAGGGACTTAGCCTTGAGGATCAGGTCTCCCGCTGAATTAAAGAATAACACTCCGCAGCCTCGCAGCAAAGCCTTGGTGCAGGCTGCCCCGCTCCTCCGGCGTGGGATAGCCCCCAGGCCTCAAGCTTTGCAGCAGAACTTCTCCAGAGCTTGAGCAGCAGAAGGTACGGACCAGATCTCAGCTCCATGATGTCACAGGCAGGTGTCACTGTGTGGCCCCAGCCCAAACCAAGTCCAGATGGCTCAGTCCCACACTGTGCCCTGGACGAGCTGTGAAATACCTGGGGAACCCTGCACTGCATGCTCCAGCCAAGCCACAGGCAGCAGCTGGATGTAAGCGGGGATGCGGACAGATGCCAGTGCCAGGTCTGGGCAGGGTGCTGCCGCACATGTGCTACTTTAGGTTCTGGTCCTTTCCAACTCAGACAGATGTATTAGCTTAATTAATTGCAAAGCCAAACTAGTTTTATCTCTACTTATTTTGCTAGAAAGACTCACGTGGGATGTGTGCTAGGGCCAGAATCCACATCACTGCCCCGGTGAAAATCCAGAGAAACGCCACTGATGTCAGCGTGGTTACTGTTGATTTTCGCAGTGTAACCCTCTAAGCCCAGCCCAGGCGATGCCCTCGCACAGGTCGCTGTTACTGCTACGTTCACTTGGCAGAGGCAGCGGACCAAGGAAGCAGAGCTGTCAACAGGTTAAAAACCAGCCTCCTAGAGGGAGGCTGCACAGTCTGCCACACGGATACGGATACGTTTACAAACGTCAAAGGCTGGTGTGTTTCTCTCTCACACTCTCCACAGTCAGGCTGTTAGCAAGGAAACAATGCAAAATGACCAAAACACCCCTGCAGCAGAAAACACTGTAAGAATGAATAATTTTCCTCCCCTCTCAAGCCCTTTCTTATCTGGGCAAAGCAGTGATTTACTGAGGTGCAAGAGCCAGCGCCCCAACCCGAGCAGCTTGCCCAGGCATCAGCCTGCTCACTGCCACCGAGGGAGCCAGGCTTCCGAGGGTCATCTCATTTCTGGGAGTTAGGGGGCAGGGTGCTGTCCCCAGCATGACCCACCGAGTGGCATGTGCTCAGCCCCTTGGAGGGTCAGGCCAGGAACGGCTCTGAAGCCATCCGGGAGCTCGCAGTTATCCCGTTCCTTACCTGCGGCTGAGAGGCCAGGTTCATCTTGTAAGGGTGCGTCTTTCCCTCCTCGTTCACAAGTGGCGACCAGACTTTTGACTCCGTTCTGCAACACACAAGTTTTGAAGAGTTTATGTTGTCACCAGTGAGCATTGCTGTTGTTATCGGAAGACTTGAAGTTCCTCCCTTTCCCAAACATTTCTCCAGTCTTTTGCATAGAGCACTATCCACATCAGGAGGAATCCAGAGAGCCTCACTTCAGGCATGTAATTTGGGTCACTTAGTTATGTTGTATGAGGTCCTCAGAGAAAGATAGGATCTCAGCAGGGACTGTCCTGGCTTATCCCATGGGACTCCAGTGGCCACACATCAAGCGTGGGCTCCAACCCAGGCAGTAGAGTTGGTAGAGCTGGGAGTCACCCAGTGGCAGAGGCTGGAGATATCTCTTAGATGGAGACCCTTTAATTAAGTGGGACAATTCAGATTACTGTGTGTTTCAGCCTTCATGGGTAGCTGGGAAGAGGAACAATTCTTGTCTGTGTTGACTATACAGAGAATGTTTTGTTCCTGAAAGTTAGTCTGCCTTGGATAAGCTAGAAATATTTTTGGTTTGGGTCTCTGGGTTTTTCTTCTTATTTATACAGTGGTATCCATGCTGAACAAACAGAGGGGTTTGGGAATTATGAAAAAAAAATATTTTTTTTTTAAATGGGTCCAAGTCTGCAATGGGACTAAGAACTGAGATGAAAACTGTGTCAGAGAAAGTCTACATAACCTTTACTGGTCTGTGGGCTGCCCCAATTACCCACAGCAGCCTGAAACACAAGCCGAGATCTATGACCAAAACCGACAGCTTCTATCATCATCATTGTTTTGGTGTTTTGCTACGTCCCAAAGAACAAGAGACAAACAAGTGGCGAGGGAGAAGCTGAGTGCTTAGATTTGCTTGAGATACTTTGTGGGAAACACACGCTACCTGCATTCCCCAGAAGCACAGGCAGTAGTTAGCATCTCAGATGGACTAAACAGTGCCGCTCTTCCCGAACTTTTCAATAGCAGGGAACAAGTGGCTGCAGTGTTGTGGAATGAAAACCGCTGCTCAACGCTAAACATTACATCACACAGCAACCAGATGGCCGACAAACTCTTGGGATGAGTTTTGAAAACCATGTCCTGTTTTGACAGGAGCCCTTTGTGGAATCTGCAACTGCAGATAGATGCGCTTCCCAGATATTTGTGGGACCAGGCTCAGCTACAATTTAAGTACTTAGTTAGCAAAACAAGGATGCTTGAAGTAAATGGGTAACTGGAAAGAGACTTTAAACAGGAAAGTCTTATAAAACCAACAAGGGTGGAGAAACAGGGTGCGGAGCTACTTGGGATAAATTCAATCTGCTCTACACCATTCCTCTAAAAGCCCTCCAATGGCAGGACTTTTTTTTTTTTTTTAAACAGCTCAGACTTGACCATGATGCACATGTATATCCCAGACATTTGCTGCATAAATAGTATTTTAATACTCGTAGCTGGAGCATAGCTCAGTGGGAGGAGATGGGAGGCAGCATCCTCATGCAGGCAAAGGGAGAAATTTCATTGCCCTGATGTTACCTCTGTCGCACCCTGGACTTTACACAGAAGAAACCTGAACGGAGCCTGCTGCACTGTACTGCCCTTCACAGGGACATGCACAGACACCGGTCACACCAGGTGTCCTGTGCTGGCGTTCAGGCACAGCAAACCTTTGACCACAGGTGACTGCATCCTGTGGGCCCAGCCCCAGTGCCAATACCCCACATCCTACATCACCCAGATCCTGGTGGCTGGGAAGCTGGGGCACCCAGGCTAACGAACACAAACCTAACCACCGCATGGGATCGGATCTATGCCTATCACCTTGTCCCAGCAGCTGCTGTTACTGGCTGTGCAACATTTCCCAGGTGGGCACAACACAACCATTCCCTCCTTGCTCCTGGCAACTCGTGCTTTAAGGTGCCTGAGGACCCAGCAGTTCCACCCAGACTGTGGCTACCAAGCCTGCCAAAGCCACAGCTGCATTTTGCACATGGAGACTGTGTTTGTGCAGAGGGGAGCAGCCCGCCACCTGATGCAAAGCCTTATTCCTCGACAGCGTTAGCACATCATGTGTGACCAAGTTTCATCTCCTCAGGAAAAACAGGGGACACAGCAAAGCATATGGAAGTCAAACACACCCTGGCTGGCAGGGCAGGAGCAACTGGATGTTGGCTGGAAAGGCAAGAGCAGTTCAGAAGCATTAAACACTTCAGCTGGTTCCTAGTGTGAGGCACCCCCATGCCAGTTCTCACTAGCTGTGATGCAAGTACTCCTGAGGCAGCATTTTCTCTTACAGCAGTTCAAATATACGATCAGATTTCGGAAGTGCCAAAAGCCCTTATTCAGACAGAAAACTGAAGCTCAGAGCAGGCCAAGGGGTGAACTCGGAGCAGAAACTCCCCCCCAGGCACCTGCTTTCACCCCGCCGCCCCTCACCCAGTGCATTTGGGGCGATGCAGCACGCTGGTCCCAGTGCAGGGGAGGCAGCCAGCCAGCTCCTGCAGCCAGTGGGGGCTTTGGACCAGATTTTTCTCCCTTATTTATAAGCAAGGCAAAAAGGCTCTAGTCTGCTTCCCAGCCTGCTGCCATTCCCATCCATCACTGGATATAAATGGAAGCAGCAAGGTCACTCCAGGCTTTACTTCCAAGTCAGTTTAAAAATTATCCAAACAGAAAGGTTAAATAGCCCACGCGGTTGTCCCTCTAAGGCCAGGAGGATAAAGCTTCCCTTTGTCTCCACAGCAGCTGCAGCAGAGCCCTTCAGCCACTCTCCACAGCCCATTTATGGCCCCAGCGAAGTGGCAAAGATGAGGCGGCTCTGCCCAGCAGGGCCTCCCAGGTGCTGCCCTGTCCCACCGCATGGGCTGTGGGCCATCAGTAGGACTGCATCGCAGGACTGCCATAGTCCCAGCTCTCCCACCATGGGACAAGAGGGAACGGCCTCAAGCTGCGCCAGGGCAGGTTTAGGTTGGGTATTGGGGAAAATGTCCCCATGGAAAGGGGTGGCCGAGCGTGGACCAGGCTGCCCAGGGAGGGGGTGCAGTCACGGCCCTGGGGGTGTTTAAAAGACACATAGATGTGGTGCTGGGGGACTTGGTTTAGTGATGGGTTTGGCAGTGCTGGAGTAACGGTCAGACCTGATGGGCCTTTTCCAACCTAAATGATTCTATAAGGGTTTCCTGGCTCTGCTCCTGGCGTCAGCGCCTGCATTTTAGTGAAGTGTGGCAGGAAAAAGAAAAATAGCACCTAGAAGTTCGCCCTGCATCCCACTGCTGGCCCAGGGCGTGTTTTCCAGAAGGCTGGGAAACGTGGGTGCACGGCCCAGACGGGAGGGCAGATTGGTTACACTCACCCTGTTTGTATCTTACCTATACGTTTCATCTCTTATTTATATAAGGCAGGGAAAAGGCGTCAGAGCAGACGGCTCCAACCCAGCCTCAGCAGTGGTGCCTTCAGTTCACAGCAGGCTGCCATGGGTAGGCTAGAGTGGCTTTCTGAAGGATTTTTTCCCCAGATCTGGGGAGAGGACCCTCAGCCACAAACTCACCTCTGCAGTCCCCTTGGTGAGGCTGGACGCCTGCACCGAGCGTGACCACACTGGCAAGGCTGCCCCATCCCTCTCAAGTGGTGGTGGGGCTGGATGCCCACCAGCCTGCTGGGGAACCCCACCCTGCCTTTGGTGAAAGCCAGCAGGCTTCGACATCCCCCTAGGCTCTCACAGATTCCTGCTTAAATTGATGAATATTTATGTTATGATATGGTTTCTCACACCCATTCTTTCAAACGAGATGCCAGCAGGGAGCGATGCCCAAACAGTGCAGAAAGAGAAGACAAAACCATGGCACAAACAAGCCCTGGAAGAAGTGCCAAGCAACTTTATTGCAGACACATGGATATACAGACTCCGTCATGTTTGCAGTTCATACTTCCGTGCTGCTTCCTTACTACAGGGCAGAGAGCAACCCAGACAGGGCCAGGGACTGAGCCGAGCGTTTGCTCTTTCACCCAGGCAGAAACCCAGACCCAAAGTTAGAAAGACATTTCTCTGGTGCTAGTCGGGATGGGGAGGTACTGGCAAGAAGGGGAGGAAGGAAACTGCATGCAAGTCAAGGCAGGAATCTGGAGAGGTATTTACGAAATACAACATTTTTCAAGAAGCTTGGCTTGAACATGGTGTAATATAAACATTATAAGAGTCGAGATTTTGCTATCAACGCTTTGCGTGCAGAGCTGGGCCATAGCTTCCAGGGAAAATTCAGAGCCGGAAAATGAGGGTCTGATGCTGTGTGCCAGGAACTGCGTAAGTTCCCTAAAGAAGAAAGGCACGTTTAACATTCCCATTTCAAACACTGGGATGGACGTGACTTAAATACCAACCAAAGAAGCAAATAAACCCGTAATGACTGAAAAGTTCCTTGTGACAGAAAGTTTGCTAGCTGAAAAAGAGAAGAGGAAAGACTTAAAGAATTCCTCTCTCAAACCCTCCCCCAGAGTTTTAGAGAGGCATTTTAATTCTGTTTGTTTGGAAACTAACTACAAGAGCGCTCAGGCTACCAAAGCTCTTAATCAGCCTTTTAGCTACAACAGCTGCAAAGTACATGCCCTTGGATTTAATCACTTTTAGCAACCATCCCTTAATGGACACACTCACTTTGGCGAGCGAAGCCGCCGTCAGGCTGCGTGCCACCCACTGCCAAGCCCAGCAGCAAGGCCAGTCACAACTGCCCACACCTTCATGCACGGCCCTCTGCTCCGGGCACTTCAGGCGCCTCCGACTTCGCCGAAGCAGCAGAGGAGTTTATCACGAGCAGTTTCCTTACAGAGTTACGGATAAACCAGCCCTGGCCGCTCAGATGCACGCTGCCCTTCCACTAGCCAGCCGCAGAGCTAACCGCGCTGCCTCGCCAAGGAGGCTGTAAAAACACAATGAACGCCCAGCTCGACTTGGCAAAATGACTTTGAACGAGCCACTCCCTATCAAAAGCACCCGGGAGGGCTGGGAGCCCCACACCAGCCATGGGGAGGCTGCGAGCTGCCACAGACATCAGGCAAGCTGCGTACCCGTATATAGCTGCATCACGTATACACACACAGCATCAGGCTTTTCCCAGGGCCAAAAGAATTATTAGTAAGATGACAAAGCTGGGAAAGTCTTCTTGGCAGGGAAGCAAATGCAAACCTAAACAAGTCAACGGATTTCACCAAATTCCTAGAACACAAACTCGAGCCCATTGTGGCTTTGTGCAACTGGTCCCCACAGCTGAGACCTGGGAACACATGGAGCAAGCACAGAATGCAACCACGGCTGCCAAGCAACGCACAGACGACATCGCACGCATGCTCTCCCCTTCGTAAGCACCTACACGCGGTCCCTTCTGACCACACGTCTAACATGTGCCAGCAGCAGACATGACTCCCCTGAGCCTAGTGCTTTTCAAAGAACAAGTACACAGCTTCACTCCCTGGCACCACTTTTAACAAAGCGACAGGCTGCTCGGCAAACAAGAAAGGTGCATTAATATATTGTACACTGACAGTAGAGCTGCAGAAAAGCAACTTGAAATTTGAAGAAAGGGACAGTAGGAGCAAAACAAGAGGTTACATGTTTGCAGCCCCTTTTCACAACTCTTCTCCTGGTATTACCAACCCCAACCCACCTCCAGACACAAAGGGAGGGACAGACTCACTTTAGAAACACATCCTTTTTGTTTGGAAAAAACAACCCATATAAATACACGCCATGCCTTTGAGTTGCTCAGGGCTGCACAGTCCCACCAGCCATTTGGTGACTAAGGCCACAGGCAGAGAGCCCTTTGCTTTAGCAATAATTGTCACCTGTGCTGCAGTGACCATTTGCTTTGTACAGCCACAGCTACAGCTGCACAGAGCTGTGTGCCACATCCATCGTGAGCATTACCACTGACATTGGTGGTGCCCGGAGCTTTCAGCTGCCAGGTGAATTTTGCAGTAGGAGAATTTGATCCTCCTGAGCCTTCCCTTCTTCTGGGTGCTCTGTCAAAGCAAGCATCTTTCCCAAAACGTGCTAAGGCTCCAAAGGCAGCTGACAGCTTCTTCCAGTCTGTTGGATGTGTCTTGCTGCTAACACTGGTTACAGGAGAATCAGGTGTGCTTGAAAGGGGGCAGCCTGGGGGGAGGCTTGGCTTGGCTCTAGAATGTCAATGCAGAGATGTAACACACTAACTAAAGAAAAGGGGGAAAAAAGAAGAAAGGGGGGGCAAAAGCAGGAAGAAAAGAAGGAAAGGAAAAAAAGAAGGAAAATAAAAGAAAAAAAAGGGGGGTGGGGGGTGGCAAAGAGCAGCCTTTCTCAAAGACTCAAGATCCAAACCTTCACTTTTGCTGTGAATGGGAGAGGCTCAAAAACCTGCCCATGCAATCCCTCAGTGGAGCACCCAGGTGGTTTTGAGCTGAGCAGAGCAACCGTCCACTGCAGGTAGGGCTGCCCGCACATGCCACGGAACCACGGTGCCGAGCCTCATTTCACACCCCTGAGGACAGTAATGGAACCTTAACTTTGGCGTCTTGGGAGCTCCATTTCCAAAAGCACTCTTTAGCCCCAAACCAAAAGCAAAATGAACAAACCGAGGCGGCTCAGAACAGAGCGGGGAGCTGCCAGGCCAAGTTCAGCAGGAATTCAGTGTATGCGTCAACATTGTTGAACACCCACTTTCGAGGCATAAAACAGACCTTTCCAACTCTGGTCACACGTCAAACAGCAAAGCACCTGGCAGCACCACTTAGAGAAGCATATTCAGAGAAAGCAATTTGTGGCTGGGTTTTAAACCCTAGGAAATTAACAGATTTGCACCTTTGGGTGAAAAAGCAGAGCAGGCATGTTTTCTTCAGCTAGCAATTTGATCCATGTTTAATGGTGACATGTGTCAGGCTAGCTTCCTGCCTATGGTCTGATCTGAAATATTTTTGGACTGTTACCATCGTTAAGGAAAATACCGAAACAGGAAACATCAGAATGCTGTTGATACTCACAATCAAGCCCCCAGTGCAAACAGCATTTCCTTTACCAGAAGTGTTTAAGTCTGTTCAGTCCTCTACACTTACACTTCTCTTAAATGATCATTAGTACAGCCAAACAGGAAGACATCTGAACTGCCTGGCTACCACTAGAAGAGAAGAGGGTTGTATATTTGCAGAACACACACAGAGAAAGCTTGTTTTGGTCCACAGAAGAGCACAAGATGACAACAAGCCTAGCACAAAGCTTCCCTAAAGGCTCTCCCAGCCTCCAGCTACTTGCAGCTTAAGGGCTTGCTGCCACCCAGACACTGCCATGACAGATAATACATCCTTTACAGACTTGTCTTCCATTAATTCACCCAGTCTCCTCTTGCACCCACATGCACGTTCAGCATCCACAGTACAGTCACAAACAAAGGCTCCCACTGTCGTGACTGTTTTGACCTTTTGGTGGAACCACAGCGCCTGATGTGAACACAGACCCATGTCTCAGCTCTCTCCTGGCACGACCTTGCTGCCACCCCAAACACTGGTCAGAGAGTGTTTTGCACAGGTAATCATTTAAATGAGTAATCATTTAAAACTGACCATATAGGAACTAAAAAATCACTAAGGGTTTAAGCTTTCACAAGACATCCTTGTGACAGCAAGTACAAAAGAAGGACTGGAAGACTTACCACTGCGGACAAGCAGGCAGAGCTGGTGCATCCCCAGCCCCAGCTGGGTGCAATGCTCCAGCCCATGGAGCTGCTGCCCCGTCGGAGCAGTGGCCTGTGCCAGCACTGTGTGTGGTGCAACTCACCCAGCTAACGACCCGTGAGTGCAGAGCATGGCAGCCAGACCCAAGAGTTGGTGGCATCAAAGTGCCCATGATACACTTTCCTCTCCATACTCAGCCAACTATTTGCAGAGTTGCTTTGGAGGAAAAACTGCCAGCCCTGACCCTTGCATCGTCAGCCTTCCTCAGTAAGGTCAAGCCTTACTAGCAGAGCCTGGCCCGCCAAGGTTCGGGAAGCCCAAGCCATACCGCTTGGCCAGGTGGCACCCATTTCCCCGGGTGCCTTCCACCCTCCCCACCTCTGTAGCAGTGCTCTTCCCGTCTTTACAGCGGAGGGCTGCTCACCTGCCCATGTCCTCACCCATCTCCTCTACCCTAAGCTGAGCAGGAAGGTGATGCATGGGCTCCAGCTGTTTTAAAATGCCTTCTCTGTCACCCCCCTGGGCCTCCTCTCAAGATCTTGCTTTTTAAGGTCTTGGCCTTAGACTGCAAAGTAAAGGGCTCCAGCATCAGCAGCCAAACCTACATCGCATGTCCAACCACCGAGTCCAGCTGCATTTGGGACAACACAGTTACGGGGGCCCAGGAGGAGACAGCTGGGTGTTGGGGGTAAAATATTCTCAGAGTACAACCAGAAAAGACCACATGATGTACACTACTGTCTTTAGCATTAAAGAAGAGCTTTCTCCTCCAAGGAAGCCTCCTGCAGTATCATGTTCCCCAACACAAATACATCTCCAGCAGCTACCAAGTCTCCGAAAAAGTAAGCAAACCTTCCCTAAGCAGAACTTTATTCCCAAGAAAGAGGAGGACCAAAGACTTAAAGTCTAGAATTATCTAAAATGGATTTTACACAGCGTGGTGGGTAGCGATATCAAACCCTGAAGTGGATATATTGTCAGATCACTGCTTGCACGCCCTTGCGGTCTTGACACCCACCTTGGCCCCTTTGCCAGCCGCACTCACCCACCAGTACAGCCACAGGCACGTCCGACACACTCATGCTACCTCATTGAATGGGGGGGCTTGAACAGGAGTTGGGCTGCACTAAGTCGAAGCCCCTGCGCGGTTCTACACAGCTGCACACGCAGCTAGAGATGCCTCCCTGGGCAGCCTCCACACCCACGTGAAATGCACGGGTAGCTATAAAGTGAACGACTTTGTAATTAACATTAGCAAACACATTTTGCAGACTCAATGATCTGTAAGAGGAGGCTGCCCGCAGGCTGGAGCAGCCCGTGCCTCCCCTCTCCCCCAGCCAGAAGCACGGAGCTCTGGCTTGCCAAGTCCAGCAGCTGGCTGTCATGGTGAGGAAGGGGAGCCTCCTTCGCAGGATGGCTACAGCCTGCCGAGTTAGAGGCCAGCACGAGAAACCGTGGGGCTCAGAGGCTGCTGCAATGCTCGCCACCCGCTCACACTGCCCGCACTGTGCTCCGTCCCTCCCTCTGTCTATTCCCTCAATGAATTGTCGGGCTTTTTTTGGCCAAGACCCATCGCCTCTTCCTGCACTGGGAAATGCCTGCTGAACTCCGGGCATTGTCCGAGCTACGGTAAAAGACTTCTGTTTATTACAGAAAAGCCCTGAACAACTGAACTACTGTGCCTTTCGAGGCACGCTTTTGCACTGCTCCTGAAAGCGCTTCCCCTGCATCTGCCATGAGGGACAGTTGCTCAGGGGAAGGCGGCCACAGGGAAACTTACTCCAGGGCAACAAGAAAATGCCACGCTGCAGCTACCATCTGGCATTCAGAAGTGCTGGTACCTAGGGCTGCACTTCAAGGGGAAGGATAAATCCTCAGCACCCTCAAAAAACCCCCACAAACCAACAACAAAAAAACCCAAACCTGCAACCAAAACCCGAGGCTCCATTTCTTTTAAGAAGCAATGGATCAGTGCAAAGCAGACCCCCACCCTCGCAGCCTCCATGACTTCCCTGTGCAAAGACGGCCCAAGAACAACGCATGGCTGGGAAAGGGATGAAGCTGTCCATTGATCTGCCACCCAGGGCGGTGAGAAGGCAGGAGCCAGCCCATGCTCCGTATTGGTGCCAGAGACTGTGGCTCCGCTCTTACCTCCCTCCAGTTTTTCAGGACTCGGAGACCGATGCCTGACAGCCACCTTCTTGCACCGTGGATCATCATCATCTAGCACTGTTTGATCAAGAGGCTCCAAAATGTGCAACATTTCTGAGTCTGCACATGGCAGAAACTAGGCAATTAATTGCTTGGACAACACACAACGATATATTTTAACCATTAAATTAGTGCAACAGGAAGAAAGGTCAACTCTGGTTGTACCTCCTTTGCTATGATTGAAGTTTCCACGAGACATGTCTTTGATTTCTTGCTGTCAGGAGCCACAGAGCAGGCTGACAGGCTCTGCTGCAAATTATCAGCCAATTTCTCACTAGGAAAATTGTTTTCATAAGGTCAAAGTGCAGCAAATGCAAGCGGCGTTAGGAGTAAGGACTGAAACGTGGCTCCCTCTTGCTATCCAGCGCCTGGCCAGACAAGAGGTCAAGTTAAATAAACCAGCCAGAGGTCTGCTGCCAAACCCAAGCACTGCCACTGCCCATCCCGTGCCCCTCCCCAGCCCCAGCCTCACTTGCCGACGTACCTGCTGACCGTCAGAGTCAGCTCATCCGTGCAAGCCTTGATCTTGTTCTGTGCCTCGAGGTGCGTCATGGCCTCCGTGTTCACTCCATCGATGGCTATGATCTGGTCTCCTATACACAAGTTGGCTATTGCCGCTTTGCTACCTGGAGTCACCTAAGGGAAAACAAAAAGAGTGAACGGACTTTCCATTTCCTGGAAGTTGCAGCTTTCCATTGCAATGGCTGAAGAGCAGCTGGAGCACTTGGGGCTTCTCTCACTGACACCTGGAAGCAAAGAGGTGAAAAGTAACAAAAGTGAATTCTCAGCAGAAATATATCCGTACCTGGCTTCAGACACTCCTCAGTATTAGTCAAGGGCAGGATTCTATTTCAGCACCCGCAGACAAAAATTGGGGAGGGGGACAACATGTCAAAAACTGTATTTTCGCTCAAGCCAATTGCCTTCGTGCTAAAGAGCAAGACCATGCAAAGGCAGCTCTGCTCCTGCTGGCCAGAGGAGCGCACTCCGAGACAGAAGGTGCTGAAGGCAGCCGGGAGGGGCAAGCCTCTGACAACAGGGGTGGCAGAACAGAGCATCAGAGCCGCTGAGATACCGTCAACACCAGTCACAGACACCTTCGTCTGCATCACGGTCTCGTTCACTTCCTTCCTTGGAGGACAGGTTTGGGCTCAAGGCTTTGGATTGATTCTCTTGTTGTAACAACCTGGGCTTGCCCAGAAGAGCTGCAACAGACGCCCACTGACTGCAGCCAGGTCAACCCCAGAGTAGGGCTTGTTCCAACAAGCAGACTGGAAGGGAGAAAGGCGTCACAAACTTCATCTTTACACCACAATCTCATGATACTTTCTGAAATAACAAAAGCATCATCGCTGGCCTGACCTGGATACATTCTGCCATATTACATCCCCCTGTCCTCTCCACACATGGCACTTTGCTTCCCAGAGGTACCACTGCTATGCGGCAATGCCATCAGTACAATACTCCTCATAAAAAAGAAGGTCCCAGCTAAAACTTAAGCATTCTCAAGCAAATCAACTAAAACGGCTCATTAATTTTCTACTGCTGCTGCTAAAGAGGTGTCCTCTTAACAACTGAGACCACCCTCTGCCTAGGCAATAATTTTGGCCTGAAGAGAAGAATGTCACCTTTGTGTGCAGCTTTGCAAACACTACACTGTGTGGTTTTAATGACTTTGTGCAAGGAGCGTAATGGTTACTGTGGGCTTTCATCAATTATTTCGTAGACAGAGGAAATGAGAAGTGTGCACTGCTTGCAGACACGAGTACAGATTAAAACGTGCCTTGCAGCTGAAACATACCTCTTTTACGAGTCTGTTGCAACCGGTACTCATTCTACACATGCAGGCTAGGTTTCAGCATGCTGGAAAGCAGCTGAGAAAACCCCACAGAGCTGTCAGACATAAACAAACATTGTTCAGCTCCTGGAGGTGTCAGAGCTCAGCTGCAATCGCTGCCTGCCCTGGGCTTCAACCAGGGCCATTCTGCACAGCTCCTCACAGCTGTAGCGGGATGTTTTCCCTAACCAGAAGGAAGATCATGAGATGCTTTTCTCATTCTCACCTCTCTACTAGGGTAGTATTTCACTGAAAAGTGGAGGACACAGATGCGTATCACAGATGCCCAAGGTTGGCCAAGGTGCCTAATATTAACCCTTCAGATGGGTCAACCGCCAGTGCCTGCCTGCCCGCCCGCCACTTTGAATGCTGCAAGCAGACTGCAAACTGACTGAGGAACCGCTAATGGAAAGTCCAGACAAGGCACCAGATGGATACAGAAAATCTGCTTTAACTGTGAAGATCATTGCCACCCAGGCTGCAGCCCACAGCTGACCAGTGGCTTACAGAGACCACCAAGCGCAGCCCACTGCTGCCCCATGGGTCCTGCCCTGCTCGCTGAGCCTCAGCTGAGCCACTCGATTGCCTGGTGCCTGTATTTCCTCCGCTGCCGAAGGAGGGAGAGTGGCACACTGCTCACCGCTGTGAGGAGCACCGAGGTCAGCACAGCTACTGCCATGATGCATTTTCCATCAGACAAGACTGCCAAGGGGTCACGAGTAACAGCGGATTAACAGTGCCGCTGGAATGGATTAACAGTGCCGCTGGAACGCTGCTGGAGGCTTGGTGTGCCGCTTGCATTTAAAGACTGATAATCTGCCCAACATGTGGCAGGCTGCGAGAGATGATCTGCTACTACAAGGGGCAGCTGAGCCAGATACACCGAAATACTGAAGCCTCCCTGAAGAAACCCCAAGAGCCACCGGGATGAGCATGCGGCATTCACAGAAACATCTCAGTGTTCTGCCAGTGCCCGTGGTGTCACGTTCCCCTTCTGTGTCCACTTCAAAGGAATTTGAAATGTGAGTGCTCTTCTCCATCAGATAAGGGCCACTGGTAGCAGAAGGGTGATGACCTCCACTCAGGCACCATATAAACCTCTCCCCTGTGGGAAAGCTACAAGGATGCACAGGCATGAAAAAGGTAAGTGAATTTGCCAAAAGGAAACATGGTTTTAAAATCCAATTTCTTCAGTTCTGGAAATAACTCACCCTGAAATGCAACCTTCCACAAACTGCTCCCCTGCATCCAGCCCGCACTCCCTGCCAGGGCTGCTCATAGCAAACACGTCCGCACAAGGGCACAGTACTGCAGGGAACCCATCCCCCCGCCTTTTAGGATGATTAATAGCTCCTAATAACGTCCCCTTCCCCCCTCCCAGTAAGGCCTGGGCTTATCTCAGCACTGTCAATGCTGCTTTTGAGATTTGCTCACCTACCAGTCAAGTCAGGGAAGCAAAAAGCGTTTCTGTTACTAAGTAAGGAGCAGAAAGCTGCCAATGGGAAAACCTTTTCCTGCTTTTATTTTTGTCACATCCCTCCCTGGTCCATGGGAAGCAGCAGGGACAGGCAGAGGTGCTCGAAGCGCTGGCAGCCACCAGTCAGCTGACACAACCCAACCGAAGGGACTCCAAAAATGGAAAAGCAAACGATGCGCCGCCTGAAACCGCTTTGGTCCTCCTCTCAGATGTCTTAAAGCTTTGCACCAGCCTCTTCCCTCCCTCCTTGACCGGGCACGGAGCAGACACCAGCAGGATCTGAGGGACCAGTGCCTTGCACGCGCGGGCGGCCTAGCAATGAGCAGCTACAGCTGCACTTCTGTGGGAGAAGGCGAGGAGAGCCAAAAGGCGCCGTGAAGAACAAAACCTGCAAATGCCAACTTTGCACAAGTGACATCTCGTGCAAAAGCATAGCTCCAGTCTCCTTCAAAAGCACTCCCTGACCGGCTTGGGCTTCACCCACTGGGGTCAAACAGCCTCTGGCAGAGGGGAAGTGGGCAGCATCGCAGGGTCCACGGAGCCCCCCAGCCTCAGGGACACTGTCATCGGGTGGGTAAAGCTCTGTGCACCTTGTAACACCATGCCCAAGGGCGCCCTTTGGGAAGGAGCCATGCCCTACCATGCGGTGATGGCTCCCAGGCCATGGGGTAACGCTTTGCCATTAGGTTGTTTCACTGTTGAACAGACAGCGCTGAGAGAGGCTGAGCAGCACTGCTTCACATGGTACCCAGCACCGGTCCCAGAGTGTGCCACTGGCGACGCTCTGCTGTGCTGGCGTCACTGCGTAAGAAATCTGGGCTACTACAGAAATAATCTAGATATTTAGAACCAGACACATAGCATCCTAGAATTGTTTAGGTTGAAAAGACCTTTAAGATCATCAAGTCCAACTGTTAACCCAGCATTGCCAAGTCCCACCAACCCATGTCCCCAAGCACTGCATCTACATGTCTTTTAAACACCTCCAGGGATGGTGACTCCACTGCCTCCCTGGGCAGCCTGTTCTAGTGCTTGGCCACCCTTTTCCATGAAGAAATTTTTCCTAGTACCCAATTTAAACCTTCCCTGGTGCAGCTTGAGGCCATTTCATCTCACCTCATCACTTATTACTGGGGAAGAGACGCTGACCCCCACCTCACTACACGCTCCTTTCAGGGAGCTGCAGAGAGCGATCAGGTCCTCCCTGAGCCCCCTCCTCTCCAGGCTGAACCCCCCAGCCGCCCCCCATCACACTGGTGCCTCAGCCCCTTCCCCAGCCCCCTGCCCGGCTCTGGGCACGCTCCAGCCCTTCTGCATCCCTCTGGCAGCGAAGGGCCTGCAGCTGGAGACAGGGTTCGAGCTGCAGCCCCACCAGTGCCGGGTACAGGGGGACAATCATCAGACCAGGTCCCTGATACCAGCTCAGACACATTTGCCAGCATATGGAAGAAACAAATAATCCCCATAATCCATGGGCTTGATCATGCGCTCTTTACTCATGCAAAGCTCAGTGTAGCAGATAACAGTTTACACCAGTTGTAGGACTGGACCCCTCTTTTAAAAGAGGTCCCGCAGATTCAGGGGTCGTATGGATAGAAGACAAACATACGTTATTTTCTTATACTACAGAGTGAAGCTTTGCATATGTACACACTTGCACACACAGAGATATGTATCTGCAGTCCCAACGGGGTGGGGGGGTGACCTTCCCTGCACAGACCCCTGGGCTCCAGTGCGCCAGCAGTACCGGGACTTTGCAGAGCTCCGATTTCTCTCCCGGGCGGTTTGCCTGCTCTCGTCCCCGGGCACTGGCAGCCAGGCAGCACACAGAGGAGTCGGCTATGACATGTCAAGACTTCAGGCAAGTGCATTTACACTAGAAGAGAAAACACCTGGATTCAGAAGAAGGAATGAAACACATCTGGCTGCCTACCCAGCTCCCAGGCGCTCATTACAACACCTCTGCCTGTCCCAGAGCTAATTAAACACATATGGGTGTTGTGTTTGGTGGGCACCTCCACAGAGCTGCCCAGCCAGCTCCGCTCCTGCCCCGGGCCGCACGGCGCCTGTCTCCTGCAGGCCAGGGTCCCAGAGGAGCCATGGGTGCGTTAGGGGAAGCTGCTGCCCACAGCAAAGGAGAGGGAGGAAGGGTGGGAAGCGTTCCTATGGAAAGCAGCATATCGCAGCTCCCTGTGCGTCAAGATAGATGGGTGGGTCTAAAATTCATTCAATTCTTTCTGGCCCTCTCCCCCCTCGGTTCAGGCGCACTGCTCGCCGCTCCGTCAGCCCTTCATGGTTTCTCACCGACCGCACAGCCTCCGGCACCACCCATCACCCCACACCTAGGCACACATCGCAGCAAGCGATGAAGAGATAAGAAATGAGAAAATTAACATCAGCCAAGAAAAAGATTTGGATAAGCAGTACCTATCTCAGCTTGAGAGGAAAACCCAGCTGTAGCTCTGCTGGACAGAATAGACATGCAGCAACATACTTGTAAGGCCACCAGTGACAACCAGACATCTCTGACATTCCCTTTAGTCCTCCCCACCCACCCACGCTGCTCCTTTACCATGAGTAATGTCCTCAGTGCCTGGAGTACTATGCGAGGCAGCCACAGTTTCTCCCAGCAAAAGCATGCAGCTGGCTCAGCAGAGATCAGAGGCTATGAGAAAATTCAGACAAGCCCGTTCCCCACCTCTCCTCTCCAGGGGAGGGGGATGACAGGCGGGTTCCTTACAGCCGGCTCCACGAGATTCTGCTCCCGTGCTCTGCACCGCTGCGGCCTGACACCGAAGGCTGCTGCCTGCTATGCGCTGGCCCGGGCCACACTGTCGCCAGGGAGAAGGGGAAAGGGACATGCTGGGGAGACCCCCGGGCACCAGCCCATCCCAGCAGGGTCTGGGCTTCCATGGCACAAGCCCCTCGGGCAGCCCAGCTCACCCTCACCCCCCTTCCTGCCCTTCTCTGACAGCTAGACAAGTGTTATTAACACAGAAAAGAGGAGTCATTAGACACAGAACAGAGGCAGACGGTCTTAAATGACACAGGTGAGGCGATTTGCTCACTGATGCTCAAGTGGTGGTCAAGGAGCTGCTCAGCCCCCCAGCGATGCCAGTTACTGGGGTGCCCCATGCCGCCGGTGCCTCCAGGATCCCTTGGCACAGCTGCTCCTACCAGGGCGACCAGCTGACAGCGGGGTGAGGATGTCAGCCACCACCAAAGTCAAACCCGGTGTCTTTTCATACCATGTGATTCCAGCCCGTGCCTGATCTCACACCATCAAGTCCAGTTTTACCACTAAATCCAGTTGTAAGTTTATAGAGCTGGGTCAGAGGGCCATGCTAAAAACCAAAAATCCCAAATGCCCAGGAAAAGCCCAATTACCTTCCAATTCTATTCTTGCTATACATCCTGAGCACGTAAAATACCATGAACAGGTAAAATGTCAGACTAAACAGGGATGAACTCATGTCACTGCAGTTGAAATCAGCAACAAGCGTAATGTTGAGATTTCACCTTTTTAATATATTTGCAGAACTGGGCTGTCTTGAAACCACTTTTTCATTGGGAAAACTCTCAGCTTTGTCACAAAACATCCAGTTTCACAGACCCTGACAGACACTCCTCCTTAATGGGGCTGGGAGCTTTTTTTAATATGACAAAACATGGAGCAAAACTCCCTCCTGTCCCTATTATTCTGGGTCAGATGTTCAAGATCAATGCACCACAACCACAAACCACAAAAATCATCTCAAGAACAAGGTTTATCACACAGTCCCATGTATATATTCAACTGGACAGAGAAATCCCTGGTGTTCACCAAAATCAAATGTAAGCAAAGAGGAAAAATCTCATGTTACCTGAGGGATGGGATCTACAAACCGCGCTGCTTTCCAGCCAGCGCCACTTCATCGGCATCTCTCCCCGTGCAACATGTCGCCTGCTTCCTCCACCAACCTCACTGGATTTAACTGGGAGCTACCCCGCACATGGGGCAGCTCTGTGGACACGATTACCCTGCAGCATGCCCATCCACAGCCCAGAAGGAGCGTTTCTCTAATCCCACCCCATTGACTCACTGCACGGTATCACCCAGGCAGGGGTCTTTCCCGCTCCTGTGAGGTGATCCAGCAGGCTGCAGGCTGGGCTCCACTCCGCTGATCAACACAGGTATTTTTTCTGAACAAAGACTGTAATAAAGCGTCTGCCATAAAACTACAGCTGTAAAAAGAAACATAAACATCTGTGAAACTTCTCTCTGAAAGAGACTGAGGACTCCACATGAAAGCCTGACATGCAGCACTTGTGAAATGCCCATGCTCCGCTCTTGCTGGGATGACTGGTCCGACACTACCAAGAAACCACAAACCTTCACACAAGATGCTCATGATGCATTTGAGCCCAAAGCAGTTTTACACACACACAGTTCAAGTGGAAAGAGGGGCAGGGCAGTGACAAAAGTCAAGAGCATCAGTGGAAATACCATCATCTTTCACTTGCTGCTCTCCTCAGCCACAGGTGTCACACAGGCTGCTCCGCTGGCTCCCGTGTACACAGCACTAGTGCTCCTCACCCTCCTTGGGTCCGGGACTGAAGTGCCAACCTCCAACACACCCCCACGAGCATGCTGCCTTGGCTACTCAAGCGGTGCTGCCTCCCACCAGCACGAGTGGGACAACACCCCTACATTAGGGAAGCTGAAAGCCACCAGCAAGGAGTTGAGGTAGAGCAGTGATGAGCGTCATAAATACCACGAGGTGCTCAGGAGCTCACCATGATGATGGTGCCGCCAGAAGCCAAACCTGAGCTCCTGGTAGGCAACACAGGCTAAATTCAGGCAGCTGCAAGACCCCCAGTCATGGCGCACGACGGGATGGATGTCTCTCTCGTAGCACCCCACCACACCTGGAGCTGCAGGGTGACCCCACCAGTGCAGCAGTGGGACAGGCAGCTCTGGGCGAGGCTGAGCCAAGCTCCCCCAGGGGGAAGGGGCTTGTCCCCCACACAGCACGCCTGAGATGCTGCGCTCCCAGCCGGCAGCGGCAGGACGATGATCCCCTGCGCCATGGGGGATCCCCCATGGGGGACGCATGCCGGGCACAGCCTGTGCAGCCTGGCCCCCAGCACTGCTGCAAACAGCGCTGCCCACGAGCACGTCACAAACATGTAACAGCACTGGGGAGGGACAGCTGCATCCCCCCCTGCTCCTAGGGTGATGCTCTCATCACAGGTACGCCCCCCCCAGCCTCTCTGGTAGCCCCTCTGTCTCACACCTCCGTGGGACCAAGGGCCTTGTAACTCTAGGAAGATGCTGGTCCTGCAGCCAGAGCTCACCCCATCCTGCGAGGGGGTGGAGGGCTCCCTGCCCAAAAAGCTGTCTGGCCAGGGCATGGGTACCAAATGCAATAAGGGGCGGGGGGTGGAAGTTATAGGCCTGGAAAGTCCCCACACAAGGATTAGACTCTTTAAGACAGGCCAAAACTGGACCAGATCTTTTTTGACATGATGAGGGGAGTCGCTGAAAGCTCTGCTCCTGAGCCAAGGGTACAAACCTTAGACGCAAACCACAGGAAAGATTAATGGCTTCAAGTCTTGGAGGGGAAATTAAAGATGTCAGAGGGGCCACAAGAGAAAGCTGTGATAAGGGCTGCCAATTGTCAGCATTTACGTCACCCCCGCCAGAGAGGCTATTTTATTACATTTTGGGCTCCAGGGTCACAATTTCTCACGAGGTGGTTATTTTTGCCGTTTTGCTGACCTACACCCCCGGTAGGTACGTGCCCAAGGGCAGGGGTGAAGGCGGCCGAGGGCCGGGGGTGCGGGCAGTGACCGGGCTGCGGTGGCCGTAACAGCCTGTGACTGTCCCTTCCCCTCCGCTGAACCTGCCGCCGTGCCCAAACAACGCTTCGGTAGAATGAAGCATTATTAATGTAATTGAAAGAGATTACACAGAAAATTAATTCCTTCCCCCCCCCCCCCCGGGCTTGACAGGGCTCGCACTCGCTGTACCCTCCTGGAGCCGGCAGCCCGCCCCGGGTCCTGCGGGACCCTGCGGCAGGAGGCACCGGGGGAACGGGCTCGCCAGCCCGGGGGGCTGCAAGGGCAGCTCGCGCCGCCCCACGGCCCTTCCCCACCTGGGGCCCCGGGCGGCGGCGGGGCCGGAGAGCGGGGGTGCTGCCCCGGGGTGCGGTGGGGGGCTGCCCCGGGGTGCGGTGGGGGGCTGCCCCGGGGTGCGGTGGGGGGCTGCCCCGGGGTGCGGTGGGGGGCTGCCCCGGGGTGGGCTATCGGTGCAGAGCGGGTCAATTCCGCCCCCCGGCGCCCGAAGCGGCGGCGGGGCTCCGGCCCCAGGCGGGGCAGCGCACACGGGTGCCCTGGCCCGGCACAGCGGGGCAGGCGGCAGCGGCGCCGGCCGGGGAGCGGCGCAGCCGGGGCCGAGCGCTGGCGGATTACGGGGGCGCTGGAGTTGGGAAAGACCTGTAAAATCGTCAGGTCCGGCCGTCAGCCCAGCGCTGCCGTGGCCACCGCTAACCCGTGTCCCCCAGCACCGCACCGACGGGGGTTTTAACACCCCCAGGGCCGTGAATGCACCCCCTCCCTGGACAGCCTGGTCCACGCTCGGCCACCCCTTTCCGTGGGGACATTTTCCCCAATACCCAACCTAAACCTGCCCTGGCGCACGGGCAAAGCTGGAGCAGCAGAAGGCAAATTAAGTTGCGGCACTAAACCCGTCTGGGTGCGAAACTGTCACTTGCCACCGAAATTTTCTTTGGGGGTGGGGGTGTGTGTGGGGTTAATAGGGACGGGCGGAGGTGGGTTAACACGGCTTCTGCAAACAAAGGCTGCGCTTTACCTATACATGGTAAGCAGAAGCAGGGGAGCACCCCCCGTCCCCGCCGCCGCCGCGGGCTGGGCTGCGAGCCCCCAGCTGCCGGGGCAGCCGGGATTCCCCCCGCCCGCTCGCTGCGGGGCACGGGGGGCGGCAGGCAAAGACCCCCGGGCAGAGCCGGGTGAAGGCCCCCCCGTTCCATAAACATTAAAATAAATAAACAGGGAGAAGAGAAAGGAAAGAGCCCCCCGCCACGGCTGCACCCCCAACCCCGCCGCGCCGAGCCCTACCCGGGAGATGGTGAGGGGCTGCTCGAAGTCCCGGCCCCCCACCAGGCGGAAGCCCCAGGGCCCGGGGCCCGGCAGCACGATGCGGTGCGTCCCCATGTGCGCGCCTGCACCTCACCGGCCGCCCGGCAGCCCCGCCGGCAGCCCCGCCCCCGCCCCGCCCCGCCCCGCTTTAAGGTGACTCCCCCGGGGAGGGCTGCGGTGTCGGGTGGCTGCTGCAGGGGGATGGGGGCGGTGGGGGTTCAGATCTCAGCGTGTCTCACACCCTGGCTCACCCCTTGGACCCTGAGCAGAGAGCAGGGCTGCTGCAGGGCCAGCCGTTGCAGGGGGGGCACCCCGGGGTGGCATCTCCCGGGCAAACAGGGCTCGGCTCGCTCCCACCTGGCACGATGTTAACTCTGAAACCTAATGAGGGCAATGGAAATGGGCAGCGCTGGGCACAGGGGCCCAGCTGGGAGCTGATGAGGGAGGGCAGAGCCTGCCTTCCTGCTAATTTAGCCAGGTGCATCACTGCCTGGAGCAGGGTTTTATCCTTAGCCCCTCAGGGGTAGTACCACCAAGGGAAGAAGGAATTCTTCTACATGTCACTGCGATTTGGGAAAAATAATTGTTCCAGTTGCACGTTAAGCCCCCACCAATCGGAGGATGGGAGGCGGGAGAGGTTGGTTGCAGCAGAGGTGCTGGCATTTACCCCCCGGAGCGTGAGTTGCTGCTTGTTTAGTGAACGAACGCAGGAGCCACAGCGCAAGGCTGCTGCTGCAGCCGGATTCAGCCACAGCCGGGGCAGGGGGCCAATGGCAGGCGGGGGCGAGCTGGGTGGCCCAGGTGCTGGCCCTACAAGAAAGGGCCAGGAATGACCCAGTGGCAAGGCGCACCCTTGCCTTGCAATCCCCTTTCTTTCCTTCCTCCCTTTCCCTGCATTAACTTGTTATTCCCTCCCGGGGTCCGGGCACCTCTGTCAGAGAGCAAGAGCTCTCCCACCACACTGCTGTGTGTCTGGCAGTACAAGAAGCGATGCCAAGCTGGAGGGCTGTGACACACGGCTGCGTCCTTGTTCCTTCTCCCCTCACATGGCTTCTGCAGCCACAAGAACCTCTAGCTTGTTCCTTATGTTATACAGGTTATCCACACATCTGTCTACGGATAGCCGTACATACTGTGGATATACGTAGTATATCCAACACAGTGTATTAGGACAGAGTGACATCAGTAAATACCAAGGTTCAGGGGCTGCAGGGGAGTCTCTCCCCGCTCCCTGGCCAGGGCACTGTAAGAAAGGGCAGCTGAGCAGTGGTCAGGCTGCCCTTCTGCTTCTATACGAGGTCACCCATGAAACAGCAATCTGGCTCACACCTGCGTGATTTCTAAGGGCCTGCAAGACAGCTTGAGGCTTTCGCTGTCCTCTTTGTTTGGGTTTCAGATCGGCTTGTTTATAGTGTGACTTCCTAAAATCATCGAATGCAGCCACACGGTACACGCCTGCCTCGCAGGCCAGTCCCACCGCCACCAAATGCGGGTCCGTGGCCTGGCTGTGGCTTGGCCCCAGGCGGAGGGTCCCGAGGCAGGTACTGCTCTTTGCAGGAGCGCAGCGCCGCGGGGGGGGGGGGGGGCACAGCCCCGGGGGGCACAGAGTGCAGCACCAGAGGTGCAGGGGGTGCTGTTGTGGTCCTCGCACATCACCCAGCCAGTCCCAGGCAGCCAGCCCCGGCTGCTTCACTCTGCCCCTGCGGGGAATGCTCCCCCGCAAAAGGCACCCCCAGACCCCGGCTGGCTCCCCTGCTGCGGGCTGGGGGACACGACGCATCCACTGCAGCAGGGCACGGACCCCTGGATTAGTGCCGCAGCCGCACCTGCCCGGCCAGGCTGCAGCCACCACAGAGGTCAGCGTCTCATGGCTTTCGACGTGAGCAAGGGTTGAAAATGCCCATGTAAACCCAACAGCAGCTACCATCCCATCCCACAGAGCCTGTGGGTCTCTCGTCCTACTTAACCTGTGTGGTCTTCTCATCTGGAGGGAATCACAAAGACCCTTTGCAAAACGGTCGACCCGCTGTGCTCCTGAGCTCCCTGCTCTGTGCACATACCGCGGCGGCTGCACCCCAACCCCGCGTTACACCACGATCTGGCAGTGACCCGGCTCCTTCCCTGCTGTCACGGGAAAGTCACGGCTGATGGCTCAGGAGGGAGGGCCCGTGGGCTCGGGCCGCAAGCCCACAGCAGGCGCCTACCACTTGGCGTGGATGCAGCCGAAGACTGCCACAGACAGGCACTGGCACAAAGGGGCATCGCTACAGGAAGGGCAGGAATAGACTTTTATTTAATAATTTGTACAAGGAACACAACAGTAGTTCAATAATTCCATTTATTAATTGTCAAATAGTAATCCACTGCAATAAACAAAAAAATCAACACAAAAATAAGTTGCGGTTTGAATGTGTGTGTGTGTGTGTGTCTATCTCTGTGTGTGTGTGTAACTTAAGATGGCAAGAGCAAGAACAAAAAATAAACCTTTAAATGAGTATGTTATATACAGTCAGTATCGTGTTACTTTGCTGGATAGATTAATTTGGTGTTATCCAACAGGCCTAAATATTGCTGCAAATAACTGGAGGGCAAACCCAAAGCAGGAAAAACAAACCCATAAATAAGATGCAGGGTTAAAGGTATCTCCTGCAGAAAAGAAACGGTGCTTTGTGTCCTATCTTTAACCCTTTTATAATGGATATTTTGTGCTAAAACTCTTTATGTGAACATACATGGAATTCCATCATTTAAATAAAAGTGGAAAAAAATCCCAACCTTTCGCAACTGCCTTCTTTTTTTCCTCCCTTCACTCAATGTGTTTAAATTATTCTTCTATACAAGGTAAGTACATTGTCTGTACAAAGTTAAATATACATATTTACAGTCAAACTTCTGAGACGCTGAGTCTTCTCTTCCGCTGACCTAGGTGGAAGACAAGCCTACATGATTTCAAACCCAGGAGCATGGCTCGTTTATCAAAACATTGCAAGTCGTGCTAACAGTTAGTTGTAGTTACTCTTAATAAATCTGTATAAAAGCATCAGCATAAAAATAGGCATTTTATATTATGAAATACGGCTTATGACAAAATAGCAATCTAACCCTTTGCTATTTGTATGGTAACTGTAGGAAGCAGAGACTGATAGAACCAGTTTTGTTTATGCTTTTTCTTAATAACAAAATGTCTATCAAAAGAGTATTCATAGTGGATTTACAGGCAAGCGTACAGCCAAGCCGTGGTTTTTTTTCTCAAGGAAATACGAATCCCTGTAACTGGTAATCAGCAGCTGGGAACAGCTTTCCAAATCGATGAGACTTTTTTTGTATGACTAAGAGGCAGCCAAAATGCACGTATTTATTCGAGACCTACCATTGACACTGTAACCAAAAAGAAAAAAAAAAAAGCGGCACCCTCAGTGGCACGTTGCTCAGATTTTCGGAGCCTCTAAGATTTAATGCCAGGAAAGAAGCAAAGTCTTCATCCCAAAGAGTATGAATGCTTTGAGAAGCGAGTGATCCTTTAGGGCCAGCAACAGGGCAGGAGGAGCAGAGAAAGCAAACAGCCGTAGGACTCACAGCCAGGATTTGCTGTCACGGATGTTCTGTTTATTGGTTCTATTCTTTGTGCAGATAAATGTCAAAGCCAGGCTGATTTCTCTTTAAAAAAACAGGACTCTGTTCGTTTTGATGCACACAATACACTCACACACACACACCCTGCACAAAAGCAACCCCCCTGCAGAGACAGGTAATACGCTGGTCAAGGGTTTGGGGTTTTTGCACATTCACCGCGACGTTATGACTGACCTCCCTGGATTAAACCACCAGCCCCAAACACCTTCTCCACCTAGAGCTCTGCAGTCCGACCGTATCAGCTGCCCTCCGCCTCTGCCGGGCCTCAAGGTGCGTGCCAGGGAGGAAGGTTCTGGGTGAAAGTGGAAGGCAGAGCGAAGCGAGTCTCCAGCGAGGCAGAACCCAGGCGGAAAGCCTGGCCCCCTGACCCGTGCCATGGAAGGGAGCAGCCACCGACTGCCCCCAGGAACTACCCTATCGCCACACACAAACAAAACCTATACCGTGTGCTTCCCTGAAGCCTTCTCGGAGGTAAGTACTCCATACAAACTCAGATTATCACCAGAACTCTTGCTGGGGAGGGGAGAGGAATACACGAAGGCAGCGCTGTAAACTAGGAACTGTCTCTTCTTCAGCAAACAAATCGCACACTGCGTCTGTGGCAGCAGGGCTACACGGTCAACTCCGTACTGTACCACATAACCACATCCTTCTAACACATCTCGTCTCCTGTCGATTACATTCAGAAATTGTCTGTTTCTTCACTGTTTAAAAACACCATCCGGAAAACAAGCCCACCCCTGTCACAGTGGGATTGCTGCTGTTTTACAGGTACAGAAGCTTCACGTAGTTGCCTGGGAAGGTGCCAAATTGTCTTGTTCTCCTGGACGTACCTGTCACAAAATAAAACACAAGAAAGCCAGAGTAAGATGGAGCCACGCAGGGAGGGCTTGGGGGTTTGAAAAGGTAGAGGTAGTAGCCTCTTGTGCCTGCAGGCACTGCTTCTGAAAGTACACAGGAGTCCTGGTCAAAGAGCCTTTTGGTGCAGACAAGATCCCAGCTCACTCCACCACTAATCATCTCTGGTCTTCCCTTTTAACAATTAATAAGGTGCTGGTGAAAGCTCCTGGGCCTGTAGGCGAGGAGCCAAACACCTATCAGTGTAAATGAGCTAATCTCCCTCAAGAAGAGATAACAAGCCTGAATCTGCAGTGTTGAGATGGAGAACACTGTCCAGACTTGCATCCTTTGAAGGTAAAGGGCTAGATTTTGCTAAACATACAGCTACAGATGAAGCTGGATTTTCAGGGGTGGCAAGTCCTATCCACACGCTGTCCCCTTCATCCCCCTACTTGCCGCTTTCCATAAGTCGCCTTGGCTACCTCAGCTTTGGAAAAGCTACAGAAATCCAGTTTGCCTTGGTTGCCCCGTTGTTGTGTCATCAGGGTGAACAAGAAGGATCAGGAGGAAGAGGGGAATGGGGAGATTAAGAAAAAAGGAAAAGCTAGAGACCTAGCAAGGAAAACAAAACTCCACCACCCTGCACCCTAATTTTAATGCTCTTGGTGGGAACAGATGAGAAACTGTGAAAAACATGGAGTTGATTTTTTTCATGTTTTGATGCCACAAATGGAAGTAACTTACAGAATTTCTGCAAAATGGCTCATCTGCATATCAAAAAGTTCTGCTGACAGACAAGCGTCACACTCACCCACAAACCAGCCATCGTCACATTTCTCCATGACATCAACAATGTCACCGTCCCTCAGTTCCAGCTCATCATCATTCTGAGGAGTGTAGCTGTAGAGGGCTTGGTAGCTAACTCTAAAACCAGAAAGATACTGCACATTAGCCACTGGATTTCCCTGACAACCCTTCAGAAGGAGACATCTCCCATCCCCTTTCTAATTCCTATTATGTTTTGCTCAGTGCAGTCTGGACCTGTGCTTTGCATTCGAGAGGTGGAGGCCAACTGCATTAAATTGGCTGTGGTCACAAGGCCACGGCGGTAAAAGGTGTCACACCTGCACTGCGTGGGATATGCGGAGAGCTTCTGTGTCCTTTTTGCCACTTGGCATTGCTGGGTTAACGGTTGGACTTGATGATCTTAAAGATCTTTTCCAACCTAAAGGATTCTGTGTGGTTGTCTCCATAGACTGTAACCACCAGAGTCTTCCTAACGCGTAGCACCTACAGAGCATACGAGTGCAGGCACCCCATGGAGTGCAAGCCAAAACCTGGATACGTTCCTTCTTGGGCTAAATGAGGCACGCGTTCCCTTGCCCAGGCACATCAGGTGTTCCCTTGCCCAGGCACATCAGCAGGGCACCGGTGACCAAACGGCAGAGCAAAGGATTTGGAAAAAGATAACTGCCTACCCTACTGCACTGAGGTTGCTGGATAAACCACGGCTGAGGAGGTACAGTGCAAGCAAAGTCTAAGGTTGAATCCTGCCCTGAGATACCACCTGCATCAGAGGCACTCTGTATTTATCAGAAAGGAACCTAATGGAGTGGGAACAATCTCTGGGCAAATCTGGGGAGGCTAGGATCCCCTGCCTGCAGGGAGTGAAAACAGAGCTGGTGTGAGACTCTCCCTGCCACGTAAAGGGGCAGGCAAAAGCAAAGGCTCCTTTCAGGAGCCAACTGCCAAGGACCTTCAGTCCCCAGCACGCAGTGCAGGCTACTGTTCTCAAAACCAGCAGTGAAGGGCCTCACTAAGCTTAAATGGCAGCTCCAGGTCTAAACCCACCGAAGAATCTCAGCTTTGAGAACCTCAGCCTTGGCCTCTGCGATGGCTCAGCCAGCAGTGCCCCTTTGCGCTGGCCCACGGTGCACGGCTGCCACGCTGGTGGCACTGCTCGCTGCACCCTGAGGAGCTGACATCGGGGTGAGCACACCGACCCGCTCTATCACACGAGCCAGGTGTAGCCAGTGGGTATTGATTTGTCTCCAGCTTCAAGACACAAAGACACTGAGGGAGTCTCCATGCCCAGCATGAATCAAGTACCCAAAGGAGACCCAGCCCCAGATGGTGAGGTCATTGTCTCAGGTGCAGACACAAAGGTCCCAGTTTTAAACGACTCGTTACCATGACATGCGGCTATTTTTGTTCTCTAAAGGAAAGCCAACACTCTCCCATAATTCTAATTTAACTGCTGAAACACTGAAGCTTTCACACCTCCCCATCTGCACCACCGGTCAGAGGCAAGGCCCCTGGCAGAGATGGGAGCCAAAAGGACTTACATGTCTCGTGGCGTTTGACTTCTGTCAGGGCTGGTTCCTTGCTGCTGTGCTTGAGGTTGCTGAGAAATGATGAGAGATGGTTTATGGTCATTAGGGGTCACCTTGTGGCGAGAGTCAAGAGGCTGAGAAATAGTACTGCAGTAATGAACAGATTTTTCTGCAATGTTTATGATCTCATTGCAAACAGCTTCCTGCGTGGTAGGCAGCATTGACATCCAAGAACACCCAAAGGACAGTCAACAGGGGGGAGGGAGGGGAAAATATAGACAAGAAGAGATGGGACATTCCAGATGCAGCACATAAGTCCGGTGCGGGAAAAAAAAATAAAATTATAAAAAAAAAAAAAAAAAAAAAAAAGAGTTGTAGATCCAGGTAAATATCCAGGTAGTGGAGTGCAGAAGGGATCCAGGTGTAAGCATGGAAAAACAGGCAAGATACAGAAGAATTTGGCATTTAGTTTGAAGATTTGTAACAAATACATATACATATATTTTTAAAAGCAGCAGCGTAAGAGGTTGCAATTAGTTATGCAGTGGCACCATTACAAATGCTATGAAGTCAGTTCAAGAATGCAAGGCAGGCCGCTCCATTCATGCATTTTGCTTCATTTAACTTATACCCAGGGACCGGCAGCACAATTAGCCCAACTTCTCATTGGCTACGACAGTTTTTCTAATTGCTTAATCCCCTTTTCTCTGTTGCAAACAAGACACTGTATGCAAATAGATAAACATGTACCTATTTTGCAGCTAAAAATAGTGCTGGCATTTTATCTTTATTGAGGAGTTACTGTCTGGGTGAAGAGAGTCTAGGACTACACATCTGATTTAAACAGTGGCCTTACCACATAGCTCTTTTCAGACTCTGTGAGATCTGGTCCAGCTCTCAATGAATGGTGGGAAGGCTGTGTGATCACCAAGCAAATGATAAGGAAGACATTTTAGCAGATGTTACAGTGGTCAGAATTTAAAAAATGTAAATGGAGTGCAGACAACAAGAGAAAATGAACAACTCATCCCCTCCCCACCCCAACACCACACTTCTTGGACAACAAGGTCTTTCATTTACACGAGAGACATTCAGGCTACGGTAACGCGACGGCTGCGGCACACAGAATGCTGCCCAGAGAAAGGCAACAGTGAAACAGAAGCTCAGAGCAGGGAACCGGAGTGCAAGGTTGCAGACACCGCTACAACCAGAAATGGGACATAGTGTCATACTGCATTCCTGTGGGGGGAAAAAACAAGAACAGAAGCACACACTTGAGAGCATCAGACTTGAACGGCCAAAAGCATGTTGAGAGGAATCTGCTGCTGTTTTTAGAAAGGTCCGCAATGACTTTGACACACGACAGAACTCGCTCGCTTCTTACAGAAGCCCAGCTCAGGTTCTCCGAAGGCACAACGCCACGTAGCCCCATCAAACTCACTTTACCCTGTACTGAGCAAGGATCCGAGCTGCTCTTTCATTCCCACAATGAGGCAGAGCTTTGGGTCAGGCTGGAAAGCCCAGCTCCAGACACCCCCACTCCCTGGGAAGCTCCTGGTCTCTGCCCTGCCTCCCTGCCCTGTCACGGCTTTCCGCTGGGACACGTGTGTCCCCAGCACAGTAGGGAAAATCCAGGTCTTTGGGGTTGGAGGTTTTATGGGGAAGGGGAAGGTCACTGTGAAAGTCACACAGGTATCCAGAGCCTGGTTCTGCATCATTCTGGCATATTCAAACACCTACCAAAAGCGAGGTGTTTTGTCTGTTATTTGGCATTTATTCAAACTTATTTTTATTTAATAATAAATATTACTTATATTTATTTGTCTGAGCAAACAGGACGGCTGAACGCGTGCAGGGTTGTTTGTACCACCTGCAGGGCCGCCTGCAAAGCGGATCGGGCAAGGCACAGGGCATGCCATCCTCTGGGATCATTCTGCACAATTTTCAACCCAAATCCCAAAGGCCTCCATTTTTTGCTTTCCCTCCTTCTCTTTATTCACTCCAACCGTGCCCTTCAGTAGAGGGTTTGCTTTCTCATGGCATCCTGAGACAGAGCAGGAGCAGAGGACAAAGGGGTTTGTGACACCTTCAGCCCAAGCATGCTCCAAGAGCTTGGAGAAGCGCAGGGTGATGAGCTCATCTCTAATTCCCATTCTCAAAGCTCCTCTGAACCACATCTTGGAGCTCTGGAGCTGTGCCCATCATTGTATTAAAGCAAACTGTCTTATTTCTTGAGGACTGTGACCAGGCCAACCCAACCCCACCGCAACTTCTTTGTAGGCAGCTGTACTGCCTGGGGCTGGAGTCTGGGGTCACTGCCCTTAAGAAACAAGGCTCTGTTACCATGTATATTTCTATAGAGAGAAAATAAAGTGTAAGTTGGATGGGCTAATTGCAGTGGAATTCACATTCAAAGCATTTACTGTGAAGCCTGAAACCATCACAGGATTTCTGGAAGTCATTCCTGCCTGTCTATCACCAGCCCTGAAAGGAAAATGGAATAATTAGAAATTTAAAATTAATATTGTGTAGACCAGCTGGATATAGCACATCAAATCTGATGAGATTGGAGCTAACTCAGGTGGTCAGTTAGGTGGGAAAACCAATTTTCAGGCTGAAGCGAGAGGCAGCTGTAAGAGTGATATTTTTTTTTAAATTCAAGAAAGTACTTCTCTGCTCCATGCTAATAAACTGACTGCTGGAATTGCTCCATGAACAACTGTGTGGTCCATTTCTCATTGATGACTTGTCACCTCCTTGATGACTTTTCCTCTGAAAAGCATTAATCACTATGAATTAAGCTACTTATTTGAAAGCTAAAAAAATTGACACTACCTCTGAATGCTCTGTGGTGCAGTGTGACACCAGGAGGTGCAGCCTGCCAGCACCCCCTTTCCTGGTGGGGGGACTTCCACGAGGTAGCCGGGCAGGGGCCAAGCAGCCCCCAGTTCCCAACAAGACACGAAACTCAGTGGATCCCCTCTGGACTCTGCTCCAGAGATCCAGGCAGCTCCTACCAAAGCAGTGGGTGTCTGCACCAACCCCCAGGGCTACAGCAGAGCCGCACAGTGCAGTGACAAAGCACCCCAAAGCCAGCAGCAATGCAGCATTACCTGAACAGGATGAACACTGACCAGATCAGATCCTATAATTCTAGGCTGTAAATGTACCACCCCACTGCTTCAAACAAGTGACCTCGATGGCATGGCCCAGATGGCTTTTTTTTTTAATAAAAACCCCCACCAACCAGCCAATATTATGCTCGCAGGGAGAGAAGAGAATAAAGGATGACAAAAAAAGAAGGTGTTACAGGTACAAATGCCCTTTAAACATGAGTGCAGAAAGCCCGTGTCCTACCTACAGTGGTGGCTCCATGTGCCCAAGGCAGCTGAGGAATCAGCAGGTGTGGGGCACAGCTCCAAAGCATAAACCACAGAGGTTCCCTCAAAACACTGAGCCAGCTCTACTGCTGCTGGAGGTCAACTGAGGGCCCTACAAGTGACCAAGTATTCCCAATCCATCAGGACAACTCCGACCCTCTCAGTCACACCACGTGCTTTGTTAAGACTAAGTGAATAGGCTTAAGCAGGTGCTGAAGTGTCTATGTCTATGTCATGTTTACAGACTGTATAAATTCTATTGCTGGCATATATATGGATATATACACACACTCACATATATGAATATGTGGTACACTCAGCCTGAAGCACAGCTGGCCACTTTTTACACCTCATATAGTGTTTGAGGATGGACCTAAAGAGCACCACAAGTTTGCAAGAACACCAGAAAAAGGTTATACATTAAGAGCTCAGAAAAACCTTGAGGCAGGTTTTAACTGTTGGGAAGAAAGATGTTGGGGCTACTCAGCAGTGCCCTCCCTGCTCCTAGTGAAGTCAAGCATCGTCTGCGTGTCTATCCACTGCAGCATGTTTACATGTTGTCTTCCACCCCTTTCTGGTGGGAGTCAGAGGACCACACAGGCAAAGAGAAAGCGAAGCAGAACAAACAGACAGACAAAACAAGACAGACAAATCGGTACACCCCTCGGAGAAGGGCACACATCCCACACGTGAATGGAGAATCATGAGCAGGGAGGACACCCCAGCCCAGCCAGGAGGAAAAAGGGAAACAGTGGCACACAGCAAGCCCCGGCCCTGGTGAAAGCGAGGGGAAAGCTGGCCAAGGAGCTCTCATGAAGGATGCGGAAAAGGCTGCGGTGTGCAGCAGCCTGGCCTCATGGCTGTTAAAGTCTGCGGACAGACTCCCTGGCCCCCGGGTCAGAAGGTGCAGGCTGTGTCTGCAGCAGAAAACGCATCTGCCCGGGGCGCAGGTACCACCGCCTGATGCTGGCCGGGCAGCTCCAGTCCGGGCGATAAATGCACTGGGCACAAACGCTGCCCAGCTGAACCTGTGCAGCGGCAGCAGCAGCCCGTGGGAAGGACAGAGGCTGACCTGGGCAGAGGTGCTAAGCAAGGAGCATGGTACGTGGGCACTGCTGGCCTGTGCTGGGGAGCTTGGGGTCCGAGCATCCTCCTCGCACACCCTCCTCTCTGCTCCACACCACCACAAAGGGGTGAAATCACTCCCCGCTCCGCCCGAGGGGTTTTGTACAAGCGCCAAGGAGCAGCCAGCCCCCCACCAACACCCCTCACGCTGCCGGGCAACACAGGGACCTTCAGATGACACAGGGACCCTCGCCCAGCCGCTCCTGCCCTCCCCCCTCACAGCCGCAGTCCAGCCCCAGGCCGAAGCTGCTGCACCGCGGGCACCCTCGCCAGCACCACCACCGGCTGTCACGCTGCGCCAACAGGACCCCAGCGTAAAATGGGAAGTAAACTAGAAAATTTCCGAGGGTCCCCTGAAATAAATTAATTTGGTAGATTATGCTACTGCTTAAGATCGTGTTTTACCAGAATATTGGAATTATCTGTAAGGTGTACTTAAAATATCTTTCACATGCTGTGGGGTCATTTTTTAAAAAAAAAAAAGTTTGGAGTGCGAAACTAAACAAAAAGGAATAACTTCAGAATAGCTAAAAGAGCCACTGCACTCTATATTATTGCCTAATGGAACAGGCAGGAACACGGTCCTTATACCAGCCCTGCACCAAAAAGGTCTTAAACCTGCCAAAAACCCTGGGTCAGAATTTCATAACTGGGGAGGGTCTCTAATGCGAGAAAGAAAACTAAAATCCCAAATGGTAAAATACCTCCAACAGGGGATGGCCAGTAAAGGAAACAAACCCCAAATGTAATGTCCCATTTCCACATCTACTAAGTGCTCTTCTCATTTGATTAAAATCAATGGAAAGAGGACAGATTTCTGAAAAGGCCTCCAGGGCATTACCTGAAGCCATCAGCCTCTGCATGGGTCATGCAGCTAAGAAGAAGTCATTTGCACATGTCATTTGCACATACAAATACCGCTCCTGCTCCCTGAACAACTGTAGAGCCAGAGCTGGAAAGGAGGCCAAGACTACTGACAATGTCACCGAGTTTTAACTTGACACTGACAATGCTCTGATTGTCAAGGCATGTAAAATATAAATTTTGGCTTGACTTCGATGCCAAAGAAAGGCTGCAGGGTCCTGTTACAACCAGGTGCAACACCCAAAATAGAACTGTGTTGTAGGCAGCACTCAGGAAAACCACCTTCCCCCAGATGCGGCTCCTGTGCTGCTGGATTGCATACACCCAGTGCGAGCACAGCCGGACCAGGCAGCTCAGAGGTCAAGAGAAAGGGCAACACAGAAAACTGCGATGGATTTTTACCATGGAGGGTATGTATCCTGCTGGCCTCAGCTATTGAGACTGAAAGGGAAGCAGGAGGTGACTGTTCAGTAAAAAGCTGTGCAATCTCACGATCGGAGGGAAAGGGGGTAAGTAAAGGTAACAGGCAAAATTCAGGGTTAAAACTATCTGGCTGTCAGAAACTGATGATGAAAATATTACCGTTGGCAACTACTGCCCACACTGGCCCTGCAGGAGCACCTGCCCGGTTCACTGATCAAGCCCAAGGTGGCTTCCCCAATGCCCATCGCTTCGAACTTGGTCCCGCTGCTGTGAGCTTTCCGTTTCAGACATTGCCATCTTGTGGAAGGTTCTGGAGTACGGACAGGACGCTAGCAGCTGCCAGCACCCCGGCTCCGGACCCCAGCCATCCCAGCCGCATGCTGTGGGACTGAGCTGGTTCTGCTGCACAGACCCCGCTGCATCTCCCTCTAGAGACGTCTGCGTCTCTGAGCATCAGAGCTGGGACCCCCTGAACCCTGCCTGGGAAGGCTGGAGCAGGTCCCTGATGTTGTGGCTACCAAGCTGCGTGTGCCTTACCCCCAGCTCTGAGACACTCAAACCCTGAACCCAGATCTCAGGTGGTTAAACAAAACCTGAAGCGAAGCACCTCGCCCTGCATCGCTCGGACACTGCCTAACAGTGCAGCTGAGCTGGAGGAACCCAAGGTCAGAACTGAGTCAGTCCTGGGTTAATCCTTTGGAGGGACAGAAAATCAGATCCTTAGCTGGTACAAACTGGCAGAAACCTGGGCTTGAGCTGCGTGGATTTGTACCAGCTGAAGGTTTTGCCCATACCTGCCCTTCTGCACAGCCTGGAAATAATTTGAAATTATTGTTTTAAAAAGAAATAAAAATTCTGCATTAAACGACAGGAGAAATACCTCACCTGTGGAATCAATGAATGGCTAAACAAGCATATGACAAAACAATGGCAAGGCATGGATACAACTCTACGTAATGGAAAAGCAATCAGCAAAGATGATTACCTGTGGCTTACTGACTCTGCGTGTAAGTCTGGGAGGTGGCTGTGTTGTGACAGTAGAGGAAGAGAGGGCAGAGGAAGAGAGAGGAGCAGATGAAGAGAATGCTTTTGAGTCTGCAGTCTTTTGAAGAAAAGAAAAGTTGGTCAGCTTGGCACACACCCTCTTATCACAACCGCTGCTAGTGATAAGAGCATCTACTACCCAGTAAATTCGATGCACACACAGCAAACGTAACTCCATGCAAGGGCAAGTGCAGTTTCCAGTTGTCTGAGCTGACCACCTCATTCTGTTAAACATGCATGCTACTAAAAATGTATCCAGATAGTAAACATCACAGTCTTTATACAGCTTTCAGTACACTTCTGGTTATGATTCAAGCAGAAATCAAACAATTTTTCATAAGATTTCCCAGTGTGAAATGTATCATCTTTGAACCCTCAGTTCCTCATCACTTAATGCTGGCTAGATGGGGGGTATGGCATGGAGGCTATCGCAGTGCACCCAAGGTAGTATTTATAATGCTCTAATTTTGAGCTCTCTTAACTTCCACTCTTACACGGGGCAGCATGGGGGTACCACCGTATTTGGGCCCGCTGTAGCCCACAATGGACCCCCAAGTCAACTGAGAGCTGCAAAGTAAGGCAGATCTCCTATGTCAAGACTGAGGGTGGAAGATATGGGGCAGAATCTACGAGAGGGTTCCCCCATGTTCCCTCTCACTGTAACATATAGCTACATAGAACTAAAAACTCCCGGGGAAAAGTTACCACTAGGTCTAGCTCTCATGTGTGGCTAGACCCTCTCACACAACTTTGGAAATGCAAAGGTAATAAATTCCACTCAAGGCACAGATAACAATCAAGCCTCCCTGACCTAGTCACGCACGTCCCAGACGAAGGTTCACTAAATCGCAGGCTCCAGGATCCAGAGGGGACAGCTTTTGTGACTCTAGGAGCCAGGATAGTGTTTACAAGGCTTTTCAGTCCTTGGCTTTAAAAGGAACAAATAGATCCTATAACCAAAGAGGATCCACTGCACACTGGAAAATCCCTGAATAGCAAGGAATCTCCTGTATTCCACACAGTGAGGTATATGGGCACGTGAGACTTTCATCTGACACAGCTGGTAACGGCTGCTCTCTGGGACAGTCACCTCGTTAGATGTGACCAACTGAGTCAGTCCTGTGTTGTTACCTATTCTGAAATAATTTTCACTACCCTGCTCCTGAAGCGCCTTCTAAAACCTTTTGATCTGCTACACAGTGAATGCCACTGGTGACCCCTGGAAGAAGGGCTTAAGATCGTCCAAATGATGCATGGCAGCCACTGGCTCCGCCTGGCTGACCGAGCAGCACAAACCTCAACACACCCGTGAAAATCAGCAATGCAGAGCAGCACACACACATGCAGAAGTACCTTCTTTTCCCCGCTTTGAAACTTTCCCAGATCACCTTTCCTCACTCCTCTTTTCTCTGTTTTACCTCCCTGCACAATAGCCATTAGCTCCTGACACAACTGGTTGTCCTCAGAGGAACCCACAGGTCTCTTTTCTGGGCTGACACGCATGTCTAGTTGGGATGGTTTCAGGCAGCGCTCGACAGAGATGCTGGGAAGAGCACGAGCACCCTGCTGGGGGTGGCTGCTGCCCTCTCTAGTCTTTTGGAGCCAGGCTTGGCTGCCAGAGGTGCCATGCTGCTCCGCGAGGATGCTGTCGGGGCTCTCCACTGCCCAGCGAGGGGAGTTAGAGTGGCTCGCGGTGGGAGAAGGGGAGCCAGCAAACTTCTCTTCACTTTGCGGAGTGGCCTGATAGAAACTGCGGGCGGAGGACTGAGGTCGGGATGAGTAAGAGGGCAATGGGGATTTAATGGACCTGGGAGTCGAGGAGCCAGAGAGATGAGAATGGTGGAGGCTGACCGTGGGAGAAGGGCTGGCTGCAGCAGAAGGCGAGAGATAGCCAGTGTGAGAGAGGGAGGCTTCAGGCGGAGGAGGCAATGGAGGAGTTATGGCAGGAGTGGTGCTAGGAGACACTCCCACGGTCAGAGCAATCCACTCGGATGTGACCGCCTGCACCTCTGGAGATAAGGCGCGGCGCGCGAAAGGCAAAGGCGGAGGAGTTGGTGTATGGAGCAGCTCAGAGCTGGGAGACTTGAAGGAGACAAAAGCAGGAGAGAAAAAGAAAGAAATGAACAAAAAAGTAATAAAGGAAAATACAAAACAACTGAGCAAAAGGAGAAAGAGCGAGTGTGGAGAGGAACAGATCTGTGACCAAGCGTGGTACGTAAATTCTCTGCAGACGGTGCACCGCACTGGAGAACACCCTGCCCACAGCTACTCCAGCCACGGGGTCCATTCTGCACCTGTGCTGCTAACACCCTTCTCCAGCCTTCGTCAGAACCCCAAACACAAAACGTCTTGTGGAAGACCTTGGACTTCATACCGTATGCCCGAAGTCCCCCAGGGAGCAGCTGAAGCCCCCACCCATGGGGGCAGCACGCAGCACTTGACTCGCCTGGCAGCAGCAGCCGGGGCCCCAGCAGCTCACGCTGCCGACCCAGGCAGCATTCACCGCTGCAACGGGTTTTGACTTTATCCGCCTCCAGCACGAGCAA
The DNA here is from genome assembly GCF_023638135.1 of Falco biarmicus. Taxonomy (NCBI): domain Eukaryota; kingdom Metazoa; phylum Chordata; class Aves; order Falconiformes; family Falconidae; genus Falco; species Falco biarmicus. Next base: position 16,929,502 of record NC_079296.1, read on the forward strand.
TGCCGGCTCCTCAAGAAACTTGCATTGCTGAAGCTGTGGAGGAGAAAGGGATCAAAACAGCCAGCTCTGGCTATCTGGCCTTCAGGTGATGAAAGGAGGTCCTGTGTTTATCAAGGCAGAGCACGCAGCCGAGTCCTGCCCTTAGCTGTTACCACCAGCGATGTCAGGGAGCTCAGCCACACCAGCACTGAGCACAGTGTTTCTCAGTCCTCTGCCAAGTTAGGCAAAAAAGGGAGAGAACTGATTTACTACGGGAGGAATCCAAAGAATAGCAAAGGAAACCAAAAAAGGGTGGATACGATCCCTTCCATCGAAGGGAGAGGCTTGCAGAGATTGGTGGCAGGCAGGCAACAGCTATGGAGAGATTGCCAAGCTCAAACAGAACTGCTCAGCTGAGGTCCCCAGCCTTTCCCCTTTACACAGTGCCTAAGAATAAAAGCAGGGAAGATCCAGACAGACACCAGGTATGAGCCATGGCAGCCCTTCCCACCCATCCTGTACCATATACCCCTTCCTCCCGATCCTAATCCTTCACTCCTGTTCCTTGTAGTCTTGACCTCAGAACGACCTTGCTTTGGTCCCATGGGTGAGAGTGGGATGCACTACAACCTCGTGGCTGCAACCCAGACATGTATGCTGACCTTCAAGCACGAGTATTTGCAGGATGAGAGCAAAACAAAGGGATTTAGAGACTCACTGTCTCCCTGATAGGTTTTTCACAGCAAACATTCTGGGATCCCGATACAATTGCTGGCTGCCGTTTTGATTTCTGGTTTGAACTGCAGTATGGTTTATAGTGAATCTAATATTCATGAAAGATCTCAGACCAGCCTGCTCTCAACACTTGAGTTCGTTTAGCATCAATTTCAAATAATACAGGCAGGTCTCCTAATCCTGTCTCCCAAAATCTTGGTTGTGAGCTGGAACATTTAGGAACAAGTATACAGCTTGATTCAATCTGACTGGAATCGACATAATGACTCCTACAGACTGTAACAGTCTGATACCCTTTTAATAGTCACAATAAAAAATTCACTCATCACAGTGGAGGTCTGTAAAGTGTAAATATGCACTCAGGAGGAGCTGGATCACCAATTCATTCCATCTGGCAGTGAAATTTATTCACTGTAGCCCTTTCAACCTGGCCTGAATTCAAGCTACAGATCAGAGATTAAAAGCTGAGTCTCCAAATCCCCAAACAACCCGTTCATTAACCTTTCTGGTAAATGAAACATCACCTTTTCCTGCAGTCACAGCGTACTGCAGGGAGCTCATGGCTTTTACAGTGCAAAACACTAGTCTTAGGCTACAGCTTTTTTCAGCTATTGCTTCTTGCACAGCAATGGCAACATCCCTCTGTTCTGCAAGGTGCTGTAAGTGGCTGCGTCCAGTCCAAATACCTGTGGTGAAGCTGTCATGCTGCGGCTGGGGGAGAGGGACACTGGTGGGTCAGGGTAGTCAATGGCATTCTTGACCACTGGCCGTTTGAGCACCTCCACGTAAGTGACAGGGAAGATGCCTTGGCGATTGGTGCCAGAGATTTTTCCTTCGTACCAGTTCTCATCCACTCGTCGAATCAATGTGATCCTTTCACCCTGTGAGAAGGAATAGTAATGTAGCCCTGACTTTAACATATTTCATCATTCCAAAGCAGATTACATTTTTAATCTTGCTGCAGCTGATGCTGCAGCTGACTTAAAACAATTGCTGGCTTTCAGCACCCTGTTTCCCAGTTAGGTGGTCCTAACCCTAACCTCTGCGTGGTGATGATATTTCTCAGTTCAGAGAAGGAGGAAATGCAGATCTTCTGGTGGGGACAGGCTGTCTGCAGACTCCGTCATGCTCACATTTCCAAGACTCTACTTGCTAAAAGCCAGTTTAAAAAAATGGAAACCAGCAGTTTCAGGCTGACCATGACTCTCAGGGATGTGGTGTACAGGGAGTATGCACAGGTTTGCAGTTTAAAAACTCGGTCTCCCTATGCTCCCTTCTGTTTTGCTGACAAACAAAGCAATTTCCAGATCCTTAATATAAACTGCAAGCCCCACCTTCATGTATAATTAAAAAAGCAGACAGAGAAGATCTAATCTGAGCATCAAATCAGAATGCTGGGTGGGACGGAGAAATGCTGCTACTTAACCTAAATAGAGCTGACCTTGTGCTGAACAGCCATTACACAACCCATCCCTACCCCTTCACTCCGCAGTCAGGTCCAGCCACTCACTTCAGTATCGCAGAACCTCACCCACCTGTGCTCAATGATTTGGCCTATAGGCTGAAGGGAGGCGAACTCAGTATCCTTCTTTCTATACTGCCGCTCTGATGTGACTCTGTGCATCTCCACTGGAGAGGATCAGACTGGACACACGTCACCAAATATCCAATCTGCCTTTCAGAGCCAGGCTTCCAGCACTTGTCCTTAAAGGATCTTCTCAGCTAGCCCTAAGGAAGCAGCTGGCACTTCTTGACTCAGCCTAGCAGCAACACTCTTGCTGCAATGTGCTACATAATGGCTATGGACTAAAAACGTGGGCAATGAGAATGAATCCTTCCTGAATACAGAGCTTATCTTCCTGGAGTTTTCATTTGGAAACTCCAAGTTACTAGTGTTAAAAATCTTTCGCATTTTTCAGGATTGAATTCATCAGCATGACTAAAGTCCTACCTTTCTGAAGGACATTTCCACTTGGGTATCCCCATTGAAGTTGAACTTGGCAATAGCATCTCCATATTCCAATACCTGCAACGGTGATGGCTTTTTGGGCTGAGCTTTCTCAGCTGGTGGGAGCAGCTGGAATGGACAAACAGAATCACATGAGTCATATACAAAAAGCCCATAAACTGGTTGCCAGCAGAAGGGGAGTGGACAAAGAGAACGCCTGCAAGGAAAGTAGCTACCTCTATGTACGATTGTGGGAAGATGCCAACTCTGCCGTGGTGTTCGCCTTCATACCAGTTCTGGTCGATCTGCTTGTAAATGTAAACAATATCTCCTTTCTGCAGAGGAAGCTCCCTGTTAAGGACACAAGCACTCCATCAGGACCTCACCGGAGAACAGGCGTGTTCTTTCTCTGTCCAGCAATCCCTAGGTGCCAGAGTCTGCACCAGCCCCGTCCATACAAACCACACGCCACCCAAAGTGAAAGCTATGTGTTGAGAATTACCCTGTTGGCACCGCGATATGCAGGCACTCTCCTGCTCTTTTGGGACATCCTGGCAAAAAAGCAGCTCTGTGAGGGCCCTACTAACCACACACCCTCTGGTAGCAGTGGGGTCAGGCTCAAGCAAAAGATGCTCCCAGCTGCTTTCTGTGTTGGATAGGGTGAGCAGTGCTCAATTCCTGGTTTGAAACAGGTCATGTCACAAGTGCCTTCCAAAGAGACACAATTTTAATGGAAACTAGCTTGCTGACTAGAAGAACCCCCTCACAGCCAACATTGGTCCTGCAACAATTACACTTCTGGCCAGCCTGTGGCTGTGCAATCGCTGACCTCACCTGGGCTTACAACTGGCATTTCAATCTACGGTCTTCAGTGCCAAAATTATGAATGTCCATAGCTTGAGGACCTCTGACTGTGGGCAGCTTGCACTAGGCTCATAAACCTACTACCTGGGTCCCCACAGGAAAGCAAACAACCCAGCCTTTCCTAACATGATTTTCACAAGCTCTCCTTCGCTTGCCCAGCACCCTGGTACACTCTGCTCAAGGGACACAGCAGTTACACCTGACATCTGCCTCCATTTTACCACAGGTGCTGGGGAGATGCTGTGTAAATCACCACAAGTCATCACCTGTAGAACATAGAAAAGAACATTCCCAGGACATCAGCACGTGAGAAGAAAAACAGCAAGTCCTTCACTGATGTTAAAATGTGAGCTTCTCGGGGCTCATGCAGAGGGAAAGGCTTTCTCCTCACAGCCGTGTTCCCCCAAAAGTAGTGCTGTGTGATTCACCTGAGGGACCACAACAGGGCGTGGAGGTACAACTATGCCACCAGAAAGATCTGCTGGTGTATCTGCAGATGCCAGGGGAGCAAGCAGTGACCACTCTGCACACTGACAGGTCCTGAATCAGGAAAATCCTGAGGCAAGGGACCAGCTACACGCTTAAAGCTAATATCCGTGTAAGTCCCTTGGTGCCTGCGGGCTGTGCTTAGCACAGTGGAAAGGATGCTGTGGTTCTGCGGATTCTACGTTCTTCTGACCATCTGTACGGCAGGTTTACACAGTGAGCTACTGACTAACAGAGGTCTTCCAGCTCCTCAAGCAGAGCACAGCCAGGGATGTCATGCAGGGGCATCCCCCCGTCTCCAGTAGGAGGGCAGTGACAGCCGCTGCCGGCAGGTCTCCCCCAGCCCTCCAGCTAACAGGATGCAAGGAGCAACATGTGCCAGAGCGCTCTCCCACAGCTCCACTCAACCCCAGAGCACAGCACCCACTTGCTCCAGCAAAGAACATGGGTTTGCCCTAAAAACCATGAGATAGGGATGCACCGAGAAAGAAGACATTTTCCTACAGGTCCTTTCAAGGCTATGACCTACAAGATTCGTATGACTTTTCCCTGCCTTACTATGGACACCTTTGTGTTGAGCTGCTGCAAAGGAACGCCCCAAACATGAATTCAATTACACGACGCTTCCTAAATGCTGCATCCTGGGGAAAAAGCAGAGGAAGAACACTCAAGGCAGTAGTAACAAGCCGTACTCACTTTAGCGTCTGTGCTTTAAAGTCAAACTTGGCTCTAGCAGGTCTCATCTAGAGATTTAAAAAAATCAACACATTAAAATAATAATTAGATTTTCAACTCTGTTTCAGGAAAAGCACCCAAACTCTTCTATAACTACAATTAGTCTGAGGAAGGCATTGAATGCAGGTATTCCACTACAAGCTTGTGTGCAACTGCTACTACAGTCCACATGTGCTGGATGGGTCTCGCCCACCAGGGCAATAAGTGCCAACTCCTGGTGTAACAGTAATTAAGAGCCCTGCAGAAAATGGATTTAACAGAAGTAAACTTTTAAATGTGACAAACCCTGTTGAACAAAAGCTGCTCCAGTAACTACCGCTACTGGGGCTCCAGGACCAAATTTCCCTTGACATGCAAACGGAAAAGCAAAATTTACTAGCTGGGAAAAAAACAGTAGGATTTTATTTGATGTGGCTCTTATTGGTTATTACCTGGCCCTGCTGAATCCTGCAATGTGACCCACTTACTCTGTATAAACTGGTAGGAAAGAGACAAAGGCGAGGAGGAAATGTGAACAAATTAAGCACGTGTCTGAAAAAATTTCTTCAGCGGCTCTAAAGTCAAAGAGAACGCTGACAGCAGGCCTGGGCTTTAAAACTTGATTCACCTGGCTGGTTTTCTAATGACCACAACATATTCAGACAATTTTAAAGTAATTTTGGTAACACAGCATAAAATAAGAAGCAGTCACGTTCACATGGTGCCAGAGCATTCAAAACTACACACAGGGCAGGCAAGTGTACGCCACCCATGTGCCGACCACCTCGCCCACCGCAGCGCAGCACCCCTGGGGCAGCCCAGCACCCTGCAGAGACACAGCCACTGCTGGCAGCCCCAGCAGCCATCCCCAAGGCAGACAAAAGGCGTTTGGCCAGGACACCTGGACGAGCATCCAGCCCTCAGGAAAAGTGCCTTGGGCTCATAGGAACACCGTCTCCCTCCTCCTTTGTCTCTTTCAGAACGTACACAATGAAACATGCTGAGACTTTTTCCAGTTGTCTCTAAAGGACGTCAAGCAGCTTTCAAGAGGAGAAGAAACAATCTATTTCTAAAAAAAATGATCTATGAGACAGTCACATGGCCAGGATCAACAAGACACGAAGTTTCTAAGCGTAAGGCACAGACAAGAAGACAACGTAGCAATATGATGCAAAGGATGTAGAATGCCTTTGATTCACTAAAAGTAGCTGATATTTAAAGGCATGCATCACAGGTGTGCACCAGCAATCCTCAGCAGGCATGCTTTAACATATGCAGCTTGGTATAGAGATATCAATTAAGTTACCAGGCACAAGAGTTGAAGCAGATCTAAATGAAGCCAGAATGGGAAAGGGGAAGGTGGGAAAAAAAATAACAAACGACATTCTCTGAGGAGCTAATGTCGGCCTAAAGCACAACATTGTGAGAGGCAAATATTGCTTTGGGTCAAGCAGCAGACTGAGGTAACTAAAACAGACCTCTGACCCAGATTTCCTCTTTGCTGTATCGTCTACATTTAGGAGGTCCCCAAATCGCTCATTAGTGATAAACTGATGGTGCGTTGGAATAACCCCTGTGTGCCTTCTAGCTGCAATATCAGCTTCTTCTTGCTCACGTTTAAGCCGTCTCTGGTCCTCTAAAAGTTTCTGCCATAAAATTGCATAAAATGGGCAGTAAATCATCTAGTTAAAGGCATTCAAAAGCTGCCATAAATGTGACTTAAATAAAATTTCTGAGGTCCCAGCAAACAGCTGGGATTTTACAGTTCAACATAAAACGCCGATTGTACTAACTACACAGCACCCGTCCGCTTCGCAAGCACAGAAAGTACATCACCGTCATGGCACGACTGAAATACAGCTCACGCGGGGATCTGATTCGAAGCTGATGGAAGTCAACAGGGACTTCTTATAAGTTTGGGCCAGGCCATGGAAGCTTCTAAGAAGATTGCTGATAATGCAGAGGGCTGACCCAAAGCCCCTTCAACCAACAAGGAGTTTCATCCATTGACTTCCAAGAGACCTGAATCAGCCCCGCAGGTAAGTTCTGAGGCACTGAGCTGCCCCGAGCTTTGCAGGGAGCTTGGGAAAGCGCCTGACCACCTCCAGGGATCAGGTTCTCCCACGCTTCCTTTGGGCTCACGTAACACGCTTTGTAAAAGAAAGTTAATAACCCCCAAAGAATTATTTTTGACTTCTGAAGTTTGTGGCATGCTGACGGAAACATGCATTCTTGAGCACTTGGGCAGAAGGAGTCTTCCACCTTTTGAGGCTGACTGCAGGCTGAAGAGTTCAGCCCTGTGCTAGCTCGTTTGAAGCCAGCAGGTCTCAGCGAATTCAGAGTTTTGCTTTTACATGAGTTTTTGTGCTGGATTTTGGAAGTGGGGGGATTACTGACTGTGTCACAGGAGAAATCAGCAAAAATATATTTTTCACGTAGGAATTAAGAGCAGGTTTTACCATATTTCAAAGCACACATAAATATTATATGAACTCAGAGACTTAACATGAAAAATATGCCTTCTTTCCCCATCCCCCCAGGCAGTGAAAATTAATTCCAGCTTCCTGGAAAGCAATCACTTCATGAGTTCTTTAACTCAGCCTGGATACAGTCAGCACTGAAAAGTTTTGTGGCTCTCCTATTATTTCGGCTTGTCTCAGTGTTGCCCAGCCACTTCAACAACAACTGCTACATTCCATCATCAACAACTTGAGCCAGTGTAAAGAATTCTAGCTCGCACCAGAGGGGAACTTCACACTTTCTGATAGCTCAAAATATCTTACATTTGCTGTTCAAAAACTGAGGGCTCCCAAAAGAAAAATACTGTTCTCACCCATTTGATTAATACCGACTCCAGTGGCTTGCTTGGACAACAATAAAACCTTAAGTCACTTACAGAATAATTGCTTAATCTTTCCCTGCAAGTACTGGGGTGTTGTACCGCATCTCACATACATCTCCGACCTTTTCACATTCCTTAAAGCCCCCATATATCATTTTGTGCTGTTGATGAGAACTATCAGGTTCATTTTAAACAAAAGCTAAACTGGACTACACGTTATACATTAAACCAGTGGCAGGGATAGTATTACAATTAAAACATACTAGTTCCAACTTGCTGTTCTGACTTCCAATATCCACAGCCACGGGCACACAAGCTGTCCTTACACAAGGCTGAATGCTGTATTTCTTGTATGTGGAGCTGCTACAACAGTTGTTAGGCTGTACAGGAGGGCATTACCTCTTTATCGTCATGCCGTCTGCGGATAATTTCTTCTGGAGTTTCCATGTAATCAACTGGTGCAAAATGCCTTGGTGATTCTGAATCTACTTCGAAACAACATAAGGAAGTTAAAATACAGATGGATTTATCTAGCATAACCAGAAAGGAAAAAAACACAGGTATTTTTAAACAATTTGTTTCCATCACGACAGTAAGGGTGCTCAATTGCCATTGTCCAAATTGCCAATCAGATGTTGATAATTTATCCATTTTCTTTTTTTTCCCACTTTTTGGGCTGTACTTGTGAACAAAGATCCAAAAACAGGGAGAAAATAACGGTACGGCAAAGTGTAAAGACATAAAAGGACTTTGCGAAGAAAAGATTCGCTGCCAAAGTATGATTTGGCATTTTACTGTTGAGAAAAAATTAATACACACACACACACACAACTAGACCTTGAGAAACTACTCCTTAAAGCAAATCATCTGGGTTCTTTTTATATTCCCATGTGTGCAAATGATACAGGACTAGAAATATCTCGTGTTGAGATGCTTGCATCCCCAGAGTTGCTTGAGAGACAAACTGAACTCGGTGTGATTAGAAAGGCAGCGGAAATCGTTTCTCAGAAGTGCAGCTGTTAACAAGTCCTGAACAAAAATGCTCAGCAAGACACGCAAAGGACGTTAGACACACTAAGGGAGAAAAACAGAGAGAGTCAGGGGATGCAAAGGCGGGGTGTAAAAATGCAAGGGTTGTGGAAGAAAAGGGGAGGGGAAGGGAAGCAAGGAGACAGGTGAGGGGACACTGGTAAAGAACACAAAAAGCCACCTCCTAGGTACGTCCCGAGTTCACTTTGCGGGTTGTTGTTTGTGTCCAGGCTGTGACAGAGGGCATATGGAACAGGGTTCCCATTGTTTAAGGAGTCAGGAGTGTCAGCCCGGCCCACGAAGCTATCTCGGCTAGATCCCGTGGGGGGGAAGCAGCTAAGCCTCTCCACAATGTCAAAGGAGGACAGGCGTCGGGGGGCCAGCGGCCCGCTCCTGGAGCAGGGCTGGTGCTGGCAGTGGTGACTCTGCTCTCCTACGCTCGCCTGCGGCGGCACGGGCTCGCCCGGGTTCTCGGGGCTGGCCACGGCCGGGCTCCCCGGGCACTCTGGGGGTGGAGTCCTGCAGGATCGGTGCTGGAAGGGCTTTTTCAATCGGAAGGGGAGCGGGCTCATTAGGTAGACGTTTCTGGGGAGCACGTGTCTGTCCCCATAGACATCCCCTTTGGAATCGGGGTTCCTGGAGGCCTGCTGCTGCTCGTGCCTGCGGATGGTAGTAAACCTGGTGTAGGACGCTGGGCATGCGCCTTTGCATCTGTTGGTTTTATGCTTCTGTGGCCCATTGAGGTTGCTGCTGCTGCTGCCACTGTCGTTGGACGCGTTTGAGAGGAGATCGATCTCGTCCGTGCAAGCTGAAAGCGTGTCCATAGGGATGGCATCGCTGACATCTGAAGCTGTGTCCTCCACATTGCTGCAGGAGCGGGAGGATTTTTCTGCCAAGCTGGCAGCATCCTTCTCTTCTTGGTGTGCTTTGGGCAAATCCAGAAGAAACTCTGCAGAGTAGGCAGAACTCAGGCAAGTCTTAGACTGGAGAGAAGCGGTGAACTTGGTTTGTCCAGTGGAAAAGTCAAGCGAGGGCATTGATCGGGATCTCTGGATCAGCTGCTCAAAGGCACTGATACGGGAGGAAACGGTGTGTTTGGGGATCTGCTCTGAGTCCTCTCGACTAAGGCTGTGCTCCATCCTGCCCTTCGCTTCATTCTCAAACTGAGATGCAATATCCCTCACGCTGCAGGAGGAGACTGGGCCCAAGTGGATCCTGGACCGGTTGATCTGGTGCATGTCTTTATACAGCATTGTAAACTCCATCCCGCTCTTCCTGGGGGCAGGGAACAGGCAGCCTTTCCTAGAGTTGGTGCCATACTCCTGCAGGCTCATGGTACTGCCAGATTTGATGGCGTACTCCTGCTTCGACTTCATCAACATGTTTTCTATGCTTTCCCCTATGTCTACCATGAAAGCTTTTTTATTATCAAACAAGGCAATAGAGCTACGAAGGTTTTCGCAGCTTTGAGCTTTCTCATGAGACAGCAAGATACCCTTCTTGTCCTGCACAAGAGCAGCTGGAGCTGCTAGTTTGGGTTTGAATTTAGAAGGGAGGATTTCAGTAATGCAGGCTTTTGCAGCTGATAAGGGCTTCTTATGTTTACATGCGTGACCTAACATACCGGTATGACTAGCGTTAAAGGTTCGGCTATTAACTGAAGAGGGTGCAGTCATAAGAGCATTCCCACCTTTACGATCCACTGGTAAGCATGCAGAATAAAATAAATACAACCTGTTAGCTCAAGTGCTAGAAAGCTATTCAGAAAGGAGCAAGAACATGCTTGGGTTTCATAAAATGCACTTTAAAGAAACAAAGTTCCAAAACATAAAAGAAAAGCAGGAAGGAACTGCACAACAAGCCGCGCTCGCAGGAGGAGGTGAAGTGCTGCTGCTAATGTCTCTAAAACCAGAGGCAGCTCTGGAGCACTTTGAAGGTACCCTCCTCAAAAGTGCTAGGCACCAGAAGCTTCCAGGGAAGCTGTGGCACCATGGAAAAGGGCAGCTGAACTCGGGGCAGGAGCAGGGTGTCAGCAAGAATGCAGAGGCGCTAACATGGCAAAAATGGCTTAATACCAAGCCTGTAATCACACCTACTAGGGTCTCGGCACAGTGCTTGCCAGGCAGTTTATTCCTGGGAGGGAGAAGTCAATCGGCGGCTGACCCTACTAGCGCAGGCAGGGCGCACCAGCTGGCCTTGCCCTCCAGCTTAGAGATTCCCCACGCTAGGAATAAGCTGCGTCCTTCAGCCAATGTGGCTGGCGTGTCTGCTTTAAAAATCAGGGAGTCAGATCGGGACGTTATGTGGTTTTTTTCAAGCCAGATCCAGTCTGGGTTCAGCTCAGACTGCAGCTTTTCGGTCTGTTTCCGATTTGAGTTCAAAGTCAAATGTCAAAATAACCATTCAGGTTCAACTGCAGCTTGGGGAACAACAACTGTTTGAACGGACTTTTTTTGTCAGATCCGGTCTGACCCCCTGCCCTGCGGGCCTGCCATCATGCTGAAAACCAGCTGGAGGATGGGAGGCAGAGAGACCTTTTTGGTGTGATGTACTATTTTTAGGGAGAGCTGTTCAGAAACCCAGTGCATTCCTTCCCCAGTCCTCTCCCCATCTCAAGCCATTTTTAGGTTGAAGTTGGCTCAGAGATGCAGTTCCCCAGCACAGCTCCCCGATGGGAGTCAGGCTCCCACGGCAGGGGAGGAATGGGGAGCAGAGGCAGCGGTCCCTGTTGTGGGCGCAGTGCCCCGTGCACTCCCTGCACACCCCTCGCAGGCAGGGGGCTGTGGAGCACGCAGCACCGGCTACGCCAGGGTAGCCAAGCCAGCAGACGTGGTGTGACCTGCTGAGATACCACAGCAGGAAAAGCAGAAAAGGCAGGGGAGGGCTCTAGCACGGCAAGGCAGTGAGAGCGGATGGATGGCAAGGCCAGCCCGAGCAGCCTCGAGGAAGAACATGAGGGCGTGGGGTGCGGCTGAGATGCTGGATGGAGGGAGCTGGTCCCTGCTGGGAAGAGGAACCTGGATCAGATAAAGGGGTCATGAAAAATACTGGCCAGTGTGGTCTGAGAGAAAAAAGGAGGGGGAAAAAACTGGGGATGGCAAAGAGGAAGGACAGAGGAAACCTCAACTGGCTTCACCAGGACTCTAAAGCCTGCGGCAGTTTGCCCCCTATCACCTGGCTTTTCACACTGTGTGCAGAATGGAGAAGAGGTTAGTGCCCTGACCACCTACCTTTTGTGGAAGCGGAGCTAGAAGGTCTCTTGAGACCACTCAGCCCCTGGAACGGGATATCTCCACCTTCCAGCACACTCTTGTAAATCTGCCTTTCATTCTCCAAGCCAGCAGGGTCCCCCAGTGCTGGTTCTGTCTCCCTCTTCACTGCCTGATAGATGGGTGAATACGTGGAGCTGGAAAACACAACAAAGGGGGAGGGACACCAGCGGGTCACTTCTGGTTACCGAGAGCTTCATGTAAAGTCAGAGAAAACCACACCTGTGAACCCACAACAGACTGTACGCAGCACTGGTGCTGAGTGAGAAGAGGTTATGAATGCACTGAGATAATGTTCTAGGCTTGGCACTGCCGTAACATTCTCTGCCTGAGGGAACCCTCCCAGCTCCGCCCCCAGAAGACGGGTGGCGGGAAGGCACCCCTGTATTTTACAGGTGAGGCAACAGAGTCACAGAGCAGATGCGTGGCGGCTGTCTGCAGACACAAAGCAATCGGCTAGCTGGAAGTAGCCAAGGATCTTCCAGCTCCCAGTCCTCTGTCCTTAAACACTGGTCATGGCTGTCCCCTGGTTACAAAGCACACCTGCTCAGGAGTTACCTCAACCAGCTCAGCCTCCCAGTTAACACTGGAGTTCAAGACTTCCAGAGAGCAATTTCTGAAGCCCATTGGTGAGGGACCACGCAGAGAAGCAAGAGCACAGGGCTACAGACAGTGCTGTTCTAAATGCCAAAGAAACTCCCAGACGTGCCCAGTTCTGCTCAGCCTTGCCTCAGGCTTCCACTACAGGGAATGGAAAATCCCAGACTCGAGGTCTACTGTGCAAATATATAAACAAAATGCTGTTAAAATGAGTACAATTTTAATTTCTTAGTTTTTGAAAGACTGGACATTTATTACAAATCCCTTTCTTCAGCCATGAATCTAAGCACAAGTATGCCACCACATCTGATGTCTAGATTTCATGTTTTCTGTCTAAAAACACCCCAGCTGACAATGCTGTGGTACGAATGGCCTTTCCAGGTACAAGAGACTCACTGAGCAGCCAGGCAGGCAATGTTTTCCCAAAAGCAAAACTCATCTGATCCCAGTTCTTGTGCTCAGCCAGGCTCTTCAGAACATAATGGAGTCTCACACAAAACTATTCTGGGGCCAAAGCATGACTGCTGGAAAATTTGAAAAAAATAAAAAAATAGGGCATTTTCCAACTCACGGAAACATTTTGAAAGCTGGTTTACATCCTGATGTTCAGGAGAGATTCATATCTATGCGGGCATGGACATGCTCGTGGTTATGCCTGCTTGTTGCAGATAAATTTGTACATGCATCTGTTTATTTTGGAGAGATGCTGTACTTCTGGGGTAAAGAGAAAGCTTTCAAACACATCACAGGATTGGCTATGGAGGCGGAATTACACAATGTCTGGATCACAAAGAAGAGTTTAGTTTCCGGACGAGGAAAACCAGGTCACACACAGTTCCATAAATTACTTTCTGAAGTAAAAGCTCATGAAAAGCAACACGGAAGAGAAAGGGAATGCTGTCACTTTTTCAACCTCAGCAATGCTCGAAGAGCCACAGAGCTGACGGGGCTGCCCCAGTGCTGCTCCCCGCCGGGCTGCAAGGGAGCCCTGCCAGTGGCTGAAGGGAACGACGACTGCCCTGGGGTTCCTCACCTGGGAGGTAAAAGCATTTTAGCCTAGCTGTTTAAAACCAAAGGGTTAAAATGATCCTCCTTTGGGAATACACCGGAGAGAGAGAGGAGGCATTTGGCCAAGCTCCTTTATGGCAGCTCCCTCAGCAGGGCCAGCAGGCAGCCCCGCCTGGGGCCCAAGCAGCCTGCATGATCACCATCAGGCAAAGGGAGGGAAGAGCAACGCAGCAAAATAGACAATAAACTCAGGGAATCTTTTCTCCCTGCTCTCTAAAGGCCAGGCAGGGAGGAAAGTGCAGCATGCCGGGGCCTCGCTGCTGTGCCCCATTCCCAGGCTGCTTCCCCTTCCCTGGCTCAGCGCTGGCACTCCTGTGCGCTGGTGTCAGAGAGGGCACAGACGGCACTGCCCTGGGCCGAAACCTTACCAGTCTTCGGCAGATATCACCTATTTATGCTAATCTCTGAGATTTCCATTTATTTTATTGCTCTCTCCCTATCAAAACAAAACAAAAGTCACAGGAGCAACCAACAAAACGTGCAGCGTGCGAGATTCCCAGCAGAATACACACAGATGGGAACAGAGCTGAGAGAAGTACAGGAGACCCCTAAGGCAGAGGGGTGGTGAACACCCGTGACATTAATGGGCATCTGGAGGAGAACATGCCTTTCCTAACAAACCATTCACGCAGAGGGGATCACTGTGCCTACGGACAACGTTAAGCGCTCAGTCCAATTACAAGGAGCAGCAGGTTCGCAGCAGGAGCTGGCTCCATGGCTCAAGTAACTCAGCACAGCTCAACATCTTGCTCTGATGAAAAAACAAAAAAAATATTGTTTTTTCGTGTTCCTCTTTTAAGACAAGCCAGCTCCATGTACAACCCATTTAGGCAGAGTATACTGTTTATCACATATTCCTCCAGAAAATCAGTGCCTCATTAGGTCTTTGAGAATTATTGTTATGGCTACTGCTGCTCCCTTCCTGGAAGCTGGAAAATAATTGCCTTCCATCAACAGCATCCTTTCAATCTGGTGCACACAACTGGGCACATCTAACAGAAGCCGATCTATCATTATGTGTGTAACAGAAACAAACTTTGTTTATTCCATGCAATAAAGTTACTTGCATGAAGTTACAGTCAGTTTGTAAACTTCATCAAGACAGAGTTAAAGGTCTGTTTGTTAGGGTTTTTTTTAGTCACTGCCTATCACAATCAGCAATTATTATCTAGGCAATGCAATCACTCATGTAATCACTTCAAAATTAATTTGAGATCATAGAGTGGATATTGTACCTGGACTCATCTAAAGCACCTGTATATTCTCACGGTACATGTATTTGTCTATCTCCATCACCAAAACATAAAGACACCCCATTTTCAGCACCCAAACCCCTGTCCTACATGCCTTCAGACTGTAAAAGAGACGTCAAAAAGCAATCCAAAAACTTACTAGGAAGAATGGTCTGTGGAAGTTTCCAGGGGAGCAACACCTGCTGTATTCTGCAAAAGTCCAAACAAAGGAGTCATTGATACACACACATGAGGAGAAAGAAAAAGGCTTGCTTAAGTAATTTTCCTTCTATTGCTTGAATATTAGCCTTTAGGAGACATTGAGGTTTAAGTCTAAATGCAATTTAAGCTGTCAAAGTCTTTGCAGAAAAGCGACAATTTTCCTAAGTTCCTTCAGGGCAGTGACAGGTTTTTAGCACAGCCGATGCCTTTTCGTAGCGCCTATTCTTTTGTCCGCAAATGAGTCATTGTGAATAAAGCCAAAAGCAAGAAGAGATAACCAGCTGGGCCATGACCAGGAGACACATGCTCATAATTATTTCCCCAAGCTTTTCCCCCAACCGGTCACTGCCCGCCTTTGCTTTAAAGGTATATTACATTTCTGCAGCACAATACATTCCTCAGCATTCAAAAAAATATCAAAGCGCTAACAAGAAAAGCAATGTTTCAGTTCGGTTTCCTTACTTAAGAGAAGCAATGCCAGCTGCACCGGTTCAATAGCAAAAGCCAGTTCTTATCCGCTTGCTTTAAATCCATCTAACGCTAGGCACGTCATTTTAAAAAATTGAAGGCAATTTCAGAAAAAAATGCTCTGTTTGGTGTCCCCTCATCTATGCGAGGATTCTTACGTAGGAAGAAAAAGTAAATCTTGGGTCTGAAAAAGCAGCTTTTTCAAGTCCTGGTGAAATGCCGCAGTTTAAAAAAAAAATCAACAGGGAAAAATAGAAAAAATGGCACATTACCAAATTGAGCTATCATTTCATGGTTCGGGTCCTGCAGACCCTGGAAGCAGCAGCAGCAGCTGACCTGCCCTAGAAGGCCACAGCAAGGTGCAGCATAAGGAAAATTGTGTAAAATCTCTTGGGAATATCCAAATCTCGGGTAGGCGTGAGCTCCTAGCAGAGAGCAGGGCTTGTATGAAGGGAGGCTAGATGGCAACACGCTTCAAAGGCACGAGATGATGACGTGACACCAACCAAGAATTTTAAGCTGATTGCTGCTGCCTATTCATGTGAAAAATAGAGAGATGGTTTGTTTTTTTTTTTTTTTTTTGCAGACACTGAACTCAAAACCCTAAAGGAGGACGGGGGCAGGGGCAGCTGAAAGGGAACAGGGGAGAGAGAGGAAATCACTGTATCTGAAATGGATTTCAAGCCGGATTCTCAGCATCACGTTCTATTATTTCTGACAGCAACACAGCAAGCCATGCAGTCAGAACGGTCAGAACCATTATTTATCCCAACCTCATTTAATAATCATCCAGCAGTGAATAGATTAGAGCAGAGAGTTTGGAAACAGGGATTGGCAGCATGAAAAGAATAGGAAATACCTTCTGTGGCTTTTTATGTGGCGCTTTATAAAGCTTCTCCATTTTTTCTAAATCTGCCTCTAACTCAGTCTGGTAGAGGTAGAGGTCTTTTTCTAGATCACTCTGGTTAAAGAAGGAGAAGAAGAATGGGAAAATAATGCTTAGGGTTAGGGGAAACCAAAGGAATGTTAATTTTGAAAAAAAAAAAAGCGAGCCTTTTTAATTGAAAAAAGACAAAGATGGTATGGACAATACACAGAAATTCACTAGTAATTAATCATGTTTCAATCATTACATTGGAAATAGTTTTAGGCATTTAATATTCAAAATTAAGAGATGCGCAGGCCTGCTAGAATCTAATTCTACAAACCATAAAGTTATAAAACCCACCTGTAAAAAAAAAGAAAAAGATACTGTAACAATATGCAATGTGCTGTTAGTATAATTATCATTGCAAGTCAAGATAGCAAAACCATCACTCTAAATTATGGCTGATTATGCTTTAAGGATTGTTTATCAAATCAATTTAATAGCTACTTAATTGTTAGGCTAAAGAGCTCAAGCCCAATTAAAAAAAATCACTCACAAGCACACAAAACCCAAGCAATGCTACAAAAACAAAAAAGAAAAAGAAAATCACATACACACATACATACGCGCTAGATGCTGTAGTACAACGTACGTGAGGCACAATTACCTTTCTATCCTCTCTAGTAAGGATAGAGCAATCTCCAGGAGTATAATCCCAAATCTTTTTTGGAGGCTGATGGAAAGCAGAGGAAGGAAATGAGGAAATGAAGATAAGGAAAGACATCACAGAGAATATGGAAACTGGATTAGAACAGAGGGGGAATACAATAGGGGATTTGCATCAACACTGAAAAGAAATTAAAAAAAAACCACAACAGAGAAAGAGGGATAGAAAGAGGGATAAATCCGCTATAGCACAAACATCAAGAGATCATGGGAGGCAAACGGGAGCATACATGCAGTCCGGGAGGGGTTGTTTCAGTAGTCTTTGAGGACATTTTTATTTTTGCAAGGTGCTCTAAGGGGTTTTGGACTCTAGAGAGAGCCCACAGCTGGCAGTTAAAGCATTCTTAACACAAAACCAAAACAAAATGGGGACAAAAAACCCACACAGTCATAAAAAGCATTTGTTTCGCTCATTCTTCTTTTCAAATGGCAAGGGTAAAACAATGGCCTTTGATAAAGAAAAGGGAGAAACTTTCCCACCCTGGACAGATTACGAATACATACCATGTGAACAAATGGCTGAATTTCCAGTGGTGGCATTGTGGGGCAACGAGAACGCAGAGTTGTTACTTGTTATTTCACTGGTTTGGGGATGTGTTTGTGTGTGGGGGTTGGTGGAGAGAGCGGGACATGCAGGAGTTTGGGAACTAAGTTTTTAAAATTCACTCTATAGGTGAAGGTGCCGATTTTCCTGTTTGGATGCACGTGTAAATATCAGGGAGGATCGTTCAACGTTAAAGACCTTTGTCCTGCCGCTCCTAACCAAATAACGCCACACCAATATCCTCATTTCACTAGATACACACCTCTCACTGATAAAGAGACTTTGTTCTTACTTTGTGAAATCAGAATATATTTGCTTTGTCTCCCCGAAGAAATAACCTCTCTCAGTGTTGGGGCTGGCAGGCTTTGCATCATCCTGCGCAACCCTGCTGACTCCTTTGACCGGATCCCTCTGGTCACTGACCGGGAATCTCCCAGTGTCCGTCTATCAAAGGTGAGGCTGAGCTACAGCACTTAGGGCTTGCTCCAAATCCCTTTTGAGACCACCTGGATCTGCAGTTTGAATCTGTTCCACGTTATGTTCAGATAGCCACCATGGGGATGCAAACACTAAATACCCATTTCTGACCCATCAGATCAGCAGCTGCAGGAGCAGGGGGTGTAGATAGCGTTGCAAAGATTTAGGTTTGAGATTTGGAGGGAAGGAGGTGAGAAGGCAGGACACTCACCCCTTTGTCCAGGCCCCTGCTTCTCCATTTACAACAGTTTTTATTTTTATTAGCGCTGTCTCAGGAAGGGCTGGGAGAAAGTGCCCGTGTGCGTGACCCTGCAATCACAGCAGAAGACAACCGAGCCCTGGACTGACCGAACGTTGAGGCTGTGGGTGGGTGGCAGGCACATGGCTGGGGAGAAGGAAGGAGTGAGCGTGTGGGCTGCAGCCTCAGCAGCACGCCAAAAAGCATCCATGCTGCAGAGAGTGACCCACCTGTCTGCAGGGCACGCGCCTGCCCGGGAGCTGCCAGAAATGCACCTGGGATGCTGGTCCAGCATAGCGCGGCTCCAGCTGCCGGGGAGGTGTGTGTGCTCTCCTCCATGGGGAAAGCCCCAGCACGGCCATTTTTTAATTTAAACCCCCATGGCACGTCTGGAGAGCTGCAGGCACAGGCTCACATGGACCCCGCACTCCCTTTTACCCGGGGTGTTTCCTGCCCGTGTCACATCACTGCAAATAAAGTCAGAGAGCCAGGGGAAACCACCCTGTAGAAGTACACATTATCTCCAGCACTGGTGAAAAAGCAGCTGGGACAAGCGGAGAATCTTTGAAAATCCCAGGCGCTACCACAGGTCAGCTGAAACCCTCTGATTAGGCATGAGGCTCAGCCACTAGCCGGTCACAAAAACCTGGTCCTCTCCTGGCTGGAGCGAGCAAAGCTACAGAGAGCACACTGCTTTGGCTGTGGCAATGAAGCCCACAGGGCGCTTCGCTAGCTGTACAAGTCCGAGACAGCATCCTCAATTCAAGCGGCTGGTGCCGAAGCAGGATGTACTGCATAGCACATGCAGGGGCTGGCACGGTGGCTCAGGGAGCACGGCTGCGTGCCTTTGGAGCTGCAGCGAGCTGACACAGGTATCATTTCATGGCAAGCTGTAAGAAAGCAGCCCCTAACAAGAGTGCCCTGAGCAAGGCAGGGAGCTGGTCACCAGAACAGATGCTCCGTTGAAGAGGAGATGTATTGCTGGTGTAGCAAGCACAATGCTTCTACAGAACAGGTACACCCTCACTTCTAGAGACACTCAAGGGCATAAATGTTCGTTCTTTCATTTTCCATTAACTTACGCTAATTCGAAGTACCACAGAGATGACAAACCTTCATTCATTGCAAGAGCATACGGCCATTAATTACATGGCAGCAGAGAGAAGCAGGTTTCTTCTCACTTTGTGGAAATCTTAAACCATGACAGCTTGTGAAGGGCTAAATCCTTATACTGACATCACTTAAAAGCCTCAGTGAGATGGGATTTACCTGACTTCTACTGCCTAAAAGTTAGAGGGTCTCATCTCAAACACTGCTGAAGCTCCTTCTTCAGCTGAGGATGGAAGTTCCATAGCTATAAACCGTAATTTTCTATGACAGAATGGATCACCCAGCCACTGTACATGTTTATTTTTCAGCAAAAATTACACTGTTTGTAAGATGTGATCAGACTGGGCTCTCAGTCTCAGGCAGCCACGTCCTGCACAGAGCAATTCTGTCACTTCTGTGAGAACAAAAACTACATTTAAAGAAAATCTAGTGCTCTCTGGTGTCCACGTGTTGTTGCCTTTGAAGCCAGTACTAAGTTTCTGTTTGTCGCACATGCAGGGACACCTCAGCAGCACCCAGAGCCGGTGTGCATGGGCAGTGACAACTGACCTCCAGGAGAAAGGAGAAACCATCTCTCTACTTCAACAGACGTGAGAGCCTGACACTGACCCCTGGTGCAGTACCAGTAGCTTATTAAATAGTATTTAATAATGAAGCTAATAGTGTTTAATCAGTAAGAACCAGGCCACAAAATGCTTTAAAGTCACATTTTTTCCAGTAGCCATGATCACGGATGTGTTCCCTCTATCAAAATATCCTTTGTCCTACTGAATAATCAAGCTTTGCTTCATCATTTTCCAGAGCAGGAGATCAAGGCTCTCCACCAGCACCCCCGGCTCTCCCACAGCAATCCAGCTCCACATGAAAAGGCAGCCCACTGTTCTCAGAGTCCTTGGGGTTTGGGGAATGGCCAGGAATTCAACACAACCCGATGCACCCCGTTTAGGCAATGGGCAGCTATGTGCACAGGGAAAGGAGCAGGAGAGGGGGTCATGATCCCTTTATGGATATAGCTGGAAATTACTGATGCATAGCTTACAGGTCAAGGCCAGGAATAAAAGATTCTTCTTGACTTAAAGCTACCTGTCAGCTGTCCCAGAGCCTGTCAGGCAGGGGGAGAACAAGGGCTTTGTGTAAGGGCTTTCCAGAACGAAAGCAGGGCATTACTTCTAGCACTGACAACCAAAATGCTGTTTGAGCTACGGTGTGCGAAAAAAATACTGCGTAGTTGATACATACAGCTGGAAAGTGGGGAATGTTTGTAAATGGCTTCAAAATACTTAAAGTGGTCACAGAACAGCTGCTTTACGTCAGTAGCAGGATGATGCTATGAACTATCACATTTTAAAATCAGTTAAGGCATCTGCTCCAGGTTCAGGGCCTAGCAGGGAGATGTGACAATCATCAAAAAAATAAAAAAAAAGGCAGGTTGACTTCATTGGTCATCGCAACTATCAAACTTACCGGTTTCCCAAACTCCAATTCCGAAAAGAATTTATACCAAGGTTCATTCTTTAAATCTATCTCTTCTGGGCTTATATCCCGAGTCTAAAGGAGTTGGTGATAGGGGAATGGAAGAAAGAGAAGGATAACATTATGCAAAGAATACACGGAAAGGGACTGTTAGAGATGCAGATGCCATGGTTTCCATTCTAAAATGTAGATATTTAGCTTTATAATTTGGAATTTCTATAGCACCTCTCTCACAAAGGCCACGAACTGCTTTGCAAACATCAGTTAAGCCTAATGGCATCATTGTGAGCAACATGAATATGAATGAATTGCATTTTACAGATCAGGAGACCCACACAGAGAGGGATTATGCAGCTTGCCCAGAGTCACAAGGAGACTCAATGGAAGAGCTGGGAGTCAAGCAGTCCCGCAGTCCTACTGTCAGCAACTTCCATCAAGTCCAAAGCTGCTCGTACTTAAAAACTAAAATTTTAATCTTCATTTGGTTAAAAGAAGAGGGATTCAGTGAGACCTGAAACAAATACTGCATCTTTAACAGCACATGAATATGTGAGAAACCCTGTTCTATACACTGCAAACAGAGTGAAAGGTGTTTTCTAAATCAAAGGAGACACAAGTCAGAGAGAGTACATCCCTGAAAGATCTCTGAAGGGATGGACAGAGAGACAATATTACTTGTTTCTTCACAAATAAATGTTAGAGAATCGGACAAAACTACAACAAAGGAAAAATCAGACAGGACAGAAAACAGTACAGTTGAAAAGGAAATTCCCTTTTGCTCATACAATCTGCTTCAATGAAACAAAACCTGTTGAAATAGTTGTAGCCAGTTAAAAACACTACTGGTGAGAGAAAAGAGTCAAATCCACTGCTGAGGGCTATGAGGTGTCACACTCCAAAAGACGAGCAGCTAACTCTTGCATTTCAGTGTACCTAGTCTTAGACAAGATGGATCCCAGTGCATTAAAAATATAAATACAGTATGTCTGAGATGCCAGTGTAATCCCATGCTCTCCATCACAACAGGTGGTGAGCCACACACACGCACAGAGGGATAACAAAGCATCCTGATGAAAATCGTCCTGTGAGGGGGTGACAGAGGTGGGGGGAGTTTCCAATGGTGCTGGGCTTTGCTAGTTGTCCCAGACTCTGCCACAGCCATTACACATCACAGAAAAAGCTCTGGGACAAGAGCTCAGGGCTGATGCTGAAAGAGGGGCAACGCTTCAATCTGAAAGATAAATGGTTACATTGCGTTTGATTTCCGATGGCCTGGAGAAACGTTTGGCTATTTCTTAAAGGCAGAATAGAAGCAATGCCTCTGGTTTTTTCTTTGCTGTACTCCAAGTAATAGTACTCATCTTGTTATATAACTGCCTTTACATTAACAAAAAAGTCCACTGGTGTCAACGGGAGGCTCTTCATTGTTCTGGAACGTTTTTGGATCGGGATTCTGACAGTCACAGCTCTGGGCGTGATTACCAGGAGATAGCCACAAATCTCTGGCAGCCTCCTTGAAAGATCTCATTGCTAACCACTGTATTTAATTAGGCTGATAGAGATCATGAAGCCACTATTTCAAGACCTTCTTTCTTCTGTAATGTACAGTTTGAAACTAAAGCTCAAAAAAATAACATTGGAAGTAACACAGCTATTGCAGTCTTCTTGCCTTTGATGAGCTCTGTACAATATTTCTCAATTACGCTGATGATGGTCCTGCTTGTGGCTTTTAGACTTTGAGTCAACAGCTCAATGAAGTACCTGATGAAGTCTGAACACGTGAACAGTGCCACTGGTGATGATGGACCCTTCGCAGAGGCTTAAGTACGCAGGTGAAGCAGGCCTTTTGCCACAAGGCTTAATCTTGGCTGTTTACAGCAAGACAAAATTGCCACTTCAGTTAACAGAAATCTTGCTCCAGGATGGACTGCAGGAATGGGGTCGTCCTACCGTGTCCAAACTGCTCCTCAGTGGCACTTCTCTAACGGGTTGAGTCAATGGCCAGTCGTAGCGAGGGAGAGTCATCTACCACCCATTTCTATAGGCACTAGGATCACACTGCTGTCAGCAGCAACTTCCTTAAAGTCAATGAAGGGACAAGGGTGTGAAAAGAAGTTGGTTGCAGGATCTTCAAAAAGTGATGGACCTTGACTGCACTTGGAAGGAAAAAAGAAAAGCCACCAAAATACTAAGGAGAAACATCAGGTCCCAGATCAGACTCTATTCTTACATTTCTATCAATTTCAATTGCTGTTCGCTCTTGCATAAAATCCTTGGCAGGTTTTTCAGGAGCGTTCCTTTACCTGTTCTATGTTCTATGCATGGATCAATGCCTGAGCTGTTAAGGCACAAAGTCCAGTTTACATTTGGAATCTGACATGCAGTTAGTGCTTCTAATTGAATCCTTCAAATTAATGCCTACATAGAACAATTCTGTCTTTACGTACCATCTGGTGATTCACTAGTAACCTCATTCAGTATTTTCTCACACTTGGAGTGTCACACTTGTACCACTAAAGGACACCTTAAGTGAGCTGTGGTGATTTACGCAGGACCAGCTGACGAGATGAGCACCACCTCTCTGCCTTGCCTTCGGAATGAGACTTTTGCATGTTCCCTAGCTGTCACAACACACAGCGTTACTAATTCAACCTGAAATCAGTAACAACTCACTTAATACTCCACCTTACACACCGGCACAGCTGGGGAGCCAGCTCACCTTCAGTTCTGCTCCCCCCTGCTGAGATCCAGCTCAGCAAGAAAGCAGCCCAGGGGAGATGGCCACGTCCTAATGCACCTCAGAGGCGTTCCCTGGGGCACATTACAGGCCCTTGAAAAAGTGTTTGGTGTTTAAAGCATCAGAAGAACATAGAAACTGAAGCATCCTGCTTGTTGCAGAATGCCTTCAACCATCCTGCATCAACTAATGCTGTGCCCTAGAAAAAGTACAGCTGGGAAAACAGCTGCTGAACAGGTCACAGTGTCAAACACGGATTAAAAACTAGGGTTAGTGATCCATACTTAACACAGAAAACAACACGTCCAAAAGGAAAGAAGCCTCTCAATCCCCCTGGGTCTTGCTTTATAGAGAACAAAAATGTTAGGAAGTTATGCAAAAAAGTTTTCAAAACAAAATATACAAGAAATACATCACATGAGCACTGCAATGTAAGCATAGGGAATCCCATCTGAATGGAACTGGACAGGCACTTGGGGAGTATTTTACAACCACAGGATAAAGCCACAAAATAGGATAAAACAAACGTTACCATCTTTTCATTGTTCAGAACTGAGGACTTTCCTGGCTGATAGTCATAAATGCTCCTGGGCTCCGCACGGTACTTTCTGGTATCCACCTTCTTGTCTGGAGGCTCCCAGTCAGTCCTGAGGAAAGAAAGTTCAATTAACCCAAACCGCTGCCGTTTCCACGGAGACAAGCACTTCCTTCTGACAGGCGCCTTTCCCTGCTAATCATGGTTTAATCAGGGTACTTTTTTTAATCTGGGAAGGGAGCCTGCTGCAAGAGGAACAGTTCAGATAGGCCTCTGGGCATGTATTTCTTTATCTATAGGAGGCAGAGTCTGATACAGCTCAGCTGCTCAAAACACTGGGGGGTTCTTCCAAGTACGTTCCATAAAATTCCAGATTTCCGTACCTTTCCTCAGTGGAAATACTTAGTAATGGGCTTCAACTAAGCTCATAAACATGAAAACGTCCAAACTTCAAGCAGAACTCAGACTAGATTGCTTTTACTAAACTTCTTTATCTCAGCCCCCTCACTGATTACCCGATTAGTACTGCTCTGGGTTCTGGGGGCACTCGGGGGTCCAAGAAGGGGTCTTTTCTAGAGACATGAATGAATTTGCTCAGGCTGGTATATCTACAGATGGCTAAAAGCAGTCCATTGACCACCCAAACCACTATATTTTTGTGCTGTGTCCACACTGGCACAGTTCAGACAACAGTAGTCACAAAACATTCAGGGTCCCTATCCTATGACATCCAGCTAATCTGAAAAGTAATACACTCAAATACCTCATGCAGAATACCAGTGCCCTGAGAAAAGCCCATAAATCATCCATTTAAGCCGGTAAACTAATTCTGGTCCTGCTCTTGCTATGTTCCCTTTGATGGGCAACGTTGTACGTGGATTCATCTCACCTAGCGTTCACCAAACAAAAGCGAGGCACCTAACCAAGGACTGCTGCTCCAGGCTTCCTCCCACTTACCCTACTGACCTGGCTTGGGGCAGGAACAACTCACTGAGTTGCCCAAACTCTCTCCACTGGTTTAGGAGAAACAATTAATTTATTTTTTAATTTTTTTTAAAGGCAAGATAACAGCCAAAATGACTGGCCTACAAACACTACAAATTTCAACAAGGGTGATCTTTTCTGTCTAGAATAAACTTGACTGCTTAAGATTCCAGACCCAGGAAACCTCTCCCTGGTGAAACACTGTTTTGTCACTAGATAATAGGAAGCATTGATTATTGTAATCCTTTTCATTGCAAGTTTTCTCAGAGGGCCAATGTACTATGCCTTCAATTCCTGCGTAAGGAAGATGTGTTCTACCAGCAGCCTTTGTCACCTGATGCAGTGGCCTGAGATGCTCGCTGAATTAGAAATCTCAAATTACGGTATTTCTCAGTTCAGGCAGCAAGTGAAAAACATTAAGAGCATGTGAAAGTTCGTGAGGAAAGACGGAGCAGTTTAAGAGCTGGGAGAATTCAGCAAGACATAAAATACTCATCGCTCTCTCTGCTTTCACTTCATTTGGTAAACACTTTCATTACTGGTACAGAGGGGTTAAAATACGTGGCAATAAACACAGCAAGAAACCAGGAGGGAAGTCATCTTGAAAGATCAGAACTGACAACACTAAGTAGAACCCACTTCCAATAAAGTTCCTGCGGGTGGGACTCCTCCAAGATGGAAAAAGCAATAAAACTTTTACCAAGGCACAATATAAATCCACATTTTGCTTTTGCAAAATTACTGCTATTTGCTTGTGTTCTGAAGTGCTTTGACAGTGTCACACTGAGCCAAGAGTTTCCACTGTGTCTCTGTGGTAGGCACTGAAGAGGCATAGCACCCAGGGGAACATTCCTCACCCAGGCAGAACACCAGGCAACACACTGTGGGATGCCCAGTGAAAAAAGACAGAAAATGGGAGACTGGGTGATGATAAGCACGGTTTGGTGGTGGCCTTGGCAGTGCTGGATTAACAGTTGGACGTGATGATCTCAAAGGTCTTTTCCAACCTAAATGATTCTATGAATAAAGGAGTTCACTGCTGCCGAGTAAAAGAGCCAGAGTCAAAACTACACCTGCACTTCTCCCAGAATGTTTAACTGGCGTTCTGGATCTAAAGCTTCCACCTTTGTCCCCTCCCCATTCACAGCTTTCAGAGATTCTTCCACTACTGATCCAAATACATCTTGGTTCATGTCACCTTTCTGGGCTGGATTTCAGTGATGAAGTACGGTTTGGCAGTGGCAAGGTGGCAGACCTCTTCACAACCTTCTCCGAATCAATGCTGTCCGTCTCACTCTTGGAACGGGGAACTGAAAGCTGGGTTCTGCCTGTAGGGTGAGTCAAATATAGGTATATTGGTGAACTGGAAAGGAGGCAAATAAATACATGCTTTACATGCCCTTTCTGTTTGACAGATGACACAAGAAATGTGAGTTACTTACTGTCCTCAGAATAGGAATAACGAGGAGAGTATGAATCAGAATCTTCATCTGAAAGACAAAAGCATTTTGCAAGTGAGCTGAAAAAGCCCCAAAGAAGCCACATCAGAGACCCTTCTCATTTCTTCTACTAACACACTGGCCATAATTTGAGTGATGTGCCCAATACTTACCACAGGGAGAGGAACCTAAAAAAGAAAATTCCAATGAGGTTTAAATTACATTTACATAGAATTCCTAGATTAGATATAAATATTAATGTACTCCTCACAGTAATACCTTTCTCCAGGCTCTCAAAGCATTTTAGAAAACATTCACTTTTTATCACAAAACTCCTCTACAGCAAGAGTTATTAGATCCACTTTGTCAAAAGCTGAAGGATAAACAGAGGATCTAAAAGCTGCAGTACATGCCTAAAACAGCTCATTAGGTGCTAGGCACAGTAATAGAGCTGCAAAGTCCTGATCCCAGTCACACACGATAATCACTGGGACATATCCACTGTATTAACTTGCACGCGAAGCTGAAGTACGTTCACTGACTCAGACTATCTTTCCAGTGCAGATAACATGCCTGGCACGGGACACACATGTCTACTTGCACCAAGAGGCTGTCCTTGTTCTGAAGAGCTTACTTTTTAAATAGGAAAGATATGTCCATAGAATGCAAGAAGGATATTCAGGAAGCTCTAAGAGAGCTGGCACTGACACCAGCATAACCAAGTGGTGCAGTCTGGACCCCGGTTGAACAACCTCCTCCCTTTGATAGTGAAAGCATGGCACTGCAGAGGATGTGGTACTGTAGTGCTCAAGGCAGACGTGCCCCCAAAGAAGGTGGGAGGGTGGCAGCATTACCACCCCCCAGCTCTACAGGTGATGGCCGGAGAGACTTTGACCTGATCAAAACCTAGCGGTATCTTTCCACCACCTTCAGCAGGCTTTGGAATGAATCCTCAGTGAATTGCAGGCAGTAGCAGGGGGAGTTGGGATCAGACCTGTGAAGGGGACCCACAGGCCCATCACCTTTCACTGCCGAGCAGGGTTCACACTTGTAGGGATGTGAATCTGAGACATCTACGGGACTTCCAAGGCAAAAGGCAGGAAAGTACAATGCAGTGACTGCAAAGAGAACTGCCAGCAAAGGTGTTACTGGCACCTCCATGAAGAAACCACTAGAAGTGACAGAGATAAAAAGACAGAAAAACAAAACAGATGAGGCTGGAATAAGCCAGATAAGAAAAGTACATACTAAAAAAACCCCATTATGTCAATTTAGTGATGCCGATCCACATATCGAAACAATTTCCAGATCTTCTCTCAAGGAGGACATCAATCAGCTGATACAGTCAACCTCATCTGCTGGATAAAAGCGGCTGGCTAACACAGCTGACTTGAAATGGCTCTCAAGCCTTGATCAAGCCTTCCAGGAAGGCTCAACCAGTTTTAACTTTTAGCCTCTCTGCCGAGTTCTTCTTGGTGAATGAATGAGAAGGTTTCAGTCTCAAAAAGCCGGTTACTGACTCAGGTGCGCTTATCATAGCCTTCAGGTTAAAAAAATAGCAACAGTCAATTTCAGGCCAATTCCCATACTTTAAACCTAAATGACAGAAAATAAGTATCTATTTATTTACTGTTATTACACTGAATTGTTGGCAAATTGACGGGCATTCCGCTATAAAAGTTTGGTTTATTCAGATAGCAAAATACTTGGTAAATCGTAAAACTCTTGGTCCCTACAAACACAGATGAACAAATGTCTAAAATTATCTTCATGGCCATTCACCTCTCTCAGTCTTATTTAGTGCTGGTCATTGATGAAAAAATTATTCACTTACTTCAAGAGAAAGATCAATATTCATTATAGCTCATCATTCAGATAGGAAAAACATACAACAAAAAAATCCACTTCAGGTAAGTGCTATTTTCCAGTTGCTAATATTCTAATAGCTACACTCATATGGAGAACAGGCATGTGTTGTCTCTTCAAGTATCTTATGAAGAAAAGCATCTATATTTCTGCCCTTTTTACAGCAAGGAATGCGGAAACACAGAAATCTGGAAGGACTTGATAAAGATTAATGAGTAAATCAGAGATGAGCATTCAAACCAGACCTCCTGGTGCTCACAGCTGCATTCTGCCTGGGAGACCCCCCTTAACGGAGCAGGGTATCTCCAGTCTCTGATTTCAAAATCTGATTCCTGTAGTGAGAAGAGGCTGTTCCTCTGTAGTTCTAGAGGATCTGCAGGGTTTTTTTCATGGGTTGGCCATATTCTCTGCGTTTCTAGAGACTCTAAAGGTATTTTAGAGGGAAGCCCAAATCTTGATGCTTCTTGGAGATCCTATGCATCCATCCAAAGTAAAAACTCTGACACTGGTTGTATGAAATTAAGCTTCAGCCCACCTTGGGATAAACACTTTACCACCGAGTATAAAACCTTGAAATGTTTTCTAAATGTGAAACATGCACTCCAACCCA
Source organism: Falco biarmicus (assembly GCF_023638135.1). Lineage (NCBI taxonomy): Eukaryota > Metazoa > Chordata > Aves > Falconiformes > Falconidae > Falco > Falco biarmicus. The sequence continues at coordinate 16,958,565 of NC_079296.1, forward strand.
CCTACATCACCAAATATTCTGGATTCCTTATCAAGGAAAGAATCCAAGCAAATATTAGAGAAACATTTCCCAACGTATTGAGGATAAAAAGAGTCTTTGGTCCAATAACATTTCAACTACCTAAACCAGCAAATTACTTTCATATACATGTTTCTAAGTGCACAGGGGACATTTACAGGAAAACAGACTCTTAAATCTGTTATTGTCATTGGTTTTGCAAACAATGTTAGTTCAGACAAGAGGAAAATGGATTTTCAAACTTCATTCCAAACAAGAAAATTGAATCTCTGTAAAACTCCTTTATCAATCACTTATAATTACTGAGACTCTTTGTTTCTCTCCCATCGATACCCACATACCATTCCGCCAGTAGAAAACAATTTACTCTGCATTATGATTTGTAAGACAGGACCCTTCACCTACAGGTTTCTCCAAGAAATGAGCCAATCTCTCAGACACCCGTATGACACTAGCCCACATGCATTTTAACAGTGAAATGCACCTTGCATCTCCTAGTGGGTTCTGAGCACCTCAGCCAGAACCCATATTGTATGCTTTCTTCTTACACACTACCCACCAGGCATTCAATGTAAACACTGAATGAAATGGTTAATTAATAGTCTCACCAGGGCTGGCTTGAGGCACTGGCTAAGTAGGCAAGTTCCTAAATTGCAGGATCTAAAGTGACACCAAAGCACCAAGTCAACAAGGCTGTCACCACCAACAAATTCCCAGTCAGGAAACGTCTGTATGTCCGATGTGCACAGTGGATTCCATGTTTCTCATGTATCGGTGTTTTCATGCATATGCACACAGTTACACGATTATCACTGCAATAGCTGCTATTTCACCATTCCCGAAACACGACTGTAAAGGATTCTGGTTTGTACATGGAAGTTCAAAGGAATCTGCCGAGTACACGAAGAGGATACGGTGAAGACAATGTTATTTTAAGTTGTCAGATGTGCTGATGAGCCTGTCAAACTCTGTCCTTGCCTAGATATGCCAAGTGCACCTAAGGCCAGCCCTGAACCTTTGTTACTGAGTTATATTTATTTTAAAAGATTACATTTGAGGGACTGATCCAAAACCCACTGAAGCAGGCATCCTTTTTACCAACAGACTTTAGTGGCATTTTGGGTCTGGCCCCAATACTGTGTTAATAGTCAAAACCAGAAGTAAATAATTAAAGAAACTAATTGATCTGAAAGGGGGGTGGAAGAAATCTCAGTTAAACCACATCTTTACGTGTAAGTCAGCATTCTAGGCATGTTAAATAATCACTGCACACACATGGCTAAATACAACTGATAAGCGCATAAAACCAAGCAAACCCCACGTCCGTAGCGTTAGTTAAATACTAGTTACAAAGCCAGAGGAGCACCGCAAAGCCAAAAAGGCATCATACAGTCCAGGCAATGCTTAGAGTGCAGCAAATCATTATGAGGCAGCAAAATGCTCAGCAACTAGAAAAAACTCCAGGAAGAAAATAAATGGATAAGGCAGCATTTGTGCAGAAAAATATATACGGTCCTTTATTATTACCTTCAGATATAGGACTAGGAGTAGACGCAGGAAACTGGTATGTAGGAGAATAAGGATTGTCTTCTGCAGCAGAGAAAAGCAGTGGATTTTGAGACTATCCACAGTGAAGTGGAGGTTCTGCTTCATCCCCCAATTTCCTATCACCATATGATTTTATTGCCTACTTTAATGATACTACAGTAAATGGCATCATACTTTAAAAAAAGATTAATGGATTAGCAAAGATTTAGTTATTTTATGCATCACACAAGAAGATAAACTGGGCATAACTGAATTTCCAGCCAGTGTAACATATGGGTAAGGAAATCTAGAACCTGGATCTAGTTACTATTAGGGTGCTATAGTATAGTTAACTCAAAGCACAAGACAACAGATACTCTGACTAAACTTCTGGTACCTTCAGTTTTTTGCTGGATTTCAGGAAGTTCAGGAAATATGTAGGTAGGGCAATAAGGGTTTTCTTCAGGAGTGTCTAAGGAGAGGAACATGATTGGCAAAAAAGATCAGAGAGGACAGATTTAAAGGGGAAGGAGGGCGAGACAAGAACCCATACAAGCTGACTGTAGAACAGCCCTTCTCCTGCTGATGTTCTAGCACGACACAAGGTTGGTGCCTCTGCTCGTTGCTGCCTGGCGTGTCTGCGGGACAGCCTGCAAGCCCAGGGGACCAAACTAATTCTCCTCCTTCTGAAGCACTCGCTCTGGCTGAGCTGAAGAACCTCTGTTAGGAGCACTGGGATTAGGAAACAGCTCAACTCCTTCTCATCCCATCCAACACAAGACAGCATCTATGTGCGCATAAAGCTCATCACGACAGCACCTGCAGCAGCAAAGACAGCTCCAGCTGTGCATGCTCTGTGTTTTATTATTAAGCGCAGTTCTGAATGGCATCTGCCTGCACATCAGGCTCTTTAGAGGGTTCAGTTTGCAAATGCTACTGCAGCCATTTCTCTCCCAGAAGAAGGAACGTGAGTGTATCAGCAGCCAGGCACAGAAGTGCCCTGAAGCAGGAGATCCCCTGGGTGCACCACTACATTTTCAAGTGCTCATCACAACTTCAGGTTTTGAAAGGAGAAAATCTGAGGTTTTGAAAAAGCAGAGTTCAGATTCTGAACCCACCAAAAATCAATGGGAACCTCTTCACTAGTCTTGGCAAGCTTTAAATCAAGCTTTGTTATGTTTCAGAGCATAAAAAGCCTTGTGCATGGAGCAGTTTCAGTGATAACCTGCTGTCCTTTAACGGGGCAGGGGGGCTTAGCTGCTGAAACTGGAGTTCAGGGATCTGTTTTCTCTAACAATGGAATTATTAGCAGCTTTCTGATCTTAAATAGTACTCCTGATTTCATGAGGGCACTGCAGTTCACCTTCCAGAACAACCCAGGCCCTTCTTTGGACTTCACTGTTCTCTCACCTTTGACTTCAGAGATTTCAAATAGATTGGTGGAGTTCTGTGGTGCAGAGTAAATACTAGTTAACATAAACCACTTATTAACATCTAATACAATTCTTCACAAGAATGAAATAAAAATATCATTAAAGTGGTCTTTTAAAGTAAATAAAAAACATTTGTGTTACAGTACCTCTATTTAGCTTGTGAATCTGTTTGAACATCGTCTTGTACCAGTCCTTCGATCTGTCTGTATTCTATTGGAAAAATAAATATACACATAAATAATCACAATGTTAATTCCATCAGCCTTTCAAAGTTCTTGTGAATCTTCTAGTAATGAAAAAGGTTTACACTCTGCTATGTGAGGGCTATATGAAATGAATACTTTGAAATATGAGTGATTTTGCTCAGATATATAAATCTCATGCATAATGAAACTACAGGCTTCACTCTAGTTATTACTAATGTGCAAGCTTTGAGGGGTAGGTTGCAACCTGTGCAGGACTGTAGATTGTGTGGAAGGTTTTGTGTATTAATCTGATTTGACATCTAAAAGTAGACACCTTGCCTATTTCAGTCATACATCCTGATTTCCTAAGTATTCAATGGACAGTTAAGAAACATTTAGCATTCAAGTCACTCCAGACACTAGTTGTAAGAACAAGTTAATAATGCTTTTTATTATGATTTCCCCTCCCTCAACACGGAATGAACTTAAACATGTTGTATAAAAGAGATATCTGCCTTTGAGGTGGCTAAAATGAGACAAAACTCTCCCTTAGCTGCTAGCTGTCAATGAAACAGAAGAATAGAAAACAATATTCTCAAATACGATGAAGATATATATAAATTTTTAATTTTTTCCCCCTGAGGCAGCTGAAACAGGTTGTTGATAGCAAATGGAAACATTAATAACAAAATACATTGGATTTCAACATGTTATATTTATATATATATATATATATATATAAATAATATATAAAATACATTGGAATTCTAGCTTTCCTTAAACCTCTGCCATCTCTGGAGCTTTAGTGAATTCCCTGAGCATTAAGGTAGGCAGCATCTGGCTCAGGTTTTGTGCATCGACCACACGCTCAGTGTTGTCTTACCCTCAGCGGAATGCCAATGTCATCGACGGAGGTATCAGCCATGTGCTGAGGGCTCCTGACGATGCTTCTCTTCTCCTCCATTGCCTTCCTCTCACTCGGCACTGCCTCCTGAACCGGCTTGTCCCGTATGAGCGCTGAATCAACTTTATCAGAAACTACTCTGTCTGGCACTGAATCTGGAAATGACAATGGAGGATTCTTATCCCATCCCAGCATTTCACCACATCGCCCTATTCCACTCTTTTAAGGCAAAACTCCTAGCAAGTAGTTGATGAGACAGACTGTGTCACTGCTAGCTGCGGTTAGCACCTGGACTGAAGGGAATCTACCGAGAGGTAGTTTGATGCCAGCCAAAGCAGGCTGGCAGCTCTCAGGGAGCTACCTTCACACACATCAGGACAGTCTCAGCTGTCATATAAGAAAATGGAAAATATCATTTCAAGGACTGTTTGGGGGTTCGGTTTCTGTGTCTTTTTGACTAATTTGTGACTCTGCAACTTCATTCTTCATCAAAAAGCATAAATGATATGGTCTCCTAGACACCTTTTTCTGCTAAAAATTTCAACCTAACGGAGCATCCTATGGGGCATCACTTTTTAACAGCCTACTCTCGCATGCCTGACGATGCCACTCATTACAGTCAGTATATGATGCTTCCGATTCATTTCTGTGCCCTATCCAGAGTTTGTAAACAACAAATTCCACTGATGTTTAAGCATACATATGTCTCCTCTTGCACACGAGTCTGCATGAAGCAATTAAAAACAAGTAATTGCTTCAGACTGCCTTGCTTCTGCCTAGAATTCCTTGATGCTGCATGACTGACACCCACACGTAGCAGCAGGCACCATCAGCAGCCAAGATGTCAAGGGAGCTCGTGTTGCTCTGAAGCTCTACCATGCTCTGGAGAGCTGCAGTGCAGCAACCCTTAGGCTCTGCTGAGGACTTTCTCGGTCTGGATTTTCTGGAGAGGAAACATCTGTGATTTTACAGTCTGCCTCATCAAGACTTTGCCAAGTCCTATCCTTTTTATGTCACTGCATGCACTGAAAAAAGAGAGAGAGAGAGATATGTTTATTCACATGCACATCACCATACTGCCCAAAGCGATTAAATGTGCAGAGAACCAAGAGGGGCAGTTAGCAGAGGAAAGGCTCATGCGTAACAAACCATCGGTCTGTTGGTACCTTGAGCAAACACAATTCTGCCCTGCAAAACTCAGTACGTGAATGATTTGCATTTGAGTGGTTGGTTTGAAATTACCATCAAACTTTAAGTCTTCCTCCTCTAAGAAAAAAAATGAAATCATGTTCATAAATGTTCAAAATGGGGCAAAGCACCTATCAAATCCTTGTTTAGCATTTGCATCCTATTTCTGCTCCATGTGGATGTGTGTGCACTGTCTTTTGGTCCTTTCGTGTCCCTGGCATACAGGGCTCTCCGTTTCATAGGAAGTATTTGGTCCTTTTCTGTTCCTAAACTCCTCACTAAGCCTCCAGGAACAGAGCACGGAAAGAGCAACTGAAACTAGAGCATTCTTCCATGACCTTGAAGAGCAAAAGGAAGTGGGGTTTTTGGATGCGAAGAGGATGCAAACTTTACAAAAGGTCACAGCTTTCCTCCATTATTTATCATTGTCATTGCTAATGTTGCAACTCCTGAGCTTCTGGTCTAGAAAAGTCATTATTTTTTGCAGGCTAAAGAATCCGATGCCACAGAAGGTCACAAAGTCCTTCTGTGACAGGGCACATATTATTTCTCTTTGATTCTCTAGCTCCCTGCACTGTGAAAGTGGTTGGCTGCTCGCCAGGTAGACCCCATCTGAAACTATGATGGATAACACTCAAAATACCCAATACAGACATAAACAACAGGGTAAACATATCACAATCTAATTTCCCAGTGCCACAGCCATGATCTAAGCAAAATCTTTATTTTGATGCTGTAGCAAAAAATAAAACCCACTTTCTGTCCTGTGCCAGTCACCTCTTAACCATGAATTCACACCTTATAATAACTTGAAAGCTTGGGAGCTATCTAGCGTGGCATAGCCAGGGGGAAAATCTGCCAGTCAGCTAAATGTATTTTGAAGGAGTTTCCAAAATATTTTTCAGAGTGCACTTAGAACTGGTTGAAGGTGCTGGACTGACAATGCTGGGGATGGGAAAGGCCTGTCTGACAGCCCGAGCTGTACCGGGGCAAGCCCCCCATGCTCCCTGCCAGGTAAGTCCTCTGAGGTCCGTGGGACCCAGCCAGGAGGAGCTGAACCGCCGGCCCCGGTGTGGTGCTCAGTGACAGTGCACACAGACCCCTGCTGTGGGGGTGTCTCACAGCAGGCAGAACTGCTGCAGGCATTTCTCACCACAGATTTCCGACAGTACCCTGCAACTTGGAGAACAGAATCAATCATTTAGGTTGGAAGAGACCTGTAAGATCGTCAGGTCCAACTGTTACCCCAGCACTGCCAAGGCCACCACTAACTTGTGTCCCCCAGCACCGCATCTACATGTGTTTTAAACACCCCCAGGGCCGGTGACTGCACCCCCTCCCTGGGCAGCCTGGTCCACACTCGGCCACCCCTTTCCGTGGGGACATTTTCCCCAATACCCAACCTAAACCTGCCCTGGCGCAGCTTGAGGCCGTTCCCTCTTGTCCTGGCCCTTGTTCCTTGGGAGAAGACACCCCCCACCACCACCTACAGCCCCTATCAGGCAGCTGTAGATAACAGCTAAACGTCACACTGACTTATTTGCCCTGCAGCTCCAAGGATTTCAAGAGTTTATGGAGTTATGTACTGGCCTTTGAGGTATTTAAAAATCAGAGCACCAAATCTGGTGCCTGCCCACCCAAATAAGCAGACTGCCCCAGCCAGCTCCCTCCATGGCACCCAAGCCATCCTTTTGCAAGTGCAGCAGCGACACACACGTTGCACAGCAAGACAGTGTTACTGCTGTGACCAAGAGGACATAAAAAGTGTGTATATTTATATATTACACTATTTATTAATATTGTGATATTTCAAGGGTTTAGGCACTCTCTGTGACTCTCTTCTCTCCCCACCTCTCCGTTTACCCCACCAAGGCCATAAACAAAGAAGAACAGGTAAGCAGTGTGCATGCGCTGTTCCTGTAACACCCCCCGCAGAGTGAGCTACTTCTGCTTGGGGTGCAGGGGGGGAAAGATGACCAGGAAAACAACTTGCTCTTCTTTCAAGGAGAGACTCCCACACCCATGGCAAGAGCAAGGTGGCAGCACACGTGCATACTTGCACACTACAATTTTATCATTCAGTTCCTCACATCTGGCACAAATAGTTCTGTTCTTGGAGTCATGTAAATACTGATTTTTATTTCTTTTCCTCTCCCCTCACTACAAGCAAGACTAACTCTAACGGTTGTGTAGAGGAATGTGAGAATAATGCCCGAAGGGAATAAACCTAAAGGCTCCAAAGGCAGCCCCAAAGTCAACTAGAACAACCAAACTGTATGTAAATCTTATGAGTTAGGAGGAACAGACCAGTAATTCGGGTTTTGGCATATTAACATGAGGCCACAGGTAGCATTAGGAGAAAATACTGAAATCAAACATTCAGTGACCTGGACTAAGCCAGGACGAATATTTATACTAATTCGTTTGCAGTTCCTGGGAAGTGTGTTTGCTAAAGGTGCTCCAGAAGCTAACAAAGCAGCGGCTTTGCTCCAGCAGAGGCAGCAGCAGGGGGGTAGCAGACCTTTCACATCATACCTGCCAGGCTACTAAGCCTTTTTTGCTGTTCTGTGGTAAAGGAAGAAACAAAACAAAAAGAAATACAGAACAAATGGGTGAGACATAAACAGCAAGTGCTCTGGTGCTGCATTTCTGACAGGCAAGAAATACACAGTAGACAGAACGGCAGCAGCTGCTGGAGAGAATCTGTTTTCAAATACTCTGCCAAAGTGACAGCCCACAGTCCCTTCTCCACACAGCGGCCTCATGGAATAATACAAATCTCATGATGCAGTGACTGATACGTTTGCAAAGAACATTTTTATGTTTGGTTGTGGGGTTTTTTTCTTGGCATCAGAGAATGAAAAAAGCTGGACAGGAGACTATTTGAAAAACAGTAAAGACTCAGAAACAACTTGATGACTAACTTTGTTACCATTAGCATGAAGTACATTTTGAAACAATAATGCTGCAGCATTTTGAAGCGATATAGGAAAGGATTGAGTTGTCGGTGCTTGCTGAGTCTCATCAGGCACCACCGAGGCATGGATTCAATGATCTGTGCACAGACACAGCTTGGTTAAGGCTTTGATTCTCAGAACGGTCCTTCTTGGTTTAGAGCCTTTCATTACTGAGTTCCCAGACTGGGATATCTGTGGTCTCTTCCAGTGTGTTTGACCCTAAAGTTGATGCTTACACTGTTTCCTAAAGGGATGCCCAAATGACTCGTCCAAGTCATGGCTGGGAATGAACCAGGAATTCTTAGCTCTCCGTTCTCTGCTCTTTCTACTCCTTAGCAATTCATTCTTTCATTTAAAGCAAAAAGGCCGTTTGAAAATAATTAGCTACTTTACTGACATACAAAATACACTCTTGAAAGCTCACACTGTTAATGCAAAGATTCCAAAAATTTAATATATTAATCACACCTGTTATATATTCATAATAAATTATGCCATGCAATGCCTGCCAGGGGGATAACTGCACTTTGGGACAGCAGGGGACACTGGCCAGGGAAGTCTGTGGTAGGTAACGATCCTCCAGGTGTATGCTGCTAGTTAGCAGAACCCATCCTCGCTAGATATTTGTACTAAGGGGATCATCTCAGCCAGGAAGACCGATACTTCTCACTTCGCGCAGCTCCCTCACCGGTATCTGTAAGCTTCATTCCTTGCCCTCGGCCCCTCTGCTCTGCTAACGGCCCATGGCGAGCAGCTCACATGCGTTACGCTCCCGCCACAGCTACCAGCAGGGGAAAGAAACCCCTGTGTGCAACGGGCGAGAGGGAGGGTGAGCGATCTGGACCTGAAGAGCTGCAGGCCTCACCCTTCTGGGCTGGCCAGCAAGAGCAGCCTGCTGTATTATGAGAAAGGACGTGAGTGAGGATGGGCTCAGCTTCAGGCATCCCGTTCACAGAGGAGAACTGCGTTCAGCTCACACACAAGAGCGTGTGGTTCAGAGTCGATGCTTGAGAGCTCCTTCCTATCTCTTCTTCCACAGGGGAGAGAATATCATGGATGAATAGACTTTCCATGAAAAATAATAAAAAAAGAATAAGTGCTTTTGACAAGAAGAAAAGTTTTCCTTTTCACTGACATCTCTGAACAGGAAGGCGAGCTGCTGATGGATAGGAGCAGAAGGAACAGGAGGTGCCTGCTGCTCCCCTCACCGCCCCACCAGAGCCAGCCTGCAGCCCCAGGCACGCACTGCTCCGGCTTTCACGCTGATCCTGTGTGCCGGGACCGCAAGGGCCAGGAATTTGTACCCTTCTCAGAGAAAGGGTCAAGCAGAGGAATATAAGTGCTGGCAACCTTGAAGGAATGATTACAGGTGCCTTCAGAATTCCCAGAGGAGGAAGCACTGGAGGATACCAAGACTTGAAACCAGTAACAGAAGGGGAAGAGGAAACAAGTACTTGAGTACGCTTTTGGTGCAAAATAAAGGTGTCAAAAAGAAAATTAATCAAGACGCCAAATAGATATGAAAGGAAGAAATGCTTACTTTGGTGCTAGGAAAGAGAAAGAGGATCTGAAATTACTTGTATCTAAGCATAAATCTTATTCAGTTGGTACTACTGAAATCCAGTAGAAAATATTCTGAGGTCTCTCATCACAACTTACTAAGATCAAGCCGACAGAAAAAGCATATGGTGTGGTTTCTGCACTTCAAATGGCCATTACCTGTTTCTAAATCTCTGATAACTCCAAATCAAAGGGTCTTACGTGCTTACAGATTAATGAACTAGCAGATAAAGCATAAAATAGGACAGTAGGTGATGTCTGCCACAACAGTTGCTCCAGAGAATAAGATAACCAGCTCCTTAAAAAGCAATCAATAATCCACTGAGGAGAAAGAAAAGCACATTATCCATCTGGAGGACTAAAACTACTGGAGATCTCAGACTGCCAGCATTAAAATAACCTTGAAAATTCTAATTCAGAGGGTATTTCATAGCATGCAAGAGAAATTTCTATTAAACTTCATCTTGACATGAAGGAATTTATTTCAGCACAAATCACGATTAACCATTCAGGGGAAGGTGGATCATAACTAGTAACAATTATATGCCATCAGACCAGTTTTGAATATAAAAGGTTCATAAAGATGAAATCAAATATGAATCATGTCAGCCAGGACAGAAATTTAATAGATAACTGAGATCTGAGAACCATTTAAAAAGTTCAAGTTAGGACAAAGAAATCTTAATGCTATCCTGGGATAAAGCCTCGATAGGAATGGAAGCATAAGGAACCATAAGAAACCCCCAACACATAAAAAGATGGAAAATTAAGAAAATTTATACCTATGAGTAGGTAACACATGCTGGGAAATGAAAGAAAATTGCAGTGGAAGTAAAAGAATTAACAGAATGTCTCAGACTCAAAAGTCGGTTTTTAAGGTACATGAATAATAAACAAAAACCTAGCAATGATCTAGTTATTCTACCGAATAAGCACAGTGGAACTGTGTTCATAAGAGTGCAGAGAAGATGACACATCTGAGTACTATTTCCATTCTGCATTTGGAAAAAAAGAAAAAGAAAAAAGTTTGATGTCCTACTGCCTGATGGAGAAATACTTTACACTTCAATGGTAATTAAGGACTATGCCGAATGACAACAACTGAGGTCAGACGCTTGAAAATTAGCACGTTCACACAGAGTGTATTGAAGTGTTTTTGAGCAGTTTCCTGCTCTAAAGCAGTTATGGAGAGGGCAGCTCACTGGACCATTAACATTCATCCTCAGTATGTCTTGGAATACACAGGAAACTCCACAGGACAAGGAAGAAAGCAAATGTTGTGACAGCCTTTGAAAAGCATCAGCATGATGGTTGGGGCATCAGCATGATAGCTCGGGCATCTGTCTGTCAAGTCAACAACAATGCCAGGAACAAAATATTGTAACGACTTATACGAGATTTTATTAATAAATACATAGTATGACACGCAATGTCAGTCAATACAGATCTATGACTAAGATGCCTTGTCAAACCAGTTCAATATGATTCTTGAAAATTATAAGCTTTACTAATAAAAACTGAAAAACACGCATTAGAATGAGATACTTCACAACTCGTTCAAGTTGCTTATCAGGCAAGATCTATATCACAGTCAACAAAAATGTGATGAAAGAAGGCTCTTCAATCTATCAGATACTGTGTCATGAGTGCTAATTGTCAGAGGCAAGACAGATGCAGACAGGACAAATTCTTAACTGTGAAGGTAATCAGCACACAGAACAATGTGGCATCAGTTGCCTTGGAGCCTGTGGGTGGATCATCATATATATCACATACAGATGCAACTATCGTGCTCTTACAATCTACAGAGATAAAATATCCTCGTGTGGTACAGGTTACAGATTGAATGCAAGAAACAACCAAAAGAGTATCCTACCTCAAGAAACTTAACAAAAAGCTTTGAGACAAAAAAAGGCTGCCTCACATACTATTTTCTCCTCTTGAAGCAGTTGAGGAATCCAGATACCCTCATTCAAACGCACATAAGCCAAGCTGCTCCAGATGCTGGCAAAAAGGAAGAGATAACCCACTGCTACCCCTACAATCAGCTGGGCTACAGTGAGGATGCTATCTTCAGGGTCAAAGACTGGAGTCCATTTCAAAAAGGCACTGTAAAAAAACCAACCCATGAGGGGCTGCAAAGGAGCACGTCAGTGCACACCTGTGCACACAGTATGAGGAGCACAGGCCTTACCTCTGTTTTCTGATTTTATTTTCTTTTTTTTCTTTGCAAAAAGTTGTAGCATTGTAGGTTTGAATCTGCCTGCCCTCGAGTTTCCAGAGTCCACTGGAAACCAAGGCAAATTGGACTGCATCTGTGTGGCTCTTTGTGAGCCGGTCTTTAGTGATGCAAAATGGAACTGGGAGCTGGGGTAATGCCAGCCATCAGGAGAACTAAAAAGGAGAAGTAAAGTTTCCCTCTGATGCCAGAGGTAAAGAGATGAAACTATCCACTCAGAAGAGCTGCTGTGAGGCAGAGAAAGGCTTAGATCAGTAAACACGGGAGTGCTCAAACAAGGCTGTTTTGTTCATACACAAATCCAGAGCTTGAGGACTGCTGCAGTACGAGTTTGAGTCGATCCAATTACGGACAGAGGAACAAATCGCCGAGCTCACGCTTACGAGCAAAGGGGTTAGTTACTACTGGGTGAACTGCTGAGAATTCAGAGGTCACATCTCCCCACAGTAATTGAAAACACAGCTGCTCTGCTTTCACACTGCAGGAGCTGAGAACATATCCCCTTTTCCAAGGAGGGAGAACCTAAGGCAAGCTACCTTGCTCCTACCGACAGACAGATGTGAGCATCCACCCTTTCCCACCGTAAGAGGAATCCTGATGAGGGATAAGAACTTACCCTATAATAACTTACTCGTATGCCCAGAGCCCAGTTATAAGCCTCTCCCCCAACCTAGAGTGGCTTCTCCACAGGTTTTAATTAGGAAAAAGTAGGCATCATCCCATGCCTCTAACCTCTTACTTGCCTGTTGTGTGCTCCAGTCACTACAACTTTCTGGAGGCAGCTTTGTTAGCTCTTAGTAGTCTGGACTTAATCACCCACGGCACACACATTCTCCAGTTCCTCATAGCGTAACAGGTTGCTCACCCTGAGCCACAAATATCTATACGCAAGTCTCCTTACCTCGATTGTGCTGCAAGAGGACAATAGTGGGATTGACAATTGTGGTAGAGGGATAGGCAGAGGAAGACTTGTTGATTGAAGTGAAGGAGGTTGGATAATCAGTGCCAGCGCCAGGCTGGGGCACCTCATTTAGCACAGAACCTGGGTCCTAAAAAGGAGAGCAACACGTCATTAGCGGCATGCAGAAGGCTGCTACACTGGCAAAATCTAGGGTGGCGTGCAAAAAACCCAACAACAACAAAACCCCATTTTAAGCTGAATGAGAAGCATAATCACAGCAAATTTTAGTAAAAAAGGCACAAGCGTGAGCATTACCCTGCTCCTTGTACATACCCTGCTTGTTGTTAATGCAATTAGTTTGCTAAGGCAGTACTATAATTATTTGGTGTTGGGTTTCACAACTCCAACCCCAAAAGGAGGCACTAAATTAATCTGGCAGACGCTCTGGATCAAACACAGGGTACCAGAAATGAGCAAATCTTGTTGGGGGCAAGACACAGACATCTTTCCCCTGACAGATACAGACACAAACTTTTGTTTTAAAAGTATTCCTTTCATAGCAAGAAGTCAGACATGCAAAATTCATGCAATTCTGGAGTGAAACGTTATTACTGCAGCTGGTTTGATAAGGAAGGTCTGAGGAATAAGGTTAGCACCATCACTCAGGAGACAGTGTGACACCTACCTCGTTAAAATAATGAAATAAAAACCAAAACCACCCAAAACTGATAGAAGGTAAGAAGTAGGAGTCTAGCAAGGAAGATACTCAACATGGCTTTGCTGCTGGAGAACCAACAGCAAGCCGCTCTTGCTCCTCTAAGGCACCCAGCTCCATTATTTGCTTATTTCAAACCCACCTCTGGTATCACCACAGCCCTGGAGGTTCTGTGCAAACACCGGCTGTGGCAGGAGGGAGACTTTGGGTCATCTTTGAAAAGTCTCAGTCCAGGGGTGCCAGGCTTTTGTTGGCAGTAAGGGGAAGAGATAAAGAAGGGACGATGACTAAGACTGTGTGTGCCAGTTTAGGCTGAGATTTTTTAAGCTTCTTAAGGAATTTGGACACACAATTACCATTAATGGGGAACGAGCATCCAAACAGAGCACGGAACAGCATACCAGATGCCTGCACTCCTGTTACTCCACTGTCAGACTAAAATGCTGCAGGGCTCTGGCCCGCAAAATGGAGCTGAGCATTCAGGAGGATTTTCATTGCTGTAAAAAACCTGAATATGCACAGAATATTGCCTCAGAAGAATCCCTACTTCTGGCTCTTCTGGCCAAATGCAATTCTGTGCCCTTCATATCCACCAGTGCCTAGGGAAAGGACGTACAAGATCAGGCAGGGGGCTGAACAGGGGCTGGAGCAAGGCGAGGCACCAGCACCGAGAGATAAATCATACTGAGAACTGGCCATTATCAGAACAAGCACCTACAAGTCTCTCCAACCGAGAGGGGAATCAGGGAAGAACAACCCTGTTCTGCTGGATGGAGGGGATCTTGCTCCAAGCAGCATCTCAGCAGGCCACAGACATTCCATGAGGACAGAAAAGAATCAATGGTCTTCAGAAACAGATGTCCCTGAGGGAAGCCCCAGCCCCGTTTTGCTGGCTGTGATAATATTCCAAACAACACAATTTAGGAAAAGGAGTGGGAGTCAGGCAGAAGTATGAGAGAGTTGGGTTTGAGCTTCACTTGAGAACTGAACTATAAAGAAACCCTCAGAGCAGAAGGATGTCAGATCAGGATAGGCTCAGCAGCTCCAGCTAAGTCACCAAAGCGGGTGGGCAAAGACCATTTAAATCATTGTGGAAAATGGCTCTGTGACTATGTGACTTAAGTCAATGCACCCAGAAGTGTTTCAAAATTCTCATCTCATGAAAATCACCTACAACATAATTTCTACTACTCTACAATTTGGCTGCCTGCTGAATTTTTCTGGAGCCTGCAGCTAGGCTCCATCAAAAACCCATATACAAACCACCAATTTCAACAAAAGCAGAAATGCCAATGCTGAGAACTTTTGAAGGTACTATGGAATCATTTAGGTTGGAAAAGACCTTTAAGATCATCAGGTCCAACCACTAAACCAGCATTGCCATGGCCATCGCTAAACCACGTCCCTAAACGCCACATCTATGCATTTTTTTTCAACGCTTCCAGGGTTGGGTTTTTTTCCTTGCTCCCCAAAGCCTGTTTGACAGACCCCTGCAGAGGCAGAGAAAGCATCACCATGAGAGGAGAGGGTTCTGCTGAACTTACTTGTCCTTTACAAGCAACCCTATAAAGAAACACGGTGGTTGTACGACTTCCAGTACAAGGAGGGTCAGGTACTTTTTGCCTCCTCTGCAACTTTAACTTGGAGCTACTTTTCCTCCTTGTCCCTGAGGACTTCCTAAAACAGGTGATGAACTCATAAAGAAACAAAACCTGACCCAAGAACACTAAGTTAAAACTGTTGCGGATTTAATTCTTCAAAATTTTCCAAACACAAGCAATTCCAAACTGAAAAGACACCCTCCCCCTCATCTATCCCACAGCACCTACATACCTGGAAGCTCAGTAACTGGTATTACCGCTTGTAGGTCACTGGATACTGGCAGCAATCTTATACTGATTTCAGCAGGGATTTGTGTAGAGACCATAAGGTCTTGTGGCTCCAAGCGGAACAGAAAGCCAGCCCTAACCTTTAACTGGTCTGCTGTTGCTGCTTTAAATGTTACTCAAACACAATTAAGAATGCTATTAAAAGAGCCTGAAGAGATCAGTTAGTTGCAGCTATTCTACTTATACAGAATTCATTACTCTGAGCAAATCCCGTGAAGACTCTTAAGGTGTGCATCACCTAGCAGAACGGGCACAAAGGGAGACAGTCAAATACTGCTGTGAGAAGTGAATAGAAATTTCAAAGCTGCACAAGGCAGGCAACACGCATGCACTAGCACAGGACGTAAACAAGGTTTCAGTTGTCATGCTGCTGGCAGGGAGTGAGTCATCACTCCTCTCTCAAGTTTAGTATTGCAAGGAGAAAATAATTTTAATCTGGGAATACAAATTTAGGAAAAGGGCGAGGAGGGTACTTGGCAAGCTTACTGTACGTGAGATGACTCCAGTGATTTCAGGCTTCAAGCCCCTGTGCAAAGCCCCCGTGACTGGAGGGACAAGTGAAGGTGGTGATGAGAAGAATGGCAGTTTCGGGTAAACAGAGGGTAATGTGCCAGATGCAGAGGGTGCTTGGTTATGGTGGGAACCCCTCTGGAGATGTGGGGGAATGAAATCGTCTAGAGTCGGGAAAGTCAAGGGTGAGCCAGGAGGAACAGTCTCAGGGGATATGGAGCCTTGCCCGAAAGGAACCAGAGGTGGTGGTGGAGTGCTGGAGCTGCCTTCTTGTTGTCTTTCTGGATTAACCTGCAGGAGGGGGACTACTATAACCCCAGGCTGAGCTGTGGTGGTGGCAGTGGCATCCTGTAGGAAACAAGGTGTTGTTATGCAATGGGGGAGATCAGCACTTTATTCTAATGAAGCCATACAGTGTCATGCAAGGATGCACCCAAAACGATACAGAGCCCCAACAGATTTTCTTTCCATAGGGAGACATACTTCTTCAGTCTGGCAGCCCTGGCCCCTGTGAACGCGCACGGTTTTTCACAATGATCTTCCTTCCCCTCACCACCCCTCTTCTCCAGTCCTGTGCTCTGATTTAGCCTCCCTGCAAGCTCTGTGTTCACCATCACTTGAGAAGCACTAACTGTCACATTACAGAGTTTGCTTCTTTCACATCACCCTAAAATAGAAAGGTCCTCGCCAGCCAGACCAACCCCCTACAAACACCAGGCACGCACAGACACACCGATCAGTGTTGAGGGGGGTGCGCGAGGTGTTAAGTATTACCGAGTACAAGACCACAAGACTCAGGTGGCACAACAAGTGCTCAGAAATGAGGCGGAAGGGGAACAAAGCATTAAGGGAACATTGTAACGAATTAAAGAACCGTTCACACGGCTGAAAGAAAACAAGGTTATGGAGAAAACATGTACCATGCTGCGTCCCATCGCCTTGTACGGCGGCTGTCGCTGCTGGGCAAGGTAAGGCTCTTTTCTCATCCTGTCCTCTGTGGCAGCTGTGCTCTGGGGCTCTAGCACTCTGTCCCTCACAGCCTGCGGAGGTGACGACTGAGTCCAGGAGGGCTGGCCCGCACCATAACTAACTGCGTCTTTACTGAGGACAATGTAAAAGTACGGCCTGGGAGGAACAGGAGGAGGAGGAGGAGCAGGAAGAGACTTTCCAGTATCTGTTACAGAGGAAACAATGTCGGTGGCTGGTGCCTCAGTGAGCTCAGCACCCAAACTGGTGCTGGCTGCTGGGTCATGTGTGGTGCCAGTGGAATTTTCAGATGCAGCTGAGCAAGTGCTGTTAGATAAACAAGCTACATATAGTTTGGTGACCTTTTTATCCGCCTTCGTCTCATGACTGGAATTCATTCCAGCCTTACTGGGATCTGCCCTGTCAGGGTTGCGTTGTATGGATGATGCATCCAACGAGGAGCGACTTTCCAAGAGAGGCCGCCCAGCATGCATCTCATCTTTGGGGCCTGAAGAGAGAGAATGCCCTGCTGGCAAGCCTTGCTTCCCACGGGGAATGGCCCCGTAGGGGGTCGGTGATGAGAAATAACACCGTGCACTGGTGTTTGGTGATGCACGCTGTGTATAAGGCTTGGGCGCATTCAGGTACACGCAGTCCATGATGGGCACGGGCAACAGGTTGGTCACTTTAGTGTCAGTGCGAGGACGCCATGCAAAGCTCTCCTCTTTGGGAAGAGGAGGACGGGGAGGAGCAAGGGCCTGCCCAGGCAGTCAAGAAGGAAGAGAGGGAGAGAGGAAGCAGCACCAAATGAAAGGAAAAAGGAAGGAAAAAAATAAATAAATTTGAAGAATTAATTCTGTCATTAGACTTGGGTTAAGCAGGTTTTAATACAGCAAGAACAAAAAGCAAATACAGTATCTGGAAGGCCAGCGCAGCACTCACTCACGTACATCTTTGCGCACATTCTCTCTTCCTCAGCACTGCTCACTGCGGCACACAAACTCTGCCCAGCTCCCAAGTCCCTGCCTACACGTTTCTCTCTCTGGGCTACATAAATCTCAGTGCTGCATTGTTTCGAGGCCTGCGCAGCAACACCCACCGTGCCCCCGGGAAAGCCACAGGCAAGATTTAACATCCTGGCCAACTAATCCCAGGCTCATGCCTCTGTCAGTAAATACTTGCCAGCACTGGGGAGATTTGAATGGCAAAGCCAAATTCAGAGCTCTAGGCCATCTCTGCATGTTAACTGCGATGCCGAAAAATGAATGTTGCGAGGTTTCACCAACACTAATGACAGCAGGTGTCACGTGAATACTGTAGCCTGCTAGAGCTGGCTAAGTAAGAAGTCAGCATTTCTTCCTCCTAAAAGCTAGCTCTTGAGCAGTCTTCAGGATTTTTCAGTCCTAAAAATGCTTTCAGGAATACCAGAACAATTAAAGTTTTTGAGAAACCGAGTTTGTAATAATTTGCCTTCAGAATCAAGATGACCAACAGAGAAACCCTGCTTCTAATCAATAACAAAAAGCTTTACTGCTTTTGGTCCTTTGCAACATATAGGTTGCTAACTCCACAGCTGCCTGCCGACTGCAACTCCAACTCCAATTACAGCAAATTGTCTCTGAAAGCCAAACTGTTTTGAAGTAAAGTAACTTAGCAATAGAGAGGTTTTCATTTTATTTATTGCTTTGTTGTCAGCAGCTGAAAGCTATAAACTACTGAAAGGAAAAGAAATAAAACACACACCTAGTGAACAATAGCTCCGTGCATTCTTGCAAAGTAACCCTCTGGAGGCTATGAAAGTAGGTTTTACACACAGCCTGTTGTCATATCTTTGTAGGCACAGGATGGCTAACCAATGCTAAAATTGGCTAAAACCAGAGAATGGAGATGCCTTAACAGCTTGCAACACTCAAATCTGAAAAAATACCTCCTTTAAAATTTACTCAAAAATGACAGGTTCTGGCCAGCACCTATTCTCATTATATGTATGTAGACATAGAACAGCTTCATAAAATTACAGCTGCAGTCAATAGTCTACTGTACTCATGGTGCCCCTTTTCCCCCTCTTCCTTCATATGTAAGGGAGGGCAGAAGTGGGTTGGTAAGTGTTCCTTCTGAAGGGCTTCTGCTTCTAGAACAGGCTCATTCCTTTTGATTTCTTAAGGACAGTAGTTTCAGTCTGGAGACTTCAGAATGCCACAATACCTCCCTAGGTTAGGCGAGGCCTCAATTTACTGCCACGCAGTATTATCAGGAAATACTAATTTACCACCTGCGATTGCTGTTTTCCATTTTCTTCCATTTCAGCTTAGCCTGGACAGCGGTCCTGGAGACTGCCGTAAGTAGTACTACATGCATCAGCACTCTCTGTTTGTTCATCAATAAGACCAATAGGGGCTACAGAACAGCTTTAAGTATCGGGCAGTAGACGGTTCTCTCTTTAGGGAGCTGCTCCTTCCCGTGCATTCATCGGAGTTGTGCCTTCTGCCACTTTCACTTATGATTTCAGGGACGGCGCCTGTTCTGCAGCATTGCTATGGGTCCCTGATGACCAAAGCAGTCACCCTGATAGGGACCAAGGCTACAAAGGGACTCTGTTTCACATAAGAAAGCAGTTTCTAGCAAAGGGTTTCCTTATCAACTTTTAGACTGCTTCTGTGCAGACTGACCACCCAAAAGGAAAAGGATGAAGTTACACTTCTCTTAACAGACTGACTTCAACAATTTACCTTCAGGTACAAATAACCTTTCCCTTGTTGGCTTGTATCAGTTACAGTGCTAAAACTGAAAGGTGTTTCCCCATCATTTTTTTAACATAGCATGTAACTCCACTTTCAGCCTATAGGAACTTCTAGGAAATGACCAACATAAAAGACAGAACAGTAACAGATGACTACTTCACCTTTTTTCTTGCAAACAAACAGCATGTCATCCTCCTCCTTCATCCACCAAGGAAACACTGTGGCGTGTCTGAACTCACGAGCTCCACAGCACTCTGCTGACATCAGTGTTGCCCCCATTTTAAAGGTAGGAAAAGCTGAGGCACAGCAACTTACCCGAGTCTGCAGCAAAGTTTGGAGTTCAACCCAGGACTCCTGACCATGAATCCAGTGCTTGAACCCAGAAGATCACCCTCAGGGTCACAGAAAAAAGGCTTACCTGTGGCTTGCTGTCTGAGGAAAGGTTCGGACGCACGCTCCTATAACCCTTGGCAGCCAGAGAAGATGGCTGGGCATCCCCATTGGCATCGGTGTTAGATGATGACCTCCATTCATCTACGAGGGGAAGGAAAACTCAGATCACAGAGGATTCCCTCTCCAGCTACAGGATGAGTGAAAGGAGGGGACTCTTTTCTTCCTTCCCCCCCACCCCCACCCCCAGGCAACAAGAAATACTTCCAAGAAAACAACACATAAACAGCCAATGTTTGTACCTGTTTCTGGGTTTTCTGGCTCCAGACCTAAGCGTTTCACAGAGAGGAGGGATGGAAGAGGTTGGGGCAGAGGACAGGCACAGCGGAAAAGAAAGAGGACAAAAACAAACCATTACATTTATAGATAACATGTACCAATTGAAGTTAAGAGTCCAGCTACTTCATTTCACACATAAAATGCTTTCTGACAAGGCTGCCTAATTACCATAGAGACCAGCCCTAAACATGATGCCCTCCTTGTTTCTGACCTTTGTAAACACAAGGCAATTCATTCAGAGCAATGAAGAAACAATTGTTCATTGACATTCCTATTTCAAGAGGCAAAAAGGCAGCTCAGCTAGCTACTTTCTAAAGCTGCATCTTGACATCCAGACACCACAAATTACTGGAAATGTAGGGACCCTGTATTTAGCCATGATACAGGCTATGAAGATGTATCTTTCCTTATCAACATTGCTACGTATGATTAACTGAGATAAAGAAATGCCAACAAACAGATCAGGTTTTATAGACTAAGTGAAGGGAATTATAAAATATGTCACTTTACAACCCAGTCCCTGCAGCTCGATGCACTGGTCTCATCACTTATTTACCCACCTCCCACTGGGCTCCTCCCCACCCCGCTACTCCTTTTGCTGTTTAAGTTAAATGCAAAAAGCTCCTCCATCTCCAAAGTACATTTCATAAAGCGACTGAGAGAATAAGCAAAGGAAGTATTAATGAGCTGATTTCCATAGTAATGGGCTCATTGCCATTCAAGCTGCTGGAAATTTATGAAGCCATCAACAGAAAGGAGAGAGGCAATGGTGGGGGGTAGGAGTGAAGAAACAGAGAATGGCAAGCATGAAAAGAGGGTAGGTCACGGGAGGGACAGAATGGGAGGAGAAGACAGAGCAAAAAGCCGTACATTGGGGCTGGAATTAATGGAATTGCCCTTCCTGCAACAATACGGTTAGAAACCATGTATGCTTTGCTTTCAAGAGTAAGTTTGACCCCCTCCTCCCTCAGCGGCATCTTGCCTTTGGGAGTTCTTCCTCTCTGCCAGACCCACGGCACTGGCCAGGTTTGTTATGCTTTGCCCGTCTCCTTCAATTAAGTAATTACACGTCTGCTATTGAAAGATGGCAGAGCTCTGTGGGGACACTGTCTGTCTGGGACGCTATCCCCGCTCCCTTGACAACCTAAGTGAATGCTGCTGTGGCAGTAGCACCACTCGGCCTCTTTCTGTTCCACCTCACGCCTGGGATAAAAGGAGGTGACATGGGCCTGACAGGGGAAAGAAGAAGAAAAGAAAAAAAAAATTCAAGAGTGTTTGGTGCTCCTGACAGCAAAAGGGGGCTGTAAACAAGCTTAAGGCAATGAGTGAGTGGTCATGAAACCTGCACCAGGAGAGAACAGAAGCCAGTCTCCCTCCACTGGTCTGGTTCTTGCAAGCAGTTTCCAACCATGCTACAGCATTTTGGGCTTTAAATCGTTGCTAAAAAAAGTCACACCAAGTCCCTGGGCCACCCCCTCTTGAGGTTATTGTGAGGACCAGCTTACTTTCTACCCACTTACTTTCAGGTTGCTCAACATTCTGAGGACATGGCGAGGTGATATTCTGATTCTCTTCGTAGGCTGGAGAT
The DNA here is from genome assembly GCF_023638135.1 of Falco biarmicus. NCBI lineage: Eukaryota > Metazoa > Chordata > Aves > Falconiformes > Falconidae > Falco > Falco biarmicus. The sequence goes on from NC_079296.1 coordinate 16,980,615, forward strand.
GCCCGGAGGGTCACTGCTCCTTTTCCACTGCAGACTTTAGTGGGATCCGTTTCTACAGGAAATGCACATGCACAGAGGAGACACATTGAAACAGATGATACAAAGCTATTAGGAGCCATCGGAGCTCTACGGAGTAATTTTAGCATGGCTGCCTCTGGGTGAATCAATCTAGTAATGTTTATGCAGATGAAGATTAGCTCTGGATTTAAAGCATTGACAAATCAAAGCAGTTCAATATTCATGTAACTGAGGAATGTAGGAGTAAGTTCTGAGTCAGTGTAACAGAGCTAAGAAAGGAGAGGAAAAGTGTTTGAATGAAATTTCACAGGTCCATTTGCTTTATTTGTCCTTTGTGTGGAGACACTGTACTAGCAAGGACATTCTACAAGCACACGTGTGGCTGTTCTATAGGGATGTCCCAGCAGTATGATTTGTGTGCTGAAGCCTTGAAAATGCCTTTTGTGCAGAACTGGAAGAGAAAAAAAAAATATTCTTATGACCACCGGAGGATAAAATCTTTTAACTGTGCTGAATATGATCTAAAGGCAGGGCACTGCAAGCCGCCTCCTGGCCACTCACTCTGTTTCATGGCAGTGTTTCACCTTCTGACATAGGAACCCAAATCCCACAAACTAGAATGCTTAATGTACACCCTGTAAGCCAGGCACCAGATCATGCCAGCACCCTTGCGGAGGCCCGATTCAGCTTCTGTGCAGCCTTACCTTTGTGTAATTCAGTCCATGGATTTGTTTTTTTCCCTCCTGCCATCCTATTAAGTAATAACAAACTAGTACTTCAAGGCTATCTTCCTCCCCTTACTTCAAATCCTTCTGGAGAGTTGTTTCCTCTAAGATACCTATAGAAACAACAAGCCTAAAGAGTCTCTCACTTATCTCAGCTACTTCCACAGGAAAACACAGCACCTCCCTGCAGCTGCCATCAGACTGCACTGCCACCTACCCAGCCAGAGGTGCCAGTCCTACTGCAGCACTACACAGTGAGCCCGAAGGGGTGCTGAGTATCTGCTGTGTTACACAAATACCAACATGATTTTTATTTTTATGGGGCTCATGCTACCAGCTCCTCTCTAGCAACTGTTAATATTCTGAAAGTTATGCCATCAGACTGGACAGAGGGGGAAAAGCTGCTGCTTCTTGCCCTGACAACAGCCCACTCTTGTGCCAATCGATACTCCCTGGCTGATTTCAGCGAGACAAATGCCCCATTAAATCCACACCAGTACAGTGCCTATAGACCACTACAACCCTTCAGCTGCGGTTGCAAAACACTCAAACCACAACCCAGGTGGCCACAACCCAGGGAAACATGGACAGTGCCAGATGGACAACAGCGGTGAGGGGAAAGGCTCAACAAACACTGGAGAAACAAAAAAACCTGGCCCACATCGGAAGCCCTCTACGCTGGAACCACCACAGTCCAAGCTTTTAGGTGGGTTCCCAGGCTTTCGGGATGTCGCAAAGGGCACAGCTTCAGACCCACCCTCTGGACCGAAGGAAGGATGGAGCACAGAAGGAGTCAGAGGATACTTCCCTACGGTTCAGCTTTTAGTTCATCTAGGAGCACTGGGGCAGCCTCTGCGAAGGGAAAGGCTATCCACACAGACATATCAAATGCTGCTTAATCCTTAAATACACCACATTTGCACTCACACCACGCAACTGACCATGCCTTAAGGTCACCCACATGCCTGGTGAAATAGAAATTGACTTCTCTGATTGATTTTCACATGATCCAGATGGGGTCAGGATTCCTTTTGCCCAAAAGTCCAGTTGTGGCTACTGTTCCCATCCTCACAGCACAACACACAGCCTGAGGACTCTACGGAGCCACTTTCAAACCAGAGGACAAAGGTTTAAGCTCTGGGACTCCAGTTTCAAGAATGCTGTAACTTTGAGGTGTGTTGGGAGTCACCACGCCTGAGTAAGACATCCACAAAGAGTGCAGGTAGCTGTTTCCCTACGCTCCTACACCTAGATTCCCTTCACAGGCGATGAAGAGAAATGGAAGCAGAGTTCAACATGCCATAAATGTCTCCATCATATCAGAGAAGAACCAAATTTGGGAATCAATGCAAAGTTTTTGTTATTTTCAAACAACATATTAAACCTGTTTAGCAAATCAAAAGAATAAGAATCAAGAAAAAAAGCTTTGAACTCAAAAAATTAAAACATTTTGAAGACGTCAGACTATTTCAATTTGGGACAGGAAGACAAATACCTAAGATGTTGAATTCCCTCACAATTTAGGTGAAATGATGAAAAACAAAAATCTGTATCGCTCATCAGTACAGAAACCCACCAGATGTAATAAACACGCCATTAGCACTGTACCAGTCCTAGAGAGCACATGTGTGACAGAACAGGAGAGACACGTATCAGCTAGGCTAGGCTGACTGTCCAAATCCAGCAACGTACAAAAATAATCTTGTGCTTATAGTGGGAGAACATGTGCTTGGGGAGGGGGTGACAGACAGCCTAATATCCTTATTTATCCACATAAAGATTCTGTAAAGTCAGTGTTTAAAAACATGTATTTAAAGTCACGTATAGAAAAATAAAACCATCCTACCAATGTTGAACTATGCTTGAACTATGCTTGAACCTGTAAAATACCACCTCTGACACCCATTTACTTTCAGAAAGACTACAGATATGCAGGAAACATTCTTTGGTTCATCAGGAGTTTGTTCAAAATGAGGCTGTAATAACAATATTATTCATAATCAAGCATTAGTAGAAGAGCTTACAATGATTCCTGATTCAAGTAGACACAATTATGTCTGCAGAGGAGCAGCATAATTCAGAACAGTGTATCGTGCCATCAAGAGCTAACTTGGTTACCTACTGATGAAATCTACAGCTCTGGAAACAGTGAGGAGAGGATAAAGCTGAAAACCAGCCAAAGTGCGTGGGTGAAGCGGGGAGATAGAGAGGGACAGAGAGAGAGGGGAGGGAGGGAAGAGAGAACGATGGCCAACTAATGCATGGCGGGGGGAGGAAGGAAGAAGATACCTGTAGGCAGCACTAGGTGAGGAGAACTTTTCACTTTCTTCACAGGGATTATTTTAACGGCAGAAATAGAGCGTGTACATAAAGGGACGCCAACAGCTGCAAACACAAAAGTGTAAATGGCACATCCAAAAAGGAAGAACAGTTTGGGAAGCATGCCACAAAATTTTCTAATGTACTTGGAGACACAATAGCAGGAAATTTCAAATACAAAAGCAGTCCAGAGAGCAGTGATGCAACCGTTAAAAATATCCCTTCGTTAGCCCTAACTCAGGACGTGTCTGTTTTATGTAGCATACAGAAGTGCTTACTGAATTGACTAACTGCTGACTGCCACTGTGCTGCAGGCACAAAGAATCTGGAAGCATTAGTTTTTAGAAGCCATCAACAAATTTTAGTGTAATCATTTAGCTGAGATACACTACATGCAAAACTAAAAATGTTAAGTTAACATTAATATGGCCCAGTTAAAACAAAACCAAGTGAAAAAACAAGGATTGAAAGGTTGAGAGAGCATCATTAAACTAGCCACATTACATGAATTCTGGATTTTATGGCACTTGTTTTACAAGTTCAGCAATGGAAGGAGGTGAAACATGAAATAATCTTGAAAATAGCCCCATGCCAAAGGGCAGCAACAAAATATCCATTTCAGAAAAAATCCATCCATGTAAACATTTAATTGAAAAAATTTCTACTGGACTCCATCAACTAGCACGCTAATTATACTAGATGTAGTAACAGGGGAAAACCATCCACAGCACTGTGCAAAATTCTAGTAATTGTTACAAAACTGTCCAAACCAGCTGGTACTACTTCTCTCTGGCTCTGTATTGCTGCTAATGTGGAACTCGTATTAAAAAAAAAAAAAAGGGGGTGGGGGGGTGGGGGGGTGGGAAGGTGGTGGTAAAAAAAGGCGAAGGCAAAACTACTCAGAAGTGAAGCTCAACAGGATCTGCCAAGATAAATATCTTGTAAATCATGGCTCTACCTGAATACCTTGAGTTGTGCTCTTGATTTCTGCAGAGCCAGGGTTTTCGCCTTTAAAACCCATCGGCTTTCTGCACACATTGACCGGTTGATGCCAGGTGCCTCGTCACATTCTGTGCCACCTCTCTCAGGCCTGCAGAATCAGTAGAGGCACCACCTCCCCAACACTGCACACCAGCAGGGAGCAGTGGGCCAGCCTGAGGAAGGCACTGACATCCCGGCAGTGTGTACACCCGCCCTCGTGGCAGACCCTTCTGGTCCCTGGCAAACCGGAAAGCACAGACTTTATCAACCTAGGAAAAAAAGCTCTCAGCAAAAGGATGATGGGAGAGTCTGATAGAATTTTTTCAAAGCTTAAAATTAGTTTTTAATTTGATGGGATTGCTTTAAAATTTTTTTATTATTATTATTATTATTTTAAACAAAAGAGGAACCCAAATCAAACCCTGTTCTCCATGCCTCTCACCAAGCACTGGAGATCCTGTGAATACAATAGATCTCAAATCTAAACAGGCTGTGGTTTAGGAAACAACCCTAATTCCGTTCTGCTTTGCAACTGACTGAATTCACCCATCTACAATGCAGTCAAAATACTAACCACTATAAAAAGGCATCAAAGGAAAAGAAAGGAAATGAAACCAGCAGAAAACCAACCCATACAACCATGTATTTTCACCCTGCCAAAACACACAGCATCACTCTGCAAAACTGAATGCTATAAAACATGCTGCAAACCTACTGATGTTAACGTGACGATTGGTTTGTTTAGGTAAGTTTGGGGAGACAAATTTTTAATTTTTTTTTTAAATTTCATTACTTAATTGGTTAGTTCCTGCCCTTTAACCCTGGGCTCAAACCTTCACCTCCCACTGAAGTTAGCAGGATTCACACACAGGCACCCACAAACCCATGCTGTCTAAACACACCGAGATACTGATTCACAGGTGCTCACAAGCACCACAAGTAGCACACAGCTTTCCTCAGAACACCACTAAAAATATACAAAGGGGCAAATCCAGCCTGCCACCTCTAAGAGACAAAGAACACTTGTTGAGCTACAAAATGCTGCTGGTACTGGCATGGTGCAGCACAAGGCTTTTCTTGTGCCAGTCGCCAAGCAAACTAAATTTGGAAACCACTGCTGTAGTGAATGTCCGGGAATCAACCACACCAGGCAGCTGACATGCAGGGGGAGCTGCAGAGATGTCTCTGAAGCTCTTAACCCACCTTTTTCTTGTCCATTGGTGCTCAGCCCATTGACAACAGTTTTTGTAACATCCATTTCTTCGTGTTCTGCAAGACAAATGAAGCAGCAGATTACTTCTTTGGTTAAAAGCTCTGCAACCAAATTTAACCTCTGGCTGGGAGGGGATGCCACAGGTCGGCACGATTTGATTAATGAACCAGGAAGTATTTTCTACTGTCTCAGGAGATTTTGCTTGGAGACACAAATCTCCCTTGGATGACACCCGTGTCTGTCCTTTCTCTTTGCCTACCTGGATTGCAGCCTCTTATAAACAGGGACTGTCTCTGTATGTGCATACAGCAGCCAGCTCGCTGATGGCATTTTCAAGAGAGAATTTTCAAGTCCACACTGTTCCTAGCTGATATGAATAAAACTGGCTCTTGTGAATCCAGAGAAAGACAGAAGATAGTGCTGGAAAGAACCTCCAAGGGTCATCTAAATCCCTATTCCTGACCCATGGCCAAAACAAACCTGCCTCTCTCCCTGCTGACAAATGCTTGCCTAACAGGTTCTTACAAACTTCCAGCATCACCCTAAAGCAACTTGTTCCAGTGCTTCACAACATGGAAGCTTATCAATGCTTAAGCAAAATTCCCAGCTCATGTTTTTCAGACCCTGATTAGTCTCCTAGCTTTCCTCTAGACTCTCTCCAAATGGTTCACATTTTTTTCAAAATGTGGTGCTAAAAACTGGACACAATACTCCAGCTGAGACTTGATAAGGTGCTAAAATCAAGTGGGAATATTATTCCCCGGGTCCTACATATGGCACTTCAGTATGGCGCCTGCTCTGGTTTCCACTCTGATTCAGCCTGTCACCCAGACAAGCCCAGAAGTTTGCCTTTTCCCAACCAGCCCCCATCTCCTGGTCCCTCATTTTTCTTTGAACAGCTTATTTTTCCTATCTAGATGTCAAACTTTGCATTCACCCCTACTAAAACATATCAAATTATTTCCGATATGTTTTTCAGGTAATCAATAATTTTGAATTCTTTCATTCCACAGTGGAAAAAAGCTAAAGTGACCTACTCCAGCTCAAGATGTTTCTGCTAAATTTTTGAGCATTACGAGCCAAACTAAAACAACAAATGCAAAGCCAGGACACTTTTTATTATGAAGGGATTCTGCTGTTGCCTTAACAGTCAGACTCCCTGAGCGTTCAAGGGCTTTGACTCTTTTTCTGGGGGGCAGAAGAGTCAAAAAGAGTGACTGCATCAGAAACAGGAATATTTCTAGCAACAAAAAGGAATGTCAATGAGGGCAAGTGGAAAACAACACAGACTTACCAGAGCTCATCGTGGTGGAGGGACTTGCCTTTTTCACTTCTGGGTTTTGTTTATGTCTGTTTAAAAAGAAAGGCAGAATGCTTATGTTGTGTTCCATGTCTGCCCAGACAGCGCTGGACATGATGCTGAACATTCATCACAAAACTCAACAGTCACAGTTTCTTCAAGAAATTTAGTTTCGAAACCCAAATGGATTTATGTCAACTATCAGTTTTTTGCTGATAATTATCAGAAATTCAAGAGTATTTCCACCCAATATAGGTACTATTTTCAGACATTAAGACTAATTCTCAACATCAAATCTGAAGATACTGATTAAAGTCCAAGAGTCTATATATGGCAAAGCGCAAACCTGGCTAGCTTCTAATGCATAAAATGTGCAACACCTTTAAGGAAAAAAAATAAATCTCAGTGAGACTAAAAGCTTTAAGCTAAACCCCCCAACTTAGACCACTGGCAGATTTCAAGGCGATCTGATCAAAGTCAGTCTCTCCTTTGAAAGATGTTAGAATACAGAAGAGATTACACTTGCCAAAATGCATATTAACTTCTGCCCCAATCACCTCCAGTCCTGCGGGGCTGCTGATTTTTCAGGATCAGACTCCAGCAAGTGAAACTTTCAAATTAGAAGCTTTAATCCTCTTGGGACCAAAGACAGTAAAATTACCAACCCAAGAGAAAAATTACCAGATGGGCACCAGAGGAGACAAAAGTCCCTTTCCATGGTCACGCCAGCCTGCGGCAGCTGTGGGTCCTGTTCACACCCAGCGCCCACTCCCCAGGCACCTGGTGTCTGCAGCAAACACACAGGTTCCAGTGCTGCACCACAGATGCTGGTTTAAGTAGTCAAAGAGCGGCGTTTCTACAGAACAAGTCCATGTTTGCCAGGATCTCTCAGCTCTCAAAGGCCTAGGTTGAATTACCAACCCTTTAATTTTGTGTTCCAGTCTTCTCCCCACACCCCCACAAAAAAAAAGTGAGCGCTGAGAGCGAGCTCAAGTGTAAAACTCCAGCCGCTTAATGGCTTCCAAGGCACGAGCAGAAATAGGTACCCGAAGCTGTGAAATTATGCACAAAGAGCCCAGTCTAAAGTATAAGGGAAAATTGCTCAGAGAGACAAGAAACTAAACAAGAGAGCTGGAGGTACTTGTTTTCCTGTTACATGAACTGGAGGCAGCAGTGGGATGTTGTAAGAGGTGGAAATTGCCTTCAGAGAACTGAATTTACTCTCTTGCCTCAAGCATCCCCATTCTTAACTAGCATGTTTCCTACCAGCCAGAATATAATGAGCGTGTTCAACAGATACTCAAAAGGAAAGAAAAGAAAATTAACAAGCAAAAATAGTAACAGATCAGTCTGTAAAACCAGCCAATATCTGGGCTCTCCAGCATGCCACCCTAGCAACAGCCGCCAACACTTAATTATTTAAATGTTTCCTTCATTAAAATATCCACATAAGATATACATTGTGGGTTGGTGAAGGCTCAGCAGGACGCAGCCTAACTCCAAGCTGATCCCAGAAAAAGCACAGTGTGGAGTGGAGGGTGCAGTCTAAAAATCAGTCAGCACCAAAAGCTGAGCCCAACTTAAAGCTCTGCTGCCCCGCTTTGCCTGCCTGTAGAGCGTCTGCTTTTTGCTCCTACCATTCTGCACCCTGAAATAGGAACAGTTGACGCAGCCTGAAAATTTAGACAAACGTACTCAATAATAATGGTCTTTCTGATCCCTGTACATTTTGGTTATGGAAAGATGCCTTAGTTCAAGCAAAGCAGAAAGAAACAGGCTAAAATGACAGGCTGGCCAGCCTGAGGAGGTTTGTAGTAGTATCATGCTCTTCTACGTATGGAAAACCTGTTACAAGTTAAAGTCGCTGATGAATACAAGTCTCTCCACACGGCAGGGAGAAAACTACAAGAGGCGGCGATACTGCAGTAGGTCTCAACTCTGCTTTAGGATCAGAGCCATTCTGAAGCTGAAGAGGTTGCTGGTACCCGGAAGTTCTGACTCAGCATGAGCCCTCACCATAAACCTTCATGCAAGTCAACAGAACATTTCTTCCACTCTGAGCATCCCCCAAAGGTTGCATTCTCTGCTATACATGCTGAAAAAGGCAGGAAAAAGAAATAAATCTGGCGTATCACCTTTTCAGGAGAGTAAAGAGAAAATACTAACTCTCATGCCTGGGCAAAGGCTGGGTTCCAGTGCTGCTGTTATCCCCCTCCACAACATCACTATCTGAGCAACTAAAGCTGTGGCCCCATGCTCCATACTTTTCAAACCGTCTCACCTCTGCTTAGGAATAGTGACATCACAACTGCCACAAAACTCTGATTTCAGTGATGTCTTTTTGATTCAAGAGTCCTGACATTGCTTACAATCTGAAGCACCAGCCTTCACTTCATTACGAGAAGCATTAATGAAAGAATTCACACCAAAGCCAGCGCAATTATTTGGCCTTAAAAGGACAAATTATTTTCACAAGAAGTGATTTGAGGTTAAAAATAAAGTGATAATTAAAGTAAGATTGCTAAAATTATATGGAGGAGGTGTACAAACTCATTAGATCTAGAAAAATTACTTTTCCACATATCCCCACGCTTACTAGCAATTACAGAATTCAATTAAAATAACAAGCATTCAGTGTTCACTTACTGTGAAACTAATCAGCATTATCCAAGCCCTCAAATGAACACGTACTTAATGTGGGTTCCCATCCACAGCAAGGATTCCGCATGCCTGGGGCGAGAGTAAGCAATCCTGAGCGCCTGGGCTGCTCTAACTCCAGAAACTCCAGTTAGAAGTTGATTTTCATCAGCTGAGAAGTTGCACACAGATTTGCTGCATGCAGGTGGAGGTAACTGCTGTCTGGATCGGGGAAACCCCGGTGCCTGCTTGGAGGATGTGTTTCGGTGCCTTTTTGTGTTGGGGCTACAGTTACTCTACCCATCTCCCAGGTGCTTGACCTAAGCCACACGGTGAAGTGCCACCTGCGGCCGCTGCTGGGAGCAGGCAGGGGGTCTGGCCAGGCAGCACGGTGGGCTCCATCACCCCAGCACTGCGAAGCACTGCCCTCTGTCACTGGGGAAGGCAGGTGCTGCAGCCAGTGCACCATGAGTGCTTGGGTGGCACATGCTCGGGCAGAGCAGTCCCTGCCAGGTTGGCCAGCCAGGCTCTCTGTGGGCCTGAAAACATCTGCTGGTCTCAGTTCCCTTCAAAACCTGCCAGTAGACACGGCCAAACCGTTCCTCCAGGCACACGGGCGAGGATGCACAGCGGCTCTTCAGAAGGGACTTTCAAAAGGGAAACGAAAATGAGATCCCTTGTGTCAACATCAAAAACAGGGAAACCAGTACTGCCAGATCAGGCAAAACAAAACAAATTTAAAACATAAATAAAAAAATAAAATCATTTTTAAAATACTCTAAAATCCCCAAGTGTCTCCTTCCAGCCGCCTGCTCTAAGCAGCTAACCCGTGCCTCCTGGCCAGACTAGAGTTAGTGCCTTTCCTGAAGCGGCGCAGGCATCGTGACTGAGGCTCCAAAGCACAGACACAATGAAAGGTAACAAATTCCTCGGGCCTAAGCCAGCAGCTGCAACCCTGGCACATGCCAATGTCAGGACGTCACATCCACCAGCTCCTTGCCAGTCGGGCCATACCTCTAGACGGATGTTTAATGCTTCTTCCCCCCTTCCCCCCAGCACACTTCTCCCAAGGCTGCAGCTCCTTCCCTACTTGGTGTGGAAAAGAGCACAGCGTGCCTGGAAGCCTATTTAGGAGGAATGCAGATAAGTGGCAACTACTGCACAGCACGTCTCTGGATAATCTCCCATGCTCTAAACATCCGAGTACCCTCCCTACAATGGCAGGGGGGAACAAACAGCTCATTAATAGTTCCGTGCAAGGACATATGCTCTTAAGTCACTGGTATCTCAGCTAAGAGTCGCAGGTGGTGGTTATTTTTGGTGGTCTAATGTGTGTGTGTGGGGAAAAGTAATTTCCTTTTGTTTCTTCTCATTATTATTGGCAGCTCTGATGACTTGCATAAGATTTTAAAACAATTGCTAAACATGAGATGAGCATTCAGAACTTATTGGGCAGGTTCCTTATATTCCAGAGTTTTGGACTCCTACTTTATCTCCTCAGTTCTGCAGTTTTTTACATTTCCAAAGTTTTCTCTCCATATACAAGAGCTTTAAGTGTTTTGTGGCTGCACTTATATGAAAAATCAAATTCTTATTTATAATAGTATAATCTAGTAGGCTTTCAGAAAAACGGGAAGCTTTCAGACCTAAAGGATGATCAGCAATCACAAACCTTACTTTTCCCCTGGTCAGGTCACTGACAGCACTAATTTGTTTGGCCCCTGGCTCAGACCCTTTCTCACACTGGCACCCCTGCCCCTGACCCAGGCTCTGCTCAACCAGCCTCGCCAGCAGCGCCAGAGTCCCAACTCTGGGAAGCGGGCAAAGGGCTGCACTGCAGCCAGTGCCTCCTGCCGGGAGGTTCCTCCTCTTAAAGGAACTGGCTGGAAAGCACATCTCCTCTGTACTTCTCACTTTGTATCACATAAAATGTGGCAAGAAAAAAAAGAATAGAATACAGGTGGCAGCCCCAGGCTGACCCAGGCAATCAGCTCTCTCTTCAAGTATCATTATTCTCTTATCCTGAAATACTGAAATATGTTGCCTGTCATTTTTATTTTAAGGGTTAAAGAACATCCTGTCATTCCTTCAGAAGACATTATGCTGCTAAGAATAAATGTCATGAAAAGACTGTGAATAAGCAAGCAGTGCACATATAGAAGAATCACACCAATTCTGTACAAGACAACTGCTGCCCCACACTCTTCGGCGAGTGTTAAGACAGCAGCAAGGGAGCAGCGAAAGCTCACTAAATGAATGAAACAAATGGCAGCATAGAACACAAGCTTGGATAAGGTGTTCTTATAAATAATTGAACTTACAGGTGTTAGAATAAATAAACAGCACATTTCACATGCACTGCCTTCCCCCCCTCCCCCCAATATAGTGCATGTTTGTTTCCTTCCTAATGGGCAAAATTAAGTTGTCTGGGGCATATGTGCCAGTTTTTGTGCAATTTAAAAGGAATGTGCCCCTCAATAATAAAAGTCAAATAGAAAACGTAAACTCAGAGGTATGGCTTTAAGAACTGAGAGATGCTTTTGAACTAAGTCATCTTACAGTCATCAGCTTTAGAGTAAACAAACTTTAGCTGCGACCTGAGTTAACTCAGTTCAAGGTCACCACTTTTGGAGCAGGGGGCAGAAAAGGATCTCCTGGGTCATCAAGCCTACTCCCATGCTATTGCAGGCAACTGTGTCATACAATCCTGTGCAAGAACATTTCACATTCCAGCTTAAAACTGGTAAGGTTTCCTGCCTCCACTGCTACTCCTGGAAGCCTGCTCCAGAACTCACTCCTCTTATGGCTTGAATGCTGCTCCTGATTTGCAAGCTAAATTTAATTCACAAACAGCTACAGCTAAATTGTTTTGCACCAACACAATTTTTCTGTTTAAGCAGCTCTTCCTCCCTGCACTCACCCCCATCCATGCAGTTTTAGAAAGCGATTGCACCTCTGAGCAGTCATTTTGCAAGCCTGTAAACAGGCATTTCCAAAGCAACTGGTCTGCATGTTGTCAGCAATCTCATTAAAATCTGGCAAATAGCGGAAGATTGTAAAAGGCCAGCAGTCCAAAGTCTGAACTCTGGTTAATGTCACAGAACCAGAGAGCAAAGCCTACAGCTGACATGCCCAGCAGCTAAAAAGCAAGGTTTAAAAAGTAAACTGGCTTTTTTAGTCCATTCTAATTCTGGCCTGTCTACTAAAACCAGTTCTATGGTCAATGCTAGTTCAAATAGCTATTTGATGTCTCCAGGGTCCCTCCTGCAAAGAAGTAGATGCAAATAATTTCACATCAGCCATCGAACTTTCATTAGTGACAATCACTTGCACCTGCAGGGTTGTGGGGTTGCAAGGCAGCTCCCGCCTGAGCCATCAACCTCCTGCTCTGCTACCAGCACAGGGGTTGGAAAACAGCATCCAGAGGGTCGCTTGGCCCAGAGCAGCTGCCAAGAGTAACTGGATGTGCAGTGCATCACCGGCTCCCTCTGTACAACTTAACTGCTCTTATCAGTAGCCTTATGGCCAAAAACATTTCTTGTCATGGCAATAGATTTCAAATCCGCTGTAACAGGGCTCTGATGTCCTCCTGAGGCTGTCAGGACTGCCCTCTGGTTTTTGTACTTGATGGCTTGCGATCACAGTGACAGCAGCCGTGGCCCATGTATCATTCATGCATGCTAAAGAAACAAATGCCTTTCCGCCACACCCGTACGCCCCAGCTGCTCACAGAGACATTTTAAAGCTTCAGAAAGAAAAATAAAAATTTCTAGGACATTTTAAATAAGATCTCACATTCATCTTAGCAGGAGACATAAGGCACATCATTTGAGAGCAGCAGAAGCTGAGATTTCTGCTCAGATTTGTCTGTGATCCATACACTAACACCTCATAGATGGAAGCACTTTACAAAGGAGCTGATGTATATCCTATACATGGGAGCTTGCCGGGCACAGCGCTTAGGCTGCCAGCTCTGGAGGGAAAGCTGTAGATGATTGATTTAACAGCATACTGCAGCCTAGGACCACTCAGGACACTTAACAGAGATTCGTAGAAGAATTTGGGCAGGGAGCACGTAACTAACGAAATTGGGATTTATTTACAGTTAAGGGGTAATTAATTCAGTGACACCAGATTTACCTTTTTGCAAAAGGAAAATCTTTCAGACATCTGCGATGACCACACCTAGCCAAGAGGATGCTGCTTTTATGCTTCAGCTGGAAGAAACAGAAGATTCCCCGAGTCCAAGCTGTTGTGCATCTACTCGTAAGAGCTGTGCAGCTGGGGTGCTCTGTGTACTGCACTTGACTCTCTGTACACCTCTGATGTGGGGCCACTTGTGCCTCTGCAGAACAATTGCTGTAAATAAACAGACCCAAATTCCAGAAGCCCTAATTATGTATAACAACGGATCCATTCAGCTGACTGCAGGATTGAGGGACACAAACACTACATTGCATTTACTACAGTGAATGGCATTCTATAAATACGATCAATTAGATCATCTAAACAACATCCAGCAGCTTCTCTTGCATGATTTTGTATAACAAAGACTACAAAGGCTGTCTTCACCTCTGTCACACACTCTCAAACAGCGAACTAGTGAATAAGAGGAAGTTGCATTAAGTAGAAATACTGATTACAGATTGACTAGTGTCACAGAGTTCAAATCCTAAATGCTCCACAAAAATGAGGGTAGAGAGAAGAATCTGACCTATAAACCAGATACTTTAATGGTGCAGACCACCTTATAACATCCCAGCCACTCCTGAGATTCCTAGTTGTGTAAGGCAGAGGAATTGCACAGGCATTAATGAGTACTCAGTTTGGCAACCACAATGAACTTTTTTAATTGTGACCTCTGCTTGCACTACCTGTTTTGAAGCTCTGCACAAACACTCACTAAGCAACAGCTAACACTTTTCAGGATATATAGGTGATTTTCCTCTGCTCTGCCCTGCTGAGGCCGCCCCTGGAGTGCTGGGTCCATACTGGGCTCCCCAGTTCAAGAGAGACAGGGAGCTACTGGAAAGGGTCCAGCACAGGCTGTGAAGATGATGAGGGACCGGAGCATCTCCCTGAGGAGGAAAGGCTGAGGTCGCTGGGCCTTTTAGCCTGGAGAAGAGAAGACTGAGGGGGGATCCTATCGATGCCTACAAATATCCCAGGAGCTGGTGTCAGGAGGACGGGGCCAGACCCTTCCCAGTGGTGCCCAGGGACAGGACAAGGGGCAGCGGGCACCAACTGCAACACGGGAAGTTCCATTGGAACCTGAGGAAGAACTTTCCGACTCTGGGGGTGACGGAGTGCTGGAACAGGCTGCACAGAGAGGCTGCAGGGTCTCCTTCTCTGGAGACATCCAAACCCGCCTGGACGTGACTGTGCAGCCTGCTGGAGGAGAGCTGCTTCAGCAGGGCCTGGGCGATGTGATCTCCAGAGGTGCCCTCCCACCCTGAGATTTTATGCAGAGATGGAAGTTGAGGGCCTCTATTCTATGCAGCATCTGAAATGAGCTTAGCTGGCACAGTATAACAAGTCTTACAGCTCTCTTTTTTGATTTTTAGAATAAGCAAAACCAGTTTGAGAGTTGGTCTCGTTTACACACAACCACAGTGACCTCCAGGGAACCACATAAAGCTAAGCCTAGCCAATGCATATGGGGAGCCAGGCACGCAACACTTCTAACACACCTTTGACAAGCCTACAGATGCAAGATGAAGTTAAGACGGGGTCATCCTCCTCAGCCTTTGCCAACCTGGAGGCATTCCTACACTAGAAAAACTGCCAGGAAACTGATTTATCTACTGGAGTATCAGGCACAAAAGGGTCCCAGCAAAACTCAGAAGGCTGGTCACCATCACATGCCCAAGGCCAGACAGCAAACCCATGCCTGCCAGAGAATTCAGGCTGGAGCGCTGGCTTGCTAGCCTGGTTGGGCTGTGCTGCCTCTAAAGTCACCTACACACCAGAATGAAGAATACAGCGACTGCTCCTCTACTCAGTACTGAAAATGCTCCAAGAAAACTGAGCTGCTGGGTTAGGCAACACACTGACATGCAAAGTGTCTCCAGAAATAGCAGAAAGTTACATCCCAGAAGCCAGTCCTCATCTTCACTTCCCTCTGACTCCTCCAGCCTCAGGTGACCAAATTCACATATTGGTGAGAGTTCCACATCCATTCTCATCACTTTCATTTTAGCAACTGTCTCAGAATCAGCATTCAGGAATTGCTTTCAATCCCTCCTTCCCATAAAAATAGTCAGGAGGAAGATCCAGTCACCAGGATAAAGAGGCAAGGACCTGCCCATTTCCCTACACAGAAGCACAAACCCAGGTAATGACGACCTTGATAACTCCTCTCTTTTCAAGCGTTAACTGGAAATACCCATCCAAATGAAAGAAACAATCTAAAAATCAGCATATGCTGACCCAAAAGACCTTCCCACTCAGGGCACGTTAGCATTGGCCAGTGCCATGGAAAGCCCCGGGAGTTCAGCCCACAGCAGCTCTAAAAGGGCTAGCTTTGATAACTGTGACAAAAAAACAGACTGGTGTCCTTACCTTGATTCAGGCTTTTCAGTTAATGGTGCCATTTTCTTAGTCCCTTGATTTTACTCCATAAGAGGCACGAAAGAGTTAAGGAAACCTTTCACTGAGTTGCCCTGCCACTTGGCTGCTGAGGTGTAACAAATTTGTGGAGGCATCTCTTTCTCTCTGGCACCCTTAAATACTTTGCTCCTCCTACTGCTGTGCTTTAATTAGCCAGTTGGTACTTAGTCACCCCATGCTGTCACTAGGCTTGCTCACCATCAGCCACCCCCACCCAGCCTGCCACTGTCATCACCAAAGACACTGACTCTTCCTGCAGCTCTGGAGCTGGGAAAAGGAAAGAGGAAGTTTGGCGGTGACACTCCACAGTAGCACAGATATGGGATGCATTTCAGAAGGGAAGTGACAGGCAGACTTTGAAGACATATTAAAGGATGGGGAAAATACTTGAAAAAGCACTTTTTTCCCTTCCCCCCCCATTAAATTAGGCAGCATCTGCTTGTCAAGGAAGGAATATTTTCATTAGCGCAGGACATGGCAGATCCTATTTCAATGGGCAGGAGCTGAAGGGGCAGCTAAAGTTTCTGCACTTGGCAGCAGAGATTTGTAGCATAAATACCTGTCATGACACAATGGGAAACTAAATGTTTGCATGGCTATTACATATTACATACCAACCCCATGGGCATCCTAAGAGACATCAATGGAGCTTTCAGCCACAAGATGTACTAGGGTGCCCCTGGAGCAGGGTGTCCCCACCACAGTGCAGCCTGGCTTCCCTTCAGACAGCCTGAGACCTGCGCTGGAGTGGAGGTGGTGCCAGCTTTTAGGAAAGCGAGGGTATACTCACATGTCCCCGGGACGGGGCAGCCTGTTCAGTGAGGAAGGTGAGTAGCAGCACAGGATCACCCTTCCTTCCACAATGAATGTCTACGGAACAAAGGATTGGGACCAAGGCTTCCTGAAATCAGACCTTGGAGGCTGGTTCGTGCAAGACCAAGTGGCAGCTTAATAGCGGAAACAATTTGAAGGAGACTGTCAGGTCTCTTGGTCCTGTCCTTTGTCACCAGCCCACAGCAACCAGTGCACCAAGCACTGCTGGCTTTTGTGACCGACACTCCATAGTTTTCCTGTCTGCAGCCTGTCTCTGGATTTTGATTCCTCAAATACGCATGTACAGGCATTGATCTGCTGCCAAACTCAGACTGAAAAAATGTCCCGAAAATTATTGCAAGGCGAGCATCTCAGCATTCAAACCTAGACCTAGAAAGCAACACAGATGGCAAGAGTTGCTGATACAGAAGGGCACAGAGCAAAGGTTACTGGGTGGGTCAGCGCTCACCCTAACTTCAGATTCTTTAAGTAAAACGTTAGCAAAGGACACAGAGCAAAGGTCTCCAAATACCTACACATGGAAACCCATACTGATGCACTGTAAAATGCTGACTGAGGTTCTGCCAGCAGCACAAGCTCTCCTTTTTCCTCCCCAATACAACTTTTAGCATCCAAATACTCACTTCCCAACAAATGAAGCAAATAGGCACAATTCTGACTTGCTCTATTGGGCTAAGGGGCCTGAAAAGGTTGGAAAATGCTCCCCTATCTTACTTCATTTAAGACCAATCCCATACCTCAGGATAAGCATGCCACTGGTAGTTCTAATTAGAGCAAACAAAGGGCCCCCGAGTCTACATTTACTACCACATCCAAAAAAATGATGCTGGGGAGCTTGTACATGGGGTTTTGGTTTCATTTACCCCAGCAGATATCAGAAGGTATTTGCAAAATTTGGGTCTGGATCTAGCTTTAGACTCCAGCCCCTTTAAAAGTCAGGCATATTTAGTTTGGGTGAAGGAGGAAGAGGGTTATTTCAGACATATCAACAGTCAAAATAAAGAATGATGGAAAATAGCAGCTTTTGTACAGTCAGACCCTACTGTCCCTCTCCGAAAAAAACCAAACCCCAAAACCCCAAACCAAACAAAACCCACCTTGTTCTCAAAAACAAACCAGGAAAGCCAACAAAAAAGCCCACACTGTCCAAAGCAAGCTGTGCAGTCATCACCAGCTCCAGTTACTTGAAACATACTTGTTTATGCAACAGTACACAACAGGAGACCTCCCTCACCCCCGAAGATAAACTCCCTGATCTCCTTCAGGTCTGTTGTGGAGCCTCAATCACATGAGAGCACATTAGTTGGAACATCCTTGCTGTGTTGCAGGGGTTTATAAACAAGCCTCTGACAGTTTGTCTTCAGGTAATAAAAATGACCGTGATTAAAACATTGAGAGAGTAGAAACCATACTGTAAAAATAACAGTTAGTGAACGAAAGAATGGCACCTAGGGAGAGGCACGGTAGGGAAGGATCCAGGGGCTGGATCAGGTCCAAACTTAAGATAGGAAAGTTCAGATCGAGGACTTGGTCTGAAACACTTCTGGTCTTTGCAGGAACCAGCTCAGAGAACCTTCAAACCACTTGGCAAGGAGAGAGGAATTACTGCTACAGACAACTGCTTCAATGGAAAACGAAGTTTTCATGGAATTTGCTACTCTGCTTGGGTGAAGGGAGAACCGGGCAGCAAGCTTTGCATGGTCACACAGCTTGGCTGTTTCTAAAGTCAACCTTGAGTGCTGGATAAAAAGCTTTATGAAGTGTTGCTGGTTTACCATCAACCCACACTAATAGCATACTACGCATTGCAATTTCCCCCGCCCCTATTGCTGCACAATCACTGCTGTATTTTTCCCCCATAAAACCCACGTCTTCGTGAAAGACAGCACCACCATCACAGCTGAAGGGAACAGCAAAACTGGTAAAACAATCTGTACAACAAAAGGAAGTCTTTGGCATAAAAGGGGCAGATGCCAGTTCTAGGATGTTCTGGGCCACTGCTCCAGTACCCACTGGACGAGCCTACCCTCACCATGTCTGTTTTGCTACCGAAGTCAGAAACAAATCCTTTCCCTGGAAGGAGTGGGTTGTTCCAGTTATGAGCTACCCTGGAACGTCTGCTGCACAATCTATACAGTTTTTGTGTATTGATAAACGTCACGCAGCCATGCTAGTTCTTTATGCCACCCCAATATGCCGTGGGGCTTGGCTTTCCAGCCACCAGAAAAAGTCAGAAAGGTGCTGTGACACGCAGTTTAGAAAAGGAGGCACTTTTGATAGATCCAGGAGATGCTAAGCAAAAGTGTCTGAGCTTACTTGGTTCTGCAGATGGAGGAGGAAGGCAAGCAAACCTACACCACATTCGTGCTTTTAGTTCGGTGCCCTCTGAGGTTCTGGGGTTTGGATTGCAAAACAAAACTCAGCCAGAACAACAAGCTGCTGTTAGAGTTACACCCAGTACCACGAATGAGCACAAACTCATTCACTCATCATCCTCACCCTGCTGGGCTAGAGCTTCTACTTGGTTGCAGAAGAGCCACCCACGTTCTGGTTCAGATAGCTTTACCGCACCCTCCCTGCTGATCAGAGATGAGCCCTAGCTTGCCCCAGTGCTCCCAGCACCCAGGTCGGTCTCCCCTGGCATGCCTCAGACCTGAGCCTGAACTCTGCAGCTCAGTCCTCCCCAGCTTAAAGATCGGGGAGCCCACTGTCACCACAGAATGAAACAGAAAACCTGCCAGGCAGCTCAGGGCAACTGCACAAGGACTCAGGAAGCACGTACAGCTGAAGCTCCATGGCACAAAAGGGTTGAGACTGTCACCAGAGACGGAGCAAAACTCCTTGTAAAGATGTATACAGGCCTGTTTAAGAACTCTAGGTAAGCACTTAATCTGCCAGTAGGAGAAAGTCTGCAGGGCAGAAGGTAAGGCCTAGTAAGAAGCCCTTGTAACAGTAATGTGTGTATTAATCCAGTGAAAGCACATAACTTGCTAAGCATACAGCGAGAACAGCATTGGCTACAAGACAAACTGCAAGAATATTTTCTCAAAGAGCTGAGAAAAGCAAATGCATCATTTGGCTTCCTTGCTGAAGACTGAAGAACTCCCCCAGTGCCCCTCCTGGCTGTTGGAGATGGGGGTTATGCTGTAGGCTACTGATCCCTCATTTAAAACAGGAAGAAAAAAACCCAACTACCTGGTAGGATCACAGCTTACCAGCATCTGGGATCTACAGCATCTTAAGAGAGACTTCTGAGAGGCATGGCTCCCGCTGCGGTCTCTGCTGACTGGAGAACTCAGCAGGAGCTGGAAAGCACTACCTCATGCCAACACAAGCTGGGAGCGATCAGCTGTTTAGCAGTCACCTGAGTAGCAGTTTCTCCCTGCTCCTACTGATCTGCTGACCCATTTAAACTCTCATGCATAAAGAAAGTATAACCTTGCCCATCTACCTTGAACAGTTGCTGACCCTGGTCCAAGCTATTTTGTGGAATTCAGGACCTGCTAAATACAACACTGCAGGGGAAAATCCTAGGGCTCAGCTGTGTTCACAAAAGTCCTAAGGAAATTAATGGCAGCAACAGCATGCAATCAACAATACCAGCATCCTCACCTGCACATTAGCATCACCAGCCCTTTGCACCCTGTACCACCACCTACACTCCGGCAACATGGAAGCCAAACTTGCATGCTGTGACTTGTGCCATGTGTGCCAAACTTGGGCATGGGACACAAGGATTATGCTCAGTGATCATAAGAGTGGCAGAAGAACCCTGTCTCTGTTTCTGTACTACAGAAGACCATCGACAGCAGTTTGTATGGCCAGAGCCATCCAACCAGCACCTCACTCAATGAAAGGCACTTCTGGCTGTGAAGGTAACAGAATACAGCCCAATCAATATTAAAAGCTTTTGTAATGGCACTAGCCATTTGCCAGTGCTCTTAACCTTTGTGCTGTAGAGCTTAAATTAACCTTAAGGTGCAGCAAGGACAAAATCGTCTCCTATCTGACATGCAAGGAAGCTGATTTTTGCAAAAATTCTCTCATATTTCTTCAGACTCAAAATATTCAGATATTTGGCATAATCCCTGAGCCAGCGCCCAAGCTGACTGCCTCTTCCAATAACAGTGATTTGGTGGGTTGTTGAGGGTAAAAAAGGAGAGATAGCAGTGCAGTAAAGAAGGGAACTAGCAGAAGCAGCAAAGAAAATTCAGAC
Source organism: Falco biarmicus (assembly GCF_023638135.1). NCBI lineage: Eukaryota > Metazoa > Chordata > Aves > Falconiformes > Falconidae > Falco > Falco biarmicus. The sequence continues at coordinate 17,001,467 of NC_079296.1, forward strand.
TGTGCTCTCTTTCCATCTCGGTATTTTCCTGCAAATCTTTTCCCTGCACCTTAATTGCTAAAGACAAGTGAATGTCAAACCAGACTACCCACAGCTGATTCTCTGTTCTCCAGGAACAGAACTAAAAGCCAAAAGCAGCAACATGTCTTCCAGCAGACGAGCCTGGGCAGCCATGGAAATTAAGCCCCAGCAGTTCTGCCCAATGTACTTCCCATGTATGTCATTAGTAAGTGTCGAGATCCAGCCCAAAACACCAGGCTCAGGAGAAATTTGGATTTGCTTCTAATTTGGCCAGCTGGCTGGAATTATTCACCAGTTACATTTGTAACTATGAAAGCTAATGAGAGAGTAATCATATCTCACAGTTCACAGCCGAAAGTCATTGCCTTTGGGAGTTAATGAGGGTTTAAGTTCCCCCTTCTCATTGATGTCTCTCCCTCAAGCCGCGGCTGCCACAGGGTTTTGAAGGCCACACCAACTTTAAATCTGTCCTCCATGGGCAATGCTGAGTACCGGTGTATTGAGGGGAAATGTGCCTCAACCCCTTCAAGGAGACAAAGGCAAATGCTGCTCTTCCCCCATCCCCTCTCACCACACCAACATTTCTTGTCAGAGCAAAGCAACAGCAACTGGATGACTAAGTAATGATAATGACTGCTGCTCAGTGCACTGCTGTGCTCTGATTAGATTCTTCCTGGCTTCTAACCAAATTAAAAAAAAAAACCACTGACCATTTATAGAGGCAGGACTGGCCTATTAGCATCGGCACAGGGCTCAGTCAGGATGCTCCTGGGTCATTGTCTCTATCCAGAAAGTCCAGATCCTTCACTGTGGTGACTTCAAATGAAGTAAACAAAGACACTGCCTATCAGGCCATGAGCTGCTCCCACGACCCTGCATGTCAGAAGTTCCTTAGCCCAAAACCCACAGCTCAACAGACCTTGGGGATCCACCTCCGGAGGCCTGGGGGCGTTAAGTTTGCACAGCCTATACTAACTGCCCTGTACTGAACAGGCAGGAGCTATGAATCTATGAGCAGATTGGGAAGACATTAAGGAAAACATCTGAAACACACTGTCCCTTCCAGCATCTCTGCCTCAGCGATTCTCCATCTGTTCCCAAAAGTTCAATGGAAAAAATGAAAACTCCATCTTCCCACTTTCTAAAACTGACTCTCACTGTTACTGCTCTGGTTTCTGGCACAGAGCTGCACCACTTAAACCTCTTTTATAGTATAAGATGAGCAGAGCCAGCACAGAGCTGGTGTGACCAGCTGACTGGAGCAAAATGACATTCTGGGCAATGCCTTCCTCTAGAAGGCATCCTGCTCTGCCCCCAGGGGAAGCGGCAAAAGGACTCTGCACCTTGCAGCAGCCTGTCCGAGTACCTTTCAGCGTTCCCTTGAACCGAACTGAATAAGGCAGCAGCTGTTGACCAGCGGGCCCTGGGAAATCTGGCCATCAGTGAGAACAGCAACTCTCCAGCAATCTCTGCAACAGTGCTCTGCGTGCACTAAGTGCAGTTTTTCTCCTTTGTGGGAGAAACAATTACAGAGCCTTGGACCTACCTGTAGCATTTTCTGCACTTTGCCTTCCCCGCCGTGACAGCAAAAGAGATAGTCAGGATTTCCCCACTGTGTTTTCATAGACTTTATTTTGTTTTCTGGTGTATTGGCTAGATACTGCCCCCCATGCCTTTGGTCCAGCCTGTCAGGCCTGGAACTGGTTTCTCTCCACCAAGTGCTAGATGCCTGGACTAAAGGTCTGACATGAAGAGCTGACCTGCAGCATACACTGCAGATCACATTGAAAACCAATACAATGCCTTCTTGCTGGGACTACTGTGTTTTATCTAACACATCCATGGTTTGCCACAAAAATAGAACTTGGAGCTTGATCCTCTTCCAAGAACTAGAGCTTTTGACTGGCTCACCTACCAAAAAAACTCATGTAATACAGTGGTGCTCTCCCCAACATGTAGCCTTCTGCTGCACAACCCAGGTAGGCTGCTGCCAGGAAGAAAATATCCTTCATTGCAAGCGATGGGAGATAGATGCCATTTTGGTGACCCAAGTCAGGATGAGGTCTCCCAGTGATGTACTCCTTCCCCACCCCTTCGGGATACTCACACCAGTCAGCTAGCTGAACTATTCAGGCCCAGCTCAGAAGGACAGGATCCTCTGGCAGCAACTTCCACTCTGTTGTCTCTTCACATGCAGCTGCTATGTAACAGCACATACCTACAAAAGAGCAAGAAAACGCTAGTAGTGCCACTGGTCCTGCTGTCCAACACAGTTACTGAGAGAGCTGTACCAAAGCAATCAGCCGTTCACAGAAATAACGTTACTTTTAGACGAAGCAATGCCCTTCGCTTACCATGCAAGAAGCATAGTTAGTATGAACAGCAGTCTGACCAGACCCGCATCCTAGCATCCCCGATGTGAGAACTGGCCGTTACGGTTGTCTCCAGGGAAGGCTGAAACCACATCCGTTTTCCTGCCTTTCTGCTAGAGATTCCCCGCCAAGCAGCAAGGCCAGCTGAACAGCACACCTCCCTACAACCTACAGTCTGGTCACTAATGTCAATGATTGCTGATTTCAGCTTAATTTAGTATTTTGATTAGTATTAGGTTTGCAAAAAGCAGAAAAAAAGAAGCAAATACAGATCTTATGCAGCTATCCCTGATGCACAAACAGACTAGTGCTATGCAGAGCCTGGGCTGGGAGCCAGGGGCAGCAACCACCACAAAACGTAACTTCCTCGTGACCTGGAATCAAAACTCTTAGAAGGAAGGGCAGGTAGTAGGCATGTACCAAGAAACATACATCAGGTTGTCCTTGGACAAATTCCTTGGTTAGGGTACATGGCTAGACAGCCAGCCACAAAGGCAGAATCCAGAGAGAGCAATTTTTTTTATTTTTTTTTTTTTTTGCATTCATTGACGGTTACTAAACATGATGATTTAACTCAATATTAAGTCCAAAGGTTAACAGTCCGATATTAAGTCTAAAGGGTTAGATTTGACATTGCTTTGCTAGATGGCTGTGCAGCTTTATTGTTTCATTCAATAGCATTAACAGCAGCCTGGCTTCAGTGAGATGTCTTTGGTGTTTGATTTATAAGGTACGTATTAACACTCCTCAACTTTAATCATGTCATTTATCAGGCTGAACTAGCGAGCCGGTCACCCTAAGCTTCTTCCACACTGAGTGGAGAAAGGGGTTCTTCCAGAGGGCAACCCAGCCTCTCCCTAATACTGCCTTCCTCGTACTTCTCTGTATTCAACAACTTCACAAAGAACTTGAGGAGACGACCTAGCAAGGTTTTGCACCTACGCTGGATGACTGAACAAACCCTCGTGTGTGTTTTCCTTAAGCTCTGAGGGGAGTGGAGTCACATTCCCCTCAACAAGCACCACGAGACCAGAACCTCCAAGGGCCCGGTACCACAAGTCTGTCAGCCAATAAGCCCCACCAGGTAGATGTCCTCATGACAGTGCAGGTGGGGCATAAACACCACACGGAGAAAACAGAAGGTGATGCTCAAAGGTAAAAACTCTGATAGAGGATCAGGGACCTGCCTGGGAGCCACCACGGGACGTGCTCACAGAGCTCCAATAATGCAATGCTTTTACAAGCCTCCAGACTTCTTGCAAGACCTGCTAACAACCCAGACAACGAGCCTAGAAGAACCAGGCTAGTTTTTCAATAAAACTGCAACAGTCCTAGGAAAACACAAAGTTGCAACAAATTAGAGTTTTCTGTCTAGGACGGTCTAGTAGTTTGTCTGTCTCCAACAAGTAGGAAGGGATCAGTGAAAGGACACCCATTAGAAAGGTTTGTTGATAGTACCAGCCAGAAAATTTCCTGTAAAGTTGTCCGGAGTACGCACTAAGAGAGAGTTAATGTTCCAGCGACAAGGTCAAGCCCTGGTTTCGCTGCAGCACAAGGAGCTGCCCTGGCATTAACTGCAGTTTCTTTGCTTTCCCAACCTGCCCTGTCCTTGTGAGTGGGCAAAAGGCAGAAGCTGGCCAGAGTCCCAGCTACCAAAAGCTGCCCAAAGCACAGAACTCATTACTTATCACAAGGACTAAGAGTTAGGCTGAGAGGGGGAGGAGAGAGTAAATGACAGAAAAAGCAACTGATAGGAACTCCTCTGGTGCCGAGAGCTGTTGCAGCTAGGGCTCTAACCTGGCACTGAGCCGGGGAGCGCAGCAGGACACGGAATATGAATACAGGTTACGGCTGGTCTGTGCCCCAATCTAGACGAGACAGCTAAACATTCAAACATTCCCCTTGGAAATATGCCCTATGCTAGCTCCTGGAGGACCATAAAAAGCTATTTCTGTTGAAAAATCAATGCAGGATTCACAGAAGAATTCAGTTCGGACAAATTCTACACCCACTGCTGTTAGTGACAAAATGTCCCTTCCTGCCGGTGGCAGCAGAATTAGGGCAGCTGACAGTGTCAGAGAGGAAGGACACTGCCAAAAAGTTTTCAATGTTTTTTTAATTTTAATTGTTAGTCTTCAGTTGTGTTCTGGCTTTATCTGCTGCTGAGAGTTTGATTTCCACTGCAACAGGAAAGTCTGCAGAAGGAGGTTCCACTGAATGATGCAAAAGGTACTTGGAGGCTTCCTGCCCAAGCAGCCTGCACCGCCCCGACAGCGACCCAACTGCTCAGCCAGCTACAAAAAGCAGCATAAAACTGGACCAGTGCTCCTACCCAGAGACTTTGAATGAATGCAGCGGCGTAACAGGTGAGTGGCTTGGCTGGTTTGTTTGTTTTTAAGTAGGGGTTTCCCTAACTAAACACTCCTTGAGTTCAGAGTGCTCAGATCATCAGTCAAATCAATCCCTGTGGCTTAGGGCAAACTGCAGTTTGTGTAGTTCTGATGCATCCAAGTTACAGCCTCAGTCTGTCCCCACATGCAAACCTGCTGTAAGGGGCTTTTCAGAGTGACACAGGAAGGGACTAGCAGGAACAAGATAGGGATGAGCCTCAAGTACAAAAGTACCAAGGTCCCCATTTTTACATGTGTTTCTGGCTGCCCTGTTCACACAGCAGGCTGAGGCAGTGGCTGACAACACGATGGTAGTGCAGAATCAAGCTGTCCGGCTCCTTCTCCCTTTCTCAGATCAACAGCCAGTAACCTGGCACTTCTTAAAAGGGTTGGACACAGGCCACGTTCAAACCGCATCCCCATGGAGAAAGGAATGCTGCCAAAAGCAAAAAGGAGAGGTGAGAAACTGGAGAAAATTCCTTGTCACAGGCAGTGGCCAGGGATGATCCAGCAAGAAAAGTCACTGCGTACATCTGTGAGCCCTGGTAATGACACCTAGTCACAGCTAACCCACTGTAGACATGGACATCAGCTCAGCACGCTGCTATTCTCGCATTAATTTTCCACACTTCACAGCTTGATCTCACACACAACCCAGCAGACAGCACAGCTTCCAGTGCCTCCACAGGCAGCAATGGAAAACACTGTCCAAGCGATCTCACACCTGAACACGATGGGAGGGCAGCGCACACACACACAGCCTCAAGCTCAAGAACTGGAGGTGCCAAGCAAAAGAAACATAGGAGTTTCATATTGTTTTTATGGTAAAAAGAGCAAGGGGCTGACCCTGCTTGACTTCATCATGTTGTTTGTACAGCGCCCTGCGTTTGGGCACCGAGCTGCAAAATCAAAGTAAGCACAATGGCAATGAAAACATAATCAAACACATCAGTGTGGGGTCAGCTTTGCAATGGAAAAGCAAAGGGTTAGAAAGGAAAAAAACCAACCAATAATACTCAGACCTAAAGGCCATTTAGAAAACAACAACTTTAAGCAGCTCTGTAAGACTAGCAGGATAAAAATATTATTATTTTGCCATTGTCCGCATAAGAACAGACAGCCCCTTTTCCCAAGGAGCTTAAATGGATGAGACAGATGAAGGGCAAACAGATGCATGGATGAGAAGTGATTTGACCTGATCACACAACACCAGGATCAGTGCCAGGAACAAACTGTGGCTCCTGTTTTCCTAGCACAATGCTCTTTTCACTGGTCTATACTGCCTCTAAGGCTGGAAATTGACACCCATCTTTTGAAGGTGTTCCCACTGAAAACTGCTTGTCACCATCCCACCTGCTGGAAGTTACTACTCCCTGCATGGCACTGGTAGCAGAAGTGTCCATGTGAGCACTCCAGAATCCACAGAAGGCTGAATCCACCAAGCTAAACTGAACAACCAGTGGAGATAAATGAAGCTCATTATTTTCTCAATGCTGATCAGACAGTGCTCACATGCACCCTTCAGCTGGCAAAGCTCTAAGTGAAGTCAACCATCAGTATCGGTACAGCAATAAGCAGCAGTGTGGAAGGCAGGACAAGGCTTCCCTGTCTTCAGCCCGGGCAACTGTTTGCTAAGTTGATGCTTGCCTTTGGTCCCAGATATGGTTGTGTTCTTCCACTCTGGAATTTGTAAGACTTGTGATTCAGATAAGAGGAGCTATCAATGGATCTTTTACAAATGTCTTCTCTGAGCCACTCCATCTTGTGAGTTCTAGCTTACTAAGTACCAAATACAACAAAAAGCCATCTTCCACTAGCGCAGCAAAGATCAGACTCTGGTAACGTTTTTGGCAATTACAATTAATGATAATACTGAGAATCAGCCTGTCATTGATAATCCATATCTAATGTTATTGGCCTTTGGACAGCGTATTAGATTTTAACAAACCGTTTGTATGCTATATGGACTGCTTAGGGACAGATGGCCAGAGTTCAGCCTGTGTCCATGGTCTGGAATGACTCACAGAATATTGCTTTGGGCCAGCAGGGAGAGTGAAGACAAACGTGATGCTGTTGCTAATCTACACGCAAGGCCAAATCCTGCAAAAGCATGTGGTTCTCAGTGAAGTCAACAAAGCAGGCACAAGTACATTCCAGGGTAGATCCTGAGCTCTAAAAGCTGGTTTAGATTTTCTCCAATATAAAAATGAACTCTTCTCACCGACAAATCTTTCATCTTAGTGAGCTTATATAAGCTAGTGTCTTTCCCCACCCACTGCTCAACTAAGATGACCCGTATAGTATGCGATCTCCAAATGCAAATTCCTTACACGGACTACTTGGGTTCAGCTCTGTTGAGAAAACACTGCCAGCACATAAGAGATCAGCTCTAGCTGCCTTCTCAGAAGAGGCAACTCTTGGCTGCTGCTGAAATTCCTCTTGCAGGTTTGTTCAGCCCATGCCTGAAAGTCTGCTTTTACCAGCCCAACGAAATCAGCAAAATCCATTTCACCTCCTCCAACACAGTGCAGGCAACGCAGACCTTCATGGTGCAGGTAGCAGTGCTAGCTGGGAGCAACGCACCCCCTCTTTGCTCCAGTGTGGCTATCCTCCTGGTTGGGCATACCAGCAGGCAGCATACCAGCAGGTCGTTGCAGAGAAAAACTGCTCCAAAGCAGCTAATATATACCAGTAAGGTGTACGATAATGCAGCCTTCCCCCAAAACCTACATAGGCACACAGGAAGGTGGCGAGAACGGTTGGTGGCAGCTCTCAGTCTGACACGGAGTATAAGAACACATCTGCACACGAAGGGAGAAGAGAAGGGGATACCTGCAGAGGAGGTATCCTGGTTTCTCAATTCTTCTGCATCCCAGCTCAAAGCTGAGGACAGGAATAAACAGAAAACAAATATACACTGCAAAATCAAGGAACAAAGTCATGGTACATCTTCACGACAATCACAGAGAGCCAATCTTGTAGGTGAATATCGATACCCTCTTGGATTCAGTCTGTAAGGTGTAATTTCAGCAATGTGCAGTCGCTTACCCCTACAACCCATCAGTTACCTCTTGGAAGGGGAGTCAGGGGGAAGGTGTTACCAGCATGTAGAGCAGGGGTCCTCAAACTTTTTAAACAGGGAGCCAGCGCGCGGATTAAGTGGCAGGATGTCATCTGCGGCTGCTTGGTTTCCCCCCCCCCACCCAACCCCCAGCAGGGGGTGGTGGTGGTGGTTCTGTAAATACCAGGGGCCGGATTGAGGACCCTGGGGGGCCATATCCAGCCCACAGGCCGTAGGTTTGAGGACCCCTGATGTAGAGGGTGGACAGAAAGACCAGCACTGCAGCGATGCCAAAGCTCGGGGCACGTTCTCACTTGGTTGCCATTTTCCATTAGCTAATACTGTCAGCTCCCCAGAGGTGAGATACAACTTACCCCAGAGTAACACCGTCCAGATTCAGAGGTTACTCTCGACTGACCCCAACCTAAGTGAGATTAGAGTCAACCCCTCCCCTTCCCACCTCTTTCATCACCTCTATATTTAACCGCAGATTAACTCATTTCCTCTTTCCACATGTGAGATTAAAGTGCACCAAGCGCTGTCAGCTCAAGCAGAGCCTCAGTGCATCCTCATGGAAATCACCACTCAGTACATGTATTAAAGCATGTCAAGGAGGAGAATGAGTCACACGCTTCATACTCACAAAACCAAACACTTGCTTCTCAAGAAGTAAAACTGGCAGGCAGCCCAGGCCCCGGAATAGTAAGAGATACCTCCAATTCTAATCTTCCCCCGTCTGTTACATAAATCTTAAAGACATAAGGAGTGCCACTATTTACCAAAGTATCTGAATGAAATGTGGGTCAGTGACCAAGGCAAGGGGTCAAACACATAGTGGCTTGGCCTCCAGGCCCTGCGCTGATCACACTTCTCTAGGAGGAAACAATAGCCCCTCATTCCAGGGAGAGGGGAAAAATACCGCAACAAAATCTCACTGAGGTCACGCTCACCACGTTTGGTTCAAAAAGGCTGAGAACTATGAAAGTACCAAGGAAAAATAAGTCACCGCAGCAGGGAAGGAGGGAGAGAAAGAGAAGGCAATGCAGGATTTCTCCAGCCTGCGCGGCGTGGCTCACAAAGGACTTGTACAAGGATGAGACCACGGCAGTCGGTGGCTCTGCCCCTTGCACCCTCCCAGGGCATTTCAGGAAGGCGATGCAAGCAGGACAGTATTTTATTTCTACCTGAGCTCTCTGCAAATCACTTGGAGCCCTAAGGTGTAAGATCTTTATCACAGCTTGAGGCAAACACGAAGTGGCTGTAAATAAAGCTGGGGCTTTAAATCCAGCCACATGAGTTAACTTCACGGTGAATACCATTTTTCACAGCTAACAACTATGGTAATTAATTTTACCTCAATGAACATAGCAATGGTGAAGCATGCAAAACACAGAACAGGAGTAAGCTTCTCGTCTTAGATTTTGTATCAATAACCCTTTAAAGTGCAAGCACTTATTTTCCTCATCTCCCTAATGATAAAACCTCTCTTGTTCTAGCGCTTCAAGTGACAAAGCCTCCTTAATTTTCAGTGGCTGCAATAACGGGCCTCAGAATTTCTGCCAAGAATAATAGAGAATCAATGCGGACAACGAGCGGGGAAACACGCAGCAGAGCCACTGGCATTAGCTTCAGCAGAACAGCTGGAATAAGTTGTCAATTCCCCTCACTGTATCCTCCAACGGCACTGCCTGGCAAAGGGAGCTATTAAAGGAAACAAAATGCTTACGACAAGCTTCTGACACATCTCAAAAGCAATCGCTGCATCTCCACCATTATTCAAGAAAGCGCGGAACGACAAACAGATGGAAATGAGAAAAGGAACAGCGGCATGGCACACAGAGGGCTTGGCTGTAGCTTGCAGGAGCAGCAGAGCATGTCAGGCAGAGGTACCACTGCCAGAGCAGCATCCCCTGACTGACAGCAGCGCCGGCGCTGCCTGCGAGTGAAATCACAGTGCGCTGGCCAAAGGCAGGCACAACTGCTACAATTTGGTGCTGCTGTGTGTGTATCAAGGGAGATGATCGTGAACCAAAACGTAGAGAACAAAGAGTAAAGTGGCTGAATTATCCCATGAAAGGAAAGATCTATGCTGCAGGGATCAATAACCACCAAGGTGGTGGTGATTCTCTTTCAGCTCAGGCATTCCCAGAGGGTTGTAAATAGATTGTAATGATTTGCAAACATCTCCCATTCATTTAAGGGTACGTGTTGGGCTGAAAGTGTCTTGAAATCCTGTTTTCTGGCAGTATGAGGTCACTGTATAAAAGCTATGGCAAACATAGGGCACGTCTGAAAATCAATAGCAGGCTTCCAGTGATTTGAGAAACTGAAACGCTGAACAGATGGAAATGAGAAAAGGAACCATGCACTGCATGGGGTCACTGTCAGCTCACAGAAAAGCCAATACAGGCATACCACCCATGAGCCGCACAGTAACTGATGTGAAACACCCTTCTGCTTTCCCTGTACGTGGGCTCCATGTTGCGGAGAAACTGCAAGCGTGTCTCATGGCAGCAGGTCACACTGCCAGCTTCTGTCCCTGTCCATGCGTGCATGTGCTTACACACACACACGTGTTTGCATACGTGCCCATTTTATTATTCCACTGAGACTTTAAAAATTGAGTTCTTCTTCTCTTTGTTGCTCTTTTAATTCAGAAATTAGTCAGGCCCAGAAAACATGATCTGTTCTTGGCAAAACAGAGGACGAACGCTAAGGCTCTCGAGCAGGACTACAGGAAAAGTGAAAGGGTTCCTGTTCTGAAAGCCAAATTCATGTTTCATACTTTCTTAAACCTCATGTTGTTCTGATGTCTTTATACACAACAGAAGAAAAGACAATTGATTGTAATCACCATGAGAAGAATTCTCCTGAGATTCCCTTTCAACTCTGTACCTCGTGTCTGAACACTGCAAGCGACAAAGCAGCTGGCAAAGTTACGTCAGGTATGACTGTGGTTACACTAATAGTAAGGCATCCTTAAAGTAGGTGAAAACAACCTACTACAAAACACCTCCTGCTTAGGCGGCCATTCCAGGAGTCTAAAACCGATTACAGAGCAGCTCTCAGAAGGTCAGAGCCTGGGCCAGAGCACACCGGGTTACAGCTCCTGCGCTGCAGGGTGCTGCTAAGGGATGCTGAGTGGGGAACACAGGAGGCAGTTTCAAGGCTGCAGTGGCTGCTGCTGGACGGGGCAGCACTCTGCCTATGGTGGTAGAGCCCCACAAATAGGATTTCAGACAATTCCTGTTTGCCTTAAGCACAGGAAGGGAGTAATGGCAGTAACAGCCCTGGAGCAGGTATATGGAAGCTGTTAAAAGTCATGGGGAGCACATAATTACCTGGATTGGGATTCATAATGCTCCAGGCAACAGCCATAGAAGAATCAGGCAGACTCTCGGAGCAGCCGCCCAGAAAATCTGACTTGTTAACCAACGTATAATTAAATAATACTGAAGAACCCTGTAAGATTAGACAACTGAATCTAATCAATGCTTAAGAGACTAAAAATGGCAAACATATACTGAGGTTACAAGAAAAGATTAGAGGAATATTTAGTTGGTAAAGATGGAAGCAAAGAAGAAAAGCTGATTGATTTCAGGCTGGGAGTGAAGCGATGAATGAATAATTGTGAAGTGAGATTGGGATGTGCTGATTTATCCTGCTCCACGCTATAAAAAGGCAGTAAATGTAATAGATGTTCTTTTATAAAAATAATTTTTAAAAGGTGGCATAAAATCAGCCCAAGGAATTTATTACCACAGGGCAAGGAGGGAATACTGTAGGGAAATAGCTTTACGAGTTTTCAAAAAGGATTAGACAATTATATCAACATAAATAATACCTACAGCAACATGAAGAGTTACAAGAACAATCAGCCCAAAGGCACCTCTCGCCCATTTGCAGCCCCATATTTGTGCCTTCAGGCAGGGTCTGCCCTTTCTGAGACACTGTCGGAATTACAAAGGCTGTAAAATTCCTATTTGGCCCTTACATGGGCTTGTGTGTAATGGGTGCACAAACCACGGGGAGCACTGGGTCAAGCTCTCAAAAAGTTTTGGATTGCACAGATAGCAGTGAGCAAGCCTTCAGTTTTGCCTGGTACGACAACTGGTATTTCTATTCCTCTAATGAGCTGGAAAGCTAACGAGCACAGCAGCATGTTACTTGCTTCAGCTCAAGAGTCCTTCTTCCTCTAAAGTCTGCCCCAGCTGTGACTCAGCCTGCTCCTATGAATGAAGACAAGCACCAAAAGACCTCCATCTTTGGTCTTCATACTCAGACCACCACAAAATGCACAAAATTTGACAGAGATGCTGTTCTCATAAAAGCCACCCTGTCTTCAACAAAGGCCTGGTGCTGAAATATGGCTGAGATTTTTAACATCCACTGTTCCAGTAACTGAAATAGTTCCAAAATGTCACTGCAAAAACACTGAAGTCTTCTCACATAGCTCTAGTCAAGTAATAACATTCAGTCTTTAACAAAAAATTTCCCGGGGAATTCTTGAAGCTTAAACCCATCCAGAATCACCCACAATCACTTAAAGAGCTGCTCAAAACTATATAAAATCTCCCAGTCAGTTAAGAATGGGCACAGCACAAAGTGCCACCTCCCAGTTTGATACACCCTTGGGTGCTGCACATTTAGTATGGTGCTGTCAGCTGTTACAATGTGTGATGTTTTCATAAAGCCTCACCTGATGGGAACAAAAGATTGCATGAGAATCTCAGCTTTCATCTAAAAGAAATAAAAAAACAACCCCAAAATAAAAACAGGGAGTTACTGACAGTCATGGTGAAGAGAAAAACTTGAAGAACCAGAAAGGATGAGAACCACAAGACAAATAAAGGTCATTTTAATGTATATTCTTATGTAACAAACAAAACCCCCTCATGAGTCTTTATATGAGATTGCTTCATTGGGGTGGGGAGGGGGGACGACCACACACGATGGGGATGACAGAACCCACATGCTGAGTCAGGAACATCTGAAGTAGCAATACCATGAACATACAACATCTGATTTGCCACCATCCTCCGGGCATCCTCTCTTGGGAAACACAGATCCTATTTTGACACAAAGGCCTACAGTATCAAAGGACAAGGGAGGGGAGAGTCATAACATAAGAAGCTGAAATGCTGCCAAGCAGAATGATTCTCTAAATACTTGGTGACATTTCTCAGGGGCCACTGCCTCCCTTTGATCATCACAGGAGCGCTCTGGGTGCTGGGGGCAGGATGATGCTGTGCTTGGTCAAGGATCCCCCAGCAGCACTCAGTCACTTCTGCCTGGAGCAGCAAACGCCTGGGACTGCTGCCACCTCCTGCCAGGTGTCCAGTGGGGCTAGGAAGAGCCAAACCTGAATGAAACCAGAGGTTTTCTGCAGTTTCTTAGTGCTGAAGACTAGCGTGTCCAGTAATCCCAGAAGCTCAAGAGTAGGGGAGAGCTGAACCTTGCAGAAGACACCGCTTTCCCATCTGTCTTCCATGAACGTGTTTGCTGGGAAGTTCTGTCCTCCCCTGCGGGAGGATGTGCCTGGGTCAGCCAGGACTTGAGAAATGGGAGTGAGGTGTCAAGCTCAGCAAGAAGAGGCATAAGAAGCAGTGGCTCTCCTTGGGTCCAGCTCCTTTCACAGTTTACTCTGCAGCAGGCATGAATTAGAATTCTATCCCACCTGGCAGGAGGGTCACCCCTAGGGGACACCAACCAGCTGCAAGTCAAACACCGACCGAATGCAGAAGGTGCAGAGCTGTGCCGGCTCATGCGCTTCGACCTCGATTCCCACAATAGCTGGGTTTTTCTGCAAAGTCTGAGCTGCTGTAGCTCACACAGAAACCAGAAATTTTAGGTTTCAACTGAAAAAACAAAGCAGCACGTTCTGGGAATGCCTGCTCTGGCCGGTGCAGGGCCATGCCGAGCCGTGCTGAGCTGGACAGCACTGTGCTCCTGGGCACAGGCAGGCTGCACCAGGTCCTCAGGCGGGATCAATTAAGTGTTCATGTGGGTATTGCTACTGTAAATATACATGAGGCCTACGCAGTGTTTACTTCTCACATTCCTGAAGACTGACTTGCCCTTAGGGACCCTATTTATCACCTCTGAAGGCCCAGGCTGTCAGCATCATCAACCAGAGCCAATAACTACCTGCGTTTTCTGCAAAAGCAGGCACTGGGCTTCCACTGCAGAAGAGCTGTAATGGCTCCATCACCTTGCAGAGTAGGTATAGCCATCCTTAAAGGCCTATTTCTTTTTTGTTTGCTTCTTTTTTTTGTTTTCTTTTTGGTTTGTTTGTTTTTTTAAAAAGATTGAAGAACCATATGAATATTTAAGAACGGCAGCTGCCTTTGTGGCTACAGAAAATCAGCTTGAAAAACATTACCAAAGGCTCAGGTGAAAACAAATATCAAAATAGTACAGGAAGATCCTGGTACTATTCAAAAATCCACATACCTCATAACAGATTAACCACAACAGCCTCGTTACTGCATTGGAAGTCCTATTCACTGAGATTCTATCCGAATGCAGAGGCAGACACACTTCATTGATAAATATCCCATGGAATGTGAGATATAATGGTAATCCAGTTAGGAACGGAGTACACCTATGCAGGTTGTGCAGAACATCTCTCAGAATGTCTCTGTCTCCAAGAAGAGCACTAAGAACATCAACGCTTCCTCATCCCCCGCTGGTATGTTGGCCCCTCACATGTTAGACGTGTCACTCGGGATGGTGAAAGGTTAGCAGAGCAACACAACCCATAGGTCAACTTTGTACCTACTCCGAGAGGTCACTCACCAGAGCAGATGCTATCTGTGAACCTGGATAACTGGGCTTTTCTTGTATTTCCTGTGAGATATTATTAAAGTATTCATATCTGTGAACCAGCCAGTCTTTGATTACTCTCTTCTTGTTTACAGCTTTGCATAAAACGCAAGCCATCAAGTAAAGCTGTTTTTCAAACTCTGTAAGCATACTAAACTTTCAGAACTAATTCTATAAACCAGACTCCCTGGGCTTCCAGAGCTTCCCTAATATGGTCATTAAATATCTGAGAGATGAGGACACTCCACAGATACTCAAGTGAACTATAAACTCTTCAGACTTATCATTTAAAAAAAAATAAAAAAAAGTCAGTGACAAAAGTTATGGCAGATTACAAATTGGTGCCAAGAGACAACTAAGCCATGTGCTTGACAAGAGCAGCAAAGACGTCTAGGATAGCGCAGGCAGAACAGTCAAATATGGTTGCAGAATTTCACAAGAGAGGAAGGATGCTGCTGTAAGGCTAAGACAGTGATTTATAAAATGGTTCTGAGGTGACATTGCTCCATTTTTCCCTTTTTAAGAACAAGAAGTATTCAAATCTGAAAGAAGCACATGAGTAACTTATCTGGCATTAGACATCCAGATCAAACTCTGCTTGTTTCTTACTCAGTGCTGCATAAAATTCTAGCTAGCTACTCGCACTGATGTCTTTGTAAATGTTTATTACATATTTAATCCAAGTCAACACTTTCAACCTGAGACAGTACTGCCATTTATGAGACCACATCATGGTTAGAAGAATTCTCTATTAACCCTGCACCAGATCTTGTGCAGAGCCTCTTCCCCTTCAGACCTAAGGGCTGAAATTCAACCCTAAAGACTCCTTTGACTTCATGGATCTTCACCAGCTAGACCACATCAGTGCTGTGGAGAAACAAGGACACCAACAGAAAGAGGATATACTCTCTTCTCACTCCTTCTACCACCTACCACACCTGCACTTTTTTTTAACGAAAGCAGGGAATTTAGCAGACACTCCCTGTGTAAGCAGCTCCTTGTCCTAGCCAAGGGGCTGCCATGCAGAGCCTGGCCATGAATTCACAGCTGGAGAAGGCTCTGGGCTCAAGCAGACAATTTCCTCTGAATGGTAAAGGCTGGAAAGACCTTTTGAACATGACTTCATAGTAAAAGTGACCCATGTTTCAGAAGACCAGTAACTCAGCTGCTTTGTATTTGGTTATGATAAGAAATATTTTTTCCCATCCATCCATTCAGATAATAAAGGGCTTGGCTTCATTATAACACAGCTGGGCTAGCTGTAACTATGCTGGGCCAAAGCATTTCCAACAAGTTGTTCAAACATTATTAGTTTTGTCCTAATAAGAGCAAGGTACTCACTTGTCTTGAGGTTTACTAACTAAACAGATGTTCAAACACTAACAAAGACATGCAGTGTCCATTAGCTAAGCTGCCAGGATCCTGGGAACTTCCACCGCACTGTACTCCACACGTGTGGCCAGCATTGTTCCACCACACTTCCCCATAATCGGAGCAAACAGCGCTACTCCCGGCACAGCGGGACTGGAATGAGTTAGGAGGATAGCCCCATTCCAAAGATCAGTATTAGGAGGACTGCAGCTCTACAGACTCAGTTCCTTGCCTCTTGATTGCTAAACTCCGCGAGGCCTGTAGGCAGTGAGGGCAGCTGTGCTAAACTGTTACACAGTCATTTGTAACGTGTGCTCATGGCAGACATATTTTACTCCTGAAATGTGTTCAAACCTTAGAAGGAGAACTATTTAATTCTAAACTCTACACAGCTCACATATGGTATAGAGGCTCCCAGCTGCGTTATGTGCCAATAGAAGCTAAATAAACTTCCACAATAATTATTAAAAATCTTCTCTTCGTTTCCCACATTTTCCTGAGCCAGATGCTTCCTGTGTTTTTTAAAGTAGGGCTCAACACAATAGTCCGAAGAGTCTCTCCAACAGGTATAAGCACACACCGCTTAGGCCATCAAGGTACATCCATGCCATGGAGGTAACTACATCAGCAGTCTCTGTCTGCTGAGCCTTAGCTCCACCTCAGCATCACCTCCACACCAGACAAATTCTGTAGCCAGGCCCACAGATTTCCAGAGCCCCTTGAGCCAGCAATTATCACACCTCTTTGTCTTGATGACGTAATGACGATAAACCTTTTATGTTCCGGAGATGAACGTGGCATACTCTATGGCAAAACCCCCATTGATTTCAAGGCATGTTTATGTAAGTGAATTCTTGAGCCCCATGGCAAAAGCAATAAAGCAGCAGCTCTTTGTTTAACTGGAGTAAGACCAGGACCCTCCAAAAAGGAGGGAGCTGATGAAGGGGAACGCAGATCTGCTAAGGTACTACTAACATGAAGCACAATCCACAACTACCTTCACCAAGGTTGTGTCGGTGCAGTTATATCCGTGCACTGGGATCCTGTTGTTTGTTTTTAGAGAATGAGGCAGGTGGAGTGATCTCTCTCCAGAAGGTGCAGTTTGTCCATAACTTACATTGACAGTGCGCACACATTTCAGTCACAGTGTACCAGTGATGCATTCTTCATGTGGACCTGACTTCTTGTACAAATTAATCCTCTCTTGCTCTGCTATCAGAAAATGTTCATGCAGTAACAAGGAAAGAATGCTGCATGTGCTCTGTGAAGGGGTGGGTGACTGAACATATTTTAATGCAGTTTAGGTAACTCGCTCTCAAATAGGTAATCACTGTACAGAATGAGATCTTCCATAGAAGACTGCCTGATTCACTGAGGTCACCAGTACGTGTGTTTCCTGGAAGGAGGCAGAATTCTGTAATGCAAAGTAATTCTACTCTAGCAACTTCTGTCAACCAAATTTGGATATATACTGGCCCATTTTGTCCTCCTCATCATTTGCATAATTCACAGGAAAGTATTCAGGAAGCCTAACCCCAGACAGATAAAAGGACCGACTCTGACTTACAGCTTTCAGAAGCCAGGAGTCCATATACAGAAGATGATACCACAGATTTGACACTGGTAACTAAACAGTACCTGCACTTAATTAGCTTGCAGCATTTGAGATGTTTCCTGTGAGAGCTGTAAGGAAAAAAAACAGACCGGAACAGTAGACATTTTATCTTCATGCATAACTAAGTTGTATCACAAATCAGAGACCTCCCTACCAGCAGAAAAGCAGCACTGGCCCTGACCCCATCAGGAAGTTCCAACAGCAATCTGCATTCAACAGAACACTGCGGGAGCTCTTCTGAAACAGCAGCCTAAACTCACTTTCATCTTCTGTCAAACCTCACCGTTCCACTGTGTCAGAGAGAGAGAGCAGTCCTAGGGGTTCAACCCAGAAGCAGGTCTACCACCACCATGGGCTGGCCTCAAGCAGGAAGGAGACAAGGCATCTCCTTGGGGGGCTCACAGCTTTTCCACTCTCCATTTGACATTCAAAGCTCTGCACTTTCCTAGCCCCAGGGTTCCTCCTTAGCCCAGACCGAGTAAGATGTATTTCGCATCTTTGCTGAAGAAAATCACACAAACACTTTGCATATTTGGCAAGCAATATCTTTCCCCAACCTCTTCTATAACTGGATGCCAAGTCATGCTGTTTTACTGACTCAACTGCTAAAAATCAGACCAGCACTTTCCATAAAGCCCACATTGCTCTAAGATCTTAGTTTGAGGGGTTGGAGATCACGTCTTTTATTCTGAGAGGATGACTTCAAGTCAACCTGCTGTACGTACCATGAAGCCCTTTTGTGGGTATCGATGCTCTTAAAGCAGTGTTTTGTCACACATCCCGCTCCAAGCATAAGCCACCCCTCGTTCGTGGCTCCTGCACACTGAAAACAACGGATGTCCTCTGTGGGCCACAGGTAGCCACGTCTTGCAGCAAGCTCGCTTCCACCAGCACTCTTATGGAAGTAGAAGGTAGAAGTCAGTCCAGCGCTGCTGTTCACTGATCACAGAACGTTATAACGCATCTTGTAACGCACGAGGTAATTGCCCAGAGCTGCGGAGTATTTGATTATGGATTGTTTGTGACAGGTGACAACAGTGTTGGCAATTAGTCTGAATTGCCATGCAAATTGCCAGTGGCAGCCTATTACCAGCTATGGACCTGTGAGGAGAATCACTGTGAAAACAGACCGAGTGCGTGGTTACCTTCAGGGCTGGCTGCCAGTTTCAAATGTCAGCGCTGTGCTGCTGCAGGTCTCAGAATTCTGTCCACCGTATGAGCCACTTGACATCTTAATAGGTTCGCCAAAACAAGGAAGGTTAGCTATTGAAACCCCTGTCTCTCTTGCACCAACAAGTCACTTGTATTTTAAACACTGCTAACAGCACTTTCTGATGATGCAGAAGGGTGACCAACACTTAGGCAAGCAGCCTTGCTTCTGTCAATGCCAGCACAATAAATAAGGTGCAGAGGAAATGGAATGAAAATATTTAAGCCTTATTTAGCCTCAGCGAAACCTTGGGTAGTTCAACCTGATCTACTGCCAACCCGCTACATCTGGACTTGGTTTCTAATGAAAGCATCTACAGAAACAAATAAAGCAATATAATCCAGCCCTAAATAATGAGCAAAGCTTAGAAATAGTCTGTCATGACAAATGGAAACTATGCTGGTACAAATAGCAAGAACTTGCCCAGTGATGCAGTAAGAGAACTGCTATCAGCACTGAAGTCCTGGCACTCTCTTCTTAAAGAGAATTACGAGGGGAACAGTAATGCTGCATTTCAGTCAGAACCAAGCAATATGTTTCTATAGCATATGTCATCTCAACAGCTTCATAGCAACTCTAAGCCAAGAAGTCCCTCTCGCTATGAGTACACAAGAGTTGTCCCTACTCCGTCAATGGAGAAACTGAAGCACAGGCAGGATGCTTTGTTGCAAAGTCCCAAGGGAAGCCACGAGAGGCCTGATGAACTGAACTTCATCAACAAAGAGCATCCTTAATAACACAGCAAGCCCTCTCCAGGCTCTGCTTCTCTAAATAACCTAAGTGCTTTGGGGCTTCATGTCTACAGTCAAGATATTAAGAGTTAATTAATACGCTTATACAGCGAAGTGTTGACACCCTTCAAAAGGCACACACCACAAGCGTGACTAGAGAAGCGCGTAAACAACACAATGAAGACAATGGATGACTCGGAAGAGCACCGCTTTCTGTGTAATAACTGATTCACAACAACAGGATCTTGAAACCAGTCCAGGGGCAAACAGAAGTCACCTCCATATCACAACTGTGTTGGACTGTGCAAACCAAAGTAGCTGCTCAGCACCTTGTGAAGAGGAACCTGCTACACATGCATGGAAGCACTTCCATCCAGAGTGGCCCCACCAGGAATCAGCTCAGGGCAGCTCAGCTCAGCAGACGGCAGAGCGGAATCTGACATCACCACTGCCCGTGGTACACCAGGCCGCTGACTCAAGGAATTCAATACACCTGGCAATCAAACCAGGTTTTCTTTCCCCACCAATGCAACAAGAGAAGACAAGGACACGGTATCTTACTGCAACTCCTTCCTCCTGCCCCAGACAAAACGAACACAGGACACAGCCCTCCAGCTGGAACGATAAACAGTTTCCCCACATACCATACACTAAGGAACTCCCAGTACAGCTTGGATTACCAACAGGTCCAGGTTTCAAAAAAATGACAAAACTAGGATTTATCCCTGCAAGTATTTAATTCTATACACATGATCACTTCCACGAAACAGAATTCGGTATTACCGTGACTTTAAGGATGTAAACAGCTGCAATTGCAGAAGGCTTCTGGGGCAGCATGCCGTTCATGCAAGCGCCATTGGACTTTACTAAACAGATTTAATTTCGCCCCTAACTTCCTCTGGATATCTACAGTCGTTGCAAATTCCTAAAAGTAAATTTTCACCACAACCATGTGATATGTTCAGAGCAGAACTGTCCATTCCTAATTAACAACTTTACACAGGCAAAAGGTGAACCCCATTCAGGTCTGAGTAACCACCAAAGACACCACACACCTGAAGCACTCATAGCACAAAACTCTTACCTTTTTAATTTTTCAGAAATTTTAGATCTGGGAGAGAGCTGCAGTTTTAACCATCTCTTCATGACCCTCTACTTTCTTTCTCCCAACAAGATCAGCTACTCAGTGCCTTACAGCAGTGAGAATCTTCCAAAAAAAAATATTGCCAAAGTGTGGCTTGCAAACCAGCATACACATACAGAAACATTGTAAAACATAATACTCACTCAAGATAATAATTAGTGACACCATTGATTCTAAACATGGACACTTCCACATGTGCAAACATGAGGGATAAATATCAATGGCAGGATACACTTCACCTAACCACCGTTAACCAATTATCAGGCATTGAGACAGTTACCTCTCCGGTCAACGGTGAACAACAAGGGCTTTGAGAAGACAAGCCACCCTGTTCTAAGACAAGCATGTAAGCTGGAATGAATCACATGGCAGTGCTTCTCCCTCTCACTATGGAAAGTGCCTCAAAACCTAGTTTTTACACAGAGGAGTGAGCTGTACTTCCCCTAGGAAACACAGCAATAAATCCTCTGTCACAGCCTCGGGCGACAATGGCCAAGATAGTGGCAACTAGCTAGATGTAGATCACAGCACGCAGGCAGTATGCCCATTTGCAGGGCTGCTCTCTTTCCCTGCTATGTGGACATGCTTAATCCTTTACAAAAAGAAAGGGAACAACTGGCACTAAACAGCCACACAGATTTCTTTTCCCACCAGAACAGTATATATGTAGTTAGGTAGCATCAGCTCGTAATAGTCTTAAAGCTGTGGGTTTGAAAGTTCTGGTTTGTGTTTTGGAAGAGAGGCTGTTTGAAACCAACCGCATTTGGGGCAAATACCACAGTTGAAGGTGTCAATTCCCGACTGGAAACGTGGTTGTACTTAAACATAGACCAGGCTATGCTGGAATATTTGGGATCCCACGGCATTAACTAATCCAATGCCCAATGGCACGGTTCCTTGGTGAATGTGGTAGGTCTGGAACACTAGAACAGCAGTTTCATAACACTGTTACCCCTTCACCCTCCCAAGGGTCCCATGGAGGCTGTGGGGCTGAGCAGCCAAACAAGACTCAAGCCCTGGCACTCCTCTCTCTGCCCTGGCACAGACGGGGCCAGGGCCCTTTTCTTAAAAGCTGGGTTGGGGTCTAGGTTCCTCAGAGGCAGCCTGCGCCCGGGCTGCAGCCAGAGTCCTGAGGGTGCTTATTCATCACTGGTGGTCTCTGGATGCAACCTCTTTGGAGTACTGGGGGATCTGGACAACTGTACGAACTACAAAATATTGTAGCCAATACAGCGTAATGCATTTAAACATAAGCTGCTTAACATATGCTGCACTGGGCATCAGAGATGGTAAGGAGTGCTCTCAGCCAGCTACAAGGTTACAGGAAAAGTGCCGATTTACTCCTTTCCAGCCTGCCTTACTGCTCCTGGGCTAACAAACCCCAGTTACTTTTCCAATTGTAAATCAGGTTGCATTCCAGCAACAGTCAGTATTACGAGCTGTATTTAATAATCTGTTTTGGCAGATCCTGTTTATTCCAATGCTGAAAGGAACAAAACCACCTACCAAGAAAAGGAATACAGGTTAAGTCCATGAAAGATTTATGTACATTATTGATCATTTAAATCCGGAGACAGCACTAAGGAATGAAAATGGAATGAGAGGTTTCCTGAAGTAACATTTTAGATCACAATCATTTTTGCACTACACTCATCTGTTGAAAGAGATGGCAAAAGCTCTACGCCTCAGGATAACCCCTTCACTTTCACAGAATAACCATGCTGTATTCTTTATTTAGGACCTGATTTTGCAATTTTGCACACAAACAGCCTTTTCATGAGCAAGTCTGTTGACAGCAAGGCAGTTGCTCACACAGGCAGGGATTTCTCATGCAAGCAAGGGTTTGCAGGCATCCACTAGTATACGTTTGTATGTTCCTAATTAAATTGACACTTATTGTTGTGGTCTCTTAATTTATCTAACAACCATCTCAGCACACGTAACAAGAACACCCTTGAAATAAATTTTTATTTTTACTTCTGTTAGCGCTTTCAATACAAATTGAGCCACGTTATCCTGAGCTACAGAGTGTGGTATTAATTTGAGCTCCAGAGTGTCAACAGGAGAAAAGGCAGTTCATCGTGGTTAACAAAACGCTCCATTATCAGTCTGCAAGATACATGTGGCATTTAGAAGACAGAGATCCTCATACCCTTGTGAACTTTTGCAAGAGTCTGTTACAAAATGCCATGAGCAACTGATAGATCGTGGTAGTGTTGGGACAGAAAGAACCTGGCTCCCATCAACAGTCTTGTTGACCTGCAGTATGGTTAACACAGGACCAAACACCCTCCTACAATGATGCAGCCCTGCACATCAGAAGTCCACACGATGCCTGGGGCTCTTAAATTCACGACCGATACATTGCTTGTCTTAATAAAACTAAATTACTGGATCTGGGGATATTTCTCAGAGAAATATAAAATGCCATAAAAAATTTTCCCTGATCAGCAGACAAATTAGTTCAAGTTAATGATGCGAGCTGACACTTACATAGCACTGGACATCTTCAAATGGCTGTGCAAACATTAAATTAGCTTCGCTGCATTGATATGAAGTAGGTGTGTGCTATTAGGCTTACTGAAGAAACAAAGAAGCATAAACTGAATTTTTTTAAAGGTTTCTATGTTCATTTTATTTTACTTCCACTGATATCAACAGAACAATTGTCAGGGCCAGATCTGCATGGGGTCCCCTTTGTTCCCTTCTAGCAGGGCAAACCCCCCAGTTTTAAGTATCTTGACCTTGCCAGGCAGTGTAATGAAGCTGTAGTGAAAATAAGAATTGGGAATCCATCAGCTTGAATGGGAATGAACTTACCTAAGCACTGTGTGCTTTTGAAAATCCTGCCCACAACAGTAAGATGATTTGACCAACATGACACAACAGGCTTGTGACAGAGCCAGTACGACAAATCGGTGTGTCTGGCATTAGTCAGCACTAGACCAAACCAGCCCCTCCAAACAGGTTTCTAGCATGGAAGAGGGCTCCATCACACAGAAAACTTTACATTATTTTAAAGGATATTTTAAATGTATAAATGGGTGCAAAATGTTTGATCTGATAGTTCTGCTGACCGTCCATTCCTAACCTGCTCAAAAAGTTCTTGCTGCCTCTACTAGGCAACTTTAAGGGGAAAACAAGATAGATCTCCAGTGGGTGCCCACTGTTAAATGAAGGTGATAGCAACCAAGCTATTTCATTAATGTGTGTCTGAAAGATGGACAAAGGCAAAAAGGCTGAAGGAGTCTTGTAGAAGTAAGAACCCAGAAAAGGATCCTGGCCAAGAAGATGGGCCTGGATGGAGGACCGAGGCTAGCTACCCTTGCTGGCTGCAAACACAATGCATTCACTGTATATAGATACTTATTTTCACTAACTTCCAGCATTACTAAGGCTGAGAGATGCCCTGTCTGTGAGTCTATGACTTAGGACTGAAATGCTGTTTCAAGAAAACCACTCATGATTGTTTAAAACTCCAGGAGTTCAGTAAGTTGTTCCCTCCATCCTCCCCCTCCACCCCCAACCAACAGTTACACTTTAACCATGTATGGAAGAGATTTCAGAGGTCTGAGTCATTAAAACCTACAGAGAATAAAAGAACTTGGCAAATATGAAAGAAAAGCATTTTAAATGGCTCTGAAATGGGCTGCTCCCCCTTGCTACTGAAGATGAGATAGATGAGTTGCCATTTATGTGTAGGAGCTGACAATTTGGGGTTTTGGAAAAATCTATAAACTTAATTACATGCAATATGCCCCAAAAACGGTTCAAATACAGATTACCATGTCAAAAACTGTAGGAAGCCTTTTTTTTTTTTTTTTTAATCAAAAGGAAGAAGAAGAAACCAACATATAAAGTAGTAGTCTTATGTGTGTTATCTGCAGACAAACTTCCTGCCAAATATGCTTGTCCTTGCCAAAAACGATGGTATTTTTGGATAGTTTCTTATTTACAATCCTTCAGTGTGCATGAAACAGTGAGGTTTTGCCATTTTTCAGAGTGGCTGATCACACAAAAAGCTCTAACGCAATTTAAAGTTACAATCTCCTGTCACAGCACATGTTACTGGGGAGAACTTTACAGCAGTCTTCCTCTTCCCCGTAAGAAACAGACATTTCAGGAAAGAAAAAAAAAAAAAAACAAACCTCAAACAAGAACAAACGCCAAAAATCCCCACAACACTTTGAGGAAAGATTCAGGATACAGGAAATGTTGTGTAGAAGCTGACACAACAATAAGATATTACTCCTAGGCACGCGGAATTCACCATGGACAACATCCTGCTCCCGGTAATACTGCAAGAAGCAAACAGAATTCATGAATATGGAGGTCGTTGTTCCACAACCACCACCCCATATTTTTAGAAAACTTGTATCCACACATCTACCAGATCTGCCTTTATGAAAAACAGATTTTATGATGACAACTTTCAAACCTTTTAGGATGTTCCCATTCAGACTGTTGCTAATTAATCACAATTCAGTGCAATGTTTCCTCCGTGAAGATAATTCATAGGGACTCAGATTCTCAAAGAGCTCATTGAGGAATTAAGATTCAGGAAATCTGAGCTTTATTCCCAGCCTTCTGGCAACCACTGCACTACAGAGCAGTCTCTCATTTTCTCAATTAAAAAACAGAACTAAAACCACGTCTCCTTCTCAAGCACTTAAAAAAAATGATCAATACTCTATAAAAGCTTTGCACTTGTATCACATGTTAAGTACTCACTCCCTCCACCCCAAAACAGCCAGATTTTCACATTTATTTGCTGTATTCCCCTGGAATATTCCAGCTATCTATGCCAATCAACCACAGTAGCATTACTCAAGAGCAGAGACTTCACTTACTCCGGAGTCAATCCAGAATAACTGATTTCAAGTGCAGTTACCCCAGATCTCAGTTCTGTTGCTGTAAATCCAAGTTATGGTCCTTGTCATGGAATCTGATTCATGCCAGTTCAGCCATAAAGATCCCAACCAAAAAGAGTGCCTTAGTCTGCCCAATCAAAAAAAAAAAAAAAAAAAAAAAAAAAAAAAAAAAAAAGGGGGGGGGTGTGGTGGTAATGCAGAGACTGACAGGTCCAAAATGATTCCTATGCCATTTAATTTCTGATGGCATTGCTGATGATTCCTTTACTTCTACAAATCCCACCTTCCCTCCTACCCCAGCCATTCCCTAAATCACAACATGAATAAATTGGAAGAACGTGAATACCGAGTACATTGAAAGAAAGACCCCCTGTACCTTTTAATTGTGTCATGGATGACAGTCTTTCTATGAATAGTATGCACAAGAAAGTATATCATTACAGATAATTAGTACTCTATTTGTCATAGAATACATTCATTTCATATAATCTTTAAAGAATCACACATCACGCAGAAAGTCATATCTAAACAATACTCCCTACAAATCTTTTCACATTTTACTTGCTCTCCCTTACTTATTAATGAGGACCTAAATTTGCTGTTTAGCCATTTCTCTTTTTTTTTTTTTACTCCAACATCAGAATCAGCAGAGTTGCAAATTATTTTCTCACACAGAAGATATCAGGGCATTGAATGAGGACGAAGACTCTGCAGAATTGTCCGACAGTGAGCTGCAAAACAGGTTAGCAAAGACTGAGTGCCAAAAGCTTCTCGTAACCTGGCAAAATGATGAGGGGCAGACAAAAAAGAAACAGGCTTTAGAGTTTATTCTCTGTGAAAATTAAGTGGGTCTTATGAGCCCTGGGAGCTCAGAATGCCCAGCTGTGGGAATTCAGAAACTAATCAAGTCCAGGGCTGGGTGGAGTTTCTCGTACAGCAGGACAAGATGTTGAGTTGTGTGCTTTTGGCCCTGGGGGATCTACCACATACAGAGCCAGCGGATTTTAACGGAATCTAAAAATAATGTAAAAAGTTACATTAAAGGATATTAATGTGCTAAATATTACTGCAGCTTGCCTAGTAGGGGATATCAACATGTAAATCTCTGCTTCCCTCCATTCAGATACTACCAGAACTTACAATCAAAAGTAAGAGACAAGTATCTCACTTCTGTGGATTAATTGGAGTAAGGCGAACAGGCATGCTCTATGTGAGAGATGTGACTCTTTCTTAATAAAGCTTTCATTAGATCTTGCATTCATCATATACCTTTTGTATGGACAAACAGAGAGGATGCAGTTACCTGAAATAATTGGTTTTCATATTTCAGTATTATCTAAAGGTCCTGTCAAATCCTACCTGTAATGTTCTAGGTGTGCATAAGACTATGGTCCTTATCAGACTAGTTCACAGCCAAGACAGACAAACACAGCATTATTATATTCACAGGTGGGGAAACTTAATGCAGACAGATCAAATAACATACTAGAGATCACACAGTGCATGCCACAGAGTTAAGTATTAAACTTACTCCTCCTAGCAAGCCCCAGTTCCCTGCCAAAGCTCATTTCCATCTGCCACAGGGCAGGCTGGATAAGGCTGCTGTGCCCGCATCTAGGCATTTCTCTCTCTCCTGTTGGCCATGGACTATAGGCGTGCAAGACAGTAAACGATCGTATGAAAGTCATATAGAGAGGCTATT
The DNA here is from genome assembly GCF_023638135.1 of Falco biarmicus. Lineage (NCBI taxonomy): Eukaryota > Metazoa > Chordata > Aves > Falconiformes > Falconidae > Falco > Falco biarmicus. The sequence goes on from NC_079296.1 coordinate 17,028,780, forward strand.
TTGTGTAAGGGGAGATCATTCAGTCACCTCAGAGGAGTCCCACAAGAGGCATCTCTAGGAGCAGCAGGAAGCTCTCTAGTAGGTGCTTTAAAAGCTATTAACCATGCTCGGGGTTCTGGCTCTTCCTCTAAGTGACTGCTTCCACTGAGCCGTCTGCCTCAGGAAGCTATGGAAGAACAAACTTGGTCATTTCAATTTCAAGGAAAGCATGCGGAAAAGCTTAACAGGAAACTGAGGCACGGTGCTCAACACAGTTCAGCTCCCTGAGCTCAGACCATTAACAGCCATCTGCAGCCAGTGATGGGAGAACTGGGAAGGTACACATGGGTGCCCCAGATGGCCTCGCAGAGTGGGACTCCTCTTTGCTTGGGAGCAGCAGCAGCAGGTAGCCCTTTATTTGCAGCAATATAAAATATAGCTCCAGCCTTTCGGAACAACTGTAAGTTACTAGGCAAGAAGATGAATACCTGAAGGAAATATTCAAGTCCACCATGAGAAAGAGACAGGGTTACTATCTTCAGCTATCACCCACATCTACATGAATCAAAAAGCGTTTTTTAAATGACTGTGCAGTTACTGTAACCTCTGTCTGCTGAATTCAAACCTGGTTTTCCCAACCAGAACAGACAGGGTCATAGCCTGGAGCTGTGTCAGAATAAAACCTGGATTAGCTGCAGTTTTAATTTCTCAAACCAAAGCCTACAGAAGAACTCCAGTACCTAACAGTTGCTGGGCTGCTCTACACAACACAGGCTCCCTGTGGCCGTGGAAGTGCTCAGAGTAGCCATACCCCATTTTGGGGAAGCATGGGGTATTTGCTCCCATGCAAAACTCAGGTGAGGTGAATATTGCAAGGACAGGTGCAGGTGATGACTGGAGTAGAGTAAAACGGGAAAATGAGAGTGAATATCCTGCCCAGACATCAGCCACAATGCTTGTCTCGAGGTCCAAGCATCTGCACGCTCACAGAGACTGGAACTTTTAAAATGAAAGGAATTCTCCCGTATTTATGCCAGCATAACCAAGAAAGACCTAACCCTAGGTCTCACTTAAAATGTTTTAACTGTGCTACTAATTATTGAGTCAAATCAAGTTTGAGTCTGGCCCTAAATGGTTCCAGATGCAGCAGAGAAATCTAGAACCAAACCCAAATTTTAAATTTCTAAGGCTTAATTTCAGCCTCAATTTTATGTTAAATTAAGACAATACTTTCAAATTAATTAAGTTATTAGGAAGGCTTAAAGTTGAGCCCATCTTACTCCAGTTTTAGTAAAAAAATCCTCAACTTGAATTTGCAGTTAGACACATGGTACCTCTTTTACTTTTGTTTCAGGACGTGCATTTGGGGAAATTTAACAGGCAAGAATGCCTAGCTGAGAATGGAATCAATCAGGAATGCAGTTACAACAGAAAGAATTTCAGCAGACCATAAAAAAGAAAGAGAAGAAAAAAGAAAACCCTGCTACAAGAATAGTCCAGCAAAATGCAACTGTAGTGTGTCTGGGCTGCTTCCCAGCACTCCAGAGGGAATTCTGCTATTTGCTGAGTTTAGTGAATGTAATCTAGTGCCGAAGGAAAACCGGGGGGGGGGGGGGGGAATGCCACTGCTTTCACCATTTTCTCAGTCCTGCTTCGTATAAGAAAGTATACAAAAGACAGAGAAATTATTGTATTACTTTGAAAGCGGACAGAAACTTGCAAAGCAGATGTTCTCAGCACACATAAAAGGGACTGATTAGACGTTGAATAAAACTAAACAGCCGAGGAGCGGGGAACAGTCACTCAGCAGACAGACAGAAATCAAGAAATAGGGGACTCAAAAAGTAGTTTGGAAACAACATCTGTAGCCATAAGTAAGTCTCATGTTGTTACACAGGGAAAGGGAACCAGTGCCTTCCACTGTACATCATACACGACACCATTTGAGCTACTTTCCTCCAGCAATCTCAGTATGCAACTTTAGGGAATTAGTAAGTCATTCAGAAGAGATAGAAACAGTTAACAGGAAACGTAAAATGAAATAATTCAAACAGAATCTACTTCCAAAACCAACAAATACTCCACAAGTTATTTATAGCGGAAAATTTAGAAAAGTTCAGAAAGGTCTTAAATCTTCTGAGGTTTTAAATACTTACTTCTTGCAGCCAAAATCACATCAGTTGAATATCCAGGAAAATTTTAAAAAGCTTGCATTAAGCAGCTTAACTAGCTGAGAACATGATGTAGCCTTTCCTTTGGACCGTCCAGCCATAGGCAGTCACTCATTCAACAGAAGCAGAGCGTGATACTGTAGTGCAGCCTGCTACGTCGGGATGCCAAGGAGGGGGAGGGAGGGGAAAACCCTTCCCCAAAGATTTTAGTTCAGCCCACTCATTAAAATATAGAGTGGAAACAGCTGCCATAGAAAGGAAGAGGATGTCCAAGCAGTTTTTGATTAAGTTTCTTAGGTGTAAAATGGTTCTGTTCTGGAATGTCAGTAAGAAAAACAAATTTTCTTCTGAATTTCATTCTTCCTCTGCCTTGCTATTAGAGAAACTGGCTCTAACTCAGCTCAGAAACAAGTATAGCGTAGTAGATAGTCAGCTCTCTGTTCTCAAAATCATTACATCTCACTAGGGGAAAACAGATCCCTAAAATATCCTCCCCCTTCTCCCTGCAAGGACTAGTACAACTACGCTTTAAAACGCTGCAGTCTTCCAGTACTGTAATACTCAATTCACCTCCAACGACTGCCCGCCAAGAAGCCCCAAGCAGACAACAAATCCTAGCTCACAGCCTGCAACGTCTAGAATTGCTGGCATACCTCTTACAGATGATCACCTCACAGGTAAAACTGGGTAAGGACAGAGGTGGGGGGCAGAACAAGGAAAGTTCCTCCACTTTTGACATGGACACACTGAATAAATGAGTATTTCTGAGCCTGAGGAAGAGCTGGCGAGGGGGGGGGAGAGAGCTCTATTAAACCCTGAAAGGCACCAAAAATGCTTATCGGGGAACAGCAGCTCATTCCTTCTGGTAACACAAGAACTAAGGGGCACCGGAAGAAATCTTTAGGCAGAAGTTTTAAAACAAACAAAAGGAAGTACTTTTTCACATCACACATCATTGGATTACAGAGCTCATTGCCCCAGGATCTTGTGGAGATCCACTGTGTGAGCAAGCTCATAAACTGAAAGAACAGTCCTAAGCTAAAACTCTTAGCTTAGGAAGTTATTAACCACTAGTTACTAGAAGGTGTGGATGCCCCAGGTGAAGCAGCAATTTGCATCTGCCCTCGACATTAACCCTTCCCCTAAGCCCATGACACAGACCGCTGCCAGAGCAGCAGGCTGTGTTAGAAGGATCTCTGAGCCACAGCTGTGCCCGTTCTTACCTCCCCCTTTACCTAATGTTCACAACAGTCCTTCACCAGAAGCTGGATTATTAGGTCCGTTTCACAGGTGGGGCAGCACAGCTCTTCGGAAATGCTGACTAGTAACCACAACTCCACAGTTAGGTACTACCCTGAAAAGTCATCCCCAAGTGCCTTTGTACCTCTGAAGGGCAGTGCCTGAGGTGGCCTGACTTCCAAACCCCTGCACCTGGGACTCTTCACTGCTCTCCAGCCTAGCAACTTCCATAAGCGAAGGTACTCACCAACAGGAATTTTCCCATTTCTCAACAATTTCAGCAGCTATTACTCCCATTTTCTGCTCTCTCTCCCTTTGACTACAGTTACAAAAACTAATGCATTCTGATAGTGAAATCCTATTGTAGCAAAGCTATTCTAAATACATACATGCTTTTTGTATATTGTCAAATAGCACTTTTCAATGTCAGGCAAGCAGGCTATCTCGCTGGGTAATGGCTGTTCTTATAGCAGCAGCTACCAGATAGTTTGTGCAATCAAGGTTGTGGGGTGCTTTTTTCTAATAAGAGACACACTTTAAAAATACCCTTCTTGTGGCCAAGCATTTACCATGTGGTAAAAGACATAACTGCCCACTGGCCCTGCTGGCTCAACAGCTGGTCTTAATTAATATCGAGAAACAAGATACTTCTATGCAAAATAAGCAAATTGACTTGAGATCTTTTTCAGATCAGGTCTGAGAAAAGCAGCCACAAACTCTGCTTCCCTTCTCTGGTCTTAATTTTAAACAGGGGCTTCATAGCTGTTTGTCCGTCTGTGTGTGTTTAATGTTTCCTGGAGGCCTGCAAAGGCATGCAAAATATTTTAGTTCAGGGCCTCTTTATGGTTGTAATAGGAAATAGACGTTGCCCTTCAAGAGATGGTCTCATATGGAAACAGACATTATCTGACTGACAGCAGTCTTCAGTGTTTATTTCAAAGGGAAGGAAAGGACAGATAAATATTTACTGCTTTCCGTCCACAACGTAAATACAGATGCTGTCTATTTTAGTTTACTTCTTGTCTAAGTAATGCAGGTTAAGGACTGGTACTGTTCCCTTTGACAGAATTGTTCTTCACATTAAAAAGAAATTTCTGATGCCATCTTTGCCAGGTAGTTCTTTTAAGCTGCTGAAGACCCTCACCAAGAGAAAGCTGGTTTCTGAACCTGGGTTGGTCAAAGCTTTAGGTTTGCACAAGTCATGTGGTCACCAGGAACCAGCAAACCACAGGCTTTTGGTCTACCCGAGAAAATGCCTGTTTCCTGTGCAAGGCTGCACACCTACACTGAGATACCCTTTGGGGAAAATTTCAAGTGTTTCAGTGCTAACAGGTTGAAAAATGGTGAAGATATAAATGTAAACAAGGCTTCACTTCTTACTCCTATCCCCTCTCACTTCACCCAACCAGAAGAGTATGTGCCATCCCCTCCCCAGCAGGTCAGGGGGTGATGGAACAAGAACAGATGTTCTCTACCCTCCCACACAGGCCCTAATCAATAACCTTCACGTCCTGATCTTTGACGCATTCAGGGCAGTAATCTGGGATCCCCATGTCCTGACAGATCCATCCTTTCTCTCTTTCATTTTACCATGTACCTACTGCTAGAGAACCAGCAGAATTAAAAATAACTTTGGGACAATTTGCCTTTTCTAGATGCAGTCTTACCCTCCCTTCTTCGAGGCTTGACTAAAGCTGATGAGATCTCTCTTCCCCATTCCTTCTTTGCCTCTTTTAATTAAAAGTTGCATGGTAAATCAAGAGGAATCAAGAGGGGCTTAGAGGAAATCTCGTTATCTTCATTTAGTTGCAACTACACCTCTTAAGTCAGAAGACATTAAGGAAATCACTGATGGAGTAACTCATGTAGGTGCAACGTGGTGGGATGTTGGTTATCGAAACAACAGCCAAGGTGCAATCAGATACTCTGCTCAGCAGCTGAATAAGAGATCGATACGCTGGTGGGACATGTTCTGGGATGCGTCTGTGCCCACAGGCATTCCTCTTTGTACAGCAGCTCCACCAAAATCTCCTAAAATAAGCAGACTGGTGACAATAACTGCATAGGAAGTCCCTTAGGTGCTAAGAGACGGAGATGGAGGTTCAATAAATGAAGTTTTCCTCTGAACAAGTGCCTCCGCACAAAGCCTTCAAACACAAGTGTTTTTACAGATCAGGAAAGTCACTACAGTGTTTGAAGGTGCAACTGGATAGCCTCCAGCACACCCAGCTGACGAGAGTTACACCTGCATTTTGAGCTGAAACAGCATAACAATTTATTGCAGCAACTGTAATCCAACAAGATTTTCTGTGCAGTTCCTCAAAGTTTTCACCCTGTCTTATTTATTTATTTATTTATTTATTTATTAATATATCAGGTTTGGGAAAACAGTGAGTTTCTCCCAGTTCTGTTTCCTCCTTACCCTCTTCTCCATTGAATGGAGCGAAGAAATGAAAAGGAAAGGAGAGCAAACACATTTAGGTTAGAGAAGGAGAAACACAAAGAATGGGAGAACAATTTTTCAAGGGAAGGAAGGGATTTCAAAGCTGAAAAGTGAAAAACTTTTCATCTTGTTCTGAAAACATAATGCAGTTAATTCTGCCATTAAAACTTAAGCTCTTTTGACACATTTTGTTTTACAATTTTCATCAGCAATTGTTTCTTTCTGGAAACATTCATAATCATTTCAAATTCAATATTGAGAGGGAGAGAGGAATTGCAATACAAATGGACTGGATGCCTAAATGTATCAAAACAACAACTTTTTTGGGATGGCCTGCAGTGTATTACTAGTGATGTTATTACATTTGGAAAAATTGCAGCAATCTTATTAATACCCAGATTATTAACTTTGGCTTTAAGACCTTCATTTCTATAACATAATCAGGGGTTTATAGGATCTTTCCCAAATTCTGCCACACTTGACTCTTTCAGGCCATTTCTACAGTCTACCCTGAAAAACAGCTTTGCGTTTTCACAGAGATAAAGATCACTGAAAAGCTGCCAGTGGACAACATCTGTCCTGACTGCTATCTCATCTCAAACCCCTACAAGGTAACAGAGGGCTACTGCTCCTTTAACCAGCACCTGCGAGCAGATCAGAGCCTCAGAAATCGCACACAGCCCTCAACTGTAAGTGCAGTATTTTTGGACAAGCTTTCAGCTCCCACTTTCAGCCTAACACGTACTAACAAATTCTTTTTAAAAAATAAGCACTTTCTCAACAGAGACCAGCAAGTTGCCCATACCCAGCATTTTTCATGACCATGGAAGATAAGGTTCATTTCTACTGAGGTGACCACAAACTGCCAGGCTTACGATGAAGTCCCATGGGATATTTTAATATCCAACCTGAGCACAGAAGGCTCAAATGTCTCAGGACCCATTTAAAAAAAAAAAAAAAAAAAAAGCACACACTTTATGGAACCAAACCAAGATTGTCCTAACTCAGAAATCTGCAGGCTGAGGTGACATGATGAAGCATCAGAGGTGCTGAGCAGAACCTCGGCAGCCTCAATCTGTTCTTTGGAGAGTGAAGCCTCTCCCTCCCAGCTGACTCCCCCCACCCCCTGAAAGCACTCTGCTTCGGGAGCGGCTTTTCTCACCAGGGAAGAGAAACCTTCTTTTAATGTGGCTGATGGAAAGTTTTGTTGTTTTCCTTTCTCTGGCCCACCTAGGCTGGAAAAAAACATTAGTCCCAAGCAAAATGCAGTATAACAATTCTGCTCATCTGTGGACAGTTCTTTTCAGCTGGCAAGGAAGCAATCCCACAACTGCAATTTCTTGTGGCTTATTATGGGAATGGCGGTGTAGCACAACCACAGAAAGAGCTGTACTGGAATGGTTGGAGCACAGTTATTGCAGACCACTTCAAGATGCTTTCATACAAACAAAGGTTTTATAAAAACAGGGATTAGATCAATTCTAGGGCAATTTTGGTCTCTAAGTGTAGGAAGGACTTCCTATAAATGCCAAGAGTTATAGAGACAGCTGGATATACAGGATGAATTTTATTCCAACTTCTCTTTAACGTTACACCATGGGATATGGAAACTGAGCTGTGGATATAAGCAGTACAATCCCCAGGCATAACAAATGGATTTATTTCTGATCCAAAGTCTGCTATCAGTAACATGAATCCTGTTACTGCTTTCACTGGGCTTTGGATCAGCATCCCATGAGCAACGTGGAAAGTCCAAAGCACCCTGTTCTGGTCTAGGTCAGAGGCAGTGTACCACCCACAGACACTCCAAATTCCCACTTTCAGTCTACACTAGAGAGGTGTCTCAGCCACAGAGCTGCAGGCTGGATCCTCCCTCTGCCTCTTTCTCGGACTTACCACCAACTCTGGCTCCTTTTCTCTCCTGTTTTTCACTGCAGCCCTCGTGGTACCTTGCATGCAGCATAGCTGCTGCTTCTTCCCTCTTGCTGAAGCTTATTTCTGAAATGCCTCCTTGGAGCAGATGTTTCCCGTGTGTCCCACCCTTTACTTTCTTCCCTACCCCGACTTGTTCCAATGCAAGTAATTATTTATCACCTTGATCTTTCAGATGCAATCCTAAAATAGTTTAAGCATCCCTCAGTCAACCTGCCCAGCTTGGTTCTGGGGCAGGCAAACACCAGCAGTTTCTGCCTTTCCCCCATGATAATACATGGGGGGGAGGAGAAAAAAAAAAAAAAAAAAAGAAGCTTTAACCTTGGCACAGTCTTTGGTTCCCATTTCACCTTCAGACCATCAGCTTTGGCTTTAGCATTTTTTGGTTTTCTTCCAGGGACAACGTTTTATTTCTTGGAAATATTTTGTTAAGCAGGATTAATATCTGCATCATTTGCCACTTCCCCTTCTACCTCACCCCCATTTTCTAGCTGCCACTAAAGTCTTAAGTTTATAGATACTTCACAGGTCCCCTCCCCCTTCTCTGTGATATTTCCCTCTCTCCAGCTGTCTTCCCTTGGCACCCAGCGTCTGCAGCAGCAGTAGACTTTTTCACAAATTACCTTTGCTCTGCTTCATGTTTCCGTGAAAACTGGTTTCAATAACAGGCCAATTCAAGCCAGTTTCACAAACTTACGTTAACTGTAGATCAAACCTAAAAGAACACACTCCAGCTGGACTGGTACTGTCACCCCAATTTTAGGGTACTACAACTTCCACTCACTCATACACAGAGACAGGTTTTGTGGGGAGAGGGGTGGCTGCAGTGATTCTATCCCCTCCTGTGCAATATTATGTTTCTCTGAGCTGGCTTACTCACTGCAGGCCAACTCCTGAACACTGCCATCAGTCTACGAAAGGAGCACGTAACCGCACTCCGTAGGCTGGTGCATCAGACTACTGGCAGCTGCCAATAGATCCTATCAGCAAAGGAACCCAAGCACCCAGAAATCTGAAACCAGGACCTGAAGTCACACAGATTTTGTCCAAACGAGGGTCAAAACCCTCGGAACAGAGGCTTACACACAGACAGTCCACGGAGTACTTGTCAGCAGGGATTTCGCACTTCAACATCTGACTCTGGTCTCAGCCCCGAGCCAGGAGTACCCTGCCACCGGGCTAATTCCCTGTGTCCCAAGCGGCCCTTGCCACACTGCGGAACCGCGCACAAACAGACTGGAGCTGCCAGAGCTGGCAGGCACAGGACAGACAGTGTGACCGGCCCCTCGCTTCGCTGGCAACTTGTTGGAGAACAAAAGCTGGTGACAGGACATCCCTTTTCTGACCATATTACTCCTGAATTTGCTGTCTCTGTGCAAGTGGCTCTCCAGCATGTGATTTCCCACATTCCACGAGTGGTCTCATAAAAATTCCTGAATTCAGCCAAACGTTTAGTAACTCCTCTGATTCTGTATATCAAAAATTGCTGTGGGTGTGAGGGAAAGCAAAGAGAAGTGTAATGGTCTGAGGACATTAAGTTTGCTGGGCAACAAAAAATTTTGCTTTCCAAATTCCACATGCAGATTTGTTGCAGGGACAAAATGGGTGCGTAGGCACTGAAAAGCCCTCGGCAAAGACCTTCGTTTCACATCCAGCCTTACCCAGAGTCTCTCTCCAGGACCGGGGCTGAGTCACTTCACCTTCTGCTGTTTCATAAACAGGCAAAAGTTTACATCAATGCTACGCATACCAAGGTTGTATACCCAGGGTCTTTCACTATACCCAGATCTCAGATGAAACCTCAAGGCACCACAAAACAAAACTGGCAGAAACATCCATAATTTTGTCACGCTGCCATGAAATTATTTTTATGAACTACTAAGAACTTGCACTTGTTAAGTTTTAATAGGTGAGAAGCTTCCTAGCAGTATGGGTGAGATTGAATGCATTTGAATGATGAATCTGGCTGGGTCAAAACTGCTGTGGAGCCCGGCTGCTCCCAATACTGCCAAGAGACACTGAGAAGGAAAAGTAGCAACTGATGCCACTGCTTTCTCAACACCAACTCTCTCTCATGTACTCTTCCTCTTCAACAGTTTTGGTTTTCCAGACCAGTGAGGATGTGGATGACTATTTTTTTAGTTGTAGGGCTATCTAGTCCCCTAGGCAGCTTTGCTCAGAGCCAGCCCCAGATAATAACACCACCATTTCTCTCTTCCTATACAGTCCACTAGACTTACAGATTTACTGAGATTGCATTTGGCTGGAAGCTCGTTAAGCAGTGCTTCCTGTAGTGCCCATATAGGACATATTCCAGGCAAGAGATAAAAACATCTGTACCACCCTTGCTTTTTCAATTCCTTGATACTGCTGAAAAAAAAAGGGGAAAACTGCAAGAAGCCTGAAGAATTCAGTATTAACCTAGAGAAAAGAAACTTAGTTCTAGAAGCACCAAATCAATAAAAGCAGTTTCCCAGCTGGAGCATAGAGAGGGGGAAAGAAAAAGAAAAAATAAAAGTGCGGTGCTCCAAAGACCAGTAGGTAATGAAGGAACACTTGCATTTTGATCAGGGCAGACCAAAGAAACTATACTTACTGCTTTTCAAGACAGACTTTCGCAGACTTCATTCCATTCTGCTGGTATGCAGAGAATGTTGGTAGAAAGCCACCCAAAGTGTCCCATCCTCAAAATCTGCAACATGCTTTCAGTCAGACCTGGATACTAAAGCCATATCAGCTTGAATGTTACAAAGCAGCAAGACAGAATTCTCCTACCCATTCCTGGCCACTTCATATTCAAGCTTATCTCATAGCTAACACCTTTTCCATTCTTTACTACCTCCTAAGCTTGTTATATAGCTTCAATTCCTATTTTCACTCTTTTTGCACCTTCTGATTTGTGAGTTCCTAGACCTGCAAATCCCCTTCTCCAGTCACCGTCTTCTCAGTAATCACTTTTCCTTCAAAATTTTTCACCCTTCTTCCTGTAAGCAGCTGTGCTGTATGTCATCACCTAGGCATGATTCAGACTGGATGCTCTACAATACAAAGAACAGGTCTTATTTATGTTTGTGAAACCCTGTATAACTTTATGCCGCTGTATAAATCTTTAATAGGTACTAATGCATTTGCTGGAACAAGCTGTGTGCTAATATGCAGCACAACTGTTTGGATACAATCCTTGCTGACTGTCAGAAGCTTCTGGAATTAAAAAATATGCAGTTGTTTGGTGACACTGCAGTTTCAAAGCTGAAGGATGCAAGTTGAATGAAATGTCATAGCACTGGAAATGTCTCTATCTACTACATCCATGTCTGAATCAGGATGGAGTTTGGGAGCTCAGCACTATGGACGTGGGGCTGCGCTCAGCTACACCCACGGCGCCTTCTCTCCTTTATGTTATCTACCTCCAGACCCTCATGTTCACAAAAATTTAAACGACTATTTCAAATCTCAGCTTTATCTTTAATATTGGCTGAAGAGTCTAGAATGGTCCTGTCCATTTTTCACACCATTCTTGACATGACTTTTCTCTGGCTTTGAGTGTGTCATGCCTTGTGTGGAATTAACTGCGAAACAGAAACCCCGGTGGCAGATCGGATGCACAGTTTCAGGGACCAGACAAGAGCTGAGTGATTTCATCACTGACACCACACAAGCACTGAAGGCTCAAGCAAACAGGGGATGTATGATATCTTGGCCTCAGGGCCAATGAATAAAATATGCTCATGATAATGGAGAAAACCCAAGAGGGCAGCAGAAGTGTCAGGCCTTCATGTCATCCAGCCTCGCGGTAACGCTCGTGGAGACAAACCAACCACATTGCAAATTTCCATAACCTGTACAAACAGAAATCTTTGGGGTTTGTTCTCTCTGCATCAGGTTGCTCCTAATGGTGAAGCTGGTGATGAGTCTTATCCCATAATATCAACAATTTGCACACTGTTAACATGAAATTCAGGGATATGATGAATTGCTGTTGTGGCACGTTTGTAGGGCCTCTGAACAAGGAGCGGCGGACAGTGTTCATCCAGCCATCCACCTCCACAGCTGCATCCTAGGGTTAGGAGTTCTTTCCTATTAATTTTAATACAGTTTCACTAACAGCACTCTTGTTATTTTATCCTTGAAAGAGATTCGACTAAGAGATTAATTGAGAGGGTTTTCACATTTGTCAGTGTGCATTAGGAAAGAAAAGGAGCTATATCTGATGGAAGCAAGTCTAAAATTAAACAAGAGGCAACTCTATTAGGACAAATTCCCGTAACAGTGAAATCTATTGGACTTTATACCATTTCTTCAGTGGCATAAAAAATACTACACCACTTCAGTCATTTAAAAGTAGATTGGACCAAGCAGTACAAAAATATATTGCAGGGAATACAGCTATATCAGCACAGCAATAAAACAGATGAGCTAATAACTCTTTTCTCTCATTTTCAGGATTGTGCATGACAAGATTCCAGTAAAATTTATTTACCTGCAACCAACACAATTTTCAGAGTCCAGATTTGGAGCAAATTAACACCTCTCTGGGAGGAAAGGTGTGCACCATCTATCAAGTGAGCAGTATAACAGTTCTGAAGGCGGGGCAGGCAGGGACAAGGCAGCTCAGTGCAAGTGAGTTAGGGACAAAGACTTTCAGAAGGATCAGAACAGAAACACTTCAGATAATCTGCCCCCATACGACTGGAAGCTGAACGCTTTACAGAAATTTCCACTCAGTTGCAAGGGTTTAGCTCTTGAGAAAAACACCCAGCAAAACCTGGCTGCAGCTCTCTACCTATTGTAACAGTTGTCAGAAACACTTCTCTGAAGATATCATAATTTACATGAACTTCTCAGCTCATCAAATACCAGAGCTGACATGAGAGGATTTTCACATGAAATCTGTGTTCCACAAGGTCAAACTACTTAATGGAATCAAACTAAAATGGAGAGGGGACATTTAAACCGACTAAGTTAAAACCTCACTCCTTTTCTACCTGATCAGAGACCGGCAAAAAAAAACCAAACCACTTTTAAGCAGAAGAATGCAAACCTCCTGGTGAAGTCCTCATTGCATGAGCAATATTTTCAAATTAAAGTAACTGTTGTGTCACCAGCTGGACAAGTGGTACAATGCCTTTGTGCTTAATGCAAACTAATCTGAAGCAAAGAGAAGATGGAGATCCCTTTGTTGTTTTATTTTGTCTCTAAAGAACACAGCTTCAAGTATCCAAAGAAATAATCAAAAGAATAGTTAACTGAGCAACTCATCTCAATTCAGCGCTCACAGCTTGTAGGAACTCCAAACCTGTTGCTGAGAGTATGCCTCCCCCCACAGATGCACTGGTTTTTGTCAAGGAATACAGACCTAATTCACAAAAATAAATTTCTGTAGAAACCATAAAACTTCTTTCATAGCCATTTTGCTTTGTCTCTAGTTCCTTTAAAATGTAACAAGCTCTGACTCAGATATAATTAGAATAATTTGCATTCATTCTACTACTGAACAGATTTATGATACCTTGTATATTCACAGCAGAGTCACATCTTCAAAAGGTTTCGAGAATGAACTGCTAAGCCTTGGGGACTAAAAAGCCCTTTAAGATTGGGGTCAAACTAGGCATTTAGATTCAAAAATAATAAATAAATCCATTCGGAGACAAAGGCCTATTGTATACCACTCTTCCAGGAAAACCCATGGGTGGCTGAGAATTACTTGGGAAAACTTTGCGTAAATTAATTCTGAATCATTCTCAGTTCTTTCTTCCACACTGAAAAGAGGGGTCTATGGAGGGAGAAAAGCATTGTGAGTTCACACAGGGTCAGGGAATATCTGGCTTTGCAAATGCAGAGCTAGAAAATGCTCACGGTTCTTGGGACGCTGAAAGAGAGAACCAGCACCCTCCCTGCCCAGGGCTCGCTGAGAACCTGGGGCACCATCAGCTCCAGCAGCAAGGGCTGGGGGGTGGTACATTCAGAAGGTATGGCGGTGAGGACAAATCACAGCAGTCAAAGCTTATGTGGTGTGATAGTTCAAAGGAACCACTTCCCACCAACATCTGCTTGAAAGGAAGAAAAAACAAGCAAACAAAAAGAATTCCACTGTTCCTTATCATACATTGCTTTCTCTGCTACCAGGCAGACACAGTCAAGCTGATGTGCAGAGTTCAATAGGAATTAGAATTTTACTTGGGAATTTTGCATTATTTTATAGATTTAGAAAATAATCATTAGGCTACATAGTTCTCTGCATTAGTTCAGAAAAACCACTGAAATCTCATGCTATGTTATGGGCTTTTACAGTAACATTTATAGAAAAACACTATTCTTTATTCTTAACTATGCAACCATGTGTTAACAATTATCACCACAAAAGCTATTTCAGTTCTTCCAAGTTATACAACAAACCAGACAGCAAGGACAGCTTTGAACAGTTGAACATCAGGTTCTTATTTATTATGTTATCCTATTTTTAGGTCAAAATTTTGCACATCTGCTGAAAGCACTTTCTCTACACCAGGCAATTCTCCTGGTAAAAGTGCTTCAGGTACTAAGCTGCTGAGGAGGAGCAGTACAACCCTGATTCAGTGCTTAATTACAAAACAAGACCTTCTTACAGAGAGCCAGGAAGACTCACAGCCTGGGCAAGGGAAGGACACAGCGCTTCCGTCATGCCACGTTATTTTCCCAGAATGATAACTGAGTTAGGGTGTAACCTTGGGGAATCATATTAATTAACAGTTTGACCATGATTTTGAAGTCATTGTAGACCTGCTACTAAATAGCTCTGTTCTTTTTCTGGAGCCTGTGAAACCAAGCATTTACCCATTACCAGGCAGCCTGATATTGAACATCACTTGCAACAGCCAGTACAAGCAGGATGGCCATTGTTCTACACATGAACGTGAATTCTCAAGCTTAGTTCTGATTCAATGCAACTCTCTGGAGAAGACCTTTGTGTTTAAAATACTGCATTCAAAAATCAAGGGAGTAGCCATCTCCTGCCAATACCTTTGAAACTCGCTTTTCTGAAAGTTTCCATACTGCACTTGAGATGAACACTAGGGAGAGTAACAGTGGGGAAAGTACATACCTTTGGCTGAGCTTGGAGAAAGAAGCCACAGCTCTACAGGTGTTTTCTGGATTCCTCCTGGAAAAGAAAAAAGCAGTAAATGTTACAAAACACCATAATCTAATGCAGCTGTTAGAAAAACAAACTATAAAATGCTCTCTCATTCTAAAATAAAAGAAACCACCATCCTAGGGTCTGCTAGAAAATTTGATGATTATTTCTAGCCCATCTACTTGAACTAAGTAAAAAAAAAAAAGCTAAGAGTCACCATTTGTCTATGAATCAGCTTTTATGAGGCAAGAGCCTCTATGTCTATATGAAAGCCAAGGCAACATCATCTGTGTTTATTATTCTGTGAAGAGAAACAGTGCCAAACTTCCTGCAACACCCACTTCAGCTGCTGAAGTCCAGAGAACTGAATGTGCTGCTGTTAGCATTCGGAGACAGGAATATGTTTTGATGTAATACATCAGACACAGGCTTGCCTGGTGACAAGAAAGTAACAGGTTGCATAACAGGTTAAAAGAGAGCCAAATATGAAAGCACTACTGCAACTCATACAGAGTAACTTCTACTCATCACTTGTGGATTTTTTCAAGAGTGTTCTAAGCATTCTCAAAATACCACAGAAGTTGGTAAATAGTTAAAGTCTCCTAGCTTGTCACATTAATGACAGTCTGATTGATGTATACAAATGTTCTAACACTACTCTCACTATGCTGTGTTTAATACAAACTTACATGTGAGTCAGGACTAGGACAAAGGTTCTCATGTACAGAGAAGTCTGCTTTACCGCTTTGGCCATCGCTATTTAGTCAGGTGTCTTCCTACTTGCCAAGGACATAGCCTGTGGATGCCTACACGTAGGGACACTGTGGGTGTGCCGCAGAGCTATTTCCCTCCTGCGGACATTATGCTGCTGCTTCTCCATCTTGGAGTCTCTCAGAGAAGTGCCTCCTCCTGCCTGAAGAGGTTGGCCTTTGCCTGTCTCTTCCTCCAGGTCTCCCTAAGAAGCAACTGGGAGCAGAAAGACAGATGTGCAAAAGCTAGAGTGTTTAAATGAGATCCAAGCCCTGTAGAGGATCCGGTTTCAGGATTTCTGCTCAAGGTTAAATCTAGTTTTTTCTCACCTCATTAAGGCCATAGTGTGGGAAATCACCTGACAATCTCCCCACCTGCAACAGGCACCTCTCTGCATGTTTTGAAGAGCAGGTAATAGCAGCTGGGAAATCCATTTGCTGCTGCCACCACCAAGGACATACAATTAGAAATGCCAAGCAAGCAGCATAATTCAGCTCGAACTCTCTGAGCCCAGTGTGAGTGATAGAAGCAGGGCCCATGCTCCAAGCTGTCTTTAACCCTGTGGCACAGAGCCTCAGGACAGGCAGATCTCACAATTTTGCATCATCCTCGTATTTGGATCCTGGTAAGGGAACATTTACACCTCCTGCATACTCGCAGTGAAAAGCTGTCTGTTCTCAGTACAGGAGAAGGTGCTTTATTTGTTTCTCAAATGGTAGATCAGTAGGTACCTCTGGATGGGGAGAAGACACAAGCCTCTCCCCAGTGGGAAGGGCACCATAGGATGAAAAGTATTCATTCAGCAGAATATATCGTGTCCAGACTTCCCTTTCTCATCCTGGAAGTTTTACATGTGAGTCAGGACAGTTGTAGTCCCAAAGCAGAAGGGAAAAAATCCAACATCTCTGCAAGACAACCTGTCATGGGGGAGGGCTCCCGCCTACCCTGGCAGGTAACCCCTCACATCAAACATCAGTCCATCATCCTGTGCAGGAGAAGCCCTTCTGGGGAGCTCTACACAAGACTCACAGCACCCCACTGTTTTTCTACCCTACTGTTCCTTTCTCAGTTGCAAGATTTATGCACATGTTGATGTGTTCTTGTGGGTATTCCAATCAGTGAGGAATTTTTCCCTCCCCACAGTGTTGCTCTGGAGAGTAAACAGAATTCCCATTAACTTTTCTACTTCTTCCTCCTCAGAAAGCAACTTACCTCACCAGCTACTTGAACCCACTAGTAAGGATGTATGAACCCCTAAGTAAGGACTAGGGCTCTAGAACACCTCATCCCTCTTCAACCCACCTCCACAGGTTCTGAGCTTCATTTTCCTCAAAAGTCCATAGGATCAAGCCCACCACACTGGATAGTGCAACCCATGACAACGCTATAACACCACTGGCTATACCAGTCAGGTATCATGTACTACCACTGACACCCTAAAGCCGCTTTTACTGGCAGAGACATTTTGCCTCCGTGCCTAAGCTACCTGTCTTCCTGTGCCATTCAGCTCTTAATTTCTCACTTACTGTCTGAAGCAGGAAGAGTAACACTATCCTATCCAATTTGGGTGCTATGATGTGCTGACATTCCTACAGAGGAACTCTAATACAGAAAAAGAGAGAGGCACACTAGCAAATGGCACAGCTGTATCTTCGCTTTCTATCCTGTACTTACTCTGGATCAAATTCCCTACCCAACGCATATTTCATGCCCTAATGCCAGTGCTGTTATGGAAAACACATATTACGTGTTAATTTATGAGGGGCAAATGCTGCCTACAGGTTGCCTTTAATGTGTCAAACTTTGATTGTTTACCTGCAAAAAGCTTTTTGATTCAAATCCTGCCCTACCCTCAGCCACACTGCACAAACAAATGCCTCTGAAAAGAGAAACAAAGCAAAACAAAAAACCAGTCAAACCTCTTTAAAACAAAACAAAACAGTCCTGCATGTTTTTGCCTAGAATGTTAAGTCAAAGGCTGAGAACAGTAAGTGACATACCCTGATTGCAGCAACACTGCTCCAGGAAAGTCATGGACTTCCCAGACACCACAAGACAGCAACATGCCTAAGTATACCGGAGCAAATGTTATTCTGAATAGCAGTAATATTATGCGTTGCCATTAGATAAGTAACCCCAACATGAACCATTCTTATCTAATGTTAATCCAGAGCGCCAAAGGACTGTTGTTTCCATTGGTTTGCAATAGAGGAGAAATTCTTTGAGAGTCCAATTAAGTTCAATCACTAACACATGCTTCCTACAGATATCCCCGAGGATCAGGCACACATTGCAACTACATTCCTGACAGCTAGAAAGGCAGTAACAGCAAAATGAAATTCTGCTTTTAAACTGCTGTTTTACAGCTTGAAGAAACAGTATCCAGGATGCCAACCGCTCCCTGCAAAATGGTCTGGTCAGGGCAAAATATGCACAGATTTCCTTTTTGGCAAGCGCAATGGTCTAACTTTTGATTAGGTGGCAGCCATGCAGCTTCCAAACAGCTTGAGCAAGACGAGAACACAGTATCTGAATTAACTTTTAAATTAAGTAGTATGCAAAATGTACAAACGTGTTCTGACTGCTTCACTGTTTTAGGGCTCCACACTAAATTAGTCATCACAGAGTGACAGAGTGGTCAGGGTGGGAAGGCACCTCTGAAGATCATCTCGTCCAACCCCTGCTAAGGGAGGTTCTTCTCGAGCAGGTTGCACAGAGTCGCATCCAGGCAGGTTAAGACCCACAAAGTCAGGGTGTGCGTGCTTCCACTGATGGTCTTGTTTTCGAAGAAGTTGTGAGCTTTCCCAAGAAACAGTTTTCTCGCTGAATTGCTATGTTGAGTTCTGTTCCTGTGCAATTTCTTAGCTGCAGCGTAGAAATAAATACATGGTTTTTTTATGGGGGAATGGGAGACTCGCTCATTTGTTTTAGGAATTTATTGCAACCAAAGTCTTTCAACGCTACCTGTGACAGAAAGGGTAAGAACATTCCCCTATTCTTTGATTCTGATGGAGCAAATGTTGTCCTGAATTTACTGCATCGACTGCTGAACGCCTGCACTCCCCTAACCACATCATCTCTCCAGGTGGACAACACGTCCTCCTGACCCGTGTCCTTTCCATCCCCAAAGCACACAGCTCAGCGATACAGAGGCAGGACTTCAGTGCTGCCCACCCCTACAGGGTGCCAAAGGCAATGTGGGGCTCAGCCAGGCGGGTGGGATGCAGGGATCAGCGCCAGGCTGTTCAACTCCACCTCGTAGCTGCATGCTGTGCCTTTTGATCAAGAGGGATCATTCAACTGTAGCACTATTATTAAACAGCTCACTCCCGAATATTGCAGGCAAAATTTTAAGACGCATGGGAACACGGGTTCTTCCAAAACGAGCTCCTGCCTTGTGAAACAGGCCCAGTGGGCTCTGAAGAACTTGGTACTAACCTGTACTATTTTGAGCACAGTGAAGGTGTTTCAAACTTAAGGTTTTATATAGATTCTGGAATGAGTATACTTTTTATCCCTTCCAGGGAAACTCTATGGGAGGTCCCTGGAATAAGCACTAAAACTTCCCGGAGCTGAACTCTGTAGCTCAAGCATGCTGACAAACAGGATCCATGTTTAAAAAACAATAATAATAAAAATAAAAAAAATCAGTGGTCACACTATACAGAAGTACATATTTATTAAGAAACAAAGAGCATGCATATCCATCCTTCTGCCCACAACAGTCTAACTCAGTCTCCATTTACGCCTGCAAGAATTATTCTGGCACATCAAAGGATGGCTGCTGTGCCACTTGAAATAATGTGAAGGCTGTCATTTTCCACATACCTCCTGTGAAGGAGAAACATGCCCAGTTCTGCAGTGTACGTGACGCATCACACAGTCAACACTGATGTCTGTAAAACCTGAGTGTGGGGGAGAAGGGAGGAAGGAGAGGGAACAGAACAGAGTGTCACTGCCTCTGCTGTTTTGGAGCACTTGTCCCTTTTCATCACGTATTAACGTAGTCCCTGTGGAAGGTAGTCAAGGTTTAACTCACAGCGTACAATGAAATTAAATCATTTTCCCCAACTTAGTCACTGACTTTCTGTGCCTTTTTAAACAAAAGGCCAGGAAGAGCACCAAGGAGCGCAGCAGCAGCAGCACTGTCTTCAAACAAACATGCCTTTGGAAAAAATGACTTAAGTAATTCAAAGAACAGCAGATCACAAAAGGAAGCTGATGATGAAGGGACACTTTTTTCCCCACCTCTAGCCTTATGAGGACTGTAATCCTAGCAACCAGCATTGTTCAGAAGCATGTGTGGGAGGACAGGGGGAAGAAAGGGTCGCATTGTTTATGGTACACAGACACAGGGACTGTGGCAGGAGCCAAATGAGGAGAATAACTTCTGTGTAAGAAAGGAAGAGTGAAAGGAAATGGGTAGGTAAGGACAATTGTAGGATTTGTACAGTACAGAAGAGAATCCCTTCCATGCAGGATGCAATTTCTTCCATGGAAAAGATGTTTCATCCATGGAGCTGGATGACATAACTCTTCTGGAATACCATGGAAAAGATGTCTCATCCATGGAGCTGGATGACATAACTCTTCTGGAATAGTAACCTTCCAGTGTTTGTTATCTGTGGTTCTGTTACTAGACGGGTTCCAGTTCTTATAATTAGCACATTATCAGCTAAAAAGTCAAAACATTCCTTGCATCAATCTATTTAGTCCTACGTCACCTTTATGAGATGGTCACCAACTAAGACTGCAAAGAATGTCTGGTGTGAATTATAAATACTTTAAAGGGTTTTCAAAGTATGAATACTCAACACTTCCTGAAAATAAACTTCCTGGAATAAGCTTCTGGGTCACTTACATCAGTAAGCCTTTCCGATATCCTGGCCATTTCCCCTCTTTTATAGCTAACAAAATGGAGGAGCACAGAGGCATCAGACAACTTTTATAAAGGCATCTTATTTACAAATCTAAAAGGCGGCAGTTGTTTTTTTCACCGGTTGTCAAGCACTTCAGATTTCACCAGGAAAATCACATCCCACCTGCAGAACGCTAAGAACAGTTTGAAAACCTATTAAAAGGCATCTAATAAATCCCACAGGATTTAAAACAAATGCCTACAAAAAAACCACTGCCTTCATCTAGAGCCCATACAAGCTTCTCTATGGACAGATTAAGGAAAATGGTCGTCTTGTTGACCTGCTTGTAGTATGACATTAATTACTCGGTCCACAAGTGTGAAAATACTTTCCTAGCTGCATTGTATCAGGACCAGAAATACAGGCAGAGCCCATAGTTTTTGACTAACGGCATTCCTTTACCACAATTACTTCTATGTGGACTCCTCCACAGCAAGTGAGTTCAACCAGGTGGCTGCTTACACATGGTTTTCTGTGGGCTGCCTCAAGGATGCCCATGAATAAAAGCAAGTCTGCTTTCAACAGGCTTAAGTCAGGTAGGCAGGGATCTGCAGCTAACAAGGAGTCCTAAAGGGTTCACACACAGCAAAGTGCTGAAAACCCATTATTTACAGCGACAGTATATTAATTACTGCCCTGAAAGTAATTTCATTAAGCCTCTTCATACAATCTAAATATTCACACCATTATTTGGTGGTATCAGAAAAACATCTAACATCTGGAAATGCAAGTTGCAGCAAGACAAAAAAACACCAAAATAAAGTGAAAAAGGATCCCCAGCACTTGATGGAGCTGTGACAAGCATCCAGAAGAAACACGCTTCACCATTAAACTTCTTCATGTTATTTCCAAATGATTTTTGACACTGGAACTAGCTTTTAATAGATGCAAAGGAGATAAATGTCTCATTACCAAAAATAAATCCGTCTGTTAAGGATGACAGAGAGAGGC
Source organism: Falco biarmicus (assembly GCF_023638135.1). Lineage (NCBI taxonomy): Eukaryota > Metazoa > Chordata > Aves > Falconiformes > Falconidae > Falco > Falco biarmicus. The sequence goes on from NC_079296.1 coordinate 17,050,275, forward strand.
AGAAGCACTGCACTGCCTATTATGGTACTGAGCAACAGATTTCACTCCCTCTGCTATATGCCCATTAATTAAAAATCTGACAAGCTTTCCCAAGGAATTTCTGAGCTTCTTTGGTCCTCTCTTTAATTCCTTTATAATTCTTTGTATATATAAACATGCCAAGCCTGGAAAGAAGTGGGGCATGCACATAACTTACCACAGAGCTCTTTTTCTATTGCAATAGAAATACTGGTAAGGAAACAATAACAGACAAAAGGGGAATAATGAAAGAAATTAATGCAATGAAACAAATGTGCCTGCAGTTCCCCATCCAGTCACCAGAAGAAGCTGCTTAAAACACCAGCACCAACATGTTTTTCTGTCTAGGACAGAGACCTTCTATGTCTGTGCCAGGGCTAGATGCATTAGCTCCCAGTGAACTAAATCACTTTGCATTACAGCCTGTTTCATGAACATGCGAGACACTGCTTTAATAGGAAGTGGTAGCTTGCTTTAGCATTAACAGTGTCGCACACAGCCATAACGCAGTGAGGCCTTTGTTCTCTTTGCAACGTGTTGCCTTTGTAAAATTCCCTCCCTACAGTCAGGCAGAGTAGACATTTCATTCTCACAATTGATATAACATGGTCAGACCTCTCGCTCTGTCAAACACATACACACTCCCTCATACATAGCCATACTCACAGATTTTTGCTCTTTCTTCTTGTTCTCCTTTGATGAGATAAAAATCACCCCGCAAAGCAAAACCACACATCTGCGCAATCAGAGCAGTTTCTGTTCAGACCATTGTTACACCTTAAATAAAGCCGCCTGGAAAAAATTTCTCTGGGATATTGTTGCTTATGAGGTTCAGAGCTAGGCGCACATGTAAAAACTGAAGCATAGGCGGCCTTCCACCGTACCATACAGAAAATGCGATCCTGTGTTTTACTCAGCTATTCATCTGCCCTTTAAAGCAAATCCAGCTGAAGCAATTCTTTGCTGGCATGCAGGAGGGCTAGATAGCCTAATAAGTCTCCTCCACCTCTAAGCAATTCATGCCTTGCATGGCTTGTTTTTATTGACTTATCTTACTGGCTCTTTGTGGGCAGCAGCACGTACCTCATGCAAATGCCAAGACATCTCTTGCTTTGGGATGCTATTGTGCGAATGCAAGTAAATTGGAATTAAAACAAAAACACATCATTTCATTTCTGAAGGATTAAGTCAATATCCTCATGAATATTTTTTATATATCTAGAGAGGAGGTTCAGCAACACCACCCCACAACCACTCCATTAACCAATCCAGCCCTTCCAGTTCAGGGTCATAGGCGTTACTGTTCCTGCTTCACCACAGCTGTTATCCGAGCTGCTCTGCAAAGATTAGAGCTTTAACACCTCCAGCAGGGATTCCCAGCCACTGAGGCAGAAGTCGTGACACCCGAGACAACCAGCACGACAGAATAAATACGTGTTCTGAATACATCAAACTGTTAAGAGTGAAAGACTCCTCTTCATCAAAACTTCCTTTGTGCACCTTTTTACCTCAGCAGAGACTGATTGTGACATTTCAAGTTGGCAGAAAAAAATGCCACATTTGTGGCATTAGCTGATGAGCTAATACAAATGGGGGCAGCTACGAGTCTTCCTAACACAAGAGGAACGCTAATTCTGAATATGCCTTAAGGAGTTACTGTAGCATCGACACCAAATCACAACATCTGTTAACATCACCTTTCTGACTAAAAGAGCAAGCAATGAAACTTCCACTTCCAAGCCAAAGTGCAGAGGAAAGAAAAGTAAGTAAATATTCAACCTGTTACCTTGAAAAAAACTTCCATGTTTCAGCAGTAATCCACCACGTGAAATTCTTCCCCTAAGTCTATCACCTGGAAAGGAGAAGCAGCCTGAGTGAGAGCACTTGAGAAACAGAGCACTCTCAATTTCTAAATTTTAACCATGTTAAAATGACCAAGCAAGCTGTAGTTTTAAAAATTAAGCAGCAAAACTTGACTACAGGAAAGGAAAGTCTGCTTTCACTGCTTGGAAATGGTCCTGATTTTTTTAGTGGGAACATTCAGTAGTACATGTTAATATTTAACTCTGTGTTTTTCCAATATTACACCAGTCTTCCTCCAGGGATGCTGAGGAAGGTACTGGCATAGCTGAACTGTTACTATCCTTTAAAAGCAAGAGAAGTGACCACTACAAAAAAAACAGCAACAGAAAATACAAGATAAAGGAGAAACGTTTCTGAAAAGAAAGTTTCTGTATTACACATCACAAGAACATCTTAATGAATCAGCAATTCACATAGACAGTAAGCGATGAAAAAGATGTTAATAAAACCCATCAGCTGTCCTCCACACAGCTGTACTGCACACTACTGCTTTACTTGGTCACTTGTCTTTCTGAAAGTGCAAAGTCTCATGATAACCTTCAAGCACTGGCCAGTGAACATCTGCTCTTTTATCTGTGGCACTGCTGCTCCAACTGCCAGGGCAAACATAACAAGCTCAGTCAGGGACATCCCAGCCACCCTACTGCAAAGCGTTTGCACTGTCTAGTTTTCTCGAATCTTGTTATGAGACACTCTTTCCTTCTGCCTGCCCATTTTTCCTCCCCCAGATGTTGTCCGAGTTTTTCCTTGGTTTTTGAGTTAGCTAGAAACAAGACTTTAAAATTAAATGCTGAAAGGAATCTGCCCACACTCACAGTGAGACATAAGGAGGAAACAACCGGGTGTTCGGAGATGGTAGCACCTGCTGTCCTCTGGTGAACACGCATCCCACATCATCCCTTGTGCCAGAGCATGGGGCATAGGACAGTCACAGCCCCTTTCTCCAAACGCACTGCGCAAGAGGACACTGTCCTGACATTTCTAATGGCAATTAGTGGTACCCAGAAGCGACCACCACCTTTGGAAGGACAGACGTGTTGTTTTGGTACTTTAAAGAATCTGGGTGGAAAAAGCCATTAATGTTAGAAAACACAATGAGCGAATACAAGTTGGCATGCATTTCCAGATGCCTGCCTCATTGTTACAAGATGCAGAAGGAAAGTCGATACTCCTACAGACAGTAAAAACCTCATCGTATCAGTGCCTTCTATCCCCCCACCATTCTATTCACCATCTTTAAGTGGGAGGTGTTCCGCAGCCTTTCACACTTGACCTCTTAATTAAAGCATGGTAAAATTAGCATCTCAGACACGATAGATCCTTTACCCACCTACATCAGTAATTAAACTAATTCTCAAGAGAGCAAGAACATTTGTTATGTGTAATGTAACTTTAGCTGGGGTATTCCAAAGAAGGAAAAAAAGCTGATGTAATAAATGCAGTCATTTATATTTTAAGGGAGCTATTGTAAATGAAAGAAGAACACCTGTGACAGCTTGAGGGGGCCCCAGCCAAATGAAATCTTTTGTGTCACCCAGGGACAGTACATTGCATATGGCCTCCCCATCTCCAGCTGCAATATTGAATAACTAAGTGGTGAAGTAGACACGCTTTATGCCTTCTCTGACTCTCAGATACTGGCACCATGATCTGCTTTCAAAACTGATGAACTGTACCTTATAGTAATTTCATACTAGTTCTATGTGAAAAGCAGGATAGGTCTGAGTAGGTCTAAGGTCTTTCCCAGGGACAGTGCAGCATTTGTGAAAATCCTAGGAGACTTTGACTCACGACTGAGACAAGCCTAGGCTATATCAAATGCAAATAATTGAATAACCATGTAGAAAGAGTTTATGTGCTTAAAGATGAAAATTACACCTTATCAGAGTGGCAGACTTCCATATTCTCTTCATGCTGATGTATAATGGACCAAGAAATAAGAGAAAGTTCAAGAAAATAACTAAAAATGTATACAGAACCAAGGATGTATGGAGGATACTTGAAAAGCTACAAGAGCACAGAACACAAAACCCATTCATTTAGGAACCATGACTGATCACTGACATCTTCTGAAGCTGAAATCCATGTCTGAGAGCTTGAGTTTGTGCTTGAGCCTGAAAGCACTAAAAACACCATTTCTGTTGTCAAATCTGTACTTACTTGCTCACAGGGCCCGTTACGCAGCCGAGGCGTAACTGTTGAGAAACGGCCTGACAAAGGTCTGCTTGCCTAAGCAGTGACAAGGGAACTCTTTCTAAGGATTTCTCTAAAGCTGCATACGGGCAATCCGGGCCTCACGGAGCTTCAGAGAGTCCTCCCAGCCATCTCCTCCACTCAGGGTGTAAATGCGTAGTGTTCCAATTATAAGCAGCCAGCATGCATGCAACATGCTGTCTCTCCCCAAAATACAGTCAAATCCACATCAGGTAAGGTATAAATTTCCCCAGTCCTTCCTTGCTGCATTACTAAGCAATTAAACAAACTACAGTATACACTGTTAAACCTCAGCCTAAATCCTCATCCTGAAGTTTAGCTGATCTCATGATTCTTCCACTCGGAGCTACTCAGTTGAGACTGGCTGACTGCCTGTCAGAAAAATCACACCAAACCCCACCACACCACACCAACACGGTATTTCAGAGGGAAAGAGAGCAGCAACCGTTCCCAGCTTTCAGGCCTGCGGTGGAATTTCAACCACCTGGACGAGTGAATTACGACTTACTAAGAGGCATCCCGCAGCAGTGCCTATACCTGTTTCTCAGAAGGAAGGGAAGAGAGACCATATAATGTTGTTTTGATATAAGCAATAATGTTGACTGGGGAGGTTGCTTTTGGCAGGGTTGTTGGGGTTTTGGTGACATTGGTGGTGGGTTGTGGAGTTTTTTTGGTTGTGGTTGGTTGGTTTTGGTTGGGTTGGTTTGGGTTTGGTGTTGTTTTTTTTTTTTGTTTTTTTGTTTTTTTTTTTTTGGGGGGGGGGGGGGGGGGAGAGGTGTGTTTTCCAGGGGATTTTGGGTTTTTACACAGGTAATATGTGTTGGTATTGAGGTCATGCCTTGATTTTTAATATAAAAATATAAAATATATTTTTAAATATATAAAAAGTAATGAATCAGTCTCATACAATTGGTAATATAACAACCAAAACAGTTAAAAACCAAACACCAATGGCAAAGATTTTTAAGAATACACTTGTACATAAGAGTACTTGAAAACAAAACACTTCCCCTAGATGTTTTAAAGCCTTCCCTCTCTCCCCCGTGCTGCTAAACTACAAAAACCAGGAGCTCTTTCTCACATGCAGAACCCAAGAGCCATCTCCCCGAGATGAAGGAGGCTGTAACTTTTGCTGCTTGGAAGTCTGTACTGCAGGGACTTGTAGGCTGTCTGGGATTTATCAGCTGTGGCCATTCCTCCAGCCCCCACCGGAAACACACCCACTTCTGCCACCAGTATTAAACATCTGAATGCTTAGCACAGGCTTACCGAAAACTGAGTAATGGGCTCAGCAAATTCAGCCTTGTGTATCTGAGAATTGCTCTATCACTGTTCATCCACATTTCAGGCACACAAACAAATCAGGGTTGTTGAGAATTGTGCAAGAAAGTTACCAAAATATTAAGCCCAAGCAAAACACTGTGAAGAAAAATACTTAAATTTCTGTTCTATTTCAACTATCTTTTTCTTGACTTGCACCAGTTTCTATGATTAATCTTTAAAATGTCGCTAAGGAGATGAGACAGCTAAATGGTCATTGTCTTAAGTATACACTGAACATCTCATAGCACAGCCAGTTTATTCCAGTTCTGCTATGCAAAGCAACAAATACTGAGCACATGACAGCTAAAATAATCAGAGGCATTCAGTTATGAATAAACAAGGCCAAAGCAGAACATGAATATAGGAATAGAGGATTTAAAACCTTTTATAAAAGGTTGTTATAAGCCTATAGAAGGCAAAATTGACTGGGCAAGTTCCCGTCATATCCAGGGCACCATCTGCAAAATGAAGAGAACATTTTTAGAAGTAACTAAGACAACTTATTATGGTATTAACAACATTAATTGGAGTATATATAGGCTCAGAAGACCAGATCCCCAACAAGTACAGTGAGACTACCTTCTGAAGTCAATGGCTTTTTTTGAAAGTTTCAGATGTGAAATGACACAGTGAAACTTGTTCCTAGACCTTCTGACATATAACGGTAGCCACAGATCATAAGTTTAATAAATAAAACAATTTCAGTGGTCTGATTAAGACAATACAGATGAAAGTTCATAATTAGCCAGAAGATTAAATGCTTCCATTTATGTACACACAGGAAACTCCTTCAACTTCACAGAGGGTACCATGGCACAAAGAGCAAAATTCATCACTCCAGTGTCCTGGAAGGACTAGTTCCCAGCAGATGCTTCTAAGGTCATGATTTTTGCAAGAAGCATCCCCAAAAATGCTGGAAATGAAAGGGAGAGTAATGTTCCAAAACTACATTGCCAAAAATGTCACTGTCTCCATCCAGAGGCACTCGAGTGCATTAGTTTTGAGGTCATCAGAACATTTCTGGTCTGTTAGAGAAGGAACAGGGGCAAGAGACAGTAATCATTCGCTTGAGAAACTCTCCCAGAAATTTTCTTGGGACCAAAAAGGCATTAGGCTTCCCAGTGTCACCATATAGCATGCAACCTCCCCAGAAAACTTGGTCTGAAGGAAAAACATCCTGGACTGAGCTGCACAGAGCATTTTAAAAAATGTATAAGATAAAGTAATCACTGTGTACAAGGCAGAACATAAAACCTGAAAAGATGCCCCGAACAAGTCTGCTTAGGATTTTATACCATCCTCCACCAAAACAAACTTTCACAATTTATGTTCTACCTGACTGCAACTGCCCCATCTCCAGATGGCCCTGACTACCCTCCTGTTCACCAGCAACTAGCTCTTCCCCTCACCTTCCCTTACTGTCTTCCCTACTGTAATGAAGCCAAGTGCCAGGGCTCTCCGAGGAGACAGCTGCTAACTGTTATCTACTATCAAGCAGACTGTCACAGCTTGTGTTAGGTTCCCCATACATAAACCCTGCTGTCATCAGAACAGCACAGTAGGACGACACACCATGTCCAGGTCCCTGGAGAGGGGTGGAGGTCCCGCACCAGGGAGACGGTACAGAATGAAGACAATTTTGCTAGTCTTCGGGCACGAAAGAAACTTATACTTTCAGCGGGGTTGGGTTTGGAGGACAGATGGACCTTTGGTCCGTTGCTTTACAATACTTTCAACTAAGTCAGGTCAAGGGCACTACCTTCAGGACAAATCATGTCCCACACAAAGGGATAGGGCATTCAGGATGGATGCCATCAGCATGGAGGCACAACATTCCTGCAGATTACACTTCTGAAGCTCGAAGAGGAGGGAGCTGCAGGTACATGTACCCTTATCATTACTGCAACCATCAGGCGTAGGACACTGTTCACTTTGCCAGCTCAGGAGTGGATATGGATAGCACTGCAGCCACAGCTGCAGGCAGCTCAGACAAAGCTGGTGGTCCAGGCAGGAAAACAGAGTGAAAGCTCAAAAAGCTAGTGCATTCGGAGTGCCTAGTAGCTGACCTGGAATCTGATCTAGCTCTACATGGGAGGGGGTGTAGTGGGAAGTCTGAGGCAACACACATATTTTGTTTCACCTCTTGCTGCTTGTTTTCTGAATCTCCTTCACCTCTTCTCAAATAAAAACTTCAGGGCAGGAAGCAACTTTCTTACTATTCCTAATCCTTGAAATGATACTTCAATGAGGTAGCACTGAATGCTTGTGATTATATGCTAATATCATTATTAGATCCCAGGTAATCATCACTTCAAGACAGCAATATTGTCCACTTCTCCTATCAGAGACAACAGCTTAAGAACTTTGTACAATTTGCAGTTTCCTTGTTACTCTGAGGTTGCCAGAAAATTAAAATCAGGGTAGCAAAACAGCAGTATTTTTCATTAAAATCCCAAGGAGTTAATTACGTAAATACTGTTATACACTGCACTTCACGATCTTTCCCCAAGAAACTTGTTAGGCCCTTTTAGTAATGCACAAGCATCATCTTATTCCCATGAAACGGAGGAAATCGTGTTCAGCACAGCCACAGATGTCACCGTGAGGTGTTCCTGCACAAAGATAACAGGGACCCACTTCTACACATACCCAGTAGCAGAAACTGGCCTTTATTACAGTTGCATGTCCAATAATATCAGGAAGGATAAAATATTTCATGAGGACAAGGGCAACGGTGCTCTGTTCAAGGGCTTGTCATCACTTCCGATTAGAAGCTCAGGAACACAAAGCCTGTTTTCACTCCAGAGCTGCAGGCAAAATAGCACCAGCCTCAGTGATGCAAGTGAGAAACAAAACAAAAATGAAGGAGAAAAGGAGGAAAAAATATCTCCAAATTTTAAAAAGCAAGGCTGCCATGTAATCACACTTCCACAGTGAGAAAGAAAACACTTCTAGCCTCCTTTAGGGGCTGATCATACAGGCTGCAAAGAAATGAGAACATATTTTTCATTTTTTTTTCCCAGCTTTGTTTTTCATCCAGGTTAATTACATTAAGATATAGGAAGGAGCTAAAGGGCAGAGGAGCAAAAACAAGTACATTTTCTCCTCCACAGCTTAGTAACCCCAGCCTGGTTTCAATCTTTTGTAACTACCGGGTATTACTATGTATTCCCTCAGGAAGCTAGGACAGCCCTAATTAGTCTATGATAATGAAAGATACCTTTTAACTGCTATATCCTTTCCACCACATACTGGAGGCCATCGGAAATTTTCACAAACTAAAGCATGCATGGATTTGACCCAGCCCAGCTGTGCCTGCATTCCTATTAACCCTAGTGGCCCATGGCCACCAGCTGGGACTACCATATAATCCAGGCACGCTGACAGCGAGAGGACACTAGGCACCAATTAAAATACCAGAAGCTATCATTGCTGTGAGCACTACTGCAGCTTAGGGAAGGGAAACACTACTGTAGATAAGGCTTGCAACTTCTGTGGATGTTTCCTGGTTTTGCCAGGCTATGTTAAAGCTAAAGAAGAAATACAATAAAGAAAAAAGTGATCTAAGTTAACCATTTTTTAGTTTGAAAGCCAAGAAAATAGAAGTCTTTCCCAACAACACCCATGTGCTCCTCTTGAGCATTTTGTGCCTGAACCAAAGCGTATAACAAGATCCCTATTTTTATAGCTGAAGAACACAGGAACGGAGCTTCTAATTTAGTTGCAGTTCTTACCATCACCCAAAACCATATCATCACACCCACACAGGCACCTGGAGCCAGCTTTAAAGGCCAAAGAAGGTGGTTCCATTTTGAAACGTGATCAATTCCATGACAGTTGACAAGACCTTCAAATACTCGGAGACTACCAGCGCCAAGAGAGGGGAAGGCTGCAGTGCCAAAGACCACACTGGTTCTGTTTCACAAAGGGAAGCTGGGTGACCCTGTGGTGAAGGCTGAAGAGCTTGACTCTAGCTTCCTTGGAAGGAAGCTCTCTGAATAACTTGGACAAGTCATTTAAGCTCCTAGCACCACCCCCCATCTAAAATTTAAGGCTAGCATTGATCTTCTACCTTGCGGCAATATAATAGCTGAATCTGCAAAGTGACAGTGACTTAAATCTAAATCAACAGGACAACTGAAGTTGTCCGTCTACTTGCCAACAGGACGCACGCTCTAGAACAGTGCACAAAAAGGCAATTCTTAAGTGTGGGGCATTTTTTCATCTTGAATTATTTTTTTCCTCTTCCTTAGAATGAAGGCATATCAAATCGTCGTCCATTCTTTGCAAAAGGGTGCAGAGCACTGGTCGAGGGCAAGCTCTGGATCCCGGGAGCCAGAACCTGCAGCCCAGAGCATTTCACTCAGCACCTCCCCAAGGCAGTGACTCTGGGACAAGGCATCCCAGCAAATGGACAACCAAGGAAGCAGACAGGCACCCAGACAGGAAATGTGTTTGGCAGTTAGGATCCTGTCAGCATTTTGTCAAAGCTGAGCTATCTCTGAAGCACATTTCAATTTCAGAGAATTTGTGACTTGCTAAAAATATGGCACTGGAATTCTTCCAACACCTTGTAGTCATTGGAACCAAACTGTAATGTGCTTTAATGTGCATCAACATTATCTAAGTTCCTGACAGTATTTATAGATTTGACATGAAGAGCTCTGATGAACAGAATATTTCTTGGTTTCATGCACTGACTGAGAATGTTCACTCCAATGAGTGATATTTGGGGTTCACCCAAACTAGGGTAAAATTTGGGTAATTTGGGTTTTTTAAGCTGCTATTTTATGTCTTTGCAGGAGTCCATCAGAATTAGAACCTTCCTATGTTTTGCTTTGGGACACTCTGAATAAAAGAGGCATTTGCTGTTCAATATTTCAAATAAAAAGGCTTCAGCCCTTTCACAGGATGCAAACCACAACTGATTCAGCTATGACATAAAAAAAAAACCCACCACAAAAAAAACCAACCCATCCACACAAGTTTCTTCAGTGTTAGAAGGACAATGTATTCCCTACAGAAACATGTTTAGCATTTTTCTAGACAGATATAACCAAATTTTAATGACAATGAAGAAGCTACTGTAACAGTACAACAAAACACAACATTAAACAGCATTTACATGCTTTTCCTGACCCCTTAGGACATCACAGTTCTGCCATTCTAACAAAATATTTTTCCTCTTTATTTAAATCACCACAGAGGTTTGGTGATTTGCCAAGAAACCTGCTGAAGTCAATGTGATTTGCAGCATGAACGTAATATATAAAAAAAATACCTCCCCTGTGTATCTCTTGACAATGTTTGTTTCAGTGTATACTGTTGCGCCAAGTGTCTGGAATGTTACACTTGTTCAGAAAGTTCCCAGAGCCCTGATGCCTGAAGTCATTTTGTTTCACTTATGTATATTTTGTGGTATGTATAAGTCAAACAGATCTGGTGCATGACTGGAATTAAATGCTCTTCCCATAACGAGACGCTGAAAAATGCCATACAAAATTGATTCTAATAGCACAGCGATATTTCAACCCATGGTTTTATCTGTCCTGTGGCCCCATGCAGTCTGTAACATGTACATTCAAAATACACTGCAAATTGAACCAAGATAACAAGACGAGGAAAGACTTCCAAACTAAATGGTTGTTGGGGGGGGCGGGGGGGTGGATTTTTTTTTTTTCTTTTTTTTCTTTTCAAATCCACAATATGTCCAGCTTCCACTGCTGAGTTAGTACTGTTGAACTGATAACAACATTTTACTTGAAGAACAACTTTGTTGTTGATGGTTGACAGATAGATTCAGGATGTAAATGTCAACTAAAGTGAGAATAAATGAACTGGAAGAGGTCTGAGCCAAAACCAGATAAACTGAGGTTCAGCAGCAGCCATTACTACAGTTTAACAGTGCAAGAAACCACTCAGTAATGTCATAAGGAAGAATTACACAGTATTGTTTTACGCTAAGTGAAAATTGCTTTCCACTTTTTCTCAAGCTTACACTTCATTATACAATTCTTCAGCTAGGCAGATTAAAAAAGATACTTTCATTTGACCACAGATAAAATGTATTTGTACTACATCATCTGGTTGAACTCTAAGCTTTTTGGGGCAAGAACTAGATTTACTTTTGTTTAGAGCCTGAGAAATGGAGGCTGTAGTCCTAACTGTCCTACCGGCACTACTATAATACATAATAAAATACTGTCTTGTGTTCAATTGCAATTGAGTGACAGCTGCCCACATACTAAAACCTCTTGGGCTACATGCTAAAAGTTATTTGCTGCTTGAAAGTCATAACATAAAACACTACTCACTGACAGTTACTGAGCAAAACCTGAATGAGTGGTTCCACAGAAACTGGAAGAACCATACATAAAAGACAACCAGCTGAGGTACAAACCAGCCTGATGAATCTATACCTACATCAAGGAAGGAGAAACCTGCATTTTCATAGGAACTTCCTCAAACACTGCACTAGAAGATTTATTCTAGCTGAAAAGCCAGCCCAGTGTCTTTATTAGCACTAATTTGGCTTAGTTACCTTGATATGCAGAAAGAATCCCTTACAGACATATTCAGCCCAGTGTACAATGGAAGCAACCTTGCCACAAACTGCTGAGATGGAATACGATGGAGTGCTGAGGGCAGAAATGTACTGCCTTTGATGCTTTGACTTGTTTATCAGGTACAGTTCCTGACATCCCACAGAGAAGAAATTCTGGCAATGTTAACTTTAGCTGAGACTCAAATTAACAATGGGAACCCAAAATGCATCCAGGTAGTGCTCTTCACAAGGCAGGATGACAGAACACTTCACCTAATTAAACTTGCCTGCCTCTTCAGATCTGTGGAATCAGGTGCAAGAACTTGGGAGGTCACCTGCCGGAACAGCTCCACCAGGAGATCTGAATTTGTCCTCATAATCTTTCACCATGCCATGGAAATCCATATAAATTATACAGACCTAACAAAAAGGCTGACAGACAGACAAACCAGCGACGCAAGCGGGTGTTCAACTTTGTTTTGTATGGCAGTTAGAACATAGCTTCAGGTTTTTCTTCCTAACTATGAGGTCACACATCCACCAAATGTAGGCATATGGAAATATATACAACATCCTTTCATCCTTACCACCCTTTGCAGACATCCAGGCTGCAGTAAAAGACCATTTATCATTTTGCTTTTAGTAGTCAAAGAGCAGTTAAATTAAATGACCTGGGGACAACAGGTCCTGGAGAAGTCTGTGAGCTACTGAGAAAATTAGCCTCTTTGACTCTGTCTCTACAGAGGAGAGATCATGGACTTTAAACTCTACGATAACAAATAAAGTTAAATACCACTTCCTGAGTCTGGATCTTGTTCTTGGCACTACACAAAGAATAATATCCACAAATCTTCACAACAATAGGGCTTTTTTTTGTTGGTGGTGTTCTTTTTTAAACGCTGTTTTTTCCATGATACGCACATTTCCCACAGCTCACAGAGGTATCTGATCAGGCTTTAGACTGTTATCTTACAGTCCCTGCCTCTTGTTAGTGAGTTCATCTCTCTGGGAACAGTGCTACAAAAAGCACTGAAAAGAGAAAGACACTGCAAAGGAACTTGTGTGAAAAGCAGTTTTGCTTTAAATGTTTTAAATCTAAATGGCTTTTCATTCTGATTACCTAACAAATCATTTTAGTTCATATTTAATGAAAAAAAACCACCAACCTGCTCAAGGTAGATTATTACAGATGAACTGCTACTGTCAATGAAACATTCAGGCTCTCAATAGGAAAGCACAATGCCTGCCAAACAAATAAACATAATATTTAGGACACTTGAAGCATGCTATCAAATGGACAGATTGTTACACTGTACAGATCACCTGACCCAGCAGACACACACAGGCATCACTCTGTTCTCATGCTGCAATGTCATTTACCAAAACACTTTGTTTGTCTAAGCATTGAATATCCTATTTGTGAGGACTCTGGACTAATTCAACATCCCTTACCACAGGCAACCTGATACCTGCTAAGCAGTGAACCAGACTAGTTAGACCACAGCACAACCTTTTGTTGCACAGAGAATCACAGCGTCACAGGGTACTCAGGGTGGGAGGGCACCTCTGGAGATCACATCGCCCAGGCCCTGCTGAAGCAGCTCTCCTCCAGCAGGCTGCACAGTCACGTCCAGGCGGGTTTGGATGTCTCCAGAGAAGGAGACCCCGCAGCCTCTCCGGCCAGCCTGTTCCAGCACTCTGTCACCCCCAGAGTTGGGAAGTTCTTCCTCATGTTCAGGTGGAACTTCCCGTGTTGCAGTTGGTGCCCGCTGCCCCTTGTCCTGTCCCTGGGCACCACTGGGAAGGGTCTGGCCCCGTCCTCCTGACACCAGCTCCTGGGATATTTGTAGGCATCGATAGGATCCCCCCTGAGTCTTCTCTTCTCCAGGCTAAAAGGCCCAGCGACCTCAGCCTTTCCTCCTCAGGGAGATGCTCCGGTCCCTCATCATCTTCACAGCCTGCGCTGGACCCTTTCCAGTAGCTCCCTGTCTCTCTTGAACTGGGGAGCCCAGTATGGACCCAGCACTCCAGGGGCGGCCTCGGCAGGGCAGAGCAGAGGGGGAGGATCACCTCCCTCCACCTGCTGGCCATGTTCTTCCTCATGCCCCCCAGGGTCCCACTGGCCTCCTTGGCCACAGGGCCACTGCTGGCTCACGGGCAACTTGCTGCCCCCAGAACCCCCAGTCCCATCCCCGCAGAGCTGCCTCCCAGCAGGCCAGCCCCAGCCTGTGCTGGTGCCTGGGGCTGTCCCTCCCCAGGGGCAGGACCCTACACTTGCCTTTGCTGAACTTCATTGGGTTCCTTTTTATTAGGTTCCTCTTTGCCCAACTCTCCAGCCTGTTCAGGTCTCACTGAATGGCAGCACAGCCTTCTTGTGTCTCAAAGGGTACATCATTTGAGGATTTAGGCATTAGAGATGCACATCCATACTTGTAATGTTTTGAGTTTGTTTATCCTCCATCCACCTGTATTTGCTCCAGATACTGCACGATCTTAACTTCTGCTCATGTTCATTTCTAAGCCTTTAACACTTGGTTCCTCTCCTACTTCCACATGTCTCTAGACAGTGATGAAAGCTGGAATGAGTTATGCACTATCTGTATTATCACAACACCTAAGAACACTGTGCAAATATGTAACGTACTGTCTCAGAGACTTACAGCCTACAAATCAGACAACACGACTCTTTCCATTATGTTTGATCCTTCCTCGTTTAGCATGCTCAACAATCTAGCATCATTTTTCCCCACAACAGCCACAATAAAAACCCAGTAAACATGGAGCTTCCACACCAAGCCATTTAAAAGATAACTTAAAGTAGCAGATGTTCCAAAAGTAGACTTAGAATAAATGTTCAAACTTCCATTTCTAGCATGAGGAAGGGTCTGAGGCTTGTCTTTTATAATATATTTTCCTATGTAACAAGAGTCTCTGCATTGATGTCAATTAAATATTCATTAACTAACTGTACTTGGTATGCAAGCCAGCGCAAACAAAAACTGCCTATTATAGCAAAAAAGGAGGCAGATGCATTCAAGAACCTGCAGTGGAAAACTTTAAAGGGTATATTAATGGATTTCCATTTAACAGCTTACTACAGAGTTTCAGCATTTCCAAATGAAGCAGTATGCCATTATGACTATGAGTACAGTAATATTTTCCCAGCTGTACTTACAGCTTTTTGCAAACCACTGCTCAAAAACAGGTGTTTTGTCCTCTCCATATGGTACGTTCTCAGAAGACGGTTACCGACTTTTTCTACTCAGGATATTCAGACAGGCCCAAGGTATTGGGAACCTAACTGTTGTTAAGAATCCCGTGCCTTTCAGCACCTGTGAAATTCCCAGTAAAAGGAACAAGGGAATTTGTCTTGACTTTTCAAAGTTAGTTTTTGAGACAAAATAGTTCTTTGGAATTTGGGGCTTAAATCTTATGACATGGTATGCTTCTCTCAAAATCACTGTGCTTAATCAACAACTTTTTGTTGGTATTTTGCTACTGATTATCCTCCTTTGTCCCAGTACAAGAATTTGCTGGGAACATCATTCACACAGATAGCAAAGCTGGAACACTAACTCAAAAGTATGAACCTCCACTGCTTCAGATTAAAAGACTGTCGATCAGCTCAGAGGAAGCAGCAAACAGACAAAGCTCTGCAACGTGGTCTAGCTCAGGGGTATACAGAGCCACGCTGTGTTACTGAGAGCTGCTCCAGCGTGACGCTGCATATTAGGGAAGGTTTCACTGGCTTCTCTGCCTTTACTACTGTTAATGATAACAGTGTTGTTCAGTATCCAGTAAATTCCAGGTGTATTTGGCAATGAAATAATTTCCAAGGATTACAGAGGAAAACCAAATATTTGACATTTGAAAGTAAATAAAGAAAAATATTTCTCAATAGTGTTTCTGAGGAACAGTTTTGCATTCATCTCTGAAAAAGCCATAACAGCAAATGAAAAAACATGGTGACAGTGTGATGCTATAAGATGTAAGACCTAGACAGGCCACTCGAAATTCTCCCCTTGAAGTTCACTGCTTACTTTAAACAACGGTGTTGAATGGTCACACACAAATCTGAGATAGATCAGTCTCTCTCAAACTTGTTCAGCAGCCTTGAGACAAACGGCATTATTCAGACTGCCCACCACATGTGCCCAACTTTGGTGCTGTGGCTACTATGCCAGTTTAGTTCAAGACTGCAATAAGCACTTTACCTAAAACCCAAGAAAAGCCTGACTCCTGACACCATCAATGGATGAGAGAAAACATAATGTCCATGTTGCATACCTGTCACTGGCATTTGAACATAACCCAAAGTGATACCCCAGGTAGGTCATAGGATTCTCAACCCACACAATCTGTATGAGTTTTAACTAATATAACACCAAAGTCAAGGACAGATGAGCGGGATCAACTTACAGTTTAGCTGAATTTAGTCACATGCTTGAAAGGAAACTTCTCTCTCGTGCAAGAATATTCTCAGCTGACTGTTAAGAACTTAGTCACAATTCCCTGAGACATATGGAATTGAAAATAATCATATTAACTCTAAATATCTAAAAATAAGACTGCTGCACAAATGCATTTTTTAAGACCTGTTCAGGATTTACAGAGCCTAGTCCTGCAGCTTCTGAAGCTTTTGTACTTTTTCTCACTTCTCTGCTAGGAGAAAGACCAAGGTAAGTACCAAGTTTAAAGGATAAGTTTAAAACATTTTCTAGGAATTTCTTCAGAAACAGACAGAAGTTCTAAAGGACTGCCTACTGAACACGTGCTTGAAAGACAAACTTACTTTTGCAAGAACTCAAAGCTGAACGAAACCAATACAAGGAATGGCAATATTTTGAGGAGACACTGAGGTTCAAGCCAGTGAGTATCTACCATGGATTTCTCTGACAGCTGCTAATGTCTCTTGTAAGCCTTTATTCATATCAACAGAAGCATGAAATGGCTCCAGACTGTAGCCCAGCTGGTGCTGGAACTGGCACAGGCTATATATGCATCCTATCAGCCCCACATCCACTCCAGCCCAGCCCTAAAATATGGGCTCACTCAAGCTGATGACTCAGTGCTTTCGAAGGCAAAGATCAAAACCAAATTCAGAGCCTTTCACCTCTTCTTCAATAAGCTGAATACTACTAATTTCAAAAATCTATCAAAAACTATTGTGTTCTGACTACTGTTTTGTGGCCTTCAGGGACCCTTTCAGGCCAGTTCCCAGTATCCAGCAGGCAGCTATACAAAAGTTTTTAGGCACCTAGAGACACATGAAGCCTCCTAATCAGACCTACAGAGTGAATTAGGAGTCTAATTTACTTCAGCAATTCTGAAATCCCATTTAGAGTCTAATGACTCTTCAGCAAATACCTTTGATAACCTGGCTCCAGGTCACTTAAAGTGATTTTAACAATGGATGACAGCAGTAGGTAGTCTCAAAGAAAAGGCTGCATGGCCTTATCAGAGGTGCAATTTTCCCTTTAATTCCAGAGATAAATCCCCTGGAAGAGGAATAAAGGACTTTCTAGAATACATATAGAGAAAACTGGGCAGCCATATTAGAATGACAGCTGCTTACAGCAGGAGAAGATACAGGTTCTGTACTTCAATATCATAAAAGATGACCATTTCTGATTGTATCCATTATTATACATATATCTACATACCACTTTTATAACATTTCCTCCAAGTTAAAACATCACATTATATCCATTATTACCAGGGTGTATTCTGAACAGGCACCAAACAGTGTCTCAAACATAAAAAGACTCAAAATTATTTCTTTAGCATGGTGTAATGCCAAATTAAAAATACAGTCAAATCCTTACCACCCTTTCAGGATCCACCCTAAGGGAAGCTGTCCTGAGAGCAAGCATCCAGCTGCCGCCGTCCCCACAGCAGCACAGCTCTATATCACAGCTTTACATCAGGCTTCTGCGGGACTGCCACGACATAGTCCCAAGGATAATAGCTGAAACAAAGACTTTTGATTCCACTGCTCAACCTGCAGACCTTCTTCACTCGCCTATCACTGTGTTCTAACAAGTTAAATGATTGAGTTTCTGAAGGCTGAGATGTGAAAGCTGGAACCCGCACCTGCAAAGGTTTAAAAATGGCTTGGTTCTGTTAAAGGCAATGTTGATTAACACCGACAGGGGATGTCATTTTTTTAACAGAGCCTCTTCCAAGCACAGAAGGCTTTCATTCCTCAGTAGCTAAACAGAGAACACAGTGAATTCAAGATGTGGTTTTAAATAAAGCATTTAAAAAAACACAATCCCAGCCTGCACCTGAAAATTCCTCTTCTCCCTGAAACAATGCAGAGCAGAATTGCAGAACAGCATAGCTCCCTCACTAAACTGGCCAATGCACATAAACACAAATGAAATTATGGTTCACTAGAAAATATTTTTTAGCTACTCACTAAAATAGCCTTGGGAGACCAGGTCCATACATGGAATAAAATGGCTTTCACTGCAGTCCTAAGCCAAACTCTCCTCTGGAATGACATTTTGGGTAATATAAACAGTTTAAAGGCAAATGTAGAGCAGAGCAGCCTAGTTTTATACAATCAGTGCAACAAAACTGAGATTTATTCTGTGCTGAATTAAGCCCTTTATATTGTTTCTACTTAAAAAGGAAAAGTATCAAATGCAACAATTCCTACAAATTTATCTTTCACTACAAACACGTTCAGAGGCTATTTTCAATTTCACCAAACAATAGCAGGTCCAAGCACAGTGGGAAGAATTTTGGCCTTGCTCATTTGAAAACAGTGCAAGCTTTGCCCTTTCTATTCTTCAAGCAACTTAACCGGTAGCAGAAGTCCTCCCGCTGCTTTTCCAATAAACTTGGTAACAAACGTCTCATACAGCTATTGGAGTGCCCGACTTAGATGCAAACAGATGCTTTTCAAAATACCTGCTTGCACCCTTCAGCTTAGATCAGAAAGGCAGAATCTGTATTTATAGATAAAAAATCTTTCAAGAACTCTAATGTTCAGATCGCCGTGGGATGAGTCATTAACCCTCATGGCTTCCTGGTGCACTATGTACAGTAACTCTCATTTTATCGGGGAGCAGAGGGGAGAAACGAGAAAAAAGTTTGATCAGCAGGCACACAGAACAACAGACTGTAAATAACTCTTTGGGCTTTTAGTTCTACTTCACACACTTTTCTGAATGTCTGAAAATAAAGATTAACGAAACTGCTAGAACCACGTGGATTTATATAGAAAGTGAAGGACCAGAATTAACAAATGGAATATGTTGTAAAGCCACTTGAAACGCAGCCCTCAGCAGTGCCTGTTCCCTACCCCTGACTCCCTTCCCCGGGACACATCTCCCTCCTCATGCAGCATCTCATAGCTGAAGACTTCGCAGTGCACCACAAACATTTACCAAAGCATGTTTCAACTCGTTACACGTGTGGGATGGAACTGGTGAGATAAATAGCACTCCTTCCCATGCATACATGAATTAACGAAGATGTAAAGCGGTGGGTGAACATCAACAGGAACGAGGGTTAGCGAGGGGTGCCAGGCAGCCCGGGCACGCTGGGGAGACACTACTCAGGCAGAACAACAGCGCATGGCTGCGATGCCTCACTGTGCTGCCACTGCCTGCATCACCTGCCGGTCACAGCAGTGCTTGTTCATGAGGTAATGAAGGAATTTGCCCACCGTGGCAGTCAGACTCTGACAGAGCTGGCATCAGAACCAGACACTGATTCAGAGCTCCCTTCTCTAAAACATCAGACCACACGCTTTCCCTGTGACCGCCTTTGAAACACACGTGGCAGTACACACAGCGCATGCTGCAGCGTGCCAGAACACACCTGGTAGGAAGCATGGGGACATTTCACGTGCAAGCCCACTACCTGCATGCATGCAAACGGTTAGCAGGATCTGATCATCGAGAATCTGCATCTCAGATGCATCAGAATAATGGCCAAGAGAGGGAAAAGCCCGTCTGAAATAGAAATCAGATTGACAAAAGAGAAAAAGAAGCAGGTGGTAATATGCTAACCCAGGATACACAAGCATTTAGGAAAAATGGAATGCCTAAGTTTAGCCAGGTCAGTAGCAACAACCAGCAAGAAATTGTTGCTAAATATTACTTTAGATAAAATTTCAGAATAGCTGCAAACACACACAAGAACATTCCCACCAGCAAAGAATTACAGAAGCAGGAGATTTTGACTTTAAGTCAGTGGTTGAGAAAACAAGCTGTAATAGTTTGAAGGACAAATTTAATGCAGACATTTAGAGACAGAAACTGCAATCACAAGTCCCAGCCAGCCCGGGTCTAACACACATTTTACCATTATTGGAGAACTTTAATGGATGCTTTTTGCACCTCATCACAGCCATGGGGAGCACTACCTGCTTTTCGGACCTGCACTATAGCTCCTTAGAGTTACAAGAGCTACAACGATGAACTCTGAAGTAAGATTTCTGTGAGTGATTCTGGGCTTCAAATTTCAGTATTTGGCTATCTTAGAAGTGACCACCTTGAAACCAGGACTAGAGCTAAACATTCAGAAATCAGGAGAGCTGGCTCTCTCAATAGTTTTAATCATAAGGTTTTGCTTTGTTTTTCAGATAACCTCATAAATGATACATTTTGAATCTATTATATTTCATTTTTTCTTCTCTGGTTCAGAGCTTTTAGAAATTACATTTTGATGCTTTCCTCTGAAAATTTCTTCTGTTGCTTTCCAGAGAAATAATAATCCTGCACTGAGATACCTCAGTACTGTCACAAAAATAATTCATTTTTCCTTTTCCAAGTAGGTTAAGAGGGAGGTTGGAAAGGAGAAGACAACTGTATTTAATCATCTGAAGTACTTAATATATCATTTTTAATGCCTGAAAAACATCAATAACTAATAAACTAATTTAAGTGTGACCATCTGAGCCATCCAATTTTTATCTCAGCTTTAAAATACTACATATACACAATCTTAAAGGATGCTCAGATGAACGATTCTGGTTCAGACCTTACTAGTGAAAGAAGAGGAAGACAACAAAGAATTCTGAGACCACCCACATTGCTCAGATACTGCTGGGGCAGGTTGCAGGGGGGGTCAGCTGTAGAGATACCCTCATAGGCCAGTCACGGAATTTTTGTAGATACTTTCCTCAATCACTCAACAATCTGTTACTGCCGCTGATTTTACTGCTCTTTACTGATTACCATCATGCTGCTCAGGAGGGGAAATAAAAAGACCAGTGTCTAATGTTCCAGACAGAAACCATGACAATATATAAACAAAATGCTGAATTTAGAATTCTAGTACAGTCTGATTAGATTGAAAGAAAAGTTGGAGTGAAATGATGTCAGGTTCAGTGAACCAAGTGTAAAGGTCTTTATGATTACATTGACATTTCTGCCTCTGTTACAGGCTTCAGTGGCTATATTGGATTATGTCACCTGAGAATTTAAATACAATCATGCATTTCTAATGAAAAAATGGCACACGTGAGTAACACAGCTCCAGATTACCTTAATTATATATTGCAATTACAATTACAGCACTGGTATGGGGATGAAATTATTGCAGCTGAGCCCCCCTACACTCCATGCAGGCCTTTCATGGGAGCCTCACACAGCCTCACCTGAACTTGCACTAAAAAATCAGCGACAAAGACCAGAATGTGAACTCTGTCCAGGTATAAGGACAGGGCTTTCATTGCCCTGAGCTGGCTCAGAAAAGGAAAGAACAAAATTTAATTTCCATGCAGAATACTGAGGTTCCTTGCAGCAAGAGCTAAAAACAGGTGAAGGCATTTTCCCTCAGAGAAAATGGACAGCACTGTACTCTATGGAAAATACGCATTAGTGATCATTCCAGACCCAAGATGATGATGTCCCTTAAGGCCAAGAAGGACCAACTGAACTAAACCCACAGTACTCTTCTGCTGTTCCTGTGTTTCTTGACAAGAGGGAGCTGGAATTCCTGCCTATCTTGGAGTACCTAGAAAGACAGCATGGCATAAGCAAGGACAGACTTTCCAGGTACTTGCCAGCATCCCAGCAACACGGTACACACCACAGGGCTTGCTGCAGAAACCATTTCCCTTTTCAAATATTTTCCTTTCCTCTTAGCAATAGAGATTTTACAGATAGGCATGCTGGTATGATGAATTTCACACGGAGAAGGCATCGCTGTCCTTTCACATTAACTTTGCAAGGCTGTCTTGCCCAATTTAGTGTCAGTGCCCATCAGAACCGCAGCTCTAGTGACAGCAGTTTGCTCAAATCCAGATCAAAACTCTTTCTAATCTTGCCTGGAACTTAAGCTGGAATTTAAAGTAAACCAGCAGAGAAAAAAGCATCACCTCTTCACCCATTTCCTAAAAGAAAGCAGCAACAATGTGGGGAAGAGCTGAGGCTCCAAAGCCTCAGGATTCTCCCTTTGCATTTGGCATTCTTCTCAATGTCTTCTCATGGTTGCTCTCCCTCTCTCTCTCACAGAGAAGCACCAAGACACACATTCCCTATGGTATTCAGAAACCAACAGCCCGTGCAAAGAAGGAGCACCCCACTGCACTAAGGCTGTGCAACCTCCTCAAATATGGAAACAACACGTGAGTTACCCATGGCAGCACCCGTGTAACCTGCAGTTCCTCAGTGAGGACAGCAAGCACGGATCCAAAAGCTTCTCCAAAAGCACAAAATCACAAGCAGGGAGATAATGCTTTGCCATACTCTCCAAGAGCTACTTCAAAGGCAGTAGAGGACTTACAATACACAGTTAAAACAGTTACCATTTATCCTGCAGAGCACTGAGTATACAGACACACAAATCACGCACCAAACCAGCCCATCACAAAGCACCACTAGAATACTTCATAATCCCAAACAACATCTAATGGGAAATGCTTTCAGATACACAAATTAGTTTAAGAAAAAGAGATCTAATTTTTTATACTTCTTTTAAGCTTCTCAGGGAATCCAATCAATTGAATTGGCTAGCTATGTCGATGCAACTGAAAAACATTTCCCAGAAGACTTACATACATAGTATTAAGATACAGAGAGTTAAGAGAGAAGCAGCAGTCTCGACTCTTTTTTTCTGTCTTGAACTGAAGGACAGAGTGTGACTTCATGACTTACCTTGTTTCCCAGGCAGGGAGGACCACCCTGATCTGCACTGCAGACAGATTCTGCCTAGCAGCTTTCCTGCCCCTTCCTTTGACCTCAGCCCTGCGCATCTCCCTCGCCCTCAGCCACACACAAGTAAACACTGACCCCTCCTCAAAGTCAGCTTTTATCGAGCAAGACACAGCGGCACGATCAGGAGCTGATAAAATGAAGAACAAAACCCTCATGCACAAAGCAATGGAATGACTCCCTGAAGCCAGGGTCATTACTAATCGACAGCAGCAAAAAAAGATGTTTTCTGAGCTCCTGCAGGTTCAGTGGCACAGAAACCGGGCACCTATTTGTACAACTGGTGCAGGGAAGAAAGGTGCAACTTAGGAGATCTTTCACTTATAGCAAACAGTGGCAGCCTGGCTAATTTCATACAAAAAGAGTTGTTCAACATACTTGATTAATATTTACTACCATAAATAATATTGTGCTTATCAGTCTAATTTATATAACATTGACTTCCATGGTAAAATACATAAAAGATGGCCTTTCCAATTCTGTGCCCACTTCTTTTTTAACTCCTAAAGACCTGGAAACTGTTTAAAATGAGAGAGAGAAAGCGGTGTTTTGGCCCTTTTTTGCCACTTATTCTTTTAATTTAAAATATCATTTGTCTAATTCTGTGGTTTCTTTAGATGTGTTAGACATGGACTTGAAGCTCCTTCAGCCATCTATGTGAGCAAGCTGTTACATTCTGGCAAACAAAAACTTTTCTCCCAAATATTTATTCAGGTGTTCAAAAGCTATGGGGTTTTGTTTGCTTGTTTTAAACTATTAAGCCATCAAAATAAACACATCTCTTCCCAGGACACTTATTTAGCTTTTATTCTCATAATACCCTTGTGATAATTCCACCAAATCATCAATTATGCATACACTTTGGAAATTATTTTTTTAAAAAAATAAGAAAAAATAAAGGAAACTAGACATGCTTTTCTTACATAGAAACAAACAGAGGTAGAAAACAGAGGGACCTTTGGGCCTTTTTTATATATAACAGGGAAAAAAACCCAAAACAATAGATCACAAGTGTATTTTTTATCTTTTATAGATTAATTCATGAAAGCTCGCAAAAGTCCCCAGAAGGACATCAAACTTCATTTATTTAGTTCATCCACTAAATATGGGAAGGTTATAGAAATTAACAACCCTCTGCTTAAGGACAACTATCTAGCAGGCAGTTAGCTGGTCTGCAATCATATCATAAACATAATCTTTAGATTTAAAATTACATTTTCTTATGAAATCCTGATTTCATAATTATGGGAGGGAAATTATGATAGGATTTGCATAACAAACTAAATTTCTTTGGATTAAAAGCATTTTAAAACCTAGAAAAGTTTTTTTAGATTAAAGAAGGAAAACAGTTGCTGGGTGAGAGCCCGGCTGACAGGCATGTATGCTGAATCCCCGTTCCTGTGGCTAACTGTACTTGTTTTCTGTTTCCCTGGGCTCCTTCCTGGTTGCGGTTCCAGCTTTCCTCATTTGGCCATCCAAAAGTTAACCAAGCTGTGCAGATGCCTTCCACAACAAATGGAGCTGGGATAACTCATTGTTTGGAGTAACCAGAGAAGGCTATAGCAAAATAAGAAGAAACCCATGTACTTTATCATTCTGCTGTTCCTTCTCCATGGCCTGTTTTTGAGATTGTCCTCATTTTGGTTGGGGCTGCACAGACACCAGGGTCTCCTGGTTCACACCTGGGCACGAGAGCCCAACTCCCAGCAGGCAGACTGCCCACCTTACTTTAACAGTCGTGGTGAACTTTGCTGTACAGCCCTCCTCTCAATATAAGCCCCCATCTGTGATACATGCTATGCCAGCATGTGCCACAACAATAACCAAAAAATAGTTAATTCTGCTATTGATTGATTCTGAGTTGGTCTTAAAAAAAAAAAAAAATAAAAGCCAGATGCAAACTGATAGTCCCTTTAGTTCACAGGCTGGTCATCCTTGACAATGCTAATAAAAATGGAGTAAACTTACATGGCTACTTTAGAAGGGCTTGAGCATGTAATTCACACCCAAGGATGTGAATGCTGTGGCATACTGAGTGAACTCGGCATCACCCAGCCTGAAATTCAGGGAACAGGGGCTCTTCCATGGGAACCACTAGGGACCTTGGGAAGATCTATGACATTGTTAACTTCATGTGATATATCAGGTGACTGTCTGGGGTATAAAATAACTTGGGGAAAGTGAGTCTTATTTTAGTTCTTTTAATGTCCAGGCTATCCAGTGAGTTAATTTATGTGTGATTACCGAATTATGAGTGTTTAGTAGCTGCTCCTCTGTTACACTGTGTATCTGTCTCTGAGTCCCCCTATGCGATCATTGTTCTGGGAGCATAAACAACAGTCTTCCGCCCTTGACCACACTGGGACACTTTTTTCACGTGTTCTCTGTTGCATACTAAAGAAGAAAAGCTTCTCTCTCAGACACAGATCTGGTGCCAGGTCAGGCTCCAAATACTTCAGCTATATTCTGGGTTCAGGTCTCGGCATCAGGCACCAGCACTATACCCAGCTGGGGTTACAATGCAGCTCTTCAAATCAGTGGGTATTACAGCACGTAGCACACAACCAGAATGGCTTAATGGAAAGCGAAGCCCTCAGCGGGAAATTACAGCTTTCACAGAACATATGGTCCACAAGCACTCAGTGGCTATAAAAGTGTTTATCTCAACATTTCATAGAGGGGAAAGCAAAACAGAATTGAAAGGTAACATACACTGCTTCTGAAAATCTTGTGACTAGCAGGCTTGTACAAAACACTGACCAAACAAAAGAAAATGTAGAAAGCTCTTGTATTTAGAGTGGAAGATTATGGTAATGAAGATGATTAAGAAAACTCCAGCAATGACCACACACACACACACACCCCGCAAAGACAGCGTCTCACTCGTCTATTGTACTTTCCGCTCATAATGACTCAGAGTCACTCCCATAAGCCACATGCAGTGAAAGTTCCTGTACTCACTACAGGGAACATAGACACTTCTGGGGTAGGTTACAACAGATGCTTGGAACTGTGCCTCTATATCCAAAATGAGGGGATATTGCCAGAGTTAATGTCTCTGTACACTTGCACAGTGCCAGACAGAGACGGTCAGACCCCTTGCTCACATTACGAGCCCGCTAACTACTTGCCATGGATGGTACCACAATCAGCACACACCTAGCAGGACTGCCTTGCACTGAACCATCAGCATTGCTTCCTGCATCATTTATGCTTTCATGTAATTTTTGCATGGTTTAACCTCAGCTGGCAACTAAATACCATGCAGCTGCACCCTCCCTCCCCTCAACTCCAGCGGGATGGGGAGGAGAATCAGGAAAAAGGTAAAACTTGTGGGTTGAGATAAGAATAATTTAATAATTGAAATAAAATAAAATACAATAACAACTGTAATGAAAAGGAGAGAGAGGGAGAGGAATAAAACCCGAAAGGAAATACCCAACAACTGATGCACAATACAATTGCTCACTACCTGCCGATGGACGCCCAGCCAGTCCCTGAGCTGCAGCCCCTGGCCAACACCCCCGGTTTATATACCGAGCACCATGTTCTATAGTATTGAATGCCCCCCTTGGCTAGTTTGGGTCAGCTGTGCCCCCTCCCAATTTCTTGTGCCCCTCCAGCCTTCTCCCTGGTAGGGCCTGAGAAACTGAGAAGTCCTTGACTTAGTATAAAAATTACTTAGCAAAAACCAAAAACATCAGTGTATTATCAACCTTATTCTCATACTAAATCCAAAACATAGCATTGTACCACCTACTAAGAAGAGAATTAACTCTATCCCAGCTGAAACCAGGACAAAATTTGAATGTTAGATGTGGGCAGAACATCCCTCTCCTGCCCCAAAAGCACCTTGAGTGCTAGCACAAATAAACCAAGGCTCTTAACTGTATAGAAGAAGGCAACCCTGAATGGCCGGCAAAAATCCTCTGGCCACATCATAGATGGGAGAGTGGAAGCATAAAAACAAGTTGTGTAATTTACCCATCACCCTACTCTATATCAGTAACAGAGCTGGAAATAGAAACCTCCCCTATTAGACACCACATCAAGAGGCATGACAGGTGCTTTGCAGAGCCCTGTTCCAAAGCACGTGTCAACTAGAACGTGGGCATCACGTCACCGGGAGGCAAGGACGGCTGCAGAGACAGGCTCTGTTAAGCTTGCTGGTGAATACTCTCCCCTGCATCTACCCTGTATGCAGTCACCAGCTTGCAGATGAATTTTTATTGTTCAGTCTGCAGCTACATAGTGACAAGAGGAGGTAATGTAACAGTGACTCACTTCTAATAGAGCCTTCATAAAGAAAGGCAGTGACCCCTAGGCTCCTTTATTCAAGCAAAATGATCTTCAGTTCAGTGGGAGCCTTCTGAAATACAAAATTAATTGCATTCTTAGACTTGTCCTTAGTTTACTAAGTCATTAGAAACAGAATTAATTAATTAATTCTGAACTAATACGAGGACGGACCATGGTTTGACAAGATGCCAAGTAAAGCAGACTTTTCACAGGGTTAAGCTTTGGCTGAGAAGCAACTGTCAACCAGAGGCATCGAGGAGCCACCTAAGGAGGTCTGTGACATCCAGCAGCTCAAGCAGGGAGGATTTCTTGTCGCTTATTGCTACAAGGTGAACAGAGGCTCTGGGGTGTCCTTGTGCTTGGGACTCACGAAGGACTTCTGTTGCCAGGTCACCTAATTCTTGTCTTAGCTGATGTGCCAGAGAAGCAGCGTGGTATTTTTGAAGGACATGAGTCTATATAAAATTATTGTAGTTGAATTTTTAAGGGTTTTTTTTTATTATTTTTAATTCAACAGCCAGATTTCATTTGAAAAAACTTCATTGAATTGAGTTATATGAGTACATAAACCTGGATGAGATCCAATTGCTGAGCAGTGAGCCATTACCCACTAAGAGTAATTTTGCTTTAGCGCATGTAGCAGGGAACATACCAGAGCACATGGGTCCTAATTAAAGCCTATAATTGGCCTGAAATTCCTACAAACCTTCCATTTTCATCACAAAGGTGGGAGACACGGTGACCTAGTACTGCAACAGTACTGCAAAATATTAGTACAGGGATAAAACCTATGATAGACAGGCATGAAATAATTTATCATAAAATTCTAGTCTTCCTGTAAAAGAAAAGAAACTATCTGTGTTGAAACATCCATCATATCTCTTGGCTGAGGGCTTAGAAGCTTTTAGAATAGAACAAGGGCATATCATGAATTCGTCACAGGATTTCACAGGGCTGAACTACAAGCCTTTATGAATACGAGGCTATGTAAATTAGATTATATTGGTCTTTTAAATAAAAAAATCACAACACAGTGCTTTACCTAAGAAGGCAGCAGGACAATGTTCAAAAAAAAGAGGAAAAATGTCACATTTAATAAAAAAAGAAAACCCCAGTTCTAGTGACAACCAAAATGTAAATTAGAATGTTCATGTAGACATGTTAAGATGGGGGAGGTTTCCAGCAGCTGTGCTTTGGGAGGGAGAGGTGGAGATGTCCGCTTTGTCTGCTCCTAGTGGACTGTGAGCTAGTAGTATCTTTCGCCCTCTCCAGAGCTTCTCTATCTACTCTCCTTGAGGAATCTATACAGGAAACACTCAACTGCTTGTGACGGCACCTGCCCTGCAGGCTGGCCTTTGGAAGTTGCCAGCATCCTCCCTTCACAGCAGGGAATCTCTGCTGGGAGAACCACAGGGCAAACAGAGTGGTGTTCAACAATTTTCTGGCATCGGCTGTGAACCACGTGAGCTGTGGTACGGCAGGAAGGGGCTAGTCCATCCACTGAGCCTAAAGTGTTGCTCAAAAGTAACAACCAACTACAATGCCACTGCAGTATTTCCACATTCTCTATCTCTCTCTATATATATATATATATTATTCTAGGCCAACTTATTTAAATTTAAAAACCAAAAGGGAGAGATTATTTAATATCCTGTCCTGACAACTCAGCCCAAAACCTTTCTGGATGAATCTAGTTCACTGAAGCCAATGAGATTGTTTCCACCAACTCCAGTAAGTTTGGATCAGACCTTGGGTTTCTTGTGCTGGCAAGGGCTGGAACACAGCTAACAGTTACAGTCTGATGAAGCATGAGCCACAAAATAACCACAGCTCACACTGTGTCTGAGCTCTGCTGAGCACAGTATCAGCAGCAGAACATTTATTTGGATCAACATCATGATCACATTCCTGACGCTGTGGTTTTCAGTGGGCACAAATACACACATCTGAGTGCACTCATAGCTTGCTTGTTCTAGTAAAAAACAAAGCAAGACAGCAAGAAAGAACAAAAGTGAAGGCTGTGAGATGGCAAAGGGTTGTTGTCCTGTCTTTGATAGCAGATGATTCTCCAGAGGCCATCTCCCAACCTTATGAATGCACACATTAGGACATTAATATTATAACCCCCACTCCAAGGGAGGGGATGGAGGATACAAGGGGAGATGTTGAGGTGCTTCTACTCCAGGCCAGCAATCTGATTGCAAAACAAGAGACTTGGGTTCTTTATAATCAAAATTCCACCCAAAGAGAAGCAGCCATACAAAATACATAGACTGAGGAAAAAGACTTACTGGCAGGAGTGCCATGAGTTAAAGCCAGCTGCAGGGAGAAGGAACACCTCTGCCTCATTTATTTTCTGCACTGAACAGAATGATTTTATGCGGAACGTCTGACTGCTAAGTCTATCCCACTTTCCATCCTTCAGAGCTAAATAATAGGATTCCCTTCTGTGCCTCCATAGCTTCTAACCCAAGAATCTCCAGCTAATTTACTTGCCTGATAAACCCTTTCTCTCAGAGTTCTTACTGTTCGGTTTTAGCACCAAGATACAGACTAGCGTTTTTATAGATCACAACCATCATGTAAAAATACATGCATCATGTTTCTCAGCTAACCAAAAATAAAAAATGAGCAACATGATTTAAGTCTAATAATCACTCATTCAGTACCATAGGCACAAGCATTGGCCATCACCAGCCATCTGCCCCATTGATGCCTATTGTGCCATCGGGCACAGTGACCCAGGAATTGTAATAGGAAAAAGTCCCTGGGGGCTTTGTTTTATTTTCATAAGTATAAATAATTTTTAAGAAAACAAGCACAGCCTTGTGATTAAAATATTGATACTGTTTTTAGAACAGGGTTCCAGAGACCACCTAGCAAACTGAAGCAATAAATGCCATATAATTTAAAGAACACTTTTATTAAAAACTTACTGTTAATAAGTATACCCGGGCCTGAAGATCTGTTCTATCATGAATATCAGTCTTACAATCAGTAAGATAGCCATCTCTCTGTGAAGGTGTTGTTAAGTTTCTTCTCAAGTACTTTCAGGCATTTTTTTCTATGGATAATATATCTCTTGATTGAATGAGCAGTGTATTATTTATGAAAGTCTTCATAGAGGAAGTCTCACAAAACTATATGGACTGCTATGAAAGAGAGGTTAAAAAATCTGTGGGTTTTCTAGTGCTTGCTTTGTCTCACACCTGTCTGAGGCAGGAGAGGAGTCACTACCAAATATGTAAACTGTACAACAATGCCAGATCACAGAACAAAGCTGAGCTACAAAGCCAAAGAAAGGAAAAAGTGGCAGCCCACCAGTACCCCATCTCACTCCTCACCAAGAGTCCCTATCAACAGCACTACCTGCCACTGCCTCTCCGTTCTCCTCCCAATCTTTCCACTTACTTAGCCCAGCAGTGTGCTGGGCCAATGCTGTCTCTGGCGTATTTGCACAAGGTCTGTTGTTATGAAGACTTTGATCTTAGTTGGTGCCAGTAGTTCGAATCCAAGCAATAAAAAAGAACCTGCTGCAAGAAAAGGTCAAGCACAATAATACATTGTTTATATTATAGCACTGCCATATGTGTAACTAAGCACCACTTTTAGGAGAACCACAACACAATTTGTTCTTTGAAACATCTGGATGTTAGAAGAGCAAGCAAAGACCATACAAGTATTTTGTTGATGTGCTCAAGATGCTAAATTCATATCCAGGTGTCTTCAGTGTCTGAGGAAACATGATTTCTAGGTTTGGGGTCTCTGATTCTATGATTTTTTGTACATTTGTATAGTTGGCTGTAAAGACTCCTAACTCACAGATGTGCTGAGAAATGGTGCCTAATATCATGGCTACGTAGGGCACCAACCATGTATTCTACGTGAATGTGTGCCTACCCTAGTCTTATAGAAGCATGCTACCCTTGCTTGGCACATCTCACCTAGAAAACAAACCTTGTGCCACATGGATTTGCCTTTATTCTACAATCATACACCATCTTGCATAAGGGGAGCACAAATGTGCTGGACATATAAATGTACAACAAATCTAAAAAAAACCCCAAATTATTTGGTTACTTACCCAACAAAACACCCTCAGAGAGGTACTGTAGAGAAAGTGAGAAGAAATTGAAGCAAGAATAGAGTGAGGAGACAAATACTTACACAATCTTTGGGGGATTTTAATCTTTTATAGAAAGCCATAGAAGTTCTTAGCGTATACTGTGATTAGTTTCCCTCTGGATTTGTAAACTCTTATTAGAAGAAAAGTATCAATAGGTAAGATAAAAAGATAAAAAATATAAAGGTGTAAAATATTTAGAGGGTTCTTTTAATAATTAATGAGCCAAAGAGCTTTCAGTCTAGCTGTACTGACAGCACAGCCAGACCTTTCAAGAGAACAAAACTAAGTATCTAGTCACCAAACTGTGTTAATCAAAATGCTATTTCTAGCCCTTCAAATGTCACACTGTATCAGGAGAAACTATAATACTTACTCATTTTTTCATGAAGCTGGGGCACGTATGGCTTTTAACTGTCACCCAACATGTTTGTGTATGTGATATATTCTTTCCCAATTTTGCAGACCTGTAGCCAACAGGTTTCTGAGAAGATTTCTTCTCAAGACACATTATACTGGTATGGGGTGCTAAGCAGTAATCCATTGCAATTGTCCTTGTGACAGAACACTTTACTAGTAACTCTAAGATGATACACAGAATACTATGTGCAGTATCTCTCACACTACGAGATGGAGGGGACTCCATTGTAATTAACACAGAGCTTCTCTAAAGCTTCTAGAGATGAAAGCTGTATCCTCACAGTTGTCCAGAGCAGCAAATCCACTTACTTCCTGGAAGGAACCTCAGGATAGGCATTTCGTGACCCTACTGATACTCCCAGAGAAAAGCCGAGACACAGCCAGCATAGTGAGGAGATGTGACATGGTACAGTCTCTAGTCATGCCATCTACCCTTGCAGTGATGATTTTGCGTGGTCAAGATGAGGTGGGAATCTTTTGAAAATACCCCGCAGTCTCACATTACCCGATACAAGGACTTGTAGCGGTTTTAGGCAGGCTGGACTCGCTCGGTTCAGACTCTTTGCTAGGGACAGTATGGTGTCAGACCCCAGCTGCCAGTGCGTCACCCAGCACCTAGGACCAGGATCATCCTCCAGGGCACAATGTAGACACCAACAGATCACATTAACCTTCCTGGCTTTTTCCCCCCCTACCAAGCACTGGCTGGGCTGCCTCCCACCACAACCACACAAATCTCAACACAGAATTAAGCAGAAGACTGCCAACCACACTTCGGTATCACCGAGTGTTTGTGGAGCTCAGCCTGCGTGACTGGCTAAGCTCTCAGAGCAGCTTACGTTTTGTGACTGGCTTATCCCAAGAACACAAGAATGGCTTTCCATGAGGATCAGAGGTACATAAATTTCACCTAAGTTTTCAGAAAAATAAACATTTGTAAAACTAACACTTTATTCCATAAAACTCTACAAAATTAGCCAACAAAAGGAGTTAAGAGTACCACCACTGCAAAGATATGTCTTATTTGAACAACCACTTGCAAATAGTTTTCCATGGTATTTAGAGAGCTCAGAGACAGCGCACCACAACAAAGAACATGGTGGGTAGGAAACAGACCTAGTACAATCTAGTACTCTCTCTTGCTTAAATAACACCAATGGTAAAGGATAAATACCCATAAACTCACCTAGACTGGGACAGTTTTGTAACTATACCTTCATCTACCATAAATGCTGTATAAACACTCTGATGACTTGATCTGAATATTTTTGAGATAATGACAGCTGTAATTCTACATTATATCAAATAAGATTCTGTTCCAATGCAGGGCTCATTGCTTTTTCTTAGCTCTTCAAAACTGTGGGCTTGAGCTAAGCGAGGGATAGCCCTACCTTACACGTCATTACTGCTATTGACATAGCTGGGAAAAATTCTCAGTGCAGTGTCCCTAAACCTGGCCTTCCTCTCTTAGGGCCTCACACAACGAAGTGGCCTTGCCCGACCCAGAAGAGCCATGCCTATGCTTATGGAAGGCATTTGACTGTGAGGACCATTAGGCTTGGCCTTCCTGCACGGGCACCACTGGTGTCTCCTTTAGCAGCAAGGCTGCAGGCGCTGGAAAGTGGGCTGAAACTCAAAACTCATAATAACTGAACAACCACTGCTTTTGACCTTTAAAAGTTAGGATCAATACAGACACAGAAACAAACTAAAATGGACTCATATTCTATTATCAGCCTCCTTTCCACACAGTCATCTTCATCCTAATTATGTCCATTCTGCTCTAGGAAAAATGTAACTTCTGCTCCTTATGTGAACGAGTGTTGCAGTGTTTATTCAAAACCAGAACAGCCTTCTGGTCTTGGAGCGTATTTCATTCATATTATGTAAATAACTGATTCTTTGAAAGACCAGAATAGCTATAAATCAAACCGGTAGGCAAACTACATTTTCATGCATGCTGCTGTTTCCTGTTTTCCCATTTTGATGGAGGCATTGAAAAACCCCAGCCGTTACAGTACTGAACAATCTTCTCTTGGTTCTCAGGATAAGAGGAAGTGGAATTATTTCGGAAGTCTTCCTAACAAAGAATGATTTTAGCAACAGTTTGCTTTCTAAGATAAGGCCACTCACTTCAAAGTTTTTATTGTTTATGAAGAGGGCAAACATCAATAAACTGTTACAAGATTGGCTATGAATATAAAAGACAATTTCTTGTAGAAATTGCTTTACCTCTCCACATCTCGTTTCCTTCAGCTGTAAAGTGATGGCAGAGCTGCCTGCCCATGCTGGCATCTGTAGATAAGAAACAGATTTAGTGCTACACTCTAATTCTGCTGCTAGAGAAACTTCACACAGGATATGGAACAAACTTGCCTAAAAAATTAGTGCAGATCATCTCCTCTTAATGAGAATGGGTAGGAAACGCAAACACACAGCTTTACATCGTACATGCTAGAGAGGTATAAAAGTAAAGGAAGAGAGAGAGAATAAAATACTGACTGACATACAGGCATTCACACGCCCAAATTCAGATATGAAGTGTCTGATCTGAGAAGGACATCACAAACCAGTTTTTCTACCTAATTACCCTCATCCAATACTATTTTGTTTTTTTCTAAACACATTCCAACAAACAGCCTCTATGATGCAGGAATCCAATATTACTTAATCATGCTTCATGGTATCTTACTGAGACCATGAGAAGGCACACATAAAGGTACTATTCCTTCTAGTATTTAAATAGCGTTTCTCTCTGGGTCTGTTTTAGCAACACTCAGCAACCACACACAACAAGGAGAAGGAAGCATAACTATCTAGTTAGCAGAGTTATTACAGAGCGGCCAACCATCACTATCCAAGCTGCAGTTTGGCATGCATCAATTTTCATGCAAAAAGAACTGTGGAGTGCGGAAGAACCCAAGCAGGCATGACATTAGTATGGCACCTTCTTTGAAAGACACCTTCAGTAGCACATTTGCCTTTACTGCCATGCTTGGATAAGCACTGTCTTAGCTGAGTGTGAAGATACAACATCAAAACTTCCCAAACCCTCTCCTCTAACTGATCCAAATACCAATTCAGTCTAAAACCTGCCTATAGTGTGGCACGTAGAAGGATCACAGTATAATCTGCACAGGAACAGAGGCTGAATTCATACTGAAGTCGAAGGTCAGGTTCATAAATCCCTATTTAGATATACAGATTAAGTGCCAATCACTCAAGGGAAAAATAAAGGGAAGCATGTGGGTACCCAGAATTGTTGAAAACTCAGGCTTTTGTTAGGCTCCTATTTCAAAAATCTTGAGCAGCAAGCAAAAGCCCTAACATACTCTTTTACACAATAAGAGCAAAGAATAAAACAACCTACCCATGACTGAGAACTTCAAAGGCCTGAACTAAAAACAATTTTCAAAGAACACTGAACATTATCCATGCTGCCAGTGCATTTCCCAATGCTGAATAAAACCAGAGCAAAGATCTTACACACACACACACACACACAAAGCTTCTCTGCTGAAAACTTCTTGTCCAGTTTTAAAGGCGCAAGCAGTTTCCATAACCCTATAGGTAGCCTCTGCTCTGATATAATTTATGCTAGGCAATGAAAGTGCTGACCCTGGCTTAACACTTGCACACAAACAACACACAGTGTACAACCTAATTCCATAAAGCTCATTCACATATATAGCTCCACAGAAGTTAATGGGATTATGGAAGGGATTGAAGACTTCAGGATGAGACTAACAGAACCTCTCTGGCTCACTGCAAAGGGCTGGGCAAGCAGCTAAAACACGATGGTTGTTCATCCATCTTGGCAGATACATGCTGCAGTCTTTGCTCAAAACAAAACAAACAAAAACATGAACAGCACTGCTTTGGTATCCCCATCTGTCCTCTCTTATAACAGACCAAAGAGGCATATAGTGAGGTTAAGGACCAGAAAATTGAAGAAACACCAAAGAAGCATAGAGGAACAGATAATTAACAGTGTAGCTCTCTGATGCAGGATACCATTGAGATAAAGCATTCTATAGTAGTTTCATCAATTAATTAGCACATTGTATACAGTAACACATCAGAATAAATAAACCCTGTGACAAACATCTGCTGCCATCTCCTACTAGTGACCCGAGTGTCTGCAAACACATCAATTGCACCCAAGTACACAGGCACAGAGCACATTGTTAAAAATAGGACATGTAATTTGCACGAAGGTTTAACATTCCTGTTTTTTCCCCAGATTCAACCTTTAAAAAAACAGTAAACTTGTAATTCAACATTTGCAGAGTGGTTAGAAGTTTCTCTGAACTCTCCTTTCCCCCCCCGACTCCAAATACTTTCCCTCCCCTACAAACAGAAAACACAAGAAGAGACCTGTTCATCACATGACCTTCCTTTGGAGGAATCCTTACATTTGTACTTTCTGAATCACTGATGTATTGAAGAAAAAGGAAGCTGCAAATAATATTCACGTGGAGCACATAATTCTTACCTTCCTGACTTTTAGGTTAGCCTTCTGGGCATGGAAAATTTATTAGGCACTGTTTCTTTCTTCCTGTAGACACCTTAGGCATGAGTGTGTACGTGTATGTTTCTGTTTACATTTACAAAAAATCTGATGTATTCCAAAAAAGACAAACTTGCTGTGTTTTGACTGCCTAAATATCACTACTTGTATCTTCTTTATGGTATTATCAAACAATATTGGCTTTGTGGAACAGGATTATCTTTAAAAATAATCACTCCTGTTTAAAGATAAGTATACTTACTGAACAAGAAGAGGGGAGCATAAAAGAAGTAAGAGTCATTAGGGATACTAATGTGGCAGATGTTTTCTGTATGTGTATACGTGCAGCAGAACCAACATGGTCCAGCCTTTAGAAGTCATGAGACGCTAACTCTGCTAGTAACCTTGAGCAAGCTAAACCTCCTCTTGCCTTCCCATACATTCTATGTAGACGAGCTGCCTGGGACAGATGCTGTTTCTTTTTCTGACATGGTAGCAACAAATGTAAAGAAAAGCAATGTTTTAGTAGCATAATTCATAAAAATGAAATACTAATATACCAAATATTGCCCCAGAACAACAGCAGTTAACAGCAGTGCCAGGCAGAATAAAGAAGCAGCAACTACAAGGAAGCAATGGATAGACGAGTGAAAAGCACATTCTGCTTAGAACAAATCCCATTACCAATCATCTGGGCTCTGCTCTGATCCCCTTGATTTGGGGGCTACGACAAACACCCACATGTGGAGGTACAGCAGCCATGGCACTGACACCAGCACAGGGCACTTACTGGTTAAAAATCAAACATGGGCAACAGCAGGAGCACAGGCAGTTTTGCTGAAATGAGATCTGCACAGCAGGGCAGGCATGGCTTTTCTTCATTACCCTAATAGCCTAATAAATAAATAAGGGATAGTTGTGTCCATGGTAATCACGCTGGTGATTTTTTTTTTCCTTCCTTTCCAAGACACCTTAGAAAAGAGGTAGCCATACCAAAGCTGCAGAATCTGATCTGTAAATAAAAAACTGAGACCTAAATGAAGCCCTTTCTGTGATAAGATTTAATTAAAACTACTGTGAATTCTCAGGCATACAAACCATCTACCATTCATTAGACGCTGGTGATACCTGAAGCTGCTGCCAGTTAATTTTCACTCTTGAATTTCTTATGAACAGATTGCAAAAGGTATTTACACCTCTGCATAGAAGCACATAAAACACACATCTTTTGGAAACGACCGAGACTAACCAGTAGCCTCTCCTCTACTTAAAGACACAAGGCTTTCATACCCGGCCATTCCCGGCTTCTGTTTTACCCAACTACAGCAAGTGTGGGCTTCCTAAACTACAGTATTCTCAGCATGTCACATGCAGGGCAGCATCCATGCGCCGCTGACTTGGTAATTGCATTATCTGCAGCCGCTGATGAATGAACAACCGTAATGCATACATCCTGGGTTTAGCTCTCTCGGGACAAGTACATACAGTCTCCCCCCCACCAGATTCACTCAGTGTGCTGAGTCTGAAGGCACACAGAAAATGCCCGTGTGCGTTCGCTCTCCTTTTAAAACCAATGTTGTATTCTGCTCCTCCTTCCCGCTGACAGAAACGTAACATTTCTGTTCAGGCGCACAAGAAACTCATTCCCAAACCTACTCCTCCGCATCTGCAAGGTATTTTACCTGCAAGCAACGAGGCTTAAATAAAGGCTTGCGAAAATCGTGTTGTGACACCAAGCCCACCCCTAGATATTGGGGGGGAACAGAGAGAGGCGCTAACATCCCACAGCATAATGGCCCTTTAAAGAACACCTAGTCCTTATGGGTATAAATAATCGCAAGAATAAAATGGAGCCAAAGCGATTTTCATCGCAGGGGGGGAATGACCAGCTGCCACAGCTGGGAAGGCACGGAAAGTTCAACGCGCAGACGAGCTTACCTTGGAGGGGCAGCAGCAGGCTCTGTGCCTGCCGCGCCGCGCCGAGCCGAGCCGAGCCGAGCCGTGCCTGCCGAGCCGTACCGAGCCGAGCCGCCGCGGCTCCCCGGCAGGCGCCGCCCCCCGCCCGCCCGCCCGCCCGGCGGCCCCGGCAGCCACCCGCTCGGCGCCGGCACGGAGCGAGCCCGGTGCCGGCAGCGGAAGCAGAAGGCGCTGCCCCGCCGGGGGCGGCGGGCAGCCCGGCGAGCCGCAGCCCCTCGCCCGACCTGTTGCGCGGGTCGGTGGCTGCCGGCCGTGGCCGGGGTGCTGGCACTTGGCGGGGGTGACACGAGGGTGTGGGACTGGGGAAGCCGTGCATCGGTGCGGCCAGGACCGGGGCTCGGCAAGCGGTACGTGCAGGGGGGGTGTCGGTGCAGCCGTCCTTGTACTGGCTGCGTGTAATAGAAATCACAGAAAAATAAGGAGGAAGGGATGGAGGCGCGGGGAAGGGCTGACCGGTACATCACTGACTGCTTCATCTGGGAAAAAAGATCAAACGGAGGGGAAATCCCTAACAAATCCCTCTCTCGCTCACCCTGCATTGCATGGGGTCAGTACCACCGTTCTGGTTTCGTGAATGCTTGAGGGCACTACTCCTGGGTCGGCTTAGGTGCTCTGCAAAGGCAAGGGTGAGCCAGTCCGTGCGCCAGAGCATATACACAAAACGCGCAAAGGCACCAACCCACCGAAGGCCTGATTGCGCCGCCTTTGTGTGAGGAGGAAACGCAGTGGACGTAGAGGGGATTTCATCCTTGTCAGCCTGTCGGGGCATACCGTGTCCTTTTTTTGCCGTAGCAGTTACAGGTCTACTTGCTTTCTTTTTCACCTTCAAAGTTCTCATCTTTACTACACTGGCCGCCACAGGAATCTAATTTATTTGTCTTTACTCAAATGCTACCCACGAATCAAAAACATCACCAAATGATTCAAACCAATTGCCAAAAGAAATTACTTAGATCTCAATCTGTAAACAAGTCTGAGAAAAGATCAGACCTATCTTGGCTCCAGCTGCCAGAAGACACAAAGGAAGTTTAGCACCAAACTTTGCTCCCTCTAAAAGCACACTAACCTCTCAGAGGCCGTGGAACAACCTCCTTCGCTCCCGAGAGATGCGTGCGTACAAAGGCAGGCTAGCTGCCGTCCAGATGGGGCCCGGAAGTTTGCGGCACTGATCCTGAGCAGCCCTCCGCTCCTTACAGTCCTCAGGAGAGAGGAACGTGACTGTCATCGCCGAGCAAAATGGACAGCCATGAAATCTCAAATCTGAAATCCAGCCTGGGCAGAAAATAAATGTCTGTTTTCCTCTCATCTGACAGAGAGAAGGGTGATAAAATTTGTGGCATCCTGCCAAAACCATTGAACCCACTTATGCACAAAAACTCATATTACCCAGGTTGAATAGCATCAAGGAGGAAAAAAAACCCCTAGGTTTGACATTTGATTCACCAATATCCCCATCCCTCAAAACAAAAAAAAAAGACTCTATGCTTCATAAGAATAATGGTCTGAGAGAATAACTGAGAGCAAGGCCTGGGGTTGACCTAAGAACTGAAATGCTCATTTTCAATTTAGAGGCTCACTGAAGTGCAAAATATGTGCAAATATGTATATACAGCTCCATGCAAAAGAGGCAGAGCCCAGGATCAGTGTAGGTGGACGGCCAGTTAATCACTGTAGCCTTGATCTCTCCTGATCTGTTCAGGGTCTGTAAGGGTTGTTTGCCTGTCTCTGCTCTTGAAACAGTGCTTCCAAGGGCCAGCTCAAGTACCTTTCATTTAAATAGATTGGGGATTTGCCAGTTCATCCCTGAACCCAGGAATTTCCTGGTTCATCCCCAGACCCAGGAATGTCAATCTGCCCATGTAGAATAGCTATCCTGTTCCAGCTCTTGCGTAGGGAAGGCTGGCCGGTGCCTAGCAGGATAGGTTCATCAATCAGACCTATCCTGCTAGGTGGCAAAGAGCCACCAGCAGCACAAAACAAAGCTGGCAGTGCCTTTCCACCAGATTAACGCCTCTCAATGCAAGAAGTCCTGGACCACACTTTTTATCTGCACTGTGTAAGTACCACTCCTGCTGTCCTTAGAAAGATTATACAGTTGCTTATGGACCCTGTGCAGCACTACAAATGAGTTGACGGGATCACAGTGAATGTGCAAATGAAGGTCTTTTCTGCTTGCAACAGAGGAGTTGGGTCTGTTATGATACAAGCTTAGCATTGACATGGCCACCAAGCTAGTCCCACCCACAGCAGCAGGCAACCGCAGTCAAACCATGGAGAAACTACTTCAAGTGAAAGCGTACTTACACACACAATCCAATTTTCAAAACCTGTTGAGCTTTTCTGAACATCCACTTAAATAAGAGCAGATATCTTTCATAAAATGCTCTAAACCCAAGCTTGCACCATTCAGCTCATGCAGATAAAAAACCCATCAAACCATCCCCAGGCTATCTGCAAGAAGCCAGCGTTTCCTCTGTAACAGGAGAGGGCTTTGTACCTTACTGCTGTCAGCAGGTGACTTTACAGATGCCCATCTGCTAAGCCATTTTGTAAACAGCAAACACTTGTCTCCTGCAATGCCCCATCTTCCTGCTCTACTCAAAAGCAGGAAGCCTGCCTTCCTGCTTGTGCCCCTGCTGTATTAAAAAAAAAAAAAAAAAAAAGGCATATAATTGACTGTGATGTTACTAGCAGCCAAGCTAGTAAGATAAGTCACAGATGACACAAGAACATGAGAGCATGAACACAAGTACGTAGCAGGGCTAATCGTTTCATTAGGAAGAAGTGAACCCAGCGCTTCCTCCATGGAGGGAGCTACGTTACCAGAAGGAGCAAATCCTTGACCGCAAGTTTACCGGTTTGAATCCAATGCAGAGGCAGCTCAGGCTGAATGAATGAATATTCCCCACTGTGACTGCATCCTCAGCAAACTGTCCCAGAGAACAAGGACTGAACTCTCTTTTTCTCTTCAACAGTGTCTCCCAAGGACAACTACAAGGAGGAAACCAACACTGCCAACACTTCAGGTGCCTGTAAGAACAACTATCTAATAGCCTCCACAGTAATATCAATTGACAGGCACCCCCTCTTTAAAGGGTTTGTCCTATGTGCAAATACAAAGACTGCACCACACTTACAACCCTGAGACATTAGCCAGGTGCTTTGGAATTTTAATGCTAATCTAAATAACCTCACTGAAACAAGATAAATGTAATGGCTAAATAACTGGTATGAGAAAACAGAGATAAATGGATTATGGGGCAACACAGACAAAAAGTACACAAAAGTATATCAGAATAGGAAGACTTCGGCTTCACTGCACATTTGCTTCCCCCTCCCCCCTTCCCACTGAAATTTTGAACTGTGAGTTTTAAAAAAAAGTGTCCCTTCACTAGATAGCTAGCATTTGAATCCATATGCTAGTTCCAGGAGCTGTCATACCTCTCCCTTGAAATTATTCTGTGCTCACACAAACCGTGTCACTTGGTAGATTCTTAATATGTAATAAATATATAGGCATAAATACTCCTAACTGCTGCAGTTTGTGGGACTTCTGTGATATCTTTCATGATGACGAGAGTTTATCACATTGACCATGAAATTCCCAAACTGCATCTCTAGATTATGTCACAGGTGGCACACATAAGGCTTTTGGACGAACAGGCCCACTGCTGCCATTTAGTGCTGGAATGGGGGTCCCCTGCATGAGGTGGCACAGGAACTGCATGGGACAGAGCTGGCTAGCAGCATGCTGGCAGTGGCGTGAGAGGAGGAAAAATCCCTGCTTGACTCAAACCCAGATAAACTTTCCACAGCACTAAAGCAAAACCAGCTTTTTATTTGTAAAATAAAGACATTTTTAAAATAAAATCTGACACCACTGATCCCAAACCCTGCTGTTTCCATAGCCATAGTCCAAGAAAAAGCGCACTGCCAGGGTGAACTACCCCACCTCCTAAGACAGCAGTTTAGACAAGCAAATCAAGTGGTGTAACTCTGGCCAGCCTCTCAGTGTCACTGCCTCAGTGCAGGTATACTGACTGCAGGCCCCTCTTCTGGGCTCC
Organism: Falco biarmicus; assembly: GCF_023638135.1. Taxonomy (NCBI): domain Eukaryota; kingdom Metazoa; phylum Chordata; class Aves; order Falconiformes; family Falconidae; genus Falco; species Falco biarmicus. The sequence goes on from NC_079296.1 coordinate 17,092,804, forward strand.
CACCATTCACCATCACTCAATTTAAACCAGACACAAAGTCATGCTGATTCTGTGAAGGCATCCAGACAGAGCAACTGCAACATTTTCCAACGGCAAAATCATAGAGTGTAGTGAAAGGGAAATTGTATTGACTTTTTCCATTTCTAACAAGGGATTTGCAAGCACACAGGCTATGTTTGTTCAACTAGAGTTGAAAAGAAAACCAGAATCATATGAAACATCCCTTTAATCCATGAACCCAGTGAACAGGATGGCCCCAGCTATTGTGTCAGTACATACAGCTTGGGGTCCTTAATCCTTCAAATTATTGGCATGGTGCACTTGCTCTGTGACAGCTCTTTCAGATCTTTTCCCATCTCTATTGTTTTGTTTTCTGCTTGAGTAAATAGTAGAGCAAAAGTGAGACACATTTGTTTCTGCTGTCAGGATGAATGGCCTGGATCTTCACCCCCCTGCTTTTTCTGTTGACATTGTATCTTGGCTAATACACATGGACTACCATCAAGGAAGGAGTCTTCTCCCGTTTAGTCTTGTATGAAAAACACAGAGTGGAAATGATGGCGTGAGGTAAAAAGCTGTTGAGGATGATGGCCAAAAGGACAGGAAAAAAATTAAAAGCCAGAATCCACCTTATTTACATAACAGACAACCATTCGCATCCATGGTGAGCAAATGCAAAGTGAACAAATTGCCTCCATTTTACAAATGGAGAAATAGCAGCAGAGAATGGCAATATGCCCGTGGCCACCCCACAAACCACCGGCAGAGCAGAGCAGAGATCTCAGGCTTTTCGAGGCCTAATTTCATCATGTATCCACTAGGCAGCTCCACCTTGTTTTTGCATCAGAATTATTACAAATTATTAAACCAGGATCACGGTGATTTATACCTCCTTTGCACAGACAAACAAGGGAAGCTGAGAAACTACTCTGTGGAAAGGTTCAGCTATGAGCTGATCTTGAACAGCTCAGGGCGTTTGTGTCACAGTTTTCAACCTTGGTTGTGGTAAATGCTGCAGGCTCCCAGCTGCTATGGGAGCAGTCAGGACAGCATTGTCTTCTGGAAGGGTTTGCACTCGTTCAATGAGCAGCCTTTATTTGTCCTCCAAAGACTCTGAGTTACTTTTAAACCATTTTAGAGTCTCTAGAGTTCCACTACCTTTATTCTTTGTAATATAAATGGAATCACAGCAAAGAGCTATGATTCGCGTTGGTATTGGGAGTGAAAAGGGAAGAAAGCATCATTCTGTTTGTGCTTGCTCTAAAGCCTCACTATAGAGATAGGACAAAGACAACCTTGGCATCTGTTGTTATATTCCGAATCCCAGGAGGAATGAGGGCTCTGAATACTGGTTTAACACTTCCCTTGCTGGGAACTATGTAAAGGGAACAGCAGGCTCTGCAAACCAAGACAGTTTTCTTCTGAGCAGAGACAAAGTTTGACTCTTCCGCCTCTGTCTTCCACCACCACAGCCTATTCCTTTTCTGTGTCTGGTAGGCTGGGTGGTATGGAGGAGGATGTATAGATGAAATCATTCAGACACATAGCTCTGTTTCCCACTTTGCCACTACTTCATGCAGCCCTGTACAAGAACACTTTGTCCACTCTACCACACTACCCGTATTTCTAGCCCCATCAATTCCAGTAAGGGCTGCCACACATACCAGTGTCCACAGACTTGTTCTCTGTCCCTAATGCAGAAAGTCAAGAAAGTTTTCATTTCCCTGAGCCTATTGCAGACCATATGTGCAAGAAATCCATGCTTCCTCAAAGGGAGTGTCTTGCTGTGCAGTTGTGACAGGGTGTGTGGGCATATGTTTCTGCCTGGCCTAATTAATCATTAAACCATTTCAACAACCAGTTCTTCTTTGGCAGGCTACGCAGGGTCATTCATATCTATTAATATATACATGCACATAAACACATGAACACAGAGAGAACACAAAGCCATCTTTCTTAATTAAACACAGCTCATATTTTTAACAGGTAATGTTATATTCCCTGGTAAAATACAGATAATGCTTAGAATAAATGCTTTCTATAAACGCATTATAATGGCTGCTTCAACTTTTTGTTGTGAAGAATAGTTCTGACAACAGACTAGATGGTTTATGAATAAATAATACTAGTAATAATAACACTAAAGGGGTACAGAGTCCAAGTTCATTTCACATTGCTTGAGTAATTCTAAACAAATTTTTTCTTTCACTGATACGTTCTCATCTCTAATAGAATTCACAGGGACATGCTGTCCTAAAGAGGGATCAGATCTGACCTAGGGAACAACAGGGTTCATCAGTAGGGAGACTTTTCCCATCTGTCTCTACAGGTAGCAAAATACCTTTATCTGGCTGGAAACTTCAGCCGGCACAATGCACGAAGTGTGCCAGATCTCAAAAGTAAACAGTGAGGAAAATGGTAAGCAATCAATAATACTATGCAATGTCTGTGACTAACCATAAAAATATCTCCCTCAGATTGTCTGCCTTTCCTGTGATCCTCCTCTCCAAGATTTGATATTTTTCCTACCTTAAAAGAGCAGAAATTCTCTGTGGCTCAGGACAATTTCTTCCCTTCCACTCACCGAAGAACTGAGAGGGCTCTTCTGCCCATTCCTGCCCCATCCACCCTAGGAAAGTAGACAGAAGAAATGAAAAAAACTTTAAAAACCTGTAGGAGAAGGTGAGCTGTGTTGTTGAGGGAAGATTTTTAAAGTAAAATTGCAGAAAGAACATAGGTTTAGAGACAGATTGAACTGTTTACATGGACAAATGGAAAAGCAAAAGTGCAGGTAATGATAGATACTTTTTTCCCTTCATTCAGAACTGTTTGGGACTGATTGTTTAGATGAAATACCAATCCAGCTTCTGTAGTCTAATTTTTAATTTTAAATGCAAATTGAACTGAACAGATCTGGAAAAGTTCTGATATAACTTCTAGGATTTCTGTGTTCTTTGCCTTTCTTTATACCTGTTTTTAACCAAAAGATAGGTAAAGAAACAACTTGAGAGATGTGCTGAATCTAAACATCTTTGGAAATTAATAAAGCAAGAGAACCGAAGCTTGTAATGCTTTATATATAGACCAAGGCCCATCACCAAGTCTCTGACCTGTGGATTCTTACTCAGCACCAGTGACAGCCAGGTTTATTCATCAGTATTTTCACTTGTGAAACTGAAGTCTTGAAAGCAATTTGAGAGAGGAGCAAAGCACTTATTCTCTGCTGGGATTTAATTTGCTTTCTGCCTGTATTTCTGTCAGCCAGAAGGAATCTTTACCTATCCACAGCAAGCACAAAACACTTGCAGTGTGAAGGAACTGAGCACAGCGACATTAAACAGAAACAAAACCAGAAACAAAGCTAAAGTTGGGAAAAAAAGCGTTATAAAAACCAGGTTCCCTCACCTCTTTTTCATCACAGATTTAAGCTTGTACAGAACATTAGATCTAAGTTCAGATCTATCTTGCATAAAGAATCATAATAAATAGTGGTAAACTTAACACTCAGATTTTGAAATAATAATAGTTGTCATCATCATAATCTTGCTTTCCATTAAAGGCTCTACAGGCATTTTGGGAGCATCACTGAACTAGTACTCACAGTCCAGCTATTGCACAGACAGATTTTCTTTTCAAATTTCTTTTTCATCAAAGAATAAAGTACTATGGGGTGAGTACTCCCTCTCTCCACCTTAAAATTTAAGCTAAAATAACCTGGAAAGGTTCACTCAAAAGCCTAACTTAAAACATCCCCAAATAATCCATTTCCCACCAGGGCAGTTATCCTAATGGGTGGACATCTAACTTGAAACCTGTATAATGCCAGGGACAGAGCAAAGTAGTAACTCCAGGTATTCATTCTTTGACCAACCTACTTGAAGCTGGGAGTCATGCTGAGTCCCAGCCTGCCACCAGTAGCCTGCTTTCAGTACCCAGTTTACTTCCAGGCCTTTGTATTCTTCATGGCAGATTTAAGTGTAATGCCTTGTTGCCTCATGCCCTTTCTCTTCCAATTCCCAAAACTAACTATGTAATCCACAGTCTGAAAATCAGGATTTTCTAGTTTTGTAAGCAGTCACCATCCCACTGAGGTAAGTTAAGTGCTCTCCACAAACCTTAGACATGGACTTGCTTCCCAACAGCTGATCTGCCGAGTGGCTTAAGCAAAGGTACCAGTGCAAAAGTTCTAGCACAGAGCACAAATCCTGCTCTGCCACCCCTTTGACAGGTTGTTTAATTCCAGTTAAGGGGCAAAAGGAAAACCGGATGCAGTACTGTTTTAAAAGTTATCACAACTAGTCAAACAAAACTCGAGTCCTCACATTTGCGTTCTGCTGCATAGTCTATGTCTGTCTCAGTCTGAGGCTTAAAACTGCTGAGTGAGAAGCAAGCTGTGTATGTGGAATCCCTAATGTTCTGAAACGTTTAGATAATATCAAGTCATTGTGCTAGCATTTGTTTGAAATAAACATACAAATTACAGAGAATTACTGAAAGACATACCCTGAGTCACTGGGCTTTCACTGTTGTTCGCTGAATAAACCACTCCACTCTGGGAGTGTCAGTATTTTATATCGTAACCACAAAGGATCAAAGAGCCACATCTTTATGACATATACCTTATAAGCATATAGAAATACTTCTGCTATTTACTTTGGGATACCCTTAATGCCCAAGATGGGAGTCAACTTTCCTCTGTAGCTTTCAAAGCAGTTTCAGATGGAAAGCAAAGCTCATTATTTCTGAGACTCAGAAAATTAAATTACTGGCACACAGTCTAACACCAAGCCATGGATCCAGGACAGAAATCCTGCGGTTCTGACTCCCAGTCTGAGGTCCTGTGCACCAAACACTCCATTACAGGACAGTGACTGCAAGGTGTAATCATGTCTCTTAACACAAATTAAGACATTTTTTCTATTCCAGAACAGAAATCTGTCCTTTCATATCTGTGAATTACCCTGAAAACTCCATTCATTATCTCCAAGCCATTAAAATAATCACAGTTTTGTTTTGCAATCCCAGCACTTCTGTCAGTTGCTAAACTAGTGCTTTCCTTTGAGATTGCACGGTATTTTAGGAAACCTATCTGCACAAAAGCCTTTGTCTGAGAACATTTATCAATAGAAACCATTTCTATGACAAATAAATCAATAAACGTTTGAAACAGGTAATATAGTGCAGCTGAAGGAGGGCGATGCAGAGCTTCCACCTAAGGATTATGAATGTGAAACCCCACCAGGTTACACAGTGACACAGATTGCTGCTACCGAGGTATTTCAGTGGTGTGCTTGGAACATTGTCGTTGTGCTCAGACTGTTTTGAGCCTGTTCCCAACAAATAAGCAGCTTCCTTATTTAGCTGGCACCTTGCTTGACTGACCCTGATGGGATGGACAAAGGAAAAGAGACTGAGTATCATTTAGTGTGCACACTCCAGAAGTGACAAGAGGATAACAACATTGGGGTCTACTGGGCAAAGCCTGGGGTTACTGGTTTTGATACTGGACTACAACGATGAATCTCCTGTGCCAAGTCAGCCTGATTGTCATTATTACCCAGAAGAGAAGCTTGGGGACAGATTTTTGTCCTCTGCATATTAACCAAGGGAATACATGCAAATGTAACAAGCGTTAAAACCATCAGTTGACTTAATAAATATGTTTGGATATGCAACAGGACCACTCCTGCTTTACTGGCTGTAGCAACCATTTTAAGAACATTGCCATGTGCCATTTATTGCACTGCATACACAGAGTGTACTTCTTCTTTCTTCAACGAGAACTTTGCTGTGATTGATATAAGGACACATTCACTAGCAATTTTGATAATTAGACACACTCCAAGGTATGGACAAATATAAGTCTGCCAGGTACATTCTTGTTTGAAAAGCCACGTATGCATGTACGTATATATGCATATTCTTGTTCCCATGCCACACAATGCATTATGTAAAAATTGTTATACTTTGTGAACATAATCTTCTCGTGATTCTTGAAGCTACAGAGAAGTTGGTCTGCCTTCCAGTGAACATTTAATTTGCCTGAATGTTAGCTGTTATGATAAACAGATTGTAATTAATGTGGTCTTGGAAAATTTAATCCCTTTATTACTACATTGCACCCTGAGTCTGTAAAAGGTGCTGTAAAAGGTGCTCAGTGGCTATGGAAAATTAACTGCATACAGTAAAGAAAGACTATCACCAGCTTCCTAGTGCTTAAAAAAAATAAACACACACACATCCCTTCATGAGTTGGGTACACCAACACCATGCCTTCACTGACTAGGCAAATACAATCTTTGGCAGGAGGACAACAGTGCAATAGAGACTACTGCAACAGAATCAGAAAAAGGCCATATTGTATATGGTTTGGAGAAAATGTCATACGTTAATTTGAATGTACTTTTCATGTAAATAGAAATTACTAGACTAGGTGGTAATGGTCTAGAGAAAGACATTTTAAAAGGACTATTGTCAATGGCACAAACCCTGCTACACTGGGGTTCATGAGATTAACCTTGAAAGGTTCATAGAAAAAAATGCAATGCAAAAGGATCACCTTGGCAAAAGAAATGGTAATCTGATGGCTACTTTGGAAAGCAACTTTCAACCTCAAGGTACAACCCCTGCCATTGATGCCAGCATTTTTGATGGAGCAGTATTTGTGAACATGTTGAAACCTGATGCTAGCAACATGATCGTGCTCTGAAATGTTTTGTCATATCCTTGAGTCACAGCAGCAGGATTGTAGGCTGAGCTGTTTGTGCTGCCAAAAGTCTCAAGGCTCAAACTAGAAACAGGAGAGGAGAAGGCATCAAAAGATTTTCCATACCTCTAGTACCAAGCTAGCACAGCTCTGACCCAACATGGTACATGAGCTACATGCTGAACAGGGCTCTGACGGGTTTATGCACGTGATGCTGGCACCTGAGTTTCCTTCACCCTCAAAACATGGACAGATTGAAAGCACACAGAGAAAGGCCCCTCCAAAAGTAAGTATTTGGCAACACTGAATTGCATTTCCCTGGAGGGCCCAATAGGGCATGCAAAGCATGCACTGAAGATTGGGAAAGACTTTATTGTTTCCTCATTAATTTTATGCTGCACATTTCTGTAAATTTCTTTTTCTATCATTTCTATATGTTTATAAAGTGATGTATACTCCTGAAACACAACAATTATACATACACCAATCTGGGTTACAACTATTAGGAAAGAGAAAGAAAAGTTAACATCATTATATAGCAAAATTGCATTGGGGACATGCTACACAACATGTTAATTCTAGTATTTTTACACAAACTTAATCCACTACAATTCATTGCTTTAGCTTTTAGGAACCCTTAGACAGGAATATAAGCATACAAAATTAAAAAGTAATTGGGATGTGTTAACAGGATTAACAGTCGGTACTGGGACAATACCAGGACTCAGATTTCAGGCAAGCCACCACTGGTACTGTGGAAAGGTCTAGCATAAACTTCAGATTTTAATGTCTTTACTAGCTGACAGCCTAAAATTGTCACAAACTTAAGGCTTCATTATGAAACCCAGAACTTTTCATAAGTTCTGGTTTTTTTCTTTATTGTCCTTAGGCAGAGTAACTATAGGAGGGACCTATAAAAATCCAGAATCACTTCGAATCTTGCTAAAACCTTGGCCTCGATGACATTCACCAATAGTAAGTTCTATTCCTTAATTACATGCTGTGTGAGAAAATATTTCCATTATTGCTACATCAGCATATTTCTTTGTGTTTTGTTGTTGTTGTTCCATCTTTGCTGCAGCAACCAGACACATCACGAACCTAGAAGACCCATACAATTAAGCAACTTTGATTTTGGAACCAACTGAACAGCTCAAAGCAACTACATGTTGTTTATACACATCCTGGAATATGCAAATAGATTTATATCACCTAGGTGAAGCACATTTTATTTGAAGAACAATAGACCAAATACCTGTCTTGTGAAACTCCAATTAAAGCAATGAGGTTAACCTCAAGCTGGATAAATAGTAAAATAGATTCCTAGGGATATATTATCAACAGAGATCTGACCTGATCTTCCTTTAAAATAAATCACTACGTAATCATCTTCTGTGCAAAACCAAAAGTCAGTGTTCCCCCCACCCTCTCCCTGACTGTAAAAAGCTGCACCGTATTAAATTAACAGGGGCCTTTGACTTCTCAGCCTTTGGAGGTTGTGCCTGTGTGTGGTCTGTTCACCCTGTGAAGTATGACCAGCAACTCATGTGCGTCTGCCACATTTGCTCAACAGCCAGGAGTGGCCCAGAGTATCGGCTGCAAAACGAGGCACACATGGCAATGATTAACGGGGACTGCCCCAGTCATGGGGGGGAGCTTTGAAAAGGGCACAGAATGGAGGAGAAAAAAGCACCCCTTGAGTTTGTAATGCATTCACAGCTAACTCTCAAGAGTAATGAAGAGATAGTGCCTGTTCCTAGAAGCAAGAGAAAGCAAATTAGACAAACACATTATGACCAGGATTTATGACGCAATAAAAATGAAGAATATCATATCTGGAAAGATCATAATAAAAGTATCAGCTTCCTGGCAGCTCTCAAACTGCCAGCAAGGCTTCTAGACTATTACAGAGAGCTTCAAACAACAGTTGATAAAGAAATGAGGGGAAAGTAAGAAAAATAGCATCCCTTATGGTAATTTATAGAGTTCTGTGACGTTACTTTGCAGATTGCTTCTTTCACCTACAAATTTCTACAAATTGTATGTGAGATATATGTATACACGAGCTGTGCACAGAAATAAGCATTGTGATATGAACGTCGTAGCTGCAGGATAAGTAGAATTCGGGCTTACTTTTGTGTTAATACTTGAGAACTGGCCCTTTCTCCAGGGTTAGACTAGAGGGCTCTGAAGTTGCTCCAGATGCCAGCAGCCTTATATGGAAAATACAGGGCAAAAAAAAAATGTTAGCCTAAGCCAAAAGGCTGGGCATCAGCAGTCTTCAAGTTGTCTTGACCATCATCTTTTTCCTCCTGTCATGCCCCTTTTCCATATATCGGCAAGTGTTACATTTATCTCTGTGTTGGGATGGGGGAAAAGATGAGTTTTCACATCTGCTGAGTTTGCTTGCCACGCAACTGGCTGTGCAGTGCAGCTGAGCCCTACAGCACTGCCACCCCACACAGCCACCTCTGCAGAAAAAACATGGGAACTGCAAAGCAGCTATCAGTCTTAAGGCTTTTATTCCAGGGACCATTAAGTGCTGCTGACCAGTCTCTAGGCTCCCTCAAAACAGAAGGAAATACTCTTGTAATACCTCTCCTTTCTGATCAGACCAAGTACAAAACACTGGGTAATTTCCTGCTGATTCCACAGTTTTCTCTGGGGTGGGTGCACAAGGCACCATTTGGTCACTCATCATCTCCAGTGCACAGGCGGGTCTCACGACAGATGGAATCATGCAGCTTTCTGAAGCAGGCTGCCTTCTTAAGCAGCAAAACCTCAACTAACCTGAAACAAGCAAGCGAGCTTTCACACAACTTGGATTTCCACTTTTTTCCTGCCTGAAAACCTCTATAGATCACAGGAATGTGTATGAGTAATATGTATTACAGGTAAGCTTCTCAATATATCACAGCCTACACCACTTGACTGTCTCTGCTAGTGGCTGTGATAAGAAGGATGAGGCTATCCAGTCCCAGAGTCTGAGACATTCAGTTCCAGAGTTTGAGCGTATTGCATCTATCTTGTGCAGATTTCCTAATGCTTAACTGAGAAAGAGGCTTTGATTCATCCGGCCATGTGCATCAGTCAATTCAGATAGGGAAGATGACAGGATATTAGATATATATATTTTTTTTAAAAAAAAAAAAACAACAAGTCAAAGGAAATGGAAGAAGCAATACCTACCTTCTAATCGTTTTTCTACTAACATTTGCAATTAGCTGTATGTTTTTAGCTCTTTGGCCTCGTCAACATATTCAAGCAGTTGAGGTAGCCAGTGGTATTTCATTTACCAGTTTTTTGAGGTAAGAGCAAAAGCTGTTCCTTTTCCAATCAGATATTATTCATCGCCTCAGCCAGGATGGACAGAACTGACTCTAGTGAAAGACCACTCTGAAATTGTAACTAATAGAGAACAGTGCTGCATGGGGGTCACATTTTCATTAGTTTGGGTACTGCCTTCTTCTCTGTGTGGCAACATGGCTTTCATATGAAATGAAAAGGCTCAGAAGGGCAGTGCCCAGGTATAAACATGGGACAGGGTATTCTTAGAAAAGAGCCTCCCCCGGCTGAGACCCACCAGGCTCCTAGTTATCGGCAGAAGAGATGCACATTGGCCTCTGGGGCACCGTGCAGGTTAGGTCTAATTTGACAAGGGAGTGATCTGAAGGACAGAGAAAAGAAGTGGGAAGCTCTGCGTGACAGGACAAAAAGTACTGTCAGAAGCTGAAGCCCAGTAAGAAACAGTTGTATTTACTTACTGACTTGTTCATTGTGCAGAGCTCTGGAGGGGTAATTTAAAAGACTCATATACATTATTTTGGAAAGAATTATCCCATTAAATCATGAATTAGTACTACCAGATAACTCTTATCCAACTACCACCTGAATTGCATTTATTAGTTAAATCTGAGTATGAAGCCACAGTGTTAATGCATAGGATAACAGATAGAACAGCACTATAGACTACATACTTATTTATATACTCTCAAGGTCAGTGCTAGGATGATAAAACACTCATACACTGTGCTTTCGTTCTGTGACATGAGCAGAGCTCCTTTAGTGAATTATGATATTGTATTAATTCATTCCAGGTCCAGCTGTTAGCCAGCACAGCTACAGTTCCATTTTGATGTTCTGAGGTTTGTACATGTAATAAATCACCGCGGCAGCACAGGGATTTATGTGAGCAGTTCCTCATACACTTAAACAAATTCATACACCTATCAAAGGCTGTCTTGTTTTGCAGCTCACTTCAGACACCACCTGCAAAAGCTTGCTATGTTTCAGGATCTGACATGTTCACTGGGTCAGTTTATGCAACAAGAGATTCAGTAGGACCAGAGATTCACAGGACCTTTTGGAAAAATGCTTAACATGGTGTTTCTTATTGTTACCTCCTTGTTCACCCTTTACAGCCCTGAACACATTCAGTACACTCATGTACTGAAATCAGTTACAGTCATCTATGCACCTTGACTGTCCTCACGTTTTAAGGCATTCACCATGTCCCAATTACACTGTCATGGAAGTGTCAAGCAAGCAGAAGAACCAAATACATATTCAGCAAAGCTGATACATAGAAAAAAGAAATTCCTCCTGGCCCAGAGTTATGCTGAACAAAAGGGACAGGACAGGATTTCCAGAGAAGCTCAGAGCACTGGACACCCAAATCCCATTAAAAATTGGCTAAGTGACTTCATCTTCTTTAAAAATACTAGTTGTGATTATTCAAAGAACACATCACTTAATACATTTGGATGTCATGACTCTGTTTTATAAAAATAGGAGCCTAAATGAGGCTCCTGAACCCATACTGAAGCACTGAAGTAAGCATCCTGGTTTGCAAAAGTGCTGAATACCAGGCACTCCCACTGACTCACCCAATGTGCTCAGCACCTTGCTAGAAAATCAGGCTCAAATTAGGGCACTGACACAAAGCTATTAATCGGCCAAGTCTCAAACAAAAAACCATCAGGGGAAGCAAGGAATGCAGACAAATAAAGACTACAGGGAAGAGTAAAGAGATTGCTCTGCAAAGGCAGGTTCAGATTGTTCCAAGAGATTTTCCTTCAGAAGTTTGACATTATTAATGCATGTAAAATAAAACAGTTCCACAAACAGAAGCTCTTTGCTTGAGTCTGCTCCAACAACAATAACACCAGTTTCATATAATGCACAAGGCATCCCCAGAGATTTGCACTAAATCATGTTGACAAGAAAATCAAGACAGAAACCATGCAGAAGAGCTTTGAAAAATAAATCAAAAAGGTTAGGCTGATGCTGCAGCACAGCTCTGTGCACAGGTAAGCCAGCTTTCTCCAAAATCACCTTGGATTGCCGCTATGTCATGTAAAAATGTAGAAAGGCAGGATGGGGCAATGTAGAGATTATGTGTCATCTATGGCTACGAAAAATAAAAAAACTTCACTTAACACCTTGGGAATTCTGTCCTATGTCAGCACTACTATTGCTCCAGTGATTGCAGGACTGGGCCTCTGTTGTTGAATATAGCATGTTCCTCTAAAATGTCTGAACTACCACTAAATTAATTTTATGCTTACTAGACACAGGTTTCCCCCCAAAAAAAAATGTATTTTCTGATTTATATAACAAGTTTTCTTTACACTGAGTTGGGTGCTTCCCACTTACATATTTTCCTATCTTCCCCTAATAAAGTTTTATAAAAGGGTAAATGTTTCAGCCCTTTCCAGAGACACATGGCAGCCATAAAGCTTTCCTGATGTGTCCCTTGAGAAGCGTCTGGGATAAAGGAGTTCCTCCACGGGACAGATCTACCAGAAAAATCTGTCACACCAGAGATCTGCCCCATTCTCAGCCACCAGTGCTGGAGGTTTAACCATATGGAAGAGGATATGCCCCAAAAACGTCAAAGCTTTGGTGTACCTTGAGAGCTGTGAAAGAGAAGAAAATTCAGAAGAGTTTCAAGGTTATCCTGAGTTAGATGGAGGCTTGTCTAGCTTTGAAGTTTGTGACTGATTTAAGTCACCAGAGTCCTTCCAGTCTTTGGCTGGATCAGTGATTCTGGCCTAAGTATTTTGGTAGATACATCATCCTCCTCTGTAATTATATTTGATACAGTCCTGTTTTGACAGATATGTGCTCCAAACATATTACTATTTCTCAACATATTTTGCTCAAAGCTCTACACCTATTTTACGCCTTATATTCATTATTTTAGGCAGCTCCCATCTCAGACTCTACACTCCACCTTCCCAAGACAAGAAATTGGGCGACTAAGGCAAAAATGTGTGAAAGAAGGTGGCATGAATAACAATGACGATGGGTGTGCTCACATAAATCAGCAGTCACCATGGTCACAGATGGCCTCCAGCTTCAGCACTGCCAGGTGACAGTGATTTGTAGGCAGTGCAGCAAAGACAGGCTTTTGGAGGACAGCTAGTGGGTAGCTGAAGTTTGGCACATGAGCTCCTCCCATCTGCAAGAGAAAATGCCTGAATGGGAAAATGCAGGCAAATAAGGAGATAAATATTGGTGGAATAAAGCAGAGGCACAGGAAATCAGGTATTGCATTAAGTAGTGGATTAAGTCCTTGCAATGAAAAAGAAACTGCTCCTTTGGCTTTTTTATAACTACCAAGGCTTGTATTTTTTCTAATGAAACATGATTTTGGGTTTGAAGTGTCCAGCTTATACTACCTCAACAAGCTTGGGTTTTTCCACTTGGAGAAGTAATGAACACTCACATTCTAAAAATAGTAAGAATTTTCACTAGGAGTGGTGAAAGGCCAAGTATATCAGTATATTGTTAAGAAAGAAGGTGCATGGGAAATCAATCTGATACAACAGAATTTAATAATTCATATCCCTGCTTAAACTGATAGTATCTTTCACTAATACCATGTTTGGGTAGTTCTCACTGAATCCTAGCTAGCAGTTATGTTAATGTTACTAGTAAAATCCTTTGGGGCAAGTTTTGTAGGAAAAGGTACTATCTCTTCCTAAATTAACTGATACAGTTGAGAAAAAACAGACTAGCTTCTGGTGACGTCTGCTTCCTAAGTCTTTGACAGAAACACTCCCATCATTCCCAGCAGATTTACCTTCTCTGACCCTCTGACACAACCCTTTCATTATGACATTTAACTTACTAGTATATATAACTACAGAGAATAACAAGCCTTGGGTAAGACATGGACATGTTCAGACTACTTACTTCACTTCTGTATCAAATTTGTTCTTGCCAGGAGCTGTTCACTGAAAAATTTTGTTACCAAGGATCTACTGTCTGAAGAGCCTAAATCTGATGTTGCCAATAACCATCCTTATAGGACAAATTTGCAAACTTGGATCCCAGCCTATTTAGGTCATGACAGAGACCATGCATTTCATTTGCATCTGGGAGCGATCAAAAGGGGGGAGCACTTGCAAAGACCATTCAAGTATTATTGAAGATCTAGCAAACCATTACTCAATTTCTCTGTGTATCAGCAGGGAAGGAGGAAGGGGGAAAAAAACAAAACCGCACAAACCAAAACCACCTATTCATTGATTTCCTTAGATTTCTACAAATCTAGGAAATGAGAAATTTCACACCTTCCTTACTGCCCTGTATTGAGGGCAAGTATCCAAACATAAAGCATTACAGTTTTAGGAGCCACTCACTGGCTCACTGATTTGACTTGGTATTATGCTAATCTACAGAACCAGCTCTTCCTTTGCAAGACAAAGATTCTGCTTCTGGGCATGTATCTGACTTCAGAAAGTGACTGATTAGAGCCTGAGTGGAGTGCTACTGGTCAAAAAGAAATTTTAAACCACATCACTGTACTTGAAATACATACGCTGTATAAAGTTACCTAAAAAAAAAAATTAAAAAAAAACCAACACAACAAAATCAGATAAGAGAAAGAGTGGCTAATGATTAGTGACTTGATAAGAAGGCCTCTTCCACTAGCAGGTATCTGGTGGTGTTACTTAATGACCAACCCTAACTTCAGCACTTTTAATGCAGGAGATGAGTTACAGATCGTTGTATTGCTCTGTTGAGAGTGGAAGGAAGCAGGAGGTCCCCAGGAGGGTGCTGAGCCACAGGCTGCTCTCACATGTTCAGGGGAAGAGCAGGAACACAGGGGAATGCAGGAGGTCCCTGTTCCACCTGCTGTGTCCAAACTGATGCTGAGCACTTCACAAGTGCTGTGCAAAGTTCATACACAAACTGGAACAAGGCCAAAACTTCTACAGCAATCCATGTATCCATGGGGTAAATCTAAACATTGGCTGCTATTTCCTCTCCCTCGGCTATTTTGAGTTTCTGTCAGACAGGAGTTTGGACATGGCTAATACTTTTTCCAATTGCAGACTACAAAATCCAGGAATCATTTGAGAGCAAGTTTCTCTTACCATGACCAAGAAGGAGCTAAAGCCACAGTCCACAAGGTCTACAAAAGCCTGATCGAAACCTGGCCAAAAGCTTACAAAATTCAAATGCCACTTTCTTGGTCTATCCCTGACAGAGTAGAAGAAACTAAAGCCATCTAAACCAACATGAAAAGTCTTGGCAAACCAGTTCTGTTACTTCATGGAAAAGTCAGGACATAGCTGCAGATTTGTTTATCCAAAGCTGCTAGGCCATGAAAAGGTGGGGCTGTCACTGATATGGAGAAATAGTGTGAAATGGGGACAATGGACATCGATTGTGATTGTATATGTCTGCTCAAGGAATGTGGGTATGGTGACCGGTCATGGGTGCGGTGTCTGGTCACATAGGCACACAGCTTTGAGGAGACGCCTGCCCTTCTTCCTCTAACAAAGGGGCTATTTAAAAAAGAATGAGAAAAGGATGAGAGACATTCAAATGCTGTCTAGAGGGAGGGAGTGCTAAGTCTCCTTGCTGGAGAAGATCGGATGGTCACAAGGACATGAATCACCTACAAACCTGCAAGACCACCACATTCCAGGCAAAGGACTGGTAAGCTAATTAACATACGAAGCGAGAGTAAGCAATTTTAGGTAACGAGTATGTATAGGCGTTAATTGAATATTCATTTGTTTTATTGTATAAATGTGAGATGGTTCGGGCACGCACGCTTGTGGAGGAGCGATCCCCCGTGCATCTGCGCGCAAGAAACATACCTACTTTATAACTTTCGAGTTATAGAGTCTAATTCCGCACGTCATCACTAGCAGAACTACATTTAGTGGGAGGTGTTATGCAGCATGACAGTATCATTTATGTCCTATTTAACGTTTCTAACAACAGATAAGACTACACTAATAATTCATATTTCTGCTCTCTACTATGCTCTTAATGTTCATCAGTAAATGAGAAAATTATGATTAGTTTTGAAAGCATTACTGCTTTATTTCCTAAAACACATATTTTTCAACCAAATTCTCTGTACATTACCATATCATGCACTACAGTTATTATCCAATGGAAATTTAAATAATATAGACTTGTCCACTAACAAAATAATTGTATATGAATATAATTTGTAACTCTCTTGAATGTGAATGCTACATGTGCTCTACATTCTGGCTCAGTAAATTTGTCTTTCTCTGCATCCAGGTTAATATCCCAAATGATGTATCAGTGGCCTGAAAGCAAATCAGAATTATTCAGTCTCTTCCATGAATGATGTTATTTCTGTAAAGACACAAAAATTGTCTTTCTGGAGCATGCAAAGATGCTGGGACAGTTGATGTGGTTTTGGTCAGCTTTGCCAACACTGGTTAGACTTCTGGTGTGTATTCTCCTTTTTGTCAACTCACTAATTTTAACATACCCAAAAGTGCTGTCAGCTGAATGCTACACTATTTAACAGTGTTTGTGAACATGCCATGATACAACTGCAGTCTTCCAGCATCAACATTTTCTTATCAAAGTCTGAAACATGTGCCTTGGCCTCATCTTCTATACTAAACCTCACAGCATGAGCCAATGGCCCAGTACAGAAATAACCACATCTAGTGTAGCACCAGAGCACTGTTAAGGAAAGTCCTTAGAAGACGAGAAGCCAGGTGGAATGGACATTTTCCTTCAAAGCCCTGTAAGCCCTTCCTAGTCTTCAATTTCCCTCTGCTCTGTCTGCCACACACTGTGGGGTTTGCTTTGGGGTTTATGCCACAGAGTGATCAGATTGTGGTAGTGTCTATTTATTTGTTTAAGAGAAGCTGTTGCCATTTCTGTTTGACAGAATGTCTTTTTTTCCTGTGTCATATTACCATTTTTCCTTACTACTTGATCTGCTGCTACAAGGGAAACATCAATTAAAGGACTTCAGATGATACCAGTGATACCAGAAGTTTAATGTATAACCTTAGTATAATTATTAGATTGCGATTGAGAACACCTGTATTGTATGGACAAGATTTATGATCCAACTTGAAAGGAACATCTAGGATGAAAGAAAATAACTGATTGAGTCTCATGGAAACCTAGCAGGTTTTGCCAAGAAAACATTGTAAAAGGACCAAGATGACCAGGTCATGAAGTACTTAGAAACCAACAACATCTCAGTAGTCCCAAAATCAGCCCTCTGACTCAAATAAGAAAACTCTGCATATGCAAAAGGAGGAGGGACTAACATATATTCTGGGAAATAATCAGATATATATGGGATTTCAGGGAGATGTAATGCATATGTACGATTATACAGAATATAAGGGGCATGTATTCGAGGACAAGGTGAGCATGTTAGGTGGAGATATCCCCCTTGCTCCCAGCACTGTAATAAAGAATGCCTGCTTCCTAAACTTCAAAACGTATCTTAGAATGTTCATTCAACCAATCTTTCGGTAACATGTTGAGGTGGAAATAAAGGAATACTGAGGTTCTATCAGGACCCTGTGTAGTCAGTACTTGCATAGTAATTGGAATAACCGCAAGATTTTTGGAGTCTGGGCGCACATACACTATTTGCTCCCTCCTGCTCCAGTGAGGGAAAAACCTGTAGGTCCTTGGGGCCTGAAAGTGTAAGTCCATCTATCTTCCCTGTCCCTATTTCTCAGTACTCATAGTTTTCATGAACCAAGAAATAATGACCTCAAGAATCCCAAGAGAAAAGTTCAAACAGTGAATGCTCACTTTTTCCTCCCTATAGCAGAAATATAATTGCCAAATAATGGATAGCATCTTTATTGCTTTTATATAAATGATATGTTCTGACTCTTTCATCTTTCTTTTTTCCCATTGCCTTCTATACCAAAAGGCATGTTTGCTTTCATATACTGCCTGGTCTCCTTAGAGTGGCTTTTTCATGATGCTTCTCTACATAACAGCACTTCCTTTATTCTGACAGAAACAATTTTGTATCTACCTGAAATCTCTCCTAAATGGAACAGTCCTGTTCTCTGCTCTATTCTATAAAGATGAGATCTGTGCAATATAGTTGCATTCACATTTCTGACAAACATTGCTACATGCTCTTGAAATTGCATCTCAAGGCATCTGTGAAGCTCTCAGCACAGAGGGTCGGCTTTTTTTCTTCTTTTTTACATCAATAGAGAGGTCTTTTTGCTTTAGAGGGAAAAGGTAGTAAGTTTCACGCAGTGTAGGGTCAAGCACACAAGGAGTGGTTTATCCCATGTAGGCTTCCTTTTATGTTCTGTTACCAGATCTATCTCTTTCAGAAGTTGCCAGTGCTGTAGATCCCTGTTACCAAAACATAAATGCAGGGCTGCTTAGCTCTGCACCTGGAAACTTAGAGGCTTGACAGCATTTCAATTTTCAAATGCTTTCTTGTAATCACAGGTAAGGTAAGATCCTGTTAATTATTCTTGTTGACATACGAGGAAGCCTTTAAAGAGACAGGTGAAACTTGTTCACAGCCAGTCAGTAAGTAGCAGAGCTGCAACAAGTATCTCCTGACCTCTGATCACGAACCTCAAAAACACAGGCTCTGGTTAGTCTGAGCTGCAGGTCAGCAAATTCAGGCAAAGTGCAAGCTGTAACTAAATGTGATTATAGTTCTATTTTGCAAAAAGCATTACGCATTTCCAACAACTGCATATCAGGATAATTTAATGGCTGCATTTTCCAAAAATCAGTGATGGTGAGTGAGGTCTTTTTTAACACAGCTTTCTACAAAGTATTAAAGTGAGAGATGTTTATTTAAAGCTGACATTCTGAATGCACAGATCAAGTATCTCATTGACATAGATGTCAAATAAATTAAATGTGGTGAGGTAGAAACATGTCCTGTAGCATTTTTTACATGACATTAGGAATGCAGTACATGAAAGTTAAGAACAGAGCTGTACTATGTAAAGAAAAGCAGTAAGATTTGAGGATAGCAACAAAGACAGTAAAAACCGTTTCACGTGATTGCTGATTGCAAGTGCCCAATTTGAATTTTCTTGGGCCTGTACTTTTTTTCTCACAAGCACTGAGTGTCTGCAGTCTGCAGCATTTCTGAAAACAATTTTTAAGTTATATGCATTTCAATTTAAATATATCAAGGGTGAGGATTTCATTCAAATGTTAGCCTTCTTTTTCACAACTCTAACATTGGTGCAGCCATCTTCAGCAATTTCTCTTATTTATTAGTCAGTTTCTCTGACAAAGAGGAATTACTTCAAGCGCAACAATATTTTGGTCTCCCTGATTATGTAACTAAATAGCCATAAAACAAACCAGGGATGGGTTCAGCACAGCTAACACAGAATGGAAAAATGAAGCTGATGTGCCATTGCTTTTTGGGTGACAACAGAGAAGGCCCTTCCCCGACTCAACTTCTGTCTCTGCATAGCGCTTGCTGAGATTTATTCCTCCTTTGTAATGCTTGGGCAGACACTTTTTTTTTTCTTCCCTTCACCTGTCTATGGTTAAAGCTCAATCACACACAGTATTCTGCTCACAGATTGTTCTGTGTCAAGGCAGCTGCTAAAACGTACTTCAGGAAATAATTTCTGTTAGCATTTTTGCTGAGGGCAGTATCAAGAGCCCTGGCTGGTGCTGCCAGAGTATAGGGTCTCATTGTCACAGCCTTCAGGTCACATCACACAAAGCTGTAGCACAAGGAGAATACTGAGGTTTCTTCAGCAATGCCATTTGATCACAAAGCAGAGTGTATGTCTCACAGAAGCATCTCTTGATTTATGGCAAGTGCTGAGAAAAAGCTAGAAAGCTCCAGTGATAAGTCTTTTTATCTACTCATGTTTAAAATGAACATTACATATCAAAGCCAAAGTCATCCAGCAACCTATTACCACACCTCCCTAGCTCCCAGATGCATTGCTTGTTTTCACTCAGATAATTGCTACATAAAGACTGTAGCCTCTCAAATACAATAGGAGTGGGAAAGATAAATATCCAAAATAAAGTCTTGTTTCAGGGGAAGGGTGTTTTTAGGCACATGCTTTTATATTCCAAACACTACCTAAATACTGGACTGTACAGATGAAAGAGTAATTGTTTTTAGCTGTCATATCTGACACACAGCTTCTCCAAATAAGCACAAACTTCCTTTAAAAGTAATTGCAACAAAGAGCACATCAAGCACCAATCTGTTTGCGTAATGCTGATCCAAGCTTAGGACAGCACCTAACAAGAAAACTTCTCCAACTGCTTGTTATGGAGGAAAAAAATGCACTTTGCAAACTCACAGGACAAAACTTTGCGTTTGTTACAACTTTCTGTGAATTTCACAACCCAAAGGAGAGCAGCAGTACTTGGATGAACTCTAGCAGTTCATTCATCGGACGAAAGAAACCTGTCTCCCAAGTCAGTGCATCACTGGTGTGCTGCTGCTGCTGCTGCAGCATCAGTTCTGGAGAGGAGGCTGCACAGTGAAGGTCGAAGTGCATCTAAGTGGATGGTACTAGTCTGGCAAATTTAAGGTTTTCCTCTTAGTGAATGCTTCTTGCAGCTACTCAAGGGCCTGTTAGGTGACTGATCAGTTTCTAGTGCTCCAGCCAACACAGCTGCTACAGACAGAGACCCTCTCTCTGACAGAAATGTCATCACCCAGTGTCTTCCAGACAAAAAGAACCAAATCCTTTGGGAGTGTATATCAGCTCTAGCCCACTGAAAGCTGTGCTATTTATAGATCCTCTAGGAATCTGTCCACACATAAGCAACTTCAGCAGTAATGAAAGTCATAGCATAGATGGCATGAACTTTGCTACTGCAGTTCATGTAATTTTGCCAATGAGCATATCCAATCGCAGCTTAAAATCATCTGAGGCTTTCAAAGCAGTAAATCATTGCAGCATGAGACCACTAGCATGGATGAAAAGGTGTCAAGCAAGTCTCTTTTATGGGAATTCCAGAGACCAAATCTCTTCCTATTGCAGTGTGTCCCAGGAGGCTGTGGAGAATGGCTTTCCCCAGCAAAGATGACCCTGAGTCTGCTCCAACGATAAGAGTTCAAACCACAGGCAATCTTGCCTGTGTTGCCTTTAGCAACACTGATATCAAAATAACGTTAGATACCATGGCGATAAGAACACCTGGAGACCTAGCTGGGGAAGAGAAACATGGCTTTCTATTTTGCTAGCACAGATACAGCCCAAAATAAAGCCTTCAGCAACAATACCTGCCTTTCTTTCAAATGGGTGTGCTGGGAGCTCGCCTGTACTGTTCCCTTGTGCTGCTGCAGCAACATTAGCTAAACGTTGCCTCATTCTGCTTCAGCTGTCTGGCTTGGGTAATGGGGCAGTCAGTGTTTTTGTAGCAATCCCATCTGTTCTCTCCCAGTCACAGAAGATCTTGCAGATAAACTAGCAGGAGAGGCGATTCACTGCAGTCCTCCCACCATCACATATTGTATTTCGCTGTTGCCACTGGCTTGCAGTCTGGTTCTAGGCAAGTCCCTCTGCCCCACGCTCATTTCCCTTCCATAGCTCACAGGACAAAAGATGGGATGAAAATTATTGTCCTAAAGACCTTCAAGTTGGAACAGGCTTGGGACAGCATCTCTCAAATGAAGCCACCAGAAACATTGTGCAAGGCCAGCACAGTTTCAAGTAACTACTAGTGCTGTCATCAGGACTCCATCCACTGTGCACTTTCTGTAGCCACATGTGCTGTCACAGCAAAAGTCTGGAAACCTCTGATCTAGCATGTGTTGATCTGCATTACAAAGTGTTTCATAACAAAAGCTTACAGGAATTAAATACCAGAAAATGCATGGGCATCATATTGCAGTTTACTACCACAATAATTATGTGGCTTGCACTGAGGTTTTACTACTGCTTTCCAAGCAAACTATCAGGAAACATGAAGGAATTTACTATGCTTAAGTAAATACTGTTCAAGGAACAAGACAACCTTCAGCAGGAAAAGGAACTACTGCAGCATCGGTTGGGACAGGTGGCAGTATTTTATTAAAAGGAATGGAAAATTTGGTGATAATTTTTATCCCTATGATGTATATTCAAACACTCATTAAAATGTTTGTTGTTCAAAACACACAACGAAATTGCAACACTTAGCATAACCCATTTCAGTTGCTCTGACCAGTTTTCAACAATCTGTGGACCTGTTAAAATGTTTTCCAATACACATAAATATTCTATTTTCATTACAGTTGTTTTAACCTAGCATCAAGCCTCTGCTAAACACTTCTAAGCCCAAGATCTGTATGCAAAGAGCAAGGATGCAGGGGAACTGCTAGAGGCTTCTCACTTCTAACAAGCCAAATTGACCTCTTGAAGAAACAGCAACTGCTTCGGCATTTAGTTTCTGCCACTAATCCCTCTAATTCTTTGTGAAACAGACCCAGTCAATATTATTATTTTTAATAAAGAAGAGATCACCTTTATTTTTAATAAAGAAGAGGGACTGAGGGAAGGGGAGACAAAGGTGAAATACCTATGTAGTGCACATGGATAGCTACATATGTCACTTGTTAGGAACAAGACGGTCATCACACAGCATCTAGAGAAGGCAAAGGTCATAGATTAAGTTATTGAAAGAGACTGCTTACAGTTAGATGAACAGTTTCCAAAAAAGGCTGTAGTTTCATACAGTATTCAGGAGAATAAAAATCCTTTCTGGGGGACAGTAGAGCATTACTGTCAGAGACGGTACTACTTACAAGGCCCAGAAGCCTCATGGTTATGGATTAACTGTGCTAACTAGAGAGAACTGCAAGCCACATACATAGTGCCTAGCAGGATGCACAAGAAGTATGCACCAAAATCCATGAGAGAGGAAAATCAGAAAAAGTATCCCTAACACCACCTCTCAGAAACCAACTGTTATATATCTAGTGTTATCTTTGAAAGACCCAATTCTGTAGCTGTTACAGCTGCCCTGTGTCTGATGCTCTGCACTAAGCAGGCTTAAATTGTAGAGAATCCACTCACCAGAGGATTTCTCCTGTGAAATGGAGTCCTTTTGTAGCATAAGACAATTGCAGCTCTTCCTTCCTTGGCCCCTGCTATAGGAAATGCAGCTGGGAAAGTTAGTAAGGCCTGGACAGCAACAATTCCCCTGCTCCCAGCTTCCAGAATAACGGGTCAGCAACCATTCATGTAACTTTCAGAGCAAGGTACAAACTGACAAATTTTGCTGGGGCAAGTTTAGAACAGCTTGCCACAAAACTGGGAAACTACTGTGTTCTCTGCACCCCTAACCTTGTCCCCAACGCTATTTCCATTTGCATTCAGCACTTAATTACATTTAAGAAAACAGTCTTGTAGCATGCAAGACTTCCAGGGAGCTGGTGTTTCCAATTAATTCAGAACCTCACTAGATAACATCTGTTCACTGTTACAGTGGCTGGCACTGAGCTCTGTGCTCGACTACCATTTCAAATGCATATGCCAAGCTCTTCTGCAGAAGGGAAGCAGAACATGATTAAAACACTCATGAATTTTTTCTAAAATTGGAAGACCCATTTCTGTAGACAGGTATTGGTAGATATCCCTGTACAAAGAGAAGCCCTGTTACCTCAGGCTGGATGACACTCAAAACAAAAAGGTTTGCCCTATTTCAATTAATTAGTCAAAGTGATAGGCAGGGGATTTTGGTAATGTTTTAAAAGATGCATTTAAAGCAATAGGGAACACACTACAGTCTTCTGTATTCCTTATCTCCTGCCCATCACTGCAATATGAATATTCAACACTTGCCCTTTAACCGAGGCAGGTTTCAGAGCTTTGCTCAACTTGAGTTTTCTTACTTCTCTTGACTTGGATTCAACCACTTAGGAAGTCCTGGAGTATTCAGACACCAGTTCAAGAAGGGCACTTGAGAAGAAGGGTCTTAAGTCTCATTAAAGTCAACAGATCTAAGCACCTGGGCTGCTGCGGCATTGCTTATCAGCATCCATTCATGACACTATTACAGGCGATACATTTAGGCACACCAGAGTTCCTACTGCAGCATTCTAGTCATGCTCCTGGAGCACACAACTGGAAGTCTAGCAAAATTATACTTCTCAGACAGCTAAATTAGATTATTCAGAACTCCAGGACTCTGCAAATTAAGATTGCTGGTATCCATCCGTCTAGCTTAAACAGCTTTTTTAACTAGCAATTTTCTCTCTACTTTCTTCTCTTACATTGCCTGCAATGCAGAAAAAGCCCTGTGCAGGATTCTGCCAAGAGCACAAGCAAAACATGAGACAGGACCAGATATATAAGACAAGAAAATTCTAGAATTCAACTTCTTAAAAAATGCTTTCAGCTAAGGTGTGGATTAGCCCTTCTTCGACTTAATCAGTCCTTCCATGGTGGCTATGGCAGCCACATTCCAGCAGATTTAAAACAACACATGGAAAAAAGAGAATAAATTCACTTGTAAAGGAACTCCACTAGTGTCTAATATTATTCTAGGTGTGAATTAGCCTAAGTAGTTTATCCCCAAGCAACTTCCATTTTCAAACTCCTGTGCCAAGTAATACTTTGCCAAAAGCAGAAAACTGACTGCCAAATCTTATCTTGTAGTTCAGCACAGTGCTGCATCTTGAAAACCCATTTTGGGAGAAGGGCTGGGCTTGGAGGTGATAAACAGGATAGGAGAGTTCAATGCTATGTGGCCGCTCCTCTGTTCCTTCCAAAAATAAACTACTACACCCTTTAAAACAAAACCTTGACCATACAAGATACTAAAGCCCTTAGCTCAAGCACTCTTAGTACACAGCAGGAGATGTTATCAGGAACAGGCCAGCCAACAGAAATAACTGCTAAAGCAAAATCCTTTTGTGACAGGTCCATTGTTTCTGAACACCCAGCAAGAAGCAAAGGGTCTCCTTCACTGGAATGGAATAACTCCATTTAGTAGCAAGAAGCTTTGCAAATATCATTGGCTACTATTCAAACCAGCAAGAAAAAACAGAATGCGAGGGCTTACATATGCTTTATCACTTCTCTGCCATTCCCTCTCCCTATGTACAACCACTGCCTCAAACAATAAAAGGGCAGGAGGCTGCTGTCTAGTGAATGCAACAGGATATTGTAAGGCAGGACCTCCTGAAGCCAGGCTCAGAGTTAAGTGCAAGCTGCTGTAAAATGCACAGCAGGAACCTGGAGTCAGACAAGTTCTGGCTATGCCACTGTACCAGGGAACAAGCACACGCAATGACATTTATCATGCCTTGCATAGATACTCTGTGTTTGGAATAACACCACCTCTTCATTCATCTGCGCACAGACAGACTCTGGCCCGTCCACATGCATTAATACAGTGTCAAAAGCCACCCATGCCATTTGGAGATCAGTGTTTCCTCATCGGGGTTCCAGAGGCTCACAAGTGTCAGATTCGGTGACTGGTCTTTGGCACATCATCCACAGAACAACCCTCAATCAAAGCATACGAACACAGTCACACAGAGGACAAACAAGAATTATGTTGTTATAGCCGATACAGCTAGAGCAAGAAGATGTATAAAACAGGAAAAGTAGCTAGTAGGAGAATGTAAGAAGATACAAGATAGAGCAGTCCCACCCAATGATGTGCTGCCAGTATTTTAAAATAACAGCTCCCAGAAGCATCTCCTCATCATGTGATGGATCCCACACAGCAGGAGTGGCTGTGCTGCAGAGAGAAGTGCTGGGTGGGTCATGGAATCTGTTTGCTCTTCTCTTGTTTTCCCCGTTTAAACAACGTTTTCATAAACACAACCAAGGAGGGAGGTGGTTCCACTTGGCAGACAGGCTCCTCCTGAGTAAATTTGCTGGAAGTGTTTATTCTCTGCTCCTGAAAGCCATACTGTGCATACTCAATAACTGTGCACAGAGCTCAGCAGGTACAACCCAAAGCAGTGCTTTGTGCAGGGAATGAGATTGATCCTTCCCTCAGTATTCCTCCTTCCCCCTTCCAAACTACCTGTTCTTTCAGTATAAGAAAGTGCATTTTAAAAGTAATGTAGTTTTACTCCCCAAAATTGCTTGCATGAACCTCAAATGGGGATGAATGAGTAATAACCAGAAAATGCAACTTGGCACAAGAAGTCACTTTCCTCTTCAACAAGGGCTGGTTCCTGAAATTCTAGTGACCATCCTCCCAACACACAGTTGTCCCAAACCTTACAGACTGACACAGACTTACCAAGTGGGATAAGTACGCCTTGAATTCTTTCCCTATAATCCCTTCTTTCCCTTCCATTTAGGTGCTCACTTGTTTCCTGATTACTTTTTGGGTCCTCAGAAACAGAAGAAATTTAAAAACCACTGCAGTGCAGCAAGGTTCAGCCCATTCTCATTAGGTGATGCAGTGTAGGAGGAACTTGCTCTTAAATCATTCATATCAGTCCTCTTCCCCCTGCTACATACAGATGATGTTTAATTATAACTGAGACATATTTGTGCTGCAGGGATTGCTTTATGTACTTCAATCACCTAATGCTAAAAAAGCCCAACCTTATTTTAGACCCTGACCAGGTTCCCAAAAATCAGAGCTAGCCAGCTCATTTTATGCTCAGTAAGGAGGAGGCAAATGTATCTACCTTACATACTTCCGTCTTTTCATACTTAATAACGAGGTGTTGAATTGTCCTCTAGGGAAGAGTCCCATCAGAGCTCAGAAAGGGAGGAATTACAAAGCTGCTTACATTGAGGCCACTCATGATTTATGCACTATATGATTAGCCAGAATCAGCCTCTAGGGTTAAGCTTGCAGATACTAGTTTACCGTAGACAGAAATAGTAAGTGATCTAATCAAGTATTTTGCTATTTAATATGCAGCCTAATTAAGATATTATAATATATTCAGGACATAACATAAGGTTCATGCCCTGTAAGATATTTCTTGTAATATGAGAAAATCACTTCTGTATAGGTTTAGAGTGATTAATGAGAGGAAACTAGCATTAGAAAAATAAATAAGAACCAGAAACATGCAGGAATGTTGGCAAAGAAATACAGAGGCCCATCAGCAAATTAAAGCAGGACTGTGATCTGGGGTGAAAATAGTTCTCCAAGTAAATTTATCATCTTTGATAAGTTAATAAATCCACGTGCATGGCAAGTGGAAAATGGCATACAGTGCTAAAGATGCTGAAAGTACTGGTAAGGGAAACAGCAGGTGTTACCATAAGGTATTTAAAAGCAACAGGTTCCTCACTCTAGGGTGAAACAAAGGTAATCTTGTTTCAGAGAAGGCAAGACAAAAATGGATTTGTACTCTGTGCTGGACTGCTATACATTGTGGGCAAAACAAAGCGACAGCAGGCAAAGTCCTTACTTGCAGTAGCTTAAATGTAATCTCCTGTTCTAACAAGCTGAACTTGTCCAAATGATCTGCATGAGGGTGTCAGAATCCATTGCCTGAGAGGGCTAAAAGTCAGCTCAGCATCCTTATCAGAGGGTTCAGCCTGCTCCCCGTGGAGCCAGAAAAGGGAAATTATCACTCTGACATACGGCATCGTCTCCATAATGCATGTCTAAACCCAAGTACAGCACAGCCTGAGGTAGGCACTGAGTCTGCCTTGCCTAGACAGCCTCCCCCCCACGTGAGGACTCACATCAGGCCATGACATTCCTCATGTTAGGACCCTGACCCCTCTGGTCTGTTTTGGTTACAAACCACTATTGACAGCTGGCAGCCAAGACTCACAGTGTGCATGCAAGTCACACAGAAATACTAAGCAGTCTCCAAAATGTGTGCTAAGTTCCTAAACTTCAAACTGCAGAACATCTATATCTGCAGGAGGCCATGGGTTAGGTAGCTAGGGACAAAGCACACAGCTGAATGCGAAGACTGCTGCACAGTTTCCCATAGCTAGCATCAACTTGGGCAAACAAAAATTACCAGTCAAGCCACAACACTGCTTTGGTATACCATGATCTATCTTTCAGGGATTCACCTTCCTTCACCCCCTTAAAGCTGACTGTGACACTGTTTTCCAAGGCATTGGTGTTTCATGGCTGCCACACAAAAATACCATGCACTGCCTGTTAAGGAGGAGGAAGACAGTAACTCAACTATTCAAAGACTTTAGAGCGAGAGCCAGTCTTGATATAAAGATGTCAAACTACATATCCACTGCATTCTAGGAACATTTTGCAATTGTTCATTTATCCATGGCATTAACTTCTAGCTTAAATTTGCTGATTTCCAGTTACCACATCTATCTGTGCTTCAGTCTGAGCTACCGAGATTGCTTTTCCTTTGTGAGATATTTCACTCTGCCAACTTCAGCTAAAACCACAAACCCCAAGAATATTCCATTATTCAAATTGCATCAGATTTGTACCTAATGTAGAAAATTTCAGAGCCTTACTGACAAAGCCATATTCAGTTCATTATATTTTTAATAGCAGTTACTAGGAGCTCCAACAGAGAGCTGAAAAGTAACTGTTGGTTTTTTTATCAGGGTTAAATTCAGCTGCATAGGCAAGATAGAAACTAAGTTCTGGCTTATTTCAGAGACTCCCACCTCAGTAATTCTCCCTGCAGGATACAGAATGCCTACAAACAGGACAAACTCAGTGCCTGATAACAACATTAGATTAGAAAACATTACTGACTCCATATCCCCATGCATTTTTTTCCTTTTTTTTTTTTTTAATACAGTGATCTTGTCCAGTCATCTCTTGCCTTTCAAACTTTCTCCTTAAGCTTTTGAATCCTCAGTTGTGTGTTCATCAGACCAGTAAGAGGCTTTCAGTTTACACTTTTGAAATAAAATTAAACTAGTCACCATGGTCAGCTTAGAAGCTTTACACAAAGCATAGTTTAACACAATTACACATGACTTGCCAGGTCTTAATAACTCAGCGAAGGCAAAATGTTGAAGTCAATTTTCTTCTTTAGAGATAATCCTGGGGTACATAGTGATTACTGTGGCTTACTAGACAAAAGGAACGTGATGATCTAAGGTGTTTTGTATTTAGGTTTTTACTCTTGAATCATTTTTCAACATTTCAAATGCTCAGAAACACATTTAACAGGCAAAGAAATTGCTGCTTGAAATGTTACAAAAGACAAGAAAAAGGTTCTCATCTGTTGCATTGTGCAAATTCTACAAGACAGCAATGGAACATTGACATCATTAGTACTGCCTGAACATCTCTCTGCAAATGAAAGATAAAATTAAAAATGACCATCATTTTACCCTTATCACAGATAACGATATAGTGACTTTTAGCACTGAGCCAGCTTGAGTAGCATATTGTAGAAAATGAGGCCAATATCAATGTTATCAGCATCTCAGTGTTACCTCACATTAGAAGTTAAGGAATGAGTAAACATATTAATGTAGTCACATATTTTTAAAATATGCATTTTAAGCGTTCCCTGAGTCTACTAAGCCTTAAGCAAGTATTCCCTGTGGAGAATATTCTGTTAGTTTTTTCATGCATCGATGTTATTAGGCAACATTCATATCATCGTGCACAGTTGGCCATACTTGTGCAAGATCACGCCAAGAAGGACATTTCAGCACTGCCTATGGTTCTGCATTGAGACACTTTGAAGACACTGGAGCAATGAACCAACATGACTGTAAAAGCGTTATGTGACCGCCAGTTTGTGTGCATTAAGTAGTACTATAGGAAGCCTATGGAGGTTTTAGTCTCCCATATCCTTTCTTCTGGCAAACTTGCATCTGGTTGTACAAATGTCCTGGTTTCAGCTGGGACAGAGTTAGTTTTCTTCCTAGTAGCTGGTACAGTGCTGTGTTTTGGATTTAGTATGAGAATAATGTTACTAACACAGTGACGTTTTAGTTGTTGCTAAGTGGTGCTTACTCTACGTCAAGGATGTTTCAGTTTTCCCATGCTTTGCCAGTGAGCAAGTGCACAAGAAGCTGGGAGGGAGCGTATCCAGGACAGCTGACCCCAACTAGCCACTGGGATATTCCATACCATAGAACATCAAGCTCAATATATAAACTGGGGGTGGGTTGGGGGTGGTTGGCCAGGGCCTGCTGATCACTGCTTGGGACTGGCTGGGCATCCGTCAACAAGTGGTGAGTAATTGTATAGTGCATCACTTCTCTTTCTTGGGTTTTATTCCTCTCTCTCTCTCTGTCTTTTGTTATCCCTCTTTTCATTACTATTATTATTATATTTTACTTTATTTCAGTTATGAAACTGTTGCTATTTCAACCCATGGATTCTACCTTTTTCCAATTCTCCTCCCCATCCCACTGAGGATGTAGGTAAGTGAGTGAGTGGCTGCAAGACACTTAGTTGCTGGCTGGGGTTAAACCACAACAACAAAAAAAGACTGATTTTTTCACAGGCCGCCTTGTGAATTCATTTTTGCCTCTGTAGTTGAGCACAACATGACCTTCCTTTTAGGCTTCCTATTCATAGCTGCAAAAAGGTGCTAGCAAATGAGATTCAGGGAATCTCAGTGAAGCAGGTAAGAAAGATTTTTTCTCAGAATTTTTGCATCACTCTTGGGCACAGATATTTTATGACTAGGTAAAGACAGACATCTGTACTCCTTAGGATTAAGCTTTTCAGAAAGTAAGGTCACTTCTTACAGCTGGGAAGCAATATCACGCGATAAAGTAGCAGCAAGTCTCTAATGTTACTGTTTCAAGGTACTTATGTGAAAATCACTGTCAGGACCAAAAGTTTATAATAAATTGTAGCTAAGGATGGAGGATGCAATGACCACAGCAGATCCACATCCCCTTATGTCTGTAACATTGTCTCAACGTGATGTTGCACACCTATGTTTAGCTATAGCATTTGAAACATTTTCTTACTTAGGTCTCAGCACTGGACTTTATTTTTATTATTCCATCAATAATCCGGTTGAATTCGGTGGAACTGTTCCTGAAAAGTGGTCAACTGCATTGGGAATAATAACAGCATATAAATCTATCTGCAAAAGTTTTGATTCAGATTTTTAAGTGTGCACTTCTACAAAGTCATGGTTCTAATAAATTTTGCAAAACATGCATGAAAACTGATCCAAATAATTGCTCATAACAACAGAAATCTTCAACAAATATTAACTAATTTTTTTTGCAGATAAACATTTGACCAGACTTTTTATTTAGAAGTGTGGTCCTTATTCATTGTTTGAACTCCTAATAGGATGAGCAAATTCACAATTTTATGCCAACTCAAGGCTGTTTTACATCAATCACCCACCATTCATGTTCATTCCCGTATCCTATATGGTATCAATTTGCGTCTCGTTGCATGACTCAAATCATAGTGACTACACAAAATCACACACAAGTACTCATGCAAACACTTCTTGCAAAGATTTTAGTCTTCTCTTTCTAGGAATGTTCTTGTAAGCAAAAGTTTGCAAGGATAAATACTAATAGAAAATAAAGTAAGATTCAAGGGTTGTCAGGGAGGTGGCTGGTTTGTTTGTTTGTCAGGAAGGGGGGTGGGATTCATGTTTGCCAGGCTTTATTCTTGCAGAAAAAAAGTGTCATTTTCCTATTTCTGCCATGCATGTGTTTATATCCTACACCTATGAAGTATCTATCATTGGATGCACAAGTGCAAGCTGGAAGCCAGCTGGGCTATGTCAGAGCCTGAGCCGGCAATCCTTGCAGCTCTTTTGACTCAGCTGAGGGGACAACTAACACCAACTGAGGATCCAGCCCTTAATGTCCTGTCAAAAGGGGAGGGCTGTGGAAAGCAATTCCCACAGAATCAGGTTTTGTATACATTTCCTGCCATTCTTTATCTGTAGTTTTCCATTCGTCTATTTCATCATTTTATGAAATGTCACTCCAATTATATTTGTTTTTACAGTTATGTTATTCCCCACACCATCCCCCATCCCCGACTCCACTACTGCTAAAGATTCAAGTATAAATAAACTCTATAAACAATTGTTTAGCTTTTAGACACTAAGGAATTATATTCTCTACTATTGCATAGTAACTTGCTGGGCTATAAATTGAACAGTTTAAAAAAAAAAAAAAAAAAAAAAAAAGAGAAACCCATCTGCAGAAAAGGTTTTTGAATCTGCTCCTGTTGATACAGCAGCACTGTCACAACAACAGAAACTAGTCCAGACTTGTTAACTCCAATAGCATTAAGTGCTCACTGTTACTGCTATGCAGATTATCTGATCCATGAAAATAGTAAGCTGCAATATGCTAAAAGGGTATTTACCACAACGGTTTCACACACTAAAAAGTCTATGTCTCAGTCCTGCAA
The DNA here is from genome assembly GCF_023638135.1 of Falco biarmicus. Classification (NCBI taxonomy): domain Eukaryota; kingdom Metazoa; phylum Chordata; class Aves; order Falconiformes; family Falconidae; genus Falco; species Falco biarmicus. The sequence continues at coordinate 17,125,031 of NC_079296.1, forward strand.
ACTGCATATTTTCTGCAAAGCTCCATAAAGAATCAAAGTCTCAACTGCATCAATTGTTTATGTAACAGAGCCCACCTCTTTTTTTCTGGATTCTTGTCCAGTTAGAAATATGGCCTCAAAAGGGACTAATATCTCTGTCCACTATATCCATTAACTACAGCTGTAATGATTTTTTAAAAATTATTATTTTACAGAGTCTCTATTAAAGGCTCTTGCTATATCTGCATTCACTTGAGGAGTCTTTAGGATTTCCGTCCCTTTAAATGTGCAAATAATTTTCCAAATCTTCTGACCTAGCCAACCAACCAAATTAATCCATCAACTTTAGAGAAATAAAGGAAACAAGACTCAGGGGGTCAAGATTAGAATTCCACTTGATAATCAGAAGGGCTACAGAACTAAGTTCTAGACTGAAGAGAACCGGCGACTACTTTATGCCAAATCTGTCACTAGCGTAAACAGATGCCATTTCCAAATGTATTCCAAGTTGCAGCTACTGATTCTGAGAACGTGACCTTTTCCATTCCAGTTATTCCTACCTCCTCCCACCTCTCAGTCCCTTCTCTGTTTTGGCACACAGCCCAATACTGCATGCACCAGTTATGTTTTCATAATACTCCAGTCTCAGTTTCCAGTAAGAGGTAAGAACAGCCAAAATGCACATCACAAGGCCCCTATAAATAGTTAAAATCTAAACAACAGTCCTAGAAGAACAACATATTGAAAACAGCAGCAAGAGGCTAGATCCTACAACTTGTAAAAATGCTGAAAATGAATGAATCAAACTTAGTTTAACTGAGGAATCGGGGTGCACAAGACAGTACTGTTTCAAATATGATTCTGCATTGATTAATAGCAATGAGTACATTATATTTTGGGCAAGCACAAAACACCGAGCACTTGTAAATATGTGTTAAGCAGCAAGCTACAGGTTAAAGAGGGACTCAGCTATTACTACACAGAGATTTCATTAATCCATGGATGCCTCATCCAGATATCCAGGTATCCAAAGGCTTAAAGTGTAAGCAAACCAATAGGTCAGCAATGTAGGCTCTGTTAAAAAGCTATCTGGGTTAGCCAGGCCTGGGTGTCTAGTCATCACTTAAAGATTTTGCTATCTCTTTTCAAGCCAAGTCTCAGATTTCTCCAGGACAAAACTGCTGAAAATAACAACTTTGAACAAAGTTATGGCTAAGGATGTTTGTTGCTTGACTTCAAGCCCACTTAAAGGCTGGATCAAAACTCTTGTCTTATAACCCCTTCACTTTCAGTGGAACAATGATTTGACATTCTCTCTTGCAGTAAATAACCTCAAAGTTATTTTAGTTTTATATCCTAGCAGCTCTATTTCTATTTCAAGTGACTTTAGCACAAGAAATATTGGACTAACAGCTCTGAAGACAAAAGACCTGGCTATAGAGAGCACACAGCACAGCAGAATAGCAGAGCAGCCTTTCATCCCCCTAACCATGACTCAGCTAGTGGATATGAACATGGACTCGCTCTAAATGCAGACTTCCACTTCAGCAACATGTGTCTCTGCATACTGTAATGGAAGCCTCTCAAAAGCTGTAGATGTCTAATTTGCAGATGCACTGAACTGAAAAATCCAGGACTGACAGCAATGAGAAGACACCAAGATTTAAAATACTGTCTCAGAAATGTAAGGTCCACATGCTGCCATCCACCATTTGAACCAGCTAATTGTTATTGCATATAGGGTCGCTCTAGATCCAGTTTAGCAGTCGAGTTGTGAAAGCTGGTGAATTCAGCTATATATAGCTTTTAAAGAGCGAACGCTATATAACTGCTAGGTCCATGCATATTCTTGAAGTTGGCCTGTGGCTGTCAAAGCCATTTGGATGCAATATATTAATATTCTAAGTATATTAATATTACTATATTAATAATATTAAGTAATTGCAGCCTATTATTGCCTACAAAATACCTGCTACAACAGGACTTGGAGTGATCACTTGTATGGGGAGATCCCTAGCAGCTCGAACAACCAGAGCAACTGCAGAGTTAACCATAAAAAACCCATTTCCAGTGTTAATAGAAGTTAGGAGGACAAAAAAAGAAATCCCATCACATAGCTGTTGTTGCAGCTATTACATATAAAAAGCTTAGAACCAGCGAAATGTCATGGGCTGTGTTCTTCAGCAAGTTTCAGATCCAATTTCAGAAGAAGTTTCTATGGCAACTGACTTGTTAATCCATGTGGTTTATATTCCAATTCATACTATATATCATGTTTGACAAACCTCATAAGCTATCAATTTACATCCAATTGATTCCTTGCTTGGGGATATAAAGTGCCATTTGCTGGGTCGCAGAGATTACATGTCTTTTGTACTTTCACACATTGCTTCTTTTAATTACAAAGATGAAAACCCAAACATTTTAAAGAGAACTTTAGTAATATACTGGAATACAATTTAAAAGAAGTGAACAGGCTCAGTGTTTGTGATAATGAGTACCTAGAGCATCCCTGTTGTTACTTTCTCCACTCATTTCTTCTTGCACAGGCATCAGTGGGCAGGACTTGTCTACAATCTGCTGAAGCTCCAGCTAACCGCTAGCAATGCCACGGGTTATAGTAGCACGGGACAGAGAATGGAACAGCAAAGGATGCACAGAACTCATAGAGGCTGGCTCCATATCAAGGTCAGTCACAAGTTGTTCTAGTACAAGCACGTTTCTTTAAAAGTAAAAGTTACTACATCTCTTCTACAGGATATTTTATAGCAAGTGTACTCCCTTCAAAGAGTTATGATTCTCCCCATTCACAAGTCTCTATCCGCTTCAACTATGAATTACTTTGAACTATTAAAGTTCACCAGTTATAACATTCCAAAATATTGCAATCAATTTCATAAGACAACTTAAATTAAAAGTGAAGTTAATTTGAAGCTGTCTTGAAAAAACAGTTCTTAGCAGTTCTGAATATTTAGCAGTCTTAAAATTAGAACTCGTCCTATTTTCCCAATAATTAGTATTTGTATCATCATTATAGTTTGCCTATCATTTTAGAAATCTTTAAAGAGCTTAGCTGCAAATACAAAGTCCTTGTCCAATGTACAAAAGTGTTTCTAACCTGTGAAAAACATTCAAAATTCCTTCAGCTACAGAGTTTAAGAGATCCCTATGGGTGCTGGGGAAAAGCTGGGGATGAAGACAACACACCCATTTCCAGATATTCAAAGCCTGCAAAATGAAGTATAATTTGAAATCACAGTCAAGTGCTCCCAAAAAGATTCCATCATTCAGAAGTTATTTGAGATATTAGGCATTTGGTACTTCCATCATCCCAAAACTTCTACAAAGCCTTCTTCTCTGAATGTCTTCCAAGCCTGACTCCCAGCTCAACTTTGAAGGAAGCAATTTCATTTTCCAATTCTCATTCAACCCTGAACCTTTCCCTCAGGCCACTTATTATCAGCATGGCAACAACAAGTCCCCCAAAGGTAAAGTTTTCCACTGTGATAGCCTCTGGACCCAGACAACAATTTCCAGAAGGCCTCTACCTAGAAACGCCGGCCCAGTCAGATGAGTTATTGCAAAATCATGCCTCCAACAAGCCCTATCATGGAAATACTATCAGCTGAAAGATTTCAGATATATCACTGTCTACCTGCTGTTTACATACTCATTAAAGAGCCTTTTCAGATGTCTGTACAAGGTATGTCATTTCTTTGTCTGGGTCACAAGTACAAAATATGTCTTACCCTGACCTGTAATTTCAATGGCAAAGTCTCAAATACATCCATGATTTCTTGCCGCCCCTCCCCCCAATTTCTACTATTTTAAGTACAGTCTTCAGACAACACACTTGAACCTAATATAGCGAGTTAAGATCAAACATAAGGCTTTTTCAGGTGGAAATCCACACTAAGAAGAGAGTGTGTTTGGTAACAATATTTCTTAGTGGTTTTCTGCAGAGTTCAAGCTACTGAACAGCTAAGTCATTCATTTAGCACATGAATAAGAGATGTCCCATAAAATACCGGGCTTTTCATGCAGGCCAGCTTAAAGCTGTAGGGATTCATTGTGAAGTCTGTTCAGAACAGTAGTTAAGTTTCTGGGGCAGCTCTGTTTTCATGGAGTGGAAACTACATTAACAAATCCAAGGTTCAGTACTTTTGTTCCTTCCTAGTCTGCCGTAGCTCTTTAGTTCAGTGTCTCTCCAGTTTCAACTACAATATCCTTCCAACAGCAACATTTCTGTGCTCAGATTTTTGCATGCAGCATCAGTCCTTTAAATACCAAACCCTAAGAACTTAAGCCACATTGCAGAAATAGAAAAATGTTCTGCAGAACTGGGGAGAAGAAAAAAAAGGAAAAAAAGGATTCCTCATATAGCTTTTCAACAGAGCTACACAATTTGCAAATCAATTTTGTTGTGCCAACCACTGATTTGTGCTTTTATACTGTGATATTATTCTGCAGTTGCTAGCAAACTTAACAAGACAATGCTTTACCACCTGATCAATTGCATTGGAAAAATAATGGCATTTATCATTTAAAATTGACAGTAGATTACTTAAGTCTTGGTATAATTTTGGAGGTTTAACTCACTGCAATATTTTCAGCTGATATTCCCCCTCCTCTCCCCCTCAATTTCCTTCTCCACATAAAACTACCCCAGAGGACATGCATTTGATCCTTGAATGAAAAAGAAAACTGGTGGTTTAGAGCTCTGTAGAGTCTCTCCACAATCTGTGAAAAATACCTGAAAGCCTAGTAACAGCAGAAACCACTAAACAGAAGGTCTTCTCTGTTACAGGGAAATCAGGCAATTTTATGCTCACCAGCAAGTTGGAATTCATGCTGCATGACAAGTTTGGAAGCATCATTTCTGAGAATAGAAGCTTTTGAATATCAATAACGAGCTGCAAAAAGTGTTCCCAATAGTCCCAGCTACCATTTCTCTTTGAAAAGGGAAAGGGGGGGGGGGGGGGGGGGGGGGGGGGCGCATAAAAAAATCCACAAGTGGTATAAGTTTTTCTAAAATAATTCAGCATTTTCCTGGAAAGTGTTACATAGGAAAAAAGACCAAACTAGCTCATAGAGTCATCACTCTACCAGAGTTTCCTTAAACTGCAGTACATGAATAATGTTATGTATTATGTACAATGTTATGTTAGTAAAACAGAAAAACCCAAAAACTTACGAAGAAACCAGCACCCTCCCAAATGTCGGACTATGCTAAGCAAGCATAGCTATCAGGGAGGCAATGCTATTCAGCATTCAGTGCTTAGCCTTTATTTCTACATTTCCTTATTCCTTTCCAGCTGCCTTCTTGGGATATGGTTCATGAGGGGAAGCTTAAAGGTAAAAGAAATCAGAAGGAAAAGCAAGAACAAATTACCACTGAAGCTACTTCTGTAGTATGTTTTTCATTCACATTATGAATTTGGGTAATTCAAGATCTTTCTTAACTCATGCCACTACCAACTAACCTTAGATAACCTTCTTCACATTGGGCCTGCAGAAGGGTAGTGCAGATGTGTACTGCTGACAGACTGGTTTTTAGCTCCTTTCAGGCAGTACATGCAGATCACTGAAAGTCTTCCAAGAAGACCTTAAAAAATCTGTTGATCACTTACTCAGTGAGCTACTCTGAGTTTGCAGTGATACATCCTGAAATCTTCTGTAAAAGCCTTTCTCCATCCATTTCCATAAAGAAAGCTCACTTCAACACACACATGCTACTTCCTCCAAAACAAAAATCGCTCACAAGAAACTGGAGTCTCTTATTCTCCACACTGGCGCTACCTTAAAATCCATGGAGGGGAGACACTTCCAGCTCTCTAGCTACTGCCCTTTGCCTTTTGTTACAACTGCTCTTAATATGCCCTTGGGACTGCTCTGCAGTCCCAGGAATGCCCCTAGGCAGCCTGGCCTGAGCCAGCATTCCTAGTATACTAGCCAAAACCACAATACTTACAGATTATTCTCTCAACTGCCTGCAGGAACACATAGTTTTGTGTCAGAATGCAAATGAATTAACAGTTTTCTGTGTGTAAAAGAAGGAATCAAACACTAGAAAGTTAATAGTATGGGCTATCAGTTTTCCAGGAAGTAGCAGAGAACCTTCTTTTTGTGCCCTGGAAACACATCATGTTACCAGAACAAACAAGTTAGTGACAAAAAAGCAGCAAATAGGCCACATGAGGAACCCGTCTTCAGGTTCTGCTGACCCTAGGTAGTTTTCTACACTGTCCATTGCATAATGTGAATGACAGTGACACCAACACAAGCTCACAGGCCATGTTGCTTACTGAGGTTTTGCTTGTTATGGCCAGTTTACTCATGTCATCACACTGGCAACAAAATTTAGTACCACTGTAGAAGCTTCTCTCTGCTACCACAAAATATTTGCTGTAAACAGTAAAGTGGTCCTGTACCTTCAAACTTGCTCATATTTGTTTGATCATTCCATGCATTTTTGGGAGAAAACTGTTTAATTAACAGAGCCTCTTTGATTGCTACACCCATCACTTCTCTAACAATAAGCGGACTTCAGAGTTTATACAACAAACATAGATCATATGAACCAAGCTGATATTATTTTCTTTTTTTGACACACAGGTGAGTACCCTTGCCATCATTTAACACTACCCACCAGCCATCAAAAGAAAGGATTATATTTTTTTTTTAGATCAGCCATAGTCTCCAGCCCTGGATCAAAACTCCAATTAAATTGCAGCGGTTAAGGGACACTAGATTTGCAAGAACATTAGGCTGTGAATCATGTATTCAGATTGGTATTTACATCATGCTGTCCCCCTGGGGAAAAAAAAAATACAGGAACAAAGACTAAATACATGCAGGGAATAGTCAGGAATAGACTGAAATTGGCTAACAGGAGAGTTCTCTTATCTCCTGTCCTTTGCTTTCCTCTTCTGACAACAAAGCTTTACTTGTTTTCTGAAAGTCATCATATGTACAACTCCCTTAAGCCAAAAGGTAGTGGATGCTTTTAAAAGGTGAATAAAAAATGAAAACCATCTTCTTTCTCCTTGTATGTTGTCTCATGGAAGTAGTCTGTGCACAGGTCTTCTGTGTGGTAGGAAGCATCAAACTACTGCCTATCTGGGCACACCACTGACTTTTCTGCAGGTGCAGCAGACAAACATTAGAACCTTCATCAGAAACAGAGAGATCGCTACTAAGGGGATCTCTGACCCCACTGGTTGTCAGGTATTCCAGCAAAGTTAACTCCTGGTCCTGCTGCAAGCCAGTGTACCAAAATGCCATCCTGTAATTCTCAAACATGCAAGATGTTCCCTGTTGCCACTGTGCTGCATGTTTTAATCTTAACTAGGACAGGAGAAAGAAGTATTGCAGAGTCTGGCAGTGTGAAGTAATCAGTTATATTTAGTATTTCCAGTGTCATAGCTAGATAGGTTTTAGGCAAATAATGATTAAAATAAAACCTGAATGTCTGTGGGGAAAAAATGATATAAAGAACGGGGAGGAATGAAAAACACAATTTATCAACTTAGCAATAAACTTCAGAACTCTAAAAAAATAAAGATAGTTAAAAATGTAATTTTTCCAGGACATTTTAATTCCCTACAAGAGAACAACACCACTCCTTATCTGGAAAGAATAAGGAGTTGCATCTCAAGACAACTTAAAGCTAGATGCTTGCTAGGAATGGATTCACAGCTCAGAGAGCTCTCGAGTTGGAACTTACTGACTTGTGCCTATTTTGGAAAATACTCTGCACTGCCAGAAGAGAAAGGTCAACCTCAAATACCACAAACTGCATTACAGTATTATGCAGTATGTTTACGATGGGCAAGTGAGAGATCATCTTCTCTGTCTTCCAGGTGACCTATATTTACTGATCAAATATTCAAGTAGTTTTGACAGATTTAGAACTCACAACTTAAACTGAACTTAGGTACTCAACCTAAGGGAAGATTAAATGAGGAACAAAGGGAAGGACTAGACACTAAGTTTATACCCTTGTGTCTTCTATAGCACACTCATCTAATAGTTTTCCATTCTATGGCTGTTGCTTTGATTTTCTGAGGAATTTTGTGGTCAGCAGTACACACCTAACCGTGCAGTTCCTGCCAGCATGCCTAACCAACTTTGCAGTGACTGTTGGTATTTATAGTGAAGATATTCCACATCCCAGCAAACCTGACTCAGACCTCCCTCAGACAGGCATCATGTTAGCTAACATTTACCCAATTTCCTCTCCATGCAGTTGCTTTAGCATACAGCCAATTGCCTAGAAACTCATCTCTGGGGACACATAGAGGTCTAGTACAGAATCAGCCATGTATATTCTCATTGTATAATACTTTATTAAAATTGATTATTTTCCAAAAATTATACTGAACTGATCCTTCAAAGAACTCCTACCAATAAATTCTGAACCAGTAGATACATGCCAAGTTTGCCCTTTTGATCATATTTTAAACTCAACAAAAAGGATCCAAAATTCCAAAGTGGTCTCCAACTTTGAAAAGTAATTTGATCCAAAAGACACAAACACAACCTTCCCAAGGGCTATGCTGTATAAAATCTGTTTTTTCAGCTGGAGATGGTATTGAGCTACTTTCATTTTGTCAGTTATCTTTTAGATAAATATATAATGCTAGATATATGCGATGTCAAAACAGAACTGTATATTCCATGTAATAGTTGTTTTTTGGAAGCCTGTTAATTCATGCCAGTAGAAATTGCATTTGCAGAACAGTACACTTAAGCCAGATCACAGAATGGTTTGGGTTGGAAAGAACCTTAAAGACCATCTAGTTCCAAGCCCCCTGCCACAGGCAAGGACACCATCCACTAGACCAGGTTGCTCAAAGCCCTTTCCAACCTGGCCTTGACCACTTCCAGGGTGGGTGGTTGTGTGTTTTTTTAACTTGCTAAGGCAACAGAGTACTCCATGAAGAAATACACAACAACAGAGAAAACATTCTTCTTCCCACTCTTCAAAATAAGACAGGCTGCAAAAAAATGACCCCGAAACACCATAATAGTATTTAGTTATGTCAAGAATAGCATGAAATAGTGCTTTGCTTTACACCAAGAGCTCATTTAGGATATGGTCCCTGCAAGTGTTAACTCTGACCATGCTGCTTTTCTTGAATAATGAGCCAGTGGCTGAAGATTTAAGATCATTTTATTGGTGACAGCACTGGCGTGCTTAAGGGTCAACAAGGGGTCCTCTGAGCCTTACAGCTGAAAAGTCACTATCCTAAAAAGCAAATAATTTTATATTTGATGGGAAGAAGAAAGTGTTTGTCACATTTTATAGACAGGAAATAAAAACACAATCACAAGAAATTGGTGGTTAGATCTAAATATTTAAACAAACACAACTGTTCAAATTATTTTGCCAGACCCTTCCCTTCTTCAATCTAACAGTGCCTGGTAACAGAGCAGCCTGTCTATAGAGATAACAAGACAAATTCAGCAGTTAGGATACCATGGTTAACTAGTAATAAGCATCAGAACCAGCTGCTGTGACCATGATTTGAAGGAATGGGATGACAATTCAGCCCAACTTCATGCTTCCAAACACTTTTTCTTACAAGCGTTAAGATTAAGACTGAAGGAAAAAACCAGCTGATTTACAAGTCTGCAGGAAACCCAGGATAAGTCTTCACAGAGCTGTAAACACTGTGCTTTCCTGCATACAAGATACAGTTTGAAAGAGGCAGAATTTTCTGAGGAGCAGCAAGAACTCTAATAGAGGATTTATTAAATAGATATACTAAGACCAATTTCACATTTCTTGGCTATGCCAAGAATTCCCACATACCTCCATCTTGGAGCTTTGTATGTTTCCTTCTTCACGTATTCATCTTCTTCCTGTTAAAAGATTCCCAACAGCAATGGGAACTGGATCTTGCTGTTCATCCAAAGTCCAACACAAGCAATCTTGGTTACAAGTTCTTTCATGTCTTTTCTTATTCTTTCGCTTTTTCCTCAGCACCTGGGTTTCCACTGAAACCAAGAAAAAAGCTTTCTCACCAGATATACTCAGACCTTTCACAGACAAATCTCCAGAATGCTTTATTTTGGTGTCTTAACACTAGCACCACCATTGCTACCTCAGTGGTCCATTAAACTGGCCATACTTCCTCCAGTTCCTGACTCACTCCTAGCCCCCAGCTCTCCAGGAAACCCTTTCATCCATTCTCCATTCTAAGAGAAATGGCCAACTAGGAAGCAAAATTACAGTATATATCTTCAAATCAATGGCATTGTACATATGAGGCTGACAAACTGCAATATCCTGCCTTTCTACTGTCATAACTGTGTTCTCTGCTGTAAATGCCCTCGTGTATTGATTTTTATTAGTATCAAATACCATATTAATAAAAATGAGGCCCACTGAGCTGACTGGTGATGCTTTGACGATCTGTCTAAATATTTCTAACAGCGTCTGCTACAGCTAAAAACAAGCCCCACAAAGCATGGTTAAACAGCTTAGCCTTACCCACATAAAGCACAGCTCATAAGGTTCTTCACGTCTTGCAGACTGAAACTCTAGGCAAATTACATTTGCCAGCTCTCCCTTGCCACTGTTTGCTGCAAGCGTCCTTCTTGTGGGACCTCTATAGTGCCATGCACTATGGCATCCCACAGTGCCTCACAGGAGAGATCAGAAGCCACTCCTATTGCCCTCCCTGACATGTAGAGAAGGCAGCCAGAGTTCATCAAAGTGGAGGCAAAAAGTCTGGTCTCTTTAGGGAGCTGAAACCATCAAGCTCACCTATGGGAAATGCTTTGAATGCCTGCATGCTTGGGTTGCATAACAGTCTGGGGAGTGTGCTCCTGGAATTGGTTCCTTCCCTCCAAGCACAGTAGAACCACCCAGAGATGTTTGGATTGAGGGTGGATCTAGCAATTCTTCAAATGTTCATGGAGTTTTCAAGCTGCATCCCTCGGTCTGAAAAGGCAATAGATGATATACAGAGGAATTTGTTATTTCCAATTATTTTGGTGATTTAGATAATTTTTTTTTATTCCTTTGGGAAGACACCTTCACGGTGCACAGTAACTGCCCATCCCTTGCAACGGCCAAGAAGGAATTGCAAGTATGTGTAAATGGGGACAGAAGTGCTGGCCTGTAAACCCAAACCAACCACAGGTGGTAGCTCCTACTTGCTTGCTCTGCATGCAGTTGTCAGATGCAAGGTATCCCAGCAAAACAGGTCACTTGTCCAAATAAAGTTCTCAAAATTCCTGTAACACAAAGTCATCAACTTTCCTCTAATTCAGTCATATGGACAGAGCTAGACAGCTGATGTATAACCCTCATCATTTTCCTGCTACAACTAATAGTGACTTAAACTCCCACCGCATGAGGCCTTTTACTTACAACATAGAGGGTGAACTCCTTAATTGATCCCTGTAGGACAAAAATACCACTGAAGTCCATCAGCAAAATTGAAAACAGGAAATGTCAGCTAAAACAGAGGATGCAACACAGACAATGTCATTTTATAAAAAGTGACAAAAGCCTCAAGATAAGTTCCTCTCGAGAAACAGCTTTTTTATTCCACCCAATGCCACCAGCCGACTTACCCTGATGTTGTATTCATAGTCAGGTGGAGTATGATAGCTTTTCATGGAAACACACTTGCAATTTTACATTGGCGTACGGAATTAGACTCTACAACTCGAAAGTTATAAAGTAGGTATGTTTCTTGCGCGCAGATGCACGGGGATCGCTCCTCCACAAGCGTGCGTGCCCGAAGTGACGAACCATCTCACATTTATACAATAAAACAAATGAATATTCAATTAACGCCTATACATATTCGTTACCTAAACCCGCTTACTCCCGCATCGTATGTTAATTAGCTTATCAGTCCTTTGCCTGGAATGTGGTGGTCTTGCAGGTTTGTAGGTGATTCATGTCCTTGTGACCGTCTGATCTTCTCCAGCAAGGAGACTTAGCACTCCCTCCCTCTAGACAGCATTTGAATGTCTCTCATCCTTTTCTCATTCTTTTTTAAATAGCCCCTTTGTTAGAGGAAGAAGGGCAGGCGTCTCCTCAAAGCTGTGTGCCTATGTGACCAGACACCGCACCCATGACCGGTCACCATACCCACATTCCTTGAGCAGACATATACAATCACAATCGATACTCAGGAAAAAATGCTTATTGGCACATTTTCTATTAGCTTCTCTTACTGAGAAACAAATTGGTTTAATTTTGTCACACTAGACTCTGCAAGCACATGAGCTTGCTATGAGCTGCAATACAAAGAAACCCTTATATTTATGCATCAGTGTCCTTACCTTCCTCACTCCCAACCCACACACCAAAACCAGAGAGTAGAACAGGATCACAGATCCCCAATATAAACATACACCCCAAGTCAGGGGCATTGCTGTATTTAATTCTTCCCTAATTGCCAGTGCACTTGTCTGTGCTAAATTTCAACCCAATCTCAGGACTAAGAAACCCAAGCACCTCCTCAAGGTAAAACACATACGGGACATAGAAAGCACAAGCAGAGCTGCAATACAGAACTGATTTTAAAAAGGAGCCTCAAATGGCTGATATCTCTGAATTTGGCAAGGGAAAAAAAAAACACAGCAGATTTTTGTTACCTTTTTGGACAGCACAACACATCCTGTTATAATACCTCTATGTACACACAACACTTCTGTTTCATTAGTTGCTAGAGGACCACGCAGCAGGTAGGACCTCACTGGTAGATCTGGTCAAAAATTAAAAAGAAACCAAATTAATTCAAGCCCTATCTACTCTGATTTCTAGTTTAGCCTGACTAGTAAACTAGTGCAGTAACCAGGACTACAGACAGTAAGGGCTTTTAGGCTTCTTTTCCAATGTAAGCTGGAACCTGAAGAACTCAAGGCGAAGCACAGTCTTTTAGGGCTTCCAACACTCCTCTCAGAGCAGCAGCTCTGAGAGGAAAACTCAAAGCTTCCAAGTTCTAATCAGCTGTTCTGCCTTGCTCAACACTTCCTTGTGTAACAAGCAAACAGGTGATTTCAATCAGAAACTGTCATTTCCAAGGGGGTATGTGAAAATTTCTGATTTGCAGATTACTGGAAGCCATGTTTTTATTCTGAGTTGGGATAAACTTGAGCTAAGACTTCCTATAAACCAGAAATACTGCAAGTGAATAATGCTTAGGAATAAACACTGCTTGTAATTTGGTTTTGTAGAGCATCAGTGTTTGGGGCATTGCAAATGGCTTCTTCAGGGTAGCACTCAAAAATCCCACAAACACACCACAAAAGTTAACCTCAGCAATTTAGGTTTTACTGAAGTGTTTCACAATGTCAAGAGATGAACTAGGGAGAAAAACTGTGATAAATGATACGGGCATCATTTAAAAGACAGTGTCCTGGGTTTATAGGCCACTAGTTCTGATAACAGAATGAACAATACGATTTGAGGTCAAATCAGACCAAAAAAAAAATACTTTCCTCCCATTATAGAGAATAACATGCCTGCTCCTTGAGCCACCAACTTTTTTCATGGCTTTTTCTAGCCAATGATCAGCATGTCTTTCTTGTGATTTTGTCTATGCTTATAGACAACTGGTTTCTGGTTTCAGATTATTCTTAGTCCCTCTGTGAATATACAGTTTCTTGTAGTTACATTAAAGCAAGCACATCTAGCTTCTGCTAGATGGAACCTAAATAGCTTATTTTATGTCCTAGACCCCTGACTGTTAAATGCAGAGTCTTAGCCAAACTTGTAGGAGTTCTTTAAAATCAGGTATTGGAGGTTCATTCCCACTTTTCACAGAGACTGAACAATTCTTGATATATAGCCTGTCAGCTGCTGCATCCCACAGCATGTTGCTATGGTTTCATTAACTTGAAGCTGAAGCCAATATCCCCATTCTTTAGAGCAACCCACTAAGGCTTGTTTAAATATAGGATGGAGAAAGCAACTTCTTCTACCAGACCTCAGTCTGGACCAGTGAGCAAATCAAAGCTCAAATGTCCCCCAAGCGCAGCTCCAGCCAAGTCACACAAACCAAGCAGTCTGCAGTGCAGTGATCTTGTTCCAGATGTGGTCAAACTGACTCCTAGGAAATACTGGGAAAGAGATTTTTCTGGCAGTGCCCTTTTCCGAGGTGCACTCTTGGTTAACACAGTGCTGCCATATATTTAGTACAAAGTCAGTTTTCTAAGGACAGTCAGATGCTCCTAATCAAGTTGAGATTTTCAATGGCTTCCCTGAGTCCCAGCTTCCCAAGAGCTTTGCCTGCTATCACCATGCTCATAGCACCTCATTAGAGCAATATCAGGATAACAATTCACCAGAATTGTGACAAGTCCAAGTCAGTGCTTTTGGAACCACCTTTGTCCAGTAAGATACTGAAACCAATGTAAACCAACACCTTCCAAAGGATATCTCCTGTTCATTATGAGTACTTTTTGGCCACTAATGTTACCTTAATTTGTTATATATCACATCACAGCATGGCATGCTTCTGAGAAAGTGTATGCTAGCTATTCTTAAGAGCAAATGGCACCTTTTTTTTTTTTTTTTAAGCAATCTATCTTTCTCCCACTACTATTCTCCACTGTAACCCTGGCTTTCAGATGTTGGGAGTTACAGTTACCGAATGAGATTACCTGTTCCTTGGATTCAGCCACACTGGAGCTTCTGCAAAGGAGCATCAGTCGTATTGTGTTATTTCCATGGGCACAGCCTTCACAGAAGCAGTTAAGGCAAAGCTCCTTCTGAACTTTGCCCAGGGAGGAAACCCAATGTCAAAGCCACCATAAATAAAGCAAGCCACATACCGAAACACACACCTACTTCTTTGAATTTGGAGATTTATGAACAGAGTTGGTATCCTTGCCACTTGCTCTTCTCTCTGCCTCAAGCTCTAGAAAATGTTAATTTCATAAGACACCCTGGTATCAATTACACCAGATAGACGGCCTACTCCTGACATGCATCAAAGTCAATGAGATAAGAATCTGTACCACCCTCTACTGCAGCATAACCAGCTTTTATTTAGCTTTTCCCTTGAGCACTGACGCTTGGCATTTCTTAACTTGAACAAAGCCATCTAGACTGACTGTTTCCAAAAGAGCAATTAGCTGTTTATATCCTGGTGATATCTGTGATTACTGTCTGACTTAAGAACCCAGGGCTTCACTTCTCGTTTTGGATCAGGCATCTCTGTACCCCAGGAAAGCTGTTTAGCTTGTTTGTCCTCACCTCCTATCACTGCCAGGATCTGGAGAATGACCAAGTACTTAAGCTGCAGTTTCATAGAAACTCACAGAACAACATCATCAGGCTGTATGTTTCCAACAACCTGAACCAATCCAACTGCTGGCCTCCACGGGCCTGCCCTGTCCTTGCCTCAGAATCCCACACACCTTCTTTGCATTAACAGAAAAGACACCAAGAAAGTTACTAACTTTCTCACCAGATCTGAGAGCAAAGACAGCATTATATGAGGACAGATAAAGGCCAGAACCAGAAAATGGGAAGGAAAGGAGGCCTGTGTGGCCAACTAGATCAACCTCAGTCATCACAGGAGCACAGCTTTTACAATTCTCAAACCTCACTAGCATCTGAAAGTTGGTGGGGTTTTTTTTTGCAAGCTCAAGTATAACATGCAGCATGGAAAGTGTGAATGGAAGGCCACAGCAGAGCCTCTTGATCCAAACAGGTTTTGCTATTCAAGCTGAACAGAGTCCATTAGGAAAGGACAAGATTAGACTCTTCAGCTATTATGAACTGATGAAAGTCTATTGTTGACTACAGCAGTACTCACAGCAAGAAATGGATTAATCCCCAGAAGCTGAAGTGGCAGACTGACAAGACAGGTCCTCTAGCTGGCAGAGCACTAGGACAGAAGGGATGCAGCTTGCCCACACAGCAAGTCAGAAGCAGAGCTAGCTAGCTGCCCTTCCCTTTTCCTGTACCCTCTTTCAACAATTTTAGCCATTCAGTGTAGTGCTTTCTAGGCTAAGCATCTGTTAGAGCTTATTTTGGCTCAGCTTCAGGTCTCAGTCTTGTTCTTGGGAAGGTGTTTTGCCAAACGAAATAGCAACCTTCTGGCTCCAGTGCTTGTGAGCAGATATTTAAAATATTGTTTTTGTCAAGGACAACTTCTTTTGATGGGCTGCGAAAGAGCTGAATTCAACTTGAGACATTATTACAAACCATTACGATCCCTGGAAGCTCTGGCTTGCATTTGATTACAGGGCAATGGAAATCAAAGATTTAATTTTAATGGAGCAGTCCTGAGCCTTTGCAAAAGTTCTACCCAAAACCCAGAAGAACAACTCCTGTGGCAACACAAACTGCACATACCACTTCAAACAATTAAGTACCATGCTCTATTTGCATAGCATGTGTCCTGTAATTTTACTTCAGTTGACAAAATAGATGTATTTAGCAACAATTAAGATACATTAAAATCAGTATTGTTATGAAACAATGATCAGAATTATGTCTTAGGAAAGGCTTGCTATTACACAGGAAATAAAATTCTAGTTCCCTTGCTGAACAAAGATGATAAAGGCTGAACACTACCTTACAAAAGCACTTTTAAAAACTGGACTATGCTACAAGTCATCTACATGGGCAGTCATGTTTGCTTTAAGCACTTCAGTTGCAACAGAATATTGAACTACAGTTTTCACTTGAAGGCATGCTGTTCCCGTACTATTGGCATGCAACACAACAGCATAGAGAACTTCCATGAGAAAGCAGACTGAAAAAAGTATAGAAAAGTTTGCAAAGGAATAAGGAGAGAGGCAAGAAGTGTTCCAGCCTAACAAAGGCTTCTGCAAAGCTCTGGCTAGCATGCAGTCTCATCATCTCTGGAGAGCTCTGTTAGAGGATTCAGGCATCCGAGGGTAACAAGCACATTAAGGTGAAGCTTTGCCCACTTGCTGTATCCAACCATCAGCAGCTCTACAATTCTTAACCAACACTTTATAGATTACTGTGAGCCTTTGTATACCTGTAAAAAAGTACAAGGCTCCCACAGGACGGAGACATATGTTCCACACACTACCTTTTTCCCCACAGCCCTTGGACTTGCTGTAGGTGGTGGCGTGACTGATCATTTGACTACCATCTGTCCAACATCTGCTTTTTAGGGAAACCACTCTGCAAATATAATTAGCTGGCTCTAGGCTACCATTATTAATAATGAATACCCTGCTGTATATTGAAGCTATCACTAATGCTATTCCCTTAAAAAGATTTAGCATACTGACTCAGAGCCTGGGATCTCTGCTGGGGATGTTGTTCATTCCCATGTGCTTGGCCTTTCGTGAAGTTACATGCCTGCATTGCAAACATCGCCATACAGTGAGAGCTGTGGTACCTGAGCAGGTTAGCTTGGGTATGGAAATAGTACAGCTGACTGAGCACAGAAATGAAGTGGCCCCCCTGTGAAGGGCATATTAGCCCAGGAAGGCTACTGTACTAACGTGGTTTTAGGGCTTCTTGTACCTTAACTATTTTGAGCGTGTCTGCATTGCAATGTATTTGCCAACGTATTTGTTCTAACATATATAACACAAACATATGTATGTTTTTTAATTACTATTTTCTTCTTGACAGTGATGCTATATTGCCATCAGCTTTCAACACTCACATAGTCTAACGATTCCCAAAACTGTGAAAGTGAGTGAAAGCTTTTGCATATTGACAAAACAATATTTGCTTGATACAGTATTCCTATAGTCATACTTTTATTTTGTAACATGACTTAAAAACATAATACAAAACTCTAAAAGCAGATACTACCACTTAACTTTAGCACTACAGTAGCTTGTTGTAAAAGAAAAAGAAACAAAACCCAACGCCAAAAACAGCAACTATTGCAAGACTTGCAAAAAAATGATGTGTTTGGCATCACACTTCTGGTGGCAATACAGTAGCATGGCATCTGACACAAGAGAAAGAGTTCAGGGCTCAGAACAGCCATGGACAGAACTGCAGGTGCTTCAGTCATTTTAATGCCATGGGATTGCTACAAACTATATTTAGGATTCTTTCCTGTCCCCTAAAGGCATAAGTAAGCTCAGCCAAACCACCGACTATTCCTGATTTCTATCTGAAATGCATACTCTTTGGAGCTATATATCCTTTTGTGCCTGTATAGCTCCATCTGAACAGAAATAATAATCCAGATCCCAGACTCAAGAAGGCTACTGAAGCTTTCAGGTGCCATGACCCAAATTCTGCTTGCAAAGTGAGTTTCTTGCAGGCTCCCTCTAAATTCATAAATATAGTTCTGTGTCCAATAGCATGCTTCTATTTAACATTTTCTGCACTTAAAACCATAATCCTTTGTTAATTTTGGGAATATTTGGAAGATATTAAAAGCAAATTAAAACCCCCAGAAAGCAGTTGGGCATCCCTGAAGTTGATTGTTTATATGAATAAGCCATAAAACAAGATCGACCATGGTAATAACTCCCAATGATGACTTGAAAAAATTGAAAGCAGACCAGGAAGCTTAAATCTAAATGTGTTTTCTATTGATCTTTGCTCCTCAATGTGTTTAACGGTCAGCTGTTTCAGAAATCCTCTGGGGTTCTACTAGTTAGTTTCAAACAGGGAAACAGCAAACAGTACCACAGAGAGCAAGACGCTTTGCTTTTCAAGACAGTGAATTCAAACACTGCTGAAAGGTTGCAGACTGCCAGTCTCAGGAATGTTCTACAGAAGAAATACAGAGAAGCTTTTTTCACTCCCTCAATTTATCTACCACAATACATCTCCCAGGACAGAACGTCCAAGATCTAACAAACTAAAATAATTGCCTCCATGATTCTCCTGCAAAGCAAGGCGGTGTTGTTATCCGTACCTTACTCTGATGCAGAAAGGCTCTAGGCTATATTCAGATGACCAATATTTCACCCATGTCCCTACGTTTAGTGTTTCCTACAGACTAGTATCCAATACAGAACTCAGTGAAGGGACTGAGGTAAAATTTGACTCAGTTCCACTGGGCACAATGTACATTAACCTCTACCACTCTGAGAACATATGTTTCTAAGTCCAGTGCTCCAGACTCATTTTGCTGGAGAGATGCTGTGCAGCTCTTCAAATGAGTCTCTATCTTCTGTTCTCCTGTTTCTTATCAGTTCTTCAATTCTAAGAACTAAAAATGTTTTTTAAAAAAGTAAAAAAATAGAAACAAATGAAGACTTTCTCCAAAAATTAGATTCTTGCAATAAAACATTTTTTTTAGCTATACAGACAAGATTTATTTGAAGCCATAGCAGCCAGCATGCTCAGAACAAGATAGGATGCAATAATGAACTCGAGTACAGTGATTAGAGTGCAGAAGCAAGAACAGAAAAGCAGGCTGCTAGCTCAGTCTCCCTTTCATTCCCAAATACTCAGAAATCTGCTAACCCACTGCTGGCCAGCTCTATCACAAGCTGATGCCACCTCAGTTCTTCGTTTCGTGCTTTCATCCTGTTTTCACAGGTTAGGGCTATGTTCAGATGGTTTGCATTAAGCATGTACATTAGATGCTTACATTAGCCATCTAGGCTCTGTAGACTATCCATTCAATCAATACTCAGAGTCACAATTGCCTGAAGAGGGCAACTACGAACAACTATATTAAACTTTAGCAAGGTGACTGACTGGCCTTCTGGAAGTACTTCTCTTACCATTGATCACAGAGAGAACATACAGGCTTTAGGCTCCAAACACGGGCAATCACCCAAGACAGAAGGTAGACTATGGAAATACTACCTATGCTTCTGTCCCTTGGCCAGAAGTTATTAGAAAAGTATCACCCAGTAACTTTTCTGTTACCTAATTTTTAAAATATCAAATGAGGTATAAGAGGAATTAGAACTGAATAGTAAGGCTGCAACATCTACCTATTCTTATCTTTTAAAGCAATTGAGAGACTTCTTACTAGGAAGTCAAAGAAATATCTTCTTCTGGGTAAGTTTCTCTTACCATTCAAAAATCCTTCCTTTCAGAAACAAGGAAGAGATTTGTTTCTCATATTTGCTAAACTGGGACAAGACATAAAAATGCAAAAGATTGTGACTTCCACTGTCTTTAACATAAGATGTACTTATTGAACCTGACCATTATGTTAATGAACTCTACAGAATAGCCCAAGGTGTATATAGATGAAGTGTAAGATACTGGTACATTTAAAAATGAGGCAAATTCTGAACTTTTCAGGTCAAATTACACCAGGAAAAAAAAAAAAAAGGCTGTGAACTGGTATCTGCAAACAGAAATCTGACTTTTCAGAGGGGGCTGGAAATCTCACCTGAACAGCCTAATTAATTGTGTTTGTGCACTCCCCTCTCTGCCACAATAACGTTGATCAGAGCTGTAAAGCCTTGTCATTCAGCTGGAGCACAGTCAATTCTCTATTTGTGCAGACCAGTCCAACCAGTCCCATGTAGTACACTCAGCCAATGCTGTATCATGCTTTCTGATGCAGAAAGACAAACTGGCAAACAGAATATAGAAGGTGAATTTATATGTCAGCCCTTGGGGTATTCCAAATCTACAGACAGATTGGTTAGGACAGCATTTAGCAAAACCAGCCCTTGCAAATACTATAGTATAGTCCAAGCTTTTGTGATGAACAGGTTTGATATAAAATGCAATCAAATTTTGCTGCTACACCTGAGGTAGCATCATGAATTCACCTCAGCTAAAGAATTATTTCTGTTTGTTACCGGAAAACAGTATAAAATTATTGTTCTCCTGCTTAGGCTACTCAACCACTTCCTCCCTCTCCAAAGTGTACAGTCTCTGAGTCAGGAAATGCACTCTTCATCTTCCTCTCAAAGCTGTTTCCTCAAAGAGTAAGGTCTTTCCTGCTTTTCCTCAGTAGACTGTGCCTGTCCAATATACAAACCTAGCCACTACAATATCATTAGTCATATTTTGCTGAAGTGGAAACCTGAGATCTAAATGTTAAATGACTTCCCCAAAGTCAGTAGCACAGATAGGAGGAAAATACTCTCTAGTTGTTATCAAACACTTCACACTGAAAGAGCTAAAACACTGCCCAAAGCATGTCTCAGTCATTACTTCAGTTGTGTGGATGACTTGCCTTAACATTGCCCAAGATGCCAGTAACAGAAATGCAATGGGCCCTCAGGTGTCTCAGCCTCCTACACAGAAACCGTCCCCTAGATTTTATTACCACTGTTCCTTTTCAGCTCCCATTTCTGTATGTAAATGCTTATCTTCTAACCTTCTCCCTGATTGCCTGCTTATTCATCCAGCACATCATGATGCAGCTGCCTCAAACTGGAAAAAGAACCCAGAGCTGTGAAGGGACAGACAACACTGGCAGACTCTGGTGACGTAAAAATTATATAATCCTTAGAGTTCACAAAATAACATTTTTGCCATTCTCTCAGTAGCCTTCCCCACACCATCAAATGAAATATGTATTTTCCAGTCTAGCTACTTCACTTTTGCATGCAGATTCCATCTCAAGGCACCAAAGCAAATGTTTGTGCTGAGTGACGTAGCTAACAGTTCCAGTCCCATGGTCTAGCTCAATGCTTCTGGGGACATAGGCAATTTTGGTCTGGGCTCAAATGTATGGAAAGTGGTGATTTTAACCCACGCTGTAAAGGACACCAAGGAAAAGACATGCTTATTGATAAAAGAAGCTGTAAAGTGATTTTAGAAGAATAAAGGACTGAGAGAAGAGATCATTTTTCCAACAAACAGCACACTGATACATTGTTTGATTACAAATGTTAGAAAATTTTAATATTTGAAATCTGCCTGCATAGAGCTTTCATACTTATCTGTTATCAGTGACATTACACTTCATTTTATTTGGAAGTCGGTAGGTATTCAAGGACACAGCACTGCTCTGTTACAAATGCTTTTAAGTCAAGCACAGTAGCAGCAAGTAACCAAAGGGACACTGTGTTAAAGGCTGCCTGCCAGAGATTACTTATTCAAGTTGATTACATGGAAAGGACAGCAGCACTGCCACACTTCTACCCTATACTCCCTGGGAAAAAAAAAAAAAAAAAGCCAGGAGTCATGTCTAGGTTTTCTTCAGTTCTCACTGCATGGGGTAGGCAGGAAGAATGTAATATAATATAATGACACAAGGTCTGATCTTGCAAGGTAGCGCGCCCAACTGTCTCACTAGGTCACTGCAAGCACATTCTTAGTTTTAAGTACAAGTAGTATATAAAACGCCTCTCACTTGAAAGCTGACTCTCAACATGAGTTCAGTCAAAAGCAGAAAATAATCACAACCATAGATTAAGAAGCAGGAGTGTCCTGAGAGGCTGGAGTTTGTGCTTTCATCAGAGACCCAAAACACCTTTCGTTACCATATATTTCAATAAAATTTGGGGTTGTACAGCACATTTTAGGATTGCACAGCCGTAACATCCATAAGTAAATCTCTCTGTGACATTATGTGAAACGGCACAGAAGAATTAAGGTAGAATTAGGGTAAAATTAATGAATTCCACCCCACTGATCCTACTTCATTAACTCAAGAAAGAAAATGGCAAGTCAAATACATATAATAAATATTACTGTGAAAAGTACTACGCACAAATTCCCACTTATGCTACTTACTTCGAAGCAGGCAGAGTTAAGTCCCTAATTAATTAGCACTGATTACAAAGGATGTGGTTTGTATTCTTGACTACCTAATTGCTTTAGTATCAGAGGAAAATAAAATTGCGTCTCTTAGCAATGATCAGTAAATCCAATTAAGCACGAAACACTTGCAGGGGCAGCGCCGGCGGGCGGGAGGGCGAGCTCGCGGGTGCCTGTCGCCACCTGGCGGGCAGCGCCGGCTGCAGCCCCGCCGCCACCCCGGGACGCCCAGAGCCGCCGGTGCCGACGGGGAGCCCAGCGCAGCACGTTCTCCGTCTGCGGCCGCGGGTGGGAACACGGAGCTGGGCAGGGGCTCCCGCTGCCCAGAAGGGTCAGCCCAAGGAGACCGCCCGCAGAACACCGGGATGAACGGCCTTTCCCTGGGGCGGGGGGACAGTACCGTCGGTCAGGGCCATCGGCCTGAGGGAAAGCACTGCCGGTGGGGCACCCAGACACGCCAGGTCTGTCTTCTAGCAGCCGCCACAAGCTCTCCCATCACTCAATGGCCAGCAATCTCACAGGACAAGAAGCTTCGCATTTCCCAAACAATCCTATTTCTTGTTATCCTGTTTCTTTTTCTCCATGTCCTATATATTTTTTTATTCTTATTTCATCCTTTTGTTTCCTTTCTTGCATTTTCCCTCCATTTTCAAACCTAAAACCTAGACAACAGTACACTTCAAGCAAGTTGTAAATATTTTACCTGTAATGCAACATAAGAAATATTTTTCCTTAGAGCAAGAGATGATGTTACTTCCAGTAACACAAGCAAGATGAGAAGATAAAGAAATTACACATCACCTGCAAAAATGCAGCTGACATGACAGCAAATGCAATAATAATGACTCAGCCACATGTAAGGACTACAAGAAGAAATTATACAAGAGCAGAGCTAGGAGGTTAATTATATTAATCACCAAAATCAGATGCAAGGAAACGTGTAAAATCAGAAGGCCCTGAGTTACCACGCTGATCCGTGCTCATGTACAGATGTGTCTCCTGTTTCTCCTCTAGGCAGGCAGATGTTACTGTAACAAGGTAGTACCTGAACATCTTAATCATCTCACTAGATGGACACTAAGTTTTCAGCAACAGGCACCATTAATGTGTGTAACTGGTAACTAGTGAACTGGTCCTTTGTGGAACATTAATTATTAAGATCTTTATTTTTCAGTAGCCATTCAGCAAGGAAAAACAGTTTCGTAGCTTGGGCACATCTGCTCCAAGCACTATCACAGGACTGATTTTCTTATCATTAAATTTATGCAAGCTTTGTACTAAGTGGGCTTTGTGTGAGCCAACCATTGATCTTTGACTTTCGAGATACAGGCTATCCATCTTTACTTACTGTATACACACTCTGGCATTCTGTCCAGCAGCTTGACATCAACATATTAAAAGAAGGTTATTGTAGCTGCCAGTTTTGAAGCACAACTGCAGCTCCATATTAAGAAGCCAAATTTTTAAGATGGCAACAAAAAATTATAATGGGCAGGTCTTAAATGCTTTGCTTGCTTCACCTGAATCTGCAGCTGACAACATCAAATTAAGCATCAAGGATAGCTTGATGCAAACAAGAATGAGATCAAACAGCTGTTCTCTAACAAGAATGCCTCACACATTTGACTTCTCAGTGACACATCAAAGCTCCAGGAACAGAAACATTTTAAAAGCTTTATGCAATTTGACCCAGGCACACCTACAAGAAACAAAGGCTGCATGATGAAAGCCCAAGAATAGGAGATCCAGTTTTTACTGGTACCCAGACAAGAAAGTGCCTTTATGAAGAAAACCTGTTTGTACTCCCATGCATTAGCTCTCTTTTGTAGCTTTGACAGGTGTTCCCCATTTCTGTAAAAGAAACAAATTGCTAGCACATGAGTAGAATGTATTATCTTTTTATTGAGCTGCTCCTTATATACTCAGGAGCCTGTTTTCAATGACTGAGTTGAAAGTACTAATCAACTGATGATGTTCACCCCTCAGCTAATGAAGCAGAGAAAACTCCAAATGCCACCAGTCATGATAAAATTGGTTTTTATGTTAAAACAATAACATAATTGGTAATCTAAATGTGGGACAGAGTGTGGCAGGACACCAAAGTGGCTCTATAAAAAAAAAAAAAAAGATTACATCTGAGGTAGTAACAACCACTATGCTTTTTTATCTGCTACACCTGGTAAACAGCTACCTGGAAGTGCTCTCAATTATTCAAGCAGCCACCCAATAGACAAAGTGGTGCCAGAGAACTGATGCAGGTTTTGACTGGCATGGTTTCACTGGACTAAGCATTTTATCAGGAGGTGAGAATTCTGGGTATTTCGGTGTTTATGTATGTGCATGCATGTACATACAAATAGTTTACTTGTGGGAAAAGAACAGCTCGAGACCAAAAAAAAACCCCCAAGCACTTCAATGGTACCTGAAACTCTCCCTTAAAGTTTGTCAAGCTACTACTAAAAACTGCAATAAAGAGTTTTGAACCAAGAGACTTAGAGGTAAATCTGTTACTGTATTGCTACAACTGCTAAAATAACAGCTGCAAGCAGATGACCATGAAAATGAAGCTTCAAAAGAATTCACTCTCCTTACCAGTCATCAAAAGCACATGCTTCACTTTAAAAGCATACCTGCCACACCCATGCAGGCTTGCTGCTTGAGAGGGAACACACAAGGCACTACAAGTAATAGGCAAATTAGATCTAGTAAGTCAATTTGTTGGGTAACCATTAAACCCTGGATAGAGATAATCAGCATTTGTTCTCTACATGATACTTGGCACCTGCCTGTCCTTCTGTCCCTCATTGTCGGCAAATACCTGGAAAACAGGGCTAACAGCACCTTCCTGCCTCACAGGGCCAACACCCTGAGGCCTGCAAAGCCCTTGCTTACAGCACTACCGAATAACCTCCTTGCCGTGGTGGCAGCTTGGTGCCAGGCCTGCAAGGCTGCTGTTTACCACACCGCCACACTGCTGTACGGCAGCAGGACCTACCGCTGTGACCAGGGCTGCGCTGCCACCGCCCAAGCACCTCAGCAGCCACCCACGGCAACGCAGGCCTTGAAGCGCAACTGGGAACATGCCAGAGAAACACAGCCAGCTGAGACAGACCCGAGGGTACGGCAACAGCCCCGGGGTGGCAGGACCCGGGCAGCCACTGGGAGCGCCAGCCCTGCTCAGCCGACCTCCAGCACTGCCCGGGCAAGCGCTGGACGCGGCACAGGCAAGCGCACGCTCGGCTTCTTCCTAGTACCCATGGAGCGTAAGTGACAGCGCTGCAGCCAGTAAAAGGGTCTTCCCGCCCTGACTGACAGAAGGGGAGGGCGGTGCCAGCCAGTGAGATAGCAGATAGGCACTGCCGCGGGGGACGATAGAAGCCAATTGAAAAATTTCCCGCCCTCAAGAGGGTGGGAACAAGAGTAGCTCCAGTCGCAGACGATGCGCTCTTTCGCCAATCACAATCCTCGCTCATCGTTCTCCCCGATTGGTTAACATATGGCGGGAGGGCCTTAGCGCACGCTTTTCCCCAATAGGAAGGTAGTATTGTGTGACAGGCGTTCTGCTCAGCCAATTCTTGCCGGCGCGGCACCTAGTCCCCTCTCTCACAAAATGGCGGCGACGGCGCCTGTTCCTGCTCCAGCTCCGGCTCCTCCCGCGGCCGCCCCGGCGCAGAGCCCGACAGCGGCGCCCGCCACACCGGCGCCAAACACCACCCCTGCCGCTGCGCCGCCCCCGCCCGCTGCCCCGGTGCCGCCGCCGCCGGCCGCGCCGCTGTCGGCCGCGCTGTCGGGCCCGTTCCCGGGCGGCCGCGTGGTGCGGCTGCACCCGGTGGTGCTGGCCTCCATCGTGGACAGCTTCGAGCGGCGCAACGAGGGCGCGGCGCGGGTCATCGGGACGCTGCTGGGTAAGAGCCGGCGCCCTGCCCCTCCCGCCGGCAGCCGGGGGGCGAGCGGCCCCCCGCTGCTTGCCCCCTAACCGCGCCGCCCTCCCGCAGGCACCGTGGACAAGCACTCGGTGGAGGTCACCAACTGCTTCTCCGTCCCTCACAACGAGTCTGAGGATGAGGTACGGAGTGCGGGGCTGCCCCGCCGGGCTCCGGCCGAGCCCCCCCGGTCATGCCGCGAGGCCGGGGCGGGGAGGCTCGGCGGGGCCGGGGGCTGCGGGCCCTGAGCGCGGCTTGAGGACTTGTTCCGCCAGGGGCCGGGCATCCCCGTAACCGGCGGCTTCGGCCTGTCCCGTTCCTCAGGTGGCGGTAGATATGGAGTTTGCCAAAAACATGTACGAGCTGCACAAGAAGGTGTCTCCTAGCGAGATCATCTTGGGCTGGTAAGTTCTCCTGCAGGAACACGCAGGCGCTCGGGTTGGTCCCATAAACTCCCTGACATACATAATTCTCCTTGCCAGAGGTGAGAAGCAGGAGCGCTCATGCTTGTGACAGTAAGGGCTCGCAGCTCGTTACAGCCAGCTGTAAAGCTCCTGCAGCTCATAATAGGAGACAGTA
The DNA here is from genome assembly GCF_023638135.1 of Falco biarmicus. Lineage (NCBI taxonomy): Eukaryota > Metazoa > Chordata > Aves > Falconiformes > Falconidae > Falco > Falco biarmicus. The sequence continues at coordinate 17,152,133 of NC_079296.1, forward strand.
TTGGAGACTCGCAGGGTTTGGTTTTGTTTGTGTCTAGCAAAAGCATCACAGAACAGCAATGAGTTAGAGGATGCTTGCACAGCTTTGTCAGAAAAACCTAGCCACCTGTAATACAACCTGCACCGTGGATGATAACTGGCCAGAAAGAAGGGAGAACACAGAAGCGTGGTTTCAGGTACTGAAGGCCTCTGGAGGAATCGGCGATACCAGCTTGAGCGTACAGGAGTTCTCTGCTGAGAAAAGGTGGAAGTACTTGTGTGTGGGCTGCGAAGCAAGATCAGTGCAGTGTTACAGGAGCAGAGCCTGTGTCTGAGTGTGGATAGCTTTATTAGTCTTTTCATGCTTCTGTGATCCTACAGAATAGCTTAGTGCTGTTCCTGTGGAGCAGCCTTCCTCAGTAACCTTCTAATGGCACAGCAAAGTGCAGTTCTAATGACAGGAGGTTTTCTGTGTATGTGAGAAGCTAATTGCAGTGCAGCTAAAGGACCTAGATGAACAAGTTATACCTCCTGCAGAGAGATGTTTGATTTGTGGAAGATCTACTTGGTTGGTCCAGGTTTGTTTGGCATGCTTTGATTTAGAAATAAAGAGATGGTCCAGAACATAGTGACAGATAACTGAATCTGATGTCAACTGTACCAGCTCTTTATGGCTGGTATAACACTGGCTCTGTGCATGTTCTGTCCATGGGTGTACTCACCCTTGTGATTCCTACAATTTCAGGACAGCTGGCCATAAAACTACAGATTCCCTAGTTAAAACACTTGAATTTAGCATGCTTCTGCACCTCAGTGTTTGGAAATCAGTGCTTTAGGATACAAACCTGTAAATAACAAATACTGGGCACTTGAGTGTTAGAAGAATGGCTGCTTAGCGTGTGCTCTTTTGAAGGTATGCAACAGGTCACGACATCACGGAACACTCTGTCCTGATCCATGAGTATTACAGCCGGGAAGCACACAATCCAATCCACCTCACTGTGGACACAAGTCTCCAGAATTCACGCATGAGCATTAAAGCCTACGTCAGGTACTCTGGGAGGCTGCATTTCTGGGAGGGGAGCTATCTGATTTACTGAGAGAGACCGTGTCAGGGTAACAAGAAATGTCATGGGCTGCAGTGTCCCATTTTGGACAGTATAGCTGAAAGACAATAGCAAGCCAGGGATCATGGCTTACTTCTCATTGGAATGTCTTGACCATTGGGTGTAAGTTGAAAGACCTATCCTTTCAGAAGTTGGTACCTCATTGGGATGGGGAGGTGTGACTTAATTGTGTTCTGAACATCTTCGTGACATTTCCCAGGATTCATATTGCTAGTATTAATGTCACTACTCTCCATCACACTGAACACTAGCCTGTAGTCACGTAGTCATTGGGCTTTACTATTCAGCAGTTTATTTATACAAGTTGGAGGACTGCTGCAGGTAAAACATAATTGAAACAGCATCTTCTTGATCAGTCTTTCTTCCCCTTGACCCTTTCAATTTTTATCAGTTAATAATGCAGATTAAATATTAAGAAATGAAACTGTTCCACCTCACTGTTCTTCCCAGTACTGACTGAAAAGCTCTTCTCTTGAAGGAAAAAAAGCCGTTCTTTGTAACAGAAGTCTATGGCTTCATAACTGTGCATTTTCAAAAAGGAAGCTGTTCCACGTCATCTTTCTTAAAGCATAAATGGACTTCACATACTTTGAATAATAGGAATAATAAAGGTGTTGAGAGTGTTTTGTACTTGAAATTTTGTCATATTTATGTTTGCTGCTGAAGTGATTTCTCAAAGCATGGAGTATTTCAGGATAGAAGAACACCTGCTCTATAAGCAAGAAGGAACTGTAGCTAAGGAGACAGTACTTGACGCTTCACGCATTCATGCTGACAAATGTCAGACCAGCTAGGAATATTCTTGGATAAAAACGAGCAATTAATAGTATGCCAGGACTGACTTCCTGTCCTCGGTTATCCCTGGTCTTAAGATTGCTGATTTTGGTGAGAATGAGTAACCTGCTCATCTTCACACTTCAGTGCTAACAGAGATCATTGAGTTGTACTTCCTCCCTTAAGTGTGTCCATGCTGAAAACATTTTGTTTGTTTTTTTTGACAGTGCCCCAATGGGAGTCCCTGGTAAAACTATGGGCGTGATGTTCACACCTCTAACAGTGAAATATGTTTATTATGATACAGAGCGGATAGGAGGTGAATGTTTTCTTCTTATTTTGGTTATAAGCTTCATTGTGACACTGCTCAAATGTGTTTGGTTTTGTTTTTTTTTTTTTTACCCTGGTAGAATTATCCTTCTGGGAATTAAGACAGTCTTGTTAAAGCTATCCTAAATTAGTCTGGTTTCTGTGGCAGTCAGGATTTTTTTCACTGATTGATTCTCCTTCTGCTTTCAGTGGATCTTATCATGAAGACTTGTTTTAGCCCTAATCGAGTGATCGGTTTGTCCAGTGACTTGCAGCAGGTGGGGTCAGCATCAGCCCGGATTCAGGATACCCTGACCATGGTGCTGCAGTATGCAGAGGATGTATTGGTAAGGGCAGCTTTTTATGAGCCAGCAGATAAGTTTGATGTAAGCTTGTGCATCTTTTCTTTTTATAAATTCTCCTTCTGAGCCATAAACTTACAGTGTTTTACTCAGGTTGACATGTATGTTTCTTACACTTAGTCTGGCAAAGTGGCTGCTGACAACACTGTTGGGCGTTTCCTGATGGACCTTATTAACCAGGTGCCAAAGATCTCACCAGAGGACTTTGAGACAATGTTGAACAGCAATATCAATGTAAGTTCATCATCTGATTTTTTCAGTGTATTGCCAGCAATTTTTAAATTCTGCCATACAGACACAATTTGTCCATGATCAAAACTATCTGTCTTTTTGTACAAACATATTAATAGAAAATAGAGCCCTTTCTTGTCAGTACTTTGATGTTTTAAGAGCTGAAGGTGGATAAAAGAGCTCACCATAATAATCTTGCAAGCAACTGCAAATGAGAGAACAAGTTTTAAAGTATTTAGGATTTATGCAAGTAATCTGAAAGCCAGCACAAACTTTTTTAGAGCAACTGGACAATATGAATTACCAAGCTTAAAGCAGTATGGGTTTCATGGGTAACTGGTGACTTGCCAGCTTCCTTTGCCTGAGCTGAAGTCCTGTCTCCTTGTGTAACACTTAGGACGTTAACAAGGTTTTAGTGTGCTACCTTATTTCTGTAACAGGTTTTCAGAAAGCGAAAGCTGTTTCTGAATGTGGTGTTCACCCACAGTCTGCAAGACCAGAACTAATTTTTATTTTGCTTATACCCTTTGACTTGCCTGGTTAATATGGGTGAACTCGGAGTTAAAATTTCACAAGCAATGTTTCATATTCTGCGAATACCAAAACCTTCTTCCTGTGAGGGAAGCATTCCTCAGAGTAGGACATTCAGGACTAACGGTATTTCTAGTAGCTGATTCTGAACTGATTTACAGGTGTTAAAAATTCAACTCCCTGATAGGCTACCATCTTTTTAAATATTTCTGATCATTGGGGTTTTTTCCCTTCTCAGGACCTACTGATGGTGACCTACTTGGCAAACCTCACACAGTCACAGATTGCTCTCAACGAAAAACTTCTGAGTTTATAAAGAAACTTCTGCCACCTTACACTTCAAAGAATCTGAAGAATGAACAGATACACTTTGCTATGGTGGTTACAAACTTCCTTGGACCGTAATTTAATTACCTAGATGACTTGGTTTACATCTTTACTTCCACTGCCCTGAAAAATCCCTAATGTGGTGTAGGTGGTGAATGGGAATGGCTGCAGTTTAGCTGAGCCCAATATTTTAAAATGGAATATGTGAATCTTTTGTCTCCTGGGTTTATTTACTAATATAACAAAATACAGCTTTATTGTAAGAATGTATGAAATAAAAGTTCCATTGCAGTGGCAAGAATGGCTTCTGTCCAGAAAAGAACTGTTCTTATTTACTGTGTAATGAATTGACTTCTGAAAAAAAGAGGGGATAATATGGCATTGGGAAAGAAAACTAGAATGAATGCAAGTCAGTTCCAGTTCTGCAGACTTCTTTGCAAGTGGTTTTTTTCCGACTATTAAAGCACACTGAAAGCGTGCTGCCTTCTGTTGCACACAGTACAGTTTTCCACGGAGGACTACACAATTGTCACTGGTTTATTAGTGATGTGTGTGTGTCCTTCAGCAGAATACTGGCAGGGAGAGAGTAAATTCAGTTTACATTATGGTACCATTTCTATGCATATCTGAACCTCTGGGAAAGGAAATCAAGGTCAATAGCATAAACCCCTCATAAAGAGGGGGTCAGAGAATTAAACTAGCAACCGAGTTAATGGTTAAACAGGCCTGAAAAGTACTTGTGGCTCAAAAAGCATGGCTGCTGGAGTTTCCATCTTTGCAAAAGAAGAAAAGCACAGCAAAACTATGCTTGATGAAGTTTTGAGCTTAAAAGCTGGGTGTCATCAAAGGAATTTTCTATTTCATGACCCGGTACTGCTGCTAGAATGTGAACAGAAACTTGCCATTTTCTCCCCCAAACCTCCTTCATGTTAAATGAATTCTAGCTGAAAGAAAGCCAATACCGATCTGAGCTGTAACTTTTTACAGTCTCTGCTGATAACACTACCTTTAGGAGTCTTCAGCTATACTGAGGTTTTGTGTAAGAGCGATAGCATCCCTCCTCTACAATGTACCTGTTCCCACCTAATTACTAATAACTGTTTCTGATGCATCACATCTGTTTTGGTAAATTAATTTGACATGTTAGAGAAGCCTGCAAAGTCAGCGTTTCCCCCAGATAATTTCTGTGCTAATTTGCCAGATAAATCCAAGAATGGGACTCAGATTACAAATCTGTGGATCCCCCATGACTCTGCTAAATTCTAAGTTCTAATTGCATGGACAAGGTACATGAAAACTGAAGGTATAGCAAAGATTCTCATCTCTTTGAAAATGTTACTCGTGAGCATTAAGTGTTAAAACTTGGCTCTTGTTTTTTATTAGTCCAAATAAAAATGTTTTGTTTTCCCTTCTTTAAACTTACTACTCATGCAGTCATTTAATTATTTCACAAATTTTGAAGTCAAGGTGTTTCTAAAGTCAGCCTTGAAATGGGTGGATGAAAAAAAGCAAGCAGCAAAGCTGGGCAAGTCTCTCAATTACTGCAAAAAAGTTGCAGGGGGGAAAGCATAATATTCTTTACCTGATTTCACCTCTGCCGTAAACTCTTGCCATTCCCTGTTAGAAAAACTTACAAAATATAAGAAGAAAGACTTAAAATGCTCTACAAGTTGAATAGCTATGCTATTTAATAAGCTGTGGTGTACCAAATGCAAAGTTCTGAGAAGAAAGATTATTTGTGATCATTGACACAGAAAAGATATTGTGGCATTTGCCAGTCCTTGCAAGTACCTGAAGACTAATGTTGATATGTCGCAAGTGCCTGAGGTTGTCTTGCTAGGCAGAAAGATTCACTGCAAAGTGGAGGTGTCAGAAGAGGCCACAAGCTGTAGGTCTGGTCATATGCCAGACAGCAAAGTCACAAATGCTGGGGACTGGAGTAGGAAAAAAAAGTTTGCCTTCAAAAAAACTGGATCTGATCCCACCCATTCTGTCCCTTTTTACTGGATGAATGGCACATTGTGAACCTTACCTTGACTCTGGAATTTTGAGTGCCTGATTTCAAATTTCAGTGGCCACTCAGAAAGGACAATATTGCAAACACAAATGTAATACATCATTTTGCTTGAATGTAGAACCTGGGGTATTTTATTGCCTATGAGGCATTCCTTCTCTAGAGTTTAACTAGACAAGAATTCCTAAAGATATTTTATTCTAATTGTTCCACTTTACAGAAATCTATCCAAAAACTTGAAGTTTAATAGAAAATCTGGTGGAAAAAAAACTTGGGAGTCAAGGAACATCACGAAGGATTTCAAGCTTTAACTTGCTATTGATTTGTAAGCCACAGATTTCTTAAATTTATTAGAGGACTTTTTGTTTGTCTAGGATACATTGCTCCAAATAACTTTGACAAAATCTAGCTTTAAATAGGCAAGATAGATTGTTCTCTGGGTATGCTTCTATATACACCATATATTATACTTAGTCATACTAGTGTCCTCACTAATATAATAAAAAACTTTGTTCTATCTTCTGTGACATGATCAGCTTTGTTCTTTTCTTAGCTTCTCTGAATGAGTACAACTCCACTGGGCATTACTGTATTACATGTTTATTTCTGGCAATGTGTGTGTTTTCCTGGTAAGCATTAGGTTTTAAAATACCTTGTTTAAATGGCTGTTACCAGCTCCTAGCACTTAAGTATGTAATTGTTTAAGTGATCGTAAGATCTTTTTTGTATCCTGGCTTAGTTGAGCTGATCATGGGTTTTTACCTCAGCATGAAGTTGTCCTCGGAAACTTCTTTTCTTCAATATATATAACAATAATCAGAACAGAGTTTACGGTTACAGTTAATTCTCTCGTTGCCTTTTGGTATACTGTGTACTTAGAAGGTTGGAGGAACATACAAAAGCAGTCCACCTTGCTGCCTTGGACCCTCCTCAGACACATAATCCCAGTCATCCCCAACAAAGGAACCAAGCTTCGGCAAAGCATCTCCTGGTGGTACAAAGAGGCAATGAAACCTGGTGTTTTTTCAGTGAGCATGGTGACCCCTGACAACCTGCAGTTTAATCAGTACGCAGACATTATGCCTTATTCTGACACCTCCCTAGCATAGTAACACTGGGCTTGTTAGCATCTTCGAGCAAGTGCACGTAAAACCCGTAAGCACATGAAAAGTAGTCTGTGTTACTTACTGATTTGGATACTTGCAGGTTAAACTATCTTTAACAGAAATGCCTTCTTAAAATTGCAGGAGGGAGCTGGTAATGTTCCACTATTTCTTAACTAATGACAGTCTCAGCAGTAGAAATGCGGTGGTATGCCACAATGGAAATTGCAGATCCCTGATGATAATTAGCTTCCCTGTGCTCTGTTGTGCTGCAAGGCTGCAGATGACATTTAGATGATTCTTCAAGAGATATTAGTGGATTGGCAGTACACAACCGTCACGTTTCCCATGACTGATATCAGGTACTTAGGATCAATGCTGCACTGAAAGTTTTGGTGGTGGTCACTATGACTAGAATAACATCTAAAGGGAATCCTTGCAGACTGTATTGTGTTACTTCACTGGTTAAGCCAAAAAGCAACTGAAATTTGACATTCTAAATTCACGAAACGGAAGAAAAGGGTTAATACTATGTGTTTCTCTGGGTAGGGAAAGAGGTTTGTGCTGCTAATTTGGTGTATTTAATAGATTCTTCATTGTTGCTGCCTTCTCTGGTTCCCTCTGTCCACTACCTTTACCTTAGAAGGGGTTTCCCTGAATCACAAATGCAGTTCTTTCATGTCTTGACCAACCATATCTTAAAATCTGTTTTAAATACACCAACTCCTTTGTCCTTACTAAAGTTCGTATTTCATGCTTTTCCTGGTTATTTATACACAGTCTGTCACAGGTAGCCATCATACTGTAGCCTTCATTTTACTAAGCATATTAAACTTTATCTCCTTCTGATGCACTGTCTATGCTTTGATCACTTAGATGCCCACTTAAAACTTAATTTCAGTCTTTCTTGAACTTGAGCTGATAAAGACTATACCCATATCAGCATATAAATCAAGGCATATAAGAATGCATTAATACTTTCCTGTGACAAATTCCTTGTTTGCCTCTTGGTGTCTGTCATATAGTGACTGAGCATCCTAATCTCTTTCCCCTGCTGTCATTTGCAGCTGAACTCCAATTTGCCAAGAAAATTACTCATTTAAATGCATGACCTGGTACTTTTTAATTAAAAAAAAAAAATCTAGATCCAAGTATTTCTCCTGGTTTAGATTATTCTCAGTATTGGTGACACCTGACAGTTTTGTCAGCAGGTATCATTAGCTTATTCCTGGCTTTTGTGCCTACTCAGTTAAGAAAAAACTTGGAATTGATCCCAGACCAACTTAATAGAATTCTACAAATTCCCTACTCAACACAGCTTTTGTTCTTTCTGACAAGTTCTCTATCCTTGCTCATTCCTGCCTTCTGTAGTTCAACTAACTGTGGGTTCTTGTCAAGCCTTCTGTGGACATCCCAGTGGTTTATCCTGAATTCCTCATTTAGAATGTACACTCTATCAAACTGTCCCGGTATGTCCAGTGATTGAGCTCTGATAAACCATATGTTTGGTTGTAAGCCTTGAGAAGTTGAGATAAGACTAATTGTTCTATATTGTTAAGAATAACAACCCTTTTATTTTGCTATCTGAAACTAGATACTTTAAAAAAAAAAATCCTTGCTGCCAGAATTACAATTTCATTTGGTGATTATTTCCGTATACTTGGATCAAGGTCACTAACTCTGTTTTGTTAGTTGAGTCATTGAAGTTTCTTGGCAGAATACTTAAGTCTGCTGCAAGGAGGAAGCAAGTGGTTTGGTGTGTGATTTTGTGATCCTGTGGACATATGCCATCTATATCTGAAATGCATGATTTTAATCCTAAGGATTAAAAAGTTGATGCTGAAAAACATTGGACATGCTGCTCTGTTAAGCAGTATAGCAAAACAACCTGCCGTTCTCCTTCTGTGCTTTGAGGAAGGGTGAAGTTCCTATTTTTAGTGTGGTTCCACACAACAGAACTAGAGACACTTGAGGCAACTTGGTTGTGAGGTTTGCATGAAGTCTTGATGTTTGGACTACAGCGGGTGGAGCCGTAACATGACTCACTGGGTAGTGACTCCTCACTTGAGCAGCTAACCAAACACTTGGCTCTTCCTGAAAGTGAACTGAACTTGCTTTGCTCCTTGTGCACATGAAAGGTTAATTCAATAGCTAACTTCGAAGATCTGCATTTTAATTACTGCAGTCACAAGGCAGTGTAACAGGAAAAGTATTTTTAGTACATAATTTAGACTTGGATCACTGCAGTATCCTCTTGGTTTGTTATACTTTGACCTATGGTTCAAAGCTGACCAGATCTTATTGCTTACAACAAACTGTGGGAAAGTTGTTTTTTTGTTGGTTTTTTTTTTTCTTAATTGTATCGCCTGAAACAGAACGTGAAAAGTAACGCTTCGTATTATTTGAGTGGGAAATAATGTTCCAACAAGGATACACAGCACAGAGAAGCAGCAATGAGTGAGCTTCATCACCAACAATAAATTACTGGGGGTGGGGGGAAGAAGTTTTGTTTCAGCTCTATTATATTCTGTGTATTATATATTAAGTTCAGGACTTAGTTAGCATGACTATGTAGTTAAGAGCCAAGTCCCTCCAGACCAGAATTCTGTCCAGTATCACGTCTTAGCAGAAGATGCAAGGGTATTACAAAAAAAAAAAAAAAAAAAGAGGAGCAAGAGAGTTTGTCTCCCAACCTCACTAAAGTTGAATTTTTGTTTAGTGAGAAGTTGCTTTGGCTCTGCATGGGGTTTTAGAAGCTTTTCTAATGTGCTGGCTCTAGCTATAGTAACAAGCCAAGGGATTTCCTCAAATATAGGGTGTGAAATTAGAAGACCACAATGGTTCCACTCCATGCTTTAAAACAGTCATGCTAGATATTCTTGTGAACATGCAACGCATTTAACAGATTCTTCAGACATACACTGTTTTGTTAAAATGTTTTCTCTTGTTCTTTTCCCACTTGCTTGTGAAATGAAATTGTTCCTTTCCTGAAGAGCTCAAATGCAAACAGCCCACTAAATGGAAGTGATAAGGAATTGTATATTTAATAAATTTACTTGGTTCCCATGGAAGCAGGGATTTAAATATATACGCCTCCTGAAAGAAATTTGCTTAACAGAGGTGAAATAAAGTAGACATACATTTGGAGTGTCAGCTGAAGAATGCTGTGAGGACTAAATTCTTAAAGCCGCTCCTGACATGTTCTGGCCAAACAAGGAAGAATAAGCTTGATTTTGCTGAAGACAGGTCATTTATTAAGATTCTTTATGTCGCTTTAGGTGCTTTTAATTTGAAGCGGGCAAGCATGGTAAATTATTACCCACCTATTTTCTGCTGCCTGCACTCAATGCTGCTTTACAGACACATAGAACAGTGGCTGTTGTTTCATCTAGAGCTCGAGTGCTGGGTTACAGGGGAAAAAATGCTTGCATTTCAATGGTCTCTGAAGTGCTAACATGTTTATCATAAAAAAAAGTAGGATGCCAATTTGAATAATCTTAGCTGGTGCATAATATCATAGATGGATCCTTCATAAATTTTATCTTGCTGGTCTGAATCTCTTATGAATAACCACCATGTAAAGGAAGGACTATGTGTATGTGGTGTCTAAGTATAATATGAATAAACATTACAATAGACAAAACCAAAACACTAAGTGCACTTCCCACAATTGCATACAAATAACTATAATTAAGATTTCTTTCTAGAGAAAAGTACATAGTAGTCAGGACAGTCTTACTTTCATGCCGTCTTGGACCTAGAGCCTCCAGCTCCACTGAAGTCTTTTACATCCTTTTTGTGCTACACACTGCTCTGGCGACCTAACCGACTTGGCTGACTACCTGCCACGTACTGCATGATGACCTTCATCTAAAGACCCTGGGTAACAGCCTTGATTTAGAGCTACATGCATTAGGGTGCATCAGCTCCATTGCACTGGGGGTGTAGGGGAACTCCAGTGTGGACTTCTCTCTCCCTTCCTTTCCCAGGTGGGCAGCTAAGGACTCCAGTGGGATGGTGGCCAAGGACTCCGGTGGGATGGCAATTACAGACTGCCATGGGATGGTGGCTAAGGACTCCAGTGGGACGGCAGCTGAGGGCCCCCGTGGGACGGCAACGACAGACTCTGGCGGGATGGTGGCTAAGGACTCCCTTGGGATGGCAGCTACGGACACGCGCGGGCCGGCACCACCTGGCGCCTCCCGTGTGGATTGCCGCCCCTGACAGATCGCCAGCTGGCGGGTCGCTCTGTTTCGGTGGCCCTTGGCGGCCCTGAACTTACCTCTCAGCCGTTTCGCAGGAGAGCCGGGCACACTGCAGCTTTCCTTCAGCGAGCCGGGACAACCCTGCACAGAGAGGAGCGGGGCCGGGGTTAGCAGGGGGGCGCCTCCGGGAGCCTCTGCCCGGCCGCCTCGGCCCCGCCGGCCTCAGGCGCGGGGCCCTGCCCGCGGGGAGCGGGGCCGTGGGCCGGGCCGGGGCGGGCTCGGGGCCGGGGGCGGGGCGGGTGCCGCCCGGCCGCACAGCCTCCATTTTGCGGTGCAGCTGCGGGAGAGAGGCCGGAGGCTCCGCAGGTTTCCCGCAGGTGAGGCAGCCGGGCGGGGGCGAGGGCAGGAGCCGGCCCGCCGCCACTCGCGCGTCCGTCGCCTCAGCCTCAGCCCGCCGCCCCGCCACCTCCCCCCACGCCGCCGCGGCCCGGGGCAGAGCGCCCGGGGCAGGGCTCCCGGGGCCGCGGCCCCCGCCCGGGGCTCGGCAGGTGTCCGGCCGAGGGAGGTGCCGGCCCGCCCCGCAGTGCCGCACCCCCCGGCCGGGGGCCTGCCCTCCCGGTGCGGAGCGGGGGCGAGGTCCCGTTCGCCTCGGGAGGAATACCTGGCTCTGCGGGGCTGGCGGCCGAGGGAGCGCGGGGGGGCGACACAGGGCGGGGCGGCGGGCGGTGGCGGCCCCGCCGGGGCCCTTTAAGGGCTGCGGGGGCGGCCTCGGTGGGGGGCGCAGGTGTGGGCGGGCTGGACCGGGCCGGGCCTCCCCCACCCACCGTGTGAGGGGCCGGGCCGGGGGTCCCCGCGGGGTTCCCCGCGGTTGGCTGCCCCGCGCCCCCGTGCAGTGCGCCCCCGCTGTTACACTGTCAGAGCTACATCTACCCCCCCCCCCCCCCCCAAAAAAAAAGCCCCCCCGAGGCTGCGTGTGGGCCCGCAGCGTTGCGCGGGGTGTTGCGGCCCTCGCGCCCTCAGGGGAGCGGCCCGCGGGGGGGACCGGCAGCTGCTGCGCATCGCCTGCGGGGCTGTGCGGGGAGGGCGGCCTCCCTCCCTGCCTCCCTGCCTGTCTGCCGGCCTCCCTCCCTGCCTGCCGAGGGGTGCGCACCAGCCCCAGACGGCGGGGGCACGCCTGGCACTGCTGCCAGAGGCGAGCCCACCATCCCCAGTTGGCATCACGGCCATCTAGTTAGAAAAGACCTGACCTAATAGAAGCATCGGTCCTTTACTTGAGCCTTTATTACTCCTAATACTATTTTTTTTACAAAGAAAAAAGGGGAAGAAAAATCAGCTATATGAGCAAATGCAAAGAAAACAATTTTTTTTGTTTCTGTATTTCCAAAGAATGATAAATAGGAATCTAAGTGTTGTTAAGAAGGGGGGTGGTCAAATGAAATACCACCTTTCCCAGTGCCTTGGATCAGAAATGGAATCTTAGAAAAGGAACCAATACAACGAAAGTAAGGAAAGCATTAAACTCTTCACTGGTGCACGTTCACCGGAGGTTAATTTGCTAATCAGTGACACCACACAGCCTTGATGGCTTGTTGCTTGAAAATGCAGGGATACTCATGCCTTACAAAGGTTTTGGCCTGAATGTGTTTGCTTGTAGTTCAGAGATAAAACCAAACATTTAAATTTGTTCTAAATTAAGTATCTTACCAATAAGTCTAAAATTCTGTATATTTTAAGATGGTTAAAATATTTCTGGGTCCCATTTATTGTCCAAATTAACTTTTTATAGCTGTTGAAACAGCTGAGTTGCTGTCACCCGCTGTTGATTTTGCATCATGAAAAACATAGCAAGTTGGAAGTGGAAGTGATACGGTGCACTTCAAATTTTAGAGGCTTTACAATCCTGTCTTCTCAACGGTGTAACTTTAGTTGAATTACACGAAGCTGAAAAGCTGAAGAAGTTTCTACTTCTTTGTTTGGGTTTTTGTAATACTCAGTTTTGCTGACACAGTATTTTCCTCTTAAGCTGAAAGAGTGAAACTGAAATCAGAAGGAAGTGTTCCTGGTCATCTTGTTCCTGAAAGGAGTTACAATTAGTGTTAGAAGTCAGAAATACCAAAAGAAATGTGGTCCTGGAAGCCAAATTTAAAGTGCATTCAAGCAGCAGTTGGTAATATATACTGTATGAGTACTGATTTAATGTGTTTCTTCTTAGGGAAATAAATAGCCATTGGCAGTGTTTGTGATTAAAGCATAGATTTACAAATACACCTCATGTTGTTCTTCCCCCTTTATTTATTTGAAAGTGACAATCCAAGTTATTATCAGTGTGAGGCTGCATGGCTGTGCTTCTCTGTGAGGTGGTTTTGCTCTTATTTGAACTAACCTACACAAAATTTTAACGTTTTCCACATTAAGTCTCAAATGTTTAATTCTGTGACCACCTACTGCCTTAGTGATCCAGCTCTGTAAGAATTCTGCTTTCAGATCCGTTTGGTTTGGCCAGTGACTACCTAGAAATTTGAATAATCATTTGCTGTATTGTGTTAATTTTTTTATTTCCCATGTCCTTTGATTGTACAGCTGAGGTGCGTACTGCCTTAGACACATGCCAAGAGGAACTCCCAGGCCCTGATCAGGGGATCTGGCAGGCTAGTGTTAACATTTTTTAGCATTAGCATTTTTTTTCCTGCCATTAAATGTTCCGTAACCTGGCTAATGGCTTCAAAACTCCCTGCCCAACAGGCTGGTTACATGATCTCTGTCCTGTTCTGCTCCTACTCCCCAAGCCCCTCTATTAAAAACGGGACTAAAATAAACAGTTACAGGCAGGAAACAGAAATACTCTATATGAATGGTGTAATGCTGGGTGATCGCCTGTTTCCGTCAAATTACCATTTTACACAGGATAGATCGGGTGCTGCTCTCCCTGCAGGAGCTGCCCCTGTGAGCGGAGGAGTGCAGGGCGATGGGAGGCAGGTGCTTGGTGTGGGATGGGGGCTCTGCTCTATCCTGACCCTTCTGTTTCTGTTCTGGCAAAGGGCTCAGCCCCCTCCTGTCGGCATCTCGCAGTGTATCCTGTATTTCCAAGTTCTTTTTGGAGGTTCAGGCCTCTTACCGTGTTGTGTCTATCTGACCCTAAGTAAGACTGCTAGTTAATTACAAAATTGAAGATGCTTCCCTTCTGAATCCTGCTTGCTGTGGTCATGTGTATGGAAAAAAAGGTTTTGTAAGCTTAATAGCTGACAAGCACTTCTGAGTAATTCTAAACCTACTAAACATATTGTTCAAGTGATTTAACAGGTAATTAGCAGGCACATTAACTACTACAAACTCATATGTAATGCATCGACAGTGAAAATACCTTGGTGGTTTTTTTTTTCACCCCCAGAATGTCATACCCGGGTTATCCCCCTTCTGGCGGCTACCCTGCTTTCCCTGGTTACCCTGTAAGTATGGCTCTCGAATGTGTTGCATTCCTGATGTATTTATATTCTGTGAATACCCCTTCTTACTACGCTCTGTGTGTGTGTGTAAATAGTAGCTGTCAGTTCATATACAGTATTCTCTAGAGATTATGGTCTTTGTTTTCATCTATATATCCCTGAGGATGACTTTAAAGTTGTTTCCTAGGAATTCCAAGAAGGAAGTTTAAGATATTTTTTTTCAAATGTTGACTGTTGTTCCAGAAAGATTTTTGATTGATTGTTCTTGTTTCAGTTTATCTTTTCCTTGTGAGTTTGTGTTTGGGTTTTTTTACTATCTCAGCAAATTATTTTTTTAAAGTATCAGTAGTTCTTACATAAATGAGGGTCTTTACATACAGGGTCAGAGGTAATCTCTGAACCAGTGTCTACCAAATATCCTGTGTACCCATATCCCAGGATTTAGAGATGCTGAACAAACTCCAGTGGCCGTTACTGTCAGGAGGAGCTTGGAATGCTTTACTCAAGTAGCCCAGCTTTTGTACGACACCAAGTAAATATTTTTCTGAGGACACTGTATATTGACTTTGACCCCCTATCCTTCAGCTGCAGGACTTTGTTCCACCTTCAGCTCATGACTGAACAGACTAAAAATTCCAATGAAATGTAATGGAAAGCTGGAATGTATCGGGTGTGGCTGGTAACTGCAGTCTTTTCAATTTGAAAATGCCTGCATCGTTTTCAGAGCTAGATGCAACTGTGTGCTTTTATTAGTATGGCACTGATCATGCTGTAATTGTGAGAATTTTATATGGTCCATGTTTTATGCGGTACAGAACTAGATTTAAGCTCAGCCTGGATTCCATTAAGATACTGAAAAGCTATAAAGATATACATATAAATACATGCAATAAATTATCTGATTATTTTGCTTTACAGTTTACCCTTGCTCCGTCTCAAACCAGACTTTCTGAACTGGAGAATTTCTTTTCTCCCCTCAAGGTTCTGCTGAACCCTCATGATCGTAGCTGTAATTTATTTTTAACTACATCTGAAAATATTCCCTTTTCGTTAGCTAGCATCTAAAATATAGCCAACTTCAATGGATTAATTTTGATTAGTTATCAACAGTTCTGGGTTTCCTAGTCTCACTCATGACACCCAAAGTGATAACCAATGCAAAGAAACCCAACATGAAATGAATTTCTTCTGCAATAGTGATAGTTAATCTGAGCTGGGATTTTCAGGATCCTGATTGTGGATTTGTAGTTCTAAATTCCATTAAAAACTTTTTGCTGAGTCTGGCAGAGGAAGGTTAGACTGTACCGCTGGGGAAGAGAATACTACATAGCTTGGGCACAGTAATCTGGGGTAGAAATCTTGGGGCAGCCAAACCCAAGGGGAATGTCTGAGCTAGACTTTACTGCTTTGCAGTTTATTTCTGTTTTCTGTGCTCAAGAATGAATGTGTACTGTATGTAATATGTGAACCATGTTTCTAAAGTTAGTTGGTAAAGATGCTTCGCAGCAAGTGAGTAATGAGTGCATACATTATGCTTCATTATGAAGCTGATTTTAAACACCTGATTTTTAGGATCAAGTATGTGTGACACAACTTGGAGGGTTTTCCCTTGGAGATCCTGGTCGATCAAGTAAATATTTCTAATGTACGTTAATGCTAATAGCAACCTTTGTGGTATGACTGGTAAGCCATACACGTAGCAAAACAAAGGCATATAGGTGTTTGACTTGTTCTTTTTATTTATAACCTGTAATAGGTGTTCAGTCTGACTCAGTGGTCCAGACTTAGTCATTGAACATCTATGCTTTATAACCTGGAACACAAAGGAAATGGAAAAAAAACCCAACACCTCTTATAAGTTCTTACCATGTAACATTTGAAAATACTGGTTGTGCAAGAGAGGCAGAAGTTTCAAAGATAGTAAGCTCTTAAAAGTCCTATAAAAACAGGAGTTGAGCTCCTAATGATTCGCAGAGAGCAAGCCCAAATGAGCTCTCCCCTTACTTGTGCAGGATAGCAGTAGCAGCTTTCCAGTAAAGGACCAGGGCTCCTGGGGCTGACAAGTCGAGTGTCACCCAGCATCACGTGTCCCCAGGGAGGAAGGCTAATGACATGCCAGGCTTTTGCAAAAGCAAAGCCAGCAGGTCAAGGGAAATGATTATTCCTCTGCGCTCACTGCTCACAAGGCCACACCTGGAGTACCCTGTGTCGTTGTGGCCTCCCAGCACAATACATGGACAAACAGGAGCGTATCCAGGGAGGTCTGCCTGCCTGGAGGAGAGGAGGCTAAGTCTTCTGCTGTGTAAGAAGGAGTGATAAAGACATTGGAGCCAGACCCTTGTCAGAGGTACACAGTGGCAGCTGGCAACAACCAGACGTGCTAATTTTAATGTGATTTGAGGAAAACATTTTTCACCATCAGAGTTGTCAGACCATGGAGCAGAGGCCCAGAGAGGCTATGGATTCGCTGTTCCTTGGAGATTCTGAAAATCTGACAAGGCCTTGCACTGACCTCATCTAACTCCAAAGCTGGCCCTCCTTTGAAGGTGGATGGGATCAGAGGCTGTCCAGAGTGTCTTCCACCCTGCAGCACTCCCTGACTCTGTATCAGCATCAGAAAACCCGACCAGAAGGCCCCCATCCAAGCTTCAGGAATTCTGCCGCTGCCACTTCAAGTGCTGAATCTAATTATATAATTTAGGTTTTTATAGACATGGACATTTTGGTAGCTTGAGGGTTTCTACCCTAATGTCCTGTTAGCAGGCGTACAGACATCCTGCTTTTGTGTTTCAGCCGACAGGACAAGAGTCTGTCTATCCGCCAGCTGGTCAATATTCCTATCCCGCTGTTCCTGGAGGATACCCTCCAGCAGGAGGAGGGACCTATCCTGCAGCACCACCAAGTGCTGGGTATCCAGGGGCAGCAGGATATCCTGCCCCAGGGGGATACCCTGCCCCGGGGGGCTACCCTGGAGCTCCCCAGACTGGAGGAATGCCACCTTATCCTGGAGGTAAGATCTTTGGTTAGAGTAGCCCTCGGGAGTGATTTCTGGCGTTGGCATTCCCTGTGCTTGGCAGCAGCGGTAAAGAAAAGCAGCTTTGTTCGGCGATGCGCGCAGGCAGCTGGGCAGGTCGCTGCCTAGCAGTGCGTACCTGCGTGCTGACAGCAGGGCCGGCACGGTTTTGGGCCACTGCACAGACACAGAGAAATTAATCTCTTGCATAGCTCTGCTCAATAACCTGGCTCGTGCTGTGTCAGAAGTCAAGTACAAAACGTTAAGTGTGCTGAACTCTTTATTCTCCTAGCTCCTACAGGCCCTGGCTTTGGTGTGCCTCCCGTGGGCCCCGGCTTTGGCGGCTATCCACAGCCGCCTGCCCAGAGCTATGCTGGAGGTGGACCCGCACAAATTCCAGGTGTGTCATATATGGGAAACCTGAAGCATCCACGGTTGCACCAAGAGATCCCAGGATAGGTAGTAACAAATTAGGCCCTTACCTTTGTTACTTCTAGCTGCTGAGGTTTGTATGCTGCACACCTCCTACCGCCTTTCTTGACAAGACCACTGAAGGGCTGACGAGAACCATCTCTATGGGTGCTGCATCCAAAGGGGGTGGCTGTCACTGATTAATGGTCAGGATGTAGTGGTTTAGGTGCTTATCCTTCTTCAGACTGCAAGTACCTGATAAGAACTGTGAAATCCAGAGTCCACATCCAGTGAGTACCTAGCTGTTTTGGTAATCTCAAAGAAATGGATGCATTTTTCAGATCTGTGTGCTGGTGATGATCCCTGGCACAGTGGGGCAAGTGGAAAGGAGAATGCGCACAGTCACTTAAAAATGCTGCGTTGTTTTTAATGCTTTGAGTGGTCAGCTACCATCAAGGAGATTTTCGTCCTGGAATGTGTCCGTCGTATTGGCAGAAGAGAACCCCCCCTTTTTTTTATGGTTGCTTTGTTAACTCTAGCAAGAACTAAGCTGCTGTTAAAATGATAATGATTGTACATATACATTACAGATAAAAAGAAAATTCCAGTACAAAAAAAATGTAGTTGTAGCTTTTGTATTCACAGAGCTTTTGATCACAAAATGAGATTCCTTCAGTTCTTTTTGCACCAATGAATTCTTAATATTTATCGTTTATATGCTAGTCATTTGAAAGCGTATAAAATGACTTTACAGGAGAGCACAGGACAGGCATTCTTCATTTGCCTGGGGTATCTTGGCTTTTCTCAAGGACAGCAGTGTTTAATAAGGAGAGATCCTTCCAGTTCCCACAGCACTGGTAAACTTAGTATTTTTAGAACTGCCTTGCTAGCGTATGTACCAGAATGCGTTTGTGCTTGCTTCTTCCCATCAGTCCCAAGGGCAGGAAGTTCAGTTACTGATCATGATAGGTATCATTACCTAGGAAACAGGTTTTGTGCAGTTGTAGGTCTGCAAATGGCTTTATTTTCAGATTAGATAGCATTTACGCCCATAAGAGGAGACCTAATTCATTCCTTTTGTCTTGTTCTTTACTTTCAGTAGGGTATCCTGGTGGACAAGCACCATCACCAATGCCTGGTCTGGTATGTGCTGTATCCTCTTCTATAATCAATCTTATGTGGCTTCTGTAGTTTTAATGCTTTTACAACTGGTTACCAACAACTTACAACGTGTTCTGCATCGAGAGTTCCCAGGTACCCGAACAAAATCATAGCTCTGTACCTGTGTGTGCTCGCTAATCAAGTATATCTTCATCCATACAATGGGGTAAAAGCATCACCTGGGCATTGGTGGGCCAAAACCCACAGAACTAATGTCGCCCTGATTCTGTGTTGGAGAAAAAATACCAAACTGATGGACGACAACTTCTGAAGTAATGGTTCCGAAGTTGTGGGTTTAATTTGAATTCATCTTGTGCAGGATAGCTAGTTACAAATGACTCGTTTATTTTCAGCCTGCAGCAATGGCTCAGGGTACCCAGGGCACAATTCAGGCTGCTCCAAACTTTGATGATAGAAGGGACGCAGAAATCCTACGCAAAGCTATGAAGGGGTTTGGTAAGTAAGCAGTAGAAGCTTAACTTCCCATTGAGCTAACTTCTTAATGCCATTTTGTTATTTTCTTCAATTTTTATTTAACCAGACATTTTTTCTGCCCAAGCTTTTCAAACGTCACGTTTCCAAAATGACTTGCATGTTTTGACAGACCAAGTTACATAGAAAATGTGGTAGACTTAACGGTAGTCCTTTATTATGTAACTGTGCCCAAATGCAAGATTATAAGATGCATATTCTCAGAGAGATTATTATGAATTCTTACTTGAAATTGCTCTTCTGTTTCCAAGGAACTGATGAGCAGGCTATCATAAATGTGGTTGCTAACCGCTCCAATGATCAAAGGCAAAAAATCAAGGCAGCTTTCAAGACTATGTATGGCAAGGTATGTTCACTAGTTCTTTGAATCAGTAAACAAACCCAAACCTTCAGCTGCTGCTTAAGGTGCGCGACAGCAGTTTAGTCCTGGGGGAGCAGTTTGGCCATTTTTAAAATGCACTTCTTCTGGTTGTACTCCTTGTGAGCGGGGCACGGCTGATATTGATCGCAGTGTTGTCCTGATACCTGGCAGAAGCAGGGGTGGCGGCTGGCCCTGGCCCTGGCCCTGACCGTACGGGAAGCTTCTCTGCTTTAGATGCCTGACAGAAAACAATCAGGCTGAAACTGTCCTTGTATTAGCATCTGAAACGGCCGAGTTTTTTATGCACACAAAGTGCCGAAGTCTGGTTTTTCTTAAGAAACAAACTGAGACAGTGGTTGAGGATTGGTTAGTCAATAAAAGGCCGAGAGAATTTAATTTCCTCCCTCTGTCATTTTTGCAACTTAAAGGGAAATTTTATATTTGTGGCATTTTTCAAGACCTGACTAGGTCCTAATCAGTGAGGAGCTAATGGAGAAGAGCCGAGCTGTCAGTTTTGGACAAAGGGAAGTTCTTTGTAAGAAATAAAACAAAGCTTTACAGGAAAAACAGTGCAAAGGTAGAAATCTATCACAAATTCTAGCTTGATCTTTTTTCAGTGTATAATCTACGTGGCTAATACTCTCCAAA
Source organism: Falco biarmicus (assembly GCF_023638135.1). NCBI lineage: Eukaryota > Metazoa > Chordata > Aves > Falconiformes > Falconidae > Falco > Falco biarmicus. The sequence continues at coordinate 17,172,623 of NC_079296.1, forward strand.
ACCCTTTTTGTTATTATAATTGTACAGGATTTAATTAAAGATCTGAAGTCTGAGTTAAGTGGAAATGTAGAAGAACTGATTCTAGCACTCTTCATGCCTACCACCTACTACGATGCCTGGAGTTTACGTCATGCAATGAAGGTACGGTTTTCCTGTGAACAAAATAGTTTAAAACCATTGTAAAATGTTCATCTAAGAAAAAAAAGAATACCTGATTCCTGCCTCGTTGAAAAATGCTGTAGCGGCAAACAAGCTTCGGACTGTGGGGCTTAAAACACTTTTCTGCTGCATCCCCCAGTTCCAGGCAATTTCTGCAGGATTAGCAACTCAGAGCAGCTGTCCATCCAGCAGAGGGTGAAATGCTGCAGGACAGAACTCTGTTCTCTGACGCTTCCGCCATGATTTTTGCTAAAACTTAGAAAGGGCCAGGGTGCCGTTAAAACTGTAACCACTGTTTAAATTGAAGGTACGTACCTCTCCTTACTAGGACAAACCGTTGTTACGGGAAGAGCTTTTTGGACTATCCCGTTTTTTTCTGAAAGGACAACAATGAAAAAATATTTTCATGAGGTTAGATGATGCAGGTATCTGTGCAAGTATTAAGACTGCATTAGAGATTAGGTGAGCTCGTTGGTTTAAACTTTTTAACTTGGGTAAACTGGCACATCTGGTTTGCCAGAATTTCTTGCTTGTTTGAGCTGCAGCTGCGAGCAGGCGCCGGCTACTGGAAACAAGACACTCGACCCACGTATGTATGCAGACCTTCTACAGAAGACCATCTTAAACGAAGATCTGCCTTTAGTGGAGGCAATAGCCACTCTTGACTAGTTAAAAAAAAAGTTACAATACAACGTGACACTGGAGTGGATCTGTGTGAAGCTTCTGTCTAATCCTTGCCTGAATAGAGATGGCCATGCCAGTAGGATCTCATTGTACACAGAGCTCACAGTGAATTTTTTTTTTGGGGGGGAAGGAAGCATCTATAAAAAGTTCCTGCTGGTGCTCCATGTTGAGGAGGTGGCCACATTTGGAACAGGGATCATGCTAGTCCACTAACCAAACCAGAATGTGTGTGTCGCGTTGGCTTTAATGATTACCGTAAGGCTCTGCCTGCCTCCAGTATGTTTCCAGGTTAAGGTTGCCAAGGAATTACCTTCCTAAACCATTTTCTGGATAATTTTGCCTGATGTCACTGTTATGGATGCATAATTTTGGGGTATTTTTTTGAACTGGTGCAGAATTGTATGTTTGAGTATATACAAGACTTGGCGCTTTCACACTGCCAGGGTACTCTTCTCACAATGTAGATCTGTATTAAGTTTTGCAGTAACAGATGACTGCTTAATTTCACAGCTGAAGAACACTGAATAGGTAGTGCTTTGTAGTTATGCCCTCTTTTCCTTTGCCTACAGGGAGCAGGCACTCAGGAGAAAGTGCTGATTGAGATCCTCTGCACAAGGACAAACCAGGAAATACGAGAAATAGTGAAATGCTATAAATCAGAATTTGGGAGGGACATCGAACAAGACATCAGAGCAGACACTTCAGGACACTTTGAACGATTACTTGTATCTATGTGCCAAGTGAGCTTTAGGTTTTTTTGATTATTTTTTGTAAGGTAATGGCGTACAGTCTGACTTTGATGCGTGTAGTCATAATGGCTCCATAAATAGCCTGTCTATGCTTAGCAAGAGCCAGATTTTTAAGAAATTAGCCCTGGGCCATTAATTTATTCCCTAATGACAAGATAAGACACTTCAGTCCCTCCTCGAGGAAGAGATACTTCCTATCTACAAATCTATGATGAATTGTGTGACCTAGTTTAGCACCCTACATTTATCTCAGAACTTGTGTGTAAAGACTTTATTGTGCAGATGTGATCAAGTGGTACGATAAAGCAGGGCTCCATGCTGCTGTTAAAGCAAGATGCTTTTTTATTTTTTGCATACATGAAAATAATTGGGGTGAATCTGGTAGGATAACCTTTGTGGTAGGTAGAACACCTGTGAGAATCCCTGTGAACAAGCCAAGCGGTACCACAGGGCAAAACTTCCCTCCCAAGTTACCCACAGCCTTCCCTCCCCTCACAGAACAGGATTAGGGAGGTGCCACTACTGAAGTGGATGAACACTGGAGCTTGCTCACCCCATATCATTTACTAGGGATCTTTCCCTGTTGCAGAACAGTAACTTGCCATTCTCCACGTTTAGGAAGAAACATGTACTAATGCAGCTTCCCCCCTTTCTCCCCTCAATCTGCTTATTTGCTGTGCAAACTTCTGGGACGCTTCCCTCTCTCGTTTACCTCTACCTTTGTGAGAGTTCAGCTACGACTATTTGGATTAAAAAGTCAAAATCCACAAGAAAGCAAACCTTTGGAAGCTCATGCTGCTAACTTTTATTTTGATAAATGCAGCAGTTTACAGTAACTGACAACCACATCATTAAATATTATCTTAACCACTACAGATACAACAGTATTTGAGAGCACATAACGCAGCCTGCTCAGCCAGTATATTTAGCAGTATCCATCCATGCACTGGGCAGCAAAAAAAACCCCAAACAACTGAACCCGAAGCACATACAATGTCACATAAGCCCTACTGACATATTACAACTATGGTAGGTGCTTTCTGGAGACATTCTTACATGAAATTAGTGAATTCTAAATAAAATAGAAGACCTGAGATATTTCAGGTGTGCATATTCAGTAAGATATTTCATGAGTTCGTTTGGGAAGATTCTTTGTAACTTGAAGCCTAGAAACAAATTGAGAGAAAGCTTATGTTATTAAGTAAAATGGAGAATTAAGTACAGTGCTTAATTAGAACTGTGAGGTGGTATGTAGGGGTGCAGTTGTCTGAGTCAGTATATCTACAGTTCAAAGCATCCCCACAGCTGGGGTTCTGGACCACTTTGGTATTTGTTGCCTATAAGAAATACTAAACCAAAGAGGAGTTTCAAAGCAGTGTAATGTGTTTCAAACTGGTGTTACTCCTGCTTCAGGCTTCCAAGATACATGCTTGGGGTCTACACTGCAGGCAGTTAAAGCATAGTCTTCTCTCTAATCTTATTTGACGTGTGTTGTCTTTTGCTTCTAGGGTAATCGGGATGAGACTCAAACTGTGGATTATCAAAAAGCTCAGGAAGATGCTCAGCGTCTGTACCAAGCAGGGGAAGGAAAACTTGGGACTGATGAATCTTGTTTCAATATGGTTCTGGCAAGCAGAAGCTTTCCCCAACTGAAAGCAACAGTTGAGGCATACTCCAGGGTAGGAGTTCTTACACTGACTAAGCTCATTTGAAATCAGTGATTTTCAATTAAGGTTCTAGTTGTTGTTACATTTCATTATTCATATATTAATCTCATTTATTTTGTAGATTGCTAATCGTGATTTATTAAGCAGCATTGACCGAGAGTTTTCTGGAAACGTGGAACGTGGTTTGAAGACTATTTGTAAGTGATAGGTACTTCCCTCCCCTTATCCCTTGGGAATTAAACCTTCTAAACATAATTGAAGAAGAATCCAATTCAACACTGGCCATACGGCAAACGAACACACAATCTGAAACTCTGCTAGCACAAAAGTAACTTCAAGTATTCAGATTATTCACTTTACACTTAATTGGAGAACATAAGCACCCACCCTGAAGTCAGTTTGAAACAAGAGAAGGCTACCCAGGCTCTCTGGGAAGGCAGGCAGCCACACACCAAGGGGGGTCGCTGGGTACTGCTGTAGCTGCATGTTTCGGAGCTTTGCAGAATGGTGCGAGTCCCAGCACAACGGAGCCGTCAGCGGCTGCGCGGCACCTCAGCAGGGGCAGCTGAGCCACCCCCGGTGAGCTCAGAACCATGAACATGAACCTGTGTCAGGCACAGTTCCCTTCCCGCTCCTTCCCCCGAAGAGCTCAGCATTTGCTGTGGGGAACTTCAGCAAAACCCAGGGCCTGTTGTGAATTCACCTTTCCCTGCTGGCTTGCTACAGTAAGGCAGTTCAAAGTAGCACAATTTGCTGATGGTGAGAATCAGAATCAGATTTACTAGTAAGTCTGCAGACACCAGCCCTGCCGGTGCTTACCAAACTGACAGCATTTCTGTAGCCGTAACGGCTAAGCAGAAACTTCCCGCTTATTCTGCTCAAGAGTTTTCCAGGAAAAGTTCAACTCTAAGAATCATGTAAAAGAACAAAGGCTCGTCACCGAGACTGAACAGTCTAACTCAGACAAGATCATTCTCTACCACTAAGTGAGAACATTTTACGGTCGTACTTTTCTTAATGAGATTCTAGCAAAGAACACAAGTAAAATACCTTGTATCCCAGTGCCAAGCTGTCCAAGGGGAATAACTTTTTAAATTACCTGTTTGTGAATTTAAGTCACGTGAATGATTAACTCATTTGGTCAGCTCGAAAATAAGCTGAGCACGACAGAACGGTTCCTGTAATCCACAGTAACCACATCTTCAGTGCCTCCCTCTAGTGAAAACCCCAAACCGATCCTGCCAGGTACCACTACACAGCATACAATACCGGAACTAATCCTAAAAATGTGCTTTATTGCAGTGCAATGTGCTTTAAATCGCCCAGCCTTTTTTGCAGAAAGACTCTACTATTCTATGAAAGGAGCTGGCACAGATGATTCTACCCTCATCAGAATCATAGTCACTCGGAGCGAGGTACGAAACTCTCTCCTCTCTAAGTGTCCCTTGTAGCAGAAAGCTAGCTCCTCGCACCGGCTGGTCCCCTCGTCCCCTCGCAGCTGCAGAAATCACCTATTGCAAGGAGGCTTTTGGGGGGTTCAGACTCAGATGAACGTGGTAATTTGTTCTAAAGCCAGCTTTTATATAGTAATTGCATTACCTCTGGCTAAGGGAGTAACAGTGCTTGTCTTCCTTCTGACCAGGGCTGCCTGTCCACGCACGCCCGAGGGGTCAGCTGGCAGTCAGGGCAGTCCAGTCTCACAAAGCAGGGACCAGCCACTGGACTCCGCTTCGGGGCTGCTGCCCCGTCCTCCGGGGTCCCAGCTGGCTGTGCGGTGCGGAGCCCGTGGGGGGAGGAGACGCGGGGTGCCTGGGGGCTGAGGTCACGTGCCCTGTTCAAGTTTTGTGCTTTTTTCTTTCCCTTTGCATAGATTGACCTTGTGCAAATTAAACAGATGTTCACGCAGATGTACCAGAAGACTCTGGCTACTATGATAGCAAGCGACACAAGCGGCGATTACCGGCGCTTGCTGCTGGCTATTGTTGGTCAATAGAAGAAGATTCTCTGCGTCTTTTTGGTGGTTTTTTTTTAAAACAAACTAAAGGACATGTAACATGCTTTATGCAGACACTGACCATCCGTATGTGTAAAAGAATAATTTTAAACTTTGTATAATCAAATATGCCTTCTTGGTGATTCAGGAAGCTTGCTGCACTTACAACTGCCTTAATTTACAACACATAATATTCTTTATTGTATAATAAAAGATATATCTTGTCTATTAACACCTAAGCCTCAGTCCTTTTGACCCAGACTCCCCCATGATTTAACTTTTGTCTCAGCCAAACCTCCAGCACTCAAGTTTCTTGAAACACCTGAACTTAATGGCTGAAAAAACTGCAATGAAAAAAGCCAGTACCTAAATGCTAACGCTGCAGAACACGTGTGCATGGCCGTATGCCGTTGTGACCTAGACAATACAAATGACTACATGGATGTTTTCAAAGGGTTTAAAAGGAGCTTTGAATAGCACATTTGATTTTTCAGAAAGCCCCGGCAAATCTGCCCCTGCCACGAATGTAACAGAAGCTGCAAGCCCAGCAGCTAGCACCGTGCTTCCCGACAGCCCTGAGCGACACGCTTCCCAGTCCCGTGTGTGTTACAGCGCAGCGGCTCGGCAGCACCAGTGATGGTCCCATCCATCGGGGCCCTCTACCTCAGCTTCCCCTACCCGTGTCCCGGGGCCAGCAGCTGCTTCTGAGCCTTCTCCCCTCCCCACCTGAGAACAGGCTACCGCCACACAGGCCTCTGTTTCCTCCCTTAAAACACCAAAAGCATAAAACGAGCTGTGCAAACTACTTACAGTTTTCCGGGAGGGAGGATGTGGATTTCTTCTCCCCAACAATACAAGAAATAGAGATGGCACCAGACTCCACCTTTCAGAAACAGTACCAAAAAATGAGCGCCTGCTTCCAGAACAAAGGAACCCACCAACACGCCCCCAGTACCCGACTATGTGCTCAGCACAGACACACAGCACGTGAGATCAAGTCAACAACCGCCCAAGTTGTTCTTGTCATTGCAGATCTGCCTTCACACCCAGCAAAAACTACTGCAGGCACCAGATAGCACAAGGGAATCCCCAAGGGAGCAAGCACCGCTGCAGCTGGTACCGCAGCCCGTTCTCTCTAAGTTACAGTGAGGTCTTCCCAAAGATTGTATCTGTGTTTTCTACACGTACACAACTCCAGCTAGTCAGAATACTAATCACAACTAAGAACTGAGTATCAGATTGTGAAAAACACTCTCTTGTGAGGCTGAGAAACTTTCCACTAGTGCTTACAAGGAGGAGGGTACCATCGTAATGTCCATCATGTTAAAATTTCAGTCATCCTTAGTAACGTGCATTTGTTCTGCTCTAACACGATGTTGTATGCAGTGTAAGCTTGTGAGTACGGGGGCGCTTCGTAACAAAACCCACCACAAACTTACCATTTTTTAACTTGTTGTTCTGCACACGAACTTTGGGAGGAGCGTCCGATTAGAATGCATCTGCAACAAAGTAAAATCAAACATTAAAACCCCATCAGCAACAGCGTGCCACTTACTATCTTTTATCTTAATTCTCATGCTGTCCAGCAGCTCGTCCTTACTCCGAGAACACACCGAGGAGCCTAAACCGTGTACCTGTGCTGCCTGTGGAACACGCCACCCCCCCACCACACTGCGCTGGCCTGGAGCGTCAGGCCGCAGGCGGGCGCTGAGCACCACGGTGCTGAGCAGCCTGCTAGGGCCGGCCAGCCCGTGTGTACAGCCCGCTGCAAACCCGCCGTGGCTGCCCCGCTTAACAGATAAAATACCTAGATATTGTCTATTTACAACAGAGAACTCAAAAGCAAAAAAACAAAAAAAAAGAAAAAAAAAAGAAAAAAGGCAGGAATAACGTATAAATTAAATCACATTCACATCCAACTAGTTTGCTGCAAGCTAGATCTGACCTTCCAGGCTATTTTTGCAATAGCTTTAATTCCAAGACTATTTCTAAACAATTTTCAAGGTCAAATTAGACCTACGTATGCCAAATAAAACCAATACACAATGATAGGAGCCGCAGCCCATGCACAAAATTTATTGTGTGCTACTGTTTATAAAATACTTGAATAGTTCAGAACATGCATAAAATTTCCAACTTAGGGGTATGTACAGATTGTACTTTATGGCAAACAAACAAAGAAAAAAAAAGGGGGGGGGAGGGGGAGGAGATGAACTCTAGTGACATAAGTTTCAAGTTGTGTTCCAGGGGATGAGAAGGACACGTAGCAAATGTCAAAATATATAACAAAGTACAGCGGTGATCAGTACAGTCCATTATTTGTGAACAAATTAGCACAGGGCTTCAATTTTTATTTTAACCAAGCAGTCCTGTAGATACCAAAATACATGCAGTCTCAAGTTTACACTTTCACTAACGCCTTAGCAGTTGAACAGAGCGATTGCTTACGCGCCGCTTTGCCTAAACAAAACGTATGTCCGATATAGCTTCAGTTTCCTTTACAGATTTAAAAATAATAAAAAGCTTGCAGCTAGTCAGCCCAGTGATTATTAGCTATTTATGCAACCGTAATACTCACAATAAACTAAAAGTACCCATAACATCTAGGTAACCTATAGATGTACATCATAGGTCTATATATTAAATATTTGCAAAATGAAAACATGCATACACAAAATACAATGCCAAGCTTTACAGACTTGATATGAATCAAAATTTACTTAAACAATGTACAAAGTTCAATTAAAAGTACCTTAAAATTAACACTTCCATATTTTTCTTACTTTTAAAATTAGTATATATATATTTATTTTTTTTAAAATTCAAGGTGGGGAAGAGTCTTGAAAAAGCTGGGCAAAAAAGTTTCTAAATTAAATATTTTTTTTTTTAAATCTGTGTTCAAGTAATAAACATTCCTACATAGAAATCTTCTGATAAGCTGTAACTAAAAAATACAGTGAATAGGATACAGAATTAGCAACATCTAAGGAGTAAACCTGAGGTCAGCATTTTACAGAATGACCAACTGACTTTTTTTTTTTTTGGCATTTTTTCCACCTATTTAAAATACAGTTTTTGCAGCCTCAGATATATTAAGACCATTCTAACCTATCATTTTAAAGACATTTCATGAAACTGATGTCCATTAATAAATAGTTAGCTCTTAGGGTTGTATCTGAAAGTCTGATTTAAAAAAAAAAAACAAACGGACAAACAAGCTACGTCTACCGAAAGAAAAATCCCATCTGTAAACTTAAAAGTGTTGACAACGGTAAGCGTAAGATGCTGGCCGGGGCGGCTTTAGCGGTAACAGGCCGGGTCCTTTCCCTGGTCTCCGGTGAAGCTCCGGCGGCGGCGGTGGGGGCGGCCGCCCTGCAAAGAGAGGGGCTGTTGTCTCAAAAGCGCAACGGTCTTTCTGGGGTGCGATCGAGTCGGATGGTTTTCCATCTCGGATCAAGTAGTCATTCCGAGCGATCCCCCTGGCTATTTCATCTGTTGTCACATCAAAAAGCAGGAGTCTAGGAATTCTCAGGCAAGACACAAGTGAGTAAACGAGAAGCTGACGCGGTCACTGCGCGTTGTTGTTGCCAGTCCCATTGTTTCCATTGGCATTTGCTGTGTTTATAGCACTAATACCATCTTGCTGGAGAGCATCTTTCCTTGGTGGCATTCTCTCATTGATCCTATCCAAACCTTTTGCTTCTTCAAAACTGCAGATTTTATGTTGCGGAGAGAATCCTCGTATTGCTTAACAAAATGCAAATTTGATATGTCAGTAATGGAAAAAGAAGTCGAAAGCATACACTTTTTGCTAACAAACGATGTTTAAAAACAGGTAAGAAACCAGCCAAAGATACTTAGGGCTCTGCATCTGTATTAGTCAAAGCTCCCCTAACCTGCTCTCCTGTTCAACGGCAATCAGGATTTCAGCCTGTATCGGAAAGAGCAACATATGGCAAATATTCTGCAGGTCGGAATCAAGGGGGTTAAGCCCACTTGATTGCTTCTGTGTGGCCAGCTATCAACACCGAGGGCTTCTGCTGCCCGGTGCGTCAGGCTTATCTTAACATCCCCCTTCTCCTCGGCGGAATGTCAGTAAGATCTAAGCAGCACGGCAAGTGCGGCGGAGGCAAAGCAGCAAAGGGCTACAAAAGTCGTAGTAGGTTTACACCCTGCATACGCATCGATGGCCTGATCCTGCAGTTTTCATGCAGGCAAAACTGCGGGATGTGGTTCAAGTTCTGTGCTAATCATGTGGATGATGGAAATGGGACACAACCACAATCACCGAGTTAGCACCATGGTTAACCAATGGCGTCATTTAAATACAGATGTATTTAAAGTAAGTACAGAAAACAGGTAGCGTTTTGCTACTGATTATTTCAATGAATGAGGGCTGTAGTTGAATTTACACCTGAAAATGGTTGACCACATAATAAGACTGAAGTCTTTGGGATGAAATAATTCTTTGGAGACTTAAGTACAGCTTTCCGCTCACAACAACGGGACCTCTTGCACGTGTGTGTGAGCACAGAATATGGCACTTGTTTATATTTTTGGAGATCTGACTTCCTTAATTAAAAAACCAAAGAATACAGTCATTAAATGGTGCTTTGCAACCAAATCTGAAAAGCCCCAAAGGCAGCTCTCGACTGCTACGCTGTTTGTCACTCACTCCATTGAATATTGAGCAAGAGGAAATCAAAGTCTCTCTGGAAAGGCAACAACCTGAAGTGGAATGCTCTGAGCACCAAATAAATTGATGGCATTTTCTCAATACCACTAAGAAAGGATGTATATCCAACTTATTTACCACAGAAGCACTGATAATCCATGGAATTTAATATGCCTCATACTGGCAGGCTGGCGTATATACTGGAAATAAATTTGGTCACCTAATTACGTTCAAAAAATCTACAAAAAAAACCCCATTACGTTTACATTATACGTCTTGCACCAGATGTATTATGAAAAGTTCTAGAAAAAGACGTTCAAGGCCATTAAAATAGACTGTATGAGAAAAGGCATGCATAAACAACCCTCCTTCCACATATAACCCCCCGCAATCAAACAAAACCTTGCAGTTGCAGAAAAAAAAAACACTAAACACTACCATTTTTAAGGACTTCAAGACAACACCACGTATCACAACATGCTATTATACAAAAACCTACTGCATATTTTGGAAAAAAAACCCAAACCAACAAACAAAAAAAGACCAAACCCCCCCCCCAAGAATTTCCCTAAAATATTAAAGATCATCATCCTAAAGCCAGAAATGAATGTTACATGTAAAAGGGATGAATCAAGGCAGTTGATTCATCTCTGCTTGTGCAAGTTGAAAGTCAAACACACCCACACAGAGCACTTTTGAATTCCCTCCCAGACACCACAGATCTCTGCTGGCGGCAGAGACTCTGATCATACCTTTTTCAGCCTCAATTGCCTCTACAGTGGCTGTACAGAAGTGAGCAGATGCATGCAAAATGAATGAGAAAGATGAAGAGTGTAATATCGCATAGCAGAAAAGGCAATGATCAATTTAATATCGTATGCTACGCCAGATTAGATTACAATCGGTTAAAATGATCGTTAAGGGTTTGAGGGGTTGTTTTCCAGTTTAAGTGAAACTTCTCCTAAATTTTACCTAATACAGTTTATCAACTAGAAGTATATCAAAGCAACACTACTTAACTGATGTTATTAACCGTACATTTCTTTAAGTTTTTTGGGGTTGTTTTGGTTTTTGCTTTTTTTTTTTTAAGACAGCAACAGAAAATTTCAACTGATGTTAAAGTTGCGGTATGGTTTTAAAAAAATACTATCTGAGACTATATCTGAAGATATATAAAATGCATTAGTGAGCTTCACTAAATTACCAGGAAGGACACTATAAAAATAACACTAGCAGTGTTCTAATAACAAGAAATTATTTTTCTCTTCATGTTTATCTCCCTGAAGTTTAATTAGCACTTCAATTCCTCACCATACTTTAAGCTAAAATGGGCACCTCTGAGAACTGAACCGTGAAATTTAAACCATGAAAGCCAAATCCAGCAAGTCATATTTACGAAGTGTCATAAACTGTTTAGCTGAATCAACCACAAAGTCTGCAGCAGGAAGAGGTCCGGATTTAACACAGTCTTGGTGGGTGAATTACTGTGACTATGAAAAAGTCTAGCTTACTAGTTGTTTTTCAAACTGAGTAACAACAGCTTCTGCTGTAATTTCTGAGGTGGAAGATCCTTCCCAATCGTTTTAGCTCTACAAGTCAAAGCTTTAACATAAGCTTATTAGAGCAGTAAAATCAAAACAACTTTCTGTTAGGGCAGACTTGCTAAACAAACCACTTTGTAACTACGACCTAAACAGCAGCTGAGTTTCAGTAACGGTAACAACTTTTTACCTCCCCTACTATGTGTCATGCCTCTAATACCATAATTTCAGAAAAACTTACAAAAAATACCATTCATAGTGGTAAACCTATTTGTGTAGTGCTTGATAGATACTGTTAACTACTAAAATCGTAACAGTATTCAAGCAAATGTTGGGGAAAATAGCTATATAAGAAAATACAGCATCAGGTCAGAACAGAATTCTTTAAAGCGAATTAAGTTTATTACTTATCATTTCCTATCCAACAAAAACCAGACACAACATTTCAATTGCCTAAACTGCACCTACTCTGTGTTGTCATGCATCAATTGTGGGCACTCTGCCTTAACTTCACTGTTGCAAAAAAGCAATTTCCACTGAGATACCCTAAAACAATAAATAAAATGGGATACCTGCATTAAGTGCTACTAAAATAATGTGGAATACTTCAGGGCAATGCAGCATTTTAACTTTTACACACTGCACATTCCACAAGGAAAAAAAAAATATTTCCTGCACTTAAATCTATAGAGACAGGGTGATACCAGAAGTAAATCTAAAAGGCACTGGGAAGGATATTATTTATATTTACATTAAGGGAAAGAAACTTTCTCAAATTGTCAAATTTAAACTAGTTTAAGAATTATTTTAGAAAGTCACCAAATACATACTGTCATATGATAATTTGCCATACAAATACAAAACTATGTAAAAAAACCACCTCTTTCCACCATTCCCTGTTACCTGTGATGTCTTTGTTTTCAATCTTTTCCTGAAAAGATCACGAATACTGATTTATCTCTGCAAATTATGTAGCTTGGTCATAAATACAAATTTCAAAATTTACTCCTAGTTCATTCTACTTGTAGTAGTATTATTCCAAAAAGATCTTGGAATATACATCACAGTTAAGAAGAAGGTAATTTTCAACTTGACATAAAAGAACAAACTGACTGGAAAATACAAGCACTTAAAAAAACCCCACACTGTAAAGACTCAATTTGGAAAACAATTTTGTTGGATTCTCTTTTGCAGGTACATCTAAATGAAAACTCTGTTCCTTGCGACCCCTGGCACACCTCAAATGGCTATGGCATCGCAGGAACCCAACAGGAGTCCTGCAGTCTGCTCAGAGAATTCTCCACTGGGAGCAGATTTTAAGCAACAGGATTCAACGGCATTTCCATCCGCAGCACCAGCTCTCCCCCGGCTTTACCCGGGGGCCTGGGGCGACATAAAATCACCGCCAACTTTCAACATCACACCAAAACCCGACCTTACTGCCCTCCTCTAACTTACAGCAAGGGCAGCAATGAAAGGTAGGAAGTATTTGGCTAGTTCAAGTGTTTTCCATGGAAGTACTTACAATTTTTAATTCAGGCTTGTGTTTAGTATTTTGCTGAATAAGGCTTCAGGTGTTTTGGTTTGGGGGTTTTTGTTTTGTTTGTTAAAGATGTTGAACCATTTGGAAAATAATTTTGTTGGATTCGGTTCACAGAATACTCAGGTCAGAGAGTAAGTCACTAGGAAATTCTACTTAAAGAACAGTACTTAATATGGTATTCAGTATTTCGCCTACTATAATGCAAGCAACGTAAATAACAAAAATCATAAATCTACATTAAAAAAAATTAGAAATATGCAAAAGCCATGATTTCCCAGTCTGTTTTTATCCTAGCACATTAAAGCTATCTAAAAATACGCTATGATTCTTTTTTCCAAAAATACACCCATGTATTTCTGGAAAAAAATTAATCATATATTGACTTCCTCCATAGGCTGTTGTTTAGCACTTTTTTCCAAAATTATCTTTTTTAACTGGCTTGCCTTTGTTTAACCCTTTCACTACAGTTGGTTTGTGTGTCGCCCCCAGGCTGCTGGCCGGCAGTCGGGCTGCTGACGCGTTGCCCACGGGAGCCTGACCGGCGCGGTGCCCCGCTCTGCCTTCCGGCCACGCCAAGAGGTGCAGGGCCAGCTCTGACGGCAGATCTGCACCTGGGGCGGAACAAACCCTGCAAGCGCAGGGGCACCTTCTAAGGGCCAGTACAGAACGTGTTACTGACGTTGAGGGTTATAACAGGCGTGGATGCAAAAACTGCACATGCATTGCCTTAACAGTGACTCTCTCTCCATCTCTCTCTCTCTCCATATATCCATTTGCCCCGACAAAAAAATTTCAGTCTGGCTTTCTAGAGAAATGTAGATCCACACTCCAATTTCTTACAGCTTTCAAAGCTCCTTACAGACTGAACAGCAACCAGAACAACTAGACCTTTTCTCAACACGCCGCTGGAAAACAAGTGCTCCTGAGACTGACACCTGGGAAGCCCAGCACATACTGGACATTTCGTGACTTTTCAGGCAAACAAAAGAATAGAAGACGACAATCATACTGCAATTTATATTATGATAATTTATTTTCTGAAATCTAGGCTAGTTTAAGTTATTGATAGTATACTGACCAACACAATGCGATATAATTCAAAAAGTAGTTAAATATTTGTAGTGAGAAATCCTGCTATACCATCAGTGACCATATTTTTGCCAAGAATATGAATTCACTGATATTATGATGGTTTAGAAAAACATCAATAACTGAAATTTTATTTTCTTTTTGGTTTACTTCTAGCTTTGCAATTGAGCATTGTAATTTGAACGCTACTTTTTTAAGACTGAACCGATAAAACTCTTATCAGTAAAAAGGAGCTACTGCAATTTAAGGAGAAGTAACTGTTGGCATGAGTTAATTTGAACCACCAACATGACTAAACCAAATGAGGTACATTAACGTAGTGCATCAAGGAATACTGCCATCAAAAGTTCTAGCCAAGAAAAAAAAAAAAAACACCACACCCACAAAATTCCAAAATGCATTTTGCATGGTTTCCAAATGTCCCACATTTTCAGTAATGGTAGAAAGTCACATATTTTATGTTAACAAAATTTTCTAGTCAGTTTGATCCTCTCTGATATTTTTAATGCAACATGGATAAAAATCTGTTAAATGAGTGAGAGGAATGCAGACTCATTTTTTTAAAGCATAATAAAGTATCTTATTACACGATGAAAATTAAAACTAGAACATATACTTTTGGAATAGCTGGATGGATAAGGAAACATACACTATTTCTTGTTATAGACATTCACAGAACAACCACATACATACACTGGACATATAAACTTACTTGTAGACATTATATGCCCACTGAAAAATGACTTAAAATGTGACATTCACGTTTCAAAGCTATTCAAAACCAGCTTTGATAGCTTAATAGAAAATGTAGTGAAAGGCTTTAAAAAAAAACCTACAGAAAATTTGAAAAATTCAAATAAACAGCCTAAATCACAAAAATGAGAAAAGCAGCTACTCTTGGAAAACAGATTGTGTAAAAAGTGTCATTCATGTATCACAATCTTTCAATAGTTATAAAATTCAGTTGTCCCATACAACAGTATTGTACTTTCTAGTAAAGCCTGAAGATGGCCAATAAAAAGTCTTCGAACAATTTACATTAAGAGCGCTGCCAATACGAAGTCCAGTTTCAGACTGGCATATTTAAGTTATCCACCACTGTGAACTGAAACCTGGACTTCATTCTTTTAATGCATTTGATACAACCTCACAGCATTCTCCCTAAGCCTAGTTAATCATTAATGGGCCTTGTGAAAAATACGATCCAATGATTCAACAAACTAAAAAAAGAAGGAAAACCTTTTACAAAATATTCAATGAACCAGATTACAGGTATATTTTGTATAGAGTTCTTTTTATTTTCATGCAAAAAAAATATATGCACACTTAATAACACCCTTTTATTTTGATTTATTTACAAGCTTTAAATTCAATCCCTTTATTCTCAACTGATTTTATAACAATTACTGGATATTTTTCAAGTACATTATTGTTCAAAATGCACAGACAATGTGCAGCAGCAAATGCAGCAAACCTCAAAAACAAGGTGCTACAACATTGCTTCTACATCAAGAGACAGACAAGTGTCTGGGATAGTGGTTTAATTTTAACACTTATACAGACATACATCTATACCTAGAGAGAGACAGACAGATCTAAGAAAGCAGCTACATCTGCAGAGGAAGGAAACAGCATGTTACAAGGACAATTCAGGGAGGTCAATTATACATAGAACATTTGACAAACAACATAGAGAACAAACTTTGGCATTAATTACCAGGGTACAAAACATAGCACATTTCAGTCTATCAATGGAGTGTCATATGGAACTCTGCAGCCTGTAGCTGTTTGTTAATATTAATATCAACAAGTCTTTGACATCGTCAATGAAAATACTAACACATCTACAATAAAACCATTTTAATGGAAAGCAGACAAGTCATGATGCAAAATTACACTTTCATTTTTGTATCTGTAAAGATCAAATGCCTCAATACCAGATCTATAATAAGGTCACTCCACTTCAGGCATCTGTGCCACCTGAAAAATTGTAAACTAAGGAAGCTCAAAGCCTGAAAAAATATGGCCTGACACCGCTGAACTCATTTGCTTTTAGTTTTATACCCTGGTTAAGTATCCATTTCACATTGCCTGATTAACACATAACACTATGCTTGTATCAGCCGCTAAGACAAGAACTGAAAAGCATAAGAAATTCCCTGCATGCATTATGTGTAGTGTTAGCAAAAGAGTGAGATGTGCCCCAGTCCATCTGAGGCACAGCAAGTTGCATAACATCATTACCACTTTGCAGGGTCTGTCGTCCTCCGGCCAACACTCCACTAGGTAACATGCCAGTGGGAGTCAAACCCTTGAGTGTCAGCACACTTTCGCTCTCCTCCCTGGTGCGAGAAAAAACAGCAACAAAACCTTAAATATCCACTCATGAGAACTTGCATTGAAGTCAAATAAGGGATGGGGAGAGGGAGACCCTGGTTTTGCTGTGCTTTATGCATGTCAAGACTAAACGTAAATTCAAATTCAAACCGCAAGAAAGGGGAAAATATTTCTATTCCATACCAGGCTTTCCTCTGCCTAGGAGTTAAACACTGATTACTTCTGAACCAGATCCTGAGCAATTATTCACGTGCAGGCTCATTAGCTTTGAACGCCTGCCTCATGAGGTACTGAACGTATCTCAGTGCTGTAAAACAATCCACAACTTTGTTCAAAGCATCTATGCTTCAGGAAACACCAACTTTAAAAAAATTATCACTATTTGAACAATTATGGTCTGTGGAAAGCTACACAGTTGGCTAAATGCAATCATGAGACCTCTACGTCTAGATAGGTAAGAAGGAGCATTTTCTTATAAATTATTATTTCTTATATTTCTTATAAAAGCTGAAATGAACTGAAATTACCAACATTAATGGAGTGCATCAATACGCCAAACAAGATTCTGGTGCACAATGATCTTTGCATCAAATGATGCACAAAGAAAACGTTTGGCATCCGTTATCCTGGAACAGAGATGTTTTCCTAACATACGTAAGAGGGGGTTTAGGAATTCAGACATCATGCAAGTACCTGAGAACAGAGAAGACTCTTGCCATCTTTCCAATTGCACGAATTTTGTTTCTGATTATTTCCTTCCGTGCGGCAGCTGTACCTACTTTCAATGGAATAAGAGAGAGTCTCAAGCTCGAGTATTTACAGGGTCACCATTTTAAAGCGCATCGAATTCAACACAACTGTTTAAGTCCAGTACTCTTCACAGGAGGCCAGTACCCAAACACTTAAGGGCACAAAGTTATAAAATTATGGCTTCAGAATGCCATCAAAACCACCGTCACCTCTGTGCCCACAAATCACACACAAAAAAAGTTCAGGATGTTCACAGTGATCTCCTAAAGTTAGCAAGATTCTAAATTACCGCCGCTAGAGTGTAGTAACTACCGTAACTCATTTGCCTAAATTTTACGCTTGAAACTCTTCACTGATGTCTGTCTGTATCAAGATGTGGGCATGCAGCCCAATACAGAAGCCAAAGAGCTATTAAGCCAGGAAAAAAAATAATTAAAAAAAATGTTGCTATTTCTTACACAGCTGTCCAAGAGAAAACAGTAGTTTGCTTGGGTTCATGTCAACTCCCCAAAACTCATCCCCACAAAAAAAACCCCACAAAATAAAATGTCAAAGAATTGCAGTGTCACCTCCCTTACCACTTAAGTCTATGTTTCATAGCATTTTAGGTTTGCATCATTTGCAGAAATTACAACTACCAAAGATCTGGAGTAAATACTGCGTATTCCACAGAGCAGGGAGGTACCATGTGCCAGACAGAAGTGAAGACAAAACTCAGAAAGGAGCTTGCAATGGGGCAGGAGCTCCACCTTTGCTTGCCCTGACGTGATAAAAACAGAAGCTCCTTTCTCCAGCACTAGGTGCTGCTGGCTTGTTTCAATGTATGAAAGCCATCCTTCCCCTCATCCTCCTTCCCTTCTGCCAACTCCTCAATTCCACTAAAACAGTAAAGGCAGGTGAGGAGATACCCAGACTAAAATCCTTACTTCTCCTCCTGCCGTTGGAGAAGGAGAGTATTAATCACACCAAGATAAGAGTAACTTAAGTCATACTTTGAATTCAGCCACAGGGGACTAAAAAGCGAATGAACTCAGACAGCTCTGTTAGGTATTCCAGATCTTCCACGTATTACTGTTCTTCAACCCTGGGAGAAAGGCGCTCAATAAAAAGTTGCCAAACTAATTTGTAAGAACGTAGGAGAGAGGATCACAGAAGTGGGCACAGGAAAGCTGTATATCCACAGATTTGTTTCCTTGCATTCCAAGAAGCAGCTGTGGAAGAAGCCTTCCTGCACCCCTGCTCCCTCGCTCTCAGCTGCCCCACAAGAGCACACAGGCTCCAGCCCGAGGGTGACCCTCCCCAGAGCCCAGCTGCAGGACCGCCAGGCCGCCTGCTGCACAGGAGCAGACAGCCGTCCCAGCCTGCACCACAGCGAACACAGCACAAAAGATAGGGCACGTAAGGGGAAACAACAACAAAATCACACAAGAAGGAAAATGTACAGTAGTGACAAAGAAAAAAGGGAGCAGGAGACAACCTTTGCATGAACACAATGGAAGAACCTCTGTGTATGACAAACACCTGCCAATCCATTTAAACAGGATGAAAAAGCCAGCAACTACCGAGTAAAGCTTTTTTAGACAAACAAGCAACTTTAATGAATTGCAGACACCAAATTAAAATAAAACAACAAACCTCACACAAAACAAAACAGAGGACTCAGGAAAAACTCTGAATAGGAGACTGAAGCATTCGCTTTTTACTGAGAAGAATTTATTTTAAATTTTAACTTCTAATTTTTAAAGTTCTGGATGTTTTTGCTTTCTCTCTTTGAATGCTATTAAATAACAGCTTGAGGATCTGGAACAAGAAGGGAGACTCGAGTTTTGAAAGCCTAGGGCCGAATGAGGGACTGCTCATCCTTCCCTACAAGTCCCTCAGTTTTCCTCCTACCTATTTGTGGGCTGCACTGATGCAGAGCTGTAACATGCCGGCTGGAAAGATTTCAGGCAGCGCGAGTGCCCGTACCTCACCCTAGAAAGTCCCTGTGCCTTAAAAAGAGAAAGGCTGGTTGGTTTGGGGTGGTTTTGTGGGGTTTTATTATTTGTTGTTTGGTTGGATTTTTTTTGTTTGGGGGTTTTTTATTTGGTTTTGGGTTGGTTTTTTTTTTTTTAATATGATCTTTCATTGCCCCAGCCCTCCAGAAGCAACACAGCCAAGCCAAAAGGCCAAATGTATTACTCCGGGTTGTAGCACTGCACTAACGAGGCCACTGAATCCTGGTTAGTTCAGAGAAGACAGTAAAGTGGCATATACTTGCAGAAGAATGTCCTGATTACACCCTAAACTGGAGGAGATATGACAAAGAACTCTCCCATTCCCGATGTCTGCACAAGAAACTCCGAAATGCTCATACTGTAGTACTTGAAAAAACTCACATAACCTTTGGAAATACCTCTATAATCTAATGCATTCCCAAGTATTAGAGATAATCTCTGGAAGTGACACATTTATACAGAGAGCAAGTTAAGTATTAGGTAAGTAATGGTCAGAAGAATTTTTCCGCACAGAATTATCTACCCTGGGATTTCTGGAAAACAGGGGACAGACCATTCAAGTTAGTAGGCTTCTTTTTATATTTTGTATCCAGCCATCTTCAAAACTGTCCATACAATCAAAAAGTACTTCTTTGACATCTCAGTTGAAGGAAACTAAAAGTACTATACAAACCAGGTTTTGGAACATCATATAAACACACTCCATGCACAACCTTACAAAAAGCTCAGAATAAAAGTATTAAAGAGCAAGACAGACAACTGAACGCTCCCTACACATGCAGGACCGAAGATAAAATTTTAGAAATAGGTAAAAGAATGAATTTCTACAAAAAAAGGAATGGAAGAGAGGAGGAGAAAAATTCATGCACAGAAAGACAGATGTCTTGGAATATGACTTCTGGTAACAAAATACACAAGCCTTTATAAACATCCCATTAAAATGGGTAGTAATAATAATAAAATGCTACATACGTCTCTCAACAGAAAGGTACTTTCTGCATTAATACTTATGCTGCCAGGTTCTATGAAGTCATATTTCAAAACATTCCTACTCTGTCTGGTCTGTACCTTTTTTATTGCCATATATGAGTCGCTCTTCAGATGGAGAGTCCAGAAAAAAAGGAAGTGAACGATGGAGAAAAAGGTGAGTGAGACAAATAAAATAAAGATATTTAACTTGGCAGCGGTAATAAAGAAGGAATGGAGAAGAAATGTGAAAAAATAAAATGGAAAATTGCAACACTTAAAAATGCATTCATCAAACAAGAAGTGGAATTGTTGAGTATATTTTAAAATTTGACAATAAACAAGTGAAAGCTTGAAAGTCAACAGTTAAAAAGAAAGATAGATTCCATTCACATAGAAAGATAAAGCGTAGACAGTACCTAGATGACATTAAGAGATGCATCAATCAAAGAAATTGTTAAAGGAGACAGAAGAATAAAATAATTCATTTTAGGAAACTGTAACTATTGTACTTAAGACAGGGCATAAGCAATCAACTGATGACTGTACTTAACACTGGACAATATAAATCCTAACGTCTCGGAATACCACCTAACCCTACCCTGCAAATGATTGGTATAATTGCTTTATGCTCAATTTAGAAGGATTAATTGAAAGAGAAACATAAGTTTCAGGACCACATTTGAGACTGCTTTCCAGTTTTCACATTTCTGGCAACAATCTAAATGACAGCAAAGTTGAAGTGGCTCATAACCAATGCACTCCAATCTAAAACACACAGCTGCTTAGCACCACGCTATCCTGCTACTGGATTTGAACACAATCATTATCAAACATTAAGAACAGGGTCATGTCTCCAATATCTTTATAAATGATCCCTCAGTGTTCCTCAAAGGCTGCTGAAGCTTCCGTTCCTCCTCCCCTATCACCCAACAATCCACCAAATCAGTTCTGTTACTGGATAAAATGAAGCAAATCTGAGAAACTTTTGGGTGTTACATTGAGCACTGCTGTGAAAACCCAACACCATACAGTGAAACATGCTAGGTCTTCATGCTAAGGTTGCTTCTGAATCACCATGCTACACACACTGCCCCTTCACAATCTACTGCATTGTAGTTCAAAAGATAGAAAGTTGTTATAATTCATTACATAAATATGTATTATACAATGCACACCTACAAGTTCACCTTTATCTTTAAACTCAAACACTGAGACTTAAACTTGTGTTTCATACTTTATGTATAGGGCTTTGCCGTAAGAAATACTGTATCTGACTTTCACCTACATCAACTCTGTATTGAAGAACAGTCATTAAGAGATTTAAGATCTTATAATTTATTCTAATTATTAGCAGTTAGTGTGTTTCAAATTTAAAGTGCCAAGAATTTCTGAGAACATTCCACAAAAAGTTTCAGTTTTAAATAGAAATCAGATATGAGTATTTGCAAAGGATACCATTGCTGCTTCTTGATCACAAACACAAAACCACAATTCCCTTCTCTGCCCCCACCAAAGTGTCATTATCCAAAGAAAAATTAGAAGGCAATTTTCTTCAAATTCCAGGTAATAATACACTTGTCTAAGTTAACGACTGTTTCACAAGCTATTACCATTAAGAAGATTTATAGATCTTAAAGTAACCCCTACCGTCAAATTGATCTTCTCCCTCTGTCATCAGCTCATCGTCAGAGCAAATGCTCAGAACATTCACCAGCATTTCTGTTACTGTATAGGAAAAAGGAAATCTTAATTCATTCCCTGTAGAACTTTAAATATTTCCATGCACACAGGATAGAACTAGTCACCAGCAACTATCCTGAATGAAGTTCTCACATCACAGTCATTGCTCGGTAATCTGGTTTCAAGAATAATGTGTTTTTCTTGATGCGCGCTTTTCTTGATGTCACAGAATTAAAAAAGCTGAGAAAAATAAACAGCTAAACATTGTACCACCTAACAATCAAACACAGCACAGCTTCTTCTCTTACAAGGAGTTCTTTTAAATAAGAATTATCTTCTTGTACATTAGTATTTTTACATTAGTGTAAGTATTTGAACTAGATGTTATGCAAAATTTACTTAAAAATGAAAACACTTTTGACTGCTCAAAACAAGAAAGCTATTGCATTCCTGGCACCTGCAGGCATATACCAGAAGCACCGAAGCAAAAAAAAATTATGATACAAATATGGTGCAAGCTACATGTCTTTTTAAACTCCCCTTAAAAATATCAGCATAGTGGATACACAAACTTGTCTCAAAAAGTTTGTATTTTCTTTCTTCAGGAATCTCCCTGTTCTGCCACTCAGTCTTTCCCACGTATATCAGGCTCAACTTCTCCTCCCCACAGAGTTTTCAGAAATATTCCAGGAGTTCATCCAGATGGTTAAACCCCTGTAAATTGCTGTCACTAATTCATCCAACCGCTATCTGCTATGGTGGTATCCTCCATTCTCAGGGAAGGGTTACTCACTAATGGAAAAAAACCCCAACAACCAAACCACCAAGAAATTATCCTGATCGTGATCTGTTCAGTGCAGACCAGACCATACCGACACTACATTCTTCATCAGAAGTGGAAGCATGTATTTGTCCAAAGGCAAGACACAGTACAAGCACCATGATTCCAGCAGCCCTAAGCACCCAGCTGGTCAAGGAGCAACTTCAGTATGAATTATTTGTGTTTAACTGCTCACTAAGGACAATATAAACGAATCTAGAAGCCTAGGTTTATATGACTGTAAATTTATCATGTCAATTATATTTTGCAAATAAATGTAAAGAGCTTTCCAGATCTCTTTTATAAAAAGAGCAGTTCCTGTTATGGCATGATTTTAAACAGACCCAAATAGACTCTAACCTCATTGCTTTTGAACTGAAGACTACTGGGGGGCCCAGTGTCCTAGATTCAGAGTTACCAGCTCTAGAGGGGGGACGAGGGGACTGGGGGGGGGAAGGACCTGTGCTAAATTACCTTTTTTACAAGAAAAACAGAAAAAGTTGCCTTTAATGAAGGTCAATCTGTTGTATCAAAAAGTTACACTTTTATACAAACAAGTCTACATAGTTTATACCTATAACTATACAAGATCAATAACGTATATAACCTAGCATTTTGTAGAATACGAACCATTTTCATATCAACTTCAAATGAAGTTCAAAGGTACTATTTAACAATGCAGGTATACATCCTCAACAGAAATTACAATTTCTATTAACAGCTCTGCTTTATTACATGCAGTTTTGACTATCTTTGACTGAAACAGGTGAAGAAAAAACCAAAACCTGTAGAAGAACTTGTACTTCAGTCTATCCTTTCTCAGAAATGCCAAAAAACCCCTTCAAATCAGTTTAACAACTTTGTCAATCTTCTACCTGATAAAGACAAATACAGGTACCCATTTCCACAAAAATTATGCAGTTTGTCTCTCATTGGTAAATATATTTTTTTTAAAAAAAATTCGAAATCTTCCTCAACATCAGGCTAGGAGAAATAAGAAAGATATTAATCAGTATAAAACTTTTGCCTACCTTTTTCTCCAACAAATGGCAAAGACCATGTGAAAACATCCATAAAATTTGGTAGCCAGTAAGGATGAGGAGAACAATTGAACTGACGAATATTCATCACATTGTTTTCATATTTTAATACAGCAGCTAAAATAAAATTCAGACATTTTTAAAAGAATGTTATAAACTTTCAAACTCCACAAATATAAAGTCAGAGGTTTGGTTTAGCTCTCTTTCATACAATAGACAAAATAATCCCAGAGATAACTCCATTCTCTCTTTCACAGTACTTACAGGACAGATTTCTAGTGAAGAACTTTGGATTTTTATTGCACATGCTGCAGTCTAAGGTACTGTTACATGTCAATACAGTTCTATACTATCCTATTATAGGTCAATAATGCACAAAGATTTTAAGAGGTCCTGAAAAAGGTGTAATTTCAGCAACTGTAAGAAAATCCTAACTCAGAATAGCAGTACACCCAGATTCAGGTTTTAGTCTTCAGACGTGTCTTCCCACGTTGTAAGCCTGGAGTAAAACCATCGCAATCTGGAAGATCAGGGAGAAGGGGAAGAGAAACAAAATAGAAAAACAGAAGCATTCTAAAGCTAAATAAGCGTTGATTGCATTTTTCCGTACTTACGCTTGCACCCTTGCGTTACACTGGCAATAGCTGATGTGAAAAAGGATTCTTAAAATGCGATATCCACAGAGGTGAAAAAATGTAAAAAGCCAGTTGAAGCCATTTTTATTTCTCCTTTGCTTTACAATCAGTGCAAATGACATCTCATCTTTTCCTCTATAATCACTCTACATAATTGGTATGGGTTGGAGGGGTGGTTCTTTGGAGGTGGGTGGGCGAAAATGCAATGTATTTCACATAAAAGAGGTCTTGGGTTTCAACGGAACGCTGTTTCAACATTTGGAGATCATTCATTCATCACATACTTGAAATGCCAAACTTTAATGTCATACTCGAATTTCAGCAGGCTTTATTTTTAATTATTTCTGTTGTTGAACTTTGTTCTCTTCTATGAAAAATATTAATTCACAGCTAAGCTCTTCTCAATTCTGACTTGTAAATCTTTCTCCACGCTACTAAGCATGCTTCTCCCATGCTACTTTATGTTAAGCACAGGATGGACAGAAATTAATTCTTTCTGGTTTACACCTCCCTAATAATATTTCCACTGGTGATGAGTACTTAGATGAGTACATGCTCTTTCTAGATTTCTCATACATGGCCATTAAGACCTCGTAGCATCACACTCAGACCCTCAGATACCGTGATACACAACACAAGCTACCTTATGCACAGGCTTCTGATCAGTGCTCGCTCCCTTCCTCACGCAGTTCACAAACTAAAGACAACCAGAGGAGTGAAAACTGACAGCACAGGAAAGCCTTGCCTGACTGGAAAACACCAGGTGATACATCTGTAAGTACTAAACAGCAACAACTTCTAGAAAAGAAACTTCTGCCCACACTTGTGCTTCTAGGTACTCTTAGAGGATATCATCATTGATGTCACCTGTCCTTCTTGATAACGTAACGCTCATTAGTGGATTTATTTTTTTGGCATTTAATTTCCTACCCGGCAAAAACCTGTTGATATTGGATGACTTATCTAGTAAGACATTTTTATTTTATTATTGCATGCAGTTATTAATAAGAAGTTCTTACCTTTGTTATTGTAGACGTCCAGGTAATTAGGTGCTGAAAAAATTGTTATTAACGATGGGAACCCTGTAGTTTGGCTTTTCCTGTACATTCTATAACTGCAAAGGCAAACAGATTATTTTACATCTTATAGGAATAAGCAATTTTTATTTTACACTATGAATAATTTCTTGAAGGATACAAAGTACTTACCCTGCATCTTGTGCTTCATGTGCTCTAATGATTGACAACAAATTATTATTTTGCAAAAATTCACAAACTGCTGGATAGCTGTGAAATGAAAAGAGCTATGAGTAAAAGAAAGTCTCTTAAAATATGCAGCAAGAGTCAGCATTGCAACATTAAACAGATCATAGCATGGCCTCACCTATAAAAGTATGAGCAGCCTCTGACCGTATTGTGACTGAAATGCTCTTGTGAATTTTCATTTCCAAAATCTTCTGAAGGATCTGACCACAATAAGTCACACATTGGTCCAAATGCTGGAGGCTCTTTGAATCTATCTAACTGTTTGAGAAAAGGCAACAGCACAAAGACTCTTTGAATATTAAATCAGGAAGTTTTACACATTTGTTAAACTACATATCCATCAATACCAAGCATTTTTAGAATAAATCCCAACCATATCAAAGAGAAGTAGTTTCTGTATATTTTTTCCTCTCCTCCTCACGAAATAAGGCAGAGGCATGCCAAAAGAACCAAACCTGTTAAAAGCAGTAAGATTTATTAGTTGTAAAAAGAAGGGAGATAAATTCCAGACTGATGGATATGTGTAATACATGGTCAAGTTACAGACAAGGAACAAAATGGTCCTTTTTCATGCACATGCTACATCTACCAATCTGGAGACACTACCAGGAATTAGCAAAGAGAAACAGTACAGAAAACAGGAATTATAAAAGAAAGGCATGAATAATTAGCACTGACTAGAAGAGACTAAATGTATCATCCAAAAAAACCAACCAACCCCAAAAAAACCCCAACCTAACCCCCCCCCCGAAATACCCATCTCCGTAATGGATCATTCAACAATGTAATGCAGACTAGCTTAGTCATCTTAGATTTCTTTTAAACAGGCTTTATTTCTCAGCTATAGCCCTGGTGTAACGGGCCACCAGCATTTTGGGAGATGTCTTTGTTTTCTTTTCTCTAGCTGGTTCTTTAGAGGTTTCCACTTGGAAACACCTGCTTTAGCAGCCAGCAACTTTCCTAGTAAGCAGAGTGAAAAGGGGCAGAGGTAAGGAGGACAGCACATTTGTTAACATAAAAGGAAAATGCCCTGCTTAAGTAAGTAACAGTCAATTTCTGATGTCCCAGAAATGAAATTAGATATCCCAGATTCAATGTAAAGTTTCTTTGATCTTTATGTAGCTGGAGTTTGTTCACAAGATGATTTTATCCAAGAAATGTAGGAACAGTTCTTTGATGGACAGTGCATTTATCTCACTTTACCTCCCATACCAAAGAAGATGACTTTGATGATACTAGAGAACACTTAACTCTTCATGACAGGTTCGAAGGGAGGTTTGGTGAGCCCCTGGTGAATTTGAGTCTAACGGTCCATAGGAATCCATTCAAATATGGAACCAGCAGTAGTGCCAAGCTCTCTCATGCCCTGGAAAATCAGAGCTCCCAAGGCTGCCACCTGTAACATAAGTGGAGAGGTCCAGATCTTTACAAATTCCTGCCAGATAATGGCAAGGCAGGTATTAACTGAAGTTGTTGTTGGAATTTATTCATTATTAAAAATCCAGTGGTTTAACATTTCCCACACGGGATGATAAACCCGGTTATGGAATATTTCTTCCAGATTGAAGAAGTCAGTCCATCAACTTCTGCAAGTACCTGAATTTCTGTAGATTAAACCATCAAGTTTCTAAACCTCCAGCAAAAAATTTGGGCCCAAAAGCTAACAGAAGCATTCACACAAGGGAGATTCAACTGTCTGCCGATTGATGTTTCCTGCAATACAGAAGGCTCAAAGTCTAGAAAGCATTTCTAAGAAATTTTCTTGAGTTACTCTTCAAGGATTTTCCTCATGACTTTGGCCAAATGGATAAAGACGTTAGAAATAAAATGTTTTGGTTGCTGCAAGCAACACACTTCTCTCCCAGACTACTTTCTCATAGCATTGGAACAATAATGTAGCCATTTCTTGAAGTAGGTAGGTCAGTTTGCAAAAAATAAAAATAACTTACACACCAAATCAGTGTCTCCTTCACTAGACAGTCTACCAACTGGCACGGTTCTCAAGACATCTCAAAATTTAAGGAAATGTCACTGCAAGCTACTCAACCCAGACTGCATATATCAAATCAGAATAATCAACCTAAGGGTCTCTCTACATCGGGACAGCAATAAAGTTAACAAAGGACATGAGTCAATTCAAAACCCTTATTACTGATTAAGTATTTCTGACTATGCTGTGACTATGGCAACACAGAATCTCAATACAAATCAGCTTAACATATTTCTAAATATGATTCAGGTAACCGAGAAAGACAATTGTATTCAGGAATAAGAATCACTGCACCTGGTGTTAAAAACAGAAACAGGTAGTACATTTTTAAATACATACCATAAGAAACTTAAATCTAAATTAATTCCTAGGTATTATGCAGTCAGGGCTACTGAACTGAAGTGCACTGTACCTCCACATGGATGTTCAAATTCTGGAGTAGGAAAACCTTGGAGGTAGATTAAGGTACAGCAAATCAAAACTATTTTCCTTTTAAGGCAAAAGACCTTCAAAGAAGTTTCACATACAGGCACCAGTTTTAATTAATCTGTCCTAATTTTCCTGAGAACTGTCACATAGTAAAACCCTAAAAACAACGTGAAGGCCGGTGAAGAGTGGCAATCACCTTATGTATTACTAAAGGAAAGGAAATTTCAGCAGACCACAGAAAGGAAGCAAGGTGTTATAAAGACAGATACCCCAGTAGCCACCCCCATGTATTTCAGGGCACTTTACTCATCACACTTTAGTGTCACCAAGAACTGAAAAGCTTGGTCATCTGTTGTAAATGAGGAAGAAAATTCTCTGTCCCCTTTCTTCTGAGTCCCCATAATCTTATCTGGTCAATTCCCTCCTTATAAATCACTAGGCTTAAAACCACATTCCTGTAATTTTGTTTCCGCCGAAGTCTTGGCAGCGTTAATGAAATCAACTAAACGGTATCTCTATGTTGATGGACATGTGTCTGAAAGACACTCTTTACCAACACTGTCAGAACACTTGTGTAAACAAAGTTCAGAGAATAAAAATCAAGATTACTGCAAGTTTCACAGACTTCTATTTTCCCAGAAAGAAAAAGCACTTGCAGCAATCTTTCTGGTTAGGCTTTACTGTCATAGTTATTATGATAGCTGTCCTCTGCTGGAAATAAGTTTATGCCAGCAAAAATAATAATTTGTGTAATTTAATCACCTTCCTGAGTGTCAATAATACTGACAAAAGACTTCATCCAGAACAAACTGCATCTGCACAGAATTCTTCTTTTTTTTCTTAGGCTATTCCTACACTGTTTATAGAGCTGTGGTTTCCCTTCTTATGCCAGATGATTATGCCTACATGCTTGCAGAGACTTCTCCTTAATAAGAACTTCTGCTAATAAACCAGAAGACTTATAATATTATACAATTGTCTCGACTGTTTACAGAAATCATTTCGCACACTACACTTGTACAAGTATATGATATTTCCTAGATATAAAAAGAGCATTTCACATCACCCATTTAAATGCATTTACATCATTAGTGCATGCCAAGCTCTAATGCAACTGTTGAAGCTGCTGCCAACCCATGAATAGTGCCTTTTCCAAGTTACCAGATGATTCCTTAGAAAACAAAAAGGCCAAAAGATCAGTTCTAATAAGGCTGCCTTAACATTTACAAATGTCAGTTTCATCAGAAAACAATAGACAATGCAGATTTTCATATATATATATATAAAAAACATACAGGCTTATATTTCATCCTAACGTAGTCTTGAGCATTACAGAGTACATACGAAAGTACAGGTCAAGATGACAGAAGTACCTTCTAATTAAATTTACTTGACACTTTGAAACCTGATTAGCTGCAAGAGCGAGACTAAAAGAAAAAATAATCACAATCCTATTATGACAATGGCTTTCCAAAGTGTTTTTCCAGACTACTACTCCTTTAACACCACTTTCCAGAGAGCTTTGACCATGTTTCTTTTCATCCACAATGCGAGAAGTGTTAAGGCCCTGTCAGAATGGCCCCCAGTTACTTGCTTTGCTTTCTTACTTCTCTTTCTCTGCACAATGCATAGTTTTATGTACATGTTAGTATTTGCTCTGAAAATGCAATGTGCCTCAATAAGTTTTCCCACTTACACCACTGAGCTTGTAAATGTGCTTCCTCTCTGTTTCTACCATTTTCTTCTTCTCTCACATCATTCTGCTTGGCAGTGTAATATCTGTAAGTGAAATAAGCTGACATTCCAGTCTCTGAAATGGTCCAGAGTCAGTACAAAAAAAAAAAAAAATATCTGGTGAGTTCAGAAATGAGATTCAACTGGACAGCAGCCTATAAATCTGAGGACAGGGAAAGGTAAAAAAGAAAAAATGAGCACAAGTGAAGCTAAGAAAAGGAGAAATACAATAAATGAAAATGGTAAAAAACAAAATGGGCCATCAATAGTTATATACTACAAAACCAAATCAGGAACATACTTTTTCCTTTTCTCTGATATCTAGATCTTTTTTGAAATAGGCCCCCACATGTCGCCTTCCATCTGTGGATAACTTCTTTCTTCCATCCTTACCTATAATCCCACAGCTTTCTTAGAACCACCTGTTTGTATTTGAAGCTGAAATCAACTACACTTCAGCAGTTACTAATCATAAGAGGAATGGTTTTCATTTCCAAATGCAGCAGTCCAGTTGTCAGCTAAGGTAACTAAAATAAGTCCAAAAGGAGTATGCAAAAAGGAAAGCAACTGAGTTTGAAAATTCCCATCTGATACAATCTTCACACATCAGCAGTCCATGAGAGTTGAAACCAAGTTATTAGAAACAGGTACCTCATGTCATCACAACATTATTGCCTTTAAATTCCACACCACCACCAGTGTTTCCACTGTATAGTTTTTAAAACTTGTTTTCATTCTTTACTGATATACTCAGCACATTTACCACAGTGAGAAGCACTCCACAGCTGTTACTCAAATGCCTACCAAATTTGCCATTTTAAACAGCAATCTGAATTTCTAATAAATACTGCCATTTCACACTCTTTCAAAACCAAAATCCACATGATCAAGATAGTAAAAAAAGTCAGTTTTCAAAGAAATATAAGAATAACTGAAATACGACGTTTGATACACCAAACAATTTTAAGACTACAATTAACTTCTACAAGTTTTGTCCCGAAAGCCAGGAGAACACCAGCTCTTACCTAGAAATAAATACAAAGCAGTATTTTGATTGGCTGTGAAGCTCCTTAAATGAACTATTTGTCTCAGGAAACTATGTGGAGTTTTTAAGGGGTTTTTTTGTGTGTGTTTTGTAACGGTCCCAGCTGTCCCAATGAGATCTGCTAATGGAAAATGCACTAGATAATCCAAGAGTTTTTAATTATGATACTGCTTAGCCTACATTTCAGTTCCTGATTTACACTTCCAAAAAAGACAAGAACAGAAAACAACATACTGACAGTTTCACAAAGATGACTTTGTATAGCATCATATAAATATCTGTATTTTCACTTATTTTCTGATACACAAAATACTCACTCTCCTAATGTCATCTAGTGTATTAATTTCTGGTGAAAGTCCACCATGAACACAAAGAAACTGTTGATTTAAGAGAGCAGCAAGAGGGAGACAATCAAAAGCTTCCATACAAGCATCGTAGACTCTTTCGGAGTACTTTATTTTACCTGCAGGAAAGAAAATATACAACATTACTTCTTCCATCTAATACGGATTTCTTAATCTAGTGGAACATAACTACAAGAGCAAATCTCAAATTGAACGCTTAAAAAAACCCCAACTAAAGCAATGAATATTTTGGGGTTTAAATGAGCATTTCCATGCTCCATAACAGCAAGCACATTTCCAAGACAGTCTCTTCCAGAACCATAAACTCCCTTCATTTCTCCTTCTGTTACCACAAGTGTGAAGAAACTACTTTAAAAAAAAAAAAATCACAGAATTATTTTGTGTTATACAATTACACAGCACACTTCAGCATAAAATACTACTGAGAAGTCTGATTTCTCATTTACAGTGAAAAACTAAGAACTGCTTACAGACGACACCACTTTTACCTACATCAGAGGGTTTTTACCAGGGCAAATGATCCATTTATCACTGAACCAATACTTACACAAGCCTCCAAATGGAAGAGCAGCTTACATCACCAAAAGAGTTCTCTTACTAGTACAGCTGAAATCAATTCCACAAATGGCATCTCTCAAGCAAAATGACAGACCATAGATCAGCAGGTTGGAAGCTAATTTTATGTTCTTAGACAGTACTTACATTCTTGCTTAAAGGTAAAATACTCTGTTAGGTGTCTGCATTCATGGTTGCCTCTCAAAAGAAATAATGTGTTTGGGTAGAGAATTTTCAGGACCCATAAGTACAGCACACACTGTTGAAAAACAAAGATATCCAGTAAAATACACTCGTTTATAAGAACTTTAAAAATTATTACCGAGAAATATTGATAAGAATGTTGACAGCTCCAAAAACAAGTACAGCTTACTGTGCCATTTTATAATACAGCACTACCTCCCCCAGTCCAGTTCTGGACGCAAGTTACCCATATTGCTTTTTACTTTTCTTAAGAACAGCTGCAGAGAATGCTGAAAAAAATATTTCTATTTACTGGACACTCAATAATAAAACAAACTCAGCAGAATTA
This sequence comes from Falco biarmicus, assembly GCF_023638135.1. NCBI lineage: Eukaryota > Metazoa > Chordata > Aves > Falconiformes > Falconidae > Falco > Falco biarmicus. The sequence continues at coordinate 17,204,866 of NC_079296.1, forward strand.
TACTGCAGAGCACTTTCATCTAGACAAATAATGTATGTGTGCCTAAAACCTGATTTTACAATATGATTCTAAACACTGGCATAAGAAGGAAAGCAGACATTTATTCACAGAGATTGAAAAAAAAAAAACAACCAACCCACAAATCTATTTACATTGAAGTCAGCTATATCATTTCGAGACCATTTTTAAAATCAAGAATGGAATGAGTTAACCTTTTTTTTTTTTCCAAAAAAAACCTGTGAAAGCTGGTCATTTATTCAGTGTTCAAGCAGCAAATTCAAAGATTCATAGTAAGTGTCCATATATCATTATTATTGCAACATCAGCAGCAAACAGCATTGACAACAGAGCTATAAACATGCACAATTTTTTCAGTTTAGAGTCTGTTACCACCCAGCAGTCTGGAATGCCCAAAATTTATTTCTTTAATTTCAGATCTGATTTTTGTATTTTCAACTGAGCACAGAAATCTCAAAGCCTCTGTTTTGAACTATACTGAAGTGACCTGCAAGTTGTTATTATTGTTCTCAATCAATACAAGCACCCTGAAGCTATCATTCTTCACAGTTATTTTGCATAGAACAGTAAGTACATGAAGGAAGAAAGAGAACAAAGGAACATTTTAAAAACCACAGCAAACATGGAGAAATACATCAAAAACTTCTATTGTGAAGTTTAGCTAAACTAATTACTGATTTTTTCTTATCTTCTTACTAAAAATATGCAAAATAGTAATTTTTCTAATGATACCACTTGCTTTCCAATTTTTCTATAACTCTAAAATATCCTGATATATTGCAAAGTCCCCAGAGTCTTTAAAACTATTTCCCAGCAGAAACCATAATCAGTTTCTTACAAAACAACTGATTATCATCAAATGAATACATGAATTAATTTAGCAAATTCTAAAATTGTGAACTGTTTTCGTTAAGTCAGTTTGTATGAAAAATTTATAAAAGCTGGCAACCTTGAAAACGTTTATTACAAAAAGTGGCAAAATACTGCCTTCCTTTCAGTGAATGGATACTACATTTGATTAAATTGCTGAGATTTACGTGTTCTCAAGCATGTTACCTATTAAGTAGAAAAATACATTTTATTTTTTTTTTTTTTACCTTTCCTGTATTGGCATATTTATTTTTTATTATCAAATACAGACAGACTAATGTCGGAGTTCTCTATGTCCTGTTACTTCCAGCGCAGAAAAGAATTTGCACACAGAAAATGAAGGACTCCATCTTGATCCCAGCAACTTGTTACACACAATCACAGTAGCATGCAATTATCCTTCCTATTAGAAGTGATGACATTTTTTAATGAGAAATGTGTTACTAGTAAAATATCAATGCAATTAAAGCTGTTTCAGGACAGACTGAGAAAGAATTTATTAGTGAAAAAATGAAATTGCACTGTTTGTACATGTTTAGAAAATTTCACCTTCACTTTTCTGTGAGAAGTCAAATATTCTCCCAAAAATATATTACATTTCCAATCACTACGAAAAATTTTAAAAGTAACCATATATGAAAACTCCTGGAGGTCAACTTAAAACTTCCTAAAAGTTAATTAAGGCAAAAACTTAAGTAGGAAAAACCAGCTGGTTTTCAGGTACTACATTTTTCCTTCTCAACAGGACCACAAAGCATAGCCCCACCTTCACGCACTGGCAGCAATGCAACTTCATTCAGATAAACTGCCATGTACTTCACTGATGTTCCAACAGCCAGAGTAGAAGAGAGCAGATTATCTCAATGAAGACAGACAAGCTTTTTAAGAATCCTGGAGTGATTTTGAAGAGTATATTTAGCGTATCTTTACACATTCCACAAGTATATTTAGCATGCCAAATATTACATTAAAAATTAAATTAAAATCATGTGAGGAAAAGAGAATTGAGACTGTTCTTACTAATATATTCAAGAAAATCCATTGTTCAGAAATTTTTTGTAAGTGTAATGGTTGAAAAGCTTTCACACCATGTTTTGATACATTAACATATAGTGTTGCTATGTAAATGTCCAGGTCTGGGCTCCCCAGTTCAAGAGGTCCCTTCCCACCCTGACCATTCCATGATTCTGTGATCTGTAATCACCAAGAGCAGGCTGAGAAGATCGAATTAATAAACAGGGAATGTCTGTTGAAATTTTTCCTCCTAAATGACTTTGAGGCCATCGCTCTTGCTGCATCTCCCGTTTGTCTACCATCCTTAACAACCCCAGAAGGTACTGTTCATGGCCTTCCCAGTATGTGTCTACACATATTAGAAGAATGCAATTTTAATACAGAAATTAAGTATTATATACCATGACTTGCAAAATCCTATTTCAAATGGTATGCCACTCTCTTGGATTCGCTATCTATGAAGAGATCCCAAGCCGAGGCACTCCCAAAGCTGGCACCAGAAAAATAGTTAACTTAGAAATCATAGCTCTGAAACTAATTGATGTGAATAAGTGAGTATCTCTGGTATGTGGCATACTAAAACATGCTGAAAATTAAAAAACAAAAGCAAAAAATTAATTCAAAATACCTAAAAAATTAATGGCAGAAACACAGGTCATCCTTAGGGAATATCTGCAATTGCCCTCAGAATTTTAGTGAATAAAAATATTATCAATTTTTTTAAAATATTTGAATACGTAAGTAAAATGAATCTATGCAGATTAACAGCTACAACAAATTGAAAGAGCTTGCAGTCATGACTCACCTGGTCTCCAAAAACATACAAACACACCTTCCTGCATATTTACCAGAGAAGCAGGATTACGTATAATGCTATAGAATTCAACTTTAAAAAAAAATAAACAACTAAAGGAAGAGGAGGAAAAATGAGTAAGTCTGGTGACTTCAACAGGACAGTCCAAACGGCTGGTCAGTTATCCTCCTGTGAACAGGCCGTTGTCATAGGAGAAAGCACAGCAAGGGAGAATACATTCACATGTTAAATCAGACCTAAAATTTCATTTGAAAACCTCAGTGAAAGTGTGCTTATAGAAAAATTTAGGACAAAACAGATTAATATGTTCAGTTACCTCTATACTAAAATAACCTCTGTCTACATAGTCACCGAGGAAGAGGTATCTTGTGTTAGCAGGTGATCCTCCCACTTCAAACAGCTTCATTAGATCAAAGAACTGGCCATGAATATCACCACACACTGCAAGCAAAAATTTTGTTCAAATTAATTGAAAAAAAATCTAACAGAAAAGTTACTAAGTTATAGTTAAGTAAACAGCCACAAAGTACTTCTAATTAAGTGGAAAGGCAGGTATAAAGCAGGAATAACAGAAATTTGTGAAGCCTCCCCCTTCGCGTTTCATTAAGATGCTGTCCTCACTACCTCTGACAACGCTGATGATAGCCCTACTTGAGTCTAGCAGATTGTGGAATGTTTTTCCCACACAGTTAATGCACTGAGCACTGAGGTCTTAAAAGCTGTCAGTGGCTCTTTACTGTCCTCCCCATCCCCTCTGGTATCTTAGCAAATTCTCCTTGGTATGCACATTTGGAAACACCTGCTGCTTTGCAACAATTTCCTGTGTCCATGTAGGATTGAGAAAAAGCAGGGAGTATGCTTTTGTTTCTGAGTCAGACTAACATACCTTTCAATCTCATCATATCTTCTCTTTGCTCAGTTACTTTTCTCCTTCAAACAACCATGTTCACTATTTCAACAGTGGATTTTTCTTGTGTTTTTAGAATATGAGACAGGATAAGACCAGTGGTCAGCAACCTAAGGCAGAAGTGCCAAAGATAGCAGATGGGAAGACTTTGAAGAGCATACAGCAAAGCCAGGTCATCTCACAATTTAAAAAAAAAAAATAAAAAATTTAAAAATTTATGGAAGAGACAACTGCTCCTAACTTCTCATTCCCACATGAGTTCCCAGCTCAATGGAAGTCAGGAGCTGCCTTCTTGCTTCTGCATTGAGGTATTGCTGATAACAATTAACAGGAATTTGAGAGACTATGTCTTCCATTGATGCAAAATGTCACTCACCAACTGACTAACAGCATCTTTCGACTTCTCAGAGTTTATCAGTGAATTTTTTTGGGGAAAAATATTTGTCTAATTTTGGAAGGAAATAATGGATATGGCACACCACACTCTAAAGGTTGCTATTACTTGGAGCAGACCATTTGTCATCGCAACCTACAAAATGCTAGACTAAACAGAATGTGTCCTCTTTCATGTCACTTTTCTTAAGATTCCTACTCAAACACTGCAAGAACATTCCTTCTTTTTCAGCTGCCAATATACAAGTAGCTCTGGGTAACTACCTGAATAAACAGAAGTATAAAAATTCTAAGCATATGGACAAGGACAACACTGCAGTTTTGAGCTTTATCTGGAGCTACAAAAGACTCAGAGTTCAGACTTAGTGGTTTCCACCACTTCAATCATTCATTTTTTTAAAAAAAGTCAGTAATAATGATGTACTGTTTAAATGCTTTTGTCTACCCCATACTATCAAATTAGAGCAAGCTCATTCCCTAAAAGAAGCTTTTCAGACACTATTTTTAAATAGGTTCATTTAGAACAAAACACATTCAAATGAAAGAAAATCTGATTTGAACACAAAAATCAAATTTATTTTCATTATCCTATATAACATATACGCAATGTGAACTATTTTCTGAGTCTGGATTGATTATAAATAAATGTACTAAAGGACACCACTTCCACCTTTCACCAGGTCAAACAGAAACAGAACTAGTTAAACCATTAAAATACTCAAAAAAACCCCCTAAGTGTTGGTTTTGTATCACAGTGGATCTGGATGGTAAAATAACCTCGCAACGCCTTCCAGTACTACTACCCTCACAAGAACATGGTTTTACATGCAATCGTCAGTCTCACCTACAGAGGAACTACGAAGGTGTATTTTTCACTCAGAATTCCAGCTCACAGTACTTGCTTCAAACCACAGCAATTAGCTTCTCTTCACATAGATAGATTTCAGGAAAATTCTGAGTTCATTGTTCTCTGGCAGGTAGATGTCTTTATTCCCACTTACAACATTGCAGGAATCAGAAATCCGTATTTCATCAGTATTTAATTACTTTCTATTTTGTCATTTTAATACCAATCATACTATCTTTTTCCAATAGGTTTAGTGCCTTCATTTTGCAAAATAACGTGCAGCCTGTTTTTTCAGACCATTTGAGTACCATCAAGCAAATGCAGTTGTGAGGGATAATTCAGTAAGACTATAACAAATTTTATTTTAGCAATTTATAAGACAAACTCTACCACTGAAAAAATCTGGCTTTCTTAAAATTTAATTATGAGTGATATTATCTGGAAATATTACCTGTAATTGGAGCTTCAACTTCTATCATAGTTTTTTCCCTCCGTAATATTGCAGCACCCTCATTGATGATTCTAAGTGCAATTTCTTCATCTACTCGACCTTCTTTTATCAAATGGTTCTTCAAAATGTCAACTCTTGGTCTTCCATCTGTGTCGAACACCTCTTCAGATGTCAAGCGATGCGTTGGTGGAAAAGGGACAGCTAAAATTTAAAAAGAAGAAACAGCAGTTGCAACAACACTATTTTAAAAATATACTCCATCTAGGATCGGATCTATCATGGAACAGTTGCTATCTAAAGCTGCAGATTTGTCTTTCAGTCAACCAACTTGAAGACGTCATTAAAATCTAGATGGAACAGTGCTATATGTGTATGCATTTAAAAAAAATAACATCTATAATGTGCACATAGAAACTACAAAAGGCACAATAGAATTTGAGGAGTCAAAATTGCCTTTGCAAAGGGACATGACATCCATTCTCTCCAACATACTGCCATTCTCTGTAGACTCAACAAGTATTGGGGATGCAGAAGATCCAATTAATATCCACTCAGACTTACAAAAGGCATTTTAAAATAAACCCATCATCAAAGCCTAAAAAAACCCTTCACCAAACAAAAAAACCACTAAAACAAATCCAAAGCTAGCAAGAAGAGGATACAATACTGTTTAAAGGACTAGAAATAAAAGGACGTAATAGCCAGCACCTGGAAAGGAAGGTGGTCACCAGAGGAGCCCCACTAGAATCTGTGCTTTTTAATAAAGCCATAAATTACACTGAAAAGAAGGTAACTCATGGAGTGATGCAGCCTTCGGTTGACAGTATTGCAGACAATGAAGAATAGGGCAGGCTATGATGAGCTACAGAACTTGTCCATGCTCCTCAGTGGCTCAGCAAAATATGACACATTAAATATTAATAGATGCAAATTAATGAAGGAAATAAGTCCTAACTTTACATAGAAAAATCACAGATTATAAAATTATTATTATTCAGAAGGTCTTTACTATAGTTTTAGGAAAATACAAGTCAAAGAAACCCAGAAAACTGAACGTTAAGAATTGTTAACAAGCAGAAAACAAAAAGATGCAATTATGCCAGGATTCAAGGCACAATAATGGAATTCAAAATGTTAGAATGATTTCTGCTACAGGAGTAACTAAGTAGACTAGGATTCTTCAGCCTAAAACCATGAAGACTAAGGGGGGCTCCAACAGAGGTCTGCGACAGCATTACCGGAGGAGGTGACAGGAAAGCAGCACTGGTGCACTCTCAGTCCCTGAACGGCAGAAAGGGGCAGGACAGACTCTGCCAGCTTCATGTTCTGTACAGCCACTGAGTAAGCAGCAGAACAAGTTCATGCTATCAGAAAACCCTGTAATTTTGGGAGCCTACAACACTGCCATTGTAGGTTGAAATTCCTTCTTTGAGCTTGTCTTCCTTAGTTTCCTCTTGTGCTGCCTCTCAAAAGACTGAAGAGGTAGAGGGTCTCCATATACCACACACAACTTCAGAAATTACTGGAAGTATCAGAAGTCCTTGGATCCTGGCTTATGGTTCAAGAGCTGCCATACGCAACCCATCTCTCCAAAGAGGGGAGCAGATGAGAGGTCTGAGGCTGGGGACCAAAGCAGGCTCAGCAGCAGCCGGCTGCTTGAATGAATTCAAACATCGGCAATTCGGTTACTGCACAAATGAAATGCAGATGTGGGACATGGGAGAGGAGGATACATCCAAACTGCCACTAAGCAGTGCATCAGGGTATCACTGCACGCCGGCAGGATTACAGGAAATAAAACTAAACTGACTCCCCACCCCCCTCCCCTGCAAAAGCATTCTACTATTGAATGAATGAAATAAAAAAGGAGCAAACCCATTCAATTTCTTTCCATTTAAATATTATTTCAAATATGTCTAAAAAGAAAACCTGGAGAAACACACCTATTCAAAGATTAAGAACAACTACTAGTGTGAATACACTTGTAAATGGATTTTCATACTTTATTTTCTTACTCCTCAAAGTTAAACTTTACATTCCAAAAATCAATGCTTAAATACTAAAACATTCACGGACTTCATTTAAATTGACTTCTGAATTACTAGCAACACATTGCGACCCTTCTGTTTTATGCAATAATAAAAAATCTACTAATAAAATAACCGATGCATAAATCACATACATACATTAATTGAAACTGGAGAACTGCCTATTCCTCCTCTTATAAAAGTTTCTAAGTAGGAAGCAGCTGAAAAATGTGCCTTTGCATTACACAGTGTAGAACAAAACTGGCACTTCATTTTTGGACATGAAGTATTTTATTTACATAAAAGAAATGGCACACCTTTCCTTCCAGTCTCCTCTAGTAATGATTCAAGTTTCATTTTTGCTTTATTTTTTTTTAATTTATATTAATGTCTACATAAATTAGTTTTAGGCCATTACTTCCTCCACTTCTTTTAACACGTTATTTGTGGGCCCACAACCACCTTCAGCAATGCAGAGTTGAGCTCATCCGTTTCTGAGACCAGACAATTCATGAATACATCTCCCCTGCTTTGATCGCTGCAAAAGCTTTAGAGATCATACCTTCACAGAACCAAAATCAATCACCTCCAAGACACAGTTTTGCTGTGCTTCATTAGTTCTAGTTTTATTCCCAGATAATTATCTATCTAAGAGGAAAATGACCCTTTTTTGTTTCTGGAGGTTTTCTGGGTAGATGCAGGGTGCGGTAGAGAACAGTCTTTTGACATGACCGGCAGCCGTCCTTCATTCTCCCATGTGCAAGTCATTACTGACTTCTGAGGACTACCAGCGGCTGCAGCACTCAGACGGATGGCATCGACCTCTTCCTTATGACAGTTCAGAAGTATTTCAGGGGTTCTAAGCACATGGCAGACTAAATTTTCTTCTCTTAATAAAGTTCTTATGCCCATGTAATATAGTGCAGATTGGATCTGCACAAAAATTAATTCTATATTAACAAACGACAGCTTTGTCTATCAAGTTACATCTTCTGGGAGGCTATAAAAACAGATGTTTCTGTCCGGTGCCTGGAAAGAACTGTCTCAAATTATTTGAATTAATATACTTACGAAGATTCAAATTAAACTCTGTCTGTCCAGGGGTTATTCGTAGTGTCCAAAAATCACAAGCTTAGTATCAGAAGCAGTTAGGCATCTGTAAATTTATATTTGCCTCATGAAAAACTGAAGTTGTAAAACTAGTTCCTCAGAGTTTAACAAAATCCTTTTCACACAATACATGTATTTTCTTATTGCTCAAGAAGGTTTGGGGTTTTTTGAGAATAAACTTCAGAGAGGGCACAATAAAACACAGCTAAAGATTTTATCTGCATCACCCAGCTGAATAAAACACTAACACTTGCTATAAAACCTGTTTGTTTCTATTTTACACTTTGATTTTTGTCTCAACCATAGTTAACACTGTATTAGAGCTCATACCTTTAAAAAATATTACAAATAACATCTTTTAATAGGTTAAGGATGATAATTTTTGAGGCATGTAGACAATTTCTGCAAACTAATGGGTTTAATTAAACCTCTGATGAAGTAGTAATAGAATGTTACAGCCTAAGGAAAAAGAATTGCGGCATGATGTGTTTCAAGACAGAAATATAATCCATGTTTCAAAGTCGTTGTGCATAACCTGCGCTCTCGGGACTGTAACAGAATGGTAATTAAGAGGAATTACCCTAAGGAAATAACATGGTGTTGGTCATTAAAGGATTCCCTTCCTCCATTCCCAGCAAAGCTAAGCAATAGAAAAACATTTAGAGATGAATCTCTAAAGCAATACACACTGCAGTACAAAATAACAGTCTGTATCTTATTAGTAAAAGAATAGATATTAGTAACAAAGATAACACATAATCATTTACAACAACATGCAAGTTTTTCTGGAACAAACTGCTGCTTGCTAGTCAAAATTAATCAATTTCACTTTTGAAATATATATGGCTGACACAATTTTAACTATATCGATTCAAAAATTTAAACAGTAATGCTGGGGAAAAGAAGAAACAAGCCAGCAGCTTTTGGGATTTGTTAACAAAAAGGTTTTGATAGTTTTTATCACTATTTGTAATTTACATTTACAAAAAGAGTGGGGGTGGGGGGTGGAAATCACCTTTCCTTTATACTGCAGTACTACTTAGAAGAGAGATTATCAAAAGCAAAACCTCTAAACCTAGTTCTACGCTTTCTACAAGCCTCTGGGCACATTTATATCTTACAATAAAGCACACTACAGAGATCCAAAAGATAGCACCAATCTGAATGGATAAATTCAGAGTCCACTGTAAAGTGGTTCAGACGTAGAAAGACTACCTTAGCACGGCACTTTAACCAATAATCCCTGCTGAGAGGAGTATGGCAACTAACACAAACACGCAACTTACAGACCCAAAGCAGATCTTGCATTGCCTAGTAACTGTGTACAACAGTAGCTGCTAATAAAATCTTAGATGTAGAGACTACAAATTTAACCCATGCTGATACATATGCCCATTTTAATAATCTTGGTTAAATCTGGCTTGTATCAGAGACGCTGTTGGAAGAGGCTCATGAAACAAGATGAGATCAAAGCCTCTAGGCTAATGGTAAGAAAAAGTATCAGGGATCAACCATACAAGGTACAGTACTTCCACAAGCAAAGCATTTTCTGCTCTTAACGCTTTAAAATGTATATAATTCTTTTTCTCTGACAGTGAAAGAAAATAGTCATTTTTCCTCTATAATCAGGAGCCCATGACATGTTCCATGGACCCAGCTTTGGCTGTAAAAGCATGCTCAACATCCCAGATCTCATGCCACGGTTTGGATTTCACAGATAAAAGTCTGCTTCCATTCCTAAGGTTACCAACACAGGCATTGTGTTTGTGAAGAATTTGTTGCTTTGGTGGTAGGTATACATGAAACAGTATATAATGCTTGTCTCCACTAAGTGACACCATATATCAATACAACCGTGGTGTTCTGTGAAATGATAGGCCAGTATCCTTCATTTTGTCAGCAGGTTTATTATGATAGCACAGTTGTCTGCGGTTTTTCTGTCATTTGGTCATGTTTTGTGGGCTCTTGGTTTTGTAAATGCATTGCTGTCTGCATACTGTCACTCAGAAGAATCACAAAGCCTAACACCTAGCACATCTTTCAGTCTGCCCCTGGAGTTTTCACACCTCTGCCAACATGTACACAGAAGAAAGAGATGTAGCACCCGTGACTGCTATGAGGACAGAATACATCCAATTACCCTTCAGTATTTGGCAGAACAGACTTGAAAAGAAAAAGCATAAAGACATCACAGATGGTCTATGGACCAGCAACCTTGAAAATATTAGTCAAGCACAAACACAGAGCAGTGTCTACTTGAATCAAAAAGCTACAATCAATAGCTGTCAAAAGATACGAGTTACTCTATTCATCCCGAACAAGAAAGCGCAGATTCAGAAAAGTCAAATTCTTGTGAATTACGTATTTTTCCTACATGCCACAAACTACCCCTTCACTCTAGTTTCTTTGAATGCATGCTGCCTGCTATATTAACAAGCATTCTAGAAGCAAGGAAAAATGATCCTGAAAACTTAGAAACCCTACAAAAAGAGCAGGCACTATTTATTTTATCCTTACTTACCACGTACTTGCAGTCTTAAAAGTTTCATAGAATTTTAAATGTCAAATGAAACTACTGCTATATCTAGTATGCCACAATGCACTCATCTTTTATCCTGTCTGTGTAATTCTTCAGTTAACTTGGTTATTGCTTTTGGAAGTATCTCTCAGGAAAAATATGTTTACTTGTTTGAAAAGTATTTAAAGATGCCTCTTTCAGTAAAATGGCCATAGTGTGTTAGGCCAAAAGATTATTTGGTGCTTAAACATGCTTCTAGCAATGATGGAATCATAGGTCCTTCCCTCATCATACACTCTTTTTTCCAAACAGGTGGGTTTAAGGCTTTCCTCTAGTGTTTCATCCAGACCATCACATTTATGATCACTGACAGAACTATTTTTCACTATTTTGTCCAGATCCTGAATAGACACTTCCACATTTTTTGCACCCACTGCACCTTATAGCTATGAATTTCACAATGAAGTATTTCACCTTTCATTTATATAAATTTCCAGAAAATCTCATTTAATACTGCATTTTTCTTTTTCACAGGGAGACAAGAATTACAGATGTTTCCTATTCAACTTCTCCATTAAACACCACTCATGATGTAAGCAGTATCTAACTATCCCCTATTCAGCTACCTCTTTTCCTAGTCACAGATTTCTCAGCTTTGTTGCTCCACCCTGCACGAAAGCCACCCTGTGCCTCTGAACATATCTTTACATTGAAGAAAATCAGGAAGGGGACCAAAATTGTGTACTGCTGTTCAAGATGCACATATAACACAAGCTGCATATAATGTCATGATGGTAGATTCTCTTTTTTCTAAACTGATCTTCTAATAATCCCTAAATTCCTATCAGCCTGTTTGACTGCCACTGCACTAACATTTTCAGAATATTATCCATACAGACCTTAACATTTCCTTCCTGTGTTCGCCACCCTCTAAGTTTAAGCAAGAATTGTTCCTTCCCTTGTAGAATCTACTCTGCCTTGATCAGAACAGCGTCTCCCACAACTTCTTTGCCCAGGCTCTCAGTCTAACAAAAGCTTTCTGAAACATCTCTGGAAATTTACTATCCTGAGTAAGTACTACTGTTTGCCATTCACTCTGTTTTTCTAAATAAGTTATCAATTCATTTAAAGAGCACAGATGACAGATGTTAACATTCCTCAACCATGGAAGCTTATTACCTGTTAACATCCTTTCATTCCTAACTCTTGATCCAAAAGAGAGTATTTCCTCTTCTGCTTACTGTAAAGGCTCCGATGAAGGAACCTGATGAATAGTTTTGCCTGGATCAGCCAGCTCACTGGCTCCTCCAAGATACTCTAACAATTTCTCCTCATTTCCATCTATGAAAACTGTTCCAACTCCTCTTTAATACTGTGTTTCCCCAGAGACATAGTCTACTGTTTCTTACAAGTGCTATGAGTCTGCTTAAATTAAACTTACTGATCTACAGTTCTCTAGTTCAATCTAGAGTTTTTAAAAAAATGCTGCTGTGCTCCATCTCTCTGACTCAGAAGATTAGTTATGCCACAGGCTATGGAAAATAAATCCACAATTTTGCGCCCCAAACCCCTATTGAATTATTTTAGAGCCACCAGATAAATAACTTCTGGTCCTGGGATTATTTTTTTTTTAACATCTGTTTTGTTGATATGTTCTGAAACCACTTACATTTCAATGAGACAATTCTTTGGTCCCATTCAGCAATAAGAACTGACTCGTGTGAAAAAGAGTCCATAGTTCTTCACGCAATAAACACACATGTAATTAGTTGCCAGATTTTTCTGCTCTGGCCTTACCTTCCCAAGCCTCAACTGCTAACTGGCCCTAGTGAAATTAAGGCAGGCTTCCATTTTTGGGTGGTGTTTTTTAGGTTTTGTTGTTATTTTAAGATTTGTTCAATCTAACCATCCTCTAAAAAAAAAAAAAAAAAAAGCATTCAGGCCAGTCAACCACTAACTTGTCAGAATTGACTTCTACTCCATTGTCATTCCCCAAACAAAACTGTGATTTTTTTAATATATAAATGAATTGGATTAAAGTATGGCCTTTTAATACTCTCTTTACTCTGCTGCTTTTCTGGATCATTTTAGAATCATTTTTGACCAGCAGCACAAAGGCATTCTAAGTGCCTTGCAATATTTTTAAAACAGTCTTCATACTGCCTGTAAGCATTTACCCTTTTACATGGCCTTTTTATTGTGTATTTTTTTTTTCCCCCCACCAGACTTAAACTTAAATACGGCAATGATTTCTTTTTCTCCTACATGGAAATCATTGTTAAAAAGTAGCTATTAGTGTCTTAATTTAGGACCCTGCTCAAGGCTATGAATTACTTCTCTTTGGGATTCTCTGAGGAGTTGTTTCAATGAGCTACCATTTAATATCCAAAATAACCTTTGCCAATCAGACTGCATCATGACTTTTATCCAAACCAAAGGACACTGAAGCCTCCCATTTCCAGAAGAACAGACATCATCTCCAAATTTAGCAAAAAATCCATTAGCTCAGCATGACAAGGTCCTGTGAATACTTCCCAATGCCTGGTAACACCTGTAGTGGGCAAAGCACAATGCCAGGGAAGAAAGAGTACTTCCAAGGACAACTTTGCAGTGTAGCTACTCACAGGTGAGTCAGAGAAGCCCTGGTGCTCTGCCCTCAAAGGAAAGCTAATGAAAGCTCATCTCTGCCATGCCCAGGACCACTCTGTCAAACTGTCTGAGCTTACAAGAACTTCTTTCTGCCCGTAAGTGAAAAACACTTCACTACACAATAGCAAAACAGTTGTTCCAGTAGAAAAGACACAACACATTGACAAAAGTATGAAAGTCGCATGCACTGTGAGAAACACACTGACTGAACACAGCCAATTATCTAAAGAAAAACAGGCAACCCCAAACCCGAAAGAACCAGATACAGCAGTTAAATATGAACAGCAGTTTAAAGAAAAAAATATTTCCCTCCCTTGGTGATTTTGAAAGAACATAATAGAGGAAAACGCTATGTTTCATAAGACAGTAAAATCCTAAGTATCATTCTTCAAGGATGAAGAAGGTGCTTTAGAAAACAGCGAATCAAGACGACAGGTACATTTTCTCATCTCTATTTAAAAAAAAAAAGCAGTAACAAAAGCCTCATCACAAGACACCTTTTGGGAACCAAAAGCCAAAAAATGACTTTAGATATTTCAATTCCATACTAACCGTTAATTCATAGGAAACTCTATAGGTACAAATTACTTAGGCAATTTAACTAAGCCATGGAAAGAAAATTTGAGCTTTTTACACATTTTAAAAGCAACCCAAGAACTTTGATGGTACAATTCATACTTGGGAAGGCACGCCAGACTAACACAGCTAGACTGTATAGACTGCATATTTAAAGCCATTATTACATTTATTATATATATGTCTAATAGGAACATTACACCTGCCTGATAACCTTTCAGATACTTTTCTAGATATATGTACTTCCCACTAATTGCTAAATATACAGGTCAAAACATAAGGGGGGATACATCCTAATTATTACCCTACCTTATACGAAAATATTAGTTACTGGCGATCCAATGATATCATAATTTTTTTCTTGGGTGAGGATCTCTTGCTGATTTCTGCCAACATATATTATTAGTGGTAAAGGATTCAATTTCTCACGGCCTCTAAAATTTAATGGTTTCTGTTATTTTTTCCCCTCTTCCAGTAATACAGAGGAAGAAAATAAAGCTAAAATAAAAGCATGAGATGACACAATTCAAATACCAGCAAGCATTAAGTCCTGAATTAACATTTCATCCCAAAAGGACCTGGTACGTGGAAAGCATGAAAGCTGAAATATAGACCAATACACGGATACACCAGATAACATCACTACATTTTTCTCTGTGTTTTTTTCTTCAAGAACATGAGATATTATAAATGAAATGCTCGACAAGGAGAGACACAAAGCCTGGGTGCCCAAGGATGTTTCTTCTCAGTAACAGAACCAGCACACAAAAAGTAACATTTTCAGAAGACTTTTACACTTTTTTCCCTCCATAGCAGATCACACTAAACAAAATAAACACGAAAAATTATTGCCTTAAAAAGAAACCCCAAACATTATTCCAGTAAATAACTTCACTAATAATAACCAATTATTAAGTGGATACTGGGGGTGGGGTGGGGGGGGGGGGGTGGGGAAGAGGCAGTTTCTACAGTGATTCATCAGCATTACGGAAGTTAAAAGTATAAAACATTATGCAATCATTTCTACTGTTGTCTTAACAGTTCCACCAGCATGCCAAGTCCATACATTTCCAGTACAAAAAATTAAGGCTTCTGGGGCCCCTGGCATGCAATGTCCTCTTAACAAAAGCAGAGGGCCAACCGTAAGAGAGTATGGCCACTATCTGCAATCTGTTCATCATAGGGTAAGTAAATAACATGGTGAGCATTTCTTGGTATGCAAGAGGCATCACATCTGTTTGTGAACAGGAATGTGACAAAGTTGTCACATTTTCACACAGTTTCAACAAACGTATTTATGTCACATAGATACTCCCACTTAGCTATGACAAAACTGCAATCTTACACCTCTGGGGTCGCCATCTAAAAAAATATTTCCAACTGCACTGCACCTAAAGGGGGAGGGGGGAACTAAACCACCCCGTCCTTCATATCGAGAACACAGACAGCTTGGCACAGCTGTCCAGGCTTTCTCCAGATGCCAGTGATTCAGCATGATAGGTATGGACAAGAGAGGCCAACAGAAGGAATAGAAAAACGCTGCTATAGGAACATTTTGCAGGTTGTAACTGTGTCAGATACGGCCATCAAAGCCTGACTACCTATACAATAGTTCTGTATCCTAGGCACCCAGGTTCAAAGGAATACTGTAACCCCGCACTGTAATCCCGTTAGAATTAAGCAAGCCTTAACTATGATTTTAAACAACCAGATGCCTAAGTCACATTTAACAAGCTGAGTTATTAAGTGACAGGAAACAGCAGGTTTTCCAGCGTACTCTGAAGTACCTAATCACTTACCATTAGTTCTCTTGCATTGTGTGAAGAACTTAATTTCTTACAACAAACTGCTGTAACAGTTCAAAAAATTCAGCGAGTCTAAACACTAAAGTAGCACTACCGAGTACAAGTTTCCAGTAGACTTGTTTTAACATTTTCTACTTTTACTCTTGCCATTTGCTCTAACAACTCAACAGGTTAAGCAATCCAAAATGAGTAACAACTCACTGGGAACAAAGCTTTCCAGCTTACTGGAAAACATGCCGATTTCCAAAACAAACTATGGGATTCCAAGGCTTTAATTAGGACCTGCTGAAGACAAAGGCATCCTTTTCATTTCTCAAGACCCTCTGTTATATAAAAAAACCAAATGAACGGATCTCCACCCCTTTGAATTCAGCCAGACCCAGTGTTCCTCGGAAGATCAACCTTAAGAGCAGACATAATTCGCGTACAGCCATGAATTCCAATAGCCCAGGTCTGCTATCGCAAATGTCCACACTGCTATTGCCAACTACAGCTCAAAAGCTTTGAGAGCAAGATCTACAATCTAAGTAAACAAAACCTAATAATTTTTTGGAGTGCTACCTATGCTACCCTCTGAAACACCAGTTTAATGAACATATTTTAGGACACTTTAGTTGTGATAGATTATTCTCCCCTCAAATGCTAGAATGATATGCTTGATGTGCTTCAGAGCAAGTACCTTAATTTTATATTTTGGTTGCTAGACCACCTTAGTTTTTCACAGATATATCTACTTGAAAACGTTTTCCTTCTGAGAAGTATAACGTTCGATTTTTCACGGCTTCCCATGAGATTGTGCTACCACGAGAGGCCACGGAGAAATAGATCAAGGTGAATCTTCCCGGTCAGAGCTGGGAACCCGAGGCCAGCAGCCGGCAGAGAGGGCGGCAGCACCTCCCGCTGCCTCGGCCCCTGCAGTTCCAGGGATCTCCTCTGCGCAAGGGAGGAAAACCCCCGCAGAGGACGAGGCGCGGAGGGGACGGACCCCAGGCGGGGAAGGCGGTGGCCCCCGGCCGGCACCGCCCGGGCACTGCTGCCACCCGCGGCGGGGCGGGCAGCCAGCCCCTCGGCCCCACGGAGCCCCACGGCGGGCAGCCCCTCAGTCCCACGGGGCGGGGGGGGGGCAGCCCCTCGGCCCCATGGGGGGAAGCTTCTCAGCCCCACGGAGCCCCATGGCGAGCGACCCCTCAGTCCCTCGGGGGGGCGGGGAGCCCCACGGCGGGCGGATCCTCAGTCCCACGGGGGGGCGGCCGCGGTCAGACCCGCAGCCCCCCGGGGCCGGCGGCGGACAAAGCCTCAGCCCCACGGGGGATGGCCAGGGGCAGACCCTCATCCCCGCGGAAGCCCACGACGGGGGCCGGCCGCGGGCAGCCCCTCCTCAGCCGCGCCGCCTTCCCGGGCCCGCTCGGCCTCCCAGCAAAGCCCACCCACGCCGGCGCGGGCACCCCACGCCTCCATGCAGCCCTCCCACGGACACGCCGCTCCCATCCCCACCTGTGGGCAGCCCGCCACCGGGCAGGCACCCGCAGGGCGCCGCTCCCCACGCGTGGGCCGCCTCCACGAGCCGCGGGCGGCCTCCGCCCCGACGGGCAGCCATGTTCGACCCGCAGCCCGGCGGGTCAGGGGGACGCTCACCCTTGACGGCGCGTTCGCTGGTGGCGTGAGGCGGCAGCAGCAGCACCTTGCTCCCCTCCTTGGCGGACATCGCTGGGCGGCTGCCGGGCTCCGGCGGCGGCTGCTGGGCGCGGCGGCGCCTTCGTCCGCCCCCTCCGCCGGCGGGCTGGCGGGGAGAGGGGAGCGTGAGGCGGCCGGCGGCGAGGCGGGGCGGGGGCGGCTAGAGGCCGCGGGCGGCGGCGGCCCAGCGGAACATGGCGGCAGGCGCGGCTCCCAGCTCCTCGCGTAGCGAAGGGACAGTCCGCCTCGGGCCCGGCATGCACCGCGCCGCCACCCCACGAGGGGACTACGGGAGCGTGGCGAAACTCCTGGCTCCGCCGCGATCGCGCGGCGCGGCCGTTAGGGAGCGTGGCGAAACTCCGCTCTCCCCCGCGGCCGGGAGCCGGCAGCGCCCCCGCCCCCGGGCCGGGCCCGGGCCGAGCCGGCGGGGCGGGGGGCGGTGCGGCGGGCGGCCCGGCCCCCAGCGGCCCCCTCAGCGGGCGAGGGCCGGCGGCCACCATGGAGAGCTCCGCGGGGCCGCCCCCCGAGCGGCGGCAGGGCTGGGGGCGCCATTTTGTCGGGCAGAAGGGACGAGCGCGGGTGCCCAGGCCGCCCCCCCCCAGAGCCACCTCAGGGCGAGGCGCCCCTCAGCGCTGGGAGAGGCCCCGCGGCCTCGGCCCACCTGTGAGGCCTGGGTCGGGAGACGGAGGGGGAGAAAGGCGGCCCCCACCCCACGGCAAAGCCTGGGCACTGCTTCGGGCAGGCCGCCCCCAGGGCGAAGGGGGCATAGGAGCATGGAGGGCCCCGACCCCCCCGGGGCTGCTTGGGGACGCAGCAGGGCAGGACACCGCACACGGGGCCCCCAGCCCCGCCACGGCCCCCCTCGCACACCCACCGTGCACACCTGGCATGCAGCAACAGCCCCAGCCGCATGCCGGGCCTGAGAGCGGGCTTTGCTTTGGCAGAAGGGCTGGTGGTACAACTGTGCTAAACCTAAGCGAACCCGCTCATTCTTTATGACTAGCCCGTATTAAATGACTTATCTCTTTTTCTGTCAAAGTCAGTTCCTGCTTTCCTTTGTACCAGTTGTTAATTTCATCTTCTCACCTTCAGTTTAATATATCCTCAGTTGTGCTGGCACAGGTTGGCTGTAGGACTGCACTGGAGCTGAGATCACAAATTAGCTCGGTTTAAAAACCAAACCCAAACAAAACAACATCCCCCCCCAAAAACACCCCAGACCAGAAACCTCTGTATTTGGCATCACTTACCGATCTGCCAACAAACCCAGTCAGATCTAGCAAACATCTAAATACATACATATAACAACATTTATTAGTGTATCTGAAGAGTTGCTGCTTTGCATCTCAGCTAATAATACAGCTGTGATGCATTATTTGCACTGAGCTGGACAAACTATTTCATACAGTAAATCAGGAATTTAAGAAAGAAAAGCCATTCAGAGGTTATAGTTTCCAGTAAGGTCTTGGTACTTGCAAGGTCCAAGGGAAAAGGATGACAGCTAAGGCAAGCATCTGCCATCTTGAGCGTGAAAAGCTGTTTGGCTCAAGCAAAAATACATTGGAATTGATGGGTTACACAAGAGCTTGGCTTGACCTTGCCTTTTTATTACACAGTCAAGACAGTCCAGGCAAGAAACTTTGAATGAAACATCACTATCAAGACATTCAAGGAAGCAACTGAAAATTTCAAGGGAATTTGAATGATAAACCCTTGGGTAGTTTCTTGTAGAACTCCAGAGTTTTAGAAAAAAAAGAGTTATGTTAATTCCATGTCCACAAGTAAAATGTTTGGGCACACAAAAAGAGAGCTGGGATACATATAGAGTATCATGGAAGAAATCCTGGATGACTGTTTTGGATTTAATCACCAAGTTTTCCAGTAGCAGGAATTACTACTACCTTATACCACATGTTCTGTAAATGTCTGTCATTGTACAACCAATTTAAAGGGCCTGGTTTTTAAATAGAACAAAAGCTCACTTGCTTCAATAGCATGCATGTGTATCCATTCAGAATATGCAGCGAGCATGGCATAGGAAGGGCAGTAAGTAAATGTTGCTGCTATTGACTTAGCATTAGCTTAAAACAGACCTGCTGGAACAAGGAGCAGGGGGGATTAATGCAGCCTCTTATTTAGGATCAAAAGACACTTAGTAATAAATGCAGTTTGAGTATTTGACAGCATGAAACAGCACATAGATCCTTGTATTATGAAGAAATTCATTTGTCCATAGATTTCCAAACACACACGGAGCTTAAGACCTTGCTGAGTGTCGTCAGAAATTCCCTCTTCACCTCACCTGAAGTGCAGTTGCAAGAGAGATGCCTCTTACTCAGTTGCTCACTTCTCTCATGAGCCTGCAGCCAACATGAGTCTTGTCTCCTGGGGTGCGAATTAAAGGGGCTGATGCAGACAGAACTCTGGTTGAGGGAAAAGCATAGCATAATTTTATTTTGCTATGATGCTGTGCCAGAAGGAGACATTATCAGCTTCTAGGCAACATACCTAGTGCCCTGCATGCTGAAACACTTCCAGTGATATTCAGGCATCGCGTGACGAAAAGGCTCACACAGATGAACTCTTGCTGGGTTCCGCCCCTTCCCCCCCCCCCTCCCCCCCCAATTCATTAGATCGATGTGATAAATGGCGTTGTGTCTGCCTACAAACGACACCTCTTTAAAACATGAAAAATAATTTGTATGGCCATTTTTTGGATAACAACAGCTAGAAAGAGAAGTTAGCTGGCACAGTTATCGTGTGGGTTTGTTGGTTTTTTCCTAACATATTCCATCTTGCCTCATTAAAATACAGAGCACGTGCCTTTGTCTTTAGGACAATACCAAAACCCAATTAGGGAGAGAGAGAACTACAGAACACTACCTAAGCCCTTTAGCTTGTTGAAGCTTTTTCAAGCAGTATTGTCTCTAAATCTACTAGAGACGCTGGAAGGGGCAATTCACACTGCCCCAACATACCTCACGGTGAAAGCAAAGCTGATTGATTCAGTACATCTCGCGTCCAAGGAATCTATTGCTACTCACACCACAAGTAACATCATAATTGTAGGAACTTAGGAACACAATTATGAACAGAAACGTGGCCTTGCAGGTAGAAGTCAGCGTGCCTTTATAATCCTGACAGTTTCCCACAGATCTGCCATAAATGCCAGCCAAATTAAAGTATTTCTGAAAAGCAAAGTCACATTTTTACTTCCTGTTCAGCTTTGCCACCAAGTGGCCATTCCATTCCACACATTGTAATACCGAATTAAAAAAAAAAAAAAAAAAGGAAAAAAAAGGAAAAAACCCAATTCCTATTCTGACTGGATATTTCAAACCCTTAGCTAACAGCTAGCACTGGACGCTCTCTGAATAACTACTTTTGTAGTGGAGAAACAGTTCAGCAAAAGAAGCACATGGAATAATCAAGCCAATTCATCTTACCCTGTACCATGGGGAACAGAGCCATTTGGGATGCTGATGATCCGACTTGCTCCTGCTCCATCTCAAAGCAGTACACACAGAAACTGCATGCAAAAAATGTTTAAACAAGGTGTTATGTTAAAACCTAGACTTTTCTGACACCTCCCTCCCCTGACTGGGTACTGCAAGGTATAGTAGCAA
Source organism: Falco biarmicus (assembly GCF_023638135.1). Taxonomy (NCBI): domain Eukaryota; kingdom Metazoa; phylum Chordata; class Aves; order Falconiformes; family Falconidae; genus Falco; species Falco biarmicus. The sequence goes on from NC_079296.1 coordinate 17,226,165, forward strand.
CTATATTTTAGTAAATCGTCACCTCAGACAACAAGTGCTGTTTATTAAAGTTCAGACAGAAGTTAGACATAAAAATGACTATGTGAAATTCTGTACCCATCTCATGCAGGAGGTCAGATGATCGGAACAGTCCCTTCTGACTCTTAACAGCAACATATCTTTTAAAACTGGCACAACGCGATGTCCCAGAATCATCTAATTACCCAACAAGAACTTTCTGAAAACTCTAAGAAGGAAATTGAATCACAGGAGAGGGAGATATATTCCAGATCCCATGAGAAAGATGCACAGAGCAAATCTTGCAGAGATAAACCAGGTCTGAGAGGGGAAGACATGCTATAAAGCAGGAGAAGAAGATGAGGAAGACAAAAACTTTTAAGAGGTTGTTCCATTTCACTGACACTCACTAGTGACTGCTTGAAACTGTCCTTTCTGAATTGCCAGGAATGGTATTGTGGTTGGTATAAGCTGTGAGACTGCCTCAGAACAAACCATTTATTATTTTAAATACATTTTGACATATTGCTGTACTGAGTTTCAAATGAATACTTGAAAGCTTTCTGTTAAGAGGACACAAGACTTCCTTGCTGTCCCAAGCCAGTTTGTTACAGCAAACCTTACACTCTGTAACCCAAGGGCATCATTCAGAAAGGTTGAAAGCGTAGACTTAAACCATTATCACCAGCATCACAAAATCATTATCACTGCAACACTCTAGCTGCTGATGTCATCCAGCACTGAGAAGCTGCACCGACTTAAAAAAAGAAAGGGGGAAATAACCAAAGCACACACACACCCCCCAAGACCAAAACCCAAACCAAAATACCAGGTAGATGCTGGTGTAAGTCACAAGCTACTAAGCTACTTTACTATTAGTCTATCCTGTTACACTCCTTTCCCTTATTCCCTGATAACCTCCAAGAACAGGCTGTGGAAGTGCAGACCACATTTAAAAAAATTAGTCAAGGCCACAGTCATTCCTTGCATCATATCACAACGGTAAAAAAAAACAGGCTAAGGCAACCCAGCCTGTACCGCTTAGCCTGATTCTAGAATTTCGAGTGATTTTTTTTCATACAAAAACCTACCAGCCACATCTCTAATTTAAATCTCACACCTCTGGAGTGATGGTACCTCAAATTCTTCCTTAGGTTCCTCAAAACATCGCTCACTTGCTCTGCTTAAAGCTTTCCTTCCCCTGCCCTTATTATCTAGTTCAAACTTTTCCTTCCTTAGCCTTAAGTGATTGCACTTTCTCCTACCATCTGAGACCAAGCAATTCCCTCTTTTCATTTATCTTACTACCTTGATGATATTAATAGACTATGATCCAGTCACCTCTACTCACTCTTAAAAATTGAGTTCACTCTGCTTATTGCTGCCCTCCTTTGTGTTCTCTCTCATTTTCTCACAGCCTCCACGAGCGAGAGACTTAACTGACAAAGTATTCAAGGTAAGCAGGTCTACGTATAGGACCTTCCTAAAAAAAAACAATCTTGTTGCTCTGTAGCAGAAACGATGATGTAAAACAGTGGGGGGGGTTGTTTTGCTTTTTTTTTTTTTAAAAAAAAAAAAAACCCAGAACTTTGATGAAGCATGCTGATCCACAAATGTGACATTCTACAGATCACAGAAATCCCAGTAAGCGATTTTAAAGCAAACTGTGGGAAGAACAAATGCACAAAAGGCAGAGATACGAAGGCTCGGTTGCTAAAGAGTACATGTGCTCTTTTCTTGCAAACACATCTGGCCATCATTACCAGATAGCAAAAGTGCAACTATGCCTTCAACTTACCTCTCTGCGTCTTTCCCTAAGCTACTGAGACCAAACATCATTAAGTATTAGTAAGAATTAACTGTTCCATTGGGACTGGGCAGCTTAAGAAATGGTTGAACAAAAAATGACCCTCGTAACTGGAAAAACCTAACAAATAACAAATGCAGAAAAGGATATCCCAAAACAATCCCACATAAGAGTTTAAAAGCTTTTCTACTACATATTTTGCCACAGTAACTTAGTATGCAACTTGAAAATTACAAGACCACTGGAGAGATGTGGGCTTTTCCCCCCCATAAACTACGAGGAAGATGTTATGAATTGATTTTCTGGTCTGCACCACTGAGCTCTTCATATCAGCAACATCCTTGTGTTCAAATCTTTAGTTTATTGAGAAAAATCGGTTGAGACACACACACATACCTTCCTCTCCCCCTTCAGATGAGTAAGGTGTCATGAACACCTATTACATCTGCTATATTAAATAGCTTCTTTTAAGCCTCTAAGGGCAGTAATCAAAACCAGTCTACAGCACTGAAATGTTTTTTTAACATCGAGGGTTTTTTTTAATCTATCTGGAGATAAACTAGCTGAACTACCAAAGCAAATGGAAAACTTGGGCATTGTTTCATCTGATTAGCAACAATTAATATATAGGGTCATGAACAATTAGTTATTTCTCCTTAAATGTACTTAAAATTACATGCCTGATTTCTAAAAACTTGTAGCTGACAACGGTAGTATAATGATAACTTACACTTGACTGATATATTTTATACCTTAAATAAAAAAATCACTCTGCACCTTTACAAAAGGTGAAGTTCAGTATGCTGTGCTGGAACCACAGAAATCTGAAAGCTAATTATTTTCAAGAAATAAAACCTGTAGTTCCACAGCAAGCAGAACCCAGAGATTTTTTCAAATTGTATATAAGCTATGATAGTATGTTATACATTTTTTTCTCTCTCCTTGTATCTCACAACCCAACACCTTGTCAGGCAAGAGAAGTACAAATGTGCATTTGTTAGTTAAATCAGCCATACATGCAGCATTCCTGCCAAGTACTTCAAGGTTAGTAAGTCAAGATTTGTAGATCAAAGCAAGTTGCTTGCGTTCAGCTACCTTTTACTCTTCACATAGATACCACACGTTAACATGCTCATGCTTTAACGTGCTGCAAGCTACTTAAGGCGATCTGGAATAGTTTGGTGGTTTTTTTTCGCAATTAGCAGTTCTGTTCTTGGAACTCCCTTAATTGACAGTCATGTAACAATTAACTGGTATAAATTTTGAGTAAATAAACTGGAATGATTGATGACCATAGACTGCCATCAAAACTACTTTATCCAAGTAGTAAAAATTTTAAGCTAAAATTCAACACTATTAAATGACTATTAGATTTATTACTGAAGTGCAGCTTTATTGTACTCACTTTTCTCATGTATTCACATCTAAAATTATTTTGATTAGTGATATATACACACATAAAGGTTCTCAAGGCTGTGATTCACTGGTGAATCATCTGGGGCTGGGCCATCCCAAACTCAAGATAACCCTCCTTCAACAAACCTAATGTAAGTTAGTTTACAAATAGACACTTGATATTCTTATTCATGAGCATATTCAGCACTTACTCACTTAACAAAGAATACTGAAACGATTCTAATTTGATGCCAATAAGGAAGTTTGGGTTTCTTCAGCTGAACTCATCCATTTGCATACGATTCCATAAATATGTTTGCAAACATCATTCAGTGTTCTAAAGTGACTGTATAGCTGGTCTTAGTTTGTATTTTTCCTTTAATTAAATAGCAATCTTAAAAAAATTTCCAAGTTTGTTGTGGTTTTTTTTAAGGATAAAAAAAAATCCTTCAATGAACGAGAAGAATGATGCAGATAGAAAGTAATTCCAGCAGTAGTACAAAAGGATTAAAAAAAATTTTAATCTAACATGCTTTTTTAAAAACATTTTCTGAAACTTTAAAGGTAACTTCCATCAGCAACAGTAATGGTGGAAGAACCATCACAAAAGGAGCATTACAGATATCTAACTAGGCTTGAAAATGTTCTGGACTATGCAGTGCTAAAATGCTAGAGACAGTAAGCACAGATGGATGGAAATCTACTTTTGCTTTTTGCCACCCATAGTGCTAAACATGAGACGCCACAGCGGTAGAAGACTCCAGAACTCGAGTGAGGCACTTGTAAAACCCAAGCACAATTTTATCTTTGCCCTAGCTGTCACAAACACTAACTTAACCTACACTGTTTGCCCGGTGTCTGTCTGTTTATACATACAGCTGTGCTATGTAAGCGTTTCTGCAGTTTCCTTTACCATGGCACGAACATTATTAAAGACTCCTGTAAAGCACAGTGCCTACTCTCTGCACCAGTCAATCTTCCCTTCTCAAAAGCTTCAGCAGCAGGCTGGTCCAAGGACCCTCCCTGCACGGGAACCTATCCATTAAAAGGAGGAACGAAAATCCAGACAGACCAATTACTGAGTGTTCTTTGGAAAGACAGCCACATTTGAGTGAAGAGATGCAACGCACACATTTTCTTTCAATTCGCCTTCCTCACTTATCCATCTGTTCCTTCCCATTCCAATCCACCCTCTCTCACCCTTGTCTTTCTCCCACACCCCTACCCTGGCCCTGGCCCCAAATTATAACGGACACAAACCTTGCACAGACTGCCACTTGTCTGGAAACCTGCCTACACGTGACACATCCTACCCCAACCATCACCGGTAAGCCAATTTCAGCAATGAGAGCAATCATGGAAAATATCAGGGAGACTGTTCCTTCCCGCTTCCCAAATTTCACGTTTTAACATAGGTGCAGCTGCCTTTTGTTTAGGAAGGACCAGGCACTTACCTTGCACTTCTGTAGCTCACCTCTCCGAAGCAGCGTGCATTCTGGCCAACGCGCTAGTACTGCACACTCCAGCACACGCTCCATTTGAACAAACAAAGCAGGTCCAAGTATGATTTCTGTAAACAGTGTGCACAAACTCCATTGCCTTCAAGAGAAGGAACTGCACTAGGCAGGTCCTTTTCTATATCCAGAAGGATTGTATTTACACAATTGCTAGAATACCAGGTTAACCTTCCTTTTTTTATTGCTCTGTTTTGCCCCCTACACAGCTGGGTATAAACGTGTATTACAAACACACCGAGAGATCATACAAATATAGGGAATAAAAATTTTCTTTTTAGGAGAACTGAAATTAAATTATTTTAAAATGTAAGTATGAGGGTGTGTGTTTCATTTCACTTAATTCCACCCATTAACCTGCTCTGCAGCCAGCAACAGATACTGCATGAAGAAAGCCCTGCTTATGTTACATCAAATCTTGCAAACTTTATTATAAACTCTTAAGAAGGAACCAAAATAGCTCCTGAATTCCTTGTGGAAGCTCCCTCACTCTTCTTACAGGCAACAGTGAACTTTAATGAGCTATTAAACTAATACATAACTGATTTTTCTAGGGTTTAAATATTCAGTAAGTATCAAAGACATGTTAGCATAGTCAAATGAATTACTAGGTAAATACTAACTTACTAACCTCACCAAGACTTGCAGGCACAAGCTACAGGTGAAGTACAGGTATTTTTCCAGCTTCACATTTCCTCCCATGTTAAATATATTGCTGAATCTACTTGAGTTTGCTTCTATTCCGATATGCTACCATACAGCTTGGCATGGAGATATTTTGGAGGTTATGTCCCAGCTTCTTTTCGGGCCTCTGGCTGAGTTCACTTCATAGCCAGTAATTGATGTACACGGGATATTTACAAACCTGGCAGCTAGAACCGTGGTAATGGAATAAAAACAAGACTGCCCTTTAAAAGAAAAACTGGATACCGCCAGCTATTAAAACGAGTTGCATCAACTCAGGGTTATTCTGCAGAGCCTTATGGAAGTGTACTTCCTCCTTTCCAGTAGCTAGGATTAAAAGAAATAAAAAATAAATGCAAGCATGCACATTTTCTTAATTTTTAAATGTTTCATACTCCAATGTTGATTTTTGAAGTGGTGACTTTGTACTTTATTTTGGAAGATTATTTTTGTAGATAATTGAGTTCAAGACTACTTAAGCTTCACTCAATTTTTTAGAGCTGTAGTAAAGCAAAGTGTCAAATAGTTACCCATGTCCTCATCTGCATCCTGGGGCTACTGTAACTTTCTCTACCTGCTGAAGGCAAGAAAAAGCTGAAAACAAAGAGGGGCCACTTGTGCCCAGATTCCCTTTACTCCAATGGCATTGTTCTACCAACAAGAGAGAGAGAAGAGAGAACTGCAACAGGAATATTTCTGTCCAAATATCCACCTCTGCATTGCAGTCACTTCCTGAAATCATAATTTCTACAGCTAGAAACTTAGCAGTTGGCTATGCTGTGTCCATGTGCAGCCAGAGAGACTAACAATTCCTATCTGCTGGAAAACCATAATTAAATAGTTGGTTCAAGTAAAAATATACTCCATTGTTTTATATTTAGAAAACAAGTAAAAAATTAGTACTGTTGAAAGTTTCATGTTATTAACATTGAAGTAGTCAAAAGTCGGCAGGGCTTTTTTGGAACGAAGGGCTGGAAGAAGAGAGTGTTTTATTGTGGTCACCACTGTTAGTGGGGGCAGTTAAGTACAAAGAAGCACCCAACATAATCCCAAACATAAAACACAATTCAGCACGTCATAGTTACATGAGATTGTAACAACAGCAGACATAACAGAAATTATTTAGAAACAAGAAACTTAGAAATTACATTTATTAAAATGAATGAGACTCAATGAAAAAATTCAATGAGACTGAACAGCAAAAACCGATGAAATTCCATCAAGCACTGAGGTACAAAACATGAAATTAAAACGACGACCCCCAACACCTAGAGCAACAGCCAGAGCAGGTCACCAAGGAGTACCATGCACTAGAGGGCAGCCTGGAGCTTCACCGGCCGGCTGCGCCGGGACCACCGCGCTGCACCCCCCCTCTCACCGTGCGCATTAACGGAACCTTCCACGTGCTACAACAACTCCCAGCCTCCACACCTGAAGGCATTGCAAGAGCAGGAGCGCAGCTCTTACTAAAGTGACACTTCTCACCACGCCACTCATTTCTAACGACACTTTTGTATGAGTCCCATCTGTGTACGCTACCATCCTGCACATATTCCACAGTCTTCCCTCCAACAAAGAAGTCTCAACATCCTTTTCAAAGGTCACTTAATTAATGTCCATTATGATGTTAAAGTTAAGCACAGTAGTGACAAAATGCATCAAATCCAGGGATAAAAATTAGTCCTGCCCTCCAATCTAACTACATATTTATTACATAAACTTTGTTAATGAACTAGAATGAACAATTAACTGACATCTGTTAGCGCATAAGGAAATAAATCAGCAGTTTCAGGCCAACTGATGAGTAAAGCCAAACAGCAAAGAAAGCTCATACGCAGACAGGTAAATAGAACTATTTTCATAGATTTATTTGAAAAATACTTACAAAAAGCAAGTATGTTTGACACTAAAATAGTTAAACTTATTCTGTGTTTACATTGGTGTAATTAAGCGTGCAGCATTAACAGTCTTTTCTGTTTGAAGCATTGTTAGTTTGCCTTAAGGAAGTGGGGAAAATTCTGGTTTACTAATGAACAATGTCTCCCTGCCACTTCCTCAGCAGCAACTACAGCTGTGATCTCCGCCTGAGATCTCAGCACACTGTAAAACTGGGTTTGCTTTACTAACTGCCACCCTGCCAAGTACAGATTTACTGGAACCTGGAAGGTGCGTCAGTTGGGCTTTTTCCCCTAGGAAGGAACAGGAAAGAGGAAGGACAGGAAAAACAAAAGGATTGGGGTTTTATTGTGAAGAATTTACCAAAGCTGCATTTGATGAAAAAGAAGTCCTTAAAAACGTCCTTTTGTTAGTGGCCGTCCTCCTTCAAAACATGCACATACTTCCGAACTTACCCGTAAACCAAATCCCCTGAAGCTCACCATTCCTATAGCACTTTTTTGCTAGGAGAGGCCAGGACTAGAATATCTAAGGTTCCCCATCCAGACAGCAGTTCAGTAGTGTCAGAAATGAAATACAGTGCAATTAGTTTCCACATACTGTATAGCTACATTTTAAGACAAAACTGGCACAGATACTGATGGAAAGAGTTTGCTGTCTCCATGTAATCCACGCTCTGGCAACAGCTATAGTCTGTTTGCAGCGTGGTTTATTAGGGCACACGGAGTGGACAGGATCTCACCAGCCATTATTTTGCATGGTGCCAGCAGCTGCTGCTGCTCGAGCCAGCATATTTCTGTGTGCCTCCGAAGCAGAAGAAAAAGTCCCATCCATCACATGCACTGGCAGCATTCGCCTTCTGCCAGGCTGAGGCGTGTAGCTGTTCTGTCGCCAGTCGTCTTCTGGGGGCATATCGACTCTCCTTGGACCTGGAGCCTTAGCGCAAGAAGGAGGCACAGGACAACCTTGAGAGGCACCAGGATCCCAAGAAGGCTCACGTGGTGTTCTTAAAGTGCTGTAGTCTGTGCTGGCTGGCAGCCTGCAACTGATGGCATACGATTCATGCATCTGATGTTGTAAAGGCTGCTGGAGGAAACCTTCCTGTAAACTCTTGCCTGGCTGGCCAGCATGTTTCCCCCAAAGCGTCGTTCGTTTATCCGGTAACGTGGCTGTTTGCCTGGCAGGGTAGCTCGCGTTCAGCCAACGGCCAGAGACACTCGATGCTCCACCTCCTAAATGCAGATTAACAAGAGGCTTTTGCCCCTGGGAGAGGGTGCCTTTGGGTGCACAAGGGAGACTCCCACAGCTCAGTGCCACACCGGGGTAGTCTTCACCTTGGAAAGCTTCACCCCTGTCAGGCACAACCAAAAGCTTTTGGATGATGTTGTTCTGATCTCCTGAGAAGTGGGAGAAAGAAGAAAAAAAAAAAAAAAAAAGTTTGTTTAGTTATATTTTTCCATTTTATCCTCTCAGAACTTTCAGCTGTGGCCAACAGGTGACAGAAGAAAAACTAAATGTCTACTACATCCAGTTACTGTTGACACGCAATTCTGAATAAAAGCTAGCTGTACCCTTTCTAGCATTCACTTCTCTCATTGCATTTCCTCCTTGTCCTACCACAGCTGCTGTCACAGACTTAAGATTTTTTTACTAGCCCCTTGTGTCATCAAGGAGAAGCCCAACAAAATATTTCAAGGCTGACAGACCAAACTGGTTTTGATGGTTGCCACAGGGAAAGTAACTCTCATGCAGGAACTGGTTATTTCCATTGGCACAACTACATGTGTGATAGCTTGTGGAAGACCTCTCATACATGTCAACAAGGTGTTGGATCTAACTGCTACTTTTACACTGAAGAAAACTACTCACAAAAACATCAATACGATTTTACTCAATGTTGTCATAATGTTTCCATAAAGATTATTCCTTTTTGTTACGTCCACTTCGCACAGAATCACAGAACAACTCAAAAGGGCAGAGGAGAACAACAACATGATTCATCCTTCCAGATTTCTCGAGGAATTCGGGCAGATGGTGAAACAACATCATGAAAGACAAAAATCTGAAGAGTTGTTTTTCAGCAGTATTTCTGATCACGAAGGAGGATGAAAAGTCCTGTGATTACCTGACGGTTTACGTGCCTTGCCCACCATGCTGGGCATCAGTACATCATGGGGTAGGTGCTGCACCTGGTTTGGGTTGTGCTGGGGATCAAAGGGAAACACAGGAGGATCATGGGGGAAAGGAAGGGAAGTGGAGCTGGAAGAACGGTGGCTGGTGTCCACTGGCATTTTCCTCATATTTGGTGCTTCCTTTTATAAAATGAGAAAGGAGAAAAGAACATAAAATGATGAGTAAACACAAAGCTGGGTTGAATCAAGCAAAGACAGTGTTGATCCAAGGAAAGGAATGAGTCACTAGAAGAAAAACATGCATCTGTACATGAAAAAGAAACACAAATACAAATTGCATCAATCCAGTAAGGCTCTTATTACAGTGGCGGGCTACTCAGGAGGATCACTTGACAGGAAATATACCAAGGAGAAAAAGCCAAAATGAACACAAACTACACATTGGTTCATAAATGGAATCCAGAGAATGACAGCAAGCCAGCCAGCATGGAACCACCATGCTACACAAGCCATGAAATAAAGAAGGGTATTGCTGATCCTGCCTTCCTGTTTCCTAGGCAGGCTTTACTGAAAGCTCTGATTCCAGACTGAACAGATTTACCTGTTGCAGCTGAAGTATTTACCACCGCTGTACCACTTCCCTCTCTTAGGAGGTACCTATCTCAAAGCAGGGATGGCCGCACGGCATGATAACAAACCATCACCGACCTGAGCCCGGTGACAGATGGCTATGCTCTTGGCTGCTTCTGTAGTGGGAATAAAAACCTCCAGCAGAGAGCGGGAAGGTCTTGGACAGCTAGAGGCTTTTAATTGCTTCTGCCAACACCTCCAGGTATGTGTTAAAGCCCTCAACTAAAAAAGCATGCTGGAGGAGCAAAAGCTGAGAAGCTGACCTATTCTTAGCTAATGGTACACAGCAGAAACAGAATCAAACCAACCAGTCCAAATAACTGATTTTGCAATTGAGACTCTTCTACACTTCCTATGCAGTTAATTTCAAATCAAAACTTAAGCACAGTTTGCAAAAAAATTCAAGCCAAGCCACGCCAAAATTTGCCATTATATCTGGCTGGCTATGTTGCCAAACACTAACAATAATCTGTTACTGTTTTCCTCACTGGCAGTTTTAACTTGTACCTAAAACTACTTAACAGAGATAACAAAGGAAAAAAAAAACCCAATCTGTTTTTAATTACTTCCTGTATGTAACTGACTGCATGTTATGTACCAAGTCTTGAACTGTCTCTTCTTTACGCTTACTTTTACCTTCTAAAAGTGCTACCTGCTGAATATATCCACAAGATAGCAGAAACTTTCACATGGTTAGTGTTGTCTTTTTAAAATTATAGGTGTATAAGAAGCTTTCTTGAAAATACTCTAAGCTGAAGAAACTGTTTATACTGGATGTCTTTGTGTACTGACAAGTGGTATTAGCTCACATGCTTACCAGCTGCAGCAGGTACTACTCTGCAATGACTCTTGAAGAAGATGGCTTTTTTCCTTAAATAAAAGCTCATCCTTCTTCCAGAAAGAGGACAAAAGTTCACAAAGACAAGCTTTCATCACAGCTTATTATTCAGTTGTCTGCCATCTTGTTTGTTAACTACTAAATGCAGACAGAGAAAACAGCAACCCTACACACAGATGATGGCTCTTTGGAAACCTGCACACCATTCTACTTACAAAACTGTGAGAAGAGACCAAGGTCTCTTCTCTGTTTGAGATGACTGTCCCACTGAGGCTGCGAGCAATGCGACGGAAATTCTCTGCACTGTACATTTCCTCCTCTTCTGGTTCCCGGCTACGTTCTCTGGTATATGTGACCTGCAGACAATAGCACACATTTCAGAAAAGCTTCTCCATGATCTTAATTTTGTATAATAATTATAGAGAAGCGATCATTATAAATGTAACAGACTATGTTGCGATGACATTCCATGACCTTTTCTTCATTCAGGTACTACCTCAAAAACCTAAAGCAAATGGGTCTGTTTGGATCCGGTGATTAAAAACATCGCTCGTTATAGTCTTTCTTTAGTAAATATACACTGATTGTGTAAGTGAGATTCACTCTTTTATAGCTATCTAAAGCCAGGACAAAAAGTCTCTACTGGGATGAATCTACCTAAAGGACTGACTGCTGCAACAGGCATCACTGGCCCTGTGTGCAGCTGACAGCCATCCTATAACAAACTACTACAGCCTTCTCATAACCAAAAAAGCCCCACCTAGTATTATCTCATGAGGGCTGGAAGCTTGATAATCTTACCAGGAGAAATGATTATTCCTTCCTTCTTTTCCTCTCTTCTATATAAGCAAGACCATTTAAGCTCCCTTTAATGATGGAAGTACTATAGGAAATGTCATTTCCCCTTGAAAATACTTGTATGTTTTCATGTACAGGCACTGATATGTAACTACCTACCAGTTATTTAAACAGTTTCTCCCCAGAAAAGTAAGAAGAAAAAGCATCTTCTCCCATTCTAAGGAGACTAACTCTCAACTGTAGCAAATACCATATTATCCCCCAACGTCAAAATATGCAGTGACACTGTTAAAAAAACCCCAAAAATAGTCTGTGCCCCCTGCAAGTGGTAACATCAAGAAGCAGTTATGGTAAGTTGTGATACAAGGCAGCTCACATCAGTATGTTCAAAGAGACTAGATCTTACAAGTCTTCAGGGGTATGTTCCTCAAAGTCAGAATTTAGATAATTTGATTGCATGCAAACTGCATGTAGCATAAGTCACTCACTTTTTAGCCAATTAATCCTGAGTTAGACTGCACTTAAAATTCTCTATAACATTAGTATCAATGACCCCAGTACCTTTTTCATAACATATTCCACTTCTCCCATTTTTTTCACTAGCACAGGCCAAGCTCTTCCCACTTTAGCACATCTTAAGCAACAACACATCACCTTGGAGACAGAAGAGACAGTGGATCCACACAGACTGCGCTCGATCTCTGCTGTCGGGGTTTTCGACAGACCCATGCCAGCTGTAGCATACAGCTTCCTCGCATTCAGGTTTGCGGAGACTGGGAAGGAAAATGCTATGGTTAAATTCAATGCTTGATTGCATGTTCTGGCACACATCTGACTCCAGCAGTGACAAGTGGACTGCACACACAGAACAAGAAGCCCTCAGAGATCCTCTGAACATTAACACAGAAGCTAACTCCCAACATTTCAAGGGGAGACAGTCCATCAGGACACTCATGCCTGCTTCGCGCGCCTTTTTGCAGGTTCTGGGGAGCAGTTATTTGCACTATTTAAGAGTTAAACAATTTTAACTGCACACCGGCACTTGCTTGAGGCAGAGGTGAGATAGTTTAGGGGGCCTAAAGGGACAGAAAATCAGCTACAAGGAGCAAGTTACCTAAAGTTACTTGGGATAAACAAGACTCATCAGCTTTAAGTTCCCCACACATTCACCTGCTTGTTCCCACCCAATGCTACAGTTTGTCAGCCATTTGTTGTGCTGGTTAAACAGTTAAAAGTGTTATTTTTAACTAAGATTGCTACCATTACTTCACTTCAGTGCCATCCCCACCAACCAGTTATAATTCTAAAATTTCTCATGGAGTAATAGGCAGCTCAATGGCCTAATCAAAATGCTCACAGGGAATCTCTCTATAAGGGAATAAAGGTGATGTGCTGGTAACGACACCTTTTCTGCATTTCTGGCATTGGAGGATCAGGTCTTTGCTTTAACCTCTGTTGTAAAGCTTCAGGGATGAAACAGAGGCATTTTCACCATGATTCTGAATGCAAAGGTCTGACAAAACCAGTTGATATGGGGCAGAACGCTTAAGCAGCATTTGCAAATGAATAGGTAATCCAAGTTAAAAGTGAGAAAGACCTGTCCTAGACCCACTCTAGTGATTTTCCTCCAGTTCATCACAGTAGATGCACTGGTTCTAACTTTTTGGTTCTATACAGAATTTGCAGAACTTAGGAAGAAACACCTGAATGTCACAGCAAACCAGAAGTAAAGACCTCAAACACAAACTTCACTTCAGAAGAATACCCATATGCCATATCCTTCATCCACGTCATGGGAAAACAGGCAAGAAAAGTGTCAGAATAAGAAACAGGGCATTTGATGACAGAACTCTGAAGGTCCAGCTAACACTAAGGCAACTGGGCTTTATCCTGCTGGATTTCTATAAAGAGCTTCCAAAATCAGTAAGCTAAGCAGGAACACATAAGACCTTCTGATTCAAGTGCATGCAAGAGAGTATCTGACAAGGTTGCGAGTTAAGATCTTGCCTAACTGAAAGAAAACCAAAAGGACAACAAATGGGAAATGGCCACCTTCGGATGTGCCAACTGGTCTGTCCGTGGACTGCAACACAAGAGTTTCAGAGAAAACCTGAGCTGAATAAAAACCTGCTCAAAGAGTTTACTGCCGTATTCAACTCTGGTCACTGGCCAGGCTTTACTTGTCAGGAACGATGGAGGCTCCACCTCCATGGATGCAGGGCAAAGGAAAACCTGCCTTGTGTGTGTATGGCAATATATCTCTCACATATATCTATACCTATAATCACTTTAGTATCCATCAAGTTTCAGGCTGCTTTGTGTTTAACCAGAAAATTCATAACTCTAATGCTGTAGCATGGATTATAAAGAAATGTGCTTCACTTGTGCTAAACAGAGAATCAAGGCTGCCCTATCTCATGCACGAGATTAGATCAGCTTAAGTGGAACCAGACTGCTGTCATCAGACTCTAATTGAATGTCTCTAGCAACAGCTGGATGTTCTCACCAACAGCAACAGAATCTGTTTGTTTTCTTTCAGCACCAGCTAAGCCACAAGGTCTCAAGGATTTTAGTGCATACCATGTCCTCCCAGTGCTGCTTTCACACATAATTTTCCAGAACTTAAAGCAGGCAGTCCTTAGCAAATCACACCTTCAACTCTCACCAATCTGGAAACACTTTTTGAAAGTTATTCCCCTCAGCCAGGTACAGACTACATTCTCAAATACAATACAATCAGTTAAAATTCACAAATGTGGAGAACATTAACTTCAGGCATAGAAACAGTTTAATAAATTCCAAGGGTGATGCAGGACTTTCAAACAGCAAAATTCAGCAGCCTGACCTCAGCAGCTAGCTCCCTACTTGAGAACAGGATCAATTATTTCCGTGTTTCTCTTAACAGATGTTGCTCTCCGTTTGCCAAGACCAACAGCTACCCTGCAGCCTCCCCAGGCAGTGCTACTGCACTGCTTCTCCACCGAGTTAGGACATTTTCAGAGTCCACAACCTGAATCTTTCTGCATCTGTACACAAATTCATGCCCATTTAACTAAACCGACTGGAAAAATGTCTCTTCACCTACATTGGAGTACACAGGCAGGTCAACCAAGAAAAACAGCTGCATCGTTCTTACCTGATTGGTCAAATGGATACCTAGCACTGTCCTGTCTTCCCAAGAAAGGCCTAGCGGCCTGAGATGCCTGCAGACTAGTCTGATAGAGGGATTCCAGTTCTGAGAGCTCCTGTTCTGTGTCTTGATTCCACTGTGGATGCAGATGCACTGGGATCCTGCTCAAGTCATCTCCAACTGCTCTCTGATCAGAAAGGGCTGGACTCCTCCCAGGTACAGGAAGCCATTCAGCATTCTTATTAGCCTTCTGAGAACTGTAATACCTAGTAACATTATCCACCCAACGGTCCACAGGCATAGAGGCAACCATGCTACTAGTAGCTCCATCATCCACCTGTTTCATTCCTCCATCATGACAGTGCCTTTCCAGGTAGGGTGCAGGGTCTGCTATATTCTGTCCACCTCTTCTACACAGTTCTTCACTGTGAGAACAAATACTCTTAGAAGCAACATGTTGGGCACTAAAACCCTCCAAAGAAACTACCCCGTCCCTAATATCCACAGTTGAGTGCAATTTTTCAGAAGACTGGTTTTTGTTTTCTTGGTTTTGATGGATTAGCTGTCTGTAACCAGAGGATGAAGGGTTGATGAAAGATTGTTGTGTTAACTTTGCAGACTTCTCATCCTGACACACTGCAGCAATCCAGCCTTTTTCATGAGTACCTTTTGTCTGGGAGACTGCATGCATTTTCTGAAACTGCTCTGCCAAGGAGCGAACATGTCCCTTTGTACTAAAAGCCTCAGATTTGTAACCTTCTGCTGTGCCACATTCATCCTGTGAGGGTAATAAAATCTCATGGCTGTTTGCTCTGGAGTATTTATTTGTTTTCTGTAAAGGATCCAAGGAGCACTGCTGTGTAGGGGATGAAGTTGAAGGGGTCATTGCATGATAAGCCCCTAAATGATCAATGCTGGGCTGCACTGGAGAGCTTGCAAGTTTGGAACAAGGACTGTGCTGGCTGTCCTTTTCAGGAGATGCTGCTTGTAGTGGATGTGGACAGGGAAACAGTGTAGGCAAAGAGCCAGAGTTTACTGTGTTAGCCTTGGATTTGTACTGAGGTGTGAGAACAGGCGTTATGTTATGAACCTCTTCTAACTTGCTGCTACTGCAGCATTCCCTATAGTCTTTTGGCCCTGCGGCTGTGGTGTCAGCAAATTCCACGCTATGGTGGGCATCACTCTCAGTTCTCGCAGACCTCTCTGCCAACCCTTGCCTATAGGGAAAAGGGGGAACTTGGTCATGAAAATCAGCAGAAGCAGACTGGAAGTTTGGAGAGATCCTGTTGGATGGACTGCTTTCAGAAGGGGGCAAGGAGGAAGACTCTGGATATAATGATGAGTGCAATTCATGGCAGGAAGCAGGTGGGTGGAAGAAAGAACTGGACCCAAATTCCACTTCTTTGTTGGGTTCCAGTGGTACCTCCTGGCTCAGCAGTACTTGGAGCGGGCCAGTCTGTTCACTAAAACACACAGAAGGGTAAATGATTAGCAGTAGTCATTGCTTATGTTTATCCCTAGGGTACAGAACTTGCACTAGGTGACATATACCTCAACACACTTCCCTTTGCTAACTGTATGCTGATGAAGACTTCGTTAATTCTGTAGATACATACATGTTAGTCCTTTCTTCTAACCCTGATTACCTACAATAACTGATCTGAATCCATTTCCTATTTTTTAAAGAGTATTTTGCTACAGTTAGGCTCTATATAAAGTATTCTTGTACAGCAGCCTAGGCACTTTAACCAGCAGACTGAGCGTGTAGGTAGGGATAACTGTAAGAATAGTAAAAATAGCATTTATATAAAATAAAACAACTGTTTCCAACATTAACACCGTAGATACTTTTTTAAATTACTTTGGACACGTTCATGATCTGAACATGAACTGACAATACTTCCATAAGGTCCCCTCTCTCCAGGCAACTTCATGAAGAATGACTTGACAAATGGAAGGAACAGGTCAAAATTTCTGTCATGTCATCTTTGTATTCTGATCTTTGAGATATTTATCCAACACATTAAATAATAGTTACACGTTTAACTTTATTTTGTAATAATCTGTATTTTAAGTATACTTCTAAAAAAATAAAATGTATTCTTTTATATACCTATGCAAGACAATTATATCCTCAGGTCATACATGCCCTTGGCACTTTTCTGCATTTAGTTAGCATTTTAATATGCAGACAGAAAAAGCAGTACCAAGTCCACGTGCCCGTGAGAAAATGACAAGCTACAAACAACTCCAACAGAAACCTTAAGGGAACTGCAACATCATTGCTTTGTTTCCTTCCTGAGATGCACAGAATGAAAGTTATCATGAAGATCTAGTTGATATGTGAAGCAGAATGACCTTCTCTGTGAGTAATCGTAAACTTTGTGCTGCCTACAGTGCTGTTTATATCAAAGCAAGAGTACAGAACTCTGGTTATGAATAGATTCTGTTCATTGGCTGCAATATTAACGTTTGGTGGGATAGAACTTTTTGCAAAAGTAATGTTCTTTTCACAGAGCAGCAGTGATCAAGTTCAGCATTAACAAAATCAGTTTAGAAAAGTTCCTTTCTTTCATTTTCTTAGAATCTGTCAAAATGCATAAACTGGGGCTCTGCACTTCTGTAAAATAAGATATAATGGACTCCTGATTGACAAAAAGATCAGCCCTCATTACATATAATTCTGCTACTGCAGGAAAAGAAAAGAACATTATGAACTATAGCCTGGCAGGTGCCCAAAATAACTGAGTTTTAGTATATAGCTCTATGTGAAATTTTAAAAAAAGGAAAAGAGAAAAAGGATTCTCATCTGATACTCCATCTAAGCTTCTGATAATATAATATGTAAGAAAGGGGAGATGGAAGAAAAGTAACTGTTCAAGAAACAGCCTAGAAATTGGATAAGGATGGTCTAGTGCTAGGAGGGAATGGCATGGGAAGAAGGATTAAGCTGCATGCTGAAGAGGGTAGGAAGAAAGGATCAGTTACAGCAGAGTTAATTATGCTATAGTTAAAGTCAGTATGGAAGAAGGAATCATGAAGAGACACTGAGGCGGCTGCTAATCCAGGCTACAGGATGCTGGCAAGCACAGAAAGAAAATGAAGAATGACAGAGCATCAGGGAGAGTAGTCAAGGTGACAGGATCAGGATCTGGATCCACGAGTTGTACCAGTGCACCACTAGAGAAGTGGACTAGAAAGAAAAGATCAGCATACTTGACACTTTTCAAACTACAGAGCACTAAAACACACTGGGGTTGCTGTTCCCAACATAAAAGCAATTATAATAAGATTTTTACTGTAGTACACACTTTTACTGACAGAGTCCTGAAACTGCTCCTGATCATGAACAATTGCATGTTTCATCCTAACACGTACCCCCTTTTTTAGCCAGGTGGTTGTCTGCTGTATTCTTTCCCTTGGTGCATAAAACATGGATGCTGCCAGGAACTGACTGCTACAGTTCTCTGTCACAGATCACATTTTGAACACGTGCACATCAAACTGTTCTATAAAGACTGGGGCGGGAGGGCTGGGGTGGGAAAGGGGGTAGCTGACCATCTTACAATAGGGTTAAACCTAAAGAAGGAAGGAATAGGGAGCAACACTGTACGATTTTGACTATCCAGGGGAGTATAAATAGTTTGTTATTTCTTTCCAGACCGCACTGCTCATAGACGCAGCTCAGATCTGGGTCTAGGTGATATACTTGGACTACCTTGTAGACTGGGCCATGGTGCCACCCTGCGGTGCGTGGCAGGTTGGCGGCGGCAGCGGCTGCGATGGCTGTTGGTGCTGCATGCGATCCTGGAGGCTCCGGGCTTTTCGGATACTGATTTGCAGCTTCTTATCGACTAGGGCTCTGCTGTGAGTGCTAGCGCTGGCATCATGCATGGCAAGTCTTAGTTTAGCTAAAATGCAAAAGAAAACATAGCAGAAAACAAACAGAAAAAAGGAATAAAATTGAAAAAGAAAAAAAAAAAGAAAAAAGATGCAGCAAGAACATAAAACATGGACCATGCAAATACTGCCACAGAGGAGTTCACAAGGGATGCTATTGTTTCCATTAATGCACATTCAGCTTAGCCAGGTGTCCAAACACATTAATTGAAACTAAACCAAAATAAAGTAAAAAAAAAATAAAAATTCTCCATGTTTTAGCCCAACTTCTCAACCCCTTCACAGAGGCTCTTTCCAAACCTACCACAACGATGCTTCATTCTGTCATCTACCTTTCTCCTGTATCCTCCATACCTGGGACTCCCTTTATGTGCAGGAATACCCAGCTGGGATTTGAGATTCAGCGTGTAACTTGCTGGAATGGAAGCTAACAGAGCTATCACAACTGCTGTATGCTGCGCCCCTTATTCTGCAGTCCGTAAGAGCCCATTTCTAAATGCAAATGCACAGGAGCTACCCGCTCTGCCTGCAGCCATTCTATACAGACAGAGGGGAGCATGGGGTGAGAGAGCCAGCCAGTCATAATGGAAAAAGACCGAAAATAAAATGAAATCACATAGCACACATTCTCAAAGGTCACAATGCATTTAAGCACTTCAATGTCCTAATGCTTTTTTGCTTCATGGAAGTCAGGCACAGCACAGGTCATTTCTGTTAATCCAGAGGACTCGAGAGGGGGCTGCCATTTTCTTCCTGTGCTACAACCTCCGTGAGAAGCAGGGGAGTTTAATGCCCTTCATAATGTGGCCTGAGGATGGGGAAAAATAGTTAAGTGAGGACCAAGTGGCAGGGGGAGTTACCTACTAGGTGCTTGCTGAAACTCACCATTTAGCACCAAAAAAGGCACAGCAGCACCCCAATGCTGTTCCTGCCATAGCGCTGGAGAGAACAACAAAAATGGATGCAAACTTGGAAAAAACAGAGATGAAGAGGAACAGGCCTAAAACCCCCAAAAGGGAATACTTTTAAAAAGGAAAGGTTCTGTCTCCCTGCACGTTCCTAAAGAGCAGCTGAATCCCCGTATTACTACCTGACCATTTAATGCGACTCAATGTTTTAGACTTTTTTTCTATCATATTAGTAAACTGTCAAAAGCGCAATAGCTCAGGTGGTTAGAGTTACTTACATATAGCTTCGTTACAGAGAGCCAAAGCTGCAGCACAATCCCCCTTCTGCTCCTGATTCAGTGACTCTTCAAAGATTGAGTCTGCCTCCTGCATCGACTTCTCAAAGCCATCACTCCTCCCTGCAATGGGCAGCACCCTTCATTTTGGTTTCATTCATTGCAGAACCCTCACTTACCCTCATCCCATTCATGATTGCCAAGTTCTTCCACAGAGTCTTGCAGAGGCTGCACATATCCCAGACCACACCGCCTAACCTTCCCTAAGCAGAAGTATGACTTGAGCACCCTGATGTGCTTGACATCCACACAATAAAACAATGCGAACCAGATATTTTCCCTCAAATTCTGTTTACTTGAGAGTAACTTGTACTTGAGAGAGTTGTACTGGCTTATTGTATTATTTTCAACAGTCTGAATCAGAACAAAAGATGGTACAGACATATCACAGAGTCCGTTCAGATGACTTCTGTCAAGTAGGAATTAATCTAAATTTAGAGCTAAATCTAAACCAAAACATATCAGCAAAATAAATACAGCAGGTCAGGGCTTTCCTTTGTTAGGCCCCCTGCCAAAAATCATGTCTCTTGTTCAGATATCAAATTACTTCCATACAAAATGGAAATAAATCAAAACTGAGATGTCTGTGGAACAAAACTCAGACTTGAGTGTGAGTGTAAATGCCTGCATGAAATACTTCTACAAACACGTGTTCAGTGCATACACTCAACTGCTGAAAGAGACATTCGGAATACAAAACTCAACAGTCTTGCAGCTTTAGCAGGAAAAACACAGGTTTAAGAAGCTGAGAAAAAAGGGACAATTGACAAGATTTCTTTTTGCAACAATTTAGAAAACAGCCCTAGTGAAGAGAAGGATATATTATCCTTGGACACAAAAAAGAAGGATGTAACACTGTGTCCTGGCATCAGAACATCCAGTTCCAAGAGGAGGAAATGCCCATTTGGTGTCACCTATTTGGCACTATGCAAGTTACACACCAAAACATACACATTCAAATGAGGGAGGGAAAAAGAGAAAATAAAACTTGACTTTTTGTTTTGTTTAGGGGTGTGTTGTTTTTTTTAATGGAACATCTCTCTCGTTGTGGTAGAGAACATAAGTATCTTTATCAGCCAACAATAAATGTTTTCTCAACTTGCGGAACATATGCTATGGCCTGGCCTGTTCCCCAACACTCGTGCACAGATGCAAACACAAACTCTCTTATACTGTAAATGCCAAAGAACTCACATGAAAAGCAGATACTGCAGAGAGAAGTGAAAGTTGTTAGAGCAGCGAGTTAATCAAGCAGCACATTCAGTTTCACAATCAAGGCTACTGAAGCTTGTAATCAAGGCCGGTATACTAAAGTTAGCTTTCTTTGCATGAATTTAGCAGTTTACTTGAGGGGAAAATGAGTCACAAGTGTTCTGGAGTTCCGCATATACAAGCAAGCCTTCCAGGCAGTCAAGCAGTCTGTTAATATTAAGCTATTATATTACCTCTCTGACTGGGGTGGAGAAAGATTTAAAAGGAACAAACAAAAACTTTCCCAGATCTCAATTCAATGCCTGTAAACTCCTCAAACATTCTACTGAAGTCTTTTTTGATTAAGCATGAACCTAGTTTACTTCCTTTGTAACAAGGCAAAGCTAAACAATTTTTGCTTCCACCAACTAATACAACAAGATATCAAAGAGGGGTAATGTCTTGGAAAATATGCTATTTTCTTTCGGGTATGAGAAGCAGCCAACACAATATCTTCATGCTCAACAGAGGTTTACTTTTCAATTTTTGCATCACTAACTTTTACGTTACATAAGTAAACACTGACACTAATAAAAAAAGATATCCGTCTACTCTGTACATCAGAATTTTTCACCTGGTTACTGGCAAATCACAGCAGGACCGTAAAGAATAAGTGACTCACTGATGGTCAACAAAGTTATAAAAACATTCCCAGAGTCAGACATTCTCATAGAGATCATATTTTTCAGCTGCCATTGGCACAGTGACATTCTGGCTGCTAAGCAGTTGGCACGGCTGTAGGCTGCAGAGCACGGGCTGTACTGTGCCCAGAGCTGGCACTGCTGGGGGTGCGCCTCTCCTTCCTCTGTCCTGTAGCAGCACACCAGCACCTCAACTCTTACCTACAACACGTCTGAGCAAGCAGCATTGGGTTGCCAGGAGGCCTGGCAATGCAGGAAGCCACAGCAGGTTTCCCCAGTCATGCATGCATTTGTGGGAACAGTGCCTAGGTGTTCACTACACCTGCCCTGCCCACCAACAACCCCCTGTGAAACACTCTACAGGCTTCTGGCTTCACTCTCGACTGGGTCAGTGCACTTCATCCCACCTTCTCCCTGACTCCCCTTACTGCCTGATGGAGATTGAGGGCTAAAACAAAGGTGTTACACGTGAAACCTGTCATTAGGTTCCCTCTGCTGCAACTCCATTGTTCCAATTAAACTGCTGCTGCTGCCATCCCCTGCCAGAAACATGAGTCACGGAAAAGACAATCAAACTTAGGATTTGGCTTCTAAAAATTTTTTTTTCAAATCTTTTTCCTTAAAGAGAAGATATATAAACTAAACCCAGCTCACATTTTCAACTAGATCCAGCTTAGGCCTGCCACAGTACTTGTTCCCACACCTGCACTATGGCTGCACAGCTGGGCAGGGAGAAAGAGTGGGAAGTACAAGGGCAGGAACAAGCAGAACTGTTTAGGGCAGTGATGCTACCAGAAACAATCAGAAACAACACCATGGCCTAAATGAATGCTATGCAGCGAGTGGACCTGAGGTGTCTGAAAGGCACAAACAGCCCTGCTCACTCCAAGATGCTGGTTGAAGACTTACCTACTTCTAGATATCAATGTTGGCAATGGTGCGTAGCACCATAACAATGGAAAGGTGCAAATACATTACACAGACCTCTGCATTACTTTGTTGTCTCATTTAAGAAGGAATTTGGTCAAAATATCAAACACAGGTTTTTTGCATCCTACAGGTTTGAAATTGATAGTCTTTCATTAACTGAAGGTACAGAATTGTAACAGAGCGGAAGAGAGAGACACTTACAAGAGGAAATTCAGTTCAAAGGTTCAGAAAACTTCAGCACTACAGTCTTGCAAAATATACTGCATTCAAAAAGTTACCCTGATTCTGCAGTTCATCTAGATCCATGAACCTGCTGGGACGGGGATTAAAGCCCATTGCTGCCTCCATTTCCTTTTCTCTCTTTCGGCGCAGTTCTTGTTCATGTGCTCTCCTTGCCACCTCCTCTTGCAATTCATCCAGTTCACTTTTTAAAGGGACAAACATCTCCCCACCTTCAAAAAAAAAAAAAAAAAGAAAAAAAAACACCCAACCCCCAAAATAATTAAAATCCCAAAACTTTTTTTATAGCAAAATCTCTTAAAGTATCCCTTAAAAACCACAGAAATAATAAAGAGGAATACAATTAACATTAGAAAATAACAGACTGACCAAGCAAAGACCACAGAATTTCAGATCACAAATTTTGCTTTGTTAAATTTTACTTTTAAAACCCTGCACAAGTCACTTGGTTTCCAGCTGCCTTCTCTGTGTCAGTGACTGGTAGAAATGCTCCAGTATTGCTTCAAGCTCCCCTGCACCACAGCCTATCCCTGGATTCACTGACCCAAGAAACAGCAACTGGAACAGAAAGAATCATTGGAAGAGATAACCCTAAACTGATGCTGAAACCTTTAGGCTTCTTACTGTGCTTATAATTTGTAAATAATGCTATGTCAAATTAACCAGATCATTAGCTTTAGTACATAAAAAGGATTCCAGCTGAGATGCTTTTCATCTAACTGCATAAGCAGATGAAAATGGGAAGAAAATAAAGCATATTGATATCCTAGTCAACACAGCAGAAATCAGTCATCATTCTCACTTCAACTATGACCTGCATTCAAGAAGCGTTTCCCCTCCTCCCTTTCCCAGACATTCCCTAGAATAAGGTATTTGCTCAGAATGATACATAATCAGAATGCATATCTGCAGAAAAGCTCAGCATTAGCCCAAACATCCTGTAAATATCCATCCTCATTTCTGACAGTTTTGGATTTTGTATAGCATTATGAGTTTGCCTCAGGACTTGTCAATCCTACTACATTATTATGAGTTATGCTTGGGAATGTACTTTCCACTGATGGTAGAGTACTGAGTTACGGGAAAGAAGAAGAAAAATACTGTTACTTTATCATTTAAGTCCATACCCAAAAAATATGCCAGAGCAACATAATCAAAGGAATATTCCAAGAAAATTTTCTGCAACCACCTTTGGTAAAATCTTGTAATTTATATCTTTTAAAACTGTGTTACATTCCTCAGTGTTTCTTCTCCCTTCCCTCATAATTTCACTGTGAACATAAACATCCAGAAAGTAAAGAACTCCAACACAAATTACCCTGCAAAACCACTGCTGCTGTAAAGTGTATCTTACCATTTCCCACGGGGCTGTTTGCCCAGCTCCCAATTGATGAAGCAGACTCCACTTCCAAGATGCTGCTACTGTGCGACTTTGGGATGTTACGCCAGGCAGGAACCAATCCACCTGCTCGCTTCGTATGAACATCCCTTCAAGAAGAGAGCAATTCTAGTTTACCATTTTACTAATCTCTCCAGAAGAAATTATAGCTACCTTTTTTTTTTTTTATCATCACCTAAGTATTTTACTTGCATTTTAAAGGTTTTACCGTAAGAAAAACTTGGGAGAAACAGGGTAATAGAGTTAACAAGGGAGAGGATAACAACTCTATTCTCCACAAGAGTATGTAACGCGTATTAAAACTGTGGTCTGATAGCTGTTCTCAACAGATTCTTACAGCTGAAAATCTACTATTCTGGCCACAGTCTCAGCTTGTGATTTCCTGAAGCTTCCTAAGACAAGGAGAGAAACGCATTGTGCTGCCTATTTATTTTTGCATACAAATACTGCAAGTGTCTTACAAGACTTCAATGAATGCCTCAGACTGAAAATGTCCAAGATTTCTATACAAGACCATTGAATTCTCATTTTCTACAAGGCTTCTATCAAGCAATGGTTTAAACGAAACAAAAAGGTCTATGAGCCGTTCAAAGAACAAGCACAAAGTTTGATATTTTAGTTGAGTTTTTAAATCATAGACTAAGGGTAAAACTATTTCAGATGCATCATTTTAATCAACATTTCTCCTCCAACTGAACCCCATTTCTTTTCCTTCTCACTAGCAGTAAGCTATTGATACACTGACAAGAAAAGAAATCAAACTCACTCAGATTCCTATTTCCCTTCTGTTTTTTCCCCTGCCCCAGTAAACCTGTACTACAATCTAGGAGCGCCATTTTGCATTTGTTTAAAAAATGTTCTACAACCTTATGTAACTACAAAAAAAGAAATCAAGACTTCAACCACTCCAAAAATGAAGTTTGTTGAAATCTACCTGTGGGTGCTTGAGCTTTCAGACAAGGGCATGTCCAGACTAACTGGGCTGTTGCTGTTGCGCTCACTGCTTTCATAACCAGACTCCATCCTCTGAATTAGACGAGGATGTTGATCCACCGTGTGATACTGGGTGCCCCGCCCTAGCACACCTCGCTTGTATCTGACATTTGACTGGTGTGATCTTGTTTCTTGAACAGCATGTTCCTTCACCTCATTCTCAATAA
Organism: Falco biarmicus; assembly: GCF_023638135.1. Lineage (NCBI taxonomy): Eukaryota > Metazoa > Chordata > Aves > Falconiformes > Falconidae > Falco > Falco biarmicus. The sequence continues at coordinate 17,251,750 of NC_079296.1, forward strand.
GCTCTTTACCTGTCAAGACAAAAGAATATAGCTTGGTAGAAGTTCCAAGCTTCAATACCAGCAAATTATCCACACACATTAGCTTCTCAACCATGCTTAAACCAGAAGCACTGTCTTTAATTTAGTGTAAAACTAGCAATACTAAGCAGAAAAAAACCCCAATATTTTCACAGCATTCCTAGTAACATTGAGCAATAATCTATTCAACGAATTTACTTTTTAATCTCTCCCCTTCAGTATAACTTACCGTATTGCCCCCCAGGTAACAATGAAGTCTGGAAAAAAACCACCCCAATCCTTTCCTCCTCATAACAATTTGTATTTGTACAAGATGATTTTACAGCATACCCAACTGTATTTCCAGTTTATATTTGTTATTGCACTCTGTCATATCTACTTCAGATGCTGCACTTTTTACATTATTTATTTTGCCATTTACAATTTCATGAGTCTAATAAAACATTTGTTCACAGAGGACAGGAGAACTTCTTTTTTTTTTTTTTAATTCTTCTTTATGGATTTCACTGCGTCTTCTCACTTGCCTCGTTTGTTCCTCTTGCTTCCTTCCCTGGAGCAGTGTTCTCCATTCACCTTCCCTACACATATCTCTTCATGCTTCTCAACTCTTTTCAGCCTTTAGGTCCTTGTACTCTGTTCATCTCTCTCTCTCTCTCTCTCCAAATTTCACCATCCTCACTACTACAACTCTACTGCCAGTCACACAAACCTCTTCCTTCTCATCCACAGATTGTCTTTCAAGCACTCTAGGACAGGAGCCCCGTAGCTCCAGTAGCACAACAGCATAAACCCCAGGAACTAGTAAACATTTGCTCTCCACACCCTTCACAGTTTCAGGAGTACCCTCCTTTTGACAGGGAGCAAAGTAATCATTAATGTCCATTGGCAGGGGCAACAAAAGACACCCAAAGATGTTTTTCACAACAGGTTTTATTACCTTCAAAACCAGCAAAGTTGAAGACAAAGTCTCTACATACAAGTTGCATAGCTGCTACAGTGTAAAATGGTCCCAGATGAATCATCGCTGGCTGTCAGGCTTCTACCCTCCCAACAAGAGCTCAGCACTGGCACACGAGGTACCTGCCACACCACAGTCTGAGCCATCATGCAAAAACACCATGATGAGCCAGAGAAAAAAAACAGACCTACACAAAAAGCCATTGAAAGGGATGAACTTTCAGACACTTAGCAGTCTAGCCTTGTGTCCATTTAAGCAACAGAGAGTAATTTGTCCCTTATTATTTCCTTGCATACGAACTTTAGCACACAGAAAGCAAGCTGAAATATCATACACTCAAGAAACACTCACACAAAACCAGCCTTCAAGGATACGACTCATCACTGACCTAAACGTCACGTTCAAAATTTCCTTTCCTACTTTACTCACACAAAACTGGATAGTGGAGTACTAGAAATGCCAAACATTCTGAAATAAATCTTTCTTCTCAAACTCTTACCTGCTTCTTCAGAGAAGGGGCTAAGTTGAGTGTAGCCACAATGTTTCCTCTTGTCTTTACTGAAGATGCTATCTATATTCAGAGACTCTCTTTTGGGTCTCCAGGTTGGCCGGTATCTGCCAGAGGAACTGGATTTAGACTCACTGCTGGTACTCTCCACTTCCCAGTCTCGAGTGTGCGCAGACAGGCTTTTTGAGGGTCTTGTTTCTGCCTGATCCATACTACTCCCTCCACGAGGGGAATTCTGGATGGTTTGAGAAATCTGCTGTGGTCTGCTGTGGATCATATTGCTCACTGTCTCTTTAAATTCCTTCAGCCTGCTGGTACTGCTAGATGGTTTGGAGGTAGTTCTGGGGGCTTGTTTCTCCTTCAAGGTTTCTCCTGCAGTTTACAGAGACAGCAAAAGCCACAAAAATAGCTTCAGATTAAACTGGCAGCCCTACTTTGCAGCATCTTCATGCAGACTTTGAAAAGTAAAATACACACACACATACACCCCCCACCAATAAAATTTTTTAAAAAACAACCAACCAACGCTGCCCAAACAAAGAAAAGAGCAAAGACAGAAAAAATACAGACAAAGATCTAAGGAACAAGGAGGGAAATGCATGTACACACTGAGGACCTTAAAAACATGCAGAAAGAGGTACTGATATTTGAAATAAGGTAACATCATCTCTTGCCTTCACTATGGTATCCTGATGACTGAGCCTCATCTCCTTTTCGCCGAGAGCGGCTAGAACTCCTCTTACGGTCTGCCAGCAAGCTCTTTTTGGAAACATGCCTCTGATTGCACTCACTGTCAGTCAGGTGCCCTGGAAGGACAGAAGAACACAGTAGAGATGACAAGAGCCTTGGGAGCAAGTGTTCTGTGTGCTAAGACCAGCAGGGCTCCCCTGCTCCTTAGGAGCTGTACATGCTCCCACACTAACTGGCAGGTTTGGGTACGTTTTTGTATGCAAAAGTTTTTGGTTTTGTCTTGGGGAGGGTGTTCTGTTTTTAAAGGTCATGAAAGAGCAATACAGCCCTTCCAAGGGCTCTGGTTAATAAGAGCTCATCCACAGGGAGAGGAAAAAGTTGTCTCTGCCTTGTTTTCTAATAGTCTAAGGACACCACTTCCTTGCTATCTGAATACTTTTTCAGTTTTAACAGCCATGAACACAAAACTCCTGAGAACACCTTGCTTGACGTTAGTTTGCTGAATGAAGACTCAAACACATGAATGAGTTACCATGTAATAATAAATCACTGCACATCATCAGCTGCTCTGCACTAACTAGCCATCCACACTCCCTTCGCCTGTAGCAAATACTAAGTAATCTGAGTTAGCTCAGTCTACGGTGAAGAAGCCTCAGTTGGCTCTCAAGGGCTAAGCCAGCTAATTCACATCTGCACAAGCGAAGAGCATACACACAGACCATCAACAGGGATCAGCTGACACACGACAGCGTTCCCTTACTGCAGCTCATGTGTCCGAGTGCTAATACTTTCTCACACACAATTTGTTCCCCATTTCTTCACATCAAATGTGAATTAAGAGTATTTGACATCACAAGGTTTCTGTATTGCCTTTTCATAATTTTATGGTTCTCACACATTCACAGTCCTAAACCTGCAAGCACAAACACACGCATGGCTTTACTCACGTGAGCAGTCCCAAGCAGAGATGCAGGATAAGAAGGGAATTTATGAATAAGCTACAAAGACTTTTCTCTAGCTTTTATATCACCAACTTTCATCTTGCATAGGATGACAGGAAAGGAAAATCCCTACTACCCAATCATGGATTAACAGCCCCCAGACTACATAGCTAGCTGTTCTGAGCCTTCCCTCTTCTCTAGAAATTAACACACAAATCAACAACATTTACAGCAGATTTTACGCATAAAATTGTACTTTCAACAGCTGAAAAAACAATTCACTTCAACTACAATTGCTACGACGATACTACAATAAATGAGTGGGAAGGAATCCAAACTACAAAAAGCAAGCTACACAAGTTTCACATTTCTGTTCATTTGCAAAGTGGAGAGTGATTTTTGTAGCCAAATTCTTCAGAAACAAGAAGATCATATAAAAGAAAAGGAATTAAGGAAGTAAAAGAGAAATGTTGGCAATGAAGACAGATGATGCGTAGCATTTAGGTGACTGAGCATAAGTCAGTGCTTTGGGAGAATTATTTTTCTTCACAGCATGGACTGTCACACATCTTTTAGGGACTGAAAGAACAGTCTTATCTTATACCTTGTAGTGGCTCCCCTCAAGATAAAAGAGGTTTATGTTTCAGCTCAGAGTGTTCAGCTTCTCTAGTTAAACATTTTTCCCCCCCCGAGTTCTTTCAACCTGATAGGGAGTGCTTGGACAGCATCCTTCAAGTACTGCAACAGAAACAGTTAAAAGATACTTAGTGCTACCAGAACTAGCTTAGGGTCTGCATAGACTCATCAGAGCCCGACTTAGTCTTCTAGGATGAAGGTTGCTAGCTTTGCATAAACATTTTCTCCTCCTTTCATAAATTGCAAATTTTGTCCTATTGTCACTGGATGTTTAAACAGCCATGCAGGAGATGCCAAGAATCCAAAATCTGCAGGACAAAGGCTTTGTTGTCTTTACTTGGACCCTCCCAAACACAAACTAAATCCAACATAATACATGAATATAGGCATTACAATCCCAAGAATATTAGCTGACATTTCACCCTTTTTTTTTTTAAATTCACTAAAATAACAAGCCAGGGTTTCTGTCTGAGTGCCCAATCACATACTTAAAAGGTGTCCCTTGAATTAAACACCTCATCCAGCAAAAGTGGGATGGCTTTGTATGCAAACAGTGATATTCAAAGAAAAAGATTGTTTTCATAGGGGCTGTGTGCGTGTCTAAGACTATGTCAGAGAAGAGAATGAAATCAAACAGGTTAAGATAGACCGCCCCCTACTCCCTCCCACTGAAATCTCAGTTGCATGAATAGGGCAGCCAGAATACGCACATTTTTTCTCAGCAGCACAGGTTGGTAGGAGCAAGAGAGGGCTTATGCAGCCACTCTTCATGCCCCCATTCTGAAGTACCCGGGTGCCTGAGGTCATATGACCCAATGGTGGTCCTTCCCCGGAGAACGATGTGGGATAGGGTCCATAATTTTCTGGGCTGGAGTAGTGGATAAGTGACCATTAAATGAAGAATCCTGCTCTTGCCCAGAACGATTCAGTTGACAGGTCAATGTGGATGGCTTCTTTATAGCCCCACGGATCAGCATTTGATGACTGAGCAGTTGTATGAGTTGGCAGACTGACTTTTTTGGAAAGGTTTTGGGTAGGTAAAAAAAGGGGGAAATGCCCAGACAGGTGGCTAGCTAAGGGGACAGACTGACTAAGGCTAGCTAAGCTAAGGCTGAATTAGGGAAGATGAAGACAACTGAATTTAGGTGAAGAGACGGGCTAAGCTGAAGGGAATAACATAGGATAGATTCAGGAGGAGAAGAAAGAAAAAGAAAAGGACAAAGTCACTAAAAATGACAGAACAAAAGGCTACATGCTGAACTTACTTCATGCTTACATGTTTGCAACCATCCCCCTATCCTCCCTTTTGTGCTGATGGTACTACATGGCAAGTTTTGCAGGGAAGAACCTAATCCAATAAACTCCGTGCCACTTTTGCAGAGTATATAAACAATATTCCACTAGTATTTTGAGTTTTGTCTTCTTTGTACTCTGAAGTTCAACATAAATTTTGTTTCCTCATCACTCAAATTATGCTCAGCTTTCCCTTCTTTCTCACGCTTTACCTAGGACTATGACTGGAACCTACAGCATTATGAATTTGCTAAAACACTGAAAGTATTGTCAGGCTATGTAAAACCATGTATTACAGTTACTTGGACCTCTGATGAAGAGCCTAAGAGTACTAATGAAAAACAACTCAAAACATTTTTTCTGGATTTTGATGTAAAAAGTGTTTGCACCATAGATTGTTTCAAATGAACCAAGCATTCATATATCATCACAATACATGTTTCAAATGAACCAAGCATTCATATATCATCACAATACAAAAGAGCAACTATTCTGCAACTAAAAGGACAAAGTGGTACCATAGCTGTTAACACTCTGGTGCAACAGTTGCTGATTATATCTTCTTAGAAAAGCTACTTAAGGCACAAAAAAGTAACTTTTCAAACAGACTTGGCAGATCATATTTCTGATGCTCCAGAAGTCTAACCCTAACTCATGTACTACTTTTTCAGAAGTGATGTTCGAAGTTACTGTATGCAGACACAGGCTGACTAGGGTCACTGGGCACAAATAACAGAGACCTAAGCCTTCAGACTTCCAGTTAACCTCTTTTCAACTAGAGTGTTCAGGCAGGCTGTTCAGCTGCCTGAAGGAACATCTACACAGATTTGTCTTCAACTGCGGAGTCTCACTTAACTTGCTGGCACAGGCAGGAAATCATCTTACGTTCCTCCCTGGTGCAGTAAATACTACCAACGCCCACTTACATAGAAAGTCCTTAGTGCCCAAGTATGAGAGATTCTGGCGATGATTGCGCCTTTCCCAGGCAGCAGCAACTCCTGCAATGAAGTAACTGCCCGTAGATGAGTAAGCAGCACAGACAACGCTTACCAAACCATACAATGGCACTGTACAGACTCCAACTTACAAAACTGTAGAACGAAGGCATCAGGTAAGATTGTGGATAACAGAAAACAAGCCTGTAAATATTTGCCTGGCTAGATACGAGTCTACAAAAGCCAACAAGACATTTAAAATTATGCTTATTTTTTTGAATGCCAACAGTTCATTACAAACCAAAACCACTTAGGATACTGAACGCACTTCACTATTCTGTTATAAGTTGCATATAGAGAGACTTTTCACGGGAATCCACTGCAGTCATCACATCTAATGACAATGCTCACAGAGGTATAACGGTATCTGCTACCTGTGTCCCTGCTGCTTTGTGAAGCCGCATCATTCTCCACATTGTAGATGACTGTCCCCTGCGAGTCAGAGGAGAAGTGACTGACCACAGACTCATGGTGTGCCTGTTTATAAGGATAGCTGTCTGTAGAGGAATCTGTCCTGGTATCACTCGAGATGGAAGGTTCTCTCCCTAGGGAAGGAAGCAATGTCAAATTTCAATCTTTTGGGGCTATTATAGCAGTCAGGAGAGGCTAAAAAGAGAAAATGGAGGAAATTACATAGAAGTTAACAGAAAAACACGAGTATAAAACCATACACATTCAGACTGCAAGGACATAGTATCTAAAGGGAAAGGTCCTCTCCTTTGGAAGGGGGGACACTGTGATTCCTTCTGCAAACCTTTATTTCTTTCTCTTTGATAACACCAAATTTATCAAATCCTTTTATTATGCAAAATTAAACTACATCCATTGGACTGAAAGTATACATTAATACCACACTGAAGTTATTTTTCATTAATTTTCAACACTGTCGAGTGTAATTAAAATACAAAATACGTTGCTTTAGGGGAATACAAAGTTTAAAAAGTCAAGTACTAAATATTAATATGAGTAACAAGAACATCATAAGTTATAATAAATAACACATTTCCTCTATTATGAATCAAAAGCTTATCTAGTAAAACTTTATACTGAAATTGTATTATCTAAAAAAAAAAATAAATAAAGACAGTCCTTTTTATGTTTAATCACAAACGCTCAGCCTGAGGGTACTTCATGTTTTTGGTGAGAAGAAGTCCTGTAGCTGATGTCCTATTTAAGGATGCCTAACAACTTTTGAAATCACAAACTTCCCCCCACCTCCTCACTGGTTACAAATCTTATTGGTCTAAAGAAATACAAATTACAGCTGTTAAAGGAGATGACAGTCACAGAAAGAAAGGTGAATGGAGGCAACAGGAATCAGTGCTGTGGAACCGAGTACTAGAAAATTGTAAACTGCAGTCTTTATTCAACAGAAAACCAAAACCAGTTGGTTTTGAACTGAGGAGTTGTCTGCACTTAGCTTCACAACATTTTGTACAAGCATCTTTGACAATCTTCCCTCCATAACTTGTAGCATCACATCTCTATGTGATTAGATACATTTATCAGATTCCCTTGTCAAAAGTTCAGATACAATATTGTGATTAACAACTTAAGAATAAGCAATCTCTGTTCATTTTCTGAATCTGAATTATGGGCTGCGAGTATCTGACGACAATAAGGAATCCGGAAAAAGCTGCAGTTACACTTCGTGGGAGACAAAGGGCCATTCTGAAAACGGTATATTAGGGTAGAAAACTCTGGATATCAACAAGCCTAGAAAATAATTCACTTCTTTTGACAGGAAAATGTATACGGTATGATTTCTCATGGCACCTCGACCTACAGTATCTTAGAATTTCTCTCAAGAGCTTGGTATCAATGTTGAACACTGCAGACTACAGGAGTAAGCCCTGAGGACTCACCAAGTGTTTTTGAAATGAAGGAGCAGGTTACTCATTATAGCCCTCTGAATTTTATCTGAAAGGAAACACCTTTTTATATGTATTTTTGTATTCAGCTTCCTGAAGTCATTTTAGGACACAATAATATTAGATACTGCAGACACAATGAGCAGAAGGGTTATCTATGTATTTCCTGGAGATCAACCGGCAGAACAGCAAGGCAAATTTACAGCATGTATCGACCAGAAGCTTGTAGAAGTGCTCACAACTGACATATAGCACTGAGGCACTCCTCTCCTTCCTCCAGACTTCCCTTTTTTTTTTGGAACAGGAAGATAGGTTTATAAATCGCAAGGCATCTTGTCAAGTGAAGGTTATATTACCAGTGTTTTTATTTGCATTTATTTTTAAGAGGAGTTGAAGATTTATTTCATTCCTGGTAGACTGTCAACACATAAATAAGGAGACAGCAGATGTTCTCTACAGATTCACTGACCAGGAAGCATAAAGTTAGCTATGGGCCAGGAAAACCCTAAAATATTCTTGGATTTACAGCTGTATAAATAGGCTAAAATCCTGGAAGAAAGGTGGTATTTCTGGTTTTAGTCTCGCCTGGCTGTTCTTGGCAACTTACAAACTCATCTCTAATCTAGGATATTCTCTGCAAGCATCCAAAAATAGAAACAATCTTCTTTTGCAAAGCCATTAAACTTAAACCCAGATTTTGTTTTCACCCTATCTGGATTGCAATGGCATGTCTTTCTCAACATTTATCTATTCCTCTTTAAATGCGGCCTCAACCCCCTATGGTGTGATTAAATGTCCAAATTTATCCAGAACTTCAGTAAACCAACAGCCTGTTCAGACCACTACTTCCTTGGACATACCTTTCTAATTCAATGGACTACCATGACCACAAAGAACTCAGGAAGCAGTGATGTGTTGAAGGCCTCTGAGCTGTTAAGTGCTACATTTCCATAGCTGTAGATCTTTTCTGATGCAGAACAGACCATGAAAAATGAAGTAGTAAACATGATCTACGGGCATAAGCCTTTGCCAATCCCTTCCCCTTCAGTCTCCCACAAATCAGTTCAGATCTCTTGCGCTGCGCTGCTTTATCTGAGTAAAAGACGAGCCAAAGGCTGAAGATAAACTGCACTGATTCTGTCTCTCTTGTTACTTTTAATAAAACAGTATTTCTTCCCCCTTCCCCTTGCATCCCTTCACCATCCTAGCAAAAGACTCATTTATGAGATTTCCTTAATATTTCTCTCCCCTAACTTCCCTCCTGAGTTTAATTCTGCAGCTTCCTTAATTCTTACATGTTTGTACATCTCTGGTCTCGTTCCCTTCCTCTTAAAACTGCTGATGGCTTTATGAATTCACCCACTGAAGTCATCGGTTATTGTTCCTCTCCACATCCACACCACAGCAAGGCCTTCACTGCCCTCAGCCCCTCCAGTTTCTTTCTCCAAACCCTTCTGGAAAAGATTACTACCCAAACATCAACAGTTTTGGACTGAGAGAGCGGTTCAAAGGTGAAACACTGGAAGTCCTCTTCAGAATTCCAGATCAACTTAAGGACCGCGAAGAAAAACACACCCACAACAGAAGAACTTTCCACAGGCAGCCTTACAGCACCGAGGTGTAAGGCATACGGTCCCGACTGCTTACCCGAGTCTTCGCTGTCATAGCAAGTCCTGCTGTATTGCTGTAAATCCACTTGAGGGGGCAAGTCTTGTGCTGACACTGGAGTTCCTCTTGGATCTGCATACAGCAGCAGCAAAGGCTGATAGTGACCCTTAATGCACTTTGTCACAACATCTTTCCATTTTGGACCAATCTGAATTAACAATAACAATTTAAAAATGCACAATAAAGGTTTTCTGTCATTATTTTCTATAACGAGCTCTCTTTTTTCACCTCGTACTTCTTTCAGAGTTTGATTTTCCAATGACATTCTTTAACTCCTACATCCAGCACCGAACTGAACTCACCAAGAAAGCTCTAGAACCAACTCAACTAAAATCAAGGTATTCACACCATCTTACGGCTAAACAAATTCAAATTCTTGCTAAAAATACAACTACAAAAATAATGCTTCCCTTTCAGATTTTTTTTCCTACAAAAAGCTTTTCATTCTCTTGAAATTTTCTAACTTTGCATCAGTCAGAAAAAAGCATTTGTAAAAAAAATTCTTAATGCATCCATCAGCATAAACAAAATGAACAATAAAAGGCATCAACAGCATGACAGCAAATTCAAGTCAAAGCTAACCACTTTGGTGTGTATTTCTGCTGTTAAAGACCTTCTGCAAGCATTGTGATAGGCCAGGCAACAATTCATATAGTTACATGCACCTCAAAAATCTTCCCCATGTAGTAACACAGGTTTCACCTAATACACTGAGCATCTATTCCAACAGATTTGCTTCATACACAAGTATTCTACTAAAGCACTGCAGTACCTATCCTTGGCAAAGTTTTGCTGCAGAGAAATGTGACTGAACAAATGCAAGGATTAGAGTTTTCCCTTTGAGACTGTGCTTGGCATGACTACAGGAGAAAATTTTCCTCTCTCATCTTTGTGCTTCCATGACTAGAAGGAAAAAAAAAAGGAGAGTGGCGTGAAACAATGCCAAACAAACTAATGGGATGTAATAACAGTGTGCCAAGATGCCAGTACTGGTATCTTCAATGTCAAGGACCTCATGCTTTGTGAAAAGGGGGGGTGGGGGTGAGGGGGGGAAAGCACTAACAGAAGCAACAGAAAATTTGTCGTTGGCAGCAACTGCTAGGGAAGACTGGTATCTAGATACTTCAACAAAGAACAAAAAAAACCCCAGGCACTAAAGAGCTATACCACTTGTCAGCAAGGGAAAGAGTTGCATGTTAGTTGTGTGCACAAGCAAACTGTAGGTTTTCAAACAACAACATAAAAAGCAAGACTGGCAGCCAAGAGAACAGAACTAAGAATAGGGCTTCTGAGATTTCTGGTGTGCTTTTTTGAGAATGCTTTACTGTGCTTAGAAAAAGGAGCAACAGAGTTACGGATCTTGAGTGGAAAACCAGCCAAAATTTCTCAAAATCTGTAGAAAACAGTATGGATCTACACACAAGTAGCTAGCAAATTTCTAACAGATTATTTTCCTAAACATTACTTTCTCACCTCTTTGACATGAGCATCATCAAAGTACATCCACTTGCGGATTTTAGTTTGGAAGAAGAAGGTAGAATAGTGTTTTCCATAGTAACAGATCATTCCCACCAAATACAGCTCTGAGTGTTTTGCTCTGTCATCAGTTACTCTGAAGAAGAGCTTCAAGAAGGGAGATAAGAAAAATGAAAAGGAAAAATTAATAAAATACCCAGAATTTTACATATTGCTTTATGTTTGAAGACTTCAAAGTAATAAAGAGAGGTGTCAGCTTTTTACTTCAAAAGATAGAGAAAACAAGGCAATAAGCACTTAAGTAACCAACCAATGTTAAAGCAAACCCAGAGACAGACCAGGAACAGACTCCTACCGCATCATCAGATGCTCAAGAATCGAATCAGTCCTGGAGACTGGCTGTACTTTAAGGAAGACATTTACAATAACGACATAATACTTTTTCAGAATTTGAAGTGTGGTTCTATTCTGAACATTTGTATTCTGTGTCATACTTGCTGTTACTGTTTCAAACCTGCATTCCTCTTTGCTCTGTAGAAACAAAGCTATTCTGACAGTGAACAGCCACATTTATTCTGACATAAGCAAAGACTAATTTATGACACCACCATAGAAAAGATGAAGATGTCAGTAGGTCAAAAGAGCTAAACATACAGAAAAATTGTTTTCTGGCTATTTAATTGTCTTATTTAAAAACACAGGACTTTTTAGTGCATTACTGCTTTACTATGCAAGGATCGCAGTTTCATAACCACATTTCCATCAACTAGCACTAATTTTGGTACACTGTGCACTGGCCAACACATTTTTTTTATGTGTGTGTATATAAATATATAATTTTAACGTAATACCTTAATGGTACAATAAGACATACCTACAATTTGGTATACCAGTATTTCAGCTCTGAAGTATCAGCTAATGTAGAATAAGTGACTCCTCTAGGGGACAAACCTCTGGATCCCAAACACTACTTAATCTAATCTATCATTCGATCACACAGTGTCAGCCACCATCTCTCAGAGGCTGCTCAGTTATTTGTAACTCTGTTACACCCACACATCTCAATGAAAAGAGGATTTTAAAAAGTTTAAAAAACCCAAAAAAACCAAAAAAAAGCACAACAGCTAACTACATTTTGACTTCAAAAGAAATTGAAAGAGTACAAGTGTATTTTCACAGAAATAGCACAAACCTCGATCCAAAATTTCCTTGCACTTGAAAATATTTTTTGATTCAGGCAAGCTTCATTCTCTGGAGTAATTTTTAATTTTTAGTAATTTCAGAAATTCAATAATACGCAATTACACTAGTACTTTCTCTGGTTTTCTAAAGCATTCAGAAACAGGTCAGATCCTTGGATCTGGCCTCTTTCTATGGACACCGAAAAGATAAAGGTGGCAACTTCTTGTATTTCTCAATACACTACTACAGACTACCGTGAGAAAGACTGTGTTAGTAGGTAGTGTTGAAATACCAAAAACTCACATCTCCCAGTTTAAGGCAAGTGCCCAGACTGTGAATCACATCCTCAGCCAGATCAGAGTGGTCCGAGTCCCAAACCAAGCCAATGGTGATGATCTGTGGAGAGTTCATCAGCACACGACGAATACGGATCTTTTCCCCACAGTTACTCTGAGGATTTAAATAAAGAAAACACTGAATATAATCCTTCTCTTATTATAATATTAGGGTAAGGCACTAACAAGCGTAAGTTTCAAAAGTACAGCTTCCAAAGAGGTGGTGGTGAAACACAGCAGATATAATTGCTCCGTGTCAGGATATGAGCTTCTTATGTCACAGATGAGGAGTGTTATCAGGACTATCTGGTATTCGCAAGCTTTAAAATGAATACTGCTGATTCTTCCTCATGCCACTGATAACGATTAAAAGGTATAGCACAAAATTACGCTTACTTAAAAAAAGATAAGCAAGCATACGTGAAAGACCCCCAAAACATTCTTAGGAATCTGAGGGAAAGCTCACTTTCTTACTTTCTTTTGATCTGAATTTCAGATTAAAAGTTATTTTTATGGAGATTGATGCTTTATATGACGGCATCAGAAAAATCCTCAAGGTGCTGCTTTGCTGTTAAAATTGGGTGGTTGTTCTACAAGGTGCCTGAAGCATCTCATTTTAGACAGGATAGTTAGGTCAGTATTCACATAAATATGAGAGCAGCAGCTGGAAGATGAGGAGAGTAAATGGTGCTCTAGTAACTCATACCAGTTCTTTCATTTCTTATTTCCTGTTTCCCCTCACACTCCCATTTTTTATTTTTTAAATGACTGCCAGTGCTATTGATGGCCAGGATCCCCCTCACTCTCTAGCCAGATTACTTCTCAGAGATAAGCTTGCTTGTGAAGCTGACATTTCTCAGTGGTTGTTCCAATCTATCCTGTTGGAACTGTGGGCATCTTTAAAACATCATGAAAAAAAGCTTACTGTTTGAATTAAGAGATTATGACTGTAATTTTAACACACAGTACTTTTTTTTTTTTTTAGGGGGTTTTGGGGACAACTATGACAAAGTCCCTTTGCAACACTTGCTATACCTCTGTGACAGATCACAAAGGTACCTTTGCAAGATCTCAGAAAAAAACCCCATTTTTGTACTGAGAACAGTTTCTCATCTCTACAGAGACTGGTTTCACAATTGGATATAATCATTTCTGACACTACAGCCAGGGAAGAGGATCATAAAGCATTTATCCCCCCAAAGCAATCTAGAAAATTAGCCAGAATTTCAGTCCCAATTATCAATGAGAGACAAAAAAGAAAGATTCAAAAACCAGAAAGGGATGAGCTTAACAACAAGGCAATGAAGACAGATTTTTTTTTTTTAGTATTTTTTTTTACAGGTAGAGGACTGTGATGTTTCAATGTAGACAGGAAGTTTTAATATTAAAGATGACTATAATCACAAATATTTCGCAAGTGTCATTCAAAGTACAAGCATTCCTGTGGATTACCACACAACAAACATATCTTACTCTCAAATTGTCATTGTCTTCTTTGCTTCAGCTAGCTAACATCAGCATTTTCTGCAACAGGAGGAATACGGCACACTGATAAAGAGCTTCCCTGGCATGACTTATAGGCCACGCTCAGCTAAGCCTCGACAGAAGAACTTCGCAAATAGAACAAGGCAGCAAGTACTGGTAAGCAATTTTATCCAACCAACCATTTCACACTTAAAGGGCAGCTCACCCTGAGAAAGAATGTCCTTCTATTAAGATTTCCCATGCTTTGGATATTAAATAGCTGAACTCAACCTTTAAAATGACAATACAGTATCTTCATTTCTTTTATTCAAATAAGTGAGTCACTATTTGCCAAAAAAAAAAAAATATGTTTTGATGGAGACTTAAAGTGAACGCTTCAGTTGAACTATAGAAAGTTGGGGGGATAAAATGGAAATACTTGCACTGCCCCCAGGGAGCAGGCACATAAACCATTCCTGTTGGAGCCTGTACTGCTTCCCTGAGGACTGCTGAGGCATCTAACAGTAGCATTACATGAAGGAGCAGTTACGCAGCTGTTTCCTGGCCTGCCTATTAATCAATATGTAAAAGAAGTTTGATGATAACTCATTTTGCATATTTATCTAAAGCCCTGGACCTGGACACACTGAAATTAAAAGCCAAAACAAGGTATCAAACTCTTGTTTTAGAAATCTAGCCCTTATGATTTAATTTATTTTAAAAAATATATATAAATATTTACATTAAAAAAAAATATCTTTATTTTTCTTAACCCAACTGATACACAGACTTAATTCAGCTGAATTTTGTCAGACTTACCGCACAGCAGAATAGAACATTTTTAAGAATAGCAGCCTGTGACTATCAACTTGACATATGCAGTAATTGTTTTTAAGTGGTTAAATGCCAGTCATCACTCACAACTATTGCCTACACTTTCTGGTCAATCTCTCCCACACGCTGAACAGAAAACCTTGCTCCAAACCAATACTCCCTCAAATTTTCTGTGATAACTCCTGCCTTTGGCATAGCTCTTGCAGATATACTGTGTAGCCTAACAAGCCTTTCACCATCAGGATATTCTCTGGCAGTGGAAAGCAGCAGTGCTTTTATCTTCCCCTCCCACCAACATTTTGACTCTATGCTGCAGGTACAGCAGTTTGGTCAACAGTTCAATTTACTCCACTGAAAGGTAGTAATGAAGGTGAATGGAAGCTTATCTAGGCAAAACAACTGATCTTGTACACGATTACAGTGACTGGTACAAAAGTTCCGCTATCTGTGCCAAGCATGGTACTGCTAACAAGATTTTACAAGAAATAAGTACTACTTTTCTCATGCCGTTATTACAGATGAAACACACTACACTCTACAGAAATAATTACTGGAGAAACTGGATGAACTGTGGGAATACTGCTCTAAAAAGTCTAGCTAATCAAAACCACCGTCAACATACAGAAATCTATAAAAAAACCATACAGCCTCCAAATTCTTTGTCATTTCCTTTTCTTTAGGTAAGATGCCAGAACTTTCATCATAGGATAAAAGCAGCACAATTGCAGCTTTATGTAATGCTAGTGTTGGAGACCTCACCCACCCTCAGTGAAGCTGAACAGCAAATCTACGATAGGTGCTTCTAGCAGCAACACAGGCTTGAACAGGAATAGATTGTGTGGCTATTTCCTGGGAGCAATGTAAGCATTTCCAATTTATTCCCCCTCATCACCTTTTTTCAAAGGTTTCAGAGTTAGAAATCACATTTTTAGTTTCCATCCAAACACTGTGTCTATTCTTGTTCTTGCTACTTGCATCTAATCAAAGAAGTGCTCAGTATCAGTCATCTTTCCCTTCCTTCACTGAATAACTGTGCTGAATTAAAACCCAAAGAACATTCTTACCTATCTTCTTCACCATTATGACAAACTAAACCTTGAAAATTCTCATGAGTTAAAAGGTACACATCAGTGTAATCTACTAAGCTTCTTCTGTCCTGTCCTTTCCCCCCAAAAGAAAAACTAAGGATACTAACTGGACAGTTTCGCAGGTCTCCCATAGTGCTGGCATTCTGTAGTAGCTCTCCAAACATATCTGGAGTGGGTTTCTCTCGTCTCTCCAGCATACAAATAGCTTGGTTGCTTCAGTATAGAGAAAGCATAGTAAAAAAAAAGTTTAGTAGTAAAACACAAACCCACATTAAGTAAGTTTAGTTAAATTTTACGAAAAGAACCTTAAAACCCACACCACTTTCTATATTTAATATTGTAGTACAGAAGAATCACATAATTGAGCGTGAATTGCTACACCTTCCATGATAATACTGCAGTAAAACTTAAAAATAGGAATAATTTATAGTTTGGCTTAAAATCTACATCTTAAAAGCAAGCTTTAGCATTTTGATAAATACTTGGATTTCAAAATGCTTTTCTTCAGTAACCACAACCCTAGCGAAGTAGCACAGTAAAGCACTTCCTTAATAATAAAACTAAGGACAAAAAAATAGCACAGTACCCAACTGATTTCACTGTCCAAGTTGAAAGAAAGATGACAGTAAGTACACAAGAACACTAGTGCTCAAAGCATGTTAAAGCTTAAATTGATTTAAAAGGTAAATAAATATATCACTTTTTATTGGTGGTTTTGAAAACCACTGCATGACATCAGATTTACTGAGATATTTAATATAAAATGTTGAGTACCATTAAAATACTTATTTTGCTGTTTTTCTAATAAATCATATTCTGATACACAGTGCCTGTCGGTAACCTAAAGCAAAACTGCAGCTCGATGGAATGGCAGGTAGCAGGCACAAGGGGGAACGCTCTACAATACTCCTGACACACTGGTAAAGTGGCAGCTTTTAACACAGGTCTGCAGGAGAACAGCAACTAGTAGTTTTCAAGACAAATTTTTCAGGTTCTGTAACTACATGTCTCACATGGGTGACAACAAACCATGAGAAATTTTCATCTCAATCAAAATTTCAAGACAGAAGTGAGTAACAGACTCCTGCCTTGATCAGATTTAAGGAGTTTTTAACTGAGCAGCCATCTACTAACAGAAGACTTCTCTAGCATTCACTGAAATGAACTACTACAGAGCTAGAGCTATTGCTCTGTGCACCATCTTCTTTAATGAGGGAGTTCCCCAACAACTAGAAAAAGCAAGAGCTATATATCCATCCAAGAAAAAGGATTTGAGGAACTACCGGCTCGTCAGTCTCGCTCCAGCACCTGGGGCGATGACAGATCAAATCCCCTTGGAAATCATCTCCAGGCATATGAAAGACAAGAAGGTGAGTCAGAGCAGCCAGCATGCCTTTACCAAGGGCAAAGTATGCCTGACCTACTTTATTATCTATCATAAGACGATGGGTTCTGTTGAGGAGGCAAGAGCAGTTAATTATCATTTGGTCCCTAGCAAGGTTTCCAAATCATCTGCAGCATTCCTGTGGCCAAATCAGGAGGTGTGGACTGCACAGGTAGAATACAATGCAGCCAAAAACCCAGATGGACCTTCAGGCTCAGAGGATTCAAACGTAACCAGCAGTCAGTTTAGAGTGCTGTTAACTCAGGATTTAATACCATGGCCGATGCTATTTAAGATTTTCATTAACAATCTGGATGACGAATCAGAACACACCCACATCAAGTTTACAGATGACAACAAACCGGATGGAGCAGTCAATACACAGAAAGGGAGTGCTGCCACCCAGAAGGATCTTGACAGATTGGAGGAATGAGCTGACAGGAAGATCATGAAATTCAGTAAAGGAAAAATACAGAGTCTTGCACCCTGGACAGAGCACACTCAGTGTAGCAGTACTGGCTGGGCAACGAACAGCTGAGGAGCAACATTGCCGAAAGCTGGTAGACAAGCTGAACATTATCCAGACTCTTTGCAGAGGCAAACAGAAAGGACAAGAAGCAAAAGATGCAGAAAGGGAAATGGTGACTGGATACAAGGAAAAAAAAAAATCCACACCAAGTCACTAAGTACTGGAACAGGCAGCCCAGAGAAGTCATGGAATTTCTGTCCTTGAATGCTTTCAAAACTCAGCTGCAGAAAATCCCAAGCAGCCTGATCTAGCTTTGAAGTTAGTCCTGCTTTGAACAGGAGGACAGACTAGGTCCTTTTCAGCATAAATTCTTCTTTATTTTTCTTTTCTTCTTAACTCACCTGCTCACATATTAAGGTCTTTCAAAACTTACACAAGTCCTTGCCATTACAGTTTTCAGATCCAGAATCATAAACAAGCAGACACACTGATCCATGCCTGAACTGCTATCTTCTGCTCCACTAAGCCCTCATGTTCTGTATCATAGTTATCAAAGCCCCACCAACTTTCAACTAACCATGTTCTATCTTGTGAAGGTAAAGATTGAACCACAATACCAGTATGGAGAGGGAAAGGGGGATGAGGGGTGGGGGTGGAGGGGGGGAGAGAGAAGTTCTCTTCCCTGTAAAAATCCCAACTCACCACAGTGAGGTTGTAGAAATATAATGTACCATCTGGATGAAAGGTAACGGGTCAGAGGTGGCACCACAGCTGGTACAAACACACTGAAGAGAAAGAAAACATAATACATTGACACGATTAAACAGGTATGTTTCCACAGGAACACTTCTGTTTGTATCTTTTTTATCATGGCAATGCATGTCTTAGGAATGCAAATTTGAAACTTGAGAACTGATGATTTGTATAAAGCCTGTATCATCACTTCACCTGTTCAAACAAGGTCATCGCAAACTTCTGATGGGAAACACAATGTGGTGCAGTGCAAATATCTTCCTTTGTCTCATCTGCAATGTGGAAGTGGATTCGCATTAACAGGTTTTCCTAGCCAAAGAGAGAAGAAAAAGGAAAAAACCCACCAAAAAAATCATTAGATCATTTCAAATGTAGACAAAAGTTAACATATAAATCACAAAAGCATGTCAGATACAATAATGTAAGTGTTGTTCACAGAGACAGAAGGCTCCCGCAAATTTTTTAAAGTTGCTTAGGAAACAAAAAAGTTGGCATTTCTTTGCTACAAAAGAAAATGGCTACCACTTCTGATTTGAAATGCTGTGTCAGGTAACCATTTACTTTATTTATTAGCACAACTGAAGATTCTGTCAGTGATTATTCTGTTCAATTCTCAAGCACCAATGGATTTGACCAAACATAACAGGCAGAGCAGCTCTGCAGTTTTAAAATCACTGGATTGCCACTAACTTCTCTTCATCTACCCCAAGTAACCCAAATCAATTTCTGTGTTCCAGAAGGGCTTTGAAATACGGCAAATAACCTACATTCTATCAAAAAGGGAGAGAACTAATAAATGAAGAGGCAGACTACATTCTGCATGAAACAAAAGCACTGAACATCTTCTAGGTATTATTTCAGACAGCTCCATCTGTTTCCAAGTTCCCAGGAGTTCCTGTCCTAAGAGTTCCCTCTCCTCCCACTGTTGCCAATGTTAATCTGGGGGTGCCAAAAGTCTACTGATGCCCCTTCCAGCAGCATTCTCTTCACTATCACTATGAGCTGCATATTTGGTTTATAGATCTGCAACAAGCAGGTCAAGATTAATTATTAGGCAAAATAGCTCTGACCTCGTGCAATTTCCCTTGAACTTTACTATCTAAGGTCTTCTGGCATTTAAATTAAATCTCTGCCTTTAGGGCTGAAAAGGTTAACTAAGTGAAAAGCTATGGAATTATCTCTGCCTTAAAGCTTAACACCTCAAAAGGGAGCATGTCCCCACTTTAACCATCCTTGCGCCAGTACAGTTAACCTAACAAACCTGCTGTGGGGACACCTACAGCAGTACGAGATGGGATATTCAGATTAGCTTTCTCAAGGACGAAACTAAACCAAAAGTTCCCATGTTCTACTACATAAAGAACCCCATTTGAGTGTTGTACTGCATAAAAAAAACCTATTCGATATAACTGTGCTCACAGGGGCTGCTGCGTAGGCTGATGTAATTTATTTCACTTTGAGGCTTTATTGCCATCATCTACTTATATTTTAAGTGAGCTCATTAAACTATATAATTTTCCTGTGTTAGTATTCTACAAACACAGGATACGCTGGGTTATTATAAGCCTGTTATCAGTCTGCTTAGTTTAAGAGAACTACAATAGCTATATGCATTTACCCTATTCCTGTGATTTCTTGCAGTGTGAGTGTCAAATTAGGTAGGTGTAGGAAAAGAAAAATTTAACATATAGAAAGGACTCTACTCCAATAGGTGCTTTACCCGAGAGAAGTTTTGCCTTGCAGTAGTAAATCCAATACATTTATATTTTGGTTAAGAATTAACATCTTTGTTAACAAACAAGCAGCATACACAAACACACTTGGGCCACCCTACGGACACCATCATTTCCAAGAAAGGGAGCAGCCAGTAGGTCGGTAAGGCAAAAATACCTCCTAAATAAATGAAAGAAATTTAGGAGACTGAAGAGGGAAAAGGAGGAAATATGGGTAAGAATAAAATCTTAACATAATGGATACAAGAATGAGTTTGAATATAAAAAAGGAAGCACACAGGTAAACCTAGGGATGTAAAATTTGTGTCAGAGCCATCTCCCAATCACACTATTGGGCTAACCAGACTAAAAAAATGTCAGAGTGTTTACAAATACAGCAACAGAAATATCTGGAAATGATCTATTTTACTTTTGGTTACCTCAACTTACAAACATGAACAACTGTGTTGGGCTGTGTTTGGTTTATTTATTTTTACTTTCCCTTAGCCAGAGTTTGCAAAAACATGGTTTCAAAATAAAGGGCAAACAAAATGCCCTTTCACCCTTTTGAGGTGATCCTTGAAATGAGAATCCTGGATCATTCCTGCAGTGCAATTTTTATTACAATTCATATCCAAGACACACTTGAGAGTGCAAGCAGTACATACCCAAAGGTAACTGTAAAAATGGGTAACATTAATGTTTCCATTCAAAAATCATTAGTGATGACTCTCAAAGCAAATACTCATTCCCCCCCTGGATCACTTCAAGCTTGCGGATCTCTCCGTGGACTTTCACAGGCTACACATGCATGGAATTTTGGGAGGGGAGAAATGGAAAGACAAAAAAAAAAAGGAAAAAAAAAAAAAAAAAAAAGATGTGGGGCATCTCTGCCTGTCAAACCATCTTTCAGTTATACTCACAAAACATTCTGCAGCATCATCCATGATGCCCAGTTGGAAGCGTTGCTCATCCTGAAATGTCTTTGCAAGAGCAGTGCGCAGGGCATCAGAAGGCAATACCTTTTCACTGCTACACTGAAACTGGTTGAAGATACCCTAGTAATAAAACAAAAAGCTAGTTAAGTTACTGTATTTTCAAAACATGACTCAAGTTATCTGAAATCAAACAGCAAACCTTTAACTCACTTTGCTCAAGCAACACACAGATGTTTGTATTGTATTGTACAAGGGCTACAAGAGAAAATCCTGAGAGTTCTTCCTTTGGAATCATACGCAACTTTGTGAATTCCTTCCCTTCCTTTCACATATTCAAAGGAGGATGAGGAGCTTTGGGGTAAATTTCCCCTCAGCATCAATCCCCCTTGGACCTTCCACCAAATTTGATTCCTGAAGCAAATACAATGGACACCAAAACTTCCTCACTTTTTATTTCTATTTCTCCCTCTTCAGTTCACTTTTTCACTCCCAGTTCAGCAGCCTTCCTGTTACACATGCTGCCTTCTTTCCTCTTTCAAGCAACTCTTTCCAAATGTCTTCACCCTTAAATAGCCACAACCTGTTGCTTGCACTCTTTAAAGAATTTACCTTCCAAAAGTCCATGTGGGTATCAGATGATTTTCGGTTTAGCATGCAGAAGGGAAAAGGCATGACATGAATAGCAGTTCCTACGTATGACCAGCTGCTTACCTTTGCCATAAACCTGCATTTTCATAACTGTAATTCACAGGTCATCTGGGTAATCATTTGCAAGGACGAGTAGTTCTATAATGACGCATTATCATCTGAAGCATGGGTTATATGTACAAAAGTTCAGTACGTATTCCCAACTGATTAAAAACCCAGTTTTGTATGTGGGTGTGTGCATGTGAGATAGCCAAGAGCTCTTCTGAACAGATATTTAACTTTCATTTTGCCCTCCTACAAAAACAGGAACATAAATCTGTATGCAAGATCCTCAGCTTAAGTAAGAACTTCTAGCCCTTACTTTCATACAAGACCATTCTGTTGCCATCATCACTCTGCTCTACTTTCTACCTCATTTCCTATACGACCAGCAACCACCTTTATCAGTGTCAATCTCAAAATCCTGCTTGTCATTTCCTAAAAAACTTTTCCTTGCCATTTCCCTAAAGATTGCGGAAAAGCTCCATTCTTACTGCAAGAGAAAGAAGGATCATCTTTAACTGCACCACTTGGCTTTTCTGCCTTCTAAACCTAGTCAAACAAGGAAAAAGCCAGCCTCAAACTGGTTTGCCTGTTTGGTTCTCCTCCACATTTATACTGAGAATCTGTAGCAATGTTGGCTCATGTATCCCTTCCTCCCTTAATTACAGAATGCTTCTCCCCAGCATACTTGGGATCTGTATTAATTGGAAATAAACAATCTAAATCTTTCTCTATTCTTATTTGTTTCTTATCAGGAAATGAGAACGTAAAGGAGAGGACGTTTGCCAAATCACAATCTCAGCTGCTTTGAGGAAGCTGAAAGAGTGCAAAGACAGCTGTCACTGCACAGCCAGCAAACTAGGCTCTCTGCACCCCCCCCCCCCCCCCTTTCTGGTCATAGGAATTGTACCTTTTGTAATGTTGACATATTATCTAATAGAGATGTAAAATGCCCATCTCCCTTTGCTGCTGTTTTTATTTTGGTAGTCCTTAAGGTGCTCATTCATGGGTGAGGGCCCACTGTGCTGAAGCCCATAGCTCTTTTCATATTGCCTTTATTAGAGTATAAAATCATGAAGAGGAAAGTAGTGATGAAGAGAAGGCTGTGAGGCAGTAAGTCTCACACTCCATGAATTAGGAACAACGCCTCTCCTCAGTTACCTTGTATATATACCCATACACAAAAAAATAATGACAGAGTCTCTGTACTTAACTACCTTGGTTTCCATTTCTGTCACTCCAATAACTGACCAAGTTTTGTTAGTAAACTTTCTCATTTCAGTGGACCTTAAAAAAAGCAGGGAACCTTAATTCCATCCTGCTTCAGTGCTTTACATTAAATAACTTAAGAGCAATTGAAAACATTGAGAGTGCTTTAGAAATGTGTTTATTCTGGTTATCCTCAATCTCACTTCATAGTTCTGGGAGGAGACAACTCGCCTAAGGCCTGGCACGCAACCTCACTGCAGATAACTGATGGACAGGACCTCGTTTTCTTCAATGACAGCTTAGAAATGGCTCTGCACTCTTGCAGGGGGAAGGAGAGAATCAATGCAGGCTCCAAACTAAGTAAAAGGAGAAGCAAGCAAGCAAACCAAAATTCTTGTTTCAAATCTCCATCTTTAAAGAAATAGTACATTTACTATTACCCATAATGTACCTACTAGTTAACATACAGAGATCAGGAAGGAAAAAGGGATCCTGATGATGATAAGCAATTGTTTTCACAAGATTCTGCATTTTAAATTCTTTTGTATCATGAAATAATTAGAGCCTTGACAATTACACCTAAAAAACTTACATTAAATACAGCAGAAAACTGAAATCTATTGCCACAATCACAGAACAAAAATAAGTCAGTAACACCAATGAATTCCATGAAGAGTTCTAATATGTAAAATCAGGAAGCAGAAGATCCCAACACTATATAACAGAATGCTTCCTAAAATTCATAATGGCATATCACACAATGACTTATTTAGATGGGGGGGTTGTCTTAAAACCAGTGAGTAATTGTGCATTTTAATCTAGTAAAGATCAAATCTTATGTCATTGCACAATGCAGTTTGGAACACAGTGCCTGTAGGAAGTCCCAAAAGCACCTCAAATGGAGTCAAAAGCATTTTGAACACAGTGGGGGTTGTTTTTTGTTGGGGTTCTTGGGGTGGGGCATTTGGGGCTGGTTGGGTTTTTTTTTGAGGGGTTGGGTTGGTTTCCCTTTTCCTGATTTTTCAAGATAGGTTCCTTGCTCACCTTCAGAACAGGTCTTTCTTGTCCCAGCAGGATGGACAGGTGTGGCATTTCCTGCAGTTTCATCACTACATTATCTAAGTCAGATCTCTCTCCTTAATTCCAGGTCTTGCCCTTGAGTGATACTGTTAATCACTAGCATTTGTTCCACATACAGATCTGAAAGCCAGCTGGGCGCAGACCAGGAAAGCACTGCTGATTCTGCCCCAGGAGTTTTCATGACACGCTTTCTCCAAGTGCTTCTGGAACTTTATGAGAACTTTATATATGAAACATTCAAACTTTGTTCTCCTTCAAACACTTCTTCACCTGAATTTTAAGATAGTGAAAACCCCATTAGTGTATTCACACACTGATGATTTCTCTCAAAGGCTACATTCCAAGACAAATGAGCTCAGCAGCAACAGGATGAACAGACACTGCTAAAAGCTTCAAGAACAAGGGAAGTGTCTCTGGTTTTACCAGTTTTTAGTAACTAAAATCAATGATGCAATACTAAAAACAATAACAAACAAACCTTAGCATAAAATCTGAACAATTACTAATATTGTAGCAGCAGCAGCACTGATTTCTACACTGATGAGCTATTCTTGGCGTGTTGGTAAGCTTACAAACCATGACAGAGAACAGCATGAGGACGGGATTTTTCAGACAGCAAGTATGCCTTCTGGTTACACTGCATTCCCGAGGCCTATAATAAAAAAGCAGCCCATCTCCCTCCATATCCTCTTCCTTACAGATCTTTGAAGGTCTGGAAAGGGTAGCAGAGACTGCAGAATTAGTAAGCAGAAGAGTCCTTCAAGAGGAATAAATTGACAAAGTCCACCTAGTTGCATCTACTCCTTCCCCAAGCACCAAGTCAAGATCAACTACAGTTACATAGTTGACCTTTCACCAGCTTGCTCTCAGAGGCATCCAAATCTGGAAATTCCTTAACCATCCAAGGCAATCTATTGTAGGGCCTCACTTGGCTTATTACCATTCAGAAGGCATTTTCCTAGTTTTGTAGATGGAAGCTTCGTGTCCTCTCTACCACAGGCCTGGGCTCCTGACATATGTCAGAACAAAAGCTTGCAGTCTGTGGTCTCCCAAAATAATCTCCTCCAGTTTGGGAAGTATGGGGATCAACAAATTTTCTAGAGCTTCAAAAGAAAACAACTTAAGGTTTGAGATAAGGAACCTTTATCATACTCCAGTTAAATTCATATTCAAGATAAAACCTGGCTTTCCATTTCAGAATGCTGAAATTCACATGCACGATCATAGAACACCAGAAGTATTCCATTTATTTGGGGTAAATCGAAATCTATAATGTGTACCTAGCCATACTGACAAAACAAACCCCAGACTTTATATACATGCACATAAGACTTTTTAGTCAAGCATGTAGAAGCAGGCTGGCATAAGAATAAACTGATGGCTGAAGACAAAACAGGCATCAGCTACTGAATCAGATCAGTGCCCATGCACTGTAAATTTGAGCTGTGTCCTTGGCAGCTTTCTGAGAACTAATTATTCTCTTGCAGCATTGTGCAGAAGTTCCTTCTGGATGGGCACATCACGGCAGCTCTAGTTGTGTGGTATTTCCTTCAAAGAACAAAACATACTTGTCCAAATGCTTTAGTATTCCCTGCATTAACAGTTCATGCATTTTAGCAAAAGCTACATATATTAACATGGCAAATCCTCATCCTTCTCACTGCTCAATATGTCAATATTATTTGTGCTGTCACTCAACTGTTTCTGGGGTTTTGTGTTTTGTTTTACGGGGGTTTTGTTTTTTATTTTTTGTTTAAAAACAACTTTCTCTTCATTTCAATAGCATGCCCTTCTTACTCCATTCCATTTGTTGGACTTTTTTTTTTTTCTTGTCTACAGTATCTATTCTCTCATCTGGAACACGACACTCTTCTGCTAGAGCATCTTGCTCCGTACAACAGCCTGTTTCAATAAAAATTCTGGCTGCTAAAGTCACTTTTCTCCCCTTCAGTCACATAAGCTTCTACACACAGTATTTCCACTAGCTCACATTTCTTCCCCACGTTTCTTCATGTTATATTCACCTTCAAGGGTGCAATAAATTCTAGCTCTATTTGGGTTTGCATCTTTGGGTCTCTTTCTAACCTCCAAGTCTGATAACAATCAATCTAGACTTCCATTTATTCCTTTCTTTTACAGTCTCTCTTCCATTTTTACTTGCGCTATGCTCTAAACATTAACATACGGTCTCCAACAGACTGTAACATCAGGCACCCCGGCTGCTACCAAGGAGTAAATAAAAATACACTTTCCACGAGTTTAGGAGGGTGGCAGGAAAAGAAACCCAAATCACAGCATGCCCACATCAACTAGGTGACAACTTATTAACTGATCTATCAAGATAAAAAAAGGCAATCATTATTTGGAAGCTTCAATTACCAGTTTATTGACTCAAGAAACTATACTTGCTGCTGGTTTATTTGTCAGGCAGTCAACTACAAGTGCCAACCAAAAAAAATATTTAAACAATAAAACTGATTATTTTACATTTTTTTACTACTGTTTTACCCCGAAATACTATCCTGATTTGGAAAAAAAGAACAAAACAAGAGGATGAAATCTTTGCAAGCAACTTGTTGTCTCAACCATATAATGAACTTTTCATAACAAAACCCTCCATTTCAATAAAGTGGCTAATCAGGACCACAAACTAGTCATTCCACTTCTTTCAAGCATTCTTAATACCCTATTGTTGTCACTTTTCACCTTAGACAACAACATCATTTCTACACAGAAAATTCACATTCTTCCTGCTTTTGTTGCACATGACAAAATTACAGAAAAGACCAGCCCTACTGGAATTTATCAATCAATAGAGCATTCTTCTTTGCGAACTACAAAAAACACTCTGTCCTATATCCTGGCACTATGGAGCTCCCAGTACAATCCCTGGAAGGAGAACAAACTCTCTGTGGCATGCTCAGTACAGTGGACGGATTTCCCTCTTCCTGCCCTCTTCCAGCTGTGATAAACAAACACCAAAGTAAAGTCATGCTATAGAAAAAGGAAAACAAAACAGAACACAGTAAACTTCAACATTAATAAAAAATTAAAGTTGTTCCAGTGTTACAGCAGGCAAACCACATAGTGCTAAGGACAGCTTACGCACTGAAAAAAACCCACTTAAATAATGCCACATCTTAAGAAACAGCACTTGGGATTCCAACACAGAGCCGGCAGCTCTCCCTTTTCTTTTTATAGCTGTTGATGCAAGGTTCCCTCAAAATAACCAACAAATGTACGTCTGGAACGATTTCAAGGTTCATTTTGTAGCCACATAAACATAGCCAGGTATCAAGGCAAGTTTTAAAACCACTTCAAGAATTTGTGTGATGGATGTCTTCAATGTGGTACAAAAATAAACTGTGGTTTGATATCAAGTATGACATCACTGTCCTATCATCCCTCATTTTTAAGAGGTAATTTAAAATTACAAGTAATATTTATAGAACTAGCTGAGCATTTACAGTAAATACTGTGCATGACATCAGAATCCCTAGAAACAGTTGCAGCAAGCCAAGAAAGTGTGGAAAAAACACAACTTCTATTCAAAGGCTAAATTTAGCCTAGTGGAGACTATCTTCCTCTAAAGTCAATGGGACAAGAATGCTGCCTTTAGAGCAATGGTTCAAAGCTGGGGAAGAGCACGAATCCCCTCTGCACAGCACAGGAGATCTTGGGTATCCTGTGAAGGGAATTTGGAGTGGAGGGTGGGGGCGCAATGCAATACTTCCCCCCAAGTATTAGCCCTTTTCCAGGCCAGCCTGAAATCTGAACGTGCCAGCATGCTTTGGAGATGAGTAAACACGTCCTGCCTCCACCTTGCTCGGTCTGGACAGGTATTTGGGGCAGATCCACCTGACAGCATGCAAGGCTAATTACCTCTCCCCAGACCCTAATGGGAGATTTTCACATGGTATAGAGCTCCAAATTCTTGTGTTCCCACTGGATCCAGCCATATCTTCTCCCTCATCTTAGCAAAGCCTAAGGCAAGATTCAAGAGAAAAAGGATGTCAAAGAACTGGAGGCTAAGCCAGCATTACCCTGGCAGGACAACAATTAAAGGCTTCCAGATAGAAGGGCTGGGGCAAAGGAAGAGGTGAGCACGGGAGGGAAGGCATGATCCTAATGCACTGGGACACAAAACATGCTCTTGGTGATGCTTGCAGCATTAGATGCATGTTAAGCACATTATCACATCTGTCTTTTACAAGCTCACACATAGCATGTGCCAGACTTTTTTTTTTTTTTTTGGGGGGGGGGGGGCCTGAGCAGTTTGAGAACACTGATCCAGAGGGCAGCAGAGAACAAGTAAATACCTTAAACAGCGTGTTTTTTTCCCCCCATCTACTGCCTGCTTAAGTTTTAGGAAGATGAATGTGACCATCTCCACGGTCTGGGGCTATCCTTTATGCATACCTTCATCATGTAGCACCCCTACCTTTTCAGCTGCATGCAAGCAAAACAACCAATATTTCTGGTGTCTGGGGTTTTTTGGGGGGGCAAGGGAAGGTTTGCACCCCCAATTTCACTTACAGTGACACCCTTTATTACTCACCTTTACAATATTATTTGACTTGATTACAACACAAAAATGGGGGTGAATGTTCAAATATTTATGTACACACATCACTTTACACAAGCTAATGAAGGTAGAAACTTGTCACAACATCACCCAGAGAAAAACATGAAATTGTGAGTTGCTTTATAAACATAACGGAACCAGGAATACAACAGTTCTGTAACTTCTAAAAAAATTTCTATATATTTCTATTCCTTGTATAGTTTTTATTAGTATTCCTTGTATAGTCTGTAAACTCTCTAGAACAGGCTTGGGTAGAACACACTGAAGTTTCCCATGAAGAACAGACTGTAGAAAGAGAAAATACTAATGTTTTGGCTTGGATTAAAGCCAGTTGGAATTTGTTTATTTACTTTGTCAAGTATTGGTTACTGCCCATATTCAGAAATACTTGTCCAGATAACTCTTTACTTGTTTGCACATTTCTTCAGACTTTTTCATTGCACACTGAGTTTTGTGAGCTATAGGAATTCTGTACTCAACCAAATGGAAGTTTTCCAAAATGTGCAAAAATGCTAGAGGATCTGGTGCAACGTTACAGCTTTGTTGGAAACTAAGGGTTGTAACACCTTCTGACTAAGCATGGCATTGGTAAGAACTTGAGACAGAAAACAAACCAAAAAAAACCTTGCAGATATCTGGGTGCAAGAAGAGAGAGCAACAACTTTTTTCAAAGACTGCTTAATTTAAAAGATAAGCATATGGCTGCACGCATAAAATTTGTGAAATCTGCCACTCTACCTGTCACTTCCAAGTTTATAATAGCATACTGTACACTTCAGCAAGCCATCAAAACCAAGGATTTTATCAACAAAACTAAACACTCTCTGACCTAATGTCTGCTTTTAATACACATATTCAGAGATCCTGTCATATTCCAGTATTAATGTAGCACTTTCCCCTCTCATACTGGTACTACTAATCCAGATGCCTCTTTGCCCACAGTTCTTCTTTCAATACCAGTTCCACAAAGGTTCATCCTCTTCTTTTTCCTGTATTTTTTCCCCTCCTCTTTTTCAGTACTCTCATTCAGACAAAAAAAAAAAAAAAAGAAAAAAGAAAAAAAAGACTTAACTATTATCTTTATATTAAAACCTCTCAACTCTGCCTCAGAGTCCAGTCCACTTTCATTCACATGGCAGAACCTGTCTGATCTCCCGGTATTTCCTTGCCGTATCTTGCTACTAGGTTAAACACCAGAACAGCAAAAGCTTACATTCATGATAATTTCCTAAATCCTTTTCTTTCCTTTCTCATCTCAGCTACCAAAGATTCACTTGGCAACACTGGAGGGCATGATCCACAAATCAGCTTCAAATTATCTCACTGACCTTTAATGTACTCAAACCAGATCATGCCTATGTCTTGCTACTTCCCTACAAGGAAGGGGATATATTTAATACTCCATCTTCGTCAGGATAGCTGTATTTCTCACTTTGGATGTGCTATCTTGCTCCTAACCCACTGTTACATGCTCTTTTAATGATACTGCTGTAAATACCATCCTGTCTCCTCATTTCAACAGATAAGTCTTGAGACAAATTTCCCTTCAGAGAGAAGCCACTTATCTTCTCTCATGCCTTAACAATCTCCACTTTGCTGTTCTTTTGTAAGGGAAAGCCCCTTAATAACAGCCCAGGAACTCACCAGATAACTCATTTCTAGCCTGTCTCTACCAGAGCACCAGTAAAGTCACTTAACAGTACCAAGACAGCTATTATACTATAAATATTGCCTGTGAACTTCAGGTGATCCTAATTTAAACCCTGCATTCTATATTTTGCCATATTTATAAGACATGCTGTCTGTCCTTTTCGTTACTGCACACAGAATTCATGACACAATAAATTCTCCCACAATTAATTTACAGATTTAGTTGGATCTTACAACCCATTTGTGATCAAAGAAAATGCCTCGGTTCCAATTTCAGAAAGAAAAAAAACACTGCTCAGGAAGATTAAAGCTGGTATTTTCATCGTGTTTACATCACATCCATTTATGCCACAAGGTTAGAGGGAGCCGTGGGTTTGAAGTAGCAAAACTTAGAAAGGAAGGCACAAAAAAAAGCCAGAAGCACTAAAAATTAATGGGTAGAGACAAACTGAGATGTAGGATCACACTTTACTCAAGTCTGTAAGAGCACTCTGAACCAGAGCTAGCATCTAGATCTTACTGTCCAGGCAGCATCCATGACAGTCAGTTATTGTATCTACATCTGCAAACAGAACTGATGTTTTTTAAAGCAGAGACCACAAAAGCCAAGCCATATAATATAGACATCAATATTTACTGTAGAAAATACCTTTTAGTCTCACATAATCAACAGTTTTGAACAGAAAGGCTTAAAGCTAAATAGCCTTCTCCATGCTGGTGTTTAAAGGAGCTCTGAAGGAAAAGGTAACTTCTGAAGAGCATGCTAACTGTATACAGCATAATATTTAT
This sequence comes from Falco biarmicus, assembly GCF_023638135.1. Lineage (NCBI taxonomy): Eukaryota > Metazoa > Chordata > Aves > Falconiformes > Falconidae > Falco > Falco biarmicus. The sequence goes on from NC_079296.1 coordinate 17,282,966, forward strand.
AAACTAAATGGTAAATTAGAAAAAACAAAGCAAATTGATGTTGTACCGGCTTAATTAATCTTCCAAACAACATAGAGGCTCACAATGATCTATCTGCACTCTACTGGTAAGAGGCCTTGTATCTGAAACTTTACCTACAGTATTTTCACAATTTATTAGCTTGAACATATTTTCAAAATAGTACTATGAGCGTCTATGTCATATAAGAGTATGTATATATTTTTTATACATTATGCATATATTTATATATACATAACTATGTAACATATAAGAGTACTATGAGAGGGCCAGTACCTGTCAGATTTACCTTTGCTCTCACATTTCCAGATGCAAGCTTGATTACACATATTAATCAAACATCAGAAATATTTTTTTTTTTTAAACATTGGTTTTAATTTGTTTCCAACTTTTACCTTAAGAGCACAGAAGATGCAAGAATCACCCATACATTTGTGCGTTGTGATTTGCCGGAAACTGCGGCGGAAAATGTCCAGATGCCAAAGAACCTGAAACACAAAAAGGGACACAGCCAATTTTATGAATATATAAAATCTACATATAAAGCTCTGAGTTAAATTGCACATGCTAAATAATCCCAGAAGTACGTTAATGTCAGTGAACATCACTTTTAAAATGGGATGCCTTTTATCTAAGTGCAAGTTGGCATTTTAATGTCAAGTAGCATTCACATACATTAATTCGCAGTAGGACATCCCTCTGAATTTCTTGCCATATGCTTTTACATTAAAAAAACTCACTTCTTTGTCCATGTGGCAGTTCCATCTTAAACAGCACCTGCCCTGACTGCTCCCCAGCACTGGCACCATGACCAGCCATTGTGGGGGCTGGGCAGAGATGCCAAGGACACCCCACCAACTGCTGGGGCTGAAACTCGTCCACCCTCCCACCTCCCAGGCAGCCTCCTTGTTCTGTGTACAAAGCCCAAATGCTGGAAAAATGGAGCACCAACAGCATATACACTAATAAGCTCCTGCAAGTCAAAACAATAAATTACTACAAGCCGTTATGCCAAGTATTTATATGCCATGCTTACAGGCAGATTTCTAACCCTAACTTGTGTGGGCAGTTACACTTTTCTATCAGGAAAAGTATGCTGGTAAAGCCAGGTACATGGCCAGGTATGGTCACAGCACACATAACCAAGCAGGCTTTTTTATGTTCTGCTAGCAGCACCACCAAATGTTATTATTAAATTTTTCCACTAGGTCTGTGCAATCTTGGGCAATTATATAAAATCTTATCTGTAAAACAGCAACAACGCTGATCTCTGAGGTGTTTCACAGTCAGCTCATATATAAATGTGGTTGGTCCTGGCTGTTTCAGCTTCCACTTGCAACAACTGGACTTTCCTGTAAGCCCCAGAGCAACCAGCCTTTCAGGAGGCAGAAGCTTGCACTGAAAGAAGCCCTGACCTAAATCACGTCTGGCCAGATTCCGGCCAGAGCAGCGAGGTCCCGGCTGGCATGTGACTGGCTAAATGCTTCGTTAGCTTAAACAGAGGAATCAGACTTCTTATTTCTGATTAATTTGTCCAGAGCAACTGGCTAGAAAAAAAAAATTAGCACTCTGAATAAAAGTTGTGCTGGTTTCAAGAAGTGTTTCCAGATGGAACAATTTGTTAACTAAACCATGGCACACAAATGTTATCTAAAATCATATTTAAAAGTACGTTTATTGAATATTTAATCTGTAAAGTTTCCCAAAATTTCAGAATTGTCATAGCTATGTTTATACTCAAACTGTCCCTATACTTAAAGGCCTGGGAGGCAACATAAGCCCTGGAACCATCTGATTATACACAACATTCCTGAAGAACTACTGCAGACTTCACAAAAGGACAAAAAAAATAATAAATTTAGGAACTAGTCCAATTTTTCAATGTAACTGCCTTTAGAGTTTATCTTGAATGTTTACAGAAATACTTAAGAGTAAGGAGCAACAAACATTCAAAAGCCTCTCAGACTAATACTTAATGTTAAAAAATTAAGATAAAAGAACCCAGAACTATGTGTTTTATGACATTATTCCCATGTTGCCTTTTTTTTTTTTTTAATTCAGCTTTGACTGTGAATATTTTTGGTACCCTATTTCTCTTGAACTTTAGAAGGAAACAGTTTATGTAGAAGATTAAGCGTCAGGTCATATATTTTCATCTTCATGTATGACATGTAGCTGGTGTTAGGCTCTGGTCAGTCCTAACCTAAGTTCAGTAACGCAGTATTAAGAGGCAGCTGGGGATTACACCTTACAACTTAACAGATTCAATAAATACAGTACATCACTGGAAACTCCACTTTTCTTATCATTAGTTCTCTCTGTACCAAACCCTGTATTTCATGGCATTTTAAGCCTTATTGAGGGCCACCGGTGTTTGTATTACTTGCATCAGAGGAGTATCTTGAAGGCTGAAGTTAGTCGAGAACCCAATCATGCCCGTGCAAAAAGAAAAAAAACCCACACCATGACATAGTCTATGCTACACAGACAAGTCATATGAACAGATGTAAACTGATGTGGAGAAAGGGTTTAAAACCCTGCAGCCGGATGGACTGGATCTCAAACGTCAGACATTCAAAACATCTAAATGGTGACAATACCTCTACAGCAGCCATAACACTTCACTAAATTTTGACACAGGAAAAGGGTTTTGCTTCTTAATCAAAAGGTAAAGACTAATTACCTAAACTAGGCTACAAGATCAGCAGTTACAAAGAAAATTGGACTATATAAAAAGGATGTTGTGTATTATCAAACCTTGAACTTGACTGGTTCAACAAAAAAGTTAAAACATACTTTTAAGGAATAGACATACTGCAAGCTATGCAGTATTCTATTATTTTAAAATAAATTTTCTACATATATCTTCATCTTCAATTGACATATTACAAGTTTATACCAACAAGAGATTCAAGTACACTAGGTGATGACTATGCAAATGCTGTTGATCTCACCAGGAAAACCTGAAAATTAAAAAACAGCTGTTCTGTAACTCAACTAATCTGCATTTATAAATGTACCTTTATTCTATCTAGGCCCACAAACAATTACATAGTTGAGATTGGATATATTTGTTGCACAGTCAAGCCTAAGAAATACTGCAACAGACAGAGGATGAAGACAGAAACATTTTTTATTCTGCGCTCTTACCTGTAGTGCACTATTGAGGAAGCAACTGTTCTGTCCTGGTTCATTGCTGAGACCTTTACTGGGTGCTATTGAGGTTGTATTTCGTGGAGTAAACATGCCCTGTACATTCCCCCGACCCACAGAAAAGTAATTTCTTTTCCAAGACATCTTCCAGTTTCAACTGTAGAGTATGCAGATTTAGGCTGGTATTTGACTTATCAGCCCCTTCCTTTCTTTCACCAAAATTCAAAACTGGAACAACATCCAATCTTCTTTAAATTACAGTTTAAACAGAATTTATCCTTTCATCAGGACATAGGCAGTTTGCTTCTTTTAAATCCAGCTGAGGATGCTATTCTTCATTTGATGCTTATGTATGCAAGCCTCTCTTTTAGAAGCAGCTACATAGAAAGTCTGCAAACGGGAGGAATCCATGGTCATGCGAGTTCATCTGTTACATTGCTTCTCCCTTTTCCAAACAGGCAGTGACTTCAGGGAACAAATGGCAAATTAAGGAGGTCCAGGGATCGAGAGGAGAAAAACAACAGCTACCTCCTACACCCCCAAAACCCCAGCTTCTCTAATCCTTTTGTAATCCTCCTGCAGAAGATGGGAAAAATCCAATTAGCAAGGGAGCGGAGAAACCAAAACCAAAATAAAACCTTGGCAGCTCCCTTTCAGTTACATCTGTCTTAGGTGATGAAAAAGACATTGTCTTCACAGGAGGAAAAGCAGCAACTCCAAGGACTTGAGAGTGAAGAGCTTTTAAGAAGCAAAAAGTTTTCGATACAGTTCTAACTCTGTGCTCAATCTTTAGAAGTTTCTTCTCCTGATCCTCCTTTTGCAATCGGAATGCCCAGCCGTGCCAGAAAGCTTGAGAGAGAAAAATAATCAAAGGCTTGCGTCATTTAATTACTCTCTTGGTTTTGCGGTGTTCTGCCAAGACCAGTGTTGCCTCACCTCCCACAATACACTGAATCTTCTGAGAGAAAGCAAAAAATACAAACCTTCCTCCACCCAAAAAATAAAATAACATGGAAAAGAACAGAGAATTCTGAGAAAAGTATGTAAAAGCAAGAGAGCTGGAACATGTTGGAAGGATTAAGAAGGAAGTTAGATTAAAAAAATAAACCACAACATTCATGTGAACTCCATGGCAGCTTTTATACATATGCTTTACAATCCTGAAGCGTTAGATTTCTTTAAGATCTCCTAGTCATTCAAACAGCAGCACAAAGATTTGTGTTTCTGTGAACATGCACTAGCACACTGTCCACCCTAGAGCTGTGATTTTGAACTGAACTTGGAAGGCTGGGAAGACAAAGGCACATGGCTCACCCCTGACTCAGCAGCCCTCAGCTCCTCCAGAACAACACAGTCCAACTTTTCTTAATCAGAATCTATGTGTATTTCTAGAAAATCTTACTTCATCTAGGTACGTGGGATCCACAATGTCATCCAAAAGACATTGATGCTTCTGAAGAAGCTGGAAGAATCATTCCATAGAAACTGTTCTTCCCACTACAACTTCTCTTTTTCCACTCGCCTCACTAAAAAAAGAATTTGATCTAAGAAATTCCTAGACACAGGAACCAAAACATTCATGGCAAAACATCTTTTAAAGCTCTTGCAAGTGTAGCCCACCTGCATCTACTTTACAGACAACTGCATAGTATTTTCCAGGGATATTCCTGTTGACATTTAAGATTATCCCACTTTCGATAGGCATAACAACGACTGAATGTACCTATTACAGTTGGTATAAGCAAGATGACTCTATTCCATATATACTGAAGTAGTAATTGTAGCATGAAGTCACTACAAAACAGAGACACAGAGTTTGTGCATCAGCAAAAATTAACTAAGAGAATAATTCCTTAAAAGATACCCTGGGTATCCATGAAGGCGCATCTTTCACCTTCCACACAACTATAAATTCTTCACCTCCTGTCAAAACACAGCAAGAACTTCCTCAACATCTGCAAATGTGTTACGGCAGCCTAACCCATTCCCTTCAGTAATATTTTGTTTGTACTTCTATTAAACTCATTCTACAACTATTAATGAAATCTCAGCATTGCTGTAAGGCAGGCAAATAACTACATACAGATGAACACTCTTCTTGGCTGCCAGCGTGCTGTGCAGAATTTTCAGATGTGCTTGCAAGCCTGCAGACACAGACCATCACCATGCCAGTCGCACAACATTCCTGAGCGCTGAACGTATACAGGACTCATTTCAAAGCAATTTCAGCCTCAGCCCCCTTTCTTTGTTCAATCCCTTAATGAACCATGAGCCAATCATACTCTATGAGGTAATTCAATTTCAAGCAACAATTTAAGGATCGCAGTAAACCATCACCACCTGCAATAGGTGGCTAAGTCCGTGCACAGAGATGGAGCAGAACACTGTGTAGAATGAGCTGTGGCAAGCAGGCTCTGCTACCTCACAAAAACCCCGGAGCCAAGCACTCTGTCTTCTCCCTTCCACAGCACCTACAAAAAGACAGAAAATACAATCCAAAACATGCCCAAGATGCACAGCTGTGAGCAGCACCTACTGAGTGGACTTCAAAAGAAGATTCTGCTCTCAAAATGGCCAAGCTCTGTCAGTTATGTCAAAGTGAATACATTTTTTCTGTTAATTTTTATTGCCTTGGAACCAGAATCAGATTAGAGGCTTTGCAGTTTGCCTGTCACTGCAGCAAGACTACTGCAAGCTGGCCAGGACTCTCACAGTAACCGTGCAAGCTTACCACTCTCACTGCATTTGCACAGGCTTAAGGCTTAACAAACTGGCTTCCTACCACGTGTTTGCCAAGATCGCTCACAGGAGCAAGTTCAGTTTGCTCATTTGGTTACATGGCCTTTGCAGAGCTAAGAACAAGCAGAAAACACTTAAGCTGGTAACAAGCCAGTTAGGGCCAAACCAGAACTCTGGAGACAAAGAGCAGCTTCACACCTGGCCAGCCTCAAAAAAAAACCCCAACTTACCGACATTACATAATAGCTACAAAATACAATCCCGATCAATCTGAAATATATTTAAGACACTACTCACATGAATTGTTTATAGACCCACTTAGTTTCTGCTATAGCTAGTTTTACTAAGTTTTTTACTTAGTTTTACTGCTTTTACTTAGTTCCTTGCTTTTTTTTTTTTTTAGGAAAAAAGGCAATTTTGTAAAAACCAACTGTCATTACTAAAATATCCTGCTTAGTTTCCACCACCACTGATGAACCATCAGTAGTAAAAACTAACCCTCTCATACTTTAAACACCCAACAACCAATTGCTAAGAACACAGCAGTGATCTGTAAAGGACAAAGGCAGCTATTGCTGCACAAGCCTATCAACAGATTTTCTCAAAACATGCTACTTCTCCCAGATACCGTCTCAGTGTGTAAGCCTCCTAAACAGAACTAAAGACAAAAGAAAATTTACTTTCTGAAACAGAATCATGGTAACACTTTGATGACACATGCTACAAGCAGCAAAGAATTATATAGTTACAAGTGAGAAGAAATAATTTTCATATACTGTTTCTGATTACAGAAATTTTTGAGAAAGACCACTCCCTGACTAAGAACACATACAAGCCAACAGCTTTTTCATAGTACAAGGAAAACCCCTACAACTGAATTGCCACTGGAGTTTCCCGGCCTTCTGTAGCATTTTAATATTAGATGACAACAACTGCAGCTCCACATTAAGTCTTGTATTAAAAAAAAAAAAAAACCCACACACAAAACCACCACACACACAAAAATTTAAAAACCCACAACACACACATCCCAGATGACAGATTCAAAAGCTTCAGCTACTGTATGTTCCAGTGGCATCTTGGCAGGACTCCAGAAAACCAAGTCTGAAGTAAAAGACAAATGTATTATCAGACCTGAGAAAATTGTTCTTGTAGGAAAGAGATGGAATTTTCATTGCTGGAAATGTTACTAAAACAGGAATATGACCAAAATAGGAGGAGTGCCAGATGCAAAAGTGTAAATGATGCTCGTGGTTCATTACTTAAAACATTAACTTAGAGACACAATGAACTGAGACAGAAAGCTTAAAAACTTCTAAGGCACTTGAATTTTGTTTATCATATTAAGAACATTATTCACTGGAATAAAGCACAAAATTAATCTAGCCAGCGTGATTTAAAAAGCCAACCACATCCCTGAGAAGTTGCACAGCCTTATAACAATGTTATACAAATGTTACAATAAAGAGTAAACAATATATATAAGAATATATAAAAGTACATGAATGAAAAAAGAAAATCCAACATTCTAGACCTTCCCTCGAATTCATGCTGTTTGGCAACAGCTTTCTTTGGGAAGGAGAGTGGACTCCCAGCCACAGAGATGGGCTCAACAGACAGAAGGGCATGGGACACCACTTCCATCGCATCTCCAGCAATGCAGCCCCAGAGCAAAGCTGGCCATGGTTCAGCACGAATTTCTGGCCTGAAGAAATCTGAGTCTGTCCTTGGGACAGCAGAGTACAACACTCTACGAGACACGTACCACTTTAACAGTTTAAAGTCCCTGTTCATTCTCATTCGCTTGCTAAATCAATCACATAGAATCATAACATCTCAAGTTGAAGCCTTTGTTCTCTCATGGGGTTCCACTACCACTGTTTATTTTAAGGGGGGGAAAAAAACCCACTCCCCTCTTACTGCAGTCTCACGTCTCTCCAAAAGTATTATGCTATTGCTTGAAGAATCATTCCAGGAACATGGCTGCAGTAAAACAACCCATTTAGGAAAGGAGATGCTTCTATTTAGCACTAGATATGGCTGAAACACCAATTAAGTATTTATCACACTGTTAAATAAGAACAGAGGTGCAATGTTTATTTTTCAGTACTTCAGTTTCTGAAGAAACTTCCAAAACACAGAACAAAGTAAACACTTCAATGTGTGAATGCATGTTTTTTTAGAAAAAAAGATCCCCACACACCCAAGACCCCACCACCTTTTCTGGTGGTAGGGAGTAAATTCATGGTGTTGAGGACAAATCGTCCTTTAACGTGCCACATCTCTGAAAGACTAAGTAGACAAGAAAGGGCTTTTAAGTCCCTTACTTTTTTTCATTAGAAAAAGAGAAAGAATTGTCCAAGACAACGGATCTTGGTGAAAGTTTTCACCAGATGGCTCCCAGCAGGGTGGCTTTTTTGAAGGAAACATAGGAACAATCCCCTTGACTGATCCCCATGGCTGTTCTCAGGGAAGACATACTTTCTCCATGTAGCTGAAATGATAAAAGTATTTGCTAATTTCTGCATGGGTTAAATTATATTTAATTGCAGAGCTATCAATATTAAGACCATCATTTACAGTTTAGACATCCCAAAGGATAGCCAGCTTTGTAAGTCAGTCTAAATTCAACCTTGAAGGCGATGAAATAAAAGAGGGACAGAAAAAGCTCCCATTACCAAATCACCATGAGGCTGAATGAAGAAAATAATGAACAGGACAGAGATCTTAGAGGCAAACATCCCTGACAGAAGGCAGCTGCCCTACAACCAAAGAGGGGATAACTTCCTCCTCCTAAGGATGTCTCTCCTTCTTGAGGTTCTTAGCTAGCCAGAAATACTGAACACATTTCTTTGTGCACCTAGACGATACAGCATAACTACAGAAAGGTACAATTATTTCCATTGATCTCTACCTCCAAGAATTATTTTATAGTGTAAATGGGACAACACAGGAAAAAACCCAACCTTTTGCTTTACACATGCGTTTTCCCAGTCTTGATTGCTATGCTGAGAAAAGAGGTAGGAAAAAAAAAAAGCCTGTGATGCTTTTGCTGTCAAGCTTACACCATTTGGCAGTCTTAAAGGAACAACTTAATTGCCCAGCCAACCAGGTGGAACCAGGAACTGCAGCATCTGACATCACCGCTGATGCCCAGGACAGACTCATATCGGTATGCCTTACTTTTCATTCTGCTGTTGTACAATTCCTAGTCTGTGAAGTGTTGTAAAGTAACAACAAAGGTGTATCAGAGACCTTAGGCTAACTCCCCCAGAACCACTTTAGAAAATACAGTGAGTTTGCATAAGGTTATGATAAAAGGTCTTACATACGCCAGGTAAATGTTTCCACTTACCTGATGCAAAAGTAATTATCCAAACATTAGGCCAAAAGTTGCTAGTAAAGACCACCAAAATTATCTTGGAGTTTAGATTAAAAACAAGTCTCCCCAAATCCACAGATGTACTTCTTTAGAAAGTAAGGGTACAGCAAGCCTGCGACAAACACTACAGGTTTCCCAGAAGACACAGTGAAGGCCACTTCTGAGAGACCTCCTCAAAACAATGGCAACTAAAACTGATGGGCATAGACAGAACAGTGAGCAAACTGGGGGTAATGCACATCCCTGGCTAAAACCACAGTGATTTTAGTCACTACCACTGAACTTGTATATCCTACCAAGCTCTAGGCAAAACTGTAGGCAGGTTACCAATGGGCCAAATTGCCTCTTGGGAATACAGCTCCCTGTAGTGGCAACGCTGGCATTTCTGAACTAGTAGACAGCTTACTGCTTCTACAGTGATTGGAGGGAGAAAACTGAACAAAATTTTTAATGAAGAAAGAACATGTTTTTATGCCAACTTTTCAAACCAACAAATAACCCATGAAAACAAAACCAAACCACTCCACGTTCCTGTTAAGTGCCCAGATCAACAAGGGGTGTGGGAGAGACCATGTCCTGCAGAAACACCCCAAAGTGAGACTCTGCAAGCTGCTGGGGTCAAGTATAGCTTTACACTGCATGAAGACATTCTTTATAGCAAGCAGTTCTCAAGTATCTTCACCAAAATGCCTATGGATTTTATAAAACTATAGTGGACTGTCTCTTAAAACAGTGTAATGAAATCTTGCAAACACTTACCTAATCTGAATCATTTGATTTTAAGCCTGACAGTCAGCCAAATCTATTTAAAGAGCATCTCTCACAGTAAAAAAAAAAAAAAAACAGCAGAAAGCCACTGGCTTTGAACTGCAGAAGGTTCGGTGATGGTGGAAAGCTGGAAATTTCTACCTACTGAAGATTGAGAGGAACATCTCTGCTTCTTCCCAGCTGCCTATAGGTGCTTCTCCAGGGTTACAAAGTCTTAGAAGTCATTTCTGTGGCCCTTCCTGAAAGAACATCCATCTTCTGTGCAAACTTACAACCACACAGGCTTTTGTTTGAAATGGTGGAAAAGTATGTCACTTAACACACTGTGCTACTTAGAGATAGTAGGGCAGCCGTGTCCAGACTTTCATAAAGCAGTTACAGGTACTCAAAGTATCCAGTTGGCTCTCAAATAATCAGAAAAGCTATGAAAACCCATCCAGTAAAGAACTGCAATACAACATGACAACCATTCAAAGGCAAATTACAATAGAAATTAAAATTTTAAAAAGCCAAACACACAGCTCTAAATATCTAATGCCAGTATTACAGCCTTTTCTGATCGAAAATAACTTAACCTGCAAGATCATCTAGAAGGTTCTAGGGGAAAGCATCTCTTCTTCGAGACTGCATTTTATAAAAGCACAATGTGGGATAATCAAGTAATGAAAGGCTTCTGTTTGAAGACAAACAATGAGAGAGATTAGGTCAGAACTAGAGATGCAAAGGCCACGTTATTTACTTTGTGTGGGGCTTACTGCCAAAACACACTTCACTCCCCAGATAACACTTTTACTCATATCAAAAACATGGTATTAATAACCACTGATCTCATGCATCATAGTACTTTCGGCACACGCATTTGCTGTGGAGGTTACCCGGAATGGAGGCAGACGAGCCCACAGCTTTGTGTCCTATTTCTGAAATCCTTCGGAAGCAGCTGCCCCCCTTTCTGTTACACAGCCCAAAGGATCTGTTATTTCAAACAACTTTTCCCTGACAGTTGAAGAGGGAAGGAATATATATAAAATTAAAGAAGTCTGTCCAGCCTGAAGTAAATTCAAACCATTTCAAAACAATTTGCACTCCCTTCAGATTTCCCCCTCACAGCTGCCCAGTTCTTTAAGACTGCTGTACATGACAATAAAAGCCTGTATCTTAACACACCCGGATTCCCAAAACACTTATCCTAAATTTTTATCTTCCTTTCTACATGAAGTCCATGTTTGTTCTCCCAAGCCTGTATTTAAGCACCCTACCTACCCGGTCTAGGCTTGGTGCTGGACATTTCACAAGGAGGGAGGGTGCGGTAAAACCAGTCTTTCATCCCACTCCGTATGGAACTTGCGAGGTTTGGATAAATGGGGAAAACATGGCAGCTTCAAATGTTATGCAAGTGCTCAAAAGCAGTTAAACATCACCAATCAATCCTGTGTAACACAGAAAATCATGACAAATAGGAACAGGGCAGGCTGTCAAACATATGGTGAAATGGAAGGTTCTAGTCTGATTCTAGCAAATGCTGAGCCAGCCTCCTGCTGCCAGTTACTCCCTTTCCAAATTTTCACCTTGGCTCTCCAACGGGGAGCTTCAAGATAAATTGAGTATTTGATTCAATCTCCACATAAACAAACACTTTCACCACAAAATTCTGTATTTCACAGCCCTCGGCTACTGCAACAAGATTTCAAGCCGCTTTTTCCTGTGGCATCTTATTCACAAGAAAATAATTGTCTCTCTTTCAGTAATACCACTGACCCAAGAAAACAAAGATTTTCTACTTTGGCTTGCAAATTCCAACCCAACAATGACTAAAGCATTCCTAGAAGCTTTGAGAAGTAGTCAGTAGTATTCAGCAACATAAGGCTTAATGATGACTGTTTAAATCCTAAAATCCTGCTGCCATTCTTTTCCTGACCTTGCAGACTTTCACTGCTGAACAGAAAAATTCTTCCTCTTCTCTAACAGCTACCTCGTTATAACTAAGAGTTCTCCTGTCAATCTTCACACTCTGTTCTTTCCTTAAACAGAAATCTGTAGCAATCAACTCCCAAATCATATACTGTTCACATTACAGCACCACAAATTCCTGTGTTTCATTAAACTCTCTCTCATTATACCTTGATTTCAGTAATGTTTGAAACAACTGAATGTGTTAATACCCACACATCCACATACAATATAAACCACAGGTAAGCAAGAAATGGATTTTTGCGGGAAGACAAGCCAACAGGACTCCGGCGCCATTAGTACTTCAATTTCAAAGGAAAGACAATGCAGATTAAGCAAAGGCAGCAACACATTGAGACTAGCCATAGACGTTTACCAAACGGATGGCCTTCGGGCGGGTAAGTAGGTCTTTCCAGTGATGTGTTAAAGACCTTGGTCAAATACTGCAATGTAGTGTTCTCTCCAGGCAGTGCTCGAGGGGAAAGATGACACCTAGGGCAGAAAGCAGTTTCATCAACACAGGCACATAATGGACTTTTTGATACCACTGGCCAGTGAAAACCTCCATAGCGGGTGGGCAGACACAATTCCTACCTCCCTTGTGATCAACAGCTGGGGCCAGACAATATATTTGATAGTACTAGAACAGCATTTACTCCCTCCCTCTTTTCTCTTGTCTCAGGATAATATTTGGTATTAAGATAATGGTTATAGCTTATTCTCAAACTATTAACTCGTGGTATTTTGTGTTTTACCTGTACCACCATTACCACATGTTAAGATGGCTTGTAACACTCATGTTCCTGCCAGACTAACAACATTTGCAGGTGCAAAATTAAAGATGTATAGAGGAGTTTGTGCAAACAAAGCACAGGCAGAGAGAGTAAAGAAAGAGCAAGCAGCAGCTCAAGTGCCTGTGCTGGGTCCCAGTATTAAATGCTTAGATCATTTTTTCCTGCCTTGCTAAAACTGGCAAGCAGCAGGAGGGTTGCTGCACCACAGAATATTATATAGATTAATACTTCCACATAAAAATATAGAATCATGCACCCAGCATCCACAACATGCTGATTATTCCTCTTTTTCTAAGCAGTCATCTGTGCTGTACAGCTATAAATAACATTTCAGCAGCATCACGAGTGTGCACACACATGCATAAGCACTTAATAATCTCAACTTGGGTTTAAGATCATTACTATTTAGTTTTAGAGGAATAAGCATAACTAACAAGAACAAGAGAGTTGGGTTTGCTTCATTTGGCTGTGTATACAGAGGCCTTTTCCCACAAAACCCACTGAAGACTTCAGGACCCGAGTAGGAAAAACATGTGCACGTACCACAAGAGAAAGCTTACTGAATCGAAACATTCCATCTCCAACAACAGTTAATAGCATATGGGAAGAGTAAAACAAACATGTTGGGGAAACATACCATGATACCACACACCTCACCAACAACCTGGAAGACAAGCAGAGGGAAGAGAGCTCAAAGCCTAATTTCTTGTTTTCTCTGGAAAACAGCAGACCAGCAGAAGAAAACATCTGATCAACGCACTTAGGGAAAGACAGAGGAAAAGACTTTGTGCGAGCTGATGAGGAATTGGGGTTGGGTTTTTTTCCCCTTTTTTAAACAGGGAGCAAACAGACATGACCAAATCTCAAAACTTTACCACCCAAACTTGCACATGGTGCTCTTGTCTTTCACTATCAAATCCAGCCTTTGTAATATGCTACCATGGCTCCCGCACCCCAGCACCAGACCTGGCCAACTGGCCATTGCTGGCTGAGCTGATGTACCATGGACATACCATGCCGCAGCCACAGCCCCAATCCATCATATGATCTCAAAGTAACTGGCCATTTTGCAGGGTTCCGTGTGTTTTAAAAGAAGAGGATAATGACAACTGAATGCACAACAGTCTTGGACTCACAGCTAAACATCAAATATGGGCAAGGCCACGTAATGATTCCTGCCTGCAAACAGAGGAAAGGAGCCCTTGTATAACAGGACACAGCTGAAATTTTACTTTCTTTGAGAAGTCCCTTACAAATAGAAAACTTACCCTGCTTAAATACTTCTGCTATGAGACATTCTGAAAGATGTACTAGAATAAGCATTTTGAAGAACAAAAAAACCCCTGGTATCTGTTTATCAAGCAGCTGTAAAAAAAAGCCTTCAAATCCAGTTCAACCTATTTCAACTGTGTGAAAGCTGGCATAGACGGCTAAACCAGGCAAAAGGTACTTTCTCTGATTTTGTATACAGTATATTTGTCAGAAATACATTTCAGAAACTAAAACATTACAGAATACGCAACAGTATACACAGATGGAAGCTTCATGTGTGCAAAGCAGATTGTACCCTATAAACAAGTTACCTGAAATACAGATCTTTCATTTTAAGTTAGAACTAGAAGGTGAAGCCATAAGATTTGCATATGAACTTCCACAAAACTCTGGCCTCTTTGAATTCAAAGTCTGAATTCAGATTTTTAAGTTATGATCCAAAGAGACTGTTTATGTAAGTCTTAACAGATGCTACCATAAAGAACTACTTCCACATTGAATTTGAAAACTTACACAGCTCTTTCCTTACAGATTTTATTATCTTAAAGTCTTGACATCTGCTGGGGAAAAAAAGCTGCCGTTCATTCTGTAAAATGCAGAAACAATGATACAATTACCTTGTATCAAAACCAGGCTTATGGAGGAGGTGTTATTGTTTTCATTTGGAAAGGTTATTTCATCCTCACCAGAAACGTACTGTGAAACTACCAAATGCAAAAGGGATTATTTTGTGCCCTGCTGTGGCCTGGAGAGATCCACAAAGCATGAAAGAAACTCTTGTTAAGTACAAGCAGCCTCTGTCCTAATGGGTCACAGAAGCAGAAGCTGTGCAAATGCAGTATAATACAAGCTGAATAGACCAGTTGGGTGTTGGGGTAAGAAAGAAGAATGATGTCAACAGCTTTGATTTATTTTTTCTCTGCCTGGTGATGAAATGACACTACTGAGTGGCACCAGAAGCTCCCTACAAAAAACCAAACAAACCAGGAAGTGCTCAAGAGGAGGTGTATATACCATGAAAGGCACCTTTCTATATTATTTGTGGGTTGCTCATTGACAGAAAAAGAGCATGAGAGGTAGTTTGCAAGAGTTCATCTCTTTACAGCTGGAAGAAGGCTGTTAAATATGAAATTGAAACAGAATTCTGTGGGTTCCTGGGGAAGTCATAATACATTTAAGCAACTGGTACATGTGGAGAGGAATAAAGCTTTTGTTGTTATTTCAAAGCAGAATGAAAAAGAGCAAGTCTGAGAGTATGTAAACATGTCCCCATATACAGAAATGAGGCCTGGCTCAATAGCACTGCAAAGTACCCAGCCAACAACAAATGCTAAAGCCACTGAGTTCAACACTGAAAGAGTAGCTAGAGAAAACAGCAGCCTTGCTCAACTTCAGACAATAGAATTTCAGCCTAGGCTGTACATAAAAGGATGTAAATAAAAGGATGCTTACTTCACAGATTTAGTTTCAGCAATGGTTCAACTGTTTCAATGCTGCTGTGGGTATGAGCTCTACTGAAAAGCAAGCAGCTACTTCTGTTACTCTTGCAGATCTGATCCTGCACCAATGGCTGAAACGGCTTGTGAAACTAAAGCCACATATCCTTCCAACAGTAACTCCCACGAGTGCTGCAAGGTTCAGCACAAAGGACTACACAGCTTCTGGCTTAGTCCAGACCACAACACATGAAATTCAGAAAGCACAGCATCCTGAACCGATGTTATATTCCGTGCACTCTGTTCACCTTTCTCCCCCCCTTCCCCCCCATAAAGAACTAAGTCTACAGTCTGAACTGATGTGTCCCATCCCTTCCAGCAGAGTGCCTCAGGGAACGAGGCTGCGGGTGGAACACATAAGAAGCTTTGGGGAAAGGTCTCAAGGCAAGAGACAACAGCAGCTGTAGGGGTTCTTCCACTCCATCACAGGCAGCAGGGGATGGGGAAGTAACTGGGTCTCAGGATGATGTCTTTTCTGTAACTGTTTGGTTTCTGGCTTCTAAATATGTATGTGATCTCTTAAGAGTGTGGCTGTGCCACATAGGACCCTTGGGAGCAGGGATACAGCCCCAAGTTCCCTTGTCCCACTTGGGGAAGTACCAAGGGTGTTCAAAGGAGAGCGCTCCAGGGACTGCGGGGTATGGCTGGTCTTAGATGTGGCACAAAACTTCTAAGAGACCTGTGGGGCCACTCAGTGACTACCAGGCTGGAAAGCAGGGAAATGGTGGGCAACAGGTAAGTTGCACACAAGCTTATTTCCATCTTGTTTTCCCTAGCTCTTTGGAATTTTCCCTTTTTAAAAAGCAAACTTTCTAGTACTTATTTAAATAAAATTTAGCTTTTTTGATGATAAAATCCTTTCAGTCTTTTGGGAGCTCCACAGGAGAAGGGTTAGACACATCCTCTTCAAATCTGTGGACTCCAGATCCTGTCATAGCAATCAAAGACAGTCTTCAAGGCTTGCTTCTTCCCACAGCCACCCCCACACCAGCACCACCCAGAGCTGGTCACAACACGGAGCCTTCACCTTCCAGTTGCACAGCAGAGTGGCATGCCACACATTGGCCACACCTGCTCTTGCCAAATCCTGTTAGGACAAGACCTGCTGATATTGCTTCAGGCTCGTGTCTCTGAGCATTGTAATGCTGCACAATAGAAATTGTTTTCCCCAGAATTCCCTAGACAACATGCTGGTGACACAAAAAAAATTGCTGAAGGGACGTAACTCTTGCACTTAACAGGAGGAGGGTCTCGAGAAGATTAGCAACTTGGTACAGAAAAAGATGCAGATCCAGAACGCCAGCAAACCAATAAAAGGACAAAACCAAACACTGTGGTGTTTAAAAGTCCACTCCCTCAGAATAACCACCCTTCAAGGAACGATCACCTGACATCTAGGAAAGCAACATCTGTAAAAGCTATCCTTATCAAGAAGGGTTACCACACCAGGATGGTATTTTTAGTCACCTCACTACACCACAATAAATGCTTTGTTGAGAAATCGTGTACAAATTTTTCCTTCAATACTTGAAGAAAGCATTCACACTGTTACTATTATTACCCACTGCTTAGCCAGCATTACAACATGTAACACTTCTTCATACACACCTGTAAGGGAGACAGGAAAAAATATTCTATCCAGACTAAAAGTCTATGCACCCTTCCTCTGTGATTAAGAAAATAAATAATAGACATGCGTGTACACATGTGCAACCAAGTGGCTGACCTGGAAAAATCTTACATTTCTGCTGCACTGGGACTGAAGTCACTCCATTTGAAGCTAAACTGCTCTAAGCTTGAGCCAAAACGTGCTGTGTTAGATGTATTTTCTTTGCTAAACTAGAAGGAAGCTCTTCTAGCTTTTTAGCATTCTCATTTTTTCCCATCCCCCCAAGTTCTCCAATTCCAATACACCCTGGTGACCCAGGTACTCATCAATTAGGACAGTGAGAGTAATGCACATTCTCTTGTGGAATTGAGCACACAAGAAACTTGCAGACCTTTTGTGGAATTTCATACATATCAATACATCAGCTAAAGATACTATTATTATGATCCAAAACACCAGAACCTGAAAAGCCACAACTGAAAAATGGATGAAATGACATGGCTGCGACACACTACTAATTGGAAGAAGTAATCTTGTCTCGCAGCTTACATCCATGACAACTCCCAGGAGAAACAGCAACTGATTAACATCACTTGGCACTTGGTGGAGTCAAAAAACTGCTGTACTGCAAAACACAAATGCATTTGTCCCAGCTCTCTTCATTTTGCTTCTTGATCACTAGAAAATTATTTTTCTTGACTAAAACAATATAGATATGTTTTTATCTATTCCAAAGAGTATTATGAACATATTTTTTTCTAACACATTGCTTTGACTATATTCCACATTCCCCCTTCCCACAGTACATTAGTCTCCCTGTATTTGCTTTGAAGGGCCCTTGGGTCTAGCACAATATTGACTTTCCCACTTATAAGTGCATTATTAAATCCTGCCCCCAAAAGTTGATGGTGCCAGCCTTTACCAGCCATTTGTTACATTATAAAGCAAGTGCTTCTGTTTTCTCTCCCTCAGAGAAGATGGAAACATACCAAAAAACATCTACAAAACTATCTGGTTATCCTCCAAATCACTCCTTTCCTGCCAAGCACGGAGAAGCTCAGCGGCAAGGCAGCAGGTGTGCCAAAACCATTGTTCATCGTGACAGCCACCACAGTCTGCTTCCTTCACTCCTCTGGCTGCTTGACATGTTCCTCTGGCCTGAGATGGGGAACCCTCTAACCCGGAATCTGCCTGTTTGGGTTTTTAAGATACTCAAGACTCTGAGATTACCGCCCCAACCTATAGGTATAACTGCATTACAAATTAACAACTTCAGAAAACACACACACACCGTATGTCCAAGGCAATGCTTCACTGTCGAAGAATAGCAAGAGGTTTCTTGAACCACCAGTTTTTTGGGAGGGTGGGAAGGGGGAAAGCAAGCCTATTTTCTAACTCCCACCGAGTAAAATGTACTACAAGAAAGACCTATCATCTCAGAGAGGCAATGTCTGAGAGCAATCACGAACCCAAAATCTCACAGCCACCTCAGCAGGGAAGAGGGCACCCCCCTCTCTCCATCCCAGTGCTCTGGGACAGGTAGTTAACACCTCTGCTCCTTGGCTTACACCAAATTCAGCTCACAAAATTAGCCCCCCCCTTTTTTTTTTTTTCCAGGGGCGGGGCGGGGGGGAAGAGGGGAGGAGAGGGGCTTGCTTTATTTCCTACTGATTTAGTGATTTAGTCAACTCATCAAGAAGTTACAGCCAGGGCAAAGAGAGCAGGACTTCCTCTTCCAGGTGTGGAGCAGCTGAGCCCTGCCTCAGCAGACTGATCAATCTCTATGGCAGCCTAAAGCACACCAGGATTACAAAGAAGTTATTCCTTCAGAAAAATATGGAATGCCTTTGAAAAGGCATAATGTTTATTACACTGAATGATGAGCAGCCAAAATGATACACAGACTATTTCCCCCTCCCCAGTGACAGGCTCTAGGACTAGATTTATCATTTTGTGGAATTAAAACCTCTGCTTAGTATCACCAAATGTGTGAAAACAGTTTGTGATTTTTTTTCAAATCTACAAATTTAAACAAAGATGTACTTCATGCTGAGCTGAAGGAGCATGAAGTTTGGAATAGCAGTGGTAGACTTCCAAAATTCACAAGATAATTGCTATTTGTTTTGGAAACAAGACACTTCACAGAAGGCAGGGGATCAGGAAACCAGCCAAAGCAAGATGACTTTCACAAATCAACACATTAATATAATAGAAAAGCTCTACATATATTTAATACCTCATTTCATTACCAACTTTCTAACACAGAATTCAACAAGTAGAGGGAAGCAAAACTGCATCTACATCATCAAAAAAGCAGCCCCCAGAGCTTCTGACTAGGTAATAGTATTAGTTACAAAGTAACAAGGATGAAAAATGAACTGCCAATATTCCTTCCAGCTGTGACAAATGTTAAGGTGAGAAGAGATTCTGACTGGCTTCACCTTCAAATTTATCACGGATACTATTAGTCAGAACCAGCTACAGCATCGCGGACCAGAGCCAGCTTATGGCTTAGAAAGTGCCTTTCACACAGGTAGCAGAACATAAAACATACACATACTAAACACCATTAGACAGAAAGATTGTAATATTGAAAAGCGAACTAATAACAAAACTGAAGCAATACTCTTCTTTGCATCTTAGAAACAAAGGCACTCTACATTGGCCAGCAGTATTTTCTACCTTTCAGTACCATATATAGGAGAGAATTCCTGTGACAACTTGGGATTCAATAAAATAAATCAGTCATGTCACAGCGGTGGTGGCACCACATTAAAACTGATTTAAGAATCAGAAAGACCTACCTTCAGAAGCCACTTTCTATTTACTGCGTGAACTCCATACTGGTATTGCAACAAAAGCTGGAGCTCAGAGCGGGTTGAGAAAACTCTCAGAGGACTCGCTGCTGGAGTAACTGCTCTGAGTAATACTTGCATGGAAAAATTATTTAAGGGAGGAGGAAAGAGCTAGAACAGCGTGGGAGGGGACAACCTGCTGTTTCGAACAATAGGAAGCTGTTAAAACAAAAAAACAAGGGCCTCCCTCAGCACAGGAAAGCCTCGTTTGAAAAGTGTTGCCCCCGCTGCCACCTACCAGGCAGACAGTTCTGCCAACAGAGATAAGGCCAGAGGCCCAGCTTACCGACAGTTCCCTTCGGAAACAGAGCCAGGCAAGAGAGAGGAAGGTTTTCCAAACCCTTTTATAAAAAAGATCAGACTGGGGGAAGAGGGGGAGATAGGGCTGTAAGGGATGACTTCATTTTACAGCAACAGCCTGCTTGTGCAAGGCAGGGCTGCCCTTGCTGCAACGAGCAAACTGGCAAGGTTCCTGCAAACTGCTTAGTTAAACACGAAGGATGTTTTCTCATAGGAGGGGCTGATAACCAGGAGTGACATCTAGCCATTTAACAGAAAAAATGCAAAGGACTCAATAGATGTCTTCAGTTTTGATGCCTTGGTTTAGAGCCTTGAGGTTACAATGCAAATTTAAAAGCAGTTTTTCAAAAAAAACAATTATTGCAGGACAATTCCTGGAACCATCCCCTGTGGTTCAAAGCCAGCGATACTGATCAGGGAAAAAAAGTTTGTTCAGAAAAACAGCTTCCTACCCTGAAAACCTCCCATAAACTCAGTTATTTAAGCTCAGAAGCAGCATTACTACATGATTATTCCCAGACTCTCTTACAGTACAGCTCCAGGACACTGGTGCCATCCACATTCAGCATCAATTTGTTCCTCTAACATGATCACATTCATAGCACAGACAGGCAGAGTTACTGTATATCCAAGACCAAAATAACTTTAAAGAAAACTTTATAGTTATGTTACAAAAATACAATGCACACCATTGTCTTTCTGTCCTAGCACAATATAGTGCTAACAAACAGAATCAGATTGAAATATAATAACACTTTGGACCATACAAGGGATTGAAGATACTATCCCCACCGGGACCATTTACCTAATGGAAACAATGCAAAAAGGAAGCAGTTGGAATACAATTAAATCGGTTTGCCTTAAGAACAATCCAGTCTTGCAGGATAGAAGGGGCTGAGCCAAGTTTTAACTATGTCTTTCCATAATTATAGAGTTTTGGTGGGACAAAAATAGGAGTTAAAACAAGAAAGAAAAAAAAATACAGCAAAGGCACAATACTCTAAGCAATGTTTTACCTCATGATGCTTCTACGTAAATGTAAATCTTAAAGAAAAAAGTTACACGTGCAAATTTAAAATAAAATAATTTTATAACATGTATTAATAGTGGCTTAATTGTCAACAAAAGCCCAGTACAACGTTCAGTAACCATGCTGGGTTCAAAACCTGCTCCACAGCTGTGCGTGGTTAGAACAGCATGTTAACTCTGTAGCACTCTTTTTTCAAACAGCTTGTTTCAAGGAAGCAGTTTGCAACACCAGCACAGACCTTTTCCAGGCAAAAACAATGTGCCAATCCTCATTTTTATCATATAGAAAGAGTGACCGAGCCTTTCGGGTGTCTCGCACCATTACTTGGATGTGCGGGTTTCTTTCCATATATCCATACAAGTCTTACCAAGAGTTAGCAAGCCCGTTTGTTCAGGTCACATTATGTCCAGGGCTCAATGACCTGAGGTTGGCAAGCACCCTTGCAGACAAAACACTTGTGTCTACCCTCCCTTCCTCCTCCTCACTCCAAAGGATGAAGCATTCGCCTTTCCTACTCAGACATGAAGACCACAGAGATGCTCCTGTGGCTCCACTGATCTCCTTGCTGAGGTGGTATGGGCCAATGCCCTCACAATGGCAGGTGCACGGAAATCAGTAATACCAACAGTTTTGTAATACTGATGTTTATAAACTCCTATTTGCTTCAGCCTCAGTTTCCATGATTTCAGAACTCTTCCTCAGCTTTTTGCTAAAACTCTTCACATGCCCACACATACCTGAGTACCTGCTAGAAGTATGGATCCAATCGCGACATTTTCAAATACCTGCTTTGACACTACTCCACACAGCTCCTCAGCACGTGGATAGAGGAGACTCACAGGTGCCTGTCTAAACAATATCCAGTTCTTCATACTTAAGTGCATGTAAAAAGCATGAAAATTATTTCTAGAAGCTCTCTTCAAAGCATGATCAATTCTGCTTCCATCACACCTGAAATTAAAACTTTTCAAAATCCTACAGCAGCAAAGGACAGGTAAGTGTTTTACTGCTAAAACAAATCCCTCTGCCTCAGACAAAGTAAGATTTCACTCCCCACTGGTGATGGTAAAACAGTTCAGAGAGCAAGTGGGGCACCATGCCCCTTTCTGGAAGGGGACATGTCCCAAGCCAAAGCACAACAGCACTGTTACGCTTACAAAAGACAGCTCTGCCAAACACACCAGCTAAGCATCTGACTCACTGCCACCAGACTAAGAAAGAATTCAGAGCAATTACCACATCCCTGCACAGAACAGGAAGAAAGAAGAAAAGTGTTTCTACTCTTCTAACATTTCACCTAAATCAGGACAGCACAGCAACCCTCAAACAGCTCTGGTCAAGCACTGCAGCCCCTAGGGCTGCTAGGACCTGACAGCAATGCTAGCAATTATACAGCCATCCACATAGCTGCCTCCGACTGAAACAAGGCAGGAAAACTAGGCAAGATAAAGCAGCAGAAACAAGCCTGGAATCTCTCTCTCCCTTCCTTGTTTTTCTGCTTTGGTTCAGAGATCAGCAATCTGAAAAGCAAATGTATTTGCAAGACAACCCTATCTATTAGAAGCATGTATGCCTACAGCATATGTTCATGTTTGGCCAGATAAAGAGAGATTGTCTAAGAAAATGACAAAAGAATAAGTTAAAAATTTTTTTTAAGAAAAAGGTATACGTGACAGAGAGCTGCAATAACCACTCTTTCCACACTGAAAACAGTTCTTTTCCCAATGTCTGCAGAGTCATATGATTTCAGCTTCCTTCTGCTGTCGCAGATCATGTAGCTTCCTAACCAGCAAAGGCTATGCTAGCCCTTCCCCTCACCTTCGAATAAATTTCCACCACAGCACTCCCACTCACAGAACTGTAAATGTCAGCACATTTAGTATAGTCTAAACACCATAAATTGGTCTACATGGAGAAGTTTGCCAGGAATAAGAGCTACATGGTAAAAGATGCAATTTCTCGACCACCTTCAACAAAGAAGGGGGCTGCAGAAATTCCTACCCACCTTTCACAGATCACTTGTTCTCATCTGATGCTCTGTTCTGCAGATGGCAGTCTGTACAGGACCACATCACAAACAGCATCATGAAAACTATCAGAGTTAAAAATAACTAGAAAATAAATTATGAAGGGTGCTAATGTTGTAACTTCAGTTATTCAGAATACAGAGAAGTCTGCATCAAGAAGTTTTAACTGGCACAACACAGACCAGCATGCTACAAGGGGTACACAGGAGCCAAGAAATTGTAGTTAGAGCAGTTTCTTCTACAGGTTTTGCCACCAAAGCCAAGATACCATGTAGATGTGCTACGTCTTTGCACAGGTAACAATACAGCTATGCCAACCTGACAGTTGCTACCAGGGTGGATCTGCTCATCATCACATGCCCCTTCTGCTCCCTTTATGCTAACAATGGGCAATCTGCAAAACGAGCTAGTATAGGGCGGTAAGTCAGCAAAAACCAACTCTACCAAGGGAAATAAAAATAACAGGGTTTTTTCATCAGCTAGCTCACTCAGGATTCAGAAAAACAGTCCTGGTGAGCAATGCCTCCTGATAGCGAGGTTACATTCTCCCACCCAGATAACAAAGCAGACCCTTCATCTGCAGTCAGGCGCCTGTGTGGCACTGGGTAACACGGACTGACTAAAGGTGTGGTTTCATTTAACTGTGGGAAACACCAGACCTGTGTCAGTCTGTTTACTTTCCCTAGCCTCTCACTCCCACTGCTTCCGAGTATTGCACTCAGCTGCAAGCCAGTTGCATGAGCCACTTCAACCGAGAGCAGACACGCAAAACGGCCAAGCAAGAAGAGAGCAGGAGCACCCAGCCAAGACCCACCAACCCACCCAGCCCTTTTCCTGAAGCAGCCACAGTGAAGCTGCATCAAGTTAACATCCAGCTGCACTCCAGGACAGACCCTTCAAAACAATTGCTGCAAATTAAACTCCCTGGTTAATCTTTTCTAGCATCTTTGTTTAATTAAGTGCATTCTTCTAGGACAGTGGCTTTTAATTTACAATATGCGTTCCCCGCACTTTTAAGAAGTCTGAAAACAGATGTTTGCCCCCTTCACCGAAAAATTCTGAGATCAAAAAAGTTAATTCTGTGGAGTGGATACAAAGCAGTGACCATCCATGACTTCTTTTTGGGGGGGGGGGCAGGACAGTGGAGAGGGTGGGCTGAGGAAGAGAAGCTCATGTTCCCACATCAGCAGCACATTTTTCAAGAGGAAGGAAAAAAGCCAAGCAAAAAAAAATAAATATCTAACAACAGTCCAACAAACTTCAGGGCAACGTGTTCAAACATATTAGGCAAACATGTATGCTGTATTTGGCTGACCTTCTCCACATGGCAAGACAACTGTTCAAATACTATTTAGGGCAGGGGAAAAGCATAGCAAAATCTTGATTTTACTTTGTCAACACAGCTTTCTTTGGTAGAGTGGACACAGCCTTAAAGCCAAAGAGACCCATACAAAGAAAACCAATCAAAATCAATACCGCTTTCTCCCTTACCATCCGAGCTATTCTTTTACTAAAATCAAGTGACCTAGAGCTATTCAAGTAGCTTGTAAATTACAAGATGAGCAAAAAGCTTTTCTTGCCATTTTGCAATATTCCTAAAGAATAACCAAACATACCATTGTTTTGGTAGTTATCAACAGAGGATCAGAAATACTTTTCAAGACTATTCAGAGACTAGCTAATCATTGAATCACAGAATGGGTTGGGTTGGAAGGGACCTTAAAGATCATCTAGTTCCAACCCCCATTTCAATGTGACACCAGAGTTTTTGTGCCCTCCACTGCCCTTCCGTCTCCCAACTGCTCATTCTCATCCTTGTGCAACCCCTTCCAATATGGCAACACAAACACTCGTGTGGCCACAGAGACAACCTGGTCAGGGTAAACTGTGATCAGGTGGCAAGACAGGCCAGGGTAGTTTGAAGTCAGATCTGTTCCTCAATGTTCCCTACATGGCTCCACGGGTATTGTTTTGTGTGGGGTGGCTGTGGGTGGCAGTACCATTAAAATTATTTGAGAAGTCGTGGCCTGCAGTCTAAGCTAAAATCTACGCTAGCTTTTAATATAAGCTTAGGAGCAGAGCAGTTAAGTGGAAAGCATTCCTTAGTATATAAAGGCCAGCCCTTAGCTGAATTAGTTCCATTTCCCAACCTTATAGTTTGACAAAAGGGTCTTGCCTATTTACAACTTTAAGAGTAAAAACAGTTTGTATATACAGTTTGTATACACACTCAATATACACACTTAACTGAAAAAGCTGTCTTCTTTCTTATGTGTATGTACTACGAGGCAGAGTGCTCCTCACCGAAACCAGTCTTCCTTTTGGCAGATGACTCAAAACAAACAAAAAAAAGAAACACTGGAAGAAAAACAAAGCATTAGTAACCCAAGCACATCATTATGAACCTATCCTGCTAGCAGTTCAACTTTCTACATCTAGGAACAATAACGCAGTGCTTTGAACTAGTTTTACCTGTGGCACTGGGAGGTCTGGGAGTCTACAAAACAACCAGGGTTTAAAGGTTACCAAACACAAGGAGGAACCAAAATATCACTCTTTACCAAGGAAGTACCCCCACAAATACCACAAACAACTGCATTTCTTGTTCCTACTACACTCCTAAAACCAAAATGAAACCAATAAAAGCAACTCTGCTGCAGGCTTACTCCCAGTGACTGTGAACCACAGTGTGCTGCATTTAATCCATCCTGCTTTTTGTGACTTCCACCTCAGTATGTGGACCAAAGCCAAAATAATGTTTTGTAAACATCCTATCAAAAACAGACAGTAAAAGGTCTTCTTCACTACAAGTAAGACACCAGGTTACAGATGCCTGCTAATCAAACAATGCACTAAATTAAATTCCTTGGTCAAAGCCAAGCACATTATTTGAATGAGCGTGATGTCATGCTGCATCCAAAGCCACAGACAGCTCTCCTATCACGCATGTAGATGGGGCAGATCCACACACTGGTTTATGCCCTAAAAGGCACAGCACAAAATTTATTTCCCTGTAGGACAAGGAATTTCCTGCAGTTTAAATATGACCCTGAGACATTCAGGAATTAATTTACAGTTTTAGTAAGTTAGGAATCAGAAAAACAACTTTCCTATGTAAAGCACACATGTGGCATTGGACTAGTGTAACTGAAGTGACGAATCCATATCCACTTTTCCCAAGCGTCACCAAGAATATACATAATTTTGTGACCCTAAATTATGGCACCCAACTTGTAAACCTTGATACATCAGGATCTTAGCAATGCTGTGGTCCTTGACAAAAAAGCTCACAATGAAATCCTGAGAAACATATGCAAGTTTGCTTCATCTGCCTGCATCAATAAAACCAGTGCTCTTCAGGCTCTTCTCTGACATAAAAAAAGGAGTTGACAGGTTGGAGGTGAAAGATTCACTTTGGAAACTAACTCACAAAAGTGTGAAACCAAAATGAAAGTAAGCTCACAAGAAAGTTCTCCCTACCTACCATATTCATTTGTCCCCTTTGACACTCCAGTTCCTCTGCTTTACTAGTTTACCTTTGTATCACTTAATTTACAACAGAAGAAGCAAGATCACAAAGCCACAGTTATAGAGAAGTTAATTAAACTCATAACATTATCTTACACTATTTTAAACTTCCTGCACTAATTATTTTCCATTGTGTCTTATTTTTAGTGTTTGTCCTATGACTGAACCTTGGATGATTTAGATGCAGTCAGGATGTATAGCACAGAACTCCCAAGAGCATTTAAATCCATACTACAATACTAAAGAGGTGAAAACAAAGGTCAGTGACACAGATGATTCCAGGAATCACCGCAATCATGGAGGGAGGGGGCAAAACCCAACAGTATTTCAGTGTTTCAAAATAAATTTTAATTTGCCATTCACAAAAGTAAATCCTCTGTAAAAATCTGCCATCAGAATGAAGAAGGGAAGTAACAGCATCTCTTAAGTCATCTTCCTTTCCACCTTGAAATGCCTTCTAATCATCTCATTAGAAAAGATGCTATTTCTTCAAACTGCATGCACCTACAAAAGCTATTGCAGGTGCTTAAAATCCAGTGGCTTCTTCAATAGTATGTACAGACATTATGAGGGTTATTGTTTGTTTCACAGCCAGTGAAATGGAATTGACTTAAGATGCTTAAGTATCAGCAAGGAAGGTAAGAAATTGCTGATGACTTCCAAAGGAAACAATGAGCCACGCGCCAAAAAAAAAAAAAAAAATAAAAAAATCTACGGAAAGTCCCATCCATGACAGTAATAGGTGCTGTCATGAAAAAATATACTTAGCAGTTAAAGAGATTTTCAGGTAGAAATGTAATTGACCAGATTTTACCCTGTAGCTTAGTCCTGCTACACCATGGATTACTTGTTCACCTTAGCCTGGCATCCTACAGCTGCAGCATGCCTTTGGACTACATGTCGGCTTCTGACAGAATACTGGTACTCTCTGCGTAAGTATGCAAAAAAATAGTACTAACTAAACGCTGTAGTAATGTGACACTCACTCTCTGGTTCCTCTCCCCCAGGTGTGAGGCATACACAAAGCACGTATATATATTAATATACCTAAATATAAAGACTCCATTGGTCTTAACCATCCTAGATTAACACGCTTCACCCCTTTAAAAAGCCCACTGTAAATACAAGTCAACTAGCTCGATGCATATTCCAGGACAAAAGCCATTGCAGCCCATCTATCCACACAAGATGCCCACTACAACAACTAATACAGAATACCAAGTAACGTATGAACATCAGCAGCTAAATTTAGAGCAGAAAAACATCATCCATTGCATACTGATTAGACTGAAACACTACCAAGGCAATAGATAAAAGAAACCTGCAGAAAGATGGATTCATAGGTGAGCATTCAAAACTAAAAATAGCACAGATTAGAACAAATACATATGGACATACATAAAAGTACTTTTCTTTATTTTAATGAGGAGTTACTCCAGAATCCTGCTCTGTAGATTTAGAGACTAAACCTGCTTTGGAATCTAGTGCAGAAATTAGATGTGGTAGAGACAGGCCTTTCCAATTCAAGCCTTCAAAGGAAAGTCTTAGCCTTCATTTTTAGCATAAGAATACCAAAGAGACCTTCCTCTACTCAAGAGTCAAGGCTGATAAAGCCTTGCTTTACTTTGTCACATCCTTCTGCCACACAGAAAATGAGAGGTGCCCTCCTGTCAACTTCATCTTCATGTGACAATTCCCTTGAACAGGAAATTTTTTCCCCACTATTTATTTCTGCCAATTTTAACCTACCTTGTGAAAAGTGAACCCATTAGGCCAGAAATTAGAACTGCAAATATTAAACTCTGTTTATCATGGAGATAGAATGAATGTTCAAAGAAAGGTTTATCTCTTCTACCCTTACTATAAAAAAGAAAAAAAAAAAAAAAGATCACAGACCAAAACCCACAACCACAGCCATAACCAATGCTTTGCCTTTCATCAGAATTAGCAAATGCAACTCCTGTGCACATGAAGATTTAAGTGCTGTAGATTCCATATGGTCTTGCACATTCCCCCACAACTGGCAAAGGGCATAGTCATTACTCTTCTCCATACAGACGGGCTATAATCTTCCCACTGGCAAGTAGGGAGAGCAGCTGTAAGACACCTTCCTCTACTCCAAACTCCAGCGTTTTTAACTACCTTGATTTACCAAAGCAGCACGAGTTAAATTTAACATAGCACCTTCCACCAAGGACAGTAGGTACTCAGCACAATCCATCACCACGAGACACAGAGACAGCTAAGGCAGTATCTGGTGCTCATTTACTATCTCAGCAACAGTTTAGACAAGTAAATACAATTGAAGTGTATAGCTTTTTTTGTATAGGCGTACATAACGCTAACAATTATGTTTGCGAATAATGAAACACCCGGCACTCAGCAAATTTTCCCAGCCTGGCTTGCTGCAGAAAACCCTTCCTCTGCTTACCAGCAGCCAGCACACCACAAAGCCACCGACACCTGCTGCAGCGGACCCGCATGGCGAAGCCGTGCCCCCGCCCCGTCCCGGGAGCCGGCCGCGCTCAGCCCGCCTGGCCCAGGTGTCCCAGCACACTCACCGGCCGGCCCGGGGACCCGCCGCCGCCCCGTCCCGCGGCGCTCCCGTCCCGTCCCGTCCCGTCGCGCGGCGCGGGCAGCGCGGGAGCCAGCGCCCCGCCCCGTGGCGGTGACGTCACCGCTCCCGCCGCGCACCTGATCCCCGGGCAGGTCGGGCCTTAAAGGGGCAGCGGCGGGGCCGCCCGGCCAGGCCGCAGCGGCGAAGATCCCGCGCTCAGGTAACGCGCAGAGCCCCGCTGCTTCCCCCGCGTGCGGAGCCTGGGAGCACCGGGCCGTGGCCGCGCTGCCCGAGGCCTTTCGAGGCCTCCCCTCCACCTGTGTGGGAAACGCCAAGGGCCCTTCGGCCCCGTTCCGCCCGCGGCACCGGGGCTTCCCGCGCCGGGGCCCTCTCGGGGCTGCTGCCTCCTCTGTAAATAATTCGGGAAAGCAATCCGCTCTCCTGGTAGATGTATTTATCTTTTCCCCTTGTTTCCGCAGCGCTTCTCAAGACCCGGTGACAGCCACCGCGGGAGGTGCCTCATTGGCACACCAGCCACCCATGGATGTCAAGAGCAGCGGTTCCTGAGCCCCCAAAGGCCACAGCTCCCCTCTTTTACCCCCAAAACGCAGTGCCAGTTTGCCCACCAGTGAAGGAAGGCTTGCCCGCTCGCAGGGGCACTCAACCAGCTAGAGAACAAGAACTACTTTTGTGCCAGATACTGTATTTCTGTCTGGAGAAAACAACCGAGTTAACACAGCACGAAACTGGTAACTGCTTAGTTTGTACCCGCAGCACCTGGCAAATGAGACACACTCGTAACTGGGACAGATCGGTTATTGCAGTCCTCTTACCTACTCAAAATCAATTGTCCCCTTACCCTGCTCAGCAATCCTCTCTACCAAGGAAATGTTCTCGACGACGAGAGACCTTTAAATCAGTCTGCATCGCTTCCACTTAGCTGGGCAGTGAACATTAAACGTGGAAGAGAGAAGAATCAAATGGAAGATACAAACACTAAAATTGCCTATCCAAGAAGCACATCTGAACAGAAACACAGTTGTTACATACTATGTCATCCTTCCTATTTATATCTAATCCATATAGAAAACGCTGTACTGCCATACACCCAGTCATGAAAACACATCAGCCTCACTCAAACCTCGAGGGGGCTGCTGGCAATTCTCAGGCTGCAGCCATGCAGGCACTTTCTTCTTTCTTTCACTGCTATTAGCATAAAGCCACCAGTCCAGACCAACAACTGGGACCAATTGCCATGTCCTACAACTTTTCAGGACGACTTCATACAAATCGATTAATCACTGTCTGCTCCAATTCCCCATCTGCAAAACATCAGCAAGTGATACTTTCCCAATTCTCATTGATGCTTTCAGTGATAGTTCTTACTTCTAGATACCAAAGACAAAATCAGAGGAAAGCATCACTCATTGTCCAACTAATATCATAAAGGTTTTACTTAACCTTCTACAGATATTGCCAAACAATTATCTGATCCTGGAAAAGCCCCCCCTTTTTTTTTGTTTCTCTGCATAGGTTCCACTATCAATTACACCAGCACTCATCAAAAACAGTGCTGGCCTTCAGAAGTGCAGCATTCAATGCAGAAGACAACAAGACAGCATTTTGGTTTGCATATGGGAACAAGCTGAGTTATGCTTTAACACAATATGCCTCATACACAAAATTTTGCTTCTTGCTTTGGTAACAAGGAAGATACAATAAAAGATATATTTATTAAAATAGCCAAATTGCATTCAACTCCCATTTTCCCCTACAGAAATTATTCCTTTTTTTCCCCCCTGATATTTTTAGGCGTTCACATGTCTGAAAATATTTACTCCATGTTTAGACCCTTTTTTTTTTTCCTCATTTTCTTGGGAATTTGTAAGATCTGTGTTTCTGCTTTACTAAGGTTAGTTACCTAAGATTACTAAATAATCAGGACTATCTTTCAGAAAATGGTGAATGTGATATGACATGTTTTCTAAAATATAATTTCACATTCATACTAAACTCAAAACTATATGTGGACAGAAATTATATGATATTCTTTTATTTAAACTATTTTTTTTTTAAAAAAGGGGGGATGAGTAGTCTGAATTACGTTGATATTGATGGCAAGCCCCAATGATAAATACTTTTAGAAGTAGGGGATCTCATCCTCTGAGCTCTCAAGGCTTTTACTCAAACATTAAAATATAAAATTTCTTGCTTTTTCATCTTTCATTCTAAGCTGAGAAACAGTGTGGAACAAGCAAAACATTTATATATGTACTGTAATTTTAAAACCCCACTTAGAGTCAAAGCTAGATTGTCAGTTCATTAGTGCTAGTTTCAATTCAGCATCTCATTTGCTAAAATTTTAGCAGCAAACAAGCAGTGGGATTTTATTTTAAAAGTATATTTAGAACACATTATTTTAATTATTGATAGTATTAAATGTGGAATTTAAATGCACTCAAATCCACTCTTCCCTCAATAAAAATAATTCTAATCACTTTAAAATGTCACATTAAAAAAAAAAATCCCTCAGTTGATTGTTATCCATCCTGTTTGGTGCCCTTTTGATCACTGAGCTCCTACCCTTAGAGAAATGGCTATGGAACTTCAGTTGGATCCTGGAAGTTGGCTCTTCACAGCTGATAGACTGACTATTGTCTGTAGCATGTTGCAGCACTCTTGCTTATCCAGACTATTGTGTTGCCTTCCTGTTGCCTTCCCCTAGAACCAACTATTAAATTAAACCAACATATTTACACATATTACCATCCAACACAGCTATCGCCTGACAACTTCGAATACTCAACACTTAAAAGTTACAGCTCAGTTATGTTTTACACAGTGAAATCACAACAAAATCACTTCTAAGCCTTATTTAAGTAAAGACCAATGGATTTTCCTTCCCAATCTCAGTAGCCCAAATAAATTTGGTGTCTTTAAGGGTTAAGAGCACTTAGCTACTAAGTTTCTAACATAAGACTAACTTAATTTACTTCTATTGCAAGGAGACAGTTCAAACTCCACTTTACAGTGAAAGTGGGTATATCTAATCTCATAGTCCGTGTTTAAAACCCTGCATTGAAATACTGCTGAAGAGTAACAGAGTAGTATAGTTTAGCATGATGGTCTGTGCTCACGAAAGCTGAAAGGACTAGAAGGACTGACCAACTTGGTAGCTTTTATATTGCTCATCAGTCACCTATGATATTTTCAAACAACAATGATCTTATAATAAAGATGAGCCGCATCCCATTTCAGAAGTGCATCAGCACCCAGTGCCCTGCTAAGCAGAAACCCTCCTCCCCTTCCTTCAGAACTGAAACTCACTACTCAAACTTTAGACTTTGAGACATCACTAAATTGCAAGTTTGGACTATAATTCTGCTAACAGAGCCTTCACAACACCACACTTTAACTTAATGCTTATAATTAAAGCTTCTATTATGCATCTTGATGTTGTAATTCTACAAAGAGACAGACAAATACTAGGTACTTTAAAAGGACATCAAACAGCCTAATCCAGCATTCCACAGTGAGAGGCGTCCTTCCTTTTCTGAATAAAGTAAGGCAAAAGTAACTTTTGTTGGTCAAGAGTAAGTTATTTATCATCTTCATTAAGTCAAGCACAGAAGGTGCAACATGATGTACTATAAACAGTAAGACAGGTGGCCGTGCTTTTTCAGTAAATTTTCAAGTCCAACCACACAAGGTAGAAGTCCATTTCCATGAAAAACTGATTTATTTAATGCATCCACATTTGAGCTCTTTAAGAAAAAGCTGTGAGTTTTCTGATCCATCTATGTTTTTCAAAAACAAAAGGTCAGATACAACATGAAATTACCCACTGATCAACAACCCTCTGCTGCTGTAAATTTCATTGCTACCCAGCCACTCTATTGGGGACAAGCAGCTCTATTGCCCTAACCTGGAGGGCTGGCATGAGCTCAGCACACACGGCTCGGCAGCATCGCAGCACTCCCAAACCCCAGGCATTCTCAGCTAGATCATTTCAGCCGCACCAAATGCTGGTTTTGCTTTGTATACCCAGAAGCATCAGTACTGCTTAGAGCTGGTTGATGAGGTTGCAACATCTTGTAACTTCTATACCACGGTATGTCTTTATTATACATTCCTCCTACATAGTAGTCTCATCCTTCCAATTCCAGTGGCACATGTTACTGGCATTGTCTCAGAGAATTAGCATTTTTGGCCTATTTTTCAAAGATTATTTTACCACCAATTATTCATGGGCAATAAACTGTTACATCGCATTCCACAACAGTTAAGGGTCCTCTCTATTTATTCCAAGTATCTGTATCACCTGCTAGATTCATACATCTAGCTCTAAATTTTCAAATTAAAAGCACCATTTCTGGCTCTCATGATTAAAAAGAATACCATTTAAATATGACCAGAGCCTGAACAAGCACAAACCTGTGAGTTCTCCCACATGTATTAGTCTGGAAATCTGAAAGCTAATGATCAATATTTAAATAATCTATGTCAGCAATAACTCCCCTTGCAGATAATATGAACATGCCCATCCCGCTAGGAAAGCAAGGTACATTATGCAGGAAAAAAAGAAGAGTTTACAGCATTTAGCCCAAAGTCACTGTGGGGGGGAGAAGCAAAACAGTAGGATAAGAGCAACCAGTGATCTAGCAGAAGAGAGAAGAGTTCAGATCATCCCCTCATATCCAAACCAATAACCAACGTATCTTTCAAATCACCCTGATCCTTTCCGTGATATGCAAAAACCCCTCCACCTCTTAAAAGCTCCACAATGCTTCCCTGCAGGATATGTTGGACCCCTAACATTTCCATATCTGACATCTGCCCTGTGTTTAAAGGCTGCTCACCACCTCTTGTCCAGCTGTCAGAGCTTCTAGTTTCCCTGATATAAACATCTCAAAAGGGCAAAGTAATAAAGACAGAAAAGAAGAAGAAAAAGAAAAAGTAAATTGGAAGCAGCTCACAGTAAGTTATTAGAAAGAAGAAATACTGAAATGATGGAATTTCCTTCACATTTACTTAAACAAAAAGCCCCATTAAAAAGTGCTTGAAGCTGCAACAAATTCCACTCTTGGGCGCAGAATTCAGGTTTGGCTGGCTATGCTGTACACAGCCTGTTGGCTCTGACTCATGAAAACACTTATTTCTCTTTGAGAAAATAGAAACTAAAATTGCTAAGCAAAGTAATTTCCAACTGCAATGATTAAAGACGTGTGTTCTAGGGTATTATGACAATGCAAATAGACATTTGAAGTATACTAACAACACATGTTACAGCCTCAGGTAACTGAGGCTTGCACTCATTTCTCAGTGGAGAAATACACAATGAAAATTGGGAAAGATTTTATAAACAAAACTATTACCAACACTACAGTCCTTGTTTTCTTAAGCTAATAACATGTTGAATCCCCAAAGTGCTGGACTGACAACTGAAGTAATTATGAAAATGAGAAAGAAATAAAAGTTGACTACTGACAGGCTTGTCAATGGGAAAAGCAAGCTGAAAATCTTGTACAGCATACCTAGTACTTATGTAGTGAGGTACCAACAAAAACCAGAGGAAGGCTACTGAGTTGGAGGACATTAGATGTGGCAGGACTGGCAATATAGAGGCTGTCTGCATCTGCATTTCATCTAGTGGATACTGTCTCAGGGTTTAGTGTCTCCAGGTACAAACTGGTCATTTTTTAATCAGTAACATTCCAAAAAGTCTGTATGTACTGTTCATCAGTCTTAAAATAACGTCATCATTCAAAACACAGCTAAATGGAGAAAATGCCTAATGAAAAACAACAGTCAGTTATCTCACGAAGTGGTCCAAGACCTACTCTGCATTTCTTGCAGCAATTTAAGATCAATTGTCTTGGCCCTGCCTCTCATGGACTGGCCTTACACTGCAACTTCCTACCCTCTTGAAACAGCCTACTATATACACACATATAAAAAAAGTATGCCTTCCAGTTCTCCTTCTGGGGCTTGCACGCTCAACTCTCTCCCCAGTTCAAATCATTTCAGTCTTTCCTATCAGGCCCCATTTTCTCGACCTCAAATGATTTGATTACTCTTCTCCCAGCCTCTCTTCAGCCAAGCTGTATCTTCCTGGGGCATTTGCCCTAACCAGATGCAGCACTTCAACTGAAGATTTACATGTAGATAAAAAAAAAAGATTGCTCTGTATGTTTTACAGCCTACACCTGCATTTTCATCTCTCCTGATATAACATTTGCCCTTCTACAAGGATTCTGGAGAATTTTCACCTAATTACTTGTTTCCCTACCCTGTATTAGTGTATTTTATGATTTCTGTTAAGTGCAGAACTTAAATCTGTCCCTATTTATGCCCTAAGATTTTCTCAATTTTCTCAAAATAATTTTGCGCTCTTAAACTTGTGTCCTATGTATACGCATTCCCTCCAAGTTTTGGGGTCATTTTTAGTGAATCAATTTTGTAAACACACTCTCTATTCTATCATCAAGGTCATTAACGAAAAGACTGAAGTGAAGCAGAACGAGTACAGACCCAACAGACCGTGGCAAACCCACATTCAATACTACCATTTCATTTTGACAGACAATCATTAATAACCACTCACTAAGCACAGTCATCCAATGATTCTTGCTCCTACTCTACAACAGTTTCTTTCAGGCCACATTTCTTCACTTGTTTGTAAGATTACTGCATAAAACCAGTGCCTAAGAACCCACTAACATGAAGATACTAACATTCACACTCTTGTCAGTTCATGGGCCTTATTGTCATGTTACAGAAGAAAAATAAACTGGCATGACTATTTACTCTTCCTAAATTAGTAGTGGTTGTGACTCATCTTCTTGTTGCCTCCCAGAGGCTTATAGTCTGTGCAGTAATTTGTTCAAAATTTGGAAGATGAGAGAAATGGTCTGCCATTTCCTGGCTCTTTCTCCCCACTTCTTTTATTTTCAAGTCTTCTAGTACCTCAAATAGCAGCTAGTGGTACTGACATAGCTTCTGTTACTTTTTTTTCCTTTGACATGTCAAAGGATTAATTTCATCAGGTCCAGCCTAATAAATAACCTACCCAAGTACTAAGAAGTATGCAAAATGCTTGCTTCAGCTTTGCCATCCATCCTATATGTCTCTGTGCTTTTTATTTCCTGCTTGTGCTAACTGCTGCTCACTTATACTCCTCTTCTGCTAATGTTCCAAGGATATTTTCATAGTACTTACTTCAAGTACATCTTACAAAATTGTGCTGCCTACCAAAAACGCCGTATTACAAAGCCATGGATGTATTGGCAGCTAGAAGCACACTGCGGTGAGGGCAGCTCAGCAGGCAGCAGTGGTCCAGTGCTGCCTGCAGGCTGTGCAGCCCATCCAGAAAGGTCAAGACAAGGCCCTGGGAGAAGGAAAGCATACTTCAAAATGTGGTGGCCATTTCTAGCTCAACAGCAGTAAAGAGGAGAGATCTGCAGCAAGAAAGTAACAGGAACAGAACCAGAGCTCTGCAATCCAGACTTGCAATCACACCAGCTAGGGAAGACCAATTAGCAGATCGTTTGCAGCTTATTAGCATCACTTCTGTGTCAATTATGAAATCTGTTTCTGTACACCCAGCTAGGCAGACAGAGCTGGGTTGGGTGGGGGGGCCGTACTTTGTTCATATACTCATGCACATATACTGAATAAAGGATTGCAGATAAACAACAGGATTAAGCCTAACACAGATGATCCTGCAGATGCTCTGGTTCTTGCAGCCTATTTGCTCTGATATAGTATAGCACACAAAACCAGCCACCCTTCTGTACGATCCTACATTGTTGCACCATTACATTTAGAAATGTTCGTTATTTGCTGTCATTGCCCAAAATTAAACTACATAATAGACTCTTATTATAGAACATGCATATGTGGCAGTTTAAGATGTAAATGTTTGATTTCATTATTTTAACATAGCAACAAAGAACAGGAAGAAAAAAGTTTAAAGACATCACTGATTCTTGTCAGATAACTAATACTTAAGTTTTCTTAAGTATATCGTAGGATATTCACCATGCACCCAAACTTTATTTCTTTTCACAAGAATTATACAGTGCTTACATAAAACTGAAAACTGTTCATTATCTTCTGTGTATGCTAAGCATGCTCATACCATTCTAGCCTTTCCCTTTATTGAAAAATTTCATCTTGCCATAAATACCAGAGACCAAAAGTAGGATACTGTAATACAATTGTAAATTAATAAAAATGAAGTTAGAATGCAAAAGTATCTTTAAAATTAATTTTCCCTAGGATTATCCAAAATTCATCTGACATTGTATAATTTCATAACAATACTTTATAAATAGCAGAGCAAAATCTAACAAGTTAACATTACAAGAAAAAGAATGAATATACTACTTGTGGAGGTTAAGATGGTAAATTAATACGTCGCTTTTGGGGACTATCTGACTTTATCTGGTTAAAAGAACAAATATTAATGTTTTTGAAGAAAAAAAAAAAAAAAAGTACCTTTCCAGACATACACTCTGCTTTGTCCACCATAGGAGGAAACTAAACCACTGCTTTATCATGACTTAACAAGATACTGACCATCAGCTGAACTGCATTAACTGACTAATGCACTTCTAGTCCAATTACTCTAAGAAGCAAAACGTGTTAGTATAAGCCGCTAGTGAATTAACTATATACACTCAAGAGAATCTCAGACAAGATACTAACAGAAGAAAATTTACATTGCAACTGCTCAGTCACTGATTTACAGCTTACCACATTTTTCCTGATGTGGCAAAGTAATTTACAAGGACAAATATTCAGGCCTGAACTGCTGGGATTTTGAAGGGTTTTTTGTTTGCTTGCTTTTTGCCTTAAAAAAGCTAAATGTTTTGGAAACTAGTAAGAATGTTACAAATGTTACTTCTTTTTATTGATCTTCTTAGCAATATTGAATACTAATACTAATCACTATTAGACAAGATTTTACTGGCCAATTTGAAGTGGGCTGGCATTCAGTATATTTTGAAAAAGGCATTAAAAACTGTGTTTGATTTTCTTTTACATGAAGTAGATTAATTACTACAGCTCCCATACCAGTCATTTCAACTCAGAGCTCAAGAACTCAATGTGTTTGGGGAAATTTACATCGTAAGAGGCATGTCACCTTCCAGATGTGATTTGCACTGCTGCTTCATGCGTCACAGCTATTTCCATCAATACAAAAACCTGACATTGATGCAGGCTCCTAATAGTACCTTTAAACTTGGGGAAAAGTAAGAGCTCTATCTATCTAGTTCACATCTGCTACATGGTTAGCTTCTATGCCCTATTCATAACCATATTCAATCCAAATACATGTTCAGTTTAGCAAGTCTCCAACATAATTTGAATAGTTAGCACAGCCTGTATTCACAATGCTTGTTTATGCTTAGTTTTAGCTGCAAGCTCAGTTGCATCCTGTCTATATGGGCAGGACCCATAACAAGAAATAACTGCTGATTAATCTATGCCCAGAGAAAGACTGAACTATGCAGGTGAGCTTCTGAATTAAATCTAATTTCTCTCATATATAGATATGCACACCAGTTACATTAGCAAAATCATCTGCTAGCTCATAAGAATTCATTGTAATGTAGTTTCATTATGCTGCTTTGCATATCCTCCAAGAACACACACTCACACACCACACTCTCCCCATAGAAGTTAACAGATTTTAGAACTATTTCTGTAGGAAGACAGACAGCACAAGATCTGTTTCCTCTTCTCACTGAACTGGGGATGTGACAGTACTGGAACAGCCAGAACACCCAGATCCTATCCCCAGTTCTATCTACGCTAACATCCTCCAACAAGCCAAGCCTCTGTGCCCATCCGTTTTGGCTACTTAAGATACCATACCAAAATAAATTTGTTGAAATCTCTAGACTGAAAGACTCAGAATTCTGGTAAAAAACCAAAAGGTGAAGAACATGCTGAGAACTGAGTTCACCCAGATTAATTTGAAATTTCTAACAGTAAAAGGAACACTGAATGCTTACATAGCAAAGACAAGAAATAAATCCTCAAGCCTTTGCTTGTCAGAGGAAGCTTTGTTTCTGGACATCCATCACAAGCAGCAAGAGAATGTGGCCGTATAAATCAGCTGACCCTGATTCCAACACATTTAAGCTTGGGTAACAGCGACATACAATTTGACGGGGAGGCTGATGTAATAAATACCCAGTGGAAACCAATGCTGTAGTGGCCCAGTTCTCATTGCTCGAAAACTTTAAGTGCTGGCGTCTTTTCCATACTATCATACCAGCAATGGTTACTGTCTGAATGGGTAAGTTAAACCTTAAGACATTATTGAAGCAATAGTTTTGCATATTCCTTCCTGAAGTATTTACCAATAAAATGAGTGCACCAGCCTTCTCTCCTTTACATTTACTTCCCCTTTGGGTTGACAGCTCCGCAACTTAAAAATTGGCTACTTTGAAACTGTAAATAAAA
This sequence comes from Falco biarmicus, assembly GCF_023638135.1. NCBI lineage: Eukaryota > Metazoa > Chordata > Aves > Falconiformes > Falconidae > Falco > Falco biarmicus. The sequence continues at coordinate 17,322,917 of NC_079296.1, forward strand.
ATGTAATGAGCAAACTCTGTATTAAGGCTCACAAATGTTTGAAACCAGAACACCAGAGTTTAATTCTTCTATGTTTTCCTCTGTTATTTTTCTTCTCCTTACTGCAAAGGATCTGAAAGAGCTGAGTAAACAATGATCTCACTAGACTCTGTAAGAGGCAGATCTTGCATAAAGTGTAAAGATGCAAAGCCTGTCAATTTATTACCCATTTACTTATATAACAGATAGTGTTCATTTTTATTAGTACATCCTGCAAATTCACAGTATCTAAAAAAAGCATTCTAATAATTTGCCTAGCAATTCTACCTGCTTATCTTTTCTATTAGGCAGAGCTATAGTTCTGATCAAAACATAACTAAATATGAAATGAAGTGGCATACAAAACCTATGTCATTCATAACACAAAGCTTTCAAATGCTTGCAGAAACCTGAAGGTACCGGCAAACATATTTTCCTGTTATCTCATTCAATGAGAATAAAAAAGTCACAAGGCTGAAATTTAAACAGCATAAGAGAACAGGACTGATTCCAGCTGCAGAAGTGTCTGTATTTCCAATCCTAGGCTGCTGCCTAAAGCAGCAACAGCCACTGAAGTCACAGAAATTCTCTCCTGGGAGAAACTTCTGTCTGCAAGAGAGAGGTTACTGTAGTTGTAGAAGCAGGAGAACAGACATCATTAAAAAGATGACAAATACTGCTCTCCATTATCCTAGTCTAAATTCAAAATAATTTCTGCAGTACCAGTACACATTGATAAAATCCTAGCGCAACAGAGGAAAAATTTCCCTAATGACTAAAGAATCTCCAAAGTAATTCTGCCTTGAAAGTACACAAAGACGCCAGTATTTCCTCCAGGAAGATAGGTTTCTTTATAAAAATGTCAAATCGATTTTTGGCAGTGATCTGGTTTTCTTATTCCAACTTCCAATTTTCAAAATCATGACTTCATAGATCTTAATGTGCCAACAGGGCAAGAAGATAAACATGTTGTGACATTAAGTCCAAGTAAGCTTACAGGAAGGCCCTGGATCTGGCATTGTATTTTCCAAGGGACATACAGATGACAGGAAAACACATACACGTGTTTCCCCTTCTGCCCTCAAATTCAGAAATCAAGACATTTGAGTGAATGCTCTAGAGGAAGAAGAGTGTCATTTTCCCTCTCTAAAGTCATTTGGACAATTACAGCCTGCAAACAGTACTAAACACTTGAAGGAACTACTAAGTAATTAGACTGCAGGTGTGTCATTTAGTTTGTAAAGCCCAGATAAGAGAAAAAAGAAATTACTACACCTGTTTGACCATTAGCTTTTCCAGGAAGTTCCTACTAATATAGAAAGTTACAAGTGTCCATGTTTCAAAAGCCAGAATTCAAGTGACTAGCTTTGTATAGACCAATTTGTCTAGACGATTTTTTGTACTAGTATTAGACTAGTATTATTATGATTTTACAAGATCAGTAATAAAATGCTCTGTGAAAGCTGACTGGAAAACCATAAAGAATGGTTTTCCAGAACTGCATGGACATAAATGGCTAAACCCTCTGTAGAGTAATGGGAAGTCCTACATAGGAGATACTGTTTTGTTAAAACATACTTTTTGTTAAAGGAATACACTGTGCTACTATTCCCTTTCCTTGTGAGGAGGTAAACTGCTTGTGAGATGCAGGATTAAGGACAGCACTATTAAAGACAGAACTAGTAAACAAAAGCCTTCATGCCGCCCTGAGCTAGGGCACCTACCGACAATAAGGTAAAAATCCCACCTTTTATTAAAAGGGACTGAGGGTTTACCACCCTCCTGAAGATCCAAGTTTTTCTACAACCATTTTAGAGGAGCCCAGAGTTGGCCTTCACCAGTCCTCTACAGACTCAAAATCATCATCACCGCTTCTCATTAATGTGATATTATCAGGCAATGGAAATTCCTTTGTCAAGAGCTAAAACAACTTCTCCTCACTCTGACAAATAAAAAAATAAACAAACTAAAAACCCCACACTAACCAAACAGGTTAATACTCATAAAATAAGGGGGGAATTAAAGACCCTTCATTTAACTTGATACACTTTCCTCTGTATTCAGTAGTTGTTGGGGGTTTTGCTTTGGGTTTTTTTTGAATATTTGCAGAATTAAAACTGCATGACTACACAAATAATAGAAACAGGTAGAGGAAAATGATTCAAGCATTAATTTATGTGCTAAAATTCTATTTATTGCCTACAGTCATCGTGGGGGAGGACAGATAGAAGATCATTGTGGGGGAAAGTGAGGGGCAAGCTGTTTCTTGAACTGCTTTTCAGTTGTTACCAACTGTGTGCAGTCCAAAACAAGCTGCTAGGATCTCACCTCAGCATTCACACTAGAAAACATCGCCAGCACCTACCTCCTATCAAAGTAATCTGGCAAACTGGAGCAGCCATGCAGAACACCACTACACAGTACCAGTGCCTCCGCTATGGCAATCAGGACCTGAACCTCGAGTTCTCCTTAAAAATATGTAAATGAAAAATCAACTATTTGATCTTCCTTTGATACACCGAAGGTAACACTGAAATGTAACATGGGTATTTTAAACAAAACTGTCCTCAGTTAAGTCTATGACCAGTTTAATCAAGAAAATATTACTACTAGGTAAAGAAATGATTTCTTCCTCCCCATTGTAACTTTAAGCAGGTATTAACCTCTTCATAAAACTATAGTAATTATACTATAGAGGCATAAATTATTGTCGTTTCTATAACTTTTCCTTTCTCATGAAATAACTCTGACTTTGGAGACAAAAGCTGTTTTATACAGTCTCAAAGAAAATTCTCCTGAAGAGACCTTTTTTAAAAATCGAAATGCTTCTTTTCTTTCTTGTAAAAGACTGAAAAGCAAATGACAATGCTGTTCTTTTAAAACATTTATGCTGTTGTCTGCTTAACAGCTGATTGCAATTAAAATTTATTTTTGGCCTCTTTCTGTCTTTGTTTATATCAGTAACAAAAAAAATAAGATAAAAAGAAAAAACCCAAGTCTTGCCTGTTGCTGAGCTTGTTGCTTCAACTAATTATACAGTGCATTGGTGCACCCTGCTTAAAAGCCATGATGAACTTATCTGGTAGGTCTGAAACTTTGTCTGAGTTTTATTAGGAGAAAGAGTGTTCTGGCTCCCTTGCTCTAATTATTGTTGTGTGCATTGTATCTAAGTTACGCTATATCCTACCAACAGCTAGAATTTGTTCTGAATATTTTGTAATATGTGTCAAAACCCTCTATTTCTTGTACAAAAAATTAATGCTTGCTTAGTCAAGTTCCTCCTAATTTATTACAATTTAGAACACAGAATTTCATAGTTTGGTTAAGTCCTTTTAGCAAAATGGCTTGATCTATACCAAATCTTCACAGAAATATTCTTCAGAGGAGTTAATCTGTCCACAGACTCGGCTGCGTCTCAGGATAATTGAACAGCAATTTCTCCGCACTCCTTTTCTTCCTGAGCTGGTGCCTCTTCAGTCTCATGTGATGCCATGCTTACTGAAGGAATTTACTGAGCGCTCCAAATGATCAGCTCATAAGAACAAAGAACGCTAAAGATGACCAGTGTGATCAACAAGTAAATCAGAACCACAGAATAACTGAGGCTAGAAAGGACTCAAGAAGAGGTCTCTAGTCTAACCTCATGCTCAAAGCATGACCAAAAGATCAGATCAGGTTGCTCAGGGCTTTATCCAGTTGGGTCTTAAAATCTTCTAAGGAAGGAGACTATACAGACTCTCATTCAAATGCATGACTGTCCTAACGGAGAGAAAAGAAGGGGGGGAAGTATTTCTTACAGCCAGTGGGAACCTTTCTTGTTTTAATTTATGTCCATAAATCCATAACATACTTCACATGTTTCCTGATTAAAGTTCCTACTGCTTATAAATAAGTGATTTTCACAAAACAAAGGAGCACATTAGTATGACTGAACAAATGAAGACATTATTATGTCCCATATACAAAAGGCCTACTGGCATTCCCATATCAACTCAACAGGCCAGCATCACACAGCAGTAGTGAATTATTTTTTTTTGTTAGAAATTTCTCTTTTTTGTAGAAAACAAGGAATTACCACTGAAAATTCTCAGAGTTCACCTCAAGAACAGCATTTCTGAGGTTTTATTGGAGTAATTATCAAAATTTGAGTGTTATTAATATTCAAGGCCATTCATAATTACAGACAAGATAAATATCATAATTGATTCACATCTTTGGATGACAACACGGACCCTGGCATTCAGCATTCATGTCTCTACTCAAATGAATTCCAGACAAGCTAGAATAAGAAGGGGAACAACCTGGAATACTGTTGTGCATTTTTTTATTGACACCATCAAAATAAAGTGAGAGGGTAGAGACATGTGGAAAGAAGCACTACAACCAGCATAACCATTTTCAGGCCTGCCAGAAACAGCTAAGTTTGAAGTAAAACAATACTAAACCAAATTAATATTTAATGTTTTCTGCTGTGAAAATGCCAGTAAAAATAATATCCAAAGATGTTTAAAGAGTTTAGAAATATTATTTAGGCTTTGGATTCTTGTTCAAACAATTTAACATATTTTATTTACTATGTATGCAGGAGATAAAATATCTCAAAAGTTAAAATTTATCAATAAATGAATGACATATCAATCCTAACTCCTGTACAAACAGCACATACAATCCTTATCAAAGGAAAAGAGCAATATAATTTAGTAATTGATACTTGAAGTAGTATTTTTCACAGCAGAATTAAGCAATTCAGTTGAGCATGACAATCCAACAGTCATACATTTTCCATGTTTTCTCTCCCAAAAACCTCACGTATTCATTTTTCACGATTCTTCTGCAAAGAAGATCTTGCCAGCACCTAGAAACGTTCCTGGAGCTGCACAGTCACAAAAAGCAACTTCAACTTGAAAATGTCACTCTCTATCCTTAAGCCTTAGCAGCTCTCTGTTCTAGCAGAGATGACAAGACTCTACCATCTTCTGTCTGTGCACACTGCCCGTTCCTACCAGAGCAAGAATCAAACACAGTGGAATTGCCCGGGTACCATTCCAGCCTGCAGCTGCAATACCAGACAAACAGGCAGAGGAAAAGCTATCACAAGTAAAAACTTAATAGAGAAAAACATAATGAAGAAGTGTTAAACAGCTTAATATATGTGATAATTATACAGCTGAATATGACTGCTATAATTATTAAAATTTAAACGGATGGATTGACAAAACACATTACTAAATTAAACTACCTTTCTCCCAAAAAGGAAAAGCTCTTTATGAAAATACATTTGGACAACAGAAGGTATTTATTCTCAAAAAATGGCTATTTCCATGTAAAACTTAGTCTTAAACCCAGCTATCTAAAAGGAGAAGATAATACAAATACCTTTTTGCTAAGAGGAAAGTTATATTCTCCTTGCCCATCCTATCCTGAAACAATGCATTTCAAAAGAAATGTCCATAACATTTTAAAAAGCTTCCCTGAAAAATTTGTGGAAGTTGCCTGGCTTTGAGAATTAAAAAAAATTAGGAGCACCCTAAAACCAGCATTTTCAATGAATACTGTTGCTCATCCTGCAGCCCTGCCAAGCTCACACTGCAGCATTCTTCCCTGGTTCTCTTAGAGAACAATAAATCAATCTATATTTAAAAATCTATCAAGCATCCATAATCAAAGGATCCTAAAGTTCTTGTTGGCAACACCTTTTTTTAACATACTTCAACAGTAGTTACATATTTTAATAGATGATACCTGGGGAGTTTATAAGTACTGCATAGATTTGTTGTGCGTAATAGTATCCGTAACAGACACCACAGAGAATGCTGCAGTTTACTAATCACAAGTTTTATGAAGCTTTGCTGTCTATTTATTAGCATGCTTCAAGTACAGTATAATGGAAAAATTTAGGGAACAGGCAGAACACATAATCAACTTTTTTTTTTTTTTTTTTTTTAAACTTTCCCTCCCTTTCCCCCACCATGACCTATTTTCTTGAATAACATGCAGACCTAGAGAGGACATTAACCTGTTTCCACGTCACAGTACAGCTCACGTACCGATGTGCTGAGATGCATTAGTTGGTTTTTATTGATCCATTTATAAGCCCATTCTACTGGGAATACCAGCTGGAGGATGAGAAAGTCTTTTGCTATCCTCTGCTTTGTGACACACTTTACTGATTAACTATTTCTCAAAATACATTTATTTTAACATTTTGTTGAAATACTTACAGAAGATGCCTCCTCTTCAAACAGTCTCCCACGTCTGAATCACTCTTACATATTTTTAGTCCATTCATTATTTTCAAAAGTCAAAATATAATAAATCACACACCTTTTTTTAAAAACAAAAACATAAGAACTACACGCACCAGACATTATCTACTACAAATACTGGTTTGTATTTTACCAAGTATTAGAAATGAACAACCTAGCTTGTCTTTACTCAAGTGTAAAATGCTAAAACAAGTTTCATGCAAATAGAAGAAAAAAAAAAAAAAAAAAAAAAGAACAACAGCTAGTTTCCCCTTGATTCCCTACAGGCTTCTCACATGTGAACTGTTCTCTCCCCCAGAGTATACAGTCCATACTTCTGTATAAATCTTGTTGAGCCAAACTGCACCATAAAAAAGGATTCTAGACAAGACACTAACGTGTGATCATTATTTATTACAGTTCATTCTACCTGCTTCTGACTTTAGCATTATTAACCTTTGAACTGGCAATTGCTTACTGCTTATTTGCAATGTATATACTCATGAAAACCTACCTTTGTGCCAAGAAGTAGTTATACCGTTTTTTAATCTTGACTACATTTTAAAAATAGATCTCTACAATAAACTCACATTCACTGTTCCAATTTAAAAAGGATGGGAAAGCAGCTGAGCTTTAACTGCCTGAATTTTCGGCGCTGTAAAAGACGACAGAGGAAAGCAATTCCAACAGCCAGGCTTCTAGCCTTCAGATTCAAGGACTGTAAGCTTGACCAAACCCACACATCAAATCAATTATGGCAGAACATAACAAGCCAGAGCCTACTGCAAAATAATTAAGCAAAAGATCACAAGTGTTCATATCCCATAACACTTTTACAGCTAACCACAATTCAGCAAAGTCCTATCTGTAACATAAAATGACATCGTTTCAGGCTTGGATGTCCAAAAAGAAGGAAACATTCACAATTTATAGCTATGAGTTTTAAAAACCTGATTTCTCCAATTCTCAAGAAAAACCCCGATTTCTCCAGTTCCCAAAAAAACCCCGAGGATTCAGATGTTTTGCTTTTAATGACAGAACCCCTGGGAAATGAGTGCAGTGCAGTCAAAGCAGTGGGAAAAAATGACAAAACAGATACAGATCACATCCTGTATACCAGAAATGCTATGCAAAGAAAGAAGATTCTGCTCTAAGTGGGATCCTCAAAGAAAGAGAGAGAAAAATATGGGACCAAGGATACATCAGACAGCATGATCATAAGCCTCATTTCATTAGTAACTAGGCAGCAAATTATTTTTATTGCCCGCAGAAGCATCTGACCAAAATCAGTTTTCTTCCAACACCTTTTGAATCAGTTGGCCAATTTCCAACATTTTGAAATAAAAAACCAGAGATCTCAAAAACAATTGTGTTCTATAGACTACATGAAAAGTGATGGTCAGGTAGAGGAAAAAGCACTTTTAGTGAGGGGAAAGTAGGAAATTTCTCCTCATATGTATTTGATTTGACAGTAGGTCAACCAGTACAGACTACCCACAGCACTGTCCGTTGTTAATGGAGGAGAACACGATTAAGGATTGGAGAAGAAGGGAGAAGGGATAAGGAGATAAAAAGACAATCCAAATACATACAAATGTAAATTTTATTATTTCTGCAGCTCACAGAAACTATGACCTGCAGACAGTAACTTGTTTTAATAGCCTTACAATTTGAGAATAACTTAGACAAGTATTCACATTTCTTGACCTCCTCCTGTTAAGTAGGTCACCTAGAAATGTCTTACCTCAGAATGAATGGGAAAATGGATTACACACTCCCATCTGCGTATTTCAAATATTCTGTTGAACATATTTTATGAAATCCACAGAAAAAAATTTCCATTATGCTTTTTACACCATTAAGCACAACGAGGATACTCAATGAACCACAAAGTAGACATGCAATAATGGTAATATACTCTGAAAGGGCTTCCACAGATAAATACAAACCTGGATACAACATGCATAAGTGTTGGTGGGATGACTCAGCTCCTAATGGTCTTTCATTTAAGTTCATTTTCTTAGCAGCAGCCTGAGGTTATTAATAAACTCCCAGTATGCTACTTAAAGCTGTGGATTCATTTTCCTGTTAATGGTAGCAATAGGTTCTTTGTTAATGGTTTTAAGATAATACTGGGTTTTGCCATATGGTTGGATTTGTATGAGGTTTTCTCATGAAAAGCCAGAGAGTGTAAGAAATTGTTGCTATATTTAACTCCAGTGTCCTCACACACACAGCACACAATTGGAATGGACACTGTTCTAGTAGTTACAAGTGGAAACGATGCTCAATATTTACGGCATGTTCTGTTTAAGAGGACTACAGGGACTTTAAACAAGAGAACATATGGATAGATCAGAGGATTGGTAATGCAATACTGAGCTTTTCACCTCTAGGTCATTGGTTCAAATCTAAACTGGTTGGTAACGAAGGCAAGCTATTATAATCTGACAGCTCTGGCCTTTGCAAATTGATTTGTCACGCTCTGTCCAGATCCCATCAAACACAAGATTCACCATTACAATTTGCATTCCTAAAAACAACTTCACCCCAGCAAAGTAAGAAAAATTTGAACTGAGACAGAAGTAATCTCTTCCTCCTCAGGCACCATCTCCAGACCAGGACCTAAGGTGACTGCCAGAGGAACAGTAAAAATTACACCATCAGCAGCACAGCACATCATTCTGCGGATAAAGATTACTTCCACCTCTCAGCTACCCAATTATAATCACTTCTGTACCAGTACAAAGGTTTCAGGAATTTTTATTACTAAAGACAACAAGAAAGAAGAGACACCAATATGCAGGTTTTAAAACTGAAATTTCACAGTGCTGCTCAACGATTTTTTTAAATAGATGATGTTCAAAGATCCATTTCATAATGCTGAAGGTTTTGAAGAAAACTGTCACAGTGCTCTATAAAAGGAATAGAAAACTTAATATCCATTTTGTTATGATGTATCTGTAGCCAAAGTGTTCCAAGGACACTTGTAGCAGCAACACTTAAGAATTCTATTTCCTGCAGGTGGTTTTAATTCAGAAACTGATCTGTTTACAAGTTACTATGAATGATATTAGGGAAGTCATGTTTTTACAGTATTTCTTCAGAAATATGTTAGAAAATGTACAATTAGTCCATAACAACACATAACATCCTGCATACTTTCATAACTTGAACAAAAACGGTTTTAAGCCTCAAAACCGTAAGCCTAGTCTCCTCCTTTACCTCATAATAGTTTGGCAACAATCACAACAAATGCCCTGCAGGTACCACAGTTCTCCACTTCACCAAGTGATAACTGCTACAGAAGCAAACAGAGATGCCACACAATACAGCACCTTTAAGATCACCTTTTCTTCACATATTTAGGACACTACACAACAAAATCTACTAGAAGTTTTACACCCCATGAACACAAAATGTTACTTCTAACATTTAAGGCTACAACAGAACACATACAGCTCACAAATCTTGGAAAGTGTCGAAAAAATAATAGCCTCCTGCCTTCCTTGCAGGTTCCTTGGTTTTTACTAAGATGTTGATAACATACTGAAGCTTTTCGTTCCTTCTCCAACTACTCCAGAAACAGAATGCTTACTGTAACTTCAGGAAAGCCACAACAGGTTAACTTCCCAAATGAATGATTGTACGTAAGTTCAACAAGCTGAATGATGAAGCTGGCATGTAGTCTATTGCTATAAAATCAGAGTAGCATAGCCAAGAGATGCCCTAGTTTGGCTGAACACTAGTCCCAGTCCCATAGGCAATGGCTGGTGAGATCCACCCAAACCTTTTAACTTTTTCAGGTCACAGAACAGGAAACCCTATGCATCAATTGACATAAAGGACAAAAAAGGAATAAACTTCATGCTAAACTTGCATGTCAAGAGACACAATAAAGAGACCTATATATATTGTGTCACTTCCCTGAGAAAATGTCCAGGATACTGCTAGGAGACAGTTCCTTGCAGTTTCACACACAGGGTGCAAGCCTAGGAAAGGAAGCTGCCTATGCCCAACGGCAAAAATCTTAAAGGCTGCCTGTTATTTGACTTGCAGTTAACAGGAACAACAGAGGAATCGGTTCAAGATGATCAAAATTCTTTGACAGTAACAAAATTTTTTGCTGCTGCTCTCTACCATGAAACATTGCATGTCTGTGCCAGGGAATGACCTTCAGTGACAGAAATACATGGTAACTTTGGAATGGTGACTGCAGCCACTATTGATAGAATAGAAAGAAATTAAAAGGCAAAGTTCAGACCAAGGCAAGAAGCAGACTATTTCAGAGAACAAATTAAAATAAACTGTTTGAATAAATGTGGGTGGAACATATGCTGGGAAACTGAAGGATGTGTAAGGGATTTAAGTTTCAGAAAGTTGCATGAGAAAAATGAAAAGACTAGCAAGTTCTACAGGTGCCAAGAGGCACTTTTATTATAAGAATTACACTTTTATTGCTTCTGAACAGTTAAGTAAGCAGATTTCTAAAAACAATAGCTATGACTTTATTCTTTCATCCTCCTACCTCTGTTTTCTTTTTGTATCACCTGCTGCATTTTGCATAGCTGCACCACAAGTTATTTGGGACAGCCACAACTGTTCTTTACATAGGTATGTTTATATAGTACTCAAACACAATGGAGACTAAATTCTGACCAGTGTGGACAGATCCTACTACAACTACAATAATGTGTCACCTAACAGCTCTGCTAGTTTTCTTTCATCTCTAGGTAACGAGGTTTATAAAGCTCCACACACTAGGAAATAAACACACTTTCTCTTATGCGAATTTTCATGGAGAGTACATGGAAGGCTTAATGCCTAATAACATCAGCAGAACTGGATAAAGAAGGATTTAAATTCCCATTATCCTTTTTAATGAACTCGTGACTATAGTCTCAAAATAGACTGTTAACCCAGAACAGAGAACAGACATAATTTTTACATGCAATGACTGAAAGAAGTACACCAAAATGGTTTTGCAGCTGTCCCTAGCACAAAAAAACCCAAATTTCTAAATTCTCTAGGATAACTGTAATTAAGTTTGTCTGTACTGCACAAATCAAGCACACCCTTACCCTATCCAAAGAACACTTGGCAAGAAAAAATCCTCCCCCAAAAAAACAGAAAAGGCTCCTCTTCAATCCAGTCTGAATGATATGCAGCATACTCGATTAGATATACACTTGATCAGGTGCTGGAATAGAATTTAAAGAGTACCCTGTCCAGTGAAAATATCATTATTTCTATTACTTCCTAAATGAGAACAGATTTCAACAGACTCATTCAAATATTTTTAGCCCATACTACATTTTTGGTAATTGGTAATTATTTTTAAAAGCTGTCACGTTCAAGTTATGTATTACCTCACCAGTTTAGTTCTCAGCACAGCAGCACTTCCCTCTAGAAACAAACACGTTTGGTTTTGCTGCTATTGTTGCAATTGCTATTGTTTTTCAAAACTGCTATTCAATGTCAAGAATATTGCAGCTCAAAAACTTTCAGTCATTAATTTTCTTTCTCAAGTCTGAAAAGCAGCACAAGCTTTGAGAGGTTTGTTTTCAGTACACTTTCTTTCAAACTGCATGAGAAATTACACAAGTATTTTTCCTCCCATTTCACATGCCTATTTTTTCCATGATTATAACACTCAGAATTCATGCAGAAATCTGAAAAGCTCTTTGAATTCTTTTCACACGCATGATCAACCACTACAATACCCACAACTTCACTCAGCTGAAAGACCAGAAAGCCACAGTGGCTGCAACTTTTTGAAAGCAGAAGGTGTGTATTGTTATGGTTTCTATAGAGGGCTGTAATCCTCACGAATCCTCATTCATAATCCTCCTACTGAATGAAGGGTTTCAAGCGAAATCAGATCCTGGAAAAGCAAACAGCCTCTGCTTTTTTTTTTTTTATGCTTTTGCATACTTTGGACCTACATAGTAAATGTAATACTATAACTGAGCAGTTTCTTCCAACCAACAGCCTCTGTGCAGATCTAACTTTTAATGGCAGTTGACCGTGTCTACTCACCAACGCGAAGCAACATCAGTGATACTAATTTCAATGATTCCCTGCTGATAAAAGACCTTTTTAGCTTCCAGTATTCTTTTTCCCCTCATACCTGACACTTCGTTGCCCTCCTGAGGCCGAGCAGCTGCAGGCGGCAGAAGGGCCCTCCAGCTTCCCCCCAGGCCGCGGCTGCCCGGGCCCCCAGGCGCAGGGGGCTGCACCGCCTCGCACAGCTCGGGGAGTCGCCGGTGGGTCTCCAGACAGACGAAGCAAACAACCAGCTAACGGTTGTGGGCTTGGTTTTATTATTTTTCCCCTGAGGGGACGGGGCAGGAGGGAAAAAAAAAATATCCCAAATAATCCCGAGAAGGGACCCGGTACCACAGCACAACCTGCCCCGAACCGCTGAAAGGAGCGAGCCCGCCCGTCCCGCCACTGCCACAGCCCCGCTGCTGCCGGCGGCACAGTGGCTCCAAACAGCCACAGCAGGACCCACAGAGGGAACGGGGGAATGGCAGCGAGCCCGAGCCCGTCCCCGGAGCGGTGAGTCCCTACCTACCGGCGCCAGGTCCCGCCACGGCAGGCGGCATCACCTCCCCTCAGCCGCCCTCATACCCCGCTGCTATAGCTACGGGGAGCGCGGCAGCCGCCTCTCGCGAGAGGCGCCATCTTCCCGCGAGAGCCGCGGGCCGCGCCGGCGGTCGGGGGCGCCTTGTCTCGCGAGAGGGCCGGGGTGGTGGCGGTCGGTGCGGCCGGGGTCAGCGTTGGGCCACCCGGTCTGGCTGCTCCACCGCCGCTTCCTGTTCCTTCAGCCCGTGCCGGGGCTGCTTCGGAGAGCAGACGGCCTCACCCGCTGGCCTGGCCTGGCAGGGGCGAGGGAGCCGCGCTGTGGTTTAGCTAACGCTCTCGTTAGCCTACAGAGCTGCCCCCAGAGCCGGCCCGAGGCCTGGACGCAGCTGGGAAGCGGCTCAGGTGTGTGAGGGGCTGACAGGCCCGGTGAGCTGCCTCGCGCCGAAGAGGTGGTGGGGCCGGCCCGGGGAGGCCCCCCCCTCCCCCCCCTCCTCGGGCAGGTGAGGGGCCCCCTCGGGCCGAGCCAGGCCCCACTGGACACCCGCTGGCCCAGCGCTGAGGCACCTTTTTCCTGGAGCAGCTTGTGGCAGGACCAGTGTCATCAGCCGATGTGGCAGAGTTTGGTCAATAGAAACACCTTTTTCTTGCCAGAAAACAAATAGGTGTGGTGGTAGAGCGTGTATAATTTTTAATAATTGCAAAGTATGGACTGTGATAGCTGTGGGGTGTGACTGGAGCCAAAGGTGTGTCCAACAACACATTCATGCCTAGAAAAAGTTTCCTTTTCAGTTCATGTGAGAGCTGGGTTTCCTCACCAGTTAGAGCCGTAACATAGGTTCAGTATCATCTGTCCAAGTACTTCAGGCATGAATTAGACCATCTCAGGATCTGGGAAAATGTGGAGAAGATCTACAAATCTGTGTTTTGATTTTCTGAATAGTAGTGTGTAAAAATACTAAGCTCACGTTCCCTGAACTGCATCAGCTGCATATTGCACTACGGGATTTTTGAGTCACCAGTGCAGAGTGCTGGTAAAAAATACTAACTTTGGCATGGTAGTGGTTTTAGTAATATCCAAGAAACGCATTTCAAGCCCACTGAAATAAATGGATCCTTTCCTATGAATTGAGGATCACGTGTGTAGAGTCTCAAGATGATGGGGGGGGCTGGCATTTCCATGAGCAATTGGTATCTCAGTGATAGCACCCTGCAAAACCAACGTAATTAATTACTCAAATTGAAACATGAAGACGTGAGGGCTAATATACTTTGTTTTCTACCCTTATATTTCAGTGTTCCCAACATGTGAGAATCCTTAGAGGAGTGCCATCAGCTCTGTAAGTTGTGGAGGAAGTTTCTTTTTATCCAGTTGTTGAGCCCCATTTTTTCGTATGAGGAGTGAGTTGATACATAATGTTCTGTATCTAAAAGATGTATGTCTGTATGCCAGAATTACCAGCTTCTGATAAACCAGGTATACTGTCCGTGGTATACCAGATGTATAGAGTATGCCTGGAAGACTGAGACTACTGTTTGTTCTGCCCAGAGCAAACACTTAAAGCATACTGTTTGTATATACAGGTGTTTGCAATATTGTTTGTGCCACTGCTGTTAATATGGCATTTCTAACACCACTAAAATAATAATTATTTAAAAAAAAGTTTGTGCATTTGGAAGAATGCTTGTTTACTTGTGACTTCCCATCCCATTTCAGTCTTTTGCTTTGGGAATCAACCCAATCATACTGGGAGAGAGAGCAAATGAAGAAGGCCTCAAGCCTCTCTTAGGGACCAGAGATAATTAAAGAGAAGCATTTAGAGATAGTAGATATAATGAAGCCCTGAATCTATGCTAGCTTCAGGCCCATCAAAGTATAGCTGTTTTTATAATAGAATATGGAAATAATTACTCATCTAAGCCAGGCACTGTGGAGTTTGACTAAAGCACTGTTCAGTGTAATTGAATTTGTATAGCATCTGTGAGCAGGGGAGGTCCTGTGCAATAAGGCCCATAGGTTGTCCTTAGGCTGGCCAGCAGAAAGTTTCTCATTCGTTTGTTCCTCCTGCCAAGGGCCACTTAGTTTTCCCTGTAGTGAATGATGTATAATGAGATTGTTGCTTAAGGCAGGAACTTTCCCCAGTACAAAGGGCAAGTCTGCAAAGTCCTTATTTTACCCTATTGTGTAGAGGGATGTTTTGAAGCACCAGTAAAACATGAGCCTTGCAAGAGTTGAGACCTTTGTCAACCTTTTGTAGTATGGTTGTGCCTTCCCTGTCCAAATTTCCCAAAAAAAATTCTCAGTAAGCCTTGTTAGAAGAACAAAGAAGAATAACTATTTTGGTTTGGCACTGGAAGAAGAACTTATAACCATAAATTAATCTCACCTTATTTATGCATTTATTTGTTCACTATGGATTTTTGAAAGGAAAATATTCTTTATAACTCTGGCTAGAGCTATACCTATAACTTCTTCCTATTTTTTAAAGGGTGGCGGTTCCAATCTGCAAGTTTATTTGTGTCAGTTCTCCCTCAAAGTACATAATATGGAATTTTCTTTAAATTAAAAATAGACTTTTGAAATTAGAACTCTTTGCACAAAACATTTTGTGGTTTTTTGTTGTTAAACAAAAGGTCGAAATGAAATGAAACAAAAAAAAATTGCAGGTTTTCTTAAAAAAGTGGGAAAATTTGCATTAAAAGTTTTCATATAAATAGTGTTTCTAAAAAGTATAATTGAAAACTAAACAAAGAGCTTATATTTGAGAATTTGTTTATTAAGCTGAGTAAAGTTTAGGCTGCATTTAAGAGCACTGCTTCAGAGTGGTTTATGTAGTTCTCTTCCCTTTACTGCATGTGTTAATTAACACATAAATCTGAGCAAGTACTTGCATCATGTAAGCTGTACTGCAAGCAAATGATCATCAGAGACATGACACTTACTGCGTGTTAAATACATAGAGAGCAAGAGATACAGCATAAAGGCACTAATTAATTACATTAGCTGAAGAGACTTTTACTAGTAGCTATATGATGCCATGAATATGATTAGTAGTATCTCAAATCCCACAGACTCAGCAGTTTGCAAAAGTTGTAGAGTTCCACAAAATGTATGCCATCTTATTTCTGCATGTGTCTGCAAATTCTGCTTGATTATCTGTGGTCCTTGTCAGGCACATCTCCAAGACAGAATAGGCAACTTGTCTAAACTAGTTTGTAACCTGCAGTTTGAGGATTTGGGCATAGATGAGATTGCATATAAATGTATGAATGTGCTGCGAGCCAGCAGGCTGGCTTGTGAACTTTTCTAATACTCATTCAAGAAAAATTAGCATATGTGCTGCTGATGGGCAGTGGTAGACCCCATAAGGTGCCAGCGAAGTGCTAACAGCAGTTTGTTGTGCCAAGGGCAAGTCCTTTGGAAGTGGGGCATTTGCCAGCTGATTGCACCTGTGGCAGTCTTCAGTGGAAGAGTACATATACTTGCAGATCAGCTAGACAGGAAAAAAAACCTCAAGTGCAGGGAATGTTCAAGCCTTGCGCAGCACTTCCCATGGAGGGACAGCCACATGCAGATTTCTTTGCTCAATAACAGAATGATCGTGTTTGGGCTTTTGGCTGTCTGGCGCCTGCCATCTTATATTAAAGAAGTGAATACATTTTATGAAGTCATAGTATGATTAAAAAAAAAAAAGTCAAACAAGCCAAAGCCCATATTCTCCTGACAGCCTGAAAATGTTCCAAATTTTATTTCAGAGAGTCACTAAGCCTAATGACAAAACCATCTCCTCTAAATGCTCTGTCAATAACAACATAAAATGTAATTCCCAGATGTTAGTTTTATGAATTATATCATCATCACTAATGGCAAGCTGCTCACATGAGAGACCATTATGAGATGCAAACCCTTTGATTAGGGAATGCATTGCAGCCAAATGGAGGATTTTCTGCGCAACACAGAGAAGCATACCAACTGTGCTACTACCTGCCAAGTATTTATGCCATCAGCTATAACTTCAGGCAAGATTTTAAAACATGTGGGTCCATATTTATGGATAATATTGCTGAGATTTTGTTGAACACCTTTATTTTATATTTAAAAATTGGCGCTATTTTTTATGCATTTTCAGTGTGGCTAGGATTCTTTATCATACAAGTTGCCTGACATGAAAGAAACATTTCAAAGCTTGGAAACTGTAAAATAATATTCCTAAAAATAACACTGTAAAACACTAAAAATCTAAGAACTTTTTTGTTCTGAAGGAAAGACCTGAATTTAGCAAAATTCTATCCAATCTGTTTTTCATGGGCCAGCCCCCCTCTATTAAATTGATTTTTGTTGCTGTTTCATGGAATATAAGATTAATATCCAGTACATCCTCTGTGAGGGAACTGTAGCATGCCTTTACAAGAGGATGAGCTCAATAATTTGTTAGTTCTTTTTTATCTCTAACTATGATGATCCTGCTTAAAAGCAGATGACTGAGTTTCTATTCTTTAGCTCATAGTATGTAGCGGAAATCCACTGTAATTAAATCTTATAAAATCCTCTTATTCCCAATATAAATAATTCTCTGACATAGGCGATTCCCCTGAGTCTACATCATAGCCCAAGGAAAACAAAGAGCGGGAGCAGTTACTTACTTCCTCTTAAATATTTGATAGTTTTGGACAAACTTCTGCCCTGATTCAGTAGCTGCAAGCCTCGCTGAAATTAATTAGTTTTGAGACATATTTGGATTGCTGATTTTTTTCACTTTTAACATCACTTTGAATAATGACTAAACTAGCATGTATCTTTAAGCTATGTAAACAGCAAGACAGTAGTTGTCTGAAGTGTTCTACAATATGTAGTGTTGTATTTCTTATTTTGTACTAGAAACAAAAGCACCTAAGTCCTGGTTGACAGGATTTGAGATTGAAGGGGTGCTGGCAAAAGAAGAGCTATATGCTTCGTTAAGCAAATTTACCAAAACTGAAGGATCCTCTTAGTTTACAAGTCTTAATTACAGCAATACTATTAATAATTTGCAGTGATACCATAATAATTCCAAGGACATTGCAACTTTTTATCGCCATTTAGGGTTTGAGGTAATGGAGTGCACAGACAAAAACTCTTGTCCAGTAGTACATTTTGAACCAGGGAGAGTTTTGGGTATATACCCAGTCCTTTGACCTACTTGCTGCATGATGCTGCCTTCCTTGTATGTGAGAACTTCGAAACTACACCACCAGAGAGCACTGTGCTATTTTCTGCACGGTATTTCTTCCCTTTCCCTGCATGTTTAAGGACTTTTTTATGTCGTCTTTTTTTTCCTGTGCTCCAGGAGAACCCAAATAATTGTTGTGATTATATTGGAATTCTCAAACATTTTGGTATCATTGCCCTGTGTGCATCAAGAGATCTTAGCTGCCCTGACCAACCTCATCTGGGACCTTCACCCCACTTATGGCCCATAAACCCTGTTTAAGCACAGTCCCTGGGCCTGGGGTTCTTGATTGAGCTATGTTGTAGGGGTGCTGGCCTGCACTCTTGTCTCCTTTGTGGACCTGACTCCTGTGCTGGAGCTAGCCTGTCTCCTAGATGGACTTTGGACCCACAGTGTAGCTTTTTTCCAGCCCCGTCTCCTTTCTCCTGACCAGACTCCCTGGATGACCACCATGCCTGATTCATCCCCTTGCTGTGTCTGGGATGATTGATGGATCCTGTTACCAGCACTCAGCTCTGCCTGCCACACTTAGAGGTGGTGGGTTTGTGTGCTGGTTGGTGAGGGCACTGCTGGTGCTGGGCTTGCCTGGGGCTCACCCCTCCTGGGAGCAGCCCATCCTCTCTGCACCTTGACAAGTTTAGCTGGCCCATGATCTGCAACACTTGCTAGACCATGACATCCAGGTACCAAACTGTCTTGTTTCTACTGCTCCTGACATATTTACTTCGAATGCATCATATATTTCACTTCAAAAAATGATGTAATTCTGTATTGCAAGTGTCTAAAATCCATGTTAGAAAAGCGGAGGCAATGAATGGTATATATTTGGTAGGAGAATATTTTGTTTGGTGTCACCTAGTTTTTTTCTGAAATTTTCTTTGTCTTTCTGAAATTCTGGCATTCTCTTTTTAGCCTGGATTCTTGTAATGTAATTAGAATGCTTTTAGAACTGGAAAATAAATCCCTACTTCTTAATTACAATGTGATTGAAAAAGCTAAATTAATTAAAAATGTTGGAAAACTCACAGCAACCTTATCTCCAGATAGAGATCAAATACAGAATAAACTAATAATTTAGTAGAAGGTGAGAATTTCCCATTTAAATATCTTTCACCAGTGAAATTTGCATGTGTTTATGTAGGCATGAGAAAAGGAAATCAATGTGGGAAATGTTTTTTCAACTGGATCCATTTTATCCAAAGAAACTAAAAAAGTTTTTCTAAGGATTTGTTTTCAACTCAGACTTCAAATACGTTGTAGGGACATGTCACAAAAGACAACCTTTTAAATTTTTGTTAAAATGTTCTTCAGGAGATCACAGTATCACCTTAATGTTTTTAAGTTTAGTCGCAGAACTGAGTTATGGATACTTCTTAATAATTTAATAACACATATAATAAAGTTCTTTAGCCAATTCAGCTAAGCAGGAAACTACTTATTCATTACTTCTGTAGCTTGTTATTATTAGCACAATTTTTAAGAGATCTCCGGGTAGCTCTGGCAAGTAGTCTTTTAGAGAAGTGTAATAAAATCAGGCTCTTAACTATCCAAACAGAATAAAAATCAAATATATGGTTGCAGGGATTTCTAGACAAGGAGGAAAACCTCCTAAATTTAAAGTACTTCAACAGCAGCTGTCTCTGTAAATAAGCTGTTTCACATTGTTTGTAAGAGGAAATTTTGATCTAAACAAAGCACCAGGACAGGGAATTCCAAACCGGTCTCAATGCAGGCTGAGCTAGGTAGTGAAACACCAGTCTTACATGTCATGTTACAGGGTGCAGATGTTCATGAAACAGAAGGTGCTTCATGTAGAAAAATAAAGTTCTTTATTGATTTTCCACAATGCCTGCCTTTCTTCCTGTATGTGTGGCATCAATAAAACAGTTACAAGAAATGGAATAGACTTTGATGCTGGGCATTTGGATAAGCAATGAACTGTGTTGGATGTCAAATTACTTCTGTTGTAATTGAAGCTTCTTTCTTTCTTGCTCTAACTATGGGCAAGTCATCTCGCTTGGGTATGCCTCTGTTCCTTCCCAACATATTGCCTTCTTGGTCTCTCTGTGTGAAAAAAACACCTGCTTAAGCTATCACCTATTTTATACTCTGGAGAACTGGGGAATCTTAGGTGACAGTGAAATACTTTGATCTGTTACACTGACATGCTGACTTGCTGTTTTATCTCTGATGCTGTTATGGTTACCTGTATCATTTCCTCTCAAAGTCATCATTCTTCACTATCAGTTTTGCAGTATTTATCCAAGCCACCTTGATGTATACCTGTCTAATGACCATCCCCATCACTCCCCAATCTTTCATCCCATGCTAACAGTCTAGTTGTGAGATCAAAACTTTTGTTATTGCTAATCCCCAAATTGATTCAGCAGCGTTACTTGAAGAGAAAACACAAAGGCTTTTCTTCCTCTTAGTGTTTTACTACTTTTTAATATATGACAAAACAGATTTATTATGGAGCAGACAGGCAGCATTTAGCATTGCTAAACAGAAAAACACTTCCTAGTTTTGCCCTTTTATGCCCTGGTGAATAAAAAGCTCCTTTCCCTCAAACTGTTTCTGGTATGGACTAACACCACAGCAAAGATAAGTTTAGAACCTGCTAGGAACTTGTCTGGGCTAAGGGCAAAAAGCAAGGAAGGGCTGACAGAACTAGAGTTGCACTTTTCAGCTCCTTGCTATCAACTTGCAAATAGAAAGAGCTGAGAAAAAAAGGAAGGTCTTGGCGGGGGGATTTACAGCTCTTCTGTTTCACCACTCCTTGGCACATTGACCTCAGTATGGTACTCGGAGGAATCTCCTGAAGGCATCCAAGGTATTGGGGTTCTGTTGAAGGAGGGTCTGTTGCTGAAATTTTGATTATATATCATGAGAGATTCTGGAAGCAAAGGGCAAATATCAAACTGAGGCACTTTGAAGGTCATCCGTTTGGCTGCTTTCTCATAACCCCCGTAAGGCATGGCAGTCCTGACATAGAGGAATACATGGAGTTAGCAGACAGAGCATAGGTAAACAGCAGGACTGACAAAATAAATAATCAAAGTTATCAGGATTGTAAATTCTACCATGTTGCAGTTCACTGGGCAAAAAATCCTTCCCAAGAACATGTGTGTATCCATTGCCTGTGTACTAAGAAAGATTTTAAACCAACACCCTCCTCTCTGCTCCTGTGCACTTCCTTCACCCCTGTTGCATCAATCTCCATCAAGCCATACACCTTTCACACCTGTTGGTACCCTGTACATGTAGGAGGTAGGCTGCATTATTGCAGAAATGAGGGGGATTTGGGTTGGTCCTGGATACCGATGTCCTGAGGCTGTGGAAGTGGGTGGCAAAATTATACAGAGAGGTTAACAGAAAATTGTTGCTGCCCTAGAAATATTTGTAAAACTTTCAGTTCTTATCAGAAGCAGCAGAAATACCCTGATTCTTATCCAAAGTACTGTGAAGTATATGGCTTCTGATCGTAAGTTTTTTCCTGAAGCCTTGAATTTTAAATGGCTGCAATAATAGACAGTGGCAAGCTAAATCTCCCTGATCAATGGGGCAAGAATGAAAAGGGAATAGAATTAAAGTCCTCTTACTCAGCTATATAGCTTTTCTGTCCATAAGTTGAATTAAAATCTCTAGCTCTTAATGTACATTCTCTTTGTAGGCCTCCAAAACATTTAATCCACAGGAGACTATGCTAAGCGAAATGCAACTAAAACTTACTTACACTGCACAAGACAGGAGGACTGTGGCCAGAGTTATTGTGTTTTCTCCTGCTAAATAAACTGAACTGAATAGCCAAGAAGACTTACCGGTTAAAAGACTTGTAATGGGGGAAATCAGCTTTGGGACTATATGACAGTAAGTCAATTGTGAGCTGACTTTTGTCCTCAGGGCTGATACCCATTGCTCGTTCCCAGGGGGAGATATAAGTTTTAAATACAGTGATTTTTTTGCCTCCTGCCTTTCCATCTATAAAGAGAGAAAAGTAAAACGCTGTAGTTAGACGACGCTTCAAATACACTGCTTTTCTGTATTCTGCTATTGAAGTTGAGATACCAGCTTTTTTTCCAGATTCTGTAAATCCTAGATCAAGTCTGAGATTTTATGGTTAGATTTCTTTTTAAAAAGACTGTCTTACACCACTTGAATCCTTATCCACAAAAACAGGTGTACCACAGTCTTAGAGCCACTCATCCATGCATTTGCATTAGAGCATATATTTTAAAGCTAATTTTTCATTATTCTCTCTGGTTGCTCAAATAGAAAGTTCTTACCCCAAGAACCAATGTCCTTACACCGTCATCTCTCACTACTTCAAGGGAAGCCTTATAAAAGGCAAAATGCTATCTAATTTCATAATTTACTTCTCTCTTTTTCTGGCTGATCATAGCAGACGCAGCCTCTCCACATAAACCTCACTATCATCATCAGATGCAACAAACAAAGCCCTGATTGTAAACTCCAAAACTAGGCACAGACTTGGAAGTTGGCCCTAACTGACCAAAAACCTTTAACCATCAAATTTCAGGGCCTTGGGAACCCACAACCATCTTTACTAACCTTTTCCACAGTAATCTATTCTTGAATGTTCTAAAAGTACTATCTCCCTTGTCTCAGTATTTTCATAAATTGTCATGTTCTTTGTGATTACATGAACAGACATTCACATCTTCCCCATCCTGAACCAGGATGTTAGAGATAAGTCTGGCTGAAACACTTCAGTATGGCTAAAAGCGGTTTGGAAATATGATGGGGTATCTCTCTGGAAGTTAAAAACCTGTCAGTGACAGAGCTGCACTTTGCTGTTAAGTCAGATACTTGATTGCCAGTAATTTTAGGTTAGCTTCTGGATGCTTCCATTAAGTAGATGAGTTTAGACAAGAGTTTTCATTCTGTGTGCCTTTTTTTTTCTTTTTTTTTTTCTTTTTTGTTTCTGTTGTGTATAACACCACCTTCCTAATAATAGCATTGGATATGTAGCACACTTTTAAAATTCTTATCCTTCATAAACTTTAAAACTTCTGAGCAGTGGCTTGTGCTTAGCTTGATTAGGGCAGATGGGAATAATAGTTTAATGGAGTTAGATATTCTGGTGCTTTCAAGGTGCTAAAATTTGTGTAGAAAACATAAATCCTTATGAAGTAAGTGGCAAAGACTGAACACTATTATTCTTATCTGAAACTTTCTTCTTTATCACACGTTCTTTGTCTTGCTGATTTTCTTCAAACCTTGCCAAATCCTGGGCTTTCCTGGTTTCACAGAATCACAGACATGTACAAGAATCTCATTTTCATTAAAAAAAAACAACAACAAAACAATTACCCCTATCTTTCTTTGTGAAGGACTTAAACTAAGTAGTTTAGAAGTAAAGTAATTGCTTAGGGTTGAAAAATAAAAGCAGTTGAGATCCATCTCTGCAGTAGAAGCTGTGGTATGATATTAATCCTCCTTCTCCCCACACACAGGAATAGGGTAACAATGGAGAAAAATCTCCTATAAGAAGATAGAGTATACACAGACTTCTTTTTCACAGGGATACCCAGAAATGTAAAAGTTGATTTTGATGTAAAATTCACATTCTTCCAGAATGTAAATGAAAAACCTTGGATTTTACAAGTCACTCATTCAGTCACTTAGGACAGTGGCTCCTGGTTCCCAATCAAGTTTTCTTTTTGTTGTAAAATCCCTTAGAGGCTGTTAAAAGAATGATTTCACCTGCTGATTCTCATACAAGAATGGTCCAGGCAAGGGAGGTGTTTCTGGTTCTTGCCTATGATTGAGCAACACAGAAGCATGCAAACAAAACTATCAAGATAAAGGCAGTTCAGCTTTTCTAAACTTCGCAATGGGACTTAGTTTGGAAGAATTCAAGTTCTAGTCAAATAATTTACTTGTCCATACGAGTAAGGTTGGCATGAGCTCTGACATCTTTAGCTATTTCTTGCAGAGAGATACTTGCCTTTCTCAGTACCGTCGCCTCCTTCTCTACCACTTCCAGCCGATTCCCCAGCATGCTCCCCTTCTCGGTCCCCAGGGCCTCCTTTGCTTCCAGGCCTAGGAGGAACAGTGGGATACTGGTGCTTACTGGAGCCGTGCTGCCCGGCTGTCACTCCTCCTACCATCCGCCCGTGGGCATAGCCACGAGTATCTTCCCCATAATGTCCTCCTGGTGGGATGAACTTCTGAAAGTGATCCTAGGGCACGAGAAAAGAGAGTAGGAATCCCTGTTACAGGACATGGTCCATTCATATGTGCAGGGTTAGGTCCCAGAACGTGAACTTCCAAGTCTCTGTGATCTGACCACTTTTGTGTCTCAGTTACAAAACCAGTGGCAGAACTTCATGCGAGTTATTCTCTATATTCAGTACAGGAGCAGTTGTAGAACAGCAGCAAGGGCAATGGAAGCACACCTTTTAATGGATACCTCAGAAGGGGATCTGTGTATTGTCCCCAAAAGTGATAAGTATGAATACAGGAGGAAGGGAAAGGAAGTACAGCTTTTGCCAGAGCAGGTAAAGGTCCAGACAGAGATACATTGGCCAACCTGTGGGAAAGCAAGCTGGACAAGAAATAGGAAGTGTTTTTATGTCAATGTTAAGATAGCCCAGC
This sequence comes from Falco biarmicus, assembly GCF_023638135.1. Lineage (NCBI taxonomy): Eukaryota > Metazoa > Chordata > Aves > Falconiformes > Falconidae > Falco > Falco biarmicus. The sequence goes on from NC_079296.1 coordinate 17,347,596, forward strand.
AAAGTCAGCTCAGTTATAGTGTGGGAGCTAAGTGTTACAGGGCACCAGAACAACAAGGTACCTGTGACAACATGAAAGCCTGGAAGATGACTGCCTGTATGTCTGTTTCCCGTACATATGAAGGTCTGCACGAAGAGGGGTGTTTGCACGTTGAGAAAGACTGAAGAGATAGCAGCCTAGGAAAATATGAAAGACTTCCTGGAGACCACAAGAGGAAAATGATAAAAAGGAAGAGTTTGTTTGTAGCAATATGTGCATTAATGAACTGAATCTAACCAGCAACAAGGCAAGAAAGAAATCTGTATCTGTCAGAAAAATCAAGTTGGTCTTATTTTCCAGGCCATCCGCTCTCCCCAGTCCAGGCTAGACAGCACAATCTGCACACCACATGCTGAAAGAGCAAACAGTCTGTGCAGGATTTATAGACCCTGTAGTGCCAGCACAAGGTCCAGTCTTTGCACACAGCAATTTTAATAAATAGTTGTGTGGAACAGAAACTGCTATATTCGGAAAAATGTTTTATGTATTGATTGTAGGTGAGATCAAAGCTTGACTCCGATCAGATAAAAAAAAAAGTCTCTCGTGTATTACAGCCCACACAGCTGCATAATGCAAGTAACCTGGCTTATTCCTGTTGGACTAGGGGACCAGCTACAGATGCCCAAAGATGTAACAAATACAGCTGAAGTGAAGGAATCTGTGGTTCCTCATGCTGCAATTCTGCTTGTATGACTGACCTCAGGCAGTCATTGGTAGACAAGAGGGCCAACCTTAGAGCTGGCTCTCAAAGGGTTAAGGATTTCTCAGGGCTCTTACACCTAGTACAGTTTAGCAAAAAGAAGCTTTGCAGGCTGTAAACAGGCTTCCAAGGCCAGCTGTTAGATCAGCTAAAAATAGATGAGAAGTGAAAACCCCACAAGGCTCAAGGCAGAATTATCTAACCCTCTACTCCCTGTGTCTCCAGAAACAGTGTCCAGGGTTTCACAGCAGGTCACCAGGCTGCAACCCAGGCAGGCAGCCAGCTGCAGGCTGAAGTGGCAGAGCTGGTGCCCCCAGGGTCTTTAGGGACTGCCTGTCCTTCTCCTAGCTGTGGGGAATTCCCTTTTTAGGAACAGAGAAGATAATGTTCCGCTGAATGTCAGGAAGCACTGAGAGGGGAGAGGATTGTGAGCATTAAGCTGTACACAGGAGCTAGCAGGGCAATCTGTTCAGTTATGCATGGGAGCTCAGCAGCTGTAAAAAGGCAAACTGAAAAAAGGGTATTTTGAGGGCTAGGGGTCAGAATGAGGTTATTCTCAAAATGTTAAAATATATATATGCAAGGTTAATGCTTCTACTGATTTGCTCAGTAATTTCAAAATAGGATTTCCATCTGTTTGCCTTCAGGTTTCACCCATACAGTGTGCCCTTCCTGAGAATTAAATCCTTATTTCTCTTTTCCTCTGGTTACTTACATGCACTCTCTTGCAAAAAGAAAAAAGGTCACAAAACATCAGCATAACATGAGCTACAATAAAAAGGGCTGGTTTGATTTTGTGCATAGCAGTATTCAATGTGACCAAGAAGGGGCATCATTGTCATCTGGTATTACTTTAAATTGCGGTATTATCACTAAGCAGGAGTGAAATTTCTCTGAAACGTGTCTGCCTCAGGAAAGCCACACCTAAATCTTACTTAGCTGCAAATGAAATTAGTTTTGTCCCAGGCTAGTTCATGATTCTTCGTGGACCCAGTGGGAAAACATCCTATGTTCAGCAGACATCTCCATTCAGATAGGGAAGACCTATTTTCCATGCAATATCCCAGACTACTCACCAGCTAGAATAAAAATACAATTCTCATTAGTTTTGGACACCACAATATATTGTCTTCGCTCAAATTAACAGGAGGCAAAGGCAAATTCATCTTTGTGAAGTCTTGAACCTCGGATTTAAATGAGCTGATTCTAAGACAGTGGAGCTCGGGAACGGCAGCCTCAGCCAGCAGTCTCGAGGTAGTCAAAGCTGGGTGGGTGCAGCTTTGTCTCTGGTACTTACAGCATGCCTCTGGCCCAGATGTTCAGAGTGAAATACACCTTACACTTGAGGGGAATGCATGTTCTTGGGCCACTGCTGACAGCATGTGGGGCTTTTATATATATGCGTATTCACATCACAAAGCCAACCTCTTCGTTAGGGCTGGTTGACCCTGGGGGTGGAAGTCCTAGGAGAGAAACTCAGGAGTGTCAAATGCGAAGGCTGCTAACCTTCCCTTGTTCACTCTGGGGGCAAATAACACTGCTCCTCCGTGGTAGAGTCTGCGCTGCCTGTGTGTTGCTGGAGGTAGTGGATGTTATCAGTCCCTTGCTGTTCCTAAATCCAGTCTAACAAGAGAACATTTGTGACAAGTTCATGTGATGCGTAGTCCCCTGGGCTAGCTAAAAAAATTGGGCTCATGTCTTTGAAGTCCTTAGTGCTGGCAAGAGCCTGATCCTACAGTCTGAGTGCCTAGATGGGTGAATTCTAAATTCTTTAGAGCTACTGCATGTGTCTCATGAAAAATAGATAATGAAAGATGATCCAACTAATGGAGCTGAGATCTCTAAGTACCTCAAGGCCCTTGACGTCACTGCAGGCAGTCCCCAGGAGGAGACACTGTGTGCTCCCCGTCAGCTCCTTGCTGTGCCCTAAAGAGAATGATTGAGGCCACCAAATGTGTTTCTATTTCCACCTCACTGATAAAGAGCTTCCCAAAGGTTTGATGCCTATGTGGTTACTAACACTTCTGAAGTTACTGTGACTGTGTCCTCTCAGTGGCAGCCACTCAAACGCTCCTTCATGGTGGGATGGGAGATTTAAAATTCAGACACTTGGAGACTCCTAGACTGCCTGCTGTTTTTATCCAAGTGTGTGCCTCCATCCTTAATTTGCAGTTGCATTGCCTTAAACCTATGATTCACTTTAAAAAAAGGGATGATAATAAAAAGTAACCTCAGCTGTTACAGTGTCTTAATTTTTTTTGAACAGGCTCCCCCAAGAGGCACAGCAGGCTGAGCTCCTGCTTTGTGTTTTGACATGTACTTCTGACTTGCTGTTTAATCTTAGGCAAATTATTTTTCACCTCTGTGCCTGAATTTACCCATCTAAATAATGGGAATTTTTATCTAATACTACCCAAAATTATTTATTTCTTACTTGTATATTTTAGATCATCCTTGCCACATTTTCTTTGTGAATGAAAGAAACTGAGTTTCAAAATTTTGGTCCAGTTTTCTCATAGTGCTCCAACAAACTGCCATGAAAAATAAAAGGCTCTTCCTCTCTGTCATTCTGCTGTTTCCACATCAGTTACTTCTTGAGTAAGAAGGCATCAGACTTATTGTTCGCTCCTATACAGCTTTGAGTATAGTCAGGACATCTAGGTCATCTGCACCAATCCAACTCCAGCACAGCAAGGCTCATTTTGTTAGACAAGTACATCTCAGCTGGCTCACTTCACTTAGGTCATAACCTGAGCCTCTCTTGTATCTCAGCTTGCAGTTATCCTGTAACATTTGTTCAAGAGGTTTAATATCCCCTGCAGAGCAGACTTCCTAGAAAGAATGCTTTTCCTACCATTTTCCATTTAACCCTACGTCCAGTGATCTTGACTGGCATTCTTCTAAGCATATTAACAGGCAGACAGAGCCATAAGTGCGTGCTTGTGCATTTAACCAAGTAGCTGCATGATAACATCTCTCTTCCTCTGTCCTTATGCTTTCCTTCACACACTGAATCACGTCTGGCTACTTAGCAGGTTAAGATCTCTGAGGCAGGTTGGTTGTATACTTCTGTCCACTCTGAAGCACCACTTTTGGTGGTGTAACATAACCACTTCCATTTTCTTCTTGCCATTTCTGCTTAGTCCTCTGAGTTCTTGTTCAGCAGCAAAAGGAATACAGGGTAACTCCTGCCAACTATCCAGGAGAAGAGTAACCCAATTCTTTAACCCTTTTTCACTTAAGTTCTGTTTTGCAATTGGTATATTAACTTTTCTGAAGAGACCTCTTGGCCTGAAGTCCAGCAGAAATTACTCGCCAACACATGTTCAGCTCGTTTTCATACAAGCATTGCCAAGATGTGGAAACTGCATTTATTTTAACTTGTGGGTGAATCTGAGAAAGTGTCAAGGTGGTTTTTTTTTCCTTTGTGGGTCTGGGGTTTTTTTGATGTACTACTGCTGATAATTGTCTGCTCAGATATTGGTTATTCCACCTTCGTAATGGTTTTCATTTAAGATGTGGTAGGTAAAGCAGAAAGAGGGGGGGAAAAAAAAAAAAAAAAAGGAGACAAATTAAGTCTTTCTATAAACTGTCTCCTGCATGTAAATCCAAACATGTAAATCCAAATCAGGTCACAGGTTATTACTAGCAGAGAGACTATTTTTAAGGATCCTCACTGGAAGAAAAACAGCATAACAGCAACACACAAAAAGTGTAACTATGGCTTTGTTTTCAGTTTCCGCTTGATGATAGTAAGAAGGTGTTACACAGAAGTTGCCAAGCGGAGGTGGGACCTTGAAAAGAGTTAGGGCAATAATGAGTGGGGCTGTAAGGCTAAGAAACATAGTTTTGCATTACCTAGATGTGTTTGAGGCCAAACAGATTTAGCGTTACGAAGTAGAGAAAAGGTCTGTGAATTGCTGATTTATTAATTGCTGAACAGTGAAGTGGGATTTAGGAGACCCAGAGATAAGACTGAGACTCTTTCTATGATTCTGGGTGATTTGTTAATCTTCCCCACGGTTCATTTTCACCATTAAAAAATATAGTAAATTCCCTCATGGTATCATTGGTCAGATGCTACAGTAATAGAGCACATAGCAAGACAGGGTTTCATTGTGGTCTTTAGTCAGTAGCAATTCTGCAGGTAGCAAATTGCATTCTGCAGCTCCACAGTGAGGTTGATAATACCCTCCGAGACATGGAGAGAACCACAATTCCCATGACACAGTGGCACAGCCTGGGCTGAGAAAAATAAATCCTTCTTCTGATTTACTAGACAGGGCTCTACAGAGCCCAGCTTCTCCAGCACAGCACTAAACAAGGAGGATGTCACATGAACTCTCCCTGTTTGGCAGGATATCACTGTGCTACAAGTGTCAGACTCGGCCCTCACTAAAAACATACCCTTGTACTGTATATTTGCAAGAGAAGAGGATCACAGTATTGAAAACAGCTATACAGTAGGGAGTGCATTTCGTTTTGCTCATATTGGGAATGGTCAGTCTTTTTGACTGTGGATGGAGCTGCAGCAGTGATAGTGGCAGGTGTTCACTTTTGCATGAAGATGTCTGATATTCATGCACACACAGAATATATGTTTTCTCCACTAAAAGTAAGGAGAGTGATCTGATTGTTCAGTGTGGTGGTTTGGCTGGAGGAGGAGGAGGAGAGAAGCAGGAGGGTGGATTGATGACACGTGACTGCCGAGATCTTCTCCCTTGTGTGGTTGATAGCTACAGCACGGGCTATTCTGGGACCCCTTACATGGTTTGGATTTATTTTTAATAACCTTTCTCTTTCTGTGTTTTTATATTACATTACCTTGCTGTTAAACTTTTTGGGAGAGGAAAGAAACAATCTGTACTCCATCCCAGACCTTTCTTGCCCTGCTTTGCTAAGTGTGTCCTGAGAATATTCTAAGACAGTTAAGAAATCTATGGTGTAAAAGCAGAAAACACACCACCAGCTTTAAATCCCATTACTGTCCCACAGCCTTAAAGGCACAAAGACTTCTTTGGGATGATGAGCAAAGGATGTAAAAATTAAATGAGAGGGGGAAGTAAATGGAAGTAGGAGTAGGAATTCTTTGCCATTATCTTCTTCCCACATTTCCTTTTTTCTTTAAGCCTTGTTTTCTTCATCTGCCTTTGAGCAGAGACAGGAGCAAGAAAGGAAAGAAACAGAAAGCTAATAAAATATTGCAGTCAAAAGGGCTTTTGATGAAAGTTATTTGGTGCTAAGGTCAGGTATTGTGCAGAAGGTCTGGAAGATAACAGTGAGCCACAGATCTGTTGGCTTTACCTGTCCAAGAGTAACCCGCTTTCCGAGAGAATGGCTCTGTTGCTGTGGTCACTCTGCTTTTCTTCTCACTGCTCTGAGTGCCAGCAAAGGTGCTAACTCATGCGGGCTGTGGTGATGAGAGCAGTTATCCATGGAAGCAGTGGATGCAGCCTGGCAGAGTCCTTGCACAGAGCACACAGGGCAGCCAGCAAATGTTAACAATTGTGTTTGTGATCCTGCTAAGCTAGCCCTGAGCGAGGGCTCTAGGGCAGACCGAACTCTTCCCGCACTGACCAATGGACATTTGTTATCTGTACCGTGGAGGATTTTAAAGCAGAGTACCAGCTGCCGTTTGGAGACCATGCCATTGTTCTCATATAGCAAAGCCATAAAGAAAATGCTAGGCTTGTTAGGGTCTAGTATAAGCCCCAAATAAATTTCTCCACAGCACAGTATCTTACAGTTTTGCTCAAAGAGCTTGGTAGCAGGGATGTTCTTACAGAAGGAGAGATTCACTACAGAAAGGGTATGGAGAGAAAGTCAGGCATGGATGAATAAACGAAGTAAGAAAAACAGCTAACAAAAAAGAAGCAATTGTAATCAGCCTCTGTAATGTCAATCTTGGAGGGACTCTGTGCATGTCTAGTTTGTCACAGCTCATTCGCTTTGAATTTCTATGATTGAACACCCTTAAGTGACACTCTCAAAATTTTGAAAGTTTGGACTTCAGCCTGTTTATTCCCCCACCTTATTATTTTCTCACTCCTCCTCACTGCAGCAGACTCTGACATACGAACTTGGCCCTTGTATGTTTTAGAAGCTCTGAGATTGCTGAGCATTTATAAAAACAGCTTGCATTTCTCTAGAATTTTCATCTGAAGAGTCCAAAGTTCAACACAGCATTCGTTGTCACATCCTTTCTAGGAGATAGCTCAGTGAAGAGATGAACTACCTAAAGCACAGAGATGAAGAAACTGCCTGAAGTCTAACAACACTGGATATGCTTGCTGTATCTCTGGTCTGTCATCTCAGATCTGTGATCTGACCTACTGTTGTAATTTTAATGACCTTTTTTTTTTCCAGGCATCTTTCCACATCCTTCTTCCCAAATTGTCATTTTCAGAACTGAACTGCAAAGATTTACTTATTGCTGCTTTTGAAAACATAAGAGGGCTAAAACATAGTGTGTTTTTGTTTGGCAGAATATTTTCTTCAGCTTGACTTACATTATTTTGCTTGAGTTTCCTCATAGATGCCATGAAGGCATAAAATGACACCAAATAACTTTTGAAGAACATCAGA